>NC_086160.1:12977404-15377404 GCF_035149785.1 Candoia aspera
TGCGGTGTTCATTTTTGCATTCGGCCTGATTCCGCCTGGCTCACCCCAGGAGGTTTTCCTGACCCCGGGGTCTGGAATTTTTTGATTTCTGGGCCAAAAATTGTGCCGTCCCAAATCGAGCATGCAAAAGCACTCCTAAGCCTTACATTCCACCCCGAATCTCATGGCGGTGTTCATTTTTGCATTCAGCCTGATTCCACCCGGCTCACCCCGGGAGGTTTTCCTGACCCCGGGGTCAGGAATTTTTGATTTCTGGGCCAAAAATTGTGCCGTCCCAAATCGAGCATGCAAAAGCACTCCTAAGCCTTACATTCCACCCCGAATCTCATGGCGGTGTTCATTTTTGCATTCGGCCTGATTCCGCCTGGCTCACCCCGGGAGGTTTTCCTGACCCCGGGGTCAGGAATTTTTTGATTTCTGGGCCAAAACTTGTGCCGTCCCAAATCGAGCATGCAAAAGCACTCCTAACCCTTTCCTTCCACCCCGAATCTCATGGCGGTGTTCATTTTTGCATTCAGCCTGATTCCGCCTGGCTCACCCCGGGAGGTTTTCCTGACCCCGGGGTCAGGAATTTTTTGATTTCTGGGCCAAAATTGTGCCGTCCCAAATCGAGCATGCAAAAGCACTCCTAAGCCTTACATTCCACCCCGAATCTCATGGCGGTGTTCATTTTTGCATTCGGCCTGATTCCGCCTGGCTCACCCCGGGAGGTTTTCCTGACCCCGGGGTCAGGAATTTTTTGATTTCTGGGCCAAAACTTGTGCCGTCCCAAATCGAGCATGCAAAAGCACTCCTAAGCCTTACATTCCACCCCGAATCTCATGGCGGTGTTCATTTTTGCATTCGGCCTGATTCCGCCTGGCTCACCCCGGGAGGTTTTCCTGACCCCGGGGTCAGGAATTTTTTGATTTCTGGGCCAAAATTGTGCCGTCCCAAATCGAGCATGCAAAAGCACTCCTAAGCCTTACATTCCACCCCAAATCTCATGGCGGTGTTCATTTTTGCATTCGGCCTGATTCCGCCCGGCTCACCCCAAGAGGTTTTCCTGACCCCGGGGTCAGGAATTTTTTGATTTCTGGGCCAAAATTGTGCCGTCCCAAATCGAGCATGCAAAAGCACTCCTAAGCCTTACATTCCACCCCGAATCTCATGGCGGTGTTCATTTTTGCTTTCGGCCTGATTCCGCCTGGCTCACCCCGGGAGGTTTTCCTGACCCCGGGGTCAGGAATTTTTTGATTTCTGGGCCAAAATTGTGCCGTCCCAAATCGAGCATGCAAAAGCACTCCTAAACCTTTCCTTCCACCCCGAATCTCATGGCGGTGTTCATTTTTGCATTCGGCCTGATTCCACCCGGCTCACCCCGGGAGGTTTTCCTGACCCCGGGGTCAGGAATTTTTTGATTTCTGGGCCAAAAATTGTGCCGTCCCAAATCGAGCATGCAAAAGCACTCCTAAGCCTTACATTCCACCCCGAATCTCATGGCGGTGTTCATTTTTGCATTTGGCCTGATTCCGCCCGGCTCACCCCGGGAGGTTTTCCTGACCCCGGGGTCAGGAATTTTTTGATTTCTGGGCCAAAATTGTGCCGTCCCAAATCGAGCATGCAAAAGCACTCCTAAGCCTTACATTCCACCCCGAATCTCATGGCGGTGTTCATTTTTGCATTCGGCCTGATTCCGCCTGGCTCACCCCAGGAGGTTTTCCTGACCCCGGGGCCTGGAATTTTTTGATTTCTGGGCCAAAAATTGTGCCGTCCCAAATCGAGCATGCAAAAGCACTCCTAACCCTTTCCTTCCACCCCGAATCTCATGGCGGTGTTCATTTTTGCATTTGGCCTGATTCCGCCCGGCTCACCCCGGGAGGTTTTCCTGACCCCGGGGTCAGGAATTTTTTGATTTCTGGGCCAAAAATTGTGCCGTCCCAAATCGAGCATGCAAAAGCACTCCTAACCCTTTCCTTCCACCCCGAATCTCATGGCGGTGTTCATTTTTGCATTCGGCCTGATTCCGCCCGGCTCACCCCGGGAGGTTTTCCTGACCCCGGGGTCAGGAATTTTTTGATTTCTGGGCCAAAACTTGTGCCGTCCCAAATCGAGCATGCAAAAGCACTCCTAACCCTTTCCTTCCACGCCGAATCTCATGGCGGTGTTCATTTTTGAATTCGGCCTGATTCCGCCCGGCTCACCCCGGGAGGTTTTCCTGACCCCGGGGTCAGGAATTTTTTGATTTCTGGGCCAAAATTGTGCCGTCCCAAATCGAGCATGCAAAAGCACTCCTAACCCTTTCCTTCCACCCCGAATCTCATGGCGGTGTTCATTTTTGCATTCGGCCTGATTCCGCCTGGCTCACCCCGGGAGGTTTTCCTGACCCCGGGGTCTGGGATTTTTTGATTTCTGGGCCAAAAATTGTGCCGTCCCAAATCGAGCATGCAAAAGCACTCCTAACCCTTTCCTTCCACCCCGAATCTCATGGCGGTGTTCATTTTTGCATTCGGCCTGATTCCGCCCGGCTCACCCCGGGAGGTTTTCCTGACCCCGGGGTCAGGAATTTTTTGATTTCTGGGCCAAAACTTGTGCCGTCCCAAATCGAGCATGCAAAAGCACTCCTAACCCTTTCCTTCCACCCCGAATCTCATGGCGGTGTTCATTTTTGAATTCGGCCTGATTCCGCCCGGCTCACCCCGGGAGGTTTTCCTGACCCCGGGGTCAGGAATTTTTTGATTTCTGGGCCAAAATTGTGCCGTCCCAAATCGAGCATGCAAAAGCACTCCTAACCCTTTCCTTCCAACCCGAATCTCATGGCGGTGTTCATTTTTGCATTCGGCCTGATTCCGCCTGGCTCACCCCGGGAGGTTTTCCTGACCCCGGGGTCAGGAATTTTTTGATTTCTAGGCCAAAAATTGTGCCGTCCCAAATCGAGCATGCAAAAGCACTCCTAACCCTTTCCTTCCACCCCGAATCTCATGGCGGTGTTCATTTTTGCATTCGGCCTGATTCCGCCTGGCTCACCCCGGGAGGTTTTCCTGACCCCGGGGTCAGGAATTTTTTGATTTCTGGGCCAAAACTTTTGCCGTCCCAAATCGAGCATGCAAAAGCACTCCTAACCCTTTCCTTCCACCCCGAATCTCATGGCGGTGTTCATTTTTGCATTCGGCCTGATTCCGCCTGGCTCACCCCGGGAGGTTTTCCTGACCCCGGGGTCAGGAATTTTTTGATTTCTGGGCCAAAACTTTTGCCGTCCCAAATCGAGCATGCAAAAGCACTCCTAACCCTTTCCTTCCACCCCGAATCTCATGGCGGTGTTCATTTTTGCATTCGGCCTGATTCCGCCTGGCTCACCCCGGGAGGTTTTCCTGACCCCGGGGTCAGGAATTTTTTGATTTCTGGGCCAAAAATTGTGCCGTCCCAAATCGAGCATGCAAAAGCACTCCTAACCCTTTCCTTCCACCCCGAATCTCATGGCGGTGTTCATTTTTGCATTCGGCCTGATTCCGCCTGGCTCACCCCGGGAGGTTTTCCTGACCCCGGGGTCAGGAATTTTTTGATTTCTGGGCCAAAAATTGTGCCGTCCCAAATCGAGCATGCAAAAGCACTCCTAACCATTTCCTTCCACCCCGAATCTCATGGCGGTGTTCATTTTTGCATTCGGCCTGATTCCGCCCGGCTCACCCCGGGAGGTTTTCCTGACCCCGGGGTCAGGAATTTTTTGATTTCTGGGCCAAAAATTGTGCCGTCCCAAATCTAGCATGCAAAAGCACTCCTAAGCCTTACATTCCACCCCGAATCTCATGGCGGTGTTCATTTTTGCATTCGGCCTGATTCCGCCTGGCTCACCCCGGGAGGTTTTCCTGACCCCGGGGTCAGGAATTTTTTGATTTCTGGGCCAAAAATTGTGCCGTCCCAAATCGAGCATGCAAAAGCACTCCTAACCCTTTCCTTTCACCCCGAATCTCATGGCGGTGTTCATTTTTGCATTCGGCCTGGTTCCGCCCGGCTCACCCCGGGAGGTTTTCCTGACCCCGGGGTCAGGAATTTTTTGATTTCTGGGCCAAAACTTTTGCCGTCCCAAATCGAGCATGCAAAAGCACTCCTAACCCTTTCCTTCCACCCCGAATCTCATGGCGGTGTTCATTTTTGCATTCGGCCTGATTCCGCCTGGCTCACCCCGGGAGGTTTTCCTGACCCCGGGGTCAGGAATTTTTTGATTTCTGGGCCAAAACTTTTGCCGTCCCAAATCGAGCATGCAAAAGCACTCCTAACCCTTTCCTTCCACCCCGAATCTCATGGCGGTGTTCATTTTTGCATTCGGCCTGATTCCGCCTGGCTCACCCCGGGAGGTTTTCCTGACCCCGGGGTCAGGAATTTTTTGATTTCTGGGCCAAAAATTGTGCCGTCCCAAATCGAGCATGCAAAAGCACTCCTAACCCTTTCCTTCCACCCCGAATCTCATGGCGGTGTTCATTTTTGCATTCGGCCTGATTCCGCCTGGCTCACCCCGGGAGGTTTTCCTGACCCCGGGGTCAGGAATTTTTTGATTTCTGGGCCAAAATTGTGCCGTCCCAAATCGAGCATGCAAAAGCACTCCTAACCATTTCCTTCCACCCCGAATCTCATGGCGGTGTTCATTTTTGCATTCGGCCTGATTCCGCCCGGCTCACCCCGGGAGGTTTTCCTGACCCCGGGGTCAGGAATTTTTTGATTTCTGGGCCAAAAATTGTGCCGTCCCAAATCTAGCATGCAAAAGCACTCCTAAGCCTTACATTCCACCCCGAATCTCATGGCGGTGTTCATTTTTGCATTCGGCCTGATTCCGCCTGGCTCACCCCGGGAGGTTTTCCTGACCCCGGGGTCAGGAATTTTTTGATTTCTGGGCCAAAAATTGTGCCGTCCCAAATCGAGCATGCAAAAGCACTCCTAACCCTTTCCTTTCACCCCGAATCTCATGGCGGTGTTCATTTTTGCATTCGGCCTGGTTCCGCCCGGCTCACCCCGGGAGGTTTTCCTGACCCCGGGGTCAGGAATTTTTTGATTTCTGGGCCAAAAATTGTGCCGTCCCAAATCGAGCATGCAAAAGCACTCCTAACCCTTTCCTTCCACCCCGAATCTCATGGCGGTGTTCATTTTTGCATTCGGCCTGATTCCGCCTGGCTCACCCCGGGAGGTTTTCCTGACCCCGGGGTCAGGAATTTTTTGATTTCTGGGCCAAAAATTGTGCCGTCCCAAATCGAGCATGCAAAAGCACTCCTAACCCTTTCCTTCCACCCCGAATCTCATGGCGGTGTTCATTTTTGCATTCGGCCTGATTCCGCCTGGCTCACCCCGGGAGGTTTTCCTGACCCCGGGGTCAGGAATTTTTTGATTTCTGGGCCAAAAATTGTGCCGTCCCAAATCGAGCATGCAAAAGCACTCCTAACCATTTCCTTCCACCCCGAATCTCATGGCGGTGTTCATTTTTGCATTCGGCCTGATTCCGCCCGGCTCACCCCGGGAGGTTTTCCTGACCCCGGGGTCAGGAATTTTTTGATTTCTGGGCCAAAAATTGTGCCGTCCCAAATCGAGCATGCAAAAGCACTCCTAACCCTTTCCTTTCACCCCGAATCTCATGGCGGTGTTCATTTTTGCATTCGGCCTGGTTCCGCCCGGCTCACCCCGGGAGGTTTTCCTGACCCCGGGGTCAGGAATTTTTTGATTTCTGGGCCAAAAATTGTGCCGTCCCAAATCGAGCATGCAAAAGCACTCCTAACCCTTTCCTTCCACCCCGAATCTCATGGCGGTGTTCATTTTTGCATTCGGCCTGATTCCGCCTGGCTCACCCCGGGAGGTTTTCCTGACCCCGGGGTCAGGAATTTTTTGATTTCTGGGCCAAAAATTGTGCCGTCCCAAATCGAGCATGCAAAAGCACTCCTAAGCCTTACATTCCACCCCGAATCTAATGGCGGTGTTCATTTTTGCATTCAGCCTGATTCCGCCTGGCTCACCCCGGGAGGTTTTCCTGACCCCGGGGTCTGGAATTTTTTGATTTCTGGGCCAAAAATTGTGCCGTCCCAAATCGAGCATGCAAAAGCACTCCTAAGCCTTACATTCCACCCCGAATCTCATGGCGGTGTTCATTTTTGCATTCGGCCTGATTCCGCCTGGCTCACCCCGGGAGGTTTTCCTGACCCCGGGGTCAGGAATTTTTTGATTTCTGGGCCAAAAATTGTGCCGTCCCAAATCGAGCATGCAAAAGCACTCCTAACCCTTTCCTTCCACCCCGAATCTCATGGCGGTGTTCATTTTTGCATTCGGCCTGATTCCGCCTGGCTCACCCCGGGAGGTTTTCCTGACCCCGGGGTCTGGAATTTCTTGATTTCTGGGCCAAAAATTGTGCCGTCCCAAATCGAGCATGCAAAAGCACTCCTAACCCTTTCCTTCCACCCCGAATCTCATGGCGGTGTTCATTTTTGCATTCGGCCTGATTCCGCCCGGCTCACCCCGGGAGGTTTTCCTGACCCCGGGGTCAGGAATTTTTGATTTCTGGGCCAAAACTTGTGCCGTCCCAAATCGAGCATGCAAAAGCACTCCTAACCCTTTCCTTCCACCCCGAATCTCATGGCGGTGTTCATTTTTGAATTCGGCCTGATTCCGCCCGGCTCACCCCGGGAGGTTTTCCTGACCCCGGGGTCAGGAATTTTTTGATTTCTGGGCCAAAATTGTGCCGTCCCAAATCGAGCATGCAAAAGCACTCCTAACCCTTTCCTTCCAACCCGAATCTCATGGCGGTGTTCATTTTTGCATTCGGCCTGATTCCGCCTGGCTCACCCCGGGAGGTTTTCCTGACCCCGGGGTCAGGAATTTTTTGATTTCTGGGCCAAAAATTGTGCCGTCCCAAATCGAGCATGCAAAAGCACTCCTAACCCTTTCCTTCCACCCCGAATCTCATGGCGGTGTTCATTTTTGCATTCGGCCTGATTCCGCCCGGCTCACCCCGGGAGGTTTTCCTGACCCCGGGGTCAGGAATTTTTTGATTTCTGGGCCAAAAATTGTGCCGTCCCAAATCGAGCATGCAAAAGCACTCCTAACCCTTTCCTTCCACCCCGAATCTCATGGCGGTGTTCATTTTTGCATTCGGCCTGATTCCGCCTGGCTCACCCCGGGAGGTTTTCCTGACCCCGGGGTCAGGAATTTTTTGATTTCTGGGCCAAAAATTGTGCCGTCCCAAATCGAGCATGCAAAAGCACTCCTAACCCTTTCCTTCCACCCCGAATCTCATGGCGGTGTTCATTTTTGCATTCGGCCTGATTCCGCCTGGCTCACCCCGGGAGGTTTTCCTGACCCCGGGGTCAGGAATTTTTTGATTTCTGGGCCAAAAATTGTGCCGTCCCAAATCGAGCATGCAAAAGCACTCCTAACCCTTTCCTTCCACCCCGAATCTCATGGCGGTGTTCATTTTTGCATTCGGCCTGATTCCGCCTGGCTCACCCCGGGAGGTTTTCCTGACCCCGGGGTCAGGAATTTTTTGATTTCTGGGCCAAAAATTGTGCCGTCCCAAATCGAGCATGCAAAAGCACTCCTAACCCTTTCCTTCCACCCCGAATCTCATGGCGGTGTTCATTTTTGCATTCGGCCTGATTCCGCCTGGCTCACCCCGGGAGGTTTTCCTGACCCCGGGGTCAGGAATTTTTTGATTTCTGGGCCAAAAATTGTGCCGTCCCAAATCGAGCATGCAAAAGCACTCCTAACCCTTTCCTTCCACCCCGAATCTCATGGCGGTGTTCATTTTTGCATTCGGCCTGATTCCGCCTGGCTCACCCCGGGAGGTTTTCCTGACCCCGGGGTCAGGAATTTTTTGATTTCTGGGCCAAAAATTGTGCCGTCTCTCAAATCTAGCATGCAAAAGCAGTCCTAAGCCTTACATTCCACCCCGAATCTCATGGCGGTGTTCATTTTTGCATTCGGCCTGATTCCGCCTGGCTCACCCCGGGAGGTTTTCCTGACCCCGGGGTCAGGAATTTTTTGATTTCTGGGCCAAAAATTGTGCCGTCCCAAATCGAGCATGCAAAAGCACTCCTAACCCTTTCCTTCCACCCCGAATCTCATGGCGGTGTTCATTTTTGCATTCGGCCTGATTCCGCCTGGCTCACCCCGGGAGGTTTTCCTGACCCCGGGGTCAGGAATTTTTTGATTTCTGGGCCAAAAATTGTGCCGTCCCAAATCTAGCATGCAAAAGCAGTCCTAAGCCTTACATTCCACCCCGAATCTCATGGCGGTGTTCATTTTTGCATTCGGCCTGATTCCGCCTGGCTCACCCCGGGAGGTTTTCCTGACCCCGGGGTCAGGAATTTTTTGATTTCTGGGCCAAAACTTGTGCCGTCCCAAATCGAGCATGCAAAAGCACTCCTAACCCTTTCCTTCCACCCCGAATTTCATGGCGGTGTTCATTTTTGAATTCGGCCTGATTCCGCCCGGCTCACCCCGGGAGGTTTTCCTGACCCCGGGGTCAGGAATTTTTTGATTTCTGGGCCAAAATTGTGCCGTCCCAAATCGAGCATGCAAAAGCACTCCTAACCCTTTCCTTCCACCCCGAATCTCATGGCGGTGTTCATTTTTGCATTCGGCCTGATTCCGCCTGGCTCACCCCGGGAGGTTTTCCTGACCCCGGGGTCAGGAATTTTTTGATTTCTGGGCCAAAAATTGTGCCGTCCCAAATCGAACATGCAAAAGCACGCCTAACCCTTTCCTTCCACCCCGAATCTCATGGCGGTGTTCATTTTTGCATTCGGCCTGATTCCGCCTGGCTCACCCCGGGAGGTTTTCCTGACCCCGGGGTCAGGAATTTTTTGATTTCTGGGCCAAAAATTGTGCCGTCCCAAATCGAGCATGCAAAAGCACTCCTAACCCTTTCCTTCCACCCCGAATCTCATGGCGGTGTTCATTTTTGCATTCGGCCTGATTCCGCCTGGCTCACCCCGGGAGGTTTTCCTGACCCCGGGGTCAGGAATTTTTTGATTTCTGGGCCAAAAATTGTGCCGTCCCAAATCGAGCATGCAAAAGCACTCCTAACCCTTTCCTTCCACCCCGAATCTCATGGCGGTGTTCATTTTTGAATTCGGCCTGATTCCGCCCGGCTCACCCCGGGAGGTTTTCCTGACCCCGGGGTCAGGAATTTTTTGATTTCTGGGCCAAAATTGTGCCGTCCCAAATCGAGCATGGAAAAGCACGCCTAACCCTTTCCTTCCACCCCGAATCTCATGGCGGTGTTCATTTTTGCATTCGGCCTGATTCCGCCTGGCTCACCCCGGGAGGTTTTCCTGACCCCGGGGTCAGGAATTTTTTGATTTCTGGGCCAAAAATTGTGCCGTCCCAAATCGAGCATGCAAAAGCACTCCTAACCCTTTCCTTCCACCCCGAATCTCATGGCGGTGTTCATTTTTGCATTCGGCCTGATTCCGCCCGGCTCACCCCGGGAGGTTTTCCTGACCCCGGGGTCAGGAATTTTTGATTTCTGGGCCAAAAATTGTGCCGTCCCAAATCGAGCATGCAAAAGCACTCCTAACCCTTTCCTTCCACCCCGAATCTCATGGCGGTGTTCATTTTTGAATTCGGCCTGATTCCGCCCGGCTCACCCCGGGAGGTTTTCCTGACCCCGGGGTCAGGAATTTTTTGATTTCTGGGCCAAAATTGTGCCGTCCCAAATCGAGCATGGAAAAGCACGCCTAACCCTTTCCTTCCACCCCGAATCTCATGGCGGTGTTCATTTTTGCATTCGGCCTGATTCCGCCTGGCTCACCCCGGGAGGTTTTCCTGACCCCGGGGTCAGGAATTTTTTGATTTCTGGGCCAAAAATTGTGCCGTCCCAAATCGAGCATGCAAAAGCACTCCTAACCCTTTCCTTCCACCCCGAATCTCATGGCGGTGTTCATTTTTGCATTCGGCCTGATTCCGCCTGGCTCACCCCGGGAGGTTTTCCTGACCCCGGGGTCAGGAATTTTTTGATTTCTGGGCCAAAACTTGTGCCGTCCCAAATCGAGCATGCAAAAGCACTCCTAAGCCTTACATTCCACCCCGAATCTCATGGCGGTGTTCATTTTTGCATTCGGCCTGATTCCGCCTGGCTCACCCCGGGAGGTTTTCCTGACCCCGGGGTCAGGAATTTTTTGATTTCTGGGCCAAAAATTGTGCCGTCCCAAATCGAGCATGCAAAAGCACTCCTAACCCTTTCCTTCCACCCCGAATCTCATGGCGGTGTTCATTTTTGCATTCGGCCTGATTCCGCCTGGCTCACCCCGGGAGGTTTTCCTGACCCCGGGGTCAGGAATTTTTTGATTTCTGGGCCAAAAATTGTGCCGTCCGAAATCGGGCATGCAAAAGCACTCCTAACCCTTTCCTTCCACCCCGAATCTCATGGCGGTGTTCATTTTTCAATTCGGCCTGATTCCGCCTGGCTCACCCCGGGAGGTTTTCCTGACCCCGGGGTCTGGAATTTTTTGATTTCTGGGCCAAAAATTGTGCCGTCCCAAATCGAGCATGCAAAAGCACTCCTAACCCTTTCCTTCCACCCCGAATCTCATGGCGGTGTTCATTTTTGCATTCGGCCTCATTCCGCCTGGCTCACCCCGGAAGGTTTTCCTGACCCCGGGGTCTGGAATTTTTTGATTTCTGGGCCAAAAATTGTGCCGTCCCAAATCGAGCATGCAAAAGCACTCCTAACCCTTTCCTTCCACCCCGAATCTCATGGCGGTGTTCATTTTTGCATTCGGCCTGATTCCGCCCGGCTCACCCCGGGAGGTTTTCCTGACCCCGGGGTCAGGAATTTTTTGATTTCTGGGCCAAAACTTGTGCCGTCCCAAATCGAGCATGCAAAAGCACTCCTAAGCCTTACATTCCACCCCGAATCTCATGGCGGTGTTCATTTTTGCATTCGGCCTGATTCCGCCTGGCTCACCCCGGGAGGTTTTCCTGACCCCGGGGTCAGGAATTTTTTGATTTCTGGGCCAAAAATTGTGCCGTCCCAAATCGAGCATGCAAAAGCACTCCTAACCCTTTCCTTCCACCCCGAATCTCATGGCGGTGTTCATTTTTGAATTCGGCCTGATTCCGCCCGGCTCACCCCGGGAGGTTTTCCTGACCCCGGGGTCAGGAATTTTTTGATTTCTGGGCCAAAATTGTGCCGTCCCAAATCGAGCATGGAAAAGCACGCCTAACCCTTTCCTTCCACCCCGAATCTCATCGCGGTGTTCATTTTTGCATTCGGCCTGATTCCGCCTGGCTCACCCCGGGAGGTTTTCCTGACCCCGGGGTCAGGAATTTTTTGATTTCTGGGCCAAAAATTGTGCCGTCCCAAATCGAGCATGCAAAAGCACTCCTAAGCCTTACATTCCACCCCGAATCTCATGGCGGTGTTCATTTTTGCATTCGGCCTGATTCCGCCTGGCTCACCCCGGGAGGTTTTCCTGACCCCGGGGTCAGGAATTTTTTGATTTCTGGGCCAAAACTTGTGCCGTCCCAAATCGAGCATGCAAAAGCACTCCTAACCCTTTCCTTCCACCCCGAATCTCATGGCGGTGTTCATTTTTGAATTCGGCCTGATTCCGCCCGGCTCACCCCGGGAGGTTTTCCTGACCCCGGGGTCAGGAATTTTTTGATTTCTGGGCCAAAATTGTGCCGTCCCAAATCGAGCATGCAAAAGCACTCCTAACCCTTTCCTTCCACCCCGAATCTCATGGCGGTGTTCATTTTTGCATTCGGCCTGATTCCGCCTGGCTCACCCCGGGAGGTTTTCCTGACCCCGGGGTCAGGAATTTTTTGATTTCTGGGCCAAAACTTGTGCCGTCCCAAATCGAGCATGCAAAAGCACGCCTAACCCTTTCCTTCCACCCCGAATCTCATGGCGGTGTTCATTTTTGCATTTGGCCTGATTCCGCCCGGCTCACCCCGGGAGGTTTTCCTGACCCCGGGGTCAGGAATTTTTTGATTTCTGGGCCAAAAATTGTGCCGTCCCAAATCGAGCATGCAAAAGCACTCCTAACCCTTTCCTTCCACCCCGAATCTCATGGCGGCGTTCATTTTTGCATTCGGCCTGATTCCGCCTGGCTCACCCCGGGAGGTTTTCCTGACCCCGGGGTCAGGAATTTTTTGATTTCTGGGCCAAAAATTGTGCCGTCCCAAATCGAGCATGCAAAAGCACTCCTAAGCCTTACATTCCACCCCGAATCTCATGGCGGTGTTCATTTTTGCATTCGGCCTGATTCCGCCTGGCTCACCCCGGGAGGTTTTCCTGACCCCGGGGTCAGGAATTTTTTGATTTCTGGGCCAAAAATTGTGCCGTCCCAAATCGAGCATGCAAAAGCACTCCTAACCCTTTCCTTCCACCCCGAATCTCATGGCGGTGTTCATTTTTGAATTCGGCCTGATTCCGCCCGGCTCACCCCGGGAGGTTTTCCTGACCCCGGGGTCAGGAATTTTTTGATTTCTGGGCCAAAATTGTGCCGTCCCAAATCGAGCATGGAAAAGCACGCCTAACCCTTTCCTTCCACCCCGAATCTCATGGCGGTGTTCATTTTTGCATTCGGCCTGATTCCGCCTGGCTCACCCCGGGAGGTTTTCCTGACCCCGGGGTCAGGAATTTTTTGATTTCTGGGCCAAAAATTGTGCCGTCCCAAATCGAGCATGCAAAAGCACTCCTAACCCTTTCCTTCCACCCCGAATCTCATGGCGGTGTTCATTTTTGCATTCGGCCTGATTCCGCCCGGCTCACCCCGGGAGGTTTTCCAACCCCGGGGTCAGGAATTTTTTGATTTCTGGGCCAAAACTTGTGCCGTCCCAAATCGAGCATGCAAAAGCACGCCTAACCCTTTCCTTCCACCCCGAATCTCATGGCGGTGTTCATTTTTGCATTTGGCCTGATTCCGCCCGGCTCACCCCGGGAGGTTTTCCTGACCCCGGGGTCAGGAATTTTTTGATTTCTGGGCAAAAATTGTGCCGTCCCAAATCGAGCATGCAAAAGCACTCCTAACCCTTTCCTTCCACCCCGAATCTCATGGCGGCGTTCATTTTTGCATTCGGCCTGATTCCGCCTGGCTCACCCCGGGAGGTTTTCCTGACCCGGGGTCAGGAATTTTTGATTTCTGGGCCAAAACTTGTGCCGTCCCAAATCGAGCATGCAAAAGCACTCCTAAGCCTTACATTCCACCCCGAATCTCATGGCGGGTGTTCATTTTTGCATTCGGCCTGATTCCGCCTGGCTCACCCCGGGAGGTTTTCCTGACCCCGGGGTCAGGAATTTTTTGATTTCTGGGCCAAAAATTGTGCCGTCCCAAATCGAGCATGCAAAAGCACTCCTAACCCTTTCCTTCCACCCCGAATCTCATGGCGGTGTTCATTTTGAATTCGGCCTGATTCCGCCCGGCTCACCCCGGGAGGTTTTCCTGACCCCGGGGTCAGGAATTTTTTGATTTCTGGGCCAAAATTGTGCCGTCCCAAATCGAGCATGGAAAAGCACGCCTAACCCTTTCCTTCCACCCCGAATCTCATGGCGGTGTTCATTTTTGCATTCGGCCTGATTCCGCCCTGGCTCACCCCGGGAGGTTTTCCTGACCCCGGGTCAGGAATTTTTTGATTTCTGGGCCAAAAATTGTGCCGTCCCAAATCGAGCATGCAAAAGCACTCCTAACCCTTTCCTTCCACCCCGAATCTCATGGCGGTGTTCATTTTTGCATTCGGCCTGATTCCGCCTGGCTCACCCCGGGAGGTTTTCCTGACCCCGGGGTCAGGAATTTTTTGATTTCTGGGCCAAAACTTGTGCCGTCCCAAATCGAGCATGCAAAAGCACTCCTAAGCCTTACATTCCACCCCGAATCTCATGGCGGTGTTCATTTTTGCATTCGGCCTGATTCCGCCTGGCTCACCCCGGGAGGTTTTCCTGACCCGGGGTCAGGAATTTTTTGATTTCTGGGCCAAAAATTGTGCCGTCCCAAATCGAGCATGCAAAAGCACTCCTAACCCTTTCCTTCCACCCCGAATCTCATGGCGGTGTTCATTTTTGCATTCGGCCTGATTCCGCCTGGCTCACCCCGGGAGGTTTTCCTGACCCCGGGGTCAGGAATTTTTTGATTTCTGGGCCAAAAATTGTGCCGTCCGAAATCGGGCATGCAAAAGCACTCCTAACCTTTCCTTCCACCCGAATCTCATGGCGGTGTTCATTTTTCAATTCGGCCTGATTCCGCCTGGCTCACCCCGGGAGGTTTTCCTGACCCCGGGGTCTGGAATTTTTTGATTTCTGGGCCAAAAATTGTGCCGTCCCAAATCGAGCATGCAAAAGCACTCCTAACCCTTTCCTTCCACCCCGAATCTCATGGCGGTGTTCATTTTTGCATTCGGCCTCATTCCGCCTGGCTCACCCCGGAAGGTTTTCCTGACCCCGGGGTCTGGAATTTTTTGATTTCTGGGCCAAAAATTGTGCCGTCCCAAATCGAGCATGCAAAAGCACTCCTAACCCTTTCCTTCCACCCGAATCTCATGGCGGTGTTCATTTTTGCATTCGGCCTGATTCCGCCCGGCTCACCCCGGGAGGTTTTCCTGACCCCGGGGTCAGGAATTTTTTGATTTCTGGGCCAAAACTTGTGCCGTCCCAAATCGAGCATGCAAAAGCACGCCTAACCCTTTCCTTCTACCCCGAATCTCATGGCGGTGTTCATTTTTGCAGTTTGGCCTGATTCCGCCCGGCTCACCCCGGGAGGTTTTCCTGACCCCGGGGTCAGGAATTTTTTGATTTCTGGGCCAAAAATTGTGCCGTCCCAAATCGAGCATGCAAAAGCACTCCTAACCCTTTCCTTCCACCCCGAATCTCATGGCGGTGTTCATTTTTGCATTCGGCCTGATTCCGCCTGGCTCACCCCGGGAGGTTTTCCTGACCCCGGGGTCAGGAATTTTTTGATTTCTGGGCCAAAATTGTGCCGTCCCAAATCGAGCATGCAAAAGCACTCCTAAGCCTTACATTCCACCCCGAATCTCATGGCGGTGTTCATTTTTGCATTCGGCCTGATTCCGCCTGGCTCACCCCGGGAGGTTTTCCTGACCCCGGGTCAGGAATTTTTGATTTCTGGGCCAAAACTTGTGCCGTCCCAATCGAGCATGCAAAAGCACTCCTAACCCTTTCCTTCCACCCCGAATCTCATGGCGGTGTTCATTTTTGAATTCGGCCTGATTCCGCCCGGCTCACCCCGGGAGGTTTTCCTGACCCCGGGGTCAGGAATTTTTTGATTTCTGGGCCAAAATTGTGCCGTCCCAATCGAGCATGCAAAAGCACTCCTAACCCTTTCCTTCCACCCGAATCTCATGGCGGTGTTCATTTTGCATTCGGCCTGATTCCGCCTGGCTCACCCGGGAGGTTTTCCTGACCCGGGGTCAGGAATTTTTTGATTTCTGGGCCAAAAATTGTGCCGTCCCAAATCGAGCATGCAAAAGCACTCCTAACCCTTTCCTTCCACCCCGAATCTCATGGCGGTGTTCATTTTTGCATTCGGCCTGATTCCGCCCGGCTCACCCCGGGAGGTTTTCCTGACCCCGGGGTCAGGAATTTTTTTGATTTCTGGGCCAAAACTTGTGCCGTCCCAAATCGAGCATGCAAAAGCACGCCTAACCCTTTCCTTCCACCCCGAATCTCATGGCGGTGTTCATTTTTGCATTTGGCCTGATTCCGCCCGGCTCACCCCGGGAGGTTTTCCTGACCCCGGGGTCAGGAATTTTTGATTTCTGGGCCAAAAATTGTGCCGTCCCAAATCGAGCATGCAAAAGCACTCCTAACCCTTTCCTTCCACCCCGAATCTCATGGCGGCGTTCATTTTTGCATTCGGCCTGATTCCGCCTGGCTCACCCCGGGAGGTTTTCCTGACCCCGGGGTCAGGAATTTTTGATTTCTGGGCCAAAACTTGTGCCGTCCCAAATCGAGCATGCAAAAGCACTCCTAAGCCTTACATTCCACCCCGAATCTCATGGCGGTGTTCATTTTTGCATTCGGCCTGATTCCGCCTGGCTCACCCCGGGAGGTTTTCCTGACCCCGGGGTCAGGAATTTTTTGATTTCTGGGCCAAAAATTGTGCCGTCCCAAATCGAGCATGCAAAAGCACTCCTAACCCTTTCCTTCCACCCCGAATCTCATGGCGGTGTTCATTTTGAATTCGGCCTGATTCCGCCCGGCTCACCCCGGGAGGTTTTCCTGACCCCGGGGTCAGGAATTTTTGATTTCTGGGCCAAAATTGTGCCGTCCCAAATCGAGCATGGAAAAGCACGCCTAACCCTTTCCTTCCACCCCGAATTCTCATGGCGGTGTTCATTTTTGCATTGCGGCCTGATTCGCCTGGCTCACCCCGGGAGGTTTCCTGACCCCGGGGTCAGGAATTTTTGATTTCTGGGCCAAAAATTGTGCCGTCCCAAATCGAGCATGCAAAAGCACTCCTAACCCTTTCCTTCCACCCCGAATCTCATGGCGGTGTTCATTTTTGCATCGGCCTGATTCCGCCTGGCTCACCCCGGGAGGTTTTCCTGACCCCGGGGTCAGGAATTTTTGATTTCTGGGCCAAAACTTGTGCCGTCCCAAATCGAGCATGCAAAAGCACTCCTAAGCCTTACATTCCACCCCGAATCTCATGGCGGTGTTCATTTTTGCATTCGGCCTGATTCCGCCTGGCTCACCCCGGGAGGTTTTCCTGACCCCGGGGTCAGGAATTTTTGATTTCTGGGCCAAAAATTGTGCCGTCCCAAATCGAGCATGCAAAAGCACTCCTAACCCTTTCCTTCCACCCCGAATCTCATGGCGGTGTTCATTTTTGCATTCGGCCTGATTCCGCCTGGCTCACCCCGGGAGGTTTTCCTGACCCCGGGGTCAGGAATTTTTTGATTTCTGGGCCAAAAATTGTGCCGTCCGAAATCGGGCATGCAAAAGCACTCCTAACCCTTTCCTTCCACCCCGAATCTCATGGCGGTGTTCATTTTTCAATTCGGCCTGATTCCGCCTGGCTCACCCCGGGAGGTTTTCTGACCCCGGGGTCTGGAATTTTTTGATTTCTGGGCCAAAAATTGTGCCGTCCCATATCGAGCATGCAAAAGCACTCCTAACCCTTTCCTTCCACCCCGAATCTCATGGCGGTGTTCATTTTTGCATTCGGCCTCATTCCGCCTGGCTCACCCGGAAGGTTTTCCTGACCCCGGGGTCTGGAATTTTTTGATTTCTGGGCCAAAAATTGTGCCGTCCCAAATCGAGCATGCAAAAGCACTCCTAACCCTTTCCTTCCACCCGAATCTCATGGCGGTGTTCATTTTTGCATTCGGCCTGATTCGCCCGGCTCACCCCGGGAGGTTTTCCTGACCCCGGGGTCAGGAATTTTTTGATTTCTGGGCCAAAACTTGTGCCGTCCCAAATCGAGCATGCAAAAGCACGCCTAACCCTGTTCCTTCTACCCCGAATCTCATGGCGGTGTTCATTTTTGCATTTGGCCTGATTCCGCCCGGCTCACCCCGGAGGTTTTCCTGACCCCGGGGTCAGGAATTTGTTGATTTCTGGGCCAAAAATTGTGCCGTCCCAAATCGAGCATGCAAAAGCACTCCTAACCTTTCCTTCCACCCCGAATCTCATGGCGGTGTTCATTTTGCATTCGGCCTGATTCCGCCTGGCTCACCTCGGAGGTTTTCCTGACCCCGGGGTCAGGAATTTTTTGATTTCTGGGCCAAAAATTGTGCCGTCCCAAATCGAGCATGCAAAAGCACTCCTAAGCCTTACATTCCACCCGAATCTCATGGCGGTGTTCATTTTTGCATTCGGCCTGATTCCGCCTGGCTCACCCCGGAGGTTTTCCTGACCCCGGGGTCAGGAATTTTTTGATTTCTGGGCCAAAACTTGTGCCGTCCCAAATCGAGCATGCAAAAGCACTCCTAACCCTTTCCTTCCACCCCGAATCTCATGGCGGTGTTCATTTTTGAATTCGGCCTGATTCCGCCCGGCTCACCCCGGGAGGTTTTCCTGACCCCGGGGTCAGGAATTTTTGATTTCTGGGCCAAAATTGTGCCGTCCCAAATCGAGCATGCAAAAGCACTCCTAACCCTTTCCTTCCACCCCGAATCTCATGGCGGTGTTCATTTTTGCATTCGGCGAGATTCCGCCTGGCTCACCCGGGGAGGTTTTCCTGACCCCGGGGTCAGGAATTTTTTGATTTCTGGGCCAAAACTTGTGCCGTCCGAAATCGGGCATGCAAAAGCACTCCTAACCCTTTCCTTCCACCCGAATCTCATGGCGGTGTTCATTTTTGCATTCGGCCTGATTCCGCCTGGCTCACCCCGGGAGGTTTTCCTGACCCCGGGGTCTGGAATTTTTGATTTCTGGGCCAAAAATTGTGCCGTCCCAAATCGAGCATGCAAAAGCACTCCTAACCCTTTCCTTCCACCCCGAATCTCATGGCGGTGTTCATTTTTGCATTCGGCCTCATTCCGCCTGGCTCACCCCGGAAGGTTTTCCTGACCCCGGGGTCTGGAATTTTTTGATTTCTGGGCCAAAAATTGTGCCGTCCCAAATCGAGCATGCAAAAGCACTCCTAACCCTTTCCTTCCACCCCGAATCTCATGGCGGTGTTCATTTTTGCATTCGGCCTGATTCCGCCCGGCTCACCCCGGGAGTTTTCCTGACCCCGGGGTCAGGAATTTTTTGATTTCTGGGCCAAAACTTGTGCCGTCCCAAATCGAGCATGCAAAAGCACGCCTAACCCTTTCCTTCTACCCGAATCTCATGGCGGTGTTCATTTTTGCATTTGGCCTGATTCCGCCCGGCTCACCCGGGAGGTTTTCCTGACCCCGGGGTCAGAATTTTTTGATTTCTGGGCCAAAAATTGTGCCGTCCCAAATCGAGCATGCAAAAGCACTCCTAACCCTTTCCTTCCACCCCGAATCTCATGGCGGTGTTCATTTTTGCATTCGGCCTGATTCCCCCTGGCTCACCCCGGGAGGTTTTCCTGACCCCGGGGTCAGGAATTTTTGATTTCTGGGCCAAAAATTGTGCCGTCCAAATCGAGCATGCAAAAGCACTCCTAAGCCTTACATTCCACCCCGAATCTCATGGCGGTGTTCATTTTTGCATTCGGCCTGATTCCGCCTGGCTCACCCGGGAGGTTTCCTGACCCCGGGGTCAGGATTTTTTGATTTCTGGGCCAAAACTTGTGCCGTCCCAAATCGAGCATGCAAAAGCACTCCTAACCCTTTCCTTCCACCCCGAATCTCATGGCGGTGTTCATTTTTGAATTCGGCCTGATTCCGCCCGGCTCACCCCGGGAGGTTTTCCTGACCCCGGGGTCAGGAATTTTTTGATTTCTGGGCCAAAATTGTGCCGTCCCAAATCGAGCATGCAAAAGCACTCCTAACCCTTTCCTTCCACCCCGAATCTCATGGCGGTGTTCATTTTTGCATTCGGCGAGATTCCGCCTGGCTCACCCGGGGAGGTTTTCCTGACCCCGGGGTCAGGAATTTTTTGATTTCTGGGCGAAAACTTGTGCCGTCCCAAATCGAGCATGCAAAAGCACTCCTAAGCCTTACATTCCACCCCGAATCTCATGGCGGTGTTCATTTTTGCATTCGGCCTGATTCCGCCTGGCTCACCCCGGGAGGTTTTCCTGACCCCGGGGTCAGGAATTTTTTGATTTCTGGGCCAAAAATTGTGCCGTCCCAAATCGAGCATGCAAAAGCACTCCTAACCCTTTCCTTCCACCCCGAATCTCATGGCGGTGTTCATTTTTGCATTCGGCCTGATTCCGCCCGGCTCACCCGGGAGGTTTTCCTGACCCCGGGGTCAGGAATTTGTTTGATTTCTGGGCCAAAAATTGTGCCGTCCCAAATCGAGCATGCAAAAGCACTCCTAACCCTTTCCTTCCACCCCGAATCTCATGGCGGTGTTCATTTTTGCATTCGGCCTGATTCCGCCTGGCTCACCCGGGAGGTTTTCCTGACCCCGGGGTCAGGAATTTTTGATTTCTGGGCCAAAATTGTGCCGTCCCAAATCGAGCATGCAAAAGCACTCCTAAGCCTTACATTCCACCCCGAATCTCATGGCGGTGTTCATTTTTGCATTCGGCCTGATTCCGCCTGGCTCACCCCGGGAGGTTTTCCTGACCCCGGGGTCAGGAATTTTTTGATTTCTGGGCCAAAAATTGTGCCGTCCCAAATCGAGCATGCAAAAGCACTCCTAACCCTTTCCTTCCACCCCGAATCTCATGGCGGTGTTCATTTTTGCATTCGGCTGATTCCGCCCGGCTCACCCCGGGAGGTTTTCCTGACCCCGGGGTCAGGAATTTGTTTGATTTCTGGGCCAAAAATTGTGCCGTCCCAAATCGAGCATGCAAAAGCACTCCTAAGCCTTACATTCCACCCCGAATCTCATGGCGGTGTTCATTTTTGCATTCGGCCTGATTCCGCCTGGCTCACCCCGGGAGGTTTTCCTGACCCCGGGGTCAGGAATTTTTTGATTTCTGGGCCAAAAATTGTGCCGTCCCAAATCGAGCATGCAAAAGCACTCCTAACCCTTTCTTCCACCCCGAATCTAATGGCGGTGTTCATTTTTGCATTCGGCCTGATTCCGCCCGGCTCACCCCGGGAGGTTTTCCTGACCCCGGGGTCAGGAATTTGTTTGATTTCTGGGCCAAAAATTGTGCCGTCCCAAATCGAGCATGCAAAAGCACTCCTAAGCCTTACATTCCACCCCGAATCTCATGGCGGTGTTCATTTTTGCATTCGGCGAGATTCCGCCTGGCTCACCCGGGGAGGTTTTCCTGACCCCGGGGTCAGGAATTTTTTGATTTCTGGGCCAAAACTTGTGCCGTCCCAAATCGAGCATGCAAAAGCACTCCTAAGCCTTACATTCCACCCCGAATCTCATGGCGGTGTTCATTTTTGCATTCGGCCTGATTCCGCCTGGCTCACCCCGGGAAGTTTTCCTGACCCCGGGGTCAGGAATTTTTTGATTTCTGGGCCAAAAATTGTGCCGTCCCAAATCGAGCATGCAAAAGCACTCCTAACCCTTTCCTTCCACCCCGAATCTCATGGCGGTGTTCATTTTTGCATTCGGCCTGATTCCGCCCGGCTCACCCCGGGAGGTTTTCCTGACCCCGGGGTCAGGAATTTGTTTGATTTCTGGGCCAAAAATTGTGCCGTCCCAAATCGAGCATGCAAAAGCACTCCTAAGCCTTACATTCCACCCCGAATCTCATGGCGGTGTTCATTTTTGCATTCGGCCTGATTCCGCCTGGCTCACCCCGGGAGGTTTTCCTGACCCCGGGGTCAGGAATTTTTTGATTTCTGGGCCAAAAATTGTGCCGTCCCAAATCGAGCATGCAAAAGCACTCCTAACCCTTTCCTTCCACCCCGAATCTCATGGCGGTGTTCATTTTTGCATTCGGCCTGATTCCGCCTGGCTCACCCCGGGAGGTTTTCCTGACCCCGGGGTCAGGAATTTTTTGATTTCTGGGCCAAAAATTGTGCCGTCCCAAATCGAGCATGCAAAAGCACTCCTAACCCTTTCCTTCCACCCCGAATCTCATGGCGGTGTTCATTTTTGCATTCGGCCTGATTCCGCCCGGCTCACCCCGGGAGGTTTTCCTGACCCCGGGGTTAGGAATGTTTTGATTTCTGGGCCAAAAATTGTGCCGTCCCAAATCGAGCATGCAAAAGCACTCCTAAGCCTTACATTCCACCCCGAATCTCATGGCGGTGTTCATTTTTGCATTCGGCCTGATTCCGCCTGGCTCACCCCGGGAGGTTTTCCTGACCCCGGGGTCAGGAATTTTTTGATTTCTGGGCCAAAAATTGTGCCGTCCCAAATCGAGCATGCAAAAGCACTCCTAACCCTTACAATCCACCCCGAATCTCATGGCGGTGTTCATTTTTGTATTCGGCCTGATTTCGCCTGGCTCACCCCGTGAGGTTTTCCTGACCCCGGGGTCAAGAATTTTTGGATTTCCTGGCCAAAAATTGTGCCGTCCCAAATCCAGCATCCGAACCTTAAATTCCACCCCGAATCTCATGGTGGTGTTAATTTTTGCATTCGACTTCATTCAGCCCAGCTCAACCCAGTAAGTTGCCCTGAGTCCTCAGTCAAAAAATTATTAATTTCTGGTCCAAGAATAGTGCCATCTGAAATACAGGATCCAAAAGCACCCGTAAGCCTTAAATTCCACCCCGAATCTCATGGCAGTGTTCATTTTTGCATTTGACTTCATTCAGCCCAGCTCAACCCAGTAAGTTGCCCTGAGTCCTCGGTCAATAATTTTTTGATTTCTGGGCCAAAATTTGTGCCGTCCCAGATCAAGCATCCAAAAGCACCCTTAACCCTTAAATTCCACCGTGAATCTCATGGCCCTTGTCATTTTAGCATTCAACTTGATTCTTCCCATCTCAACCCGGGAAGTTGCATCAAGATTGTAGTGCCAAAGCGTAAGAAATCTGTTTTGCCTTCAGCCTGATGTCAAAGGAATAATAAATAATGCAACTTTTGTATGATGGTTCCAGCATTGAATGGTCTGCCCGAATTTTCCTGGTATTGGAGATGGGTCAGGAGAAGAAAACAGGAAGGGAGCCTTCTGCCCAAACCATTGCAGAGACAAGATTCAAACTAGGGCGTGGTGATTCATAGCACCATCTCCTTGCCACTGTGCAGTGTGAGCTATCCAAGACATATCTCACAAGAAAGGAAATATTTAGCAAGCAAATATTTCAGTCTATCCTGGCTGCTCCCTCTTCCATGTATCTAAAAAGGACTGAGGAGGAACTCCAAATATTTGTAAAAGTTTCCGTGCTTGGAAAAAAAATTTTGCACTGTCAGGAATTATTTTATTGAATTAGAACACTTGCATATTGCATTTCCTGGCATTTCAAAACCATTTGAAAAAATCTTGATAAAGTAACTACAAACAGCTATCTATATGGGATAAAAATGTTATGGGTAACATAGATATTAATTATACTTCCTTGAAGAAGCACACTTACCGGCATGGAAGAGAAAAGTGCAAAGGACATTAAGTGCATCCTGATGCCATTGTGCAAATGGCATAAATTATGTAATTTGCAATCTCTCCTTTCTGCTGTTCCCAGATTTTACAGATACAGGCTTAACAATTGGACATTTTGGGGAGGTAGCATAGGATGCCAAAAAATGTATTAGCATAGTCTGTCCATCGATAATGAACTGCAATTTCAGAGAGGCATGGGGCCTCAATATATTTTACATTATCTTTAATGGTCTATCTGCCTCACACTAACATATGGTAAGGGGAAAATTTATGGATTTGTAATACTTCTGTAGTTTTGTAGGATCACTAGTGTAATATAAACTACACATGCACGCATACTGAATCCTGCAGTTCATTGACTTCAGCAGCCTGCCCTGTGTTCATTCTTCAAACAAGTTCTGATAGTAAAATAAGCATAACAGTTTCTTAAGACTTTGTTGTTGTTTATTCGTTCAGTCACTTCTGACTCTTCGTGCCTTCATGGACCAGCCCACGCCAGAGCTTCCTGTCGGTCGTCAACACCCCCAGCTCCCCCAGGGACGAGTCCGTCACCTCTAGAATATCATCCATCCACCTTGCCCTTGGTCGGCCCCTCTTCCTTTTGCCCTCCACTCTCCCTAGCATCAGCATCTTCTCCAGGGTGTCCTGTCTTCTCATTATGTGGCCAAAGTATTTCAGTTTTGCCTTTAATATCGTTCCCTCAAGTGAGCAGTCTGGCTTTATTTCCTGGAGGATGGACTGGTTTGATCTTCTTGCAGTCCAAGGCACTCTCAGAATTCTCCTCCAACACCACAGTTCAAAAGCATCAATCTTCCTTCTTAAGACTACTTAATAGGTTATCTTAACAATGTCTTCTAAAAGATTTGGTTGGCTTCCATGCAAAACAATCTGCAGTTCATTCAGTAACTTTTACTCATTAGAAACTAATTATTAAGGACTGAAGAAGGAAGATGGACTTCTGATCCAATGCATTCTGATCCTTTGCATGCATTCAGTTAGGAATCTCAAACCTCCCCCCAACCTTCAGATCTTGATTTTGAGAAATCCAAGGAAGGACTTCAAGCAACTCAATAATAAAATCCAGATCTCACCATTAGAACTCCATCTGTTAGAGTTTACAATCTTTTATCTATTTATATGTAAATATATGACCTTTTAAATCAGATATATCTTGGAGCATTAATTTGCAATTCAAGATTCTGAAAGTTTCCAAGACGCTTTGTTCTCTGTGATCCAGTTTGAATCATGATTAATCTCAGCTGCACATTATGTTCCTTTGGAAAGTCTCAGATTTACAACTGCTGCCCAAACTCAAGAACAACAAAGAACTCTGTGATTGAGTTCCAGATGAAGAAAGAGAACAGAAGATTCAGGCAGGTGATGAGTGTCAAAGGTGGTTCCTTGTGAGCCCCAGCAATATTCAAGTGATATTAATCCAGTTCAAAGGTGCTCCCTGTTGTTTTTTGGGAAGATGATCTTTTATCACCCTGCAGAAGTTGTCATATTCTGGCACCTCTCTGGCAATTTTCCTTTTGATCTGTGGAAAAGATGATACTGATGAAGCTATTGCTCCTTAGTCTTCCACAATAGCAACATAGAAATCTTGTGCCATAGGTACATAGGCATTTAAGGCAAATGCCAGCACAGACTGAAGCTAAGACATCTGAGGTCCTCTGTGACACCATGCTTGTTTTATATACATACAACTTTTCACTGGATTTTCACAGTTGTGTACTTTACACATTTCAATGCTTTTTTATTTCATTTTACAGTTTCTTCTTAACATCTAAGTACATATAATAAATACCCACCAGTTAAGGGCAGAGGTTTATACATATGATTAAGTGAGCTCTTATTCCCACAATCACATTTTGGGAACCATCATAAAATCAAAGAATGCAGCTCCCATCATCCTCAACCAGCATGGCCCAGGGTAGGAGATTATGTCCAATGTAGTCTAACACCATCTGTGGGTTAGTTAGGTAAAGGCAAAGGTTTCCCTTGACATTAAGTCCAGTCATGTCTGACTCTAGGGGGCGGTGCCCATCTCCGTTTCAAAGCCGAAGAGCCAGCGTTTGTCTGTAGACAAACTTCTGTGGTCATGTGGCCGGCATGACTGAATGGAATGCCGTTACCTGCCTGCCGAAGCGGTACCTATTAATCTACTCACATTTGCATGTTTTCAAACTGCTAGGTTGGCAGGAGCTGGGACTAGCAACGGGAGCTCACCCCGTCACGCGGATTCGAACCACCAACCTTCCAATCGGCAAGCTCAGCAGCTCAGCGGTTTAACCCGCAGTGCCACCATGTCCCGTTAGTTACCATTGGGTAAATATAGAAATAGTTATAACTAAGATCATGATAGAAATTTGAAAAATATAAAAAGCACATTGATAGGTATTTTGCCATTCAGTAACTGGTGCAGCCCAGTATTTCCGAACGACCTGCATCTGTTCCTTGAAACTAGTATATTGTTTATGAATAGAACATAATTAAGGGCATAAACTACTAAGGAAAAAGTAGAACGCAAATGTTTGTTAACATGATTGTGGATCAACTGTGGGGTATTAATGTTCTTGTCATCTGTGTCACAGAATATGGATGTACCAAGATATCAAGAACTGTGACATTTTCAATCAAGGGGGCTGGCTCAAAAGAAAGAGAGCAATTCTGGAAGGAGAAAGCCTGCACCATATTTGCAGCAAGAGACTGGAGAATTGGAACAACCTGTTGTCTGCCAACGTCTGAATTAGTTGGGGGGGGGGTTCCCCAACAAAGAGGCAAAGAAGACTTTTGAGTGACATGGTCACAGTTGCTGAACTTTGTTCTGTTTCTAACATAACTTTCCAGATCCTTCTCCCCCTTTTCTTTTTCTTCTTGGGTTGCCGTTATATTATTTCATTCACACCTTTTATATTTTCCTTTGGTTAATTAATTTAACAAAATATAATTTTAGAATAAACCCAAGTAGATCAGATTTGCTTGACAGTGACAGAAACCAAAATGTTGCCATCTAGTGACAAAAAGGGAAATCAGCCAATAAGCATGGAAAGCTTTTATTTCCATTGGTGGATTTCACAGGAAGGGAGGGGTACGATCTACAGTCGTGTTTCTCAACCTTGGCAACTTTAAAATGTGTGGACTTCAGCTCCCAGAATTCCCCAGCCAAAAAGTCTGGCTGGGGAATTCTGGGAGCTGAAGTCCACACATCTTAAAGTTGCCAAGGTTGAGAAACAGCGATCTACAGTATTCAGGCAGCTTTCTTTGGCAATTGGTCCCACTGACTATCAAAGGGGAAGTAAGTATCTATTGGCTTGTGCTGTGTCTTAAGAGAAGGCCCATAAACATGCTGAAACTAGATAGAGTTTGGTTCCAAGCAGAAGGTCTCTTGTCCCATTTGACCCCCAAAGGTTCTGTTCCCACACTCTTGCCTGCCCTCCTTCATCTCTGCCTTTCTGATCCCAGTATTAATAGAGGTTTCCAATTCTCCACTTGTTGACTTCACTCCTGGTTCTGTAACTGTGGGAAATTGGATTCGATTGTTTCACAGTTAGATTCACCCAATTCCTGGATAACCTCTCCAAGCAGGTTTCAATTGCTGGCATATTGTAATATTTCCCATTTTGCTTATTTTATGTATTTATTTAAAAGGCTTACATGGCTGCCCATCAGAAGAAACACAACTCTGGGTGACTCACATTAGGAAAAAAAACCACTAAAAAAACAATAAAAGCAAAAACATGGCACCTCAGCCGTTCTCCTCCAAGGCATCCAACACAGCTGTGGCTTATCCGCTTTATTTCACAACATGTATCTTCTGTTCTATTGAAGGGGTGATTGGCAATAGAAAACAGTTATTCCACTGTTAAAAAGCACCAAGTTTTTAAGCGTCCTGTGCAACTGTACCTCCTTAATTTTATGGTGTAAATTGTATGGGGATCATCACCGTCCAGAATTTCCTGTCGCAACTGCTCCTTGTCCAAGCCCTTTCCTTGATTTGTCTTTTGTCTTTCCATTTTAGTAATCTTTTCAGTTTTATTATATTCCATAACAAGTTCTACTATATCTGTGTTAGGCATGAGTCGCTTTTTAAAATCTCCCTTTTAAAATCTCCCTTAAAGAACTCTTTAAGTAACTCAAAAGTTATAGAAGGGTTGGCCATTTTAAAACCTTAGTTTAAATGTTGATAGATGCCATTTCCCTCCCCCCCTCCCCCGCCCTTTCTGCCTGGTCCTTTAGTCCCCTCGAGTGCCCATTTGCAACCTTCAAAGAATCTCAGTTCCTAATAGGGATTTACTTCCATTTCAGTCATTTTCTACAAGTGTTTTATTTAATTATATACTTGTTTTTCAAACCCTACAGCAAAGGTACAAACATTCCAATTTCCTTGGTCTCCTAGTTCGTTTATAACTTTCTTCAATCAAAATCTTTTTTTTTTCTTTTTGCCAATTACATATCATTTTTAAAGTCTTAAGTCTCTATCTAAAATTCCTTGTATCAAAGAAAGAAGGTAAAACTCCCCAGGTGTCAAATTAAATCCAGTGTTTTGAAGGTCTTTAATATCCATGAGATCATTAAATAGATCATTTCTGAAAGTGATTAGAAAGTGTCCTTTTTAAAGTCTCCACCATGGCTGAGAGCAAGATGTCGCCTGCCTTGTCTCCTGATGCTCAGTCCCACGGGGAATTGCTTTTTCTACGATCCCCTTATGAAGAGCTGCCATTCAGGGTGCTTGTGAGCAATCTCCCGTCTTCTCTTTCTCTGGAGAGGTTCTGAAGGACCCATCTACTTGCCAGTCCCTTGTTCTTCACTGCAGTTGTTGTCTCCACTGTTTGTGGACATGTCTTCAGTCAGCCAAGACTTACCTGGAAGCTGCTCTTGAACTGAACTCCTTCCAGATTAATTGCTTCTTGTCTCTTAGCATTTGCTCCTCCATTTTCCTGAAGGCTATGTTCCCACTTATACCTAGCTATGGCACAATCATGCTTTGGTAGGGCTTATTTACCCCTTTTCCTCATGATGTTGCTCTCATCTCCTGTCCATCCCATGAATGAGACAGGTTTAACAGATCCTTTGCTAGGCTGCTGTTAAAGTAGCATTTTTCTCCTTTCCCTGACACTAACCAAGAACTGCCTCAAGAGAATGCCTGAGGCAGCAGCAGACATGGAAGGAAGATCAAGCAGAGGAAGTGCCATGGCTAGACATGACCCTGCATGGGATGTCCCATCGACAGGTAGCTGAGGTGGCTGACATTGGGAAATCCTACCAGTGGCTGGAAAGGGCTGGGCTAAAAGACAGCACAAGAACAGGCAGTAAGCACCAGATCCATAGAAGCAGGGGTCTACCACGCTAGGCAGGACTGAAGGTGCAGACTGTGCAGAGAAACCTCAGAGAGAGTCCAACACATAGTGGCAGGGTGTAAGATGCAGGCAGGAACATCGAATGGCACAACCACGTAGCTGGCATTGTGTACAGAAACAACTGCACAGCGTATGGGCTAGACTCTCCCAAGTCTAGATGGGAGATTCCACAGAAGGTTGTGGAGAATGATAGGGCTAAGTTCCTGTGGGACGTCCAGATCCAGACAGACAGGCAGGTACTGGCCAATCAACCAGATATCGTAGTAATAGACAAGGACCAGAAGACAGCGGTGGTGATAGATGTAGCGGTGCCAAGTGACAGCAACATCAGGAAGAAGGACTATGAGAAGCTGGAGAAGTACCAGGGCCTGAAGGAAGAACTAGAGAGGATGTGGAAAGTGAAGGCCAAAGTGATCCCAGTGGTGGTAGGGGCACTCGGGGCTGTGACCCCCAAGCTGGGAGAGGGGCTCCAACAGATCCCAGGAGCAACATCAGAGCTCTCTGTCCAGAAGAGTGCAGTGCTAGGAACTGCTAAGATCCTGCACAGAACCCTCAAATTCCCAGGCCCCTGGTAGAGGACTGAGGTTGAGGAAGACACATACTACCTATAGGGTTCTGCGAGAGGTCACTAGGGGTTCCCTGGGATATCACAATTTATTTAAAAAATTATTTCAAATTCGGGCAACTTCACATTAAAGAGGTTTCATTCTTTATTTTTAGTTTAAGAACATTGTGAATGCATGTACACAGGCCTACCCATGAAACGAATATAATAATTTTGTAACTTCTGGCCTATATTTGAGCCTGAATGTGCAGGGGTTCCCTGAGGCCTGAAAAATATTTCAAGTGTTCCTCCCGGATCAAAAGGTTGAGAAAGGCTGGTTTAGAGGAAAAACAGGTGATTGTCAGTGACTGGGAAGAGAGACAGGATAAGAACTGGCCACAGAGACAGCAAATTTCATGCTGATACAGTTTTCTGCTGGCACAAGGGTGAGTGGACAAGAGGCATGTGCACTGCTTTGGATCCAGTTCCAAAATGGTGCTTCAGAACACATCTTTTCCTGGGACTGCATAGTTCCAGAAAAAGAAACAGCTTTAAGGATTGCAGACAGTTGTTATGCTTGTGCCCCACATGCTCTGAAACACCCTTTTCAAATCAAATCTGAAGCAGTGCATGCCCCAAGTGGATAGTGCATCAACTCAATGGAGGGAAAGGCCCAAAGTCTTATTCAAAACTCTACCCTTTCTTCAAGACCAGCTGTATTAATTTTTTGTTGGCTTTATAACCCCTCCTCCATGTCCCTTGAGTTTGGATACTGAATCCCTTAGCTGGTCCCCAAAGTTGTTCAGGTCCCCTTACTTGTTTGAGATGTTAGTCCTACCAATAGTGATCAATTTCATGCGGTGTTCCCTAAGAAAATGAGAATTCTGCCAGTATTACTAGCTCAGCCAGTTCATATCAGAGACTTGCCTGCTTTGAGCACCAAGCATCATAGATTGAGTAACTGGGTTGAAATTATATCTTCCTGTTGATAGAAGGGAAGTCCATATGGTTCAGCTGTGCCAACACTTTAGCATATATATCGCAAAAGGAACAGAAAAATAGCCCATCATTCCTCATTCTTACCCATGCAATGAAGTTTATGGCACTAAAAATACTGATTATATTGCAGTTACTTATTAATTAGAACCTTTGTATTTTGATAACAAAACCGCTCACAGATGGCTAGGTGGTTAATGTTCAGAAATACTGTAACAATGCGTATTTCAAACACTGGTGACCACCAGGGGGAGAACAAGCATCATGTTCTTTTTTTCTCCATAGCAATTTGAAAAGACCTTTGGAATAAGATAGATTTATACTGCGCTATTTATTTATTTATTTATTTATTTATATTTCAAATTTCTATCACCGCCCATCTCCCCCAAAAGGGGGACTGTGGGCAGTTTACAATAAAATAAACAATTAAAACCATAAAACATAAATTACAGTACTAACCATCATTATAGATAGATAAATATAAAATCCATGTGGTGAAAAGCTCTCATTCAATAGGGAGGGCACTATGGCACCAGCCACCCCCAGGAAGAGCTATTGCCCTTCCCATCCCAAGCAAGGCAGCAGAACCAGGTTTTCAAATGCTTCCAGAAGGCCGGGAGCGAAGGGGCCTGCCTCAGTATATTTATCAGTATATTTAACAGTATAGGAAAAGTGTATATGGTACCTTGTCCATGTTGGGACCTTCTAGATAGCTATTTCTAACCAGCATAACTAACACTTAACTAGGTTCTGTGGGAAGTCACAGTTCCAGCTTCTGAAGATTGCCACTTTTGAGAAGTCTGCGTTTCACCAACACTGATTAAACCTTCCTGAGGTTTTTGTTGTGGCTTGTGAAAACATTGCACACCTCTTATGGACCTTCCCATCCTTCTTCTTATAAAGGCACACCTCTGTCTCAATAGGGAGCTGACTTTTACCCAAGTAATATCCTTTTTCTTCATCTACCTAAGTATAGGTAACTGTTTTTCAGTCAAGGACATGTATTTTAGGTTTTTTGTTCTGATGTCTAAACACCACAGAGGGTACAGAAGAAACCCAGGGATGCCTCCAGAATTTTCAGCCCCCCACTCCTTTTTGTTGAATCAAAGTAAAATAGATGTGTTACGTACATTGGAGGCATTATATACACATTTTACTTTTCACTTGGACCCCCCCTCCCACCCTGCAGAAATCTTTTCATTGTTCTTTGGTGGTTAGCCATGAATTTCAGCATCATGACCTTGAGAAGAAAGATGGGCCATGGAAGAAGGCTGATATAGCTCAGTAATGCTTGCCTTCACTAGTATCTGCTTTCTTGACCCTCTAGAGAGGTCTTTGACCTCCCTTACCATATGGTCTTCTTTATCAGGAGATGACAAGAATTGAACCTGCCGTCTTCTGCAGGCAACGAATGTGGTTTGCTATTGAACTATAATCTCCCCCATTAGCCACATGTTAACATAATACCTCCTTGTCATTTTCGGTGTTAAATACCAGGGCTGTGCCTACAGTTTGGGTCCGCAAACTTTGATTTCATCTTGGAGAACTTACCTGGAGTCACCTGGCTTTTACCTCTTTGAATATGCCATCCATTCTTTCTTCATTATTTGGAATTTCTCCTCTTCCGAAGTCATACATAAAAGAAAATACACATTGCTAACTGCAGCAAATATTAAGTTTATGGTCAACGTCTTTCATTTCTTTAAAGAATTAATAGAGCCTATTCGAGGAAGTAGATTTTTATAGTATTGTTAATTTCAAAGAACAATAGTTTAAACTATCTGTGACTGTTCCCCTATCACCACGTTAGTTTTTAAATGTTTCAGCTAAGAATAGAATTCAGATGGGACAGGGGAGAAGAACAGAGTGTTTTTTCTGTACCAGAGTAATACAGAGGAAAGATAGATATTTCAGAAGATCTTGTCTGTGGTAGATTGGCTATAGATTTTATAATGTTTATTCTTCCTCATTCAAAACTTCAGAGTAGTCTAAAAATGTGATCTAAGGAAAAACTGCAGTAAGACTACAATAATGTGTGCCATTACTTAAGAACAGGCTCCACTGAACTCAGCGGAACATACTTCTGAATAAATATTAATAGGATCAGACTGTACAAGTTCAGACGTAGTGATCTCTATGGAGTTTAAAGTCTGGATTATCCAGCATAATTTGAATGGCCAACCATTTGAGCTGGTGTATTTGAATTCAAAGTGATTTGTACTGTATTGACATTGTCTCCAACTTAAAATACAACAAAACATCAGTACACCCTGTCTTAATTGGTTGGTGAATCACAACCCCAGTCCAGTTCACTAGACCCCAGAATAAATTAATGGTGCTGTGCAGCTTGTGCCTTAGAAATAAAAATATAATTCCTCTTCATTTCTTATGATACACTCATTTTCTTCCTTCTTTTCTGTTCTTCTGTCACTCATAGATGAAAACACACCCATCTTGGTCTGGAGAGGCAGGATAAATAGTCTATAAACCAGTTTTCTATGACTGATTTACATTTGTTTCTTTTTAAAATATCACGTGGAACAGCTCTATGAGCGTAAGTAATTTTAATTTACTTGTTTACAGTCAGGGAATTCTGAAGGTGGATAAAACAATAACGCAACACACTTTTCCTTCCCTTGGAGAGCTCCTGGTTCTTTTCAGCCAATGGAAAACTCTTCAGTCGGTTATAGATGGGAATCAGCCTCCCCTGGACTGGGGAGAGGCAGAGTCATACGGCTTACCAGCCTAGGAACCACGTCAGCAGAAAGATGAACTTGGTAACAGGTTGATTGACGGTGGTTGCTAGATTCCAGGCGCTGAAAACGCTGCCCAGAGTTGGCTCCGCAGCGGAAAGGCTGCCAAAGCAAACAGCGTTGTTCCACATAGAGCAAGCTTCCACCTTTCCACCTTTTTTCCTTAAAACCCCCCCAAACACCTTTGCCATCAGGGAAGCCCACCATGTCTGTTTTGCCCTGGATGTATCAAAAACATACTGAATCAAATAAGGGCATAAGAGGGGACTCCACACTAGGCAATGCGGTATAACAAGGGCTTATTGTTTATGTTTAAAAAGCTCTGCTTTTCACTGTCAGCGTTACAACCTTGGTTCAGGGTTGGACTTCAGACAGCATGTTGAACGCAACGTGACATGACAGCCGAAGGGTTCTAATTTTCAAACGTGTAGATTTTCAGCAAGGAGTTCTTGCTCACACCATCCTCCTAACTCAGTCTGTCTTATATCACAGCGGTGCGATAAGCAGAAAGTCCTGATGCAGCTTTAAGCTCAGTTGGGATAGTAATTATGTTGATAAATTCCTTTGGGGAACAGGGAAGATGATGCAGGAGTTCAACTGATAAAAGGAGGGTGTTATTTCTGAAAGCATGAAAACTAGGCCAAGCTGCTCCTGAGTGCAGGGCTGAGGTAGCAACATGCTTTTTGCAATATAATTTTTGCCCGTTTAAGCTGCAAGGGAAACATCTGATATTCATGCCAACTGGTCTGTTTTTTGACTGAATGCTCTGCCTTTGAGAGTTCCCTAACATGCATAAAGTCGAGTTGAAATGTTCTCTTCCCTTCAATATTCATACAGAGCAGTGTTTCTCAACCTCAACCATTTTAAAATGTGTGGACTTCAACTCCCAGAATTCCCCAGCCAGAGCTGGCTGGGGAATTCTGGGAGTTGAAGTCCACACATCTTAAAATGGTTGAGGTTGAGAAAATCTAGAGACTTTGACCCATCCTGTGCAGTTCTTTAAGGCACAGACAACCTATCCGGGACTGATAATTAAGCAATGCTTCCATATAACTAATTGTGCTTCACACCCCACTGATAAGTAACTTCCTTCCCTTTGGATAACAAAATTAATTCCAGCCAAGGAGTCTTTGTATTCACTCCTTTATTTCTAAAGTTACAGCTACTGTAGGTATATAAAATAAGATAGATAGGTTTAATGCAATTACATATCCTATTTTTGTCCTCAGATGACGCAATTCCTGATTTGATGTGGCAAGTGACCTCCTTATCTTTTTTAAATTTCACAGGAGGCTGTGGCTAAGAGAGTAGAACAGATTCATCAGATCAATAATTGGTATAAGATTAGAATTATTATACATAGCCTGCAAAAGTCTGAACCACCGTTAGATTGCATCAAAGGGGGTTTTCTGCATGTTTTTACTTCTTTTAATGGCTGCCTGGCAGTTTGGCAGGTATGGCAGGCCTACTTAAGATAAGAATATAGTCTTTTATTTAAAAAAAAAGGCAATTATTTAATTCTTAAGAGTTCGAATTATCTTATATATGCAGCCATCATAAGTCCTTATATAGTTAAGGGCATTGTACACCCATTACGTTCAGTGGGTTGAAACACCAGGCTTCGGCCAAATTAAGAAAAAAAAAATTCTCAGACCTGGAGCCTTTCCAGTGTCATCCATTTTACATTTATTCTAAACAAGTTTATCTATACCATATCTATAGTGAGGAAACAATCACAATGCTAAGGAGAGCTTTCATTTCTGCTGCCCAGCAAAATTTTGAAGTTCAGTGCAAGGATGTGACAATATATTAATCAGGTTTTCTCGGGAAATGAAAGATCTGACTTTCATATTGTCAGAACAGCAAGTAGCACTCCTTTTTTATTACTGTTGGCACCCAGAGTTATGCAAGGTAAAGTCTATTTTGAGTTGAGCTTGGCTCCTGGTGACTTTATGGACGTGTTCATACAGCTTTCTTAGAAACAGTACAGAAGTGATTCACCACTGCCTTCTTCTGAACTGTTCTTTCAACTTCCCAGTCTGACCTACAGCCAAGGGGTTTTATGATGGTCCCCCATACAATTAATAACCAAGTCTGACTTATGAATCTTTCTGTGATAATCAAAGGGTTATTTCACATAATACTTTTTGCTAATATAGAAGGTATAGACTAAGTTGCCAGTTTTAGTTGTACATGTGCTATATGCTGCATTCCCTGCTAACAATAAGGACAGCGCTGGTCAACTTGGGCACATTTTGGCTAGAGTGCCACAAGTTCAACCACAACCCAATTTTACCCCATGCATGCTCATGCTATCCTACAGAAGCTAGAAACTCTAACCTAGAAACTACCTTGCAAGCCAAAACAACGTTGCTGTCATCCCACCAGCTTCGAGGAGAACGCAGCAATCCAGCATTCCCTAAGGAAAGATGCTTAGGGAATGCTGGAGCTTGAGCTTGAGTTGCATGCCTGAGGATTGGAAGAACATTATTGTTCCATATACATAGGGAAAAGTAGCGAGAGTGAATGCAAAAACCACAGGGGGATTACTGTGTCTGTGGAGGTGCATAGCAGAATTTGGATTGAAAGGACACAAGAGGTGAGAATAAGCAACATCTGGGAAGTGCAGGGTGGCTTTATGGCAGGTGATGCTGAGCAGATTAGCCTGTTGTCTTCAGCAGGTTATTGAGAAATTTATGAATGGGAGAAAGTTTACAGTATTGTAAATTCGTAGAGCTAGAAAAAGCCTATGATAATATCAATAGGCTCAATTGGTGGAATGTTTTGTCTAAGTGTGGAGCTAAAGGTTGGTTGCTGAATGCAATAAGAGTGGAGTAAGACTGCAGTAATGCATACATAAGGATGAACTGAAAGCTTAGTGAATGACTCAGCAGGGGATAACACAAAAATGTGTGATTTTTTTTATTGTTTAATGTATTTAAGGATAAATGTATGCTTGTGGTGAAGGTGAAGGTATAGGTATGCTGGTAGTCCTTGTTTAGTGACTGCCTTGGACAGCAATCATTTGCATCTATGACAGTGTTGAAAAAAGTTTCACTTTGTGACCAATGCCTGCACTTATGACCTTCGCAGGTCTGTAAAGCAAAGGAAAGCTGAAATAAAATCATAAAATTGTGGTGTTTCACTTAGTGACAGCTTCACTTAACAGCCGAGTTACTGGTTCCAACTGCGGTCACTAAATGAGGACTACCTGTATTGGTTAGCGATAAATGCACATCTACTTTTATATGCAGATGATGTCTTCCTGGCTAAGAACACAGCCTTGCAGCAAATGTGAAACAGATTATATCATACCACAAGCACTGTGGATCTGAAAATTAATGTATCAAAAAGCAAGGCACTTGTGTTGCCAAGGAAAATGAAATGAATAATTGCAAATTGTACATAAGCAGTGGAAAACTAGAACAAAATGAATTTGTATCCCTTGGTAAAGATGAGAGATGGGATGTAAGATTTTTAAGACATGCTAATGCTGGTAGGAGGAGACCAGGAAATATATTGTCTGTTACAAAAGCTGAATGCTCGTCAAAGGAAGTGAAAATGGCTGTGTATGAGAGCTTGCTTCTTCCCACTAATTACATGGAAGTGAGACTTGAGCATGTCATGAAAAACCCTAAAAGGGGAATGTAGTATTTAAGTTCTTGTGGTAAAACAAGAAGAGTGAATTGGTGCTAAATAAGGTGGAATAAATACAAAAGTGAGGTGGTTTGGTCATATAAAAACAATGAATAAACATCACCTTTCAAAACAAATATATGAATGAATTGGTTGATAGGATCAAAGAGGATTAGCTAGAATTAATGGGATCCTGAAAACAGGGAGGCAAGAAGTTTAAAGAACAAAAGACAATTTATGAATCAGTGCATGGAACTGGGGGAGGCAAGGATGATTTGCTAGGATAAAAAAAAAAGGAAATATGGAGAGGTGTAATTAATTTTATTGGGGTACGCTTGATTAGCTATATTTCCTTATCTTAGGGATGTCCACAGGGTACGGTTAAAAAAGCTGCACATAAAAAAGCATAGGCAGAGCTTCGATTGTGCTACTCTGCCCCCTATTTTGACTTTTTGTCTACCATACTCTGCAGACACCTCTGCCTTATTTCATGCCTTTAATGGCTTCTGTTCACCCTTTCTTACTCACTTGCTGTGCTTTGCATAATGATGAAAAAGGTGAAAGGTCTCCTGTGCAAGCACCGAGTCATGTCTGACCCTTCAGGGGGATGCCGCTTTTGTGATGTTTTCTTGGCAGACTATAGAGCGGGGTGGTTTGCCATCACCTTCCCCAGTCGTCACCTTCTCCAGCAAGCCAGGCGCTCATTTTACCAACCTCAGAAGGATGGAAGGCTGAGTCGACCTGAGTCGGCTACCCGAGTACCTCAAAAAGGGAACTGCAGGAAGCGTATGAATTTATGGGAAAGACAGATAGGTAATGCTAGATAGCCATCAAAGAGGCATTTGTTAAAGAAGCTGAAAACAGTGAGGTTCAAAGTCAAAGCACAAAACAGGTCTGAGCCCCTAAAACCACACAGGAAGTACCCCCCAAATCTAAAGACCCATACTTAGAAAACCATGCATATCACATAGAGGCAAATGCATTAAATGTTCTTATAAAAAAATCAAAGAAGCAAAAAGGCACCTTTAACATACCCATCCTAGGCCCCGTATTCAATAATCCAGTCCACCCAGTTGATCAGCCATAACCTTGGCTTGATGAGACAATAGAGAGAGAGAGAGATGGAGAAAATAATTCTCTACCTGAGAAGTTGGGTTATGAGAAAGAAAGGAAGTCATTGGTATGCGTAACGCTGGGAATGGAGTAGGGAGATTAATATGATAAGTAATTGAATGTAATACATCTGAAAAGTTGATCTTCAAAGTACCAAGTAATTATATATTCAATGTTTTGTGATTCGTGATGACAGCAATTATGTTAAAATAAGGCAAGGCAACCAGATAGGTTAATGCACTGCCTGGAGCTACAATTCTGAAGCATAATTCTACAGAAGGAGAGAATCTGTGCACTATTCAGCCTCTGCCTAGGCTGCATCCGGTTTCAACAGTTCTCTCCTCATTGAAAACTAAAGGGGATAATACTTGCACTCTAGATTTCTCCTGGATGGACTTTATAGGCAAAGGATGTTTGGATAGAGTTGGAGGTCCTTGGGGAGGGTGGGGTGGGGGGTTGAAAAAGTCAAGATCCAAGTCACAGTCACATGATCAAAGCCCACCACCTTTTTTTACATGCTTTTACATGTGTGATACATGTAAAAAGGGTGTGGGGCTTCAGCAGTGCAGGTGCCATCTTGGCTTTTTTTTAACCCCCCCTCCAGATGCCCCTAGATGGGGGAGCTAGGCACTGGTCTAGGGTGCCAAAGCTTAAGGGACACCAACATCACACCTCCTTCCAAATAATTCTAAAAGTGCAAATCTTTGCATTGGCAGGAGATGGCACCATCAGTTCATGTGGCCTAGGGCACCATATACAGGTACCCTTGAGCTGACCCTAGTTGCAGGCCTAATTTTAAATTTTTTGGATGCTTCTGCACTTGCTGCTCTTTTAGCTGTCATCTTAAAAGCTCATGCTCTTTTTTGTAGCATTTCATGAGGTCTAATAAAGGTTGTGTCCTACTCTGTGTTCTCTACCCCTTTGGGGACCAACACAACTATTGTGGTTTGGTTTCGTTGTGGTTGCCCTATGGAGGAACACACAATCAAGGGACTTCCACTTGATTTCACAACATTGCCTCCATCCTGAGTTTTTCCTCAAACTGAGAAGGCCAGCTAGAGTCAGACATGCTTTGATTTCAGTGTATAGAGTAGGTAGAAGATTGTAGCCATTGTAATGTGTGTTGGTCTTAAATCTTCCATCTTATTTAAACAACCCCTTTTCCCCCTGCCTTGCTTTTTCTCTCTGCCTTTACACCTAGTTACAACCCTCAGATATTACAGTCCTCCACCAGCCCAGGTTGAGGAATCTTTAGACTTTGTCCTCCTCAAGATAACTTATTCTTGTTTCCTCTGTTAAAATTCTACCTTGTGATCAGCCTTTGGCCTTTGGTGCTCCAGGCCTTGGAGAAAGTGTCAAATCTGCATTCTGTTCCTTCTAAGGAGCAAACCACCCCACTGGGACATATTAGCCCTCCTTGAGTCTGTCTTGCGCGTCCCATGAGCAACCTTAACCCCAAGGAATAATCACTCTTGCCTTGTCTCAAGTGTGTCAACTAATTAATTTTATAACAAAAGCTTATGATTTTTAATAAAATGTATTAACCGGAAAAGGTGCTTCAAGACTTATTTTTGCCACCATAGACTAACACAACTCTCCTCCTATAAGGACATATACAGACATTCTCTTCAAACCATGACACAATATAACCTAAGCAAAGCTATTTCATATTGTTCCTTTAGGAGCCATTTTCCCCTTTAAATGAGGCTTCCCTTTTTTTCCCCCAAGTTTATTCCCAAAATATCTCTTCCAGATTTCTCTTAGTCCGCATTACAACTTTGTTACGCAAATGGTGTGATTATGACATAACATCATGGCATCAGATCCAAGTATGGAAGTTGCATCGTTTGCATTATGACATCATAGTCCTTTGCCTCACCTGGGGGATATCCATGCCAACAATCTGTTAAAGGCCTAACTTTCAATTCCCTAAAGTTCACCCACCCCTGATCTACAGGGAGCTGTCCAATCCTGCTCAGAACCTAACACATCTAAAGGCGATGTGATTGGAGAAAGTTAGTCTAACCGCGTTGGTGCATTATGACTCTACTTTTACTGTCCAGTAAAAGTTGTATACTGCGACTATAGTGAAGCTGCTAATTTGAAATCTACGACCCTCTAGGACTTAGCAGTTCTCAAAGTGTGGTCTGGGGGCCCCTGGGGGCCCCGAGACCCTTTCAGGAGGTCTGCGAAGTCAAACAAATCAAAATGTCTCTGTTTTAACTTCTAATACAGTAAATATCGATAGATATAACCCACAAAAACAAAAGCTTTTGGCGGGTCCTCAATCATTCTTAAGAATGTAAAGGGGTCCTGAGACAAAAATGTTTGAAAACTGCTGCTCTAGGAAATACATAGTTCCAGGGTTTCCCAGAGAAAGAACATTCAATCAGTTTATTTTATTTCAGTTTACAGTATATGGCCACTCCTCTCACCAAAACGTCTCTGGGCAGTGAACATTGTTTAAAACTAAAAAAAAAACAGTGTAAATAACTGTACACACAACATATAATCAGAGACAAAAGAAATGGCAATGGTGAAGAAAGCCTCAAAATAATAAATTATGCACAAATACAAACCTTGGATATGCTCAAACTGTGCCTTGGCTTCCTGTTCAAGCTGATTTTGGTTGCCATATTAACACTGTGTTGGCCCTCTTGGGTTTCCACGGTGAAATAATTGGCTCCATAAAGCTGCCCTTTGTGGCTTATATTTCTTAATGGTAACTTGGCTGGTTTTTCCAGTTCCTCCCCATAATATTATTTTCTTCTGGTTCCATTAACACAAACACCTTTCATGCAATTTTTATTTTCTTCTTTTGTGCATTTATTCATATCTAAAGACACAAAAATAAGAAGGAAATGGCTGATTTCAAGAAAAGCTGATCTGGATGGGAGACCACCAGGAAATCTTAGCATCACGCTTGGCTACGAAGCTGGAAAAAAAGTCCTGTGAGTAGAAGGCAAAGGCAACCTTTTTCTATTATGCATCTATATTGAAAAAGCTGAATAGAGTAGATCTGGTTAATACCTGGATGGGAAATCACGAGGAAATCCAGGTTATAACCTCTGCAAAACTGAAGAAATATTATTGCCAAGAAAATGACACAGGCATACAGTATTCATATTGCCACTTGGAACTCAGTTCATTATAGCTACAGAGATTCTTTGCTCAGTTGTTGCTGGCTGGGGAATTCTAGGATTCCAAAAGCAATACCAAACTTCCCAGGTAACAAAAGAAGTGAGAAACTTTGAGATACCTCCAAGGTGTGCAACGTTTGATGACTTTCTCTCCAGTGCCCTCCAAAGTTGGGCTCGTCCCTGATTATAAAGCAAAATAAACACCAGGATGTAACAAAAAGCAGCATGCCATTGATTATCTAATCCCATTCATACACTCCCACAAAGCAAAATCAGATTTTTTTCTCTCTCTCTCTCTCTCTCTTTCTAGAAATGGAGAACTCACAGTGGCAGTGTGCTGAATTCTGGCAAATTTGGGTTTGGGTTTCACAAACGCGTTTGTATCAGCAGCAAAGTGATTCCATTTCAGAGTACTGAACGATTATGTAACTACCAGGAAGGAATAGAAGGAGGAAGTTAATAAAGGGTAACCAAGTTTTGCAAAAAAACACTCAAGACTGCAGCACGGCATGAGCCCCTACCTTTATCTCCATTGGTTACAACCGAAAAAAGGATAGAAGCCCAAAGAAGAATATGGGAAGGAGTGAGGATGGGAGGATGAGGTTTCCTGCACTTATGGTTCTTAAATCTTACGTTTTTCTTGTTTGGATTTGACTTACGATAAAGCAGCAGACTCCCTATCAGGGAATTATTCAGAATCCTAAAGACTAATAATTTAAGGATACACACTTGGCATAGCAATGCAGCAAGTACCTCAAACTGACCACTGCTGTATTGTGAGATTTACTGATGACATGTATAGTCTATTTGATTTTACAAATAAAAAATATATTTTTGTATCCAGAGGAAAGCAACTACCCCCCCCCCAAACCCACTAATAAATACATTCTCAAATTAGCAGAGATGAATGTGATGGTCATCTAAGATAGGAACAGGCAGGGATGAGCAATCAGAGTGAGAAATCTAAACCCTGTTTATTAGCCAGAGTAAATACCATGGGCTGTTTCCCTTCCTTTGATTTGTGTTTGGTATCTTTAATAGTGTACAATTAGGCCCAATCATGAAATTAACGGTGAAGATCTGGAGTCAAGCAAAGTTCTGTGGGCAGAGGATTTGTTGATAAGGATTTGCTTTATTGGGGTATAATATAAATTGATCTCCATATGAACTGATGTCTTTAAGGGCTCCCACATTGTCAAAATCACTTCTCCCTTGAATTATGATGGTTCAATCATGTCCAGGGGCAGTAACTTATCTGCAGTGAGATAGCTATATCTCAGAATTTAAATATATTGTTACTAGAAATAGCTACAGATTTGGATAGATGGGCCCGACTAAAATTGAAATTGGAGGTAAAAAGAATGCTTTTGGTAAAAAGAATGCTTTTGCCATGAGTGATATACTGTACATCGTAGAAGACGTTCCTTTATAGTTTCCTAAACAGTATTTTCCAAACTTATTTTGAAATACTGTAATTCACAAGTGGTTTCAGAGGATTTCTTGGGAAAACTTCCTTTTTCCCATTTAGGAATTCTCCATTACCACAGCAGGCTTATGTTTTCAGCTATTCCACAAAACATCTTCTTACCTGAACACTGAACTTTACCTGTTGGAAACTTGCCTTCAAAAGCTACAGTACCTTGGGATGGCATCCTTACAAGTTGGAAAGCGATAGGGTGTCTGTTAAAAAAGTAGTTCAGCCACATTTTGACTTTTTGACCCCTCCCATGGACACTCAAATATGGAGGCGTGGAATAAGGAACACTTGATACATGACCATCAGTGAAGACCATTTGGCATCTCTATGTCATCTGTTTCTTTATTTAAAATTATACTTGATTTAGATATTATTCTACACTTCCTGGATACCTGTGGGCCATTTTCAAAAGAAGTTGATAAATAGTGATAAATAGGCGTGTACAAAACTCACAGGTTTAAGAAAGAAGCAGGTTTGTTTCAATCTAGATCATCTCTGGACCACTTCAAATCACCTTAGAATATGAAAGATTTACTTCCAGAAAACCACCAAACCAAACCACATTATTATTATTATTATTCAGTCTATAAGACCACCTAACCAAAAATGCCCCAGTCTTAGGAACTCACCTCTTTGTATATTTCAACAAACATCTTATTATTGTGGCTCCTGTTTATAGGATTCTTTAGAAATTGGACTAATACTACTGTTTACTTGACTGTAAGGGGGAAAAAACAGAATTTAAAGTGGCTTAAATGATAATAGTTTTAGTGCTTAATGTATACAGGTAGTCCTCACTTAATGACCATTCATTTAGTGATGGTTCAGATTTACGACAGTGCTGAAAAAACCAACTGACAACCAGTGCTCACATATGACTGTCTCAGCGTCCCCATGGTCACATGATCACAATTTGGGCACTTGGCAACCTGTTGGCATTTATGACCATTGCAGCATCCCATGGTCACATGATTGCCATTTTCAACCTTCCCAGCTGACTTCTGACAAGCAAAATCAATGGGGAACTGCGTGATTTGCTTAACAATCATGTGGTTTGCTTAATGACTGCTGCAAAAAAGGTCATAAAATTGGATTGGATTTGCTTAATGACTGCTTTGCTTAGCAACCGAAATTCCAGTCTCAATTGTGGTTGTTAAGCGAGGACTACCTGTAGTGTGAAGAGCCTCGTGTGGTGCAGAGTGGTAAGTGGCAGTATTGCAACTGAAACTCTCCCCGCGACCCGAGTTCGATCCCAGAGGAAGCTGGATTCTCAGGTAGCCGACTCAGGTCAACTCAGCCTTCCATCCTTCCAAGGTTGGTAAAATGAGTATCCAGCTTGCTGGGGAAGGTGACGACCAGGGAAGGCAATGGCAATCCACCCCTCTCTATAATCTGCCAAGAAAATATCACAAAAGCGGCGTCCCTCCAAAGGGTCAGACATGACTTGGTGCTTGCACAGGGGACATTTCATCTTTCACACACCTGTAGTGTATAACAGGAATATAAAGGTGGATCTTGTTATTTGCAGTTTCACTTATCTGTGGTTGATAAATATGAACCCAAATTCATTATCTGCAGTAAATGGTTTCACATATCTGTAGGTTTCGGGGCACAGTTCTGATCTGTCCACCATATGAGGCCAGGCTCCATTCCCACAATATTCCAGAGATCGCAGCAACCTGTAGCATTCAGACTGTGTACGCTCACCTTCTTCCTACGTGTGACTTCCTCACAGTAAAAATGAAAAATGCACAGTGGTGAGCCCTGCTGGGGGAAGTGGCAGATGTCCACATTAAGTGTTGCCTTGGAGGAGAAGGTGAAGTTCTCTATATTTGCAGATGGGGAATGCCTTTGTGGACCTTGACGCAGCACAGCACAGCATCAAGCTCAACATCTGGAGCTGCTTTGCAACCCTGTAAGGACATCTACCAGGCTTTGCAAACCAAAATCAGACAAAGCTCCATCATCAGCTACTTTGCAAACTTAGCCATACCCATCACAGCTGTGGAGAATTGACACCAATGTTTTCCATGGCTTTGAAAAGGAGGAAGAAGTTGAATGACCCACTGCTTCCTTATTCTGATTCTGTAGTCTTCATTCCTTATAAGCTAATCTTATTTCTGCTTTTTCCTTATAACAAGGGTGATTTTGGAGTCATTTTTCAGGGTCTGAACCTCCCCCTCCCCATTTCCATAGACTTAAGATCTCATTACCTGCAGTTCTGTTGTCAATGGTTGTATGCTGTGTTATTACCCCACAACAAGGAGGTCCACCTGCATTTGTAATAGCCTTATTTAACACATAAGTGACTTTCTTTTGTGCATCCGCTAAGAAATAAATTCAAACAAATTATGTGGTCTTCACTGTATGTAAAGATCTGGAGGTTTTTTGTCCCTTTGTTGGGACATGTAAAAGACCAGCTAGCTTAAACATTGCATGGAAAGAAGAGGGAGAATGCCAACAAAGAGTTGGATACTTGGGGGGGAGATCAGGAAAGTGGATTATTATTGTCTAGGTTCATCTCTTGCAAGAGAGAAAATATTCTGCCCAGCGTGTTTTTTTTCCCCTTCCCAAACATGGAATGACTGTAGAAAACAGGACTGTGCTCAGGGTCTTTTGCAGATATAACATGGTGGATCCACATCCCCTTCAGAAGTTTGCCAACTGCAAAAACAAGTAACCTATCTACTGAATCAATGTTGCATCAGTGGGGCTTGAAATATAAATGTCAAGGTAAAATAGGATGTTTCCATTCACCGATTTTAAAATAGTCATCACAGTAAACATTTTGGACACTTTCACATGAGGTTCATATGCCGGTTGGATGGCAGCTCCTGATTATCATGGTGTCCCGGGGCTTGGTGAGTGGCTCTGAAGTTTTTCCCAGCTCTGCTGCAGGGTAGTTGGACCCACTGCAATTTTTCCCTATTGGAGAGAATGTTTTCCTCACTTTCCTCCCCCTGGATGGTGAACTTTAGGAAAAATGCTAACTTGACAGCTTTGGGCCTCCTGCTCAGGAGTCAGAGGAAAGAAGCCCGCATGAAATTGATGACAGTGTTGTCAATTTCGTCCTTCAGTTTCCACAAACCAGGTTGCAAAATCTCAACCTACTGGGGTTGTTTCTTGTGTGTCCCGGAGTGGGTTCTCCTTGTGGTCCACTGGGATTGCTTTCAAACTGCTTCAGTGGATTGGGGAGTGGAATGGATGGAATGCAGGGGCATCCAAGAGCATGTCAAAAAAGTCAAGATGGCACCCACATGCTCAAACCCTGCTTTTTTTTTTTAAATCAGTGATGCAAATAAAAAAATGTAGGGTTTTGATCATGTAAACACCATCTTGACTTTTTTGACACCTTCCCCACCTGCAGCCACCTCTGGTGGAATAGTAACGCTCTCTATTGAAAAAGCCACAATGATCTTCTAAACACACCTTTCTTTCTGGGAAAAGGTGATTGTAAGTCTTTTTTTTGCATATCACATGACCAGACCTTATTGCAAAATGTTGAAAAACTAGTTTAAGATGGACCCAGTGCCAAACTCTGTAAATTTCCTTATTCTCTCGGCTTTGTGTACTAGCTACAAGGACATGGCAGAAGAACAAGGAAGTTTGCTTTCCTTGGGAGGTGAATCTAAAAAAAAAAAAAGCAATCTGACTCCACTGAAATAAGAACTTCTTTAGAAACACTCCCATTTCTTTTTTGCAATCTTAGCTGCAAAAGAAAGAGCAGGAGGCTTAAAACAGACCAAGAGATGTAAGTTCAGGAGCCTGTGAACAACATTCTAAATGTTCCAGGCTATAGCTTTTATTGGTCTTTTAACCGTAGAGAAAATATACTGACATTCTCACATCCACATTTAATGTAAAAAACATGAACCAGGATCTGTTCAACAGTGAAAATTGTTTTGTGAAATCCAGTCCCACGGGACTTATTTTTTTCCTCAAACAGTACAATACGGTGTGTAAGCCCCACCATGGTTTGCAAGTCATGCTTCATGTCTTAATGTTATGATGGTTTATTTAACAAGCCACTATTAAAATAAATATGGCTTAGCACAAGGGTAGGGCAACCTATGGTGATCAGGTGCCATATTTATCAGGATGGCAAAAGGCTGCGGTGAGCAGGACCATGATGCACAGTAGGTAGGAAGAGCTGAGACTGTCCATTTTTCTGGGTTTTATGTGGGCTAGGGTGGGTGGCTGGTTGGGACACAGATCATTATTGTGTCAAATCTACCTTAAGCCTTATCCTACAATTTTCATCTTTCCTTCCTCAAAAAAAGGCAAGGGGCTCTAAAAACTTATTTAAAAATTGATGGGTCATCAAGTGAGGCTTAGTGTGTTGTCTGAACCCAGCCCCCCAAACAAAGCTGCTAATGGCAGATATATCAAAGTCCCAGGCCTCTTCCCCCAACCCATGATGCAGTTTATTCAGTCTGTAATTAGCCATGATTACAAAATTGCCTTATTTTTGTGGTGTGAGGAAATGCAAATGAGCACCCACCCAAGTCATTTCCAAAAAGGACTGTATTGCAAAAAATGCTGTGATGTGGCAAGGATCAACCAACACAACTAGGCAAGGACTACGTATATGGCCATCTCGAGTTAATGAAGGTGAAAGGTCCCCTGTGCAAGCACCGAGTCATGTCTGACCCATTGGGGGGACGCCGCTTTCATTTTCTTGGCAGACTATAGTGGGGTGGTTTGCCATTGCCTTAACAAACAGGAATAATTTTTTTAAAAAGATGAACACATCTCCCACTTCTGAGACCATTCTTTCCTCTGAAGAGAAAAACACAAGTAGTTTCCCAGGCTTATGTTGAAACAATAAGGTTGCAGCTTGCAATACTGTGCAAATAGCAGCAATCTGTGACTATCCTGCTTTTTCAGAACACAGGAGAAACCTGCAGTGATAAAGACACTTGCTTACAAGGAAAGTTGCCTTCTCAAGAATAAGAGTCCATTTCAGAGGATTTTCTTTGACTCACCAATCCCACATAGCAGAGAGCAAGCCAGTCTTTGTTACACCTTAAGAATGAGTTGACAGTTGGCATACAGAGAAAATCCAATACTGTAATATAGAAAAGTAATTTTATCTGGGTTTTATGAATCACTTTGGGCATGTTTCTGCATCAGTGAAGCCCACAACCTATCCCTCTAAACCAGTGTTTCTCAACCGTGGGAACTTTAAGATGCTGGCTGGGGAATTCTGGGAGTTGAAGTCCACACATCTTAAAGTTCCCAAGGTTGAGAAACACGGCTCTACACTATTTAACTGCATATGACACTGCATTTGTAAGAAGTTTGATATTATCCTCTTTTTTGAAGGATTCAGTGTAACTTTGCATTGAACTCTCAAACAGGGCCAAGAGCTTTGCTTTAGACCAGGGTTCCCAACTGCAGCGACTTTAAGATGGGTGGACTTCCACAGGCTGGGGAATTCTGGGAGTTGAAGTCCACCCACCTTAAAGTTGTTGCAGTTGGGAAACACTGCTTTGGACCAATAATGCACTGTTTGCATGGGGCCGTAAGATAAACCTTTGAAATTACTAGCGACACTGTGCAACAATCTGAATCAGAGAGTAAAATGTCATTTGGAGCATGAATGAGTATGCACATTAGTACCCACTGGGGACATCATACAGCAACTGCATCTTTCCCTGGACTTGCACAGCTGTCCTCCTCAATCCCAGGTAAAGATTCATTTAATTTAAGGCATTTCCAACAGTTGCTACACAACCACTTCCAATCACATTTTGCCCTTGGAATCCCAATTATTATACAGCCTTTAAGACAGATTGCTCCAACCTGGAGATGCATTCCAATTGCAACTCCAAGTTGTCCCTGCTATCTGGGAATTTAAAGAGTTGCAGGCCACCATATTTGGAAAGGGCCAGGTTGGAGAAGGGTGGACAATCCAACATTAGATGCAACTTCGTGTGCATCTGTTGCTCTCCACTGACTGCGTCTGATGACATGGAGGGCCAGCAGATAAATTCACACCACCAGGACACAGGTGAACAAGCCAAATATTTATGGAAGCAGAAGAGGACAGAGGAGGATGTGCCTGAATCTCCATTTCTGGCCTGAAGTTTGAGCAGAACACCTGAAACCATTTTAATTAACTTGAACAGTGGTAAAATATATGTCTAGAATGGAGGACAAGGGTCTGTTTTTTAAGGAATGTTTTATTTACTACATCCTAAGAAAGTACTTTTAAATGAAACTGCAACAGCACATACAAAGGAACAGAAGTACAGTAAAACACCAGCTCTAATACCACCTCAGAAAATGAGAATATATGAATATGAATATGAATATATATACATATACATATATATATATATATATATATATATATATATACACATACATACATACATACATATATATATATATATATATATATATATAAACATTTCTCGTTTGTTCTTAACCTAAGAAAAGTTCACATTTCAAGTCATCAGCTGTCTCAGTAGTGTATCAATGAAATGGTTCAGAAATTGTTGTCAAGTCAGACTTCGGACCGGGGGCTGATCAATAACTGAGCAACCAGGGTTCTAACTGGCTCTTAGCCACAGTTCTGAGTTCCCATGGGGAAGCGCATTTTTAAAAACAATGCCTGGTGTTTGTTTGTGATCCAGTGTTAGTCTCAGACTGGATGCGTGTGTATTTTAATTACAGTAAAACCTTGATTTCGGTGGTTGTTCTAAGGGTATCTAGGTAATTGGCACATCCTCTTTTCTTTGGGTTACAATTTTAAAAAAAATCTGCTTCTCCCTCTTTCTCTCTCTCTCTCTTCTGCAAGCCAGAGATTAAAAATAAAACCAGGCTAGAATGAAGTTTACAATCTTATCTTCAATATATTTGCTGTGTGCTTTTGGCACTGGTAGCAATGCTTTATCTCTTAGTTAAATCAGGGCCCACAGGGCTGAAAGTTTTTTCGTATCAAAAGATCCCACTCACCCACTCCTACCCCCTCCCAAACGTTTAGTGGCCAGAAGAAAAGTTGTAACTTTGTTTTTTTTCCTTGACAGTAGTGTTCTGTGGGAAGGCCAGGCACTTGTGGTATGCAGAAATGTTGAAATATTTGAGTTCACAAAGACCTAGAGTCCAGAGCTTAACAGCAAATAGGGCTTATGATCCAACAGGTGGGTCATTTGGACTCCCTGCTTAAAGCACACTAACTCTCTTTAGGAAAAAAAAAATCAGTAGTACTAGTAGCCCTTTGAGGTAGGGTGGAGCAGTAATTCAAGCCACAGGAGATATATTCAAAGGCCACCTTATAAAAAAACAATTACTGCCATTTATCTCTTTCATAAAATACTTTACAGTTTTCATGCACTGTGGGAAGACGCTTCTTGAAAATATTGATATTCCATGTTATAGTTTCAGTTCAGCCAAGATTTGCTAGCGAAGTTTATCCTTAAAAGCATATGAATGTCAACTTAAATATAAGCCACACGGCATAGCCTAACTTTGCCACAGAGATTAATGCACATTCAGTGCCCGAGTTGGGATCCCAGGGAATTGCACTTAAGCAGTTGGGCACACAATGACTCGCATTTCCACACTTCCTTCCACCCAGCCTCTATGTTGCAACAAGCTTCGAGGTTCAGGAGCCACACTTCTTTGGGGTCATTGGGGAGGAGGCTCTGTTGAAGGTCCAGTGTATGCCCAGAATCTCCTTCCACAGCCCTTTTGATTCCCCCACCATTGGCGCATTATTGCACACCACATTTCAAAAAAGGCTTTAGGGAATACCAGGGCATCTCACAGGGATTAAACCACATTACAAGGTGCACAAAAATGAAGTGGGGCTTTGATCCCCCGGATGCTGGCACCATCTTGATTTTTTTGACCCACACCTGGATGCCCTTGAAAAAGGAAAGAAAAGAATGCAGCATACAGATACCCACACATTCCTAGGCAAAAGTGTCCTCTGCAGCTGCAGGATAGTTGGGAAATGGCAGAAGAAATGAGAGTAGAATAAATCAAAACTAGGTCAAACAAACCACAGTTCCTTTGGCTGTCTCTTGCAAGACTGACCTAGTTTGCTCAAAAAGCTGAGTTCCTGGCTTAGAATCCATGCAAACACAGCCATTGTGATGCGTCTATTTTAATGTCTATTTGATTTGGAAATATGGACTTCAGATAAATATAAATTTAGGATCCTCTGACCGCCAGTAAAGATTTCTATTTTTCAGAGAGAAACAGGCCTTTCATTTTTACGTTAGCTTTTTAGCAATAAAGGAAGTTAAGAGACAGAAGATCTAGAGAATCTGACAATTGCTATTTGCACATGGATGAAAGGTTCCAGAACTTTTCTTGATTCAACCAAGATACTCATGAGTGGCTAAACAGCCCATGATTCTATGCTTGAATGCCCCAGCTTCAGGGTAGGCCAGGGCTGAAGACCAAATCTTACTGTTTGCCCACCGTTTCCAATAATGTCTACTTTTTAATAAAGTAACCACTCTGAAAAATGAGGCCTACAGCTAGGGCTTGGAGCAGTTAAAGCCCTCTCAATGTTCCCATATTGTGGTTTTTTTTCTCCATCCTAGGGTATCAACTTTTGTAATAAATGAAGGAAAAATAATATTCTTCCTATTACACCGATGACTTATACATCAAGTGTGAAAATGAAAAAATGAGTATGATTCGCTTGAGAATGTAAAACAAAAATTCTCCTTAATATTAAGAATAGTTTTAATGGGGGCTGGTCTCTACAACATTTGTGGCTCTAGGTAGCAAAGAAATCTTATCAATGCCAGGAGATAATGCAGAAGTCTCAGTAACTTTCAAATTGCACTTTCCAGTTTAACTTCTTAAATAAAACACACATTTGTATGTATCTCTATCTATCTATATATATCTTTTAAAAAATCTTTTGCATGTACTCTTTAAATATATTCTTCAAAATATATTGTTTAAAAAGTTTTCCCTACCTGTTCAGGTACTTTTTAATATTTAGTTGATATATTATTCAAGGCACTACAAAATAGACATCTCTGGAGTGCAGGACTTACTAAAAAATAACCTTCATAACACACACACGGTGAAAATAAATGACTAAAAAACAAAATCTAGGACAGTGTATACACCTGTATGGAAGCACGGCCTTCAAAAACAGCCATGTTAGAAATGTAGGAATACAGGCGTATTACTTCCTTTAAAAAAAGGCCTAAAAAGTTAGTAAAAACTTCATCTGTATACAAGATTTCAAACATGATGCTGTATTTGTTACAAACTTCACTTCCAGGTTTTATCCTCAGTTTACTGACACCCAAGCATGTAATTCTACAGTAGGTTTTTCTTCATAAATAGTAAAAAGTTCCTTCAGCTTTGCCCTTCTCTGCCCCAGCCCAGCAGCCTCAGTAGGTCTGGTAGACGTCGTGGATTGGGACCTGGATCGCTGCAGCCGGAAATGCTTGGGGGATATACCCCGCGTAGCCCCCGTAGGCTGCAGCGGCAGCAGCTGCTGCGGCGTTCTTCTGTAGTGTAGCAATAGTTGCAGCCGCCGGGGCAGCAAACGGAATGTAGCTTGCGCCGTAGATTCCCGTGGCTGGAATTCTCTGCACGCTGGGCGCCATGGCGTACACGGGGGTTATCGGACGGCCCTGCCAAAAAGGGTGTTCAAAAGTTAACTCCGCCACAATCCGTAAGCAACTAGTCTCTACATAAGGGTGTCTGTGGAGGTTGACAAAGTCGAGATGGTGGCCACAACGAAAGGGTGGGGCTTCAGTTGCACAGTTCTGGCTACCATCTTGACTTTGTTTGACACACACACGCACTCCGCAGACAACTCTGCTTCATGTACTTAGACATTTTATGTTGGGAATCAGGCCAGCGCATGTTCTTGGACAGGTGGTGGTTTCATTCATTTCATTCATTAATGTTCTAAATTTATTTCCTGCCATTTGTATAAGAGTTCAAGGGGGTGCACAAAGGGTTCCCTTCTTCCATGTTTCCCCACAACAACCACTGTATGAGGTAGGATGGGCAGAGAGATGGCAACTGGCCCAAAGTCATATAGGAAGCTTCCTTGGCTGAGGGTGTGCTAGCATCTAGGTCTGCGCGGTGCCAATCCAACACTTTCACCGTTTGCCCATGTGGGTTCTCTACTTAGTGGCTGTGCATCCTTGAGATTGGCAGTGCCCCACTCTGTCCATATGACACTGAAGAGCCCAGGTGCAGCTTGGGAAGCTGAGCCCATTAATTATGGGTAGTTCAAGGAATAAAAATATGTACCAAACTGGAGAGATAAAATGCTGAATGCGAATTATTTCAGGACACAGATGGGACCGAGAGCTGAGGAAGGTCTTCCTCAAGTCGAGCTCGACTCCTTGGGAACAATATGGAAGTGGTTTTCCAGCCTTCACCCCTGGGCTCTCTTGTGGTCTCCCATTTAAGTCCTAACTCGGTCTGACCCCACTGCTTTCTGCTGAGATTAATACAGATATTTCTTGAAAAAGAGATACTGCTTTACAAGCCCAAACACCTGGGCCTCAGCCGTGAGGGGTGTCAGGAGGACAATCCTTGTTTCTTCAGGATAGAAAAAATCTGCAGTTTCCAGCCTTCATTTAAAAACTTTCTCATGATGCATAACTTGCTCCTGCTGAGCTCTGTTGCTTAGCATCCTCCTGCTTGGAAGGAGGAACTGTCTTTCCTCTTCTCCTTTTCTTTTCTGCTGCCCATAAAAAACTCAGAAACCTAGAATTTTAGCACAACTTTCCAGCCCCAATCTTACTTTAAACATCAATCTTTTTTTATGCTTGCAAAACACTGTACAGGGAGTCTTCACTTACTGACCATAATTGGGACCAGCAACTCCGTTGCTAAGCAACTTGGTTGTAAAGTGAAACATCATGTGACCACACCCGACTTACGTCAGTTCCAGCCAGTCATTAGGCGAATCATCTGTGGTCGTTAAGTGTGACATGATGTGACTGCAACTTGTAACTTCCTTCTGGCTTCCCCATTGACTTTGCTTGTTGGAAGCCAGCTGTGAAGGTCACAAATGGTGATCACATGACTGTGGGATGCTGCAACGGTCATAAATGCATGCCAGTTACCAAGTGCCTGAATCGCAATCACATGACCATGGGGATGTTTTGACATCCACAACTTCAAGGACCAGTCGTAAATCTCCCTTTTCAGTGCCGTTGTAACTTCAAACAGTCACTGAACAAGCAGTCGGTAAATGAAGACTACCTGTGTGCTGATAATGTTCATCATTATAAAATCCCAACTGCAGGAGACCAAGCTGGGTCTGAGATTATGCTAGCCCTGCAATACGGTCCTGTGTTCTTTTCTGATGGAAACAGCAGGGATGTCCACAGGGAGACATTTAAAAAAGTCATCATGGCAACCAGAACCATACATGCAAAAAGGGCTTTGCCTGTATGGCTGTGCCGCCATCCTGACTTTTTTGACCCCCTCCCCATGGACATCCCTGGAACATAGAAAGAGTACTAAAAAGCAGCAGCGCCCAAAGCAGGCCACAGTGATGCGTAAGCAGAAACCTGCACACAGTGACGCCACAATGCAAATCCCACTCTGATATATTTGTGTTCCAATGCCCGCTGCAAATTTGCAAATTGCATTATTTGTGTCATGACGCCACAGCTCACAGATCATCACTTGCATCCCCTCCTGTGTAGCTGCACGCTTTAGCTTCTCCTTCCTGCTGGAGGCCCCCGTTTCTCTCAAGGAAAGCCTTAAACTGGAAGGTTTGCATTGTGCAGTAACTCAGAAAGTAACATTTTTCTCATGCATTGTAGAAACAAGTAAATTGACTGGGAGGGATGGAAGGAAATCTGTTTCAGAACCAAGGCCAGACAGAATGCTGATAAGCTCACATCCCATAATAAATCAGCGCTATTCACCCTGCTCCCATTGCCTCTTGTTCCCTTAATTTTTGCAACTGCCCATGTCTGAACGCAGCTTGATATTCAATACAAAATAAATACCATAACTGCATTGTAGAAGAAACTAAAAAACATTTTTTAAAAAACCTCAAGGAGTTATGATGGAGGGAGGGCACCATCCAGCAAAGATATTGCAAGATTCTGGCATACTTGGGGATTTCCAGAAAAGGACAGGCCTCATTTTTACATCAAGCAAAATTTTCCATGTTTCACACCAGCAGGAAGCTTCCAGGAGGGTGTTCAATGGTGGTTAGTGCTACCTAACTGCATCTAGTTTCAGAGAAGACCGCTTCAAGTCATGGATTCTGAATCTGGGTTGTCTAAAAGCACCATAGTTAAAGTAACTACAATTCTGAAGCTGGACAAGATCAGAAGCTACAGGTAGTCCTTGCTTTATGACCATTCATTTAGTGACCATTCAAAGTTATGATGGTGCTGGAAAAAGTGACCTATGACCGGTCCTTGCACTAATGACTGCTGCAGCATCCTCATGTTCACATGATCAAAATTGGACACTTGGCAACCGGCATGTATTTAACCGGTTGCAGAGTCCTGGGGTCACATGATCGCCATTTGCGATCTTCCCAGATGGCTTCTGACAAGCATAATCAATAGGGAACTGCATGGTTCACTTAACTGCATGGTTCACTTAACAACCATGTGATTCACTTAATGACCACTGTAAAAATATTGTGAAATTGGGTGCGCTCACGTGATGCCTTGGTTAATGACAAATTTTCCAGTCCCTATTGTGGTTGTAAGTCAACCTAAATGTTAAAAGTTTCCAAACTCTACCCCTCGGTCCTATAGTTCCAATGCAAGTTCAAAAGGGTGGAACTTCTATTATGATGTCATGACACATTTCGTCGTTCTGATGATGGAGTGACTAGCAGCAGAAGCCTGACCGCTACATAATGCTATTTCCTTCCCAAAGACAGAAAATTAGTTGTGATCTGATGCAACTCTGAATGCCCAAAATGGCTTTAAAGGCAGTCTGACATAGTCTGCCAGGAAAACTGTATGTTTCATTCATCTACAATGACCTATTATCTGCAAGGAATGAGGTCTTCTTCTCTTCAGGCAAGCAAGCGTTCATTGACCAACAGTACTTGAAGGGGCTGGTATTTCTGCACCCCAGGAAAGCCTCTTTGGAATCTTTAGATTAAAAATCATACCTGGAAAGGAGGCGGGGTGGAAACCGCAGGTATTACGGCAGCAGCAGCCGCTGCAGCCGCCGCCGCTGCGCTTGCTGGATCCTGCTGGACAGCGATGGGGCTGATGATATGCTCAACTGCGTGGATCTTCCCATCGTCAATCACCTTGGCTGCTGGTGTGGCTTGAAACATGGAATACTGGGTTCCAATGGCTGGAATTGCCACTACGACAGACCAGAGCAATGCATGATCAGGTTAGACCTGACATTAAAATTGTAGCTTTTAATCTAGCAAAAGTAAAGCTTGAATAGCCTTGTACACATGATCAAGATTTAGTTATCGGATCAAGAACGGAGGCCAACGTTTTGATTCAACGTAATACTAGAGTCATTCTGCCTGCTCTCTTTCTTTAAAGTAGTAAATAATCTCCTACGTGCACACCGAAGGGAGGATGTTTATTTTTTTCATAGAAGGATATTGTGTAGCCCTGGCATATAGCCATGGGTCTCACGTCTGCATATTTCAGTCCAAAATGCAAGGAAATCTCTTCACTTCTCCATCACTGTCAGCAAGAAAGAAGAAAGTGCCTCAGCAAAATTCATCACCTCCTAGAAAATATTAGAGACATCTGACAGTTGAGGAAAGAAAGCTAATTGGAAAATAGACAGAACTCATGAGGGCCTGTCCAATTTTTGAAAGAACCCAAGATGGATTTCAGAAATAAGTTGTGATAAACGTTCAAAATGTTGAAGTGTTGCTTATGGATCTGGGGTGCAATTTGTAAGCTACTGTATGTATTCTGGCTAGCAGAGGAAAAAATAGGATGTCTCCCCTGTTGAGGAACTCTCATGGTAACAGTTTTTTTCCCCAACTTGTTTTGAGTAGAAAGGGTGAAGATTTGCCTAGTTAAGCTAGATCATCAGACAGAATGGGATAGACAACTGATGGTCTGTAGCCCACCATATGTATTTTTCTGGGCCCAATCAATAAATCTGAATCCTAAAAGTAAAATGTCTACTTACAAGGAACAAGAAAGATTTCATCTTTTCTTGAAGTATCTAATGGTAATGGTGCAGTGGTCTTGCATGAAGGAGGCCCCAGTTCCTCTCCAGTGAAATGATTTTGCTGAAAGCTGGAGAACCACTTCTGGTCACAGGAGACATACTAGGCCAGATGAATTAATGGTCAAATTAAGGAGAGGGTTCTCCATCTTTGGTGGTTTTTAAGAAGAGGCTGGACAGCCATCTCTCACGGATGGCTCAAATGGTATTCCTGCCCACTGCAGAGGATTAGATTGGTCTAATTCTACAATTTTACAATTCAGTACTAAGGATTAGGCAGCATCACTTGCACACCTCATCACCTGCTCCAACCATTGGCTGTACAAAGACTTTCTTAAACAGCCAAATTGCCTATGAAGCAGTTAAGTTATGCTGTGGCCACTGATAGGAGAATGACGTGGCCAGAAGTTGGCATTAAAAAAATTACACACAAAATCACACAACGTGATATTTTGTAATGTAACTTCATCTGTTGCCTTCGTATCTTTTAATGGAACGTTCAGAAGGAAATTTGTAGGCCATTGCTACACAACTGGGTGAATTCCAAGTACATATAAACCAGCTAACTAGGTTTAGATTTAAAAAATACTGTGCTATCTTTTCCAGAAATAGAAGTAACCTTGTTATATAAAAAAATTCTCTTCTCACCCCTATGGATGGTATGTGTCTTCCTCAACCTCAGTCCTCTACCAGAGGCCTGAGAGTTTGAGGGTTGGTACTTACACATACTTACACTGTATTTAGGTGAGCACGGAGCAAAGAATATAATGTATTAACTACATAGCATGCTACTGTACATAGCATAGCAACCATCTTCTGGATTTATTTAATGCTCTGTATTAAAAGCCCAGTGACTTGATTTGTACCAAGACCACACTATTCAAGAAATTTTGGATGATTCATCCCTAGTGTCTGTTAAGATGCCAGCATTAGTGGTGATGAAACTAAAACAAACTACAAACAATATAAAAATAAAGAAAAATGGAAAGTGCAGGAAAAAAGAAAAAAAAAGAAGAAGTAAAAATAGGAAAAAAAGAATAAAGTAACTTCCTCCTTCATCACAAGTACAAACAATTTTAGTAAATTATCACCATCTCTTAAGATACAACAAATGCAGTCTTCCTCCCATAGCTCATCTCTTAACTATTAACAAAATCTTAAGTCCTCATCATTCATTCCGAGTCAGCAAAATTCCATTAAAGGCTACCAGAAATAGCTACGTAACTATTTTAACCTTGATCAGATAAGCCGACTCTGTATTACTTCCCCACACTTCTAACAATCTTAGGTTTTAATCCCTTAAAATAATGTCCTCAAGCTTGATTTCTTTTGATCCTCTCTCTGTCTCCTCACAGCAAATCCTTCAAAGCTGTAACAGATCTCTTTTGTAAATCCAGTGTGGGTGTTGAATTTTCTCAAACAGCTAACAGGATTTATGTGGTTGTAGCCATTACAGTAAAAGCATGGTAGACCAGAGTAGATACATAAATAAGGCCATCTCCATGTTACGTTACGACTGGAATGTATTATGTAGCTTGCTGCTAAGGGAAGCTCCGTAACTCAAATTTGTATCATCCTGACTTCATGGCTACTATACAGTCTCAGGACAAGGCACAGATCCTTTAAGAAGTTGCTGACCAGTGCATGAGTGGTCCCCAGGCTGGATTTGAAGCACCGCTGCTCACTTTGGACACAAGCTGCATGCTTCTTTTTTTTTAATATATAATTTTTATTAAAGAGGTTTTCAACAGAACAAAAACAGTAGAAATTTTGAGTTGAAAGTAAGAATAACAAAGAAAAATAATAAGAAAGTGAAGAAAGAAAGAAAGAGAAAGTAGAATAGAAAGAAAAGGGGAAAAAAAGAAGTGGCTTTTGATCTTCTTAACAGCAGTTATAAATGCATTTATATTTAACCCTCTCTCTCTCTAAAGCAGTGTTTCTCAAGCCAGCTGGGGAATTCTGGGAGTTGAAGTCCACACATCTCAAAGTTGCCAAGGTTGAGAAACACTGCTCTGAAGTTACATCATAATTTCCTTCTTTCCATAATCTATCCTTTCTCATCATCAAATCCATAAATCACATTTTGTCTTCTTTCAGCAAAAAGTCCATTAGGGGTTCCCAGCCACTAAATAAAGGTAGTAGCTGATCTTTCTCTAAGTTCATTTTGAGTTCCATCATTTTTACCAACCATTCCCCCAGAAGCTGCACCCTTCTGTTTCAGAGGCACAAACGACTCCTACCAGAAAAAGAGGGTCCACCAGCACAGGAAATATAACCCTAGTTTCTTTAAACCCTTTCCCACCACCTTCTTCCCATCCTAAGAATCATACTGACCTGTACCAGGTTTAATTGCAACTGGGTTGACAGCAGGCAATTCCAAATTGGGAACCAGTTCGTAGCCTTTTTCTTGCTGTTTCCCTTTCCCTTCATGGTATCTGCTATATATGCCACGACCTGCAGAGTAACCCCCCAGGTATGACCCTCTTGGACCCGGCGCTCTGTTGCCCGCTGCACCTCGTCCTCTGCCTCTAAAGCTGCCTGCTTGTAAATAAAAAATACAAAACAGGTAAGTTACACATGGGACCTGCAACAGAGCTCACCGAAAGGCTATGATGTAACACTAGCAAGGAAAAAGACATTGGAAGACTCTGAAAACATTTTGCCTGATTTCTGATATGGTGCGCAACATCCGGAAATTGCAAAGATTTGGCTTCGTTGGCTTTTAGCATTTTAATACTCAGCCCCATTCTCTATTATAACTATTACTACTAACCATCCAGACTGGTTTTTGCAATCTTTCTAATTCCATTGCTCTAGAACTTGATTTCGCAGAAGAAAGCTTGCAACTAAACCTAAGTGGGACACATTCAGGAGAGGGGACAATCTAGACCAGCGTTTCTCAACCTCAGCAACTTTAAGGTGGGTGGATGCTGGCTGAGGAATTCTGGGAGTTGGAGTTGGAGTCCACACACCTTAATGTTGCTGAGATTGAGAAACACTGATCTAGGAAGTGCAGAGGGAAGGCAAACTTAGGAGTTGGTGAGAGAACATGCTGTGATGAAAAGAAATTTGATCTATACAGGAAGGTGCTTTGAATCCTCCCATCCCTAGAGATACTCCTTAGCTTGATCTTGCCTGGATTATTGTCACATGTTCTCCGTGGGGGCCACCACCAAAAATAGGTTAGGCATTTCAGTTTGTTCAAAACCCTACAGTTAGGCCATAGTTCAGCTTGGATATGCAAACATGGAACTCTACCTTGAAAAGGAATGCTAGCTGTGCAGCTCCATAGTGCACAACGCTAGTTATGGGCTAGGTGCCTTGATGGTAGACCTATTGGTTACAGCCCTTGTTGTCTTGCAACCAGGCTATCTGAAGGCCTGTCTTTCCTGTATGAGTCTGCCTAAACACTGAAAACTTTGGGAACTGCCTTGTTGGCTTTGGTGGCCCCAAAGAAAGGGACTTCTTGGAGGCAACCCAGATTTAGAAACTGGTTAGCCATTTGTGTGTAGAGTTTCACTGCCAAAGGAATAGAAATAGAGGATTTATGGTCATTTTTCCCTTGTTGGGCAGAGCTCGGTGCCACCCTCCATTGTTATGGAAAGACATATTGCATTGTGCCATCCATCTGACCACTGTTCAGTCTTTCCTTTTGCCCCTCTGCTGCAATCTAGGCTGTTTTTTTAAGGATGCAGAAATAAAAGCAATAATAGGCCTCCTAGAGGGATAAACACATACAAGCTTACACATTGTAACAACTGATTTACAAACAGCAGCAAAACTCAGATCACTTAAAAGTTTTCCAATCAGCAGCCCTGTTAGTAAGATCATGAACACAGAAAAGAAGTAACGTTTGGTGCTTTTTTTTTTTTTGCTGTTATCAGACAGAAAACAGGCTTTTCTCTCTCTTTTTAAATTAATTTTTATTAAAGAAGTTTTTTTGACAAGGTTTTTTTAAAAACAGTGTAAAATACAAGTTTAAAGAAAAATGAAAGTAAAGTAAAAGAAAAGTGGTAAGTAAATAGAAAAGAAATGAAAGAAAAAAGATGAAGGAAAGAAAAAGGAAAAAAGATACAAAGAAGTGGCTTCCAATCTCCTTTACAGCAGTTATAAATGCATTTATATTTTATCCTCTCTCTCTAAGGTTACATCATGGCTCCCTTCTTTCCATATTCTACTCTTTATAATCAGCAAACCCATATATCACAAGTTCATTTTTTTTGTTGTTTTCAGCAAAAAAGTCCAAACCGGCTTTTCCAAGTCACTCTTGGAAGACAGAACTGTGGGTGCATCAGTAAATATTATGGGTAAGGAAAAAAAATGTACTCCATCATCATCAAACTGTCACACTCACACTCCTGCATGGGATTTGGGGCTTGGATACTACTTTGTACATTATTTCTCAGCTCGGCTACTTTTATTACTATTATATGGCAAGTGCAGCTTCCCTCTGCTATCAAGTTAAGTATGTTCTAACCTAGCAACGGCTGCAATCGAAAAGGCGCACAACCTGTTTTGCCTCCTCCCACTGTCTTTTCTGACCTCGGGAAAGGGGAAAACATTTGCAAGCAGGAAATTCATGGCAGGCTTTTTTTTTTCGCTCCTCTCTCAACAAGTTGCTGTTTTTTTAAGTGCACATTTACCCAAAGAACTGTGCAGCTGGGAAGAGCCACACAACTTTTTTTATTTTTTAAATCTGCATTCCTGGGCAGCTCTGCTGCAGTTGCTGGATCCCCCCCTCCCCAAATAAAAACCCAAATAACTTCAACCTCATCACAGTTTGAGATGAAAGGTTGACAGTGTATTCCCTGAACTCTTAAGCTGTGAGAGAAAGTTGTGCTGAATTTGCTGGGCTCCAGTGGAAGTGCTGCAGGAACTTGCATTCCTGCAGAGGAATCAAGATTTTTGAAGATTTTTGTTTAAAAAAACAAAAGCAGCCTGAACAGCAGTGTGCCTCCTCTTTCTCCTGCAATCCCAGTGCTCTAAATGGCTTGCTCTCACTCTGCACAAGCACAAAGCACCAATACAACTTCAGCTCCTCCTGCTTCTCCTGCAATTCCAAATTGGCATGGTAGTTTGTCAATGGAGTTACACCAGAAACACAATGGCACTTCTTCCACATTGCTTAATTTATGCCTACCCAGCCACAGTAGTGGCACAACTGGGCCCTAGCAACGGAAGATCAGACTTTGAGTTAGTGGTACAGGGACTTCTAAGCGATCTTAGACATGTGGAGTTCTTGGTGCTCTCTGAGCTTGGCTAGGGTAGGAGTTTTCATTGTGTCTTCTGACTGTTGGTTGGTGTTTGTGGATGTGCTCTGCTACTCTTCTGCCTGTCTGTCCTACATAGTGGCTGTTACTGTCCTTACAGGGTATGTTGTAGATGACTCCTGTTTTTATTTCTTGGGCTACTGGGTCTTTGGTACTGTACATAAACAGGGAGCAAACCCCACAGTCACTCACACTGATGATTTCCCTAGTTGTGTAATGAAACATCTGCAAGCAAACAGCCAAGCTCAGAGAGCACCAAGGACCACAGTTCAACCCTGAGCTACATATGTTTTCTTCTATCGGAATCTTAGGTATTTCTGAAACACCTTGGGTTTAGTTAAGGTGCTAGACATCAGTGCTTCAGCTGACAGAGAACTATCCCCTCATAAAATTTGCTATGCTCATTGCCAATTCCTCTTCCTTCCTCTACTAGGAAATATTAGGGATTTGAAAATATAATAACAAGGCTATCTCAGAGCTGGAAAAAGTTCAGCCCAGAGTAACCAAAATGACCAGAAGTTTCCACTTGCTGCCTTGTGAAGGAAGACAGCTCTAGTTGGAACTTTTTAGCTTAGGAAGACGCATAGTTTAGCTATGGAATTTGCTGCCACTGGATGTGAAGATGGCCACTAGCCGAGTTGATGTTAAAAGGGGATGAGATAAATCCATGGAGCAGGGCACTCTCATAGCTGCTCATCTCCATGCCTTTCTGTCACCGTGAGAATCAAAAGCAGCATGTGGTAAATAACAACTGCTAGGAAGCAGAGGTGATTCAGGGCACTACTCTGAAGTCCTGTTTATGAGCTCCTAGGATGCTGACCCCAAATGGGCTTTGACCTGTTTAGAAGGGCTATTCTTAGATCCATATAAACAGCCACTAAGCAGTACCTGGATTTTTAAAATAGTGAGACAGCACAACAAACATGGATTAGTAGTTCTTCTAATCTATGATTCATGCAACAAACAATTTTGTGGGGAAAAAACAAGCACAGTATCCACAAAATTTCAAGTAAAAGCAATTCTGATGTATCGGTGAATAATGTATATACCTGGAAATAAAGAATGCTTGTACAGTGCAGGTATCTCCGAGTTGGTGAGAACTGGACAACAGTAAGTTGATTTGCAAGGTAGTTTCCCAATCAGAACATCTAACTCGCATTGAATAATGTTGGCATGTTTGGATCAAACCTGGCTGCTCTTGGGTCCTTACCTTTAGCAGGCAAAGTTGTACGTGGCATGGATATGATTAAGGCTAGTAACCTAACCTAATCTTTCTAAAAAGCATTATAAGAAATGATTGACTAAAACATGATGGGAGACAAGAGAACAGCATGGGCCCATCTGTTACTCTTCTCCTTGGTATAATGCTACTAATCATGAAAGGGAATAGCATGATATGGATGGATGTAAAACTGTTCTTACTGGACCACCCCAAGCTAAGGGTGGTCAAGTAAGAGAGGAGCTATGCCATTTTGCAACTTGAGAATTTATGCTTTGTTTCTCTAGGACCAGGCCTCATTCCTGCAGTTGATTGGTTAGTTTACCATATTATTGCCTCTCTACATGAAGTTCAGAAGGATGTGCAGATCTTCATGGGTCCAAATGACATCCAGAAAAGGAGGCTATCACTGGATTTGGGGATGTCCTAAGGTTTGCAAACGTACAAACATTCTATGGGAAAGAATGGAAGGCTAAGTCCACCACTGTGAAGAATAAATGTTGAATACACCTAAGACGCTATATAATAAAGTTGGATCAAAATGTGATGGCAGATGGGATGGGATGGAATGGATTAAGGTGAAAGCAGGCAGGCATGGGTGGCTGATTAGAACATCAAGCAGAACTACTTGACACTTCAGCCTTTTATTTCAGCTCTGCTTATGTTACCAATCAGAAACATATTCTCTAATTGCTTATCCTTGGATAGCCAAAATACAGGCTCTTAGAAAGGGGACTTAAACTGAATTCCAGTATTGCTGCCACTTCATAGCAGCAGCAGCTCTCCAGGTGGATCTACTTCCACTTGGAGATTCCAGGGACTGCTTCTGCGGGCAGAGCATGTATTGGACCATACACAAATAAAGGGGCAACATCTGTACACACAGAGAAACCCTGAAATCTCCACCAGTACAACAGACCCACAAAAGAAAGAAAGAGAAAGAAAGCTGTGAGCGAACAAAGGCAGCCCAAGAAAAATTGAGCATGACCTTTGGGCCACTGGAAACCTAGAGGAGGACAAATGGAATAGAGAATCTTGGAGAAAGGTATGGCTGGTCAGCTGCTGAAGAACTCTTTCCTGAAAACTTTTCTTGCAGATCTCTCTAATTACTAGAGAATACACCAGGGGTTCAATTCAAAGGTGGTTCTCCTTTGAATTGACTCTTCTAACTGGATCTGGTGTTTTTGAGTTGATTAACAAAATGATGGATTTTTGCACATGCATACACTTCTTTCTACTAAAGCTTCAGATTGCATCAATTCAGTTTGACAATTCATATAAAATCCCAGGTTTGATCTTGGCGATTCATATCACCCTAGAATACCTGTATCACCCCCGTAAGTATTCTAGTTCAGTAAAGTATATTATGATATGCAATGATTTGATTACATACCAAACATTTCATTTATAGAGAGGGAACTTACAAGGAGAAGCCTGTTTATATTCAAAATTTCTAAAACTTTTGGCTATTTCTGGGGCAACAAGCTTCACAAGGCTACCTCTGTTCGTTTGTTACAGTAAAAACAGTAACAAAGCAAAACAAAACAGGTTGTGTCATCTAAAAACTAGCAAGAATGAAATCCAAGGTAAATCTACTAAAGCATTATGCAGGGAGACAAGAAATAAAATCTTCTAACCTATCTGTGAAACAACTAATAATGGAGAGCTAGCATGATCAATGCACTCACATTCTTCCACAGGTATCAATGGAGTTATTCATTTCTCTGCCCAAATGTATAAGCCTGTGTAGCTTTAAAAATATTACATATTAACCCCAGGCCGTGGATCTTTAAATTAGACATTCTGTTGTTCAAACAAATTAGCCAAATGGCTGTGCAATTTTACATAAGTCACAAGGAAATAAAATATTTCCTGCTTACATAAAATATAAAATACTGGCAAAATGTGTATCATCAATGAATGGGATCAGTGAGATAGAAGGAGACCTCCAGAGTAAAGATTCTTAGAGAATGCAGTTCATTTCTGTTCCCTCTGTATTTTCCTGGGGATTCCAGCCAGGAGAGATCACAGATTTTAATCTGGCGTGATCCAAAATGCTGGAAACTTACATTCAGGCTCAAAAGAGAAACTTGTTAATTAATCACTCTGCCTCATTTGTGGAATTTTACCCCCAGAGGACAAAAGTAGGAATGTAAAAGAAATTTGCCACAGATTTGCTTAGGGTTGGTCATCTATCTTTCTTTGCTGCAGATGCAATAAATTTGAAGGACCATTAACACATATGATTTGGTCATGCCCTACTGCCTCATTATTCTTAATATCCAGGTAATATTTTAATATGATTAAGAAGCACAAATGATTACATGGAATTCATTGGAAGAGAAAAAGCAATAACAGGATTTAATGTCCCTGTTAAACTGATCAAACACGTGGGAATTTACTTGACGAAATATATTTCACAGATTTGGAAAAATATAATGGCAAATATCTTAAGATGGAAAAAGTTAAACTTGTTCTGGTTAGGGTGAATATCAACAGTGCGAACAAATATTTTACCAAGGAGCAACTTTCTCTTTCAAATGATTCCAATAAGAATTGAAGAACAGGTATTAAATCAATGGGCAAGACAAATAACCTACTTCATTTGGTCAAGCAAAAGACTGCAGATTTATTTAGGATTTTGCAAGACACAAAAGAATGAGGTGGACTGACTGTATCAAATCTCCAACTATATTATCCAGTCAGTTGTTTAACTTGGATTACAGATTGGATCATACCACCATATGGCTAGGTTACCTCTACTGAGCGAGCAGGTCTCCTGAAGGCTTGCATAAATATCTTTGGTTGGATACAAACAGAAGTGTCCAGTCTATAAGAGATTATTCAATTATAAATAGTGTACTAAAAATATGGGATAACTACAGAAGAAAAAGAAGTCTTTATAGCCCCTTCGATACTTTTTTTTTCATGCAGGCAAATGTTTAAAAAAATTGATCAATGGAGAGAGAATAATTCTTAGAGAGTGCAAGATTTATTTTTTAATAAAACAAGGGGGAAATTTTTCAAGACTTTCTCCCTGGAATGTCAGAAACTGGCTCCAATATCTTCAAATAAGTAGCATAGTTCTAAAGGAATTATGAAAACAAGGTGAAAAACTCAGTGGCTTTTCCAAAGTCAAAAATCCCAAAATTCAGAATATCTCTTAAGGCTTATTTATAACTTGTTATTCAAATACAATTCATAAACTGAACAAGCCAAAGGCTATACGATTAAACGGATGCAGAGTTTAAACAGGACAACTGATATGCAACAACGGACATACTAATAGAAGATAAATGTCAAATTTACTGCATATATTACACCCAGAGAAAACTGGTACAATATATTTTTGCACTGGAATATTATTCCAGTCTTGATTGCAAAAATGGGTAATTCATGTTAAAATTGCTGGAAATAATCGGGTTGGGTCATTTTTTTCATGCTTGGTGGCAATATCATAAAGTGCAACAATTCTGGAAGCTGGCTCACCATATAGTAAAACAAATCTTAAATGCCAACTTTTCTTTCCTGCCAGCTGTTTTTCTGCTAAGCATGATTAAGCTTTATATTCCTACAAAGTATATGGAGTTAGCTCTGTGTATGGTGACAGCTGCCAAGATACTTATTTTTCCTACTACAAATTGCTCACAAATCCTTCTTTAGAAGAATAGTGGACTAGGCTATGGTGATATGCATCAATGTAAAAAATAATTTTGTATTGAAAATAACAAGTTTGATATAAAATTTAATTTAACTGGAAACTGCTTATGGACTATAATTTTGCATGTGGACTAGTACTGCATCTAAAGTTTGGGCTTCTTTCAACATAAAGTTTTAAAATATTAGCTCTTGCCTGATTCATTATGACAGACTTTCCTAAATTAGATAGAAATTTTAAATTTAATTAAATTAAATTTCTATTGTTTATTCTGATTTATGATTCTTATTATATTGGTTATCTTTCCTAATTATTGATTCGATTTCAATAATAGTTAAAATATAAGAATTATTATATAGTGTTAATCTAAAGTTACTTGAAAATTCTTGTTCAATTTTGCATAACCTATAAATCTTTTTATTTTTTTTGTTCCTTTGTTCCTCTTTTTTCTTGGTAGCACTTTTAAGTATCTGTTAAAGTACAACAAAATGAAATTAAATGAAAAAAATGGTTAATAGGAGAATTAAGATTTAAAGATATTCATGAGTTGTTAAATTAGATATTTGGAATTTATTTATGAACTTTGGACATATTATTCCTGGATGTTTGCAACAACAAAAAAAGAGATTGTTACGTGTTCCTGGAAAGATATCTGTAGCAGATATCAAAGGTTGGTTGATGAAATTACAGTAGTGGTTTCTCGGCCATTGAATTGGCTTTTTATCAATTCAGGGAAGGCCTAGATAATATGATTCCATGTACTTGAAGTTAAATTTGTTCTTTAAAATCTGAGCTGTGTTATTTCTATAATATTCAATTGTTGCATTTCACTTAGTCATCACTTCACCCCTTTTCTTATATTTTACATGTTCCAGTTGTTTTTCTTGCTATTGTATTAATATTTTAATATTTTTAAGATAATGGAATTGCAATCTCTCATAAAATGGACTTCATTACTAGGTGGTAGAATTAAATGTAAGTCAACCTCTAGTCAAAAATTCACAAAGGAATCCCATTTGCTTATGAGGGACACTGTTCATCATTTTTCATTTTTCTGTCACCTTCCAGTCAAGCTTAATTCCTAGTGATTTATAGAGACAAATTCATGAAGTTTCCTTAGCAGTATGGAAGTTTCCTTAGCAATATGGAAATGGCTTGCAACTGCTTTCTTCTTCTTCTTATATTATTATTATTATTATTATTATTATTATTATTATTATTATTATTATTATTATTCCCAGTCTATGTTAAAGCTTTAAGGTTCTCTGATAGCCTTTCATCCATGTACTAACTAGGTTTAACCTTGTCTAGCTTTCCAGATCAGCCAAGCCATTTAAAAATACTAAAATAAAAATGCTTTCACAAGTCTGCATCACGGATAAGTAACGACTAGTATTATTTCATACACTGGATTTATATCCCACTTATCCTGTCCTTCAGAAGCATAAAGCATCCTACATCACATTTCCCTCCATATTTTTCTCCCCTCACAAACCAGTGAAAAAGGTTGGGCTGAGAGAGATTGGCCAAGTCACCAAGTTGACTTTCCATGGCTGATGGTAAATTTGAACCTGGATCTCCTTTCCATTTTTTTAAAAAAGGAAAAAATCTCAAGTCAATGTGAATACCACCTTACTAGAGCAAATAGTAAAGGAAACTAGCTTTCCTCTGGTCCACATTATCTTGGATTCCCTTTGTAACTCTCCCATGTTTTCCCACCCATTAGTCAACAGGACATCCATTAAGAAGGAAAGGGTTGAAATTGAGGTATAAAGGGAGTGAAAATCAATAAACCCCAATAAAGCTGTGATTCCCAAACCTCATCACTTTATTGTTATCAATCATATGGCAGGGGAGGGGAAGAAAAAAAAATCTGGAGAGGACATAAAGTTATTGTTCCTTGTTCTCCTGCATATCCTTCCACACTACAGGGAAGGATGTTATTTTAACTTTAGGCATAAATCACTCCCAATTAAACCAGTAATAAAAATTATTGACAATATATATAGCTCCTGGGACCTCACAGCAGACTTTTTGAGGATTCCTTTCATCTCTTATTTTCCCTTTTAACTGATGCACAGATATGCCTCTGTGTCCCCTGGAATCTTCCAAGAACACAGAAATATCTTTCTTACTGCGGTTTGGTTTTCAAACCCGCAGACATATAATTCCAAATTCAATATTAGAGGGGATGACAATTAAAACTGAGGAAGATAGGGGTTGATATGATTTCTCTTTTTTCATTCGTGTTGCATGTTGCTTTTTAAGTCACAAGTGTGCTGGAGCTGAGAAGTTGGAAATATTTTTAGCAAGCAGGATTTTAAAAATATTCTATAGGAGTTAAGCAAGGTCAAAGATCAACCTTCCCCAATCTGAGGCGATCCTCTTGGCCACAAGGTCTAAGAATTCTAGGAATTGTATTCCCAGCACATCTGGAGAGCATTAAAATGAGGAAAGCCACTTAAGAAAAATAGGCCCCAGCAGTGAAATAAATATAACAAAAATAATCTCCTTTTACTTAACCTCAGCTATTAGTGACTTAATGAATGCATCTACTTGCTTTTCCTGGCAACAATACAGAAGTGCTTTACTAATGCCTTCTTCCAGGTTGTTTTCGTCCACTTCCTAGTCTAGTGTACAGCCTTGGGATCTCCTCATGGTCTCTCATCCAAGTGCTAATCAGGCTTTGCTTTTCAAGCTCATGCAGCCTAGCAAGATGCTGCCACCTAGCCAGACTGAAGGAAAAGATCTCCTCTACCCAGGCTCCAACTTTGATGACATTCCCCTGTAGGTTTCTTGGCAACAGTGCGGGAGTAGATTGCCGTTGCCTTTTTCAAGAATGTTTTTTCAACTTTCCAGTCAAGCCTATTCCCTCTGGTATTTCCTGGTGGCCTCCTATCCAAAGTCCCAACCCTTCTTAGCTTCCAAGCCCAGACAAGGTCAGCTGTCTTTGAGATGTAACTGTAATCCCTCCTGAGCTGTGCCAAAACTTATACACTCACCTTTCACAAAATATTCTCGATTGGGACCAATCAGGGCGTTGTATGGATACCCGTAATACGCGAGAGTGTACGGATCACAAGAGTAAACATAGTTCGGTTGCTGAGTCACTTCAGCTGCTGCTCCTCCCCCTTTCGCTGCTTTCTGGTATCGGGTATATTGTTCTTTGTCTACCGGTTTGGCCAAGGTGACTTCCAGACAGGACCCTTCCAGTTCAGTGCCGTTGAGGTTGTTCATGGCATGAACAGCATCTTCCCGGTTCGTAAAGTGCACGAAAGCATAATCTCGGATTTTCTTCACCCGTTCTACGCTGCCAGGATTAAACTGACCAAAGACGTTTTTAATTGTATCCTCCGTGGTCTCAATCATTAAATTCCTCACGTACAAGATTTTCACAGTCTCCATGACATCTTCGTCCACATCTATCTCTGGTTCGGCCCAATCGACAGCTATCTGGTGTCCCCACAGCTGAATTCTGCCAGGCATCAGCTTCCTCCTGGCCATGGCCGCTGCTCGGTGGCTTTCATATTCCACAAAGGCAAATCCTCTGTTCTTCATCTTATCGGCTGCGCTGGCATAGACAATGACGTCGAGCACCCCTTCCGTCACCTTGGAGATCTCTTCCAAAATCTCCTCTCGTTTTTTCATCTTGGGGATCCCGCCAATGAACAGCCGGCAGTTGTCCACGCTACAACACACTCCTAACAGTCTTCCTGGACGGATCTCGTAATTGTTCAGTTCTTTGACGGCACGCTTGGCTTCGTACTTCTGGGTGTACATCACAAAGGCGTAGCCACGGTTTTTCCCATCAAAGTCCATCATCAGGCGCATTTCGTAGATTCGTCCTGCAGCCTCAAACACAGGGACCAGCTCATCTTCGTAGACATCACGAGGAATTTTGCCCACAAAGACTTCACATCCCCGAGGAGGATGTAAGCCTTCCCAGCCAGGGGGTGGACCGCCATATTTTCGCTGCCCGTTCTCCTGAACCATGGTGTAGCCAGTACGATCTAATAACTGCAATAGTGCGGCCTCGTTTGGGGCTCCAGAGAGAGCTTCAGGGACTTTATTTGTCTGCATGCTGGAGGAATCATTACTCATCCTTGTAGTAGAATCTTCAGCTGTCATTATGTCCTAATCATTCAAAGTGTGGGGATACCTGAATAAAGAGATCAGAAAGGATCCCATCAATTAGATGCTATTAACAGGAACCTGTCCATCCAAAGAAATCTCATCGGTCATGTTTCAGGGTAACAAAACAAGATCGTTGAAAGGCTACAGTGCAACAAATTTAAGATTCATATATTCATGATTCAGCTACAACCCTCCTTTCATGTCTCACTGCGTCTCCCCACTCTAATATTATTGGAGGTTGAAGAGGTGGTTCCAAGATGAGGCTGACTGTGGATCTGCAATTTACAAAGTCCTGGAAAAACACTATTGTAGCTAGATACAGTTTGTAAAGATGAACGTATGTTAGAAAATCGATTTGCTATCTATTTGGTTTATATAAGAAAACTGCTGTACGGCAGATTTCCAAACTGCTCAATGCTTTTCCTAGTAAAATTGTAGAATTGCCACATTAATTGTTATTGCAACTCTAATGAAAATGCTAACACAGCAGACTGTGTAGGGGACATTTAACTCTATTATTAAATTCAGAGCAGCCGCCAGGAGCAACAAAAAGAATCATTGATGGTTAAAGGCCATCTTTCAAATCAGAAAGAAGCTGTCGCAACAAAACATCAGAAATATCACCATACATTTCAATATGCAAAAGCAGTCCTCAACTAGTTTACAAAGCAACAGTCCAGCTCTTGAGCTAGCCAAGCTCAATTTTTATTGCTGCAGAAAAAAAAACACAATTTTATTTTGTTGCAAATGATATGGTTGTTGCTGCCAACAAGATTATTCTAGTATTGAAGGCATCCAAAGATATCCTGGGCAATTTCTTAGTGAAGGGAAGATTATTCTCTCATGAATCCTGCATCGATCAATCAATTCCATCCAGCGTGCCACAGGAAAAGAGCTAACACAGTGTGAGTCCCATGGAGTAAATAGATCAATGTGTTGCATAACAAAATGTAATTTGATTCAATACAAGAAAGCATGTCTTCCTTCTGCCTCTGCCAACTGCCTGTTCACAGGTTAATTAACAATCTTTTAATATATCCAGAGAGTAAATTTCATGTTTTGAAATAAAATACATCACCTCTGAAAATCTTATACGAATACAAGATTTGGAAATGGAGGAGGAAAAAGGCATTAAAAATCTTAACATGTCACTATAAAAATATTACAATTCTCAGGACAATTCTTACTAGACTGCCATTTTTTCAAGATCATTTTAATCAGGGTAATTTTTTGATGAGAACATGAAATAACGTTTGTGTAGTAACATATTCTTTTTTAACAATTCATGAACATAAACTCAGCATACACGTACAAAGTCAACATTTCCACTCTAGACTATTGCAGGTGTTAGGTGTTGTTTTTATTCTTTTCTTGCAGTAAGGTTTTCCGATATCTCAGGGGTTATAATAGCAAAGGGTTTATTCCCATTTTATTTATTTAAGCTTACTCTTCTCTACTAGCCATGACACAGAAGATCAGAAATGTCTATAGTTAAAAGAAAATTGGGGAAGGAGGGGGGAAATAAGAGCATTTCCTAAAATGGTCCCGCTAAGAAATAAAAGCTATTGTTAAAAACTTAAATATATGATACTGATTAACATAGTAATGAATATTTCAGTTCTTTCTTTAAGACATTTTTCAAGCAATTTCCAAGATCCCTTAAAGGGATTGTGTCACTAGGCAAGCATTATATTTTTTAATGCGACGTGTAATCAGAATATTTTGATAAAAATAAACATGATGTGGACACTTCATTCTTTGACAGTATATTTCCCAGTTGGACTAATGCCTCATACAGAAGAGGAACAAGTTGTTTATCTGGAGCTTACAGGTCATTTCACAACTGCACAAGAGTGCAGTTTTTGTCACCAGATAATCCCAGCTCTACAATCAGTACACATATTGTGGCTTTTCACACACATTTTAGCCTCCAGCCATTTCCCTTCCCCTCCAAACCATGTCTTTATTTTGTCAAAAGATGTTACTTACTTGAAGACCCACAACTGCATGGCCATTGCTTACTTAAGAAACAGGCAACCTTCAGCTTAGCAAAATGACTGATGAAAGTTTTTTTACCTCCCCAGGAAAGAAATAAAAGAAACGTAACTGAGATTTCCTTCTTCTGTGACAGAATTTGTTTTGGCTAAGTAGACTCCATCTTAGTATGGATGGCAGCAGCTAACCAACCCCACTGATGTTTATCAGGCTTTGATGGAAAGGTCCTTAAAAACAGCATTTATTTTGAAAAGCTGCATACAACATCTGTATGCATGGGCATTTATTGGGGGGGATGTATCATGGTATTAATCAAATGGCATGACTGAAGGACCTGTGCCAGACACAACACGTTGCATCGTTTGCACAATGACGTCATGATGCACATGCCATCATTATGACATCAATGGTGGCTTGTTACAAACACCATTTTTAGTGTTTTGGGGGAAGCTGTATACAGAAAATATATTGTCTGTGTTCAAATAAAGCACCTATTAAGGGTCACTGCATAGAAAAGTATAAGTTAGAGACAGTTGTAGGCATTATTATGCATTATTATGTATACCAAGTCATATAAGGTCGTATTTGGGTGGGGTTTTTTATTATTATTTGCTGAAAAAGATTCCCAGAATGAAGGGGTACACAAATAACATTTAAATACAGGCAACATTGAGAGAGATCAGAATTATGCCATCTGAGGAAGACTTTCAGAGCAAGAAAAAGGGTCAGGATATTCAACTGAGCCCTCTTCTCTTAACAAACCAGGCCCTAACATAGGATCTGGGCCACTGTAAGTCCCCATTAACCAGAAAGATTCTGCTCACAACTCAATGGTAATACTGTCCAGCCCACCTGGCACTATCAGGTTGAATGATCAGAAGGAACAATGCACTTACAAGGAAGTCAACTTAACGAATAAAGGTTGAGAGGGGAAAAGGTTGACTTGAGATAAGTCCAACGAGTCTGGATGACCTTGGTACCAGATCGGGTTTGCTGAACACCAACAAATAAGAGTAGCATAGCTACAACTTCCATTATAAAGCTCTCTAAAGAGTTGCTCGTTCCTGGATCTAATGCCTTCTGTTTGTGAGGAGGGATATCTTCGTGCATAGAGGGTTTTGTGTGTGTGTGCCTTCGAGTCAGTTTTTGACTCCTGCAAGTCCCTGCAGTTTTCTTGACAACATTTTCAGATGTGGTTTGCCATTGCTGCCTTCCTAGGGCTGAGAGAGAGTGACTGACCCAAGGTCACCAGCTGGCTTCATGCCTCAGGATAACTCTCAGTCTCCCGGTCTCTAGCCTGGTGCCTTGACCACTACACCGAACTGGTTCTTGCATAGAGCTTAGACTGCTTAATAGACTTCCTTGGTGCACTGGCTCTCTTGCTTAGATCCTGGTGTTTTTTTTTTAGATTTTTTTTAATCCCACCTTTATTATTTGTATAAATAACCCAAGGCAGGGCCCTACCTCATACTCCCTCCTCCTCCTATTTTCCCCACAACAACAACCCTGTGAGGTGAGTTGGTCTGAGAGGGAGGGACTGGCCCAAAGTCTTTCATCTTTATTCTTTGGAACTTGACTTAAATTCGTTTGGTTTCTGACTTCTGAACTCTTCTTTTGCATGTCTCTTTAACTTTTTTTTTTTTTTTAACTTTTTGGAATTAGACCTTGAACTGTCTTTAACCCTCTCTTCAAGCAGAATAACTGAGCTGCACATTCCTACTTGGAACTTTTTGGACAATCAAGCATGTGATTACTGAAAAATCAAACAATGTTAAAAGCAATATTGTTTCAACTAGTAATGTGCTAAGACCACATTGTGATGGGTTGGTGGCAGCCATGATCAGTTTGAGTATATGTTGGTCATGCTAAGCACAATATGTGCGAATTTACCTACAGAAATATCTCCTGAAAGAACATTCTCTGTGCAAGTTGGATTGTTATAATGCTGCACTTTTGCATTCAAAATTCACTTTGATTTAAAAAGTTAAACCATGTTCTTATGAAGTTCTTGGAAATACATTACAACAGCAAATGCTACAAGGACTGGCAGGTTTCTACTAAAAGTATAACTAGAATAGAAAGCAACAGTTGCTGAGAAAGCATTCTGTTCTGCTGTAAGAGCAGACCAAAATGTCTTATCTAAGGGAAGGGTTTTAGGGAAAGTAAGATACGAAATATTCAGACATGATGGGCCTAGATGTTTTTGCACCTTCAGTTTTGATGCCACCATAACAAGTTCATTCTTTTGAGACAAGCTGTTGAATTTTTCCCTATAGGTGGAAAGTGGAAGGAAGGTATTCTGGAAGATTCTATGCAAGCTTATTTCATATCTTTCAAACAAAAGCACTTTCAGAAGCATTCACTTTAGTGAAACCATCTCAGTACCATATTTACAAGACTAAACTGAGTCCTGCAAAAAACTGAGTCACCTACATTAGACAGTCAATACAGAATCTGTATTTTGTAGCAAATACAACATAGTCATGTAATGGAAGGCATTTTCTTCTGGCCTGCTAGATGGTTATGTCTGTACATGTGTCTCCATTTACAGATGGCCTTGTATATTTGGAACCCAGAAAGTACCAAGGTTAATCCTTGGTATTTCCAATTGAATCTGGTTAGTAAATAATATGTCTTGAAATGCAAACGAGCTGTTGTCAATCATAGTAACATTGCCAAAGAGCCATGGGGTAACTCTGTATAATGCAGAATCAGCTGTTTAGGTTAAAATACAAAGCTTTAATACAGGTAGTCCTCATTTAGCGACTGCCTCATTTAGCGACCATTCACAGTTATGGAGATGAAAAACTAACTTTATGACCAATCCTCACATTCATGCAGGACCTTCACAGGTCTGCAAAGAAAAGGAAAGCTGAAGTAAGATCATAAGCACAGTTGCAGTGTCATTTAGCAACTGCTTCGCTTAATGACTGAGTTGCCAGTCCCAATTATGGCCACTAAACTAGGACTACCTGTATAGGCATCCTACCAATTGGGCACAAAATGCAAGATGATGTCTAAATGTGTAATATTACATCAATTGTACTGTAATAGGTAGGCATTACTGAAAGGATACTGCTAATCTAAGTACTCATTTTACCTCTCAGGACTAAGGTCAAAAGACAATTATGTTATTTAAATATATACATATATACACACACACACACCAACTTTCTTATACAATAAGCCAACTCCACTAGCAATACACAAGTCACAGCTTGAAAAAAAAAATTGAACCCATTCATACCATCAAAAAAATCCCTCCAAACCCAAACCGTTGGTAGTTTACCATTGCCTTCTGCAAAGTTTTCCTGATTTCAGTCTACCCAACAATCCCAGAATGCCCTGATGTCCCATCCAAGTACCAACCAGGATGAACACTGCTTAGCGTCTGAGATCAGCCAGGCTTGACCAATTGCTGCAACCCTGTAGTACCTTGTCATCACCCAAAACAAAGAAAGGCAAGCCTAAAATGAAAACCCAATGTCCAGCTTAGACCCAGAGTTACTTAAAAGACTCACAATCTGAAGTTTTGTAATGTCCAAGCTAACTGAAGCTCTGTAAGGAAAGCATTCTCCAGGGTTAGTGAAAGTCACCAGGCAGCCCTAGATTGGTGTTCTACCAACAGAGGTTCTCACAAGCAGCAAGAAACAACAGGACAATGATGCTAACATGGGAGCCACACTCTGGAACAAACCCAGATGTCTACTCTGCCCCCACAACTACACTGACAGCACCGCCACAAGCCCCAACAAGCACACACACAAGATTAGAGGCGCCTTCACAGGGTCTTCCTCTAATACAATATATGCTACCATCTGCCAGCAACACCCATCTGGGTTCTGTGTAGGATAAATGGCACACACCTGGGTACAAGCTTCACATCAGGATTTAAAACCAGGCCAAAGCAATGTCTGAGCATTGCATTCTCTGAGGACGCACCATTACAGATCTCAAAGTGACCATTTTGGAAAAACAAGACTTGAACAGCATGATGGAGCAACACTGCCAAACCCAAAACGCATCACAAGGTTTCAGACTCAACAAACGCCATGTTTTTTTTTAACAATGTCTAATTGATAAAGTACTTGTTATCTGTTTCTCGGGTATAAATCTGCATCTGCGTAACCGAGCTGCCTTCCCTCTCCTCCCTCCCTCCCTCCCCATCTCATCCCAATTTAAATTTTACATCAGTTTAGCCACTGTATGCATCAGATGAAATGCAGCTCACAGAAGCTTGTCTCTTTTAATGACACATACTAGTCAAAAAAGGTGATACCAGACTCCTAACTTTTTTCTGCAGGTAAATGTAAGAGTTATGAGCAATATGCATTGTTAAAATTGTAGTACACGTAGTGAAGTACCACTGACTAATCAACCTTTGTCTGTTTATTCCAGAGGAAGACCACTGGGTTCAGTGAGACTCATTGTCTACCAAGACTGTAACCCTGTGCCTGTGATTATATTTGTCTCTGAGGTTGCAGGCAAAGCCCCAACGTCCCAGGAGGAAATCCAATCCTCTTCCATCTGGACTTGGTATCTGGCTCTTTCAGATGTGGTTGGAAAGCCCTGAAAGGGCCATGACAGGGTTGAGCAGGTCTGGGATGTGGCTGGGGATGTGATGGATTCAAAGCCCTCCTGAAGTTCCATCCATTAGTTTTGATCCCAAAAGGAAATAAAGTTTCCCAATCAAAGGATGAAGCACTATGTTCTTTTTAAGCGTAGATTTATGGTATTTTATGATGTTTTACAATAATACCACTATATCATTCGGTAATTTTCCTTTTTCTATTTTGCACCTGATTATTATATGGCATTTTTTGTAAATCAGTGACTGTAAGTACAACATATACACACCATCTTTAGCTTCAATCCTAACCCTTTAATATTGTAATTTGTTAAATTGTGTTAGAGTCTTTGAGGGGGGGTTTTTTTGAAGGTTTTTTTTTTCCTTTTTCCTTTCCTTTTTTCCAATTACTATTCTTAACACTGGATGGTTTAGTTTGATTTTGTCACTGTTGTGTTTTGGTATTCTGTTTGGATTTTGTAATCTTATAAAAACAAAGAATAACATCTGGAAAATTAAAACAAAAATAAGGTTTCCTTCAAGTCAAGCTCAACTCTAGGGAGTACTACAGAATCATCCATGCAGTTCACTTGGAACAATAGAGAAGCACATTACCACTGCTCATTTCACAATTTTTTTTCTAGCTTCCCATCTACTCTATAGCCCTTGACTTGCAAGATGATCCCCCATCCAAGTGCTAACAAGACCCTGCTTAGCTTCAGAGATTAGCCAAAGACAGGTGCAACGCCTCGTGGCTAGGCAGATCCAAATATGGAGAACATTTAGATGATCTAAAATCTTTCCAGTGCATGCAATGAGTCATGTATTAATGGTGAAGCTATATAAATCAAATTAATACATAAATACATAAGCAGTTAAAAAACGGAAAAAAACAAGACAGCAAACATGGATTTTCTGTCCTTCCACTCAACTATTTGGTGGACTACTCAAAACTTCTGAGCATGCTGAGGAGCTTCAACACAGAATATTTCCAAAATTACCTTAAAATTACATTCTTGCTCTCCTATATATCATTAGTCAGAAATAAATCTGTTTTAAGTGTGTAAAAAATTGTGCTACTTTTTGAAATGTCAGGTAAGATTCTAAAACCCTGATGCTGAGAAGCAGCTAGCAAATGTTATCAGAGTATATTCAAACAACATTATAATGCCTAAAGGAACAGCAGATATATTTTCATAAATCAAATGAAATTGACTTTCATCTACGAAAGTTTTTACCTGCATAAATTTGATAGTCTTCAAGATGTGGCTGGATGTTTTGAAGATTACAAATGTATGCACATTAATTTGGTGCATCAAAAACTAAATGATTTAAATGCTAAGAACAGAAGTATAATGCAGCTAGCTTCTTGTTTTCCATGATAAGCACTATTTCTGTATGTAAGAAGCTGTCATTAAAGTATGATGGATGTAATAGAGGAAAAACTCTTATACTCTATATAATCCTGTACTGTTACTTGGCTCCAAAAATTAAGCAGAAGCTGGTCATTTTCTCAAAATGAGCAGTATCTCCTTGAATTTGCGACTGACTCAATTCAAGATTTTTTGAACCTTCTTTTAGAGGCAGCCAATATAAAGCAAGTTGATTGATTGATTACGTGCCATCAAGTTGTTGTTGACTCTTAGCGACCACATAGATAGATTTTCTCTATGATATAAAGCTTGTGAGAGTAATCAAAACAGGGAACCAGCAAACCATTTATTATGTGAACACTGGCCTTCAGAACCCATCATTGGTCCTTAGAATGAACAGAATGGGATAAAAATTGTCCAAGAAAACAAACTGGCATGGAATTCCCCTTACTGCAAGCAAGCCTCAGAACATATTGATCGACTTGATTAAAAACACATACCCTTTTTGGTATCTTCACTACAGCGGCTTTATGGCTTGTCAATTCTCAAAGTTTGCTCCCTCTGTGACCCACTGTCAACCTACTGGTTGAAAAGCTGCACTGTCTAAAAGGGTATTCAAACAGGCAATCTTGGTCTCAGTTTGATTTGCAGTGCAGCATCTTTGGATGTCAACCAGACAACAACCACTTCAGCAACAGTTACTAGGGGTGAAGAAGCCGTTTCTTCTGCAAAGAAAAATAAGCTAGGACTAAAAGGTCAGCATTTTACTTTATTTATCTTCCTAACTTCCTTTTCTCTGTCTTGCATACACATGTGCATGCAGTCACCCCATCCCCCACCTCCAGACTCTTATTCACCTTGCGCTCAAAAGGGGAGTATCATTTAGTTATTCATTAAACCTGACTGCCAATAATCAGGTTGCACAGATCACGCTTCAAACTGCCTGACATTGCCTCTGTGTAGAAGGGGAGGATGGGTGGACAACGTGAGTGAAAGCAGTAATTACAGCTGTGAAAATGCACCGTATCACCAAAACCGAGCTGTAGAGTGTGATAATCAGTGCCTGATCTCTGATCTGTGAAGTCAGTACATACCTTTGAACCTCTGGCTGAAACTGAAAAATGCAGCGATTAGCTCTGGTGACCAAGTGGCCAAATTAGCTTCACCCGGGGTTAATATACATTTTGTAAAAATGTTTAGCCAGGAAAGGATCCTTTCAGAATATGCACATATTTAATGGAGTTGGGGAGATATCAGTATGAATCATCTCTAATTTTAAAAATTTGGTTTTGCTGAAAATCAAGAGGTTTTGAGAAAGTTAAGATTTCACCCGTCCTCTGAATGGGGCAAAGCGAAACACAAACTTTGAAATCTACCCTTTCATTGGATACCACCAATGTCGTCATGCATAAACTTTGAGGCATCTGAGATACGTCTCTGAAAAATCAACTTTTTTGCAGCGTAAGGAAACATCCTTAAAATATCCAGGCAGATCATAGCATACCTGCTAATCTTTTCAGAGGAACAAGTGTGTATTAATGAAACGTCAAGTTATTTCAGAGCATGTGTGATATTTTCTCTTTCCAATAAAGCTCAAATCACAACTTTATATACTCTTTCTGAAATCTGAAATGCCGTTACAAACATGAAGCCATGTAAGACTGATTCAAACAAAAACCAACCCTACCTGTTATACAAATATACTGAATTTGTAAGAAAATAAAACCTTTCAGAAATAATTTAACCAAACGTGGATTCTTAAATCAATGACACAGCAAATTTTTCTTGATGTGAAACTTTTAAGAGATTTTTGCTGCTGTAAAAGTCTTTTAAAAGTAACATGCAGGGCACCAAGTCAGTGCAGCAACATACTGCAGAAAGAAAATCTCATGGTTTTCTTTTTACATAATACAGCAACTCTGTTTTAATGTCATTCAACAGCAGTGAGCTAGCTAGTCTCCTTGAACTCTGAAAGCCCCAAATGTAATGCTTCATTGTTTCAGACCCCAGGACCAAATCCATCGTATCTGCCTGAAGAACGAACTACTCCACACGGCCAGGAGAATCCGCTCCAAGAAAAATAACAAAAGGTAAATTAATCCTGTTTTGCTTGACTGACTTCAGAGAATGGCAACTTTACTTTATGCATGTTCAGTCTGAAAAAAATCATTCACGTTATATTTTAAGATTTCTGAAGTCGGCCCACTTTGCGCTAAAGTGGCTTAAGACTTTCCTACTTTGTGACTTCACCCTATCCTCAATTTTTTTCTTCTTCTGTCCTTAATCCTGAAGAGTAACATACTTTAGCAGGCCAGAATAAGGCGCACACATGCATTTACCCTTAGTTATTTAATGTAACATTCAGCAGATACCTACGCCGAAAAAGAACTTTCCACTTACCTTCCCAGTCCTGCAACAGGTTGGTTCCACTTCTACCTTTGCTAGAATAACCTTTCCTCCTAGTCAGGCGGTCTGTGAAACTTTATTATACAGTACACATATCACTTTATTGGTCAATGAGCTTTGGTGATTTAAATTCCATGGCAGTAGATTGCTAAGGGCACTTCAAAGGAGTGGGAGGAGGTGGAGCAGAGAGGACCAACCCCCCCCCCCCCGAGAAAGTTTACCGCAGCAGTTTGAAAAACCAATTGAGAAATCCACCTGTAACAAACCAGCTTTTATACGGCCAGTTTGAAGCCTAAGAAAAAGAAAGAGGAGGCAGACTCTGACATTTTCCACCCAAGAATTAGAAAAGAGAAATCCAATTTTGCAAAATGGGCAGGAAAAAAAAAGAGAGCGAATCATATACAAACAACTCCTTCTCAGCACAAGGCATTGTGCAAATAGTTGGTGTGACTCAAAACAGATAAGATAGGGAGGAGGAGCAAATTTTGCTTGGCAATGGGATATGTTTGGGGGGGAAATCTATTTTTATGCCAACTTTAGGCAACTGGTCAAGATCTTTCCATTAAACCAGCAGAACTTCAGCTTGGGAGGAGAGAAAACAAATAAGAATTGAAACTAAGCCCCACCTTATAGGGTTACAAAACTCCATATGCTTAGTTACCCAGTATTAGCTATTCCACAGTCATAAGGAATCCAGCAGCATCTTTTCCAACCAACACATTTTATTAAAAGGCATCAGCTCCTGCGAGCTGCAACTTACTTCATCAGAGCCTTTTAATAAAATATGTTAGTTGGAAAGGCACTACCAGATTCCTGATTTTTTGCCACCCACTGTAGACTATGATGGTTCTCCTACAATGTCAGCAAACAAGAAATCCATCATGAAGAGAAACATATTGATATTTTAGTAAAGAAAAGGGGGAGTGTGAAATGTGATTTCTGGCCCTACAGAATGCTAGGCCCAGAAATGCTTAAATAAGGTAAACTCCACACCTTTTAAAGGAGAGAACTAACCTGAAAGATCCTGTGTGGTTCAAATGTTGACTATTTATCTGACTATTTAGATTTTTTAAAATCCCACCTTTATTACGCTTATAAATAACTCGAGGGGAACATCCCTAATACTTCTTCCTCCTCCTATTTTTCCCACAACAACAACCCTGTGAGGTGAGTTGGGCTGAGAGAGGGGGACTGGCCCAAGGTCACCCAGCCGGCTTTCATGCCTAAGGCGGCACTCGAACTTACAGCCTCCTGGTTTCCAGCCTGGTGCCTTAACCACTAGACCAAACTGGCTCTCTTTATAAATGTGTCAGTTCAGCAAGCTAAAAACAGTTCAGCCAGCTAGTGGAAAGGGGAGAAAAAAAAAAAGCTTGCTCTGAAATATGACAAATTATCAAGAGATTTTGTGTCCTCCTGCACAAGGTTAAATGCAAGCCCAGTAGCATGGCAATTTGCCCTACGTTTAGGATAAGCAAATAACAATTCTTCCCAGAAAGAGATTCATCGTTTTGGCCTTTCCTTCGCCACAATCGCAGAAAGCTAACTTGAAACATGCTAAAAAATTGTTGCAATCAGCAACAGGGAAGGTGAGTCCTTTAACCAAGCAGAAAAGGAGAGATTGAGAAGACACAGCTCAGCCATACGCTCACTAAGCAGGGAGGTCTTTTCCATCCTGGATCTTACTAGAAGGAACAAGGAGCTTTTGCAAATGCGGAGGAGCTGGGCATGGGGGGTGCAGCTAACAAGTGAGCTAGGGGCTGGCATCCCCTCCCCAAATACATTAGGACAGTGTTTCTCAACCTGGGCAACTTGAAGATGTGTGGACTTCAACTCCCAGAATTCCCCAGCCATCATGGCTGGCTGGGACATTCTGGGAGTTGAAGTCCACACATCTCCAAGCTGCCATGGTTGAGAAACACTGCATTAAGACTCAAATGCTGAAAATAACAGATTTTCTTCTACCCTTTTGATTAAAGGGAACTTTCATCCAACAGCACTGTTGTTTTGAGGGGGAAGAAATTACAACACGACACTGCAGAAATGTAGTTGCCATAAGAAATATGAACAAGACCAAGCAAGCTGCAGAGTTGATAAACCTGCAGCAGATGTTTAAAAGCAGAAAGAAAGAAATGCAGACTGCCCAAGGAAGCCAACAATCGAGCAGATGTGGAAGAAAGCTTCAGCATATTAGTGTGTCCATTGGAGGAAGGTTCTTTGCAGCCTACAATGTTATCTGAAATAGCCCTCCAAATCTCATGTACTTTGTGGTTTACATACACTGAGTCATGCGCAAACGAAAGCCTTTTTTTCTTCTTCTTTCTGGGAGACCTGCCAACTCAACATGACAATGTAACAAAAAAGTAATGATGTATTTGCAAATATGTGCTGACAGGAAAATGTGAAGAAATTCAGGTTGGACATAGCCAGAAAGTAAAGGAGCTCATTCCACAGATGTATCAAGGCATCAAGCTTCTGTAGCTTTCGTATTTCTCCTCCAGGCACCGTTTATGCCTCTCTGATTGTACCAAGTGAAATTCGAAAAGCCACCCTCATCCTGTAGCTGGGTCAATTACGATAATCCACATTGTCAATAAAAGAATGTGCAAGTTTTCAAGTTACGCAGCATTCTTGATCAGGCAACATCTTATAAAATAGGGAATCGGAGGAAGGCAAGGAAGTTAATAAAACTTGGCCAGATGTCTCAACCCTGAGATCTGCAACATGGACACTGAACTGGCTGCACAGTGAGACTTGCTCATGACAACAGTGAAATACAGAATATTCGTGTTGCATGAATTTCAATTAATGTATTCAAAATGTTCAACTGTTAGCAGATATCTTTGCTCTGCATGACTTATTCCACACTATGTATCCTCACATTTCTACCAACAATAGTCTGTTTTGGTTTTAGGTATCAGTTTTTGTTTTGTTTTTTAAATACTGTAAGCATTTTCTTGCTAATTTACACATATGAGGAGATAACTGCAAAAACATTTTCTGCGTGATAACACTGCTAGGGAAAACATGGACTACTAAACTTTACACTTTGTCACATTCTGGTAGAATTCTTTGAATTCTATCTTGATTGCTGAAGTTTGATAGTTGTGATAAACATAATTTTTTCCCTCATGATTCAACACCAACACAACAGTTCTATGTCTTTGATTCTGTAGTTATATTTAAAAGTGCATTACAATCATCAGGCAACCCACAGAGAAAGACTGACACCACCCAAACCTTGAATAAATCAGGCAGTGAATGTAGCACTAATGCTTCCAAAGGATTTTAAGAAAAATGTGTTGAACACACAAGGCTTAAGCAATATTGTTGGTGCTTGTCTGTTAAGAAGAGAACAGTATATGCTTTTTCTGATCTGCGCTTCATATTTGCTAAGAAAAATACTGTATCAATGAAATGACAGTCTTTGTAAAACTGACAGCATCACCACACAACATGCTAGTCTTGTTATGGTGGCGCGTATAGGACTCAAATGGTTTATTCCTATGTATTCTGTTGTGGTTTCGGGTTCAAGTTCTTGAAACAGTATCTAGCAGAGGCCCAAAGTATATAAGCAGTAACAACAAATCTCTCCATGATGTTGATAATTCACTTTTTTCAGAAATTATTAGCTGGCCAGTCAAAGAAGTAACCGAGTTGAAACAGAACAACCCTGGAAGAAAACATCTGACTCTGAACTCTCCTTTCGGAAAACAAATGAAGCTTGTCATTTTCAAAACAACTCGGAGGCTGCTGAGCTATCACAGAAGTTCAAAGGGCAGAAAAAACAACAGCCACTTTTGATATTGGTGGAAAATAGCAGAATCAGGCAGAGCATTCAACTTGTATTTTGTAGGCGATCAATGGAAATAAGGGTAATTTCTAATCTGAGGTAGGACTTTTGAACCACGTGATCTGAGTGACCGGTTGGATGTTCTGTAGGAGCAACAATATTTGCTGTTAATTTTGGGAGAAAAACACTTCTATCTCTAGCCTGAGAAACAGGGATTAATATTTGGCTTGCAACTGCCTATGTATCACAACAGATTCACTCTTCTGCTCTTTTTCTTCACTGTAAAGAAGCTCAAGGTTGCCCACAATTCAGATTATTACTTAGACTTTGGAAGTCTTGGGGGGCATGGTTTCCATAACCCTCACAGTGCATCAGCATATTTTAAACAAACCAAATCGAGTCTAGCAGCACCTTTTCCAACTAACAAATGATTTGAAAAGCATCTGATGAAGGGAGCCTCATCAGATGCCTTTTCATAATGCGTGTTAGTTGGAAAAGGTGCTGCCATGTTCCTTCTGATTTCTTACCACCACAGACTAACACAGCTCTCCTCCTGCAATGTCTACTAGTTTGAAAGAGCGAACTACACAAGGGGATTTTTCATTTTTAGTAAGTATAAATGGAAGATATTTTGGGTTCTAAAGTTAGCAGCTTTTCCACCTGCTTAAACATCAGCTGTGTTTATTTTCACAATAAGATCTGCAGTGGGATTATTAGCACTAACAAGCCATTTTACAAAGGTGAGTGTTAAAATAGATTTGAGCCTGTAAAATAACAGGTATTTCTGGTAGACCTGCCAGGTATTTATCATGCATTTTATCCTAACTCATTGTACAGCATGCACTGTTTTTATACCAAAATTGCCCATTGGGTAAAAGCATCATTGTCCAAGTGACATTTCTCATACCTAATCCTCCAGGTTACAGCTCAAAATCACACCTAAAGGGGGGGGGGGAGACAATCACAGCACTAGAAGCCAAGAGCCATCTCTAATTTTTCCCTAAAATACTTGCTTTTTCTCCTTTCACATACTTACAGTGCCATTCATTTATGATATTCGTTTTCACACATTTTAAAAAGGCCTGGAATATATGGTATTTAATGGCTGGCAATATCCTATTAAGTCCTTGCTTGATATCTTGTTATCTAGCTGATATTTATATGGAACCATAAAACTTTCCTGGTAAATATAAATACAAGTTATGTCCTAGGGAACTTGTAAGAAGAAAAACTTTCTAATGAAGAACTGTTAGTGCTTTATTCCCATTCAAGCATGAAACTGCAGCTTCTCAGCCAAGGACTGAAATTCAAAGAAGCAACTTAAGATATTAATTTGATATTATTCATGGTCCAGATAAAGGGGGAAAAATGCTTAATCCAAATGAGTCAGATGTCTTCTCAGCCAGCCAAGGAGACCCAAGGAATTACTAGCTGCCTGAAGCATCATTTTGGAGAGATAAATAGAACAGACATAAAATAAATATTTTCCCTTGCTTGTTTCCGTCAACTATGTCACTTAATCCAGCTTTTGGGTAGTTTCAGATCAGACTGCTTGACCACAGTAATACACATACCCATCCCATCAAGTCTGGCAGGAGGGGCATATTATGGGCCCCATCTGCTAAGAAGTTTCATCTGATGGGGAAGCAGAGCCTTTTCTGCTGTGGCACCCACCCTTTGGAACATCAATGCCCCCAGGTCAGTTTGGCCCTGACCCTATTGGCCTTCCGAAAGGCCCTGAAAACTTGGTTTTGTCATTGGGCCTAGTGATCCCATGGAAATATGGAGCCTGTGAAATGGCTGTATTGCATGTAAGAGAAAGCACTCTCCTGAGGGGTTTTTTTATATATATATTCATAATTTTAATTGTTTTTAACAGTTTTAATTGTTTGGGTTTCTGTTATTTTACGTGTGTTTGCTGACCAGAGTCACATATGAGAGATGGGCAGCATGAATGAATGAATGAATGAATGAATGAATGAATGAACGAACGAACGAATGAATGTCATGCTGGAGCTCCACAAACAGGATTGCCTGTGTTCGTTCATTCATTCACTTACTCGTTCATACATCTCTTTCCAAACTCTTTTCCCTTTTTGGAGAATGGTTTTCTACAATGTTGTATCCAAGGAGTTCATGAAGTCTTATCAATCGTATTTCACATACTTTCAGAGTTTATTCAAATACCCAACTAGTTTCCAAAAAGAGAAGTGCTGTGTAGGGGCTGGGGGTATGTGTGTGTCACATTTGGAAGGGAAGCCAACTGCTACACATTCTTTCGTTTTCTTTTTGCAGAGAAGGGGAAGAGATTTTTTGTTAAATTCTGGACTCATGCATGCTGAAATGATAGGGGAAGGGAGCTGTGGACAGGACAACAACTCAATTAGGATAGGCACAAAGGCAATCATTAATTGGTTAGTATAGTCTGCAAATACCACGCCATCTCTACTCACAGAAATGGGCAGATCAAGTAATAGGAAGATGAGAATGGTAAGGAGAACACAATGCTCATTCAGATGCTTTACACCAGCATACTCCCAAACAATAGCATCCTACAGCTGTCTAGAATACATGCACTTTCTAGAGACCTTTGGTTGATCTGACGCTGTATAATGCAACTTCAAAAGTTCAGAGATATACATATAATTTTGGAATTTTTTTCCCCATGCTGAGTTGGGTAGACAGATCCAATATTCTTCACAATATTACCCAAGGCGGTATTTTAATCATTGACACTTCTCAAGTTATTCATATAGGAACTGTACAAGGGTGTCATGGTGACCACTGAAATGGCTTCAATTAGTTATGAACATTTATTTATTTATTTCAATTTGGACACTGCCCAGTTCCACCTGACTTTGGGGCAGTTTAGAAACGGTAACATAAAAACCACTACAAACAAAAAACCAAGATGGTATCTGGGCACAATACACAATCAGAAAACAAAAATCATGAACACCCCAAGGGGTCCCATCCATTGACCTCGGAGAACCCCAGGTCCTCTCCCACCCCAAGACCTGGGAGAACAACCAGTTCTTCAAGGCTTTACAGAATGCCATGGGAGCCCTGTGGATTTCAGGGGGCATTTCATTTACAATGTAGGTCACATAAGTGCACGCACACATACATGGGACTATCTGACCAAACCAGATCCAAGGAAATTTACTTCTTCACAAACAAGCCCATTTCTAAGAACAGACCTAGTTTCTCACTTTTCAGCTCCATACTAATTCCAGTTCTTTCTTACTGCTTGGAAATATGTCCTTTATGCTTTTCTGGATAATTATTAGCTCTTTAATAATCCATACTACACATATAAATAACTTCCATGAATTGCAACACATGTGTTTTATTTAGCTTCTTAGTCCTCACAACCACTGCAAATCAGTCACCCTTTTGATTTGTGCAATATAAATTCCTGGAAGCATCATATTCTTTCAGCCAGATCCACCTTTCCCAGCTCAGTGTTTTCCCACTGAAAGGGGGCCAGGACTCCCAAAATTCACAGCCAGTGCAGCCCTCCACCAACTGGAAAGAGGACAAGCCTACTATGAAAAAGTAAAGCACAGCAGAAAACTTTAAACTAAGCAATGCAGCAGTAAGATTTACAGGTTGCAAGACTAACCAAAAAAGATGGTCTGCGAATGGCCATTTCTCATCCATATCCAGGCCAACACCAGTTTGGTAAGACCCTTCAAAACCCCAGCAATATAGAGGCTAGCAAAGCAGGAAGTCTCTCTCCAGAAGTGGGAACAGCGTAGATGCTCAACACTGGAGCTGGTAATTTAAAAAAAAAATTAATGTGTTTAAAAATGTATCTTGTTTGATTTTGCAATTATTTTTATGCCACTTCTTCTCACCACTGTGGGTGGCTCACAATACATACAATAAAACATCCATCAAATATTCACGAAGAGAATTAAGACATTCAAACCATCAAACGCTATTAATAAAAGCTATTAATAAAAGCTGCCATAAAACCTGTTGCCTTGAAGAAGGCTGTCTTTACTATTTGGGGGAAAGACATCAGGATGGGGACACATGCCTCAGGGGCCAAACTGTTCTAGAGGGAGAGAGGCTGCTCCTAAAAAGGTCATTCTCTAAGACCTGATCCCCCCAATATTTTCCAGTGGCCCCCGGGTATCCTATCCTTGCTAGATCTTACAGGGCAGCCTACATGAAGAAGACAACACTGAAATAACAAAGACCCAACAATATATGCCACTGTTCCAAATAAACATTTTCACACAGTGGTTTACAGTCAAAGGTGGTCCTCCTCCCCTTCCTCCCATTTTCCTGCAGGTGCAGGGCCTGCTTTTCAGATCAATGAACACCAGTTCATGCAATTGAACGCAGCAACTAGGTCCAATTTTACAACCAAAGCATTTTTTTAAATAAGCATCTACAAAGTTTAATTTACAAATAACACCATAAAATAAATATCAACACGGACAACACATAACTGGCACACCAATGAGTTAAAGGATCAGTTAAGAGCTTCTTAGGATTGTTCTTGAACTGCAAATAAATACATTTTGTTGTTTATTTGTTCAGTCGCTTCCGACTCTTCGTGACTTCATGGACCAGCCCACGCCAGAGCTTCCTGTCGGTCGTCAACACCCCCAGCTCCCCCAGGGATGAGTCCATCACCTCTAGAATATCATCTATCCATCTTGCCCTTGGTCAGCCCCTGTTCCTTTTGCCTTCCACTCTCCCTAGCATCAGCATCTTCTCCAGGGTGTCCTGTCTTCTCATTATGTGGCCAGAGTACTTCAGTTTTGCCTTAAATATCATTCCCTCAAGTTATAAATACATACATTAAAATAAAATAAAACAAAGAGTCGGTGTGATGTTGTGGTTGGGGTATCAGACTAGAATTTGGGAGACATCAGGGGTGGGCATCCTCCACTGGCTGATTTTGGGCCAATCTCAGCCAATGCATCTCATCAGGTTTTAGTTGTGGGAAAAATGAGAAGAAGCAGTGCAGAGCTGGCTTGGTATCTAAAGCCAGGTGTGCGTGTCTGGGATAGACCAAAGCTGAGGGCCACTGTAAGCCTTCTTCCCTAGGAAGTGAACGTGAAGCCATCATCACCAGGCATTCCTGACTGAACAGTGCTCTGAAGATTTGCTTTGCAATACTGAGTGGGAATTAAAATGGGGGGTCTTAGCAGGTGGCTGCACCTGACCAAATTAATGGAGACTCTGAAGCTAAGGTAGGTCAGGGTTGGTGTTTGAATAGGAGACCACTATGGAAGAGCAGAGCTAGATGCTAGATTTAGAAGCTGAAAAAAAAATCCAGGAGGAAGGGTAAGGGAAATCATTTCCATGTTACTGAAATCACCAGGAATCAAGTTTGGTATAGAGACGACTAGATTTAAAATGATGGATGTAGAAAGTGCAGTTGCTACCAAGCCCATTTCTCTATTTATGTGTAGCATTATTTAAGAGTGTGTCCAGGTACTTGTACCTGCTTCAGCAACCATGCAGAGATGGAAAGGAATGGTGTTGATTGATTTCCCAGAGGGCCTGGACCTTTGGCAAATGAGGGATGGTGCAAACCTCTGGCACCAGCCTGCCCACAAGCACATCTCACTACCAGCTTAAAAGGGAGCTTCAACATGGATTCACTATGGCCATCTTTTTCTGCCCTCAGTATTTTGGCTATTCTGTACAGCTATGAGCTTGACACTTACTTGTACAACAGCACTAAGGATGGGGGGCTTCCTGCCTTATCCTGCAAAGTCCGTTGAATATTTTTGCAATGCTCCTCAACATGGAATCTGCAAAAACTCAAATAGTAACTTATGCAACTCCAAAATAGTGGCAAACCAAAAACAAGAAACCAGTAGACTAGCCATGGACCTGGTTGACTTCTATAGAGTGTGAGGGTTTTCATTCTCAGGCTGGGGCTAGTTACACTGGATGTGACATCACTCTTTAGGAATTACATGCTGCTCCAGATACTTTTTCCAAAGCTAAGAAATGCAAAGAACAGTCACCATGGAAGATTAATTGATACTAACTTGAAGAACAGCTGCAAATTACCACATCACACTCATGGACATACTTAAGCTCACCAAAGAAAAACATACATTTTACTTTGCATTAAAGCCTTCAGTTCCTTTTTTATCCAGTAGATCCACCTGCTTTTCATTCCAGGTTTTCCCGTCCATTTTCTTCAACCTGCCTCAACCATTTTCTCCACGTGGACCTAGCACATGACTAACCTGAATAGGACCTGATCTGAAAAAGGTGGTGGATCCCTGCTTTTGAAAACTGGGCAGATAAGTGCCAAGACACCACTACCGTCCCCTGAGGAGCCAGCATACGAGCACAATGCCACAAAGTCACTCCAGAGTGCCAGCTGCCAATTTACCAAATGATTTATTCTCTTCCCTCTAGAAAATCCAAATTGGGAAGTGCCTGACCTTGACTGTGTCAATGACCTAGGTAAGAAAACAGAATTCTCCCTTGTGTACATTATGGGGTGGACACAATGGAAGGAAATTAAACTGATTGGTTTTGCTGCTCCACACCAGCAAGAATGTTGCTTGTTTCGCAGCAGTGAATGTGACATCCAAGATTAGTTTGGAACTCGCATCCTGATGCTATTTTACATTAATTCTGTGGGATCAGTCAAGACCCTTGTCTCTATCTTCTCCTGTATTTGGTTGCTAAACTGTATGCATTGCATTGAGAACTTGAGCCAATCTTTATCTCCAATATCAGCCCTGTCAATAGTTCAGCCCTGCCAACAGTCAATCTGCTCCTCGGATGTAGAAACCTTGCTTGAAATTCTCCAACTCCTACTAACTCAACTCACCATTCTGCTTGTATTCAGTTACCCATCTAAGTCTATTGTTCTAAACTGCACTGCCTTCATGACTTTAAAAGTGCAATAATAGCACCTTTCACTTCTCCAATCTATCCCTGACTTAACCCATATAAAGAATGACTTACAAGGAAGCGATGAGAAGCCAGCTATTCATATTTTGTTACGAAACACCCTTCTCTGTACAGCAGATAGAAAACATAGCATTGGCCGCTTACTCTTATGGGCAGTACACAGAGAAGTTCTTTTTTTCACTACTATGTACCTTCCTCATTTTGTGTCACTTTATTTTACAGTTTGTTCAATAAGCGTATACGCCTCACTCCATTGGTTTCTCATGGTCTTTGCCCTTATTGCTGTTCCCACATTCTTCTCCCCTGATCTGTCTGCCCCCCAGAATCTCTCTGGTGATACTTGTTTGACCTGGCATCTCTACTTACAGTTTCACCCAGTATCCTCATGAAAACCCTATTTTAATTCCTGCTATGATCACGGGTGCTGTGACTGCATTGGATCTCCTTTATGGTGGAGAAAGGAAAGAGATATGCACGTGACTGTGTCATTTCAGCAACTGCAACCTGATGAAGTTCTGATGACCAAGCCTAACTTTCAGCACTTGACCAAACAGCAACCTAATCAGTTGAAATCCAAGAATTTGGCATGCAGTAAAGTTTGGAAAACAGAGGTCCCTAGAGATCAATGTCAGATATGTGAAAGCACTATTCGAATCAAATTTTATATAGGAATTGGGGACATTTACCTGACCTGCCCAGGTCTATTGCTTTTAGGCGGCTAGTTTTCCTGAAGATCCATCTTTTTCCAGAAGAGAATGTGTGTAGCTCGGGGTTGAACTGTGGAGCCCTTGGTGCTCTCTGAGCTTGGTTGTTTGCTTGCAGATGTTTCATTACCCAACTAGGTAACATCGTCAGTGCTCAGAGACAACCAAGCTCAGAGAGAGCATCAAGGACTCCACAATCCATCTTTTGATTGTAAAGATGTATATGCTTAAAACTGCTGGTGATTTCTCAAGTCATCAGTTCCACACCTACTGTGGTTCCAGCATTGACAGTCAACTGATTCATGATAAGGAAACACCTCTAAGAGTACAATGACTTAGTTAGAAACAGGTTTTGCCTAGGTCTGAAGTGTGTACAACTTCTTCCAATTGAATATTAGGAAGCTGGCCCACCAACTGTTAGGGATTCCTAAAACGTAATCTTGGAGCTCTTCCACACAAGGATCCTGTCCTTCAAAAACAGTATCAGATGTCTGTGAATCCACAATACTAGCAGTGGTCTAGACTTGAGCCAGTTTATTCCTACCTAAGCTACAGAACATTTAAAACTCTGTAAAATTAATATTTTTGTTTGTTTTGAAGCTGGAGCTTTGTATAGATTTGTTTCTCCATTTACAGGAATTTCTGTAAATGGAGACTCATCCCACCCATCAACTCCTGGCTTTCAGGTCCTTAAGTGGAAAGATGGCTTGGCAGCTTAACTTCTCCTAGAAGCTGCTATTTATTTATTTATTTGACACATGACCAGACAAATGCACAAACCATGAAGTAAAGCCATGGATTGTCTGTAGGCATGTGGTTTTTGAAGGTTTTTGAAGCATTGGAAAGTTGCAGCAATGGTGGTGTGGACATCCTCTTTAATCTTTTATTCCATCATAACATTGCATTAATAATATAATAGAAACTCACAAGTGGACCTCATTCTGAGCCCACAGCTTATCTTGAATGCTAACACAGGAGAACATTTACAAAATCAGGGCTTCAAATGATTGCAAGGCAGGGATGGAATTCAGTTTTTTAAATTAAAAGTAATTCTTCACAAAGACAAGCAAGTAATAAAACTGTTTTTCCATTCGCAAGCTTGAATATTGTAGAAAAGTCCAATCACAGAACAACACCGCCTGTTTGTGAAATTTTTCCACAGCATACTCCTAGATAAAGCTCTGAATTTTTCAACCTCTAATATATCATCATTATGTAAACTGGTCCTTTATGCAACTTGAACAGAATCTTAAGGTTTCCAGTATTATTCACTGGAAAAATGGTTTTCAACTATTACGGAATTTATCTTTAGGTTCTTCTACAAAGCAATACACACATTTAAAGTTTCAGCATTAATAATAGGTCATATGGACTCAAAAACATCACCCTTAAATTAATTAAGCCTTTGGCTTTACTCTGGTTGGTTGAATGGAACTGAATAGTAGCGAATAAACTAGTAAGGGCAATAAATTAAACTCTTTTCCAGTAGGTCTCTTCATATTTTTCTTATGATACATTCTGTGGGTTGGATTTTCATATGGTGAAATGCATTCCATTCAAGAAATTTTATAAGCAAAAAATCAACACGCCCGAGCATCTGTCTCTAGATTGCATATGACATTTACTGTGTCATGCGAAAATTTGTTTCCTGTATTTGTTCACAGAGCGTATTAAACTAACCCTAACCTTGATCTACTTTTTCCCCATTAATATTGCAGGAAGTGATGCAAATTGTCCAGAATTTCCACCACACAAAAAGGAAAAAAAAATATGCAGCAGCAACATTGCTCATCCTTCTAAAACATGAGTTAGCACATGAAACCGCCTTAATCTAATAAGTGTCCGTACAGAGGCAATTATTGTCTGTACTCAACCACAGTCAGATACATTACATTGCATAGTTTACAGGCACATACTCACTCACTCTGGTCAGCTGCACCTGTAACTTGTAAGTTCACCAACAAAAACAGCAATAAATATGAGGCAAGATAGACTCCGACTCCACATGTGAGGAAGGAACTTACAAAACGCCACTAAAAAACTGGGCTAGGGCTAACCAAAATTAAAATGGAATGCAAGCCAGCCGTCACGCCTACTTCATTATCATCAAAGGTTTTAGGAATTGGGGAGCGGGTGAGAAGGCAAAACGACCTTGCCCTTGGGTGGTGCACCGGCTGAGAGAAACTGGCATTGTGCATGTATGTGTGTGCGCACATGAGAGAGAGAGAGATGATGATGATGATGATGATGAAGATGGTTTTCTCTGGTTAAGACAAGAAAGTGTCAATGAGCTTTTCTGCAATGAGCTTTTCTGCAAAGTGAAGCTTCAGATTCCAGTTTTTTAAGAACATACAGTAATTAGCCCTGATAGTCTGGAGGAGAAATGGGGACCTTCCCCTCCCTCCCTCCCTCCCTCCCTCCCTCCCTTCTTCCTAAGATCACTGATTCTCCAATTCCATTAGCAATAAGGGTGCAAGACTCCACTCCCTGACATCCAAATGATGGTTGATTATGGGAAAAATGGTGAAGTGCAAGACATAATAGGAGCAGCTCAAAGCACACCAGAGCCTGTGTGATGTTCCTTCATAGAGAAGAGGAAATATCTTTTAGCTGCTTGGGGTTAAAGCTCTCACAATTATTTTATATCCTGCTTTTCTGGCTATTGATGGACATAAATGAAAGTCTCAAATATCTTGGAGGGCACTACGTTGTTTAAAAAGCTTGGAAAAGGCCAGCCAATGACCTGGGTGAATTAGGAATTGACCTAACTTGACTGTCAAGGACACCAAGCTATTCTCCACACTTGTAACTGCTATGGTGCTGTTGTGCAACAAAATGAATCCTTTAATCATGTTGACACTCCTGATGTATTTGGGATTGATAGAAGTGGGATACAAATCTAATGAATAAATGCATGAATTCACAACAACAAATGCCCACTCAGTCATAACTGGCATCCTATGTCTTTTCTCCTTTCACCATCTCAAGGCCTCACTGTCCCACAAGAAAGCAGAGAGAGTAACAGAGATGGCAAAGAAAAGCATGAAGCAGAGTGAGACACTTAGTGCTCCACTAAGCTGCAGGTCAGCTCTGCCACTAACTAATTCAGTAGAAATGGTGCAACGGAAGACAAAAATTTGAACATGCATTCCAAAAACCATATTCCGTAAGCCTTATGAGCCTGATTATCTGAATACTTCTCTTACTGGTACATCTTAACGTGAGAATGACACACTTAGAATGTGGAAGGAGATTACATCAAACTTCATGGAGAAAAAAGATGCTGTTTCCTGAAAACCAAACACCTAAATCATATTCTGCTGAAATTGAACGCAGCCTACTTAGAAGAAACAGACAGTGCTGAGTTTACACATTCCAGTGCTTTCTCCTGTCATAAATGGCCACTGTCTGTTTCTTAACGTTAATGCCTCAAAGGCAACTTCAAAATTTTACAGATGATTTTCACTTCACAATTTTTTAATTATATTACAATCTCATCCGCTACATCAATATGGCCTTCAGATACGAAAAAAGGCGTGGTTCTCAGTTCGCTCTGCCTTTAAATAAAGAGGGGAAATGGGTGGATGGCATCCTAATTTAATTTAGTAATTAGGTGACTCTGAACTTTGTTACCTTGAGTGGAGTCAAGCTTCTGTTTTTGATGACAGAGACAAAGTCCTCATCCGGCTTTTTAACCTCCAAGCCTTCCACAACAGCTTTCTGCCAGCCCCTCCCTTGACAAAATTCATACAAGTCTCACCAGTGATGAACCCAGAGCTTCCAATTATAAAGACTAAACTAATGTATGTGTGAGTGTGGTCATATTTATGGACATACTTTTATATTAAATCATTCAAGTTAAGCAGGCTTCCACTAAAAAACAACACCGTTCATACCCTTTGCATTAGTCTCCCAAAAGAAGATTCTTCAGTTCAGTTGCTCTCTGCAAATAAACGCTGCTTCAGGACTTTTCGTGTATTTGCGCAGGTGTAACTGACTGGAACTTAGTAAACAAGGTTGCCCATGACAAATAGCATTGGGATAATGATCACTTCACTCATAACATTAGAAGCTTCTTCTTAGCGTTTTTTCCACGCTATGGCAGGGTCTGCTTGTTGGCATATCCGTCTCCATTTGGCTCGGTCCAAGGCATCTTCAGGGGTGATGTTCACGCATTCCATGTCCTCCTTAATGTGGTCCATCCACTGCTTCTTGGGTCTACCATGGGGCCGCTGGCTGCCAGGGTCCAGGCGCATGGCTGTTTTCGCCAAGTCTTCTTTGCCACACATGTGTCCATACCATCTGAGCCTTCCTTCCTGCAGTTTTGCCATTGATGCAACTCCCAGTCATCGTCGGACATCATCATTCATGGCGTGGTTGAATCGTGTTAGTCCAAGGCACCATCGGACCATCATAACATCACACCATCATAACATTAGAATACGGACAAATATTTCTCACCCCACTTGTGAGCATCCTCAGTTTCCCTATTCCACTACCCCTTCCAGAGTGGCTGTTCTGCTAAATCACAGGTGGACCTATTCTGGATTTTGTTATTTCAAAAAAACAGCAGCTCTTCTACAAAGTTCTGTCCTGAACAGAAAAGTAAGACTACTGATGATAGTTATGTGCCATCCAGTTGGTGTTGATTCTTAGTAACCACAGAGATGGACCTTCTCCAGGATGATCTGCCCCCAGCCTGGTCCTTCAGGTCTTCCAATGGTGCACCCATACTGCTGTAATTGGGCCCATCCACTTTGCTGCTGGTTGTCCTCTTCTCCTCTTTCCTTCCATCTTTCCCAGCATTACAGCCTTCTCCAGAGAGCTAGGTCTTCACATGTGTCCAAAAGTAAGATTACTATCTGCTTTTATATTATGTTACTATGCAGTCAGAGCTTACCTGTTCTACAATTAACTATAGATAGTTCTGACATTTCTCAGTTACTGACGTAAACACTGTAAAACAATAAAACAAAATGGCTAGAGCTTCTTTTTTGATCATGACATTTGATTATGCTTTAAGGCAACACACCTGATTAGGAGCTACTAAAATTCTTTATTTTAGTACCTTAAATATTAAAACTCTTAATTTTGAAAGAAAGTGCATCAATTTTATTAACAAACATAATCTGAATTCAAAACAGAATTTTCATCTTTAGCCTTGTATTTTATTCTGTCCTTCCACCAAGGAACTCAAACTGTACATTCAACCCCTTTTCATATGCTCTTGTCTCACTATTCTCAAAACTTGACATCAGGTCAAGACATTCAGAGAGCTTTAAAGTCAAGTGGAAATGTTAACCAAAGTCACCAAATTCTGCTTCAGCCTTTTAAGCAGAAACTGGACTCTAGACAAAAGGTATGGATGACTGATTTTGCAATAACTAAAGTTAGGATTTTTATTTTACATTTCCTTGTTTATAATAGGATTTAAAAAAAAGGTCTTCATGCCCATGTACGCTGACCTTTAGAAATCAGCTTAAGAAATCTTCAGCAGACTAATCAACTGCTGGTGCAAACGAACCAAACTCCAGATCTAGTGAGAAAAAAACCGCCCTTTCTTCCACATAAGCAAATACAACACAACAGTCTTAGGCTGCAACCTTAAACGCTTTACTGGGAAATAAGTTGGGTTAGATACAATCATATTTACTACCAGATGGTTTCATCTAGGCAATCTGGGCTGATCTTGAAAAAGCTAAGCAGGGTCAGACTTGGTTAGTACTTGGATGGGAGAGAACCAGGCTGTAGACTAGGCAGGGGTGGTGGGGGAGGGACAATGTCCTTGGAGGCAATAGCAAATCATTTCCACCTTGGTGCGGAGCAAGCAACACAGATTTATCCATGTAGCCATCAAGAGTCAACTCAAACAAAGCTTTACCTTTTAAAATACCTCTTAGACTGCACTGTGGGATTTCTCTCCTAAACCTACTTTAATTCTTCTGATTACCACTTTTAATAACCATAATAACCGTATACTCATAGTTTTCAGTTATGCATTGAGGCTTTCTAGACCCCAAGTGAAAGATTTATAAAAATGTTAAGTATGACTATTTAGGTACCCTCCTACATTTGATGTACTGAAATTATAGAAACAGGCAGAAATGAAAAACTAATTGAAATAAACGTATTTAAGTTTCAGATGGAAATGCCTTCAAGCTGAGGCTTCATTTTTTGATAATATTTTGCTTTAAGGTCACTTCAAACATGCTAATACTATTCTTTAAGACACAGGTTATGGAAAAACAATCATCTTTTTACTTATATTATTCCAATTTAAGGGTTGTTCAATCTGGGTGCTTCCAGTTCTAAATAATCTACCATTTGAAATAGCAAAAAAAAGAAAAGAAAAGAAAGGACTGAGCTTATTCACTGTATCAATTGTGCTTATGAAGTAATTGTGGTGCACTTTTCCCAGGCATAGAAATTCCAAATTTTGCCCAAAGCATTTGTATAATATACTAGCAAGAGAAAAAAAAACCCAAGAAAAATAATGAATGGAAAAATAACTCTGTTTGATTTCTGTAGTTTGCATAGTGCATTTATGGAGTAGCAATATGATTGGCAGCAGAACCAGCATGGGCAAGTTACAAATTTGCTCTGCCACATGTAATGACTATGAAGGATCTCAAAATTAAAAAAAAAAGTACAGCGAAAGACATTATACATTCTATATAATCTCTATCTAATTGTATATGTGTAGTCTCCAATTCCTAGCAAAAATCCTTCTTCAACTCTCTAAGAAAAAAAGTTGGTTTCTTACTATCGTTCTGATGTTAAATTCTGTTAAAGCACAAGATAAAACGTAACCGGAATTGCTGGTTTCTAACGCTTCTCCTGCACAAACAGAATTACCATTTAGCAGAACCTCATACGGAATTCAGCTGTCAACTTCATTCAAGTTGCAAAGCACTGTGTGTTTGCAAGTCCCAAACCTACGGCTACCTGGCCCTTTTAAAAAAAAACAGTATAAAAAAAATCATAACCATCCACAATCAGGGAACATTTGCTTCTGTATGTCACGTTCCCCCCCCCCACACCTTTATTCCACAAAAGGAATTGTGATCGCTTCCATTTTCAAGTCCAGCCCTGCAAACGACACCCCTCCATCCACGTCTCTCGAAAACAAGAAAAATAAAAATATTAGAATGTACCTGGCAAGTACCTGGTGTTCGCCTGCTCACGTACGTTCGCTCTTCCCCTCCCACAGCCAGCTTGGCAGCGGAATGCCCTTCAGATCTATGGCTGGCTGATTTTTGTAAATGTTTTACAAGACGCTAACCAGCCTCCTGTCCCACCCTCCACGCAAACACGGTGGAACACAGGATCTAAAAGCAACAAAGAGCCTCAACCTTGCATGCAGGTAACACAAACAGAGCAAGGACTTTGGATTTAAGGTTTAAGTCAAGCAGTCCCCAGGGTGAGGCAACCTTGGGGCAAAAAACGGGGAATGGGTCGTCAAAATTATTCCCATGTAATTGTTGGGGCATAAATTAGGATAACCTTTCTCTTATTGTTAAATCTACCCTGAAGTCAAGGCATGTTGGACTGGAAAAAACCAACAAGGAACAGTTAGTAAAGAACAGGCCAGTGTTAGATTCTAAAGAAATCTGTGGTCTGAGACCAAGACATCTCAATAGGATTGCTGGGTTGTTGTTTTTTTTAAGTGAGCAACGTGTAACAAACAATCGGAAGGCTGGGGGGAAAAGGTGAATGGGAATGTGACATGAAACTTTCACTGATATGATACACGCAACACTCAAATGTGCACGCACACGCAAACACACAAACACACAGTTTCCAGTAAGGCAGCCTGTCTTCCTTCACTGCCAGTTTTCCAAGTCTACCAAAAGTTAAAACTCTACTACCTTCAAACCAGACCTTCTGCATTCCATCCAAGTTAAATATTACACAAAGATGAGAGCAGAAACTAGCACCACCAGTATCCTGAGAGTATCTAAAATGACAAGGTCTTTGAGGCCACCAAAGATCAACCTTTCCCAAACTGATCTCCACCTGATGTGTCCCATAATTCCCAGCCAGGATTTGAAGTCCAATCCATTAGAAAGGTACCAGATTATGGGGAAACTAAACAAGGTCTCCCAACCAAGTTGAACCTTGTTCAATTTACAAGTGACACCAACAAAATCCAGAGGTTGTCACGGTCCATGAATGGAGCCATCCCAACTTTATTAATAAATCAAGTACAAACGTCTATGATCCTAGCACAAGTCTAAAGCTGAGAAATCAGAAGTGTGAAATAAATCTGTGGGAGGGGACGAAACAAGCCCAAGAAGAAAATATCCACATGCATTGTATTATAACTTATCCAAAATGAAGCATTCCACTAATACAATTTATAGAAAAGATGAAGACGACAAAGCTAATCCTGATATGTCAACCACATACACTGCAGCTGAACCCACAACTGTAGCTTAGCATTCTCAACTTGGGACCTTACAGCTTGCTGGACCATGATGTCCATAATCCTCCTTCAGTGGCCGCAATGGATCACTGGCTGGGCTGATGGAAGTTGTAGTCCGAGGCATCAGGTTGGGGATGCGGCTTTAAGCTTGTTCCAAGTATCTGACCAGCTTCCTTCAAGCTCTGAATGACTCCTTCCCCTTCTGTGAGATTGTTGCCATATTTAAGAGACAAAACTATTTCCAGGCAAAACAAGACTCCCTCCACATTCCTAAGCTATTATCGCAGTGACACAAATAGCCAAAAGGTAACTTTGTTATTAAAAGGCCAAGGCCAGGGAGTCCTCTGACCTACTGAATATTTTAGTTTTAGATGCAACCTCTGTCACAGTCCACAGACATCCAAGGGCAACCTACTACATCAGTGTTTCTCAAACCTGGTAACTTTAAGATGGGTGGACTTCAACTCCCAGAATTCCCCCAGCCAGCTGTGCTGGCTGGGGGATTCTGGGAGTTGAAGTCCACCCATCTTAAAGTTGCCAAGGTTGAGAAACACTGTACTACATAAATCTTTAGGAATGATAGGGGTAGAAAGAGATGCTCTGTGGCTTTGCAACCTTTGGGACAGCAGGTACCAAAAAAGAGCTTTGTAGGCCAGCTCAACAATCCCAGAATAATTTAGAAACGAGCAGAAAGAAAAGGTGGAATAAGGGACCCAGCCTTGAAACTGCAGATGTCTCTCTAAACCAGGAACTGAGCACAAGCGTTACGTTTCAACAAGGGAGTGCGTATGTTGGGAGGGCTAAGCGGCCCTACCCTGCGTTTCGTTGCACTGGTGACACAAATGAAAAGATAATCTCCATGCTCACAGCGCACGTCCCCATAGCAGGGAGACTTTGCATATCCACAAACACTTCCTTGTGAGCAGGAACCCGGGTGGTGGAGGGGTCCTAGCAAAGGTTGCAAACAGTAGGAGATTAAAAGCTCTACAAGCAGGATACTAATGCTACACGGGGGAGGGAGGGAGGGAGGGAGGGAGGGGGGGAGGGAGGGAGGGAGGAAAGATTGCACAGACAGAAATGAACACAGCAGAGACATGAGGAGGGAGGCAAGGCAAGAAATCTGCCCCCACCCCTGCAAAACAGCCCACCCCATGGGCTGCACTAATTCCCAATGTCCTAACAGTAATTAACCAGGCAAATCCTGAAGCAACATCTGGCTTTTCATCATTTTGGAAAATACCAACGAAGGGCAGAATATTGGTTGAGAGACGGGAAGACTTCACATTTTCATGGAAAACTTTCTCCCCAATTTAACCATGTTCTGCATTTTTCCTGTTCATTTGGCTAATTTGGGCAACCTCGTTTGCATCCCAACATTTCCCATGGCAAAGCGAAAGTCTCCTGTGCAAATGACACTCACCTGCATCAGGAGAAATCCAGAGAATTTCTAGCAAGCCACACTGGGTTAACTACCTAAGGGGTGAGGTGTTCAAATGGTAAGGATAACTCTGTGTTTAACTCAACTCCTGGTGACCACCTGGACATGTCCATATAGTATTCATTGTGACATGATCAAAGTGATTTGTTCTGCCCTCTCCTGGGATAGTTTTTTGACTTCTCAGTCTAGTCTAGACCATCTGGATACTTCTGGTGGTCTCCCATTCAGTACCAACCAAGTCCTAATCTTTTTCAAGATCAACCAAAATCAGAGGCATTCTGTTGATGGAATTCAAAAGATGCCTGAATATATCTGCTGAATAATTCATGGCATTCATTCATTCATTCATTCATTCATGGCAGGGACAGAGTGGTATATTACTACCCTTCATGCAATATGAAGTCCACCCATCTTAAAGTTGCCAAGGTTGAGAAACACTGTTTTAGGGAAAGTATAGCAGTACAATTTTGGAAAGGATTCATAATATATCTATGAAGAGTTGTTAGCAAGACTTCAGGATTTCCTGTTTCCTCAAAAGCAGGGCCTTTGCCTCTGTTTTACCCCAGGCCTTGGTACTGGTCAATAAGAGATGCTGACAAATTAGTGTTTTCTCACATTCTGTAGTTATAAAGAAAGGTGTCAGTTCTGAAGGTAGCTAAATCTGTGCCTTCATGAGGGATGAGCAACAAGGTGAAGGCAAAGAAACTCTTCATTAGAGTTATAATTTCTCTTTTCTTTAAAAATGGCACTCAAATTGATTATGCAGCAGGGAGGGTCCGGGGGGGAGGAGTAAAAAAAAATCAAGATGGTAGCCACACGTGTGTAAAAAAGAGGCAAGACTTCAATCATGCAGTTGTGGCCAACTTGACTTTTCTGAACCCACTGCAGGCACCCCAATTAGCAGTATTAAAAATAACACAGAAACGTATGTATAAATACATCAGTTAAAACAGGTAAAAATCCATGAAGTAAAACAAATAAAAAAGCAAACCATTTTAAAAGAGGTAACGCCGATGGCATACCAATTTCCCGCGGTCAGGCCTATCTAGCTTGGTTTCCCTGGATCTTCAGTCACCCACACCATCTTCCTTTTCCTTTGTTGTTAAATGTGCAATCGCAAACAACCTCTAGTTGGGAGAACAAACAAGCAGGAGGATGACCAGAGTTTCTAACTCAAGTAATGCAAAATTTGCACTGCATATCAGCGGATCGAAGGGAAAGTTGGAAAGGAAAGGAGAGAGAATTCCAACCCTACCCAGGTATCCATTTCTCCCTCTCTCCACTGCAAAAGGCATCCCCACGTACAGGACGCACCCCTATTCTCTATGCAAATTACTGACAATGTTCAGAAATCTATTCGAGACCTGGATATTCTCCTAGGCTTAGGGGCACAGTGAAAGTTGAACCCTGCTGAATGTTTCTTTCCTTTTGGGTTATATGTTGTTTGGGGTCCATTTGTGACTCCTGCCTGCCTTTTGTAATTTCTAACTGTAAGCTGTCCAGAGTTGTTGGGAGTCTATAAATTGTAGGCATGAATATGGTGCTCAAGAAAGATTCCAAAATGAAGTTCCTTTGGTAGTAAACACTTTCTTCATAGGCAGAAGGTACCAGGTTCGTTCCTTGGACTTTCTAGATTAAGACCAGCAAATGCTGGAGAATGAACAGGCTGCTGCACACCCTAGAGATCCTGAGAAGAGGCAACGTCCTGTATTTCCATGATTCTTTTGACAAATCATATAAATTGCCAAGCTTCTAAAAGGAGAGGTTTAGCCCAAAATATTCCATATCTTCTTAGGGTGAGGGGTAGTATTGTGTTTCTCACAAGGAATATAGCACCATGCGGTAAGAAAAATGGGTCCATGATATAGCAAGCTGAAAGTCACACCTCACGTCATTCCCCTATTTCTGAGCAAAACTCTAAGGGAAACTCACACTGGGCCACGCTGAATAGGAATTCCAGTCCCAACTTGAAAAGGTGTGATGACTCCCCCATCTGTCCTCAAAAGTAACCATGTCAAACTTCATAGCAGTAGCCCTTCAGTTGCATCTCTTCAAACCCATGGTGAGCGCCTCTATGCCTTCAAGCCTAGGTAGACCTTCTCTTTGCCATTGCCATGGCTCCTCAGGTAATGACAGGGCTGGCAGCTCTGTAAATATGGTTCAAGTCAAGTCAGGTCAACTCCAGCCCTGGAGTCACTAAAGTCAGCTCTTAATCCCTACCGAAGCTTGTCCAACCTAGAGTTCCCCAGCTCCACTTTCATCTTCTATCCCATGTTGTTACTTTTATTACCAATTGTTTCTAAAGATAAAAGAGGCTTCACTGATTTTAAAGCCAAGATATGTCCCATCCAGTGACCAGCTTCAGTTCCTGCTGGGTCAGCCAAATTCCTGAGCAGAAAAACATCACCAACTTCAAGTTACTTTGGTCATTAAAGGTAGCTTCTTCCTCAGTTGTGCTGGTATTGTGATTCCAACTCTTTATAGTGTTTGGCCATACTGGGCAGAAATTCTGGGAATTTCAGCCTCAAAACATCTGGAGATCTCAGATTAGGAAAGGTTACATTTGCTACTTGTGCTTACTCCTCAATCAGCTGCTGTTTGCACATCTGCTTTCAAAGAAAGTATCTGCTTTTAAGTTAGACATTCAAGAGCTCTCTCAATAAATGCGGTCTTTCCATCTCCGGGGCAGGTAGAAAATTATATACCCTGTAACTCAGGAATTGCAGAACAGTTGTTTCTCAACCTCTTCTCAAAGCCACCCAACCTGTTCCTACATATGCTTTAGTATTGCACCATCATGCCACGTAGAGTCACATTAAGAGCGAAAGCCCAGGGTGTAAGTAAAATACTTTAGGTGATGGAGGGCGGTGGGGGGAAGCAGAGAATGCTTTTGTTTTTTCTGGAAAGTCCAAACTTTGCCAAACATTTCTTTCATATTTTGAGAGCAATGTAAGTATGCTGTGTCTTGCTGTAATACTATAGTATTATAGCAATCCACTAACCTAAGCCAAAGGGAACACATTAAGGATGACTGTTTAAAAAATACTACTAGGCTTGTTGTAATTATTATTATTGTAGTTATTTTTTTGTACTTCAGCAAAGGATCGTTACCTTGCCGTGGTGCTGGAGCTTGAGCACCTCAATGACGCCATGAGCTAAACCGTGAAGGGCCACCCAAGACGGGAAGGTCGTGACAGAGAAGTCAGACTAAATGCGATCCCTGGGGAAGGTAATGGCAACCCACCCCAGTATTCTTGCCGTGAAAACTAAATGGATCAGGACCATAAGGAAGGCTGAGTGAAGGAAGATAGATGCTTTGGAACTGTGGTGTTGGAGGAAAATTCTGAGAGTGCCTTGGACTGCAAGAAGATCAAACCAGTCCATACTCCAGGAAATAAAGCCAGACTGCTCACTTGAGGGAATGATATTAAAGGCAAAACTGAAATACTTTGGCCACATAATGAGAAGACAGGACACCCTGGAGAAGGTGCTGATGCTAGGGAGAGTGGAAGGCAAAAGGAAGAGGGGCCGACCAAGGGCAAGGTGGATGGATGATATTCTAGAGGTGACGGACTCGTCCCTGGGGGAGCTGGGGGTGGTGACGACCGACAGGAAGCTCTGGCGTGGGCTGGTCCATGAAGTCACAAAGAGTCGGAAGCAAATGAATGAATTAACAACATTTTTTTGTAATGGATAAGTTTTTTGTTTAAAGAAAATAATGCAGTTGAGGGATACACAAGAACATTTGCTTGGTTCAGTACAAATAACTTTATTTAGACTGTATGTCAGCTAATGTGGAATTGGCACAGTACTGTGTATCCCTAGAGAATACATGGGACAGGCTGGGATGGCTGAGCTGAAATAAGCGGACTCAGTTAAAGCACTCATCTGATCTGTCTTCATCTGAAACACAGATGCTATAAAATATTTCTATCAAAATGCCTAAATAATTCATACATTTGGGAAAAGTTGAAAAAAACAGAAATCTGAGCAAATGGATTCCTTTACAAAGCCAGGTTGCTCCTACTCAACCAACAACTCAGTTCAGACAACGGTGCAACACATTTACTTCCATTTTCCATTAGAATCCATAGCATCTGTTCATTTCCATGGGATAATCCAGAGACACACCTGGGGACAGCCAGACTGGTATGAACTAAACTTCTCAATCTTTTTCTTAAATACATAGGAACGAATGGAGTATGTATTGAATTACTCCAGTTAATTGGGTATTGCTAAGTAAGTCATTGGAGCAGAAAATGACATGCATTGAACATTCAGTAGATTTCCAAGCATGGCTTTCTACAAGTTATGGGAACTCTGTGATAGGTATCAGTTGGAAATCTGGATGGAACTTTAGTGTCTTCCTAACGCTCCTCTAGTTCAGGGTTTCTCAACCAGGGTTCCGTGGAACCCTAGGGTTCCATGAGAGGTCACCAGGATTTCCCTGGGAGATCATTATTTATTTAAAAAATTATTTCAAATTCAGGCAACTTCACATTAAAGAGATAAGTTTCATTATTTTCAGTTTAAGAACACAGTTAATGCATATATACAGGCCTACCCATGAAACAAATATAATAATATTGTAACTTCTGGCCTGTATTTGAGCCTGAATGTGCAGGGCTTTCCTGAGGCTGCAAAAATTCACTTGCACAGTCAGTTGGCGAATCTTATTCTACTTATTTATTTACTTGCTAGATTTCTACCTCGCCTTTCCTCCAGGAGCTCAGGGCAATGTACCTTGAATTTCCTCCTCCAACTTTTTCCCCCAGCAACCCAGTGAGATAGGCTCGTTTAAGAGAGAGTGACTGGCCCAAAGTCAGCTAGTAAGCTTCCAAATCCATTCAAATCCTAGAATAGATCTGAACGCAGGTGTCCCCTGTCCTAGTCTACCACCTTAACCATTGCACCATCTGATACATGACTATGGTTATTGCCCAAAAGCATGTAGCGGATGCTACCAGTTATTCTCTGACATGGCAATCCAACAGGACCATTTTAAATAAGATCAGTAACTTGAGAAGGTTTATTGTTGACTTACCAGGTGGATCAAAATGTATGTGGCTTTAGGATGAGTTAGCAAGAGGCCAGCATGAATTTAGCTCACATTCCCAATGGTACACACTGCAGATGTACGTGGCAACCCTTTAAGTCAACTGATCAGTGTGGAAAGCGTGACTCAAGAAAGATGGCTTGATAGTCCCTGCTGTTGGAAGACCAAGCATGTAGAAATCAGTGCAGCGGTTTTAACCAGTCTCTTGGAAGGACACAAAGAATGATAAATTTAGGAAGTTACTATTTTAAATGCAGGTGGGAAAGGTTGCTCAGAAGAAAAGAAGTATATCCATGGGGAACATTACTTTTCCCACTATTAAAATATTAATTCTGAAGGTTACGAATTGGCTTGCCTTTTATGAAAAACTGTTCTCATGTTATAGTTTGATGAAATGGCTCTACTCTGCCAATTCCAAGAACACAACATTGAAATAGGATCTTCCTTAGAATCTTAAGGCTAAAGTTGATTGACTTATGCTGTGAAATTTTAATAATGATTTGATGCCTTTCTCAGCAAGAGCAGCTAGGTGTTATAACTTATCCCCAGGCAAGTATTTTTTTTCCAGTTTTAAAGATTAACACTTAAAGGGGTTGAGCCTGGGTGTCTGAATCTTTTTGCAAAAATGTGGGAAAGCTTCAGATGCATAGCTCTCTGGTTCAGAAGGAGGGAACTGAAAGGTGCTTGGCTATACCTACTGAAAGAAAACTCTGAAAGGGGCATTTCAACAACTGAAAACCAGAAAGGCGAGCCAGGTATTAACAGATGGGCAGAAACACAGCTTTGACAATCATCAGGTGCTAAATGGAAGGAGCAAGTCAATCCTTGGACTTTCGCTGCTTGGGGTCACTGGATGGGGCACATCTTGGCTTTAAAATCAGTGAAGCCTCTTTTATCTTTAGAAACAATTGGTAATAAAAGTAACAACATGGGATAGAAGATGAAAGTGGAGCTGGGGAACTCTAGGTTGGACAAGTTTGGGTGGGGATTAAGAGCTGACTTTGGTGACCTCAGGGGAGAGACAGAAAGCCCAGGGCTGGAGTTGACCTGACTTGACTTGACCCATATGTGCAGAGCTGCCAGCCCTGTCATTACCTGAGGAGCCATGGCAATGGCAAAGAGAAGGTCTACCTAGGCTTGAAGGCATAGAGGTGCTCACCATGGGTTTGAAGAGATGCAACTGAAGGGCTACTGCTATGAAGTTTGACATGGCTACTTTTGGGGACAGACGGGGGAGTCATCACACCTTTTCAAGTTGGGACTGGAATTCCTATTCAGCGTGGCCCAGTGTGAGTTTCCCTTAGAGTTTTGCTCAGAAATAGGGGAATGACGTGAGGTGTGACTTTCAGCTTGCTATATCATGGACCCATTTTTCTTACCGCATGGTGCTATATTCCTTGTGAGAAACACAATACTACCCCTCACCCTAAGAAGATATGGAATATTTTGGGCTAAACCTCTCCTTTTAGAAGCTTGGCAATTTATATGATTTGTCAGGAGAATCATGGAAATACAGGGCGTTGCCTCTTCTGGTGTGCAGCAGCATGTTCGTTCTGCAGTGTTTCCTGGTCTTATCTAAAAAGTCCAAGGACTGAACCTGAAGGGCAGAAAGATCAACACTGAATATATCTTAAATGCAACTGATACAGATCCAGCACAGCTCCTTTAGGGAAAAGAAGGAAGGTTGGTTGGTTGAAGCTATGTTGCATTAAACCCTTGACTAGGTGATACTGTAGACCTGTGTTTTTCAAACTTGGCAACTTTAACCTGTGTGGACTTCAACTCCCAGAATTCCCCAGCCAACACGGCTGGGGAATTCTGGGAGTTGAAGTCCACACAGGTTAAAGTTGTCAAGTTTGAAAAACACTGCCATAGACATTAAGCAGACTAGACAATATGTTTCTGTGTGTACATGCGTGCATGCCTTTGAGACAGTCTTGACTCCTGGTGACTGCCTGGACAAGTCCATGAAGTTTTCTTGGCAACATTTTTGGAAATGGTTTGTCGTTGTCTCCCTCCTAGGACTGAGCAAGAATGACTAACTCAAAATTCACCCAGCTGGTTTTGTGCCTAAGGGAGGACTAAAACTCAGTTTCCAAGTTTCTAGCCTGGTGCCTTTAACCACCACACCAGACTAGCTCTCCTAGACAACATAAAGGCAAGCAAATCCATTTCTACTCGATTCATCGAATCTCTCTCATTTCAAGGCCCCATGTGTACAATATTGGGACTGCACTTAATGGGTTGGACACACACACGCCTGTAACTAGAACCACACAACTCACTGAGCAAGTTAAATCCTTCCCTGCCTATCCCATCAAGCAGAGTCAGAGGGCAGAATTTTGCCAGTATCATGATGTTGAGGGAAAAGTTAAAACCTTTTCCACGCGCAACAGTTTCAGAGCCTCCTTCAGACCACTTAATAGTTGTTGTTTAAAGGTCAACTCTCCCCCAAGAACACACGAACTGTAATCAAACATTTAATGTACCCCGTAACTTTGCTCAGTGGCTGTGCCAGACGAGCTTCTCACAGCATGTGATGGCATTTCATCTATCCAGGCACCTGGGAGTTGACTTGTTTGGCAGGCAGTAAAGGCCAAACCCAAATTTTCACCAAAAGATTTGGATTAGTTCAAGCGAGCCCCTGATAATCCTTGCATGGTGCTGCTTCTATTTATTTTGCTTTTTACTTACTGACTTAGGCATTTATATGGCTGCCCGACTCAAACTACTGACTCTGAGCAGCATACAAAAAGAAAACAATTAATACAAAAGAACATAGTTCATTAAAACATATCAACTCACCATCAGGGACTCTGCTCAACCCAAACCCCAGAAGAAGATCCAAGTTTTAACTCCTTTCCTAAAGGCCTGTACGGTTGGGGCCAACTGTATGTTCAGGGGTCATGACAGAGAAGGCACCCCATAAGATGACACTGTTTCAGTGAGGAGGTCTGTTCCTCCAGATCCCTCACATACTTTGCACTACTGATTCTCCTTTCTATAACCACATGTAGAATCACAAAATCATAGCACTGGAAGGGTCTTTGAGGTCTTCTAGTCCAACCCCCTGCCCAGAGCAGGAATCCCCTTGTCCATCCCAAACAAATGGCTGTTCAACCTTTGCTTGAGAACCTCCAGTGATGGAGCACCATGATTCCAGGAGGCAGACTGTTCCACTGCTTAACAGCTCTCATGGTGAAGAACTTCCTCCTTATTTTGAGTCTGGATCTCCCTCTAAAGCTTCCACCCACTGTAAGAGCATCCTTCGTGCCATCCAAAGGAAGAGAGGTGTCAAAATGTACTAGATGGTGGGCACAGGGACGTGACTGAAGCTCTGCCCCCTGAACTCACCAACACCCATACTGCTTCTTACACATTACTGTCAAAAACATATATGTCATGGTTTTCCATCCAAAATCCTACCCACCTAAACATCTTGTGATTTAAGACTCTTTTCCCCTTGTAACTATAAGCCACAAAAGAACACGCTAAGCACTCAGCTGTGCTGTGTAGGCTGTGCTTGTACTTTCAGAGAGAATCTGACCAATGCAACCTTCTTACAACTTTTTGATGTAAAAAAAGTAAGGTAAGAAGATGCAGAAAAGTATCTTGTAAGAGAACAATGTACAAGGTGTCACTTTGAACAGCTCTTAGCTGCTGTATTGAAGACTCAGCCTGGTTGTGTTCATGTTAGTGTGCACATACAGGCAATACTTCCAGTGGGACTGTCAACAAAGCAATGCACACACACACACAGAGTCAAGAAAAGCCTTCAAAACAACAGCACCAAGCTTTTGGAGGCTAAATCTGTTTTAACACTCTCAAGTTTCATCCTGTACACTGTGCTATAGGATTTCATCTCAAAAGAACAACTAAAATAAGTGAAATTAAACAGCTATTCTACTCCAATTAATTCAGGGTCACTATTTGTCAGTGGCAGCTGAACTTGGCTGAATTCAGAAGCTAAGCAGGATCAGACCTGGTTTGTACCTCGATGGAAGATCATTAGGAGAACCCAGGATTATAGCCTAACCCTGGAAATTAAAAAAAAGAAAAGATTCCAGAACATGGCAAACCATTTCCAAATTATTGCTAAGAAAACTACACTGATGGTCCTTGACCAAGAGTCAAGACTGACTCAAAGAAGACTTGACCTTTATTACCCAGGTCCATATTTGGACCAAAGAGATGCCTTATGGATTTATCAGTTGTCTTTATTCATTCAAAGACAGTGATTTCAGGTTTGGATTCCTAATCCTTAGAAACCAAAAATAGTATGCCTGCAAGCAACAATAATTTGAGATACAGTAATGGTTTGTATGATGCCAGTGGAAATGGAGAAGGAAGTTTTTACTGAGCAGCACAATTAATATTTTGCCTGCGTATTTGAACCAATGCACCCTGTTGCTTATTCTCTAGGCTGTCAAAGAACTATGAGTTTGATGTCCTAACAGGAGGCCTCTAAATGTTTTCTAGCTATCCGAACAAGAATCCCTCTACAACCAAACCTTTCTAAAAACATCTTCCGTTCCAGAACATCCATTCCTGAGAAAGCCCAAGCATTAAACATGCTGGAGCAGTCAGTGAGACCAGAGAGGGGCTGCACAGCTACTCCAAATGAACAGCCCCCGCCTCTAAAAAATGCTGCTCCCTTATCGGGAAAATCTGGCTTCCCATTTATTGCTGTCTATAATTCCAGTTAAGCAGCTTGTGACTTGACAATTTTAACCAGAAGCGCCACCAAATGGAATGGAAGCGATACAGAGGTCCACCAGGTTTTTCTTCAGATTTTAAAACAAGTACTTTAAGACAGATGACATGCCATTTTTTGCTTTTGTTTTTAAGTTCACCAGGGTTGGGGCTTATAAATAAGATTATACACTTCTATATTTAATGAAACTAATTAGAACTAGAAGCACAGTTGCTAGTCTTCCATTTCAAAACAGTAACGCCTAACAAGGTTCCCCCCCCAGAAATAAATTAAGCCATTCAATTAAAAACTTCTGTAAAGACTTCTAGACCACCCTTCTACATGCCAAGTCAAACAATGTATTTCTTGAAAAGAAGTTTTGGTGAAAGGTTAATACTAACAATCCAGGAATTTTAGCCTCTTAATCAAATTTAAAGTTGAGCACAAGTAGTCTGGGAAATATCTCATTGCATGACAGCATCTGTATGACCCTTGTCTGGACTTGGACAGTATGTAGGGTCAGACCTGATCAATATTTGGATGGGAGACCACCATAAAATCTTGGGAAAGACTAAAAGCATGTCAAAGATGGCAACAGCACACCAGGTCCATGCCCTTGCCAAGAGTGTCAAGTTGTGACCCTCAACTTGAGGGATTTGCTTTCCAGGATTTAAGAATCTATTGGCTATCTGACAATATTCTGCCCCAGCCCTTCTGTAAATTACTTGCTTTGGGAGAACACTGTGAACTTGACTGCAATTTCATTTTTAATTTTCATACGAGTGCTTCTCAACGTTAAACTCTGAGAAGTATTAGTCCAAAAATACAGAGCAATTCTGGCCTGTTTTTTTCACAGCTTCTTCTGGTGAAAGAAAAAGAAGAAAAAAGCAGTGTCTCCCCCCTGGTGTCCTTAATTTCAGAAACGAAACTGGGCTACTGCAGAATGGATATCTTTTCTGGAGATACCAGGATTAGAATACTGAAACCCTAGACCAGTGTTCCTCAACCGTGGCAACTTTAAGACATGTGGACTTCAACTCCCAGAATTCCCCAGCCAGCATGCTGGGGACAGCCAGATTGCAGTGACCGATTACCTCCTGCAACATGAAAACAGCAAGGGAGGAGGTTGAGAACATTTATTGTTGACGTACCAGGTGGATCAAAATGTATGTGGCTTTAGGATGAGTTAGCAAGAGGCCAGCATGAATTTAGCTCACATTCCCAATGGTACACACTGCAGATGTACGTGGCAACCCTTTAAGTCAACTGATCAGTGTGGAAAGCGTGACTCAAGAAAGATGGCTTGATAGTCCCTGCTGTTGGAAGACCAAGCATGTAGAAATCAGTGCAGCGGTTTTAACCAGTCTCTTGGAAGGACACAAAGAATGATAAATTTAGGAAGTTACTATTTAAATGCAGGTGGGAAAGGTTGCTCAGAAGAAAAGAAGTATATCCATGGGGAACATTACTTTTCCCACTATTAAAATGTTAATTCTGAAGGTTACGAATTGGCTTGCCTTTTATGAAAAACTATTCTCGTTATAGTTTGATGAAATTGCTCTACTGGACCAATTCCAAGAACACAACCTCAAGATCTTCCTTAGAATCTTAAAACCCTCAAACCCTCAGCACAGCATGCTGGCTGGGGAATTCTGGGAGTTGAAGTCCACATGTCTTAAAGTTGCCAAGGTTGAGGAATACTTCCCTAGACAATGCAGAGTATATACCCCTAAATACATCTAATACCACAGAGTGGTTTGCCATGCCATAATAAAAAAGAAAGTCTTCTTTGAACATGGCATCTCCAAGGATGTGTCCATGCTGATTTATTTTGGTAACAAGGTGGAAATGATTTGCCAGTGCTTTCTTCCAGGATGTGTTTTCCATTTCCTGAGACTTGCTGGTGGCATTCCAAGAACTAACCTACCCTGACCTTGTTCAGCTATGTGAGTTCATCCAAGGTCAGCCAGGTACCAGTCCTTGCTGTGATCAAGTCACATGTGTTGTTGTTTATTCGTTCAGTCGCTTCCAACTCTTCGTGACTTCATGGACCAGCCCACGCCAGAGCTTCCTGTCGGTCGTCAACACCCCCAGCTCCCCCAGGGACGAGTCCATCACCTCTAGAATATCATCCATCCATCTTGCCCTTGGTCGGCCCCTCTTCCTTTTGCCTTCCACTCTCCCTAGCATCAGCATCTTCTCCAGGGTGTCCTGTCTTCTCATGATGTGGCCACAGTATTTCAGTTTTGCCTTTAATATCATTCCCTCAAGTGAGCAGTCTGGCTTTATTTCCTGGAGGATGGACTGGTCTTCTTGCAGTCCGAGGCACTCTGTCATGAGTACTGATGGTGAGCAGGAGGGGGCTTCTATCCAGGGGGGAAAATGCATGCGTAGTACTGAGGAGTTAAGCAGCCATTCAAAGAGACACAGATCAGACCCGCCTTAACCTTTGGGGTTTATCTGTCTGGGTTTTTCCCACGCTTCTTCAGTTTGTTAGGATTTTCTGTCTAATGTAGCAGTCATAAAGCACTAGAGACCTATTCCTTGTCTCAGCGTGGTTCCTGACTGTTAGGACATACTCTCAGAATTTTCCTCCAACACCACAGTTCAAAAGCATCGATCTTCCTTCTCTCAGCCTTCCTTATGGTCCAGCTCTCGCAGCCATATGTTACTACGGGGAACACCATTGCTTTAACTATGTGGACCTTTGTTGTCAGTGTGATGTCTCTGCTCTTGACTATTTTATCGAGATCTGTCATTGCTCTTCTCCCAAGGATTAAGCGTCTTCAGATTTTCTGACTGCAGTCAGCATCTGCAGTAATCTTCGCACCTAGAAATACAAAGTCTTTCACTGCTTCTACATTTTCTCCCTCTATTTGCCAGTTATCAATCAAGCTGGTTGCCATAATCTTGGTTTTTTTGCGGTTTAGCTGCAAGCCAGCTTTTGCACTTTCTTCTTTCACCTTCATCATAAGGCTCCTCAGTTCCTCTTCGCTTTCAGCCATCAAAGTGGTATCATCTGCATATCTGAGATTGTTAATGTTTCTTCCAGCGATTTTAACCCCAGCCTTGGATTCCTCAAGCCCAGCATGTCGCATGATGTGTTCTGCGTACAAGTTGAATAGGTAGGGTGAGATTATACAGCCCTGCCGTACTCCTTTCCCAATCTTAAACCAGTCCGTTGTTCCGTGGTCTGTTCTTACTGTTGCTACTTGGTCATTATACAGATTCCAGGAGGCATACAAGATGACTTGGTATCCCCATACCACTAAGAACTTGCCACAATTTGTTATGGTCCACACAGTCAAAGGCTTTAGAATAGTCAATAAAACAGAAATAGATGTTTTTCTGAAACTCCCTGGCTTTTTCCATTATCCAGCGGATATTGGCAATTTGGTCCCTAGTTCCTCTGCCTTTTCTAAACCCAGCTTGTACATCTGGAAATTCTCGCTCCATGAATTGCTGAAGTCTACCTTGCAGGATCTTGAGCATTACCTTACTGGCATGTGAAATGAGTGCCACTGTTCAATAGTTTGAACATTCTTTAGTGTTTCCCTTTTTTGGTATGGGGATATAAGATGATTTTTTCCAGTCTGATGGCCATTCTTGTGTTTTCCAAATTTGCTGGCATATAGCATGCATTACCTTGACAGCATCATCTTGCAAGATTTTGAACACTTCAGCTGGGATGCTGTCTCCTACTGCCTTGTTATTAGCAATGCTTCTTAAGGCCCATTCACCCTCACTCTTCAGGATGTCTGGCTCTAGCTCACTGACCACACCGTCAAAGCTATCCCCGATATTGTTATCCTTCCTATACAGGTCTTCTGTATATTCTTGCCACCTTTTCTTGATCTCTTCTTCTTCTGTTAGGCCCTTGCCATCTTTGTTTTTGATCATACCCATTTTGGCCTGGAATTTACCTCCGATGTTTCTAATTTTCTGGAAGAGGTCTCTTGTCCTTCCTATTCTATTGTCTTCTTCCACTTCCGCGCATTGCTTGTTTAAAAATAATGCCTTATCTCTTCTGGGTAGCCTCTGGAATTTTGCATTTAATTGGGCATATCTCCCCCTATCACTGTTGCCTTTTGCTTTCCTTCTTTCTTGGGCTACTTCTAGTGTCTCAGCAGACAGCCATTTTGCCTTCTTGGTTTTCTCTCTCTTTGGGATGTATTTTGTTGCCGCCTCCTGAACAATGTTGCAAACCTCTGTCCAGAGTTCTTCTGGGACCCTATCTACTAAGTCCAGTCCCTTAAATCTATTCTTCATCTCCACTGCATATTCCTTAGGAATATTAGTGAGCTCATATCTAGCTGATCTGTGGGTCTTCCCTAATCTCTTTAGTCTGATCCTAAATTGTGCAAGAAGAAGTTCATGATCGGAACTACAGTCAGCTCCAGGCCTTGTTTTTACCGACTGTATAGGTGTCCGCCACCTTTGGCTGCAAAGGATGTAGTCAATCTGATTTTGGTGTTGTCCATCTGGTGAAGTCCATGTATAAAGCCGTCTCTTAGGTTGTTGGAAGAGAGTGTTTGTTACGCAGAGTGAGTTGTCTTGGCAAAATTCTATCAGCCCATGTCCTGCTTTGTTTTGTTCTCCCAGGCCATGCTTACCTGTAATTCCAGGTGTCATTTGACTGCCCACCTTAGCATTCCAGTTTCCCGTGATGAAAATAACATCTCTTTTAGGCGTGTTGTCCAGTAGGTGCTGCAGATCCTCACAGAACTGCTCTACTTCAGCTTCTTCAGCATCTGTGGTTGGGGAGTATATTTGGATCACTGTGATGTTAGATGGCTTGCCCTGAATTCGAATTGAGATCATTCTATCGTTTTTTGGATTGTATCCAAGCACTGCTTTAGCCACTTTACTATTAATTATGAAGGCTACTCCATTTCTTCTGTGGTCCTCTTGTCCACAGTAGTAGATCTGGTGGTCATTTGACGTGAAGTGGCCCATTCCAGTCCATTTCAGTTCACTGACGCCCAAAACGTCTATCTTTAATCTTGACATCCCACCAATAACCACATCCAATTTGCCCTGGCTCATAGATCTTACATTCCAGGTTCCAATGGTGTGTTGATCCTTAGAACATCAGATCAGCCACGTATTACCCGCCAAATGTGGCACCTACTTTGCTTGTAGGGGGCACCGTGGGAGGAGAGTTGTGTTTGTCTAAGCCAGCCCCAGATCAGAAGGAATTTGATAGCACCTTTTCTGACTAACACCTTTTATTACAAGGCATAAGCTTTCATGACTCACTTTGTCTGACAAATCGAACTGTAGCTTATGCCTTTGAATAAAATCCATTTGTCCAAAAAAGCGCTAGCAGAGTCCTGATTTTCCAGTGATGGATTAGCCTTTTTTTTCTTCAATTCAAAGATGGCATTCCCTTGAATGGTTGCCTACTGGTGAGTCCCTCTGTTTCTACACATCCGTTGCCAAAGAGATGCAAACCCAGCCTCCTCTCGGGTCCTGATCCTGGTTTCTCTGCTATGACTGCTCCTTGTTGCCCATAGTTAATGGCTGAGCAAGGGGAAAGCAGAGATGATGGATCGGAGAAAGCAGAGGTGAAGGGTCGGGGAAAGCAGAGGTGAAGGGTCGAGGAAAGCAGAGGTGAAGGATCGGGGAAAGCAGAGGTGAAGGATCGGGGAAAGCAGAGGGAATGGATCGGAGAAAGCAGAGGGGATGGATCGGGGAAAGCAGAGGGGATGGATCGAGGGGATGGATCGGGGAAAGCAGAGGGGATGGATCAGAGGCCACAAACTGAGTGGTTACACACTGTCTGCAGACCATGGGTTATGGACTGCCAACCTGCTCCTGAAAAAAAATGGGATAGTCACATGCACTGGTTCTTTCTGAAATACCCACAAGACAATGGATCCAGAAAGGCTTGACTGGCCCCTACATTAGCATCATCTTGGCACCAAGTGAAGACTCTTCTCATTTTTTTTCTAGGCTTTTTACACTGTATTTTAAATTATATTTTAATCATATTTAAATTCATATGGTTTTAGATTTTAATGACTGCCTGGCTGTGGCCAAGTTTGTATGGTGTCTTTATTTTGTTTTTTTGTTTTTTGTTTTCATTTCATTGTATATGTTTTAACTCAAATTGTATTTTTAGCATGTTTTATTGTAAACTGGCCAGAGAGGTTCAGCGATTGGGGGATTCAAACATTTTTTAAAATGAAAAGCAATATTTGTAGTCCTAATCCAAGATCTGATAGTTGGTCACATTTAGTAACTAAACTTTAGTATTAAAGTGGAACAGAATATTGACAATCTTTTTTTAAAACAATTTTATAAGAAATCAGTCAATATTACAGGAACAATCCTCCGCATATTTATTTGAAAATAACCCTCAATTAAACCTTGCTGCTGAATATATATGGGGGTTTGTAGTCAAGGCAAACAGACCCCTATATATAGCAGTTGCTACCAATGCTCTAATTTCTCTAGCCAACTTCTTTCCTTTGGAGAGAAAAAGAAGCCAGTGATTGAGAGGCATTTCAACACTGAGCAAATTGCAAATGTAGGCAGTGATGGATATTTTGCAGAGCAGACTGTGATTAACCACACACTCAATAATACACTGTCATGGCAGTTTCTACTCAGGTTTTGTTTTTTCCATTACCTACTTTCCACTACAAAAGAACTGGAGAAATCTCATGAGGTCAAAAGATATTAAACTCAGCTAAGCTCCCTGTTCCGTTGGGCGCATCCTGTCCATAATGGGAGTGCATGAAGGACCCCATTTCCTGGTTATGCTGACACCTACATATTGTAATATTTCTCGGCGGCTATATGTATTTAATCTTTCTTTTTTGGATTGTGTTTTTAAATGGTTCAATGGATTTTACAATTGTCTTCTGCCCAGAGTCACTTGTTTGAGATGGGCGGCTAAACAAATTAAACCAATGAATAAACAAGTAAATAAATAAGGCCATATCCTTGGCCCTTTTTTAATGCCTTCTCTGGATGTATCTCTTTCTGTTGAAGCAACCCAAGGATTTATCTCTATTGGCACCAGGAGCATGTTAAATACTGAAAGATGCTGAAAGCAAAAAAAAAAAAAAAATCCCAAGATGGCCGTGACAGGGCTTTTGCCAGTCATCTGAACATGCATGTCCATGTACCAAAGGCCCATCTACTAGGACTGTGTCTTCTGTATTTGTGCACACAGAAGGTCCTCAAGAAGCCCCACTCAGCCCTCAAGAGGACTTTGACCACGACTCTCCAAAGCAGTGTTTCTCAACCTTGGCAACTTTAAGCTGTGTGGACTTCAATTCCCAGAATTCCCCATTGCTGGCTGGGGAATCCTGGGAGTTGAAGTCCACACAGCTTAAAGTTGCCACGGTTGAGAAACACTGCTCCAAAGTATCTGCAGAACCCTAATTGCCATATGCTGTCTTGCCTGTTTCTCTAGCAGCCTCCTTCAAGCTGGGCTTCTCCAGAAATGCCGCCTGCAGACGTTGGGAGATATTGCATAACGTATTGGGAGGGACGCGGCGGCGCTGCGGGTTAAACCGCTGAGCTGAGCTTGCCGATCGGAAGGTCGGCGGTTCGAATCCGCGTGACGGGGTGAGCTCCCATTGCTAGTCCCAGCTCCTGCCAACCTAGCAGTTCGAAAACATGCAAATGTGAGTAGGTTAATAGGTACCGCTTTGGCGGGCAGGTAACGGCGTTCCGTGTAGTCATACCAGCCACATGACCACGGAAGTGTCTACGGACAAACACCGGCTCTTCGGCTTTGAAACAGAGATGAGCACCGCCCCCTGAAGTCGGACACGACTGGACTTAATGTCAAGGGAAACCTTTACCTTTACCTTATCTGAATGGCACTGTATGCAAAAAAAAAAAAAAGGTCTTTTTATCTCCAGCAATGTATACAAAAATTGTACCATTATTCCCTACTCAGACAGTGCTCTTTCCATCAACCTCTTCTTCCCAGGCTGGAAAATACCACTTATTCCATTAGTTGAATGTAATTGGAGAAGTCACTGCTGAACCTCATTTACTCGAGGATTACCTTCCCATAGAGGTCAGTCGTTTGTACAGAAACAAGAGTGGAAGAGAGAAGGTCATCCTGTTTTTGCTCAGATGAGATCCAGTTTTTCCATCACACCTCCCTACCACAAAGAAAGAACCAGAGGAGCATGCCAGATCCTCCTTTGGGTAGTTTTATGGAGAAGAAAAGGCACTAAGACTGAAACACAATGAAAGAAAAACGAACAAGCAAAACCCTAATCTATTTCCTCATTGCTCAAAATAATAGCCTGAGACAATTGAGAAATCTTAGTCATCAATCATAAGTGGAACTCTAGAGAGATTTTTTTTTTAAGAGATGTGGAAATTATAATCACATGCCTGAGTTTCATACTGAATCCAAGTGCTTCTTGATATGGAGACATACTCTGTGTTCAGCCGTTTAAACCAGGCTGCATTTAAACCAGGATGTTCTACAGCTAGATTCTTTTGATTTGCTACGCCACCACAGAAGGTCACCTAGCTTTCATCTGAAGAACACCAGAACGCTGCAAGATTTCTCTGCACACCTAAGCTTGGAATTTAACTATGGAGTGTCACCAATAAGAACTGTGCTATCAGTTTAAAATTAAGCTACAAAATAACTGCAACCACTACAGGTCTCTATATTCAAGGAATTTATGATCCAAGAGTCCAAGGCACACTTCAGAGCAGCCCAGGCTTACAAAACTGATCTTTCCTCTTGTCATTCTATCTTGCCCACTTCAGGAACACAGCCTGTTCTGTCCCAAGGACTCTAGAACATTGTAAACTCCAGCCCGTGCATGGTTGCAATTTTAAAACTCAGTATCTTCTAAATAGCTCAAAAAACCACCTGAAATCCAACAAAAAGGGAATTCAAAGCAAGAGTTAAGGTTTCTGTATTGTGTCCAGCTACACTTCCCTCTCTCTGTAGCACTTCCCCGCCCATACCCTGAAAAACCGCTTTAAAAATCTCCAGTTTTACAACAGTAACCCGCAACATATTTTGAAATCAAATGGATCTGTAAAATATTTCCAGCTTAGAGTGAGCAAGTAAGAGCTGAAGAGGAATGTTGCAATGCACATTTATAGGCTATAAAATATCAAGATCGCCAACTAGCTAAACAGTAGCCCTTAGTTTAATGGGCTAGTGGGGGAAAGGGGTGTCTGTTAAAGCAGAATATCCATTAAATCCAAAAAGGAATTTTATATAGGCATATTTTACATATTTTACAAATGTTATGTCTGTGTGAAATGGAAATGGGTTTTTACGCATGCATGTAAAATAGTGGATAGGATTCTGTGCATATGCAGAAGTTTAAAGCATACAAACAGAAGTCTGTTAAACCCAGGTCTGTTAAATTAAGAGTGGATTGTACTGCATTCTATTCCACCGATTTTCCATTTTTCTTTTTGAACTGATATTCATTATTCTGTGCCTACTGAGGAAACTCAGTTTTATTTAAGCTGGAAATGGATCCATGGATGTTAGGTTTTACAGGGTTTGGGAGAGAAGGTAATTCAGTTATACTAGTATGTTCATCATCTACCTCTTATTTGTCAGCGAGTTCATTTTGGTTTCAGTTCCGGTCAGATTTAGGTGGATTGAGTTTGAGAAAGAATAATCAACTGCTATGTTCTGCCACGTAGTCCACGGACTACTCTTTTTCTCTATTCTGTTCAGAAATGGACCAATTATGGATGGTGCCATCCCAGAATAAAATAGGAGCTATCTTGCAGTCATGAGAACAGGGATACAGGTACAATTCAGTCACTGTACATGAAATGCGATATTACAGTATGCATGTAAATACAAATGCAACATTGCAGCATTTAATCTCTCCTTTTGCTTGCAGGTTAAATGGTTGTTCCCCTTTACAAGAGAAACTGACGGCATTTTTAATCACTGCTACCACCACCATCACCTTTCCATATATGGGCTTTTGGGAGGACCAGAAGCCCCCGCCCCTTCTTCATAGATTGCTATATTCTGTCTTCTAAAATAAAGCATTGTCTGGATGTTGGTGTTCTCAAAATCTTATCACTTAGGTTCTAGGGCCATTTAAGCAATTGAAAAATTTTGGCAGGAACAAGATGCAAAGACCAGAACTCATGATCCCCCAGTGTTTAGCCTGGTGCCTTAACCAAACTGGCTCTCACAAGAAAGTTGTATAGTAATATATTGTAAATGAGGTGTTGAATTATACTTCTAAAATATGGAATTTAACATTTTATGAGAAACATTGGCTTTATCAAGCCTGGAGTTCAGCAAAGAGATTTATTCTCCATCGATGGAAAAAAAAATGCATTTCTGATGTTAAAGAACAGATTCAAGATATGTGATCTTTATCAATTTTGGAAACATCTTTATATTCTGTAAATGAGAAGATGGAGCAATACACTTCTGTATGTTCCAGACTGAATAATAGAAGGATTGAATTAAATTTATATTGATAGCATGTGGATCCTTTCTTTTCTTATGTTTTATTTTAATCGCTGTAATGCATGTAACGTCTTTGATGTACTCACTGATGTATTAAGGTAGTCTTCATTTAGTGACCACCTCGGATAGCAACCGTTTGCAATTACAAGGAAGATGAAAAATTAACTTTGCAGCCAATGCTGGCATTTAGAACAAAAGCCTTTTGTGTAAAACTGATTAAGGTCTAGTCAGTTTCAGGCAGCAGCTGCCAGCCAGTGGGAGGGTTCTAATCAATTAAGGTTCTAATCAACGAATTAAAGCAGCTCAGGAAGAAATACCTTGTTTAAACAATTTCTCCACCCCGCGGGGGCAAAAAAAGGGGGGTGAACAGATCAGGCACAGGACACTGAATGAGAGAACTTTAACTGAATGAGGGGGAAGCAATCAGTGGTCTTTGCAGCATCTCCCAGTCACATGGTTCACTTAGTGACCATTTTGCAGGAACCAGTTGCAGTCACTAAACGAAGACGACCTGTCTTCTTTTGTGTTGTTGTATACAGTCTCTCTCTTATGCAGTGCTTACATATGCCAGCAACACAATTCATAGAGCTTTCTGATCTGCCAAACATACATTTCATTTGATGGTTCGCAAGCACTACTTCTGCATGATGTGTCCCTACAGTATGCTGGGCGCAAGTCTTGTGTAAGAATAATCCCCAACCAGTATCCCATTCATTACCTCAGCAAGAACAAGCTTGGTTGATTTCTACAGGTTCACTTCTCTTTCAGGATTAGCCAGCAGCTGTTCCTCGCTCTCTTAAAGCACCTTATATTTTTATCTTCTGAAACCTGGTGATGCTGTAAGCAAACAGTTGATATTTTCAAGAAGCTAGCACCCTTTTCTGCTTAAACCAGCAAGCCTAACATACACTGCAAGGTAGCCCTGAGATTAGGTCTTAGCCAGCTCGCTCCCATTTTTTCCCCCCTTCACCTTTTAACCAAGGAGAGAGCAATTCTCTGTCCCCCGTGTTTGCCTTTGGAAATTCTTGGGTGTATTACAGCATAACAGAGTGGTGTGACAAGGATAAAGAGATTAGAATAATTTTTATTTAACTCCTTCAGCTCAGAATGGACAAAGGGTAATTCATTTTTTTTAAAATTGTAAGAGACTCTTAATTAGAAGTAGATACAATTCATAAAATAAAGAAACAGGAATGGAAGGGGATTTTCTGATTTTTTTTTCCCCCTTCTTCCTTGTTTTAAGGAAAATAGATACAGGCTTGCAGGCACAAGATTACCCAAAGAGAACAACAGAAGAAATCAAGCAGAATCTGCTTTTGCTAAAGTGTCAAACTTGACAAGAAACTTAGGCATTGAAATGCAATTCTGTGTTAGCTTTCCCCAGCTATTAACTCTGCCCAGCACTTGCTTTTTAAAGGATGGTCTTCAATTCAGGTTCCATTCAGAAATATTGCTAGGCATGTTTGTAAAATGTTTTGGGATTCTTTGTATGAGTAACAGAATGACCATTCCTTTAATGAATAAATAGCATTAACATTATCCATGCATAGGCTTTAGGCTATTCTGTGTACTGTTTACTCAACAAATACATATACATTCCTAGCAAAAACATGGTTATGTAAGAAGGAAGTACATGATCTCATATCTTGGATAATAATTAGCCATATTCTATATTGACAGTGTGACGACTTTTAAATATTCACATAAAATGAAAGATCCATGGACAGATGGAGTTCCCTTTTGATACACAGAGGGAAATCCGGACATGCACAAGGAGTGTGCTGAAACAAATAGTTCTACATTAAATGTACACTGAATATAACAGAAGCAAATGAAACAACCCCCAAGCCCAATTCATCAAACCATTGCCCCCAGGTTTGCTTTACACAGCATTACATACACTAAACATGCATATATAGCCAAACACTAGTCAAAATTTGGCTGGAGTTCTTATCCACAATTTAGTAATACATCTGAACCAGACTTACAATATAGGGAATCACAGCAATGGCAACACCTAGCCAATCTTAGCTACTTTTGTAAAATAAACAAACAAACAAACAAGGGTCAGACCTGGTTGGTGACTGGACAGGAAACCACTTGGAGATCCTGGGGGGATTAGGCTAGGGCAACAGTAAAGACTCTTTCAAATCAACCTGGATTCCTGGCAACCCATCCCTATAGCTTTAATGGAGCAATACAGAAATACTGTAGTTGCTCACTGCATCTCCTGGAATGAAACTGGATTTCCCAGTCCAGCCTACAGCCCTGGAACTTCCTGGTAGTCTCCTCTCTTCTTAGTACCCAAGTCCTCCTCTGCTTAGCTTTTCTGCAATCAGCCAAACTTAGCTAGCTGTTGCCTCATGAGGGACCAAGAAGTTGAGAAAACATTTTGGAGACATATTAATCACACAACATTGAACACACAGAGCTTGTACCGTGGAAAGGAATGGAGGCTGAAAGAGATTAAGGGAGTTCACCTCAGCCATTGCTTTAATTTGCAATTAATTTTTGAAAGGCAAAGAAAAATGCAAACACAACAGAATCCAATCCGTACACAAGGTTCCATTTTAAAGCCCACTGCTTGATCGACCAATTTAATGCAGTTTGGAGTTGTGTGTTGTACAAAAAACTCCACCTTACTAGTTTTCTGTGTGAGAGAATCACACTGCCTTTGCTGCTACCCATTTTAGGGTGCCAACACCATCCATGCAGATCTTTTTTTTTTACACTAACCGGAAAGCTGTTAAAAGTTTGTCATAGTTTTGCTCCTTAATGTAAGGTTAAGCTCACAAGCAAATAACGTGTTTTTTCCTCTGAAAATCCGAAGTCACAATATTAACAAAGCAAGCAAAGAATTTTGAGATTGCAAAATCCAAACTAGCAATTATTATCAAGAGAAGGCTGTGAGTTAATCATCTTTTTAACCTACTGTACTTTTATTATTAATAGAAAGAACACTTCTATTCTGTGGAGTCCTTGGTACTGGTTGTTTTATTTTGTTCTGAATTTTGTTGATTCTTCTGAGTTCAGTTCTAATCTCCCCTTCCTATTATTCATGGTTGCAATCTTAAAGGCAATTTTGATACAATTAATTTTTAATTGAGAATCTCATTGCAAAGACACCAAGTCAAACTTGGACTTCTTGAGTTGCGTCCCACATCACACATACCAAAATGTGATTTGTTTGATTTTACCTTGATGTGACGTGTGAACCCAGGCACTGGGGTCTGCAAACCATACTGGATAAGTTCCCCAGTGTGCTGGATAAACCCAGCCTACTGTGTCTAATTCAACAAACTGTGCTTACCAGCCACATACAGTACGCAAATGCAGTCAATTTTTTTAAATAAATCTTTTACCATTTGGAATGTCTTGATTGCCTAGAAAGACAGAATCAAAGCTCTCCAAGCAAGTGCAAAACTTAGAGGTTTTATGTTAAATTAGCACAGTGTTACTCAAACTTGGCAACTTTAAGACATGTGGACTTCAACTCCCAGAATTCCCCAGCCAGCATGGGGAGTTGAAGTCCACATGTCCTAAAGTTGCCAAGTTTGAGTAACACTGAATTAGTCAATGAAGAGCTAGGGTGATGTTCTTTGTTTGGGATCTGTAAAAGCTCTAGGAATAAACTTATTTTAAATTAGTCAGAATGGGCAATTATTCTGGGTATATTCAGCTCACCTTGTACATTTATCTAGAGTTGAGATTGTGTTGTGCTCTGGCAGCAATTATTCCTCCACGCTTATTTCCCACTACTTTTTTTGCATCAGGAGGAACCAGATCAGAGGTTCCTCTGATCTGGTTCCTCCTGATCAGGAGGAAAGCTGAACTAGTTGGTACCCAGGAAAACAGAGAGAAATCTTAGCAGGTTTGGACTTGAAGGGAGGCCTATGTAGGAGTGGAATACAAGTTCTGTGTTTTTAAAACAGAGCATTGATTAACATTAACTATCAGATGGAAGCTGAGAAACTGACATTTCCAAACAGCCTTTCTGGAGTTAATTGTTCCACCATTCAGAATATATTTCTGCAGAGGTACAGGTGCTAGAGATGGATGAAACAACAGACAAAAGTCCAGGCTCCTTGCAATTTTATAAAGCTATGTCTTCTTAGGATCACAAAATCAAATCTCAGTGTAATGCAGAGACTTCCCAAGAAGATTAATTCACCCTGCTGGCCAGGCTGATGTGTCCTGCTAAGCAAAAGAGCAATGGGAAATCATTTCAGGGATCAGTCTTCAAAATTTAAATATACAATTTTAAAAAAAAAATGACTAACAAGATTGTGGAGTTCTCACCCTAAATCTCAGGAGGCCTCAATTTTTGTCTGGTGTGGACACACAGACATCCAGAACCAAGTAGGATGGCACATGTCATGACATCATACAATCATGTCACCCACACCATTTGTGCAAAGATGTCAGGACACGCGTGCTGTTGTTTGCTACCTAGCCCCTGCAAGGGCACCCACACACAACTCCAGGCACCCCGCAGCTGACTCTTGCACTAAACCATGCCAAGCCGAAATCAAATAGCTTGTGCCAAACCAGAATCAAACAAACAACATTATCTCTTCGAGTGGCCTGCGAACCAACCACCATTAGTAAAAGGGAGTCTGCTCTCCAGGTTTCTGCCATTTATACTCTTCCTATTTTCCAGATAATGAAGATGGGAATCTAAAGGAAAAATGCATGCAACAGAATTCAGCTACCTGAACTAGAACACTGAACATTAGAACATTAAGAACCAGGTAAGAGTCAATGAGCTCAAATAGAATAGAAAGAGTTACAATTTTAATTGTTGAAATTGTGTATATTTCCAAAACCAAGGAATCAAGGATTATTTGCTTGTTTCCTCTTCATAGCAAGCATTCATAAAGTTGCTAGTACACAACTCACTTTATCTGGAGATACTACAAAGAATATGAGACATGGTTACAGATACAGTTTGAAAATGACTCATTGTTTTTCCTTCCTTCCTTCTCCCCCTCCCCCCCCTTTTTACTGGATTTTAGAATCATTTCGCCTGATGAAGAGTCCTTGCAAATATAAAAGCTTGCAATTCTTCTGTAAACATCCAGTTAGCCTAATACTGTACAGATATTCACTCATTACGGATTTCAAAAATGTTGAAAAAACTTTTTCACCAAGCGTCACCAGACTAGGGAGACCAAGACTGAAAATCATGGGAGGAATGCCATGATCTATGAATTACAGTATTTCAGAGCCTTCCATATCACCAGAAATGACACCTGCATTCACATGGGGGATCCAAAACGTCAAGATGGTGGCTTCAGTGTTTTTATACTTTATTGCAGTGTTTCTCAGGCTTAGCAACTTTAAGCTGTCTGGACTTCAATTCCCAGAACTCCCCATCGCTGGCTAGGGAATTCTGGGAGTTGAAGTCCAGACAGCATAAAGTTGCTAAGGTTGAGAAACACTGCTTTATAGTCTGGGAAAAGAATCTTAAGTCTATACAATGTAGAACTAGGGTGCCCGTTTGGCAGGTTAAGCCACCTTTGGTATGCTATAAATAAGATTTAGGCTTTTTCAACTTCAGGACACGCTACTTACAACTGGAAAATAATAGATTGAAGATAGTTGTTATCTGGCAGTGTCATTGTGATTTAAGAATAGGCCAATTTGGAAGAATGTCTTCAGCCTCCGGCAATGCAGCAACAATTCTAACATGCTGATCACATAAGTCAGGATCAACGATAAAGATCCACCCTGGAAAGCAGAGAATGTGGTCTCCTCTGTTCAGATGTCTGGATTAAGAGAACAGCAGAGGTGAGACACATGTACACTGGAATAATTTAGGGGTGCTATTTAATAGTTCATCCACCCCATCCGTCAGAAAACGTGGGCAGAACTCTGACAACCTGCTGCTCTCTGTGGCACATGGATTTCACCCTTGGTTGGGTTGTGCATTTCATTTTAGAAATTTACAAGGAACTACTGACATAAGAACCCTTTGCTAGGGTTCTAAGTATAAGGTATAAGAATAAGGACGTAAGACAGGACTTGCCAGATCTAAAATTGTAAGCAAAACCCCCACTACTCTTTGGCCAGAAACATCCCTTCCCTTCATCCCAGAAAGAAGAGTTGATAGACAGGAAAACATCTTAATCCCATCAGGAAAATTATTTTAAAAATACTATAGTTAAGGATGACTCAACAGAAGACAGAGTGCTGATTGTGGCAGTGGGCAGGTACCATGGACTCCAGAAATACTGCCAAATGTTTGCAGTTCTGCTCACTCAGGTCCTCTTCAAATGCCTTGGATTTCAACCCCTATTGCCTCTCCAAGCAGGGATTATGGGAATGAAACCCTAACATATTTAAAGCCCTAGGTGAGAAGGATACACGAGCCAGTCTGTTGCCTTTGTAATTAAAAAGAGCCTGTTATGCTTGACTAGTTATATTGTGTCACCCATATCCTTTAAATTCCATTTATACAAAGCCAACCTTGTCTTGACAACACTGAGAAGATATGGCTGATCTTGGCAAGGGCTAGGTGTATCCAGAACCATATTATTAAGAAAACAGTGGAAAGGGGGCTGGGGAGAGACACAAGAAAAAACTCCTGATTACTGAAAGGGGGGGAAAAAAACCTAATAGTATTATTTACTTTTTAAAAAAATCCTGGAAGACCAAGGTCACAATAAGCATTCTTGTTCTGGGGGCAGTGGTCAAATCATGTGGCAGCGTGACTGAAGCCTTTTTTTACATCTATTGTAAAGGGCAGGGCTTCAACCACATGGTCGCTTCTGCCAACTTGATTTTTTTGGAGCCTCCCTCTTCAATGAATGCTGCAGCTCCTAAGTCAGGGTAAAAATCTAGAATTTAGAAATACTATTTAATTTCTAGTATTGCTTAGGCCTGCAGGCCAGTAAAGTGCTGATAAAATGCTACTGAATCCAATCAGGCTTATTTCTAAGTAGCCACCAACAGCATTATGTGCATACATTTTATAATGGCAAATAAGTAACTGATTAATGGGCTTGCCATAGTATATGGTAAGAGCAAGTGTTTGAAAATCAGTCATCAAAGAAGCTAAACTAATAACAAAAATAATTCTTACAAGTCTAAGTCTGTAATGCCTCCACGGCTGAGTCAGTTCTTGCGTTACTCTGGAGCTGAACTTGTTACATGGAAAATAGAATAGTTCATCAATAAGTTTAAATGTGAAAAAAATATATTCAAGCATGTAATAGTGCATGAAGCACAGGTCAATATGACTGCCAAACCTCATATGCTTACTTATTAGGTATTCTGTGGGAATGAGTGCAAAGTTTTAAAAGTTGCTTTTAAGCAAAAAGTGGCACAAATCACTATTTTAAATACCAGCACTTCGAAATTTTGATTTAGAAAATGTATTTCTCAAACTCATGCGCTCCAATTTCCATTGAGTGTTGTGTTTGAACAGGCCCCCTGGATGATTGATCCTCCAAGTGGTTATATTTCCAAGATCCAGATTCCCAAAGGAAGGCACACCAAGCATTGTGGAATATTGTGAAATATATAAATATTTTCCAAACCGGACCCCTACAGACATATTGGTACTAAAACTTGGAAAATTCTGATTTTCCTATCAAAAGCACCTATCAAAAGAGCTCAAGTGTTGCAGATTTTCCTATCAAAAGCACCTATCAAAAGAGCTCAAGTGTTGCAGTCCCAACTTTACTCATTTACAAGGCATGATGTTGGGTTTGGACAGAACCATCATCCAACCTGACTATCCAAAAGACTGTGCTGCAACATCAATTTCCTAGTTTTTTTTCCCAAAGCACAAAACCATTTCTGGTTAACCAAGTGGTGCAAACCCAGTGCATCCTTAAAGCTGGAAAGCATGACTTTGAACAGATTTCAATCAAATAAAAAGATATGCAAATGGTCTAAACTGTTTAGCTGAGAGATGTGATTTAAAGAACAGGCTTCCCGCTGTACAATCTGTAGCAGGGAAAACAAAACTGAACATTTCCTCTTTTAGTTAGATTTATAAGAAATATGTATTTTGCCTCCAACCCTCTACCAAAAGAAAAAGAAGGAAAAAATCCATCTATTTCTTCTCTTATTCTAATTTCCCCTTTCAAAGCATCCATTGTGTTCTATTACCCACCAGCCTTTGGCTCACGCACAAACGAGCATGCACCTCTGTGATCACACAGCTGCAGCCCCTAACACTGAGCTACGGTAAAACAAGAGCCCCTGGAAAGGAATTAAGACAAAACACCTTGTTACATATTCATTGCAAGAGATGCAATATTTGGGGTTCCCCCTAACAGCTCAGGGCTGGCAAACTTTGTTTTTTAAACACACAAGCACGCAACTTGCAGGACGAAAAGTCATGGCCCTTGCACTCAAAACTTTCCTGAGTCAAGACCAGCTGGATGCCCTTGATGGGCAGAATTAACAGCAGGAGGCTGAGGCTAACAGCCTACTCCGAGATGCAGCAACACTCTTTAATTTTTACCATTCTGCTGTCCTCTTTCCCCAATAAATATTTTAGCTCTAAAATGCAAAACAACAGAGGCAAATGGTTTAGCCGAAGAAAGACGGACTCAGGAGCTCAAAGCACATTTCGATTCCCAACCTGTCCAAACCCCATTAGAGTCACTAAGGATCAGAGTGCCTCAGCTTCCTACCAAACTTTGCAACCCAAATCACTTCAAGTCAAAATCATCAGTGCAACAGTACTGGTTAAAGCCACCCATTTAAATACAAATCAACAAACACACACTTGCCCATGAATACTTACAGGGAAACAAAAGATAAATTTATTTTTTTCCTTCCCAGTAAATGTGAACCGGTGATTCAATGCACACTCCAGAGGAATGAATATAGAAGATGGAGCCCACCCGCCCCAGTTCCTGTTTCGCTGGGAAAAGATTTAAGTCCTAAATAATAAGTCCCTGGTCAATCATCAACCTCTCACATGGGACTTAAAGTTTGCGGATTTGTAAGCAAATCAAACGCATTTCATTACATCTGAAGGAGTACTCATCATTAAGGTGGACACATTCTCCCGGTTCATTCTGAGCCAACAGGAGGCTGCACCGATTTTAAGAGAATATTCTTGCCACTGGCAAAGCTAATAACAACAACAACAAGAAGACTGTCACTAAGATATTAAAGCTCGCGTTAAACAGCTCTTGCTTTAAAAACAAACACGCAAACTGTTGCACCACGACTTCAAAAGTAGTTTATACTGCCATGCCTGTGGATGTGCGTAGGTGTACCGTCGATCCAGAGATCGAGAGAGAGAGAACAGGATCAAAGCTACCAACTGTAGGAAAAGTTTACCTGCTTGGGATGACTGAAACCAGCGGCGTTCGCAGGAATCAGGCAGCGGGCAGGGCAGCAAGCTAAGGCATCCTCTGACCCCCTCCTCCCGCCACACTCGGAAAGGGGGGCAAAGGTAAGGGCCTGCCTTGCTGAGCCGAAGCGCCGGGCGAGCCACCCCGGGCGGCGCCACTCGCGGCGTCCCACCTGGCCGCCTTCGCCCCTCACCTGGCGCTCCTGGGAGGTTTCGGGGAGGAAAAGTGGAAAGGCGCCCGCCGGAGCCTGGCAATTAGTCGACCCAGCTGGGCCCAAACTCTCCCTTTTCATTGGCTGCGCCGCACATTCCAAAAGCGAGGTCAGAAGCGTTCGCTTCGCCCCGAAATTCCTGCCCGGGCCTAAGCGCGGAAGGGAAGCGATGCTCCCCGCCGCGGGGTCGCGAAGGGAAAGGTGGCGGGGCGGTCTCCCTTCTCCTCTCCCTCCCAGCCCGCTTTGGCCTTTCCTCCCCGCCGCTGGCGAGGTTGCCTGTCGCCCGCTCCCGGCCCTCAAACTCACCGAACCAGATTTTTAACTGACTTGCAACAGCTTCCCGTAAATCTGAGCGGCTGAAATGTTACCCTCTTCCGCGAGCCGGTTTTGCGTGCCTTTTGTTCTCCGCAAGGTCGCTCACCTTGGCCCCTCTTTTTCGGAACGGTTGTAAAGGCAAGGTTTGGGAGCAAGCGAGAACAACTCTTAACTCCTATTCTAAATCTGCCTGGGCGCCCCCCCACAACCCCATTCTGGTCTAACCAGACCAAAATATTGATTGCATGTGTTTTCAAAATCTGCTGGTTTGCTGACTCATCGGCTTCGTTCTTGCAGACTGTTAGAGAAACTCCAGAATCCAAGTATTTAACAATAAGATTAATTCTTCGTCAGTCTTGGACATAAAGATGCCAACTTTTAACCGCCTTTAGCAACAAGAGATAAGAACTGGAGAAAAGCCACATTTAACAGTGCAATTTCTACCTATTAAGCTGTACTTAAATTTACTATTCTCCTTTGACAGTTTTTCAGGCTGGGTACATTCAATGTTTGAAACCAAAGTAATCCTAATACAGTGCAAATTAGGACAATAAAGGCAGGCTTTCTATGATGACCCTAGTAAAATTCAGCATCAAGGAGACAGAGTTTTTAGCCAGACAACCTTGTCCCCAATTTAGCTACCTCCTAAAGACATTTTAAGGAGGTTCCTATAGCAGTCTGTCAGATATCAAGGTTGCAAACGGCTTTCAAGATAAAAGTTAAAAACAATGGAGCTGGGCCAGTAAAAAAAAAAATTGACAGTATCAACCTCATACAATCATGTCTTTTTCTCCCCCCGGCCCCCATAGATTACTGTTCCCTTAATCCCTATCAAGAGCTTCCACTTTGTGCATTAATTTTTGCAAAGCAACCCAAGAACTCAATGTTTACTCAGGAATAAATCACATAAAAGGCCTGCCAGGCTTATTTCTATATAAGTGGACACCGTGTTGCAACCAAAGAGTATTAAAGACTTGCAAGCCTATGTTATGCAGGCTGGAATAGGCAATCTTAAACAGATAAATGGTAAACACCAAGAGAATGATGGCAAAAATACTCACCTGGATCATAACTCTTCAGTTTTTGGAACAATATGTGCAACCTGGAACAACGGTTGATTTCTCTCTTCCTTCTATGACGTCTTCTGCAGAAAGCTCTTCCACATCTCCAGGCATGCTACAGTACTTCTGGTTTTTAGAAATGAAAATAAAGGGAAGCAAGTTTTAAAAATAAAAATTAAGCTGTGTTTTAAGCTACCTGATGGTGACACTGAATCCCCAGACAAAATAAGAGAGTTAAGAAACTCCAGCTTCAGCCCATCAATTCAGCATTACCTACCCCTCTGTTTCGAGGCTAAAGTGACCAAGCCACCATACCCTACGTGCAAACAAGCTGGAGACCTGAAATCTTATTCGGCCCTCGTGCCTAAAACATCATACCACAAACCCTTAAAGAGGAAGCATCCAGCATCCAAACTTTTTTTTTGAAAGTTGTAAGTCCTGCTTGTGTTATTATGCAATGAAAAATGATACAGCTTTTTTTGTCTGAATGGCTGGCTTGGTTTACAAAAATCAAATTATCTACTTAAGTTGCACCCAACCTTTCGTAAAGAGCGCTCATAGCTGTGTGGATTAATGAAAACCTGGGTTATCCACAGCTACTGGAATAGTTTGACCCCCATATTTCTTTTGAACAATGAACTCTACCTAATTGATTAATTTGCTTTTGAAACTGAAGTTCAGAAGTTATGGCAGAAAAGTTCAAAGCTTGTAAAGTAGTTGGTTCTTGCGGCTTTTCCTGCTGTCTCTTGTGGTACACAGGGAAACCCAATCTAGACTGCAAAAATCTAGAATATTACTAGATGGCAGCAAACTGGTAGTGTTTTCTATATCCTTTTGCTGCCAGGTGTTCACAGCTACAAAGTTGCAAAGTTGGATATACCTGCATCATAAATAAATGTTTAATAAATTATTTTTCAGAACAGAAAGCCTTAATTTAAAGGCTGTTATTAAGGTTATGGCAAATCCTTTCCTGTTCTAAAATGGTAACAGTAATGCTCATTATTTATTCATATATCAGCAATTAACTTTTGAACATTGTCAAACTACAATTACTATCATTTCTAGACAGCATGGGCCAATCACGATTGATGCTGGGAGTTGTAGTCCAGCGACAACTGAAGTCCTAGACCAGTGTTTCTCAACCTTGGCAACTTTAAGACGTGTGGACTTCAACTCCCAGAATTCCCCAGCCAGCCTCAATTCTGGGAGTTGAAGTCCACACGTCTTAAAGTTGCTAAGGTTGTTGGTAAATGTGTTGCCAATCACATTTTAGGTTAGGTTAGGATATTATACAAAACCAGTCCCTGGGTTTAGGCTATGGTTCTGTGTATGGTGTGAACTCAGGAAACTGAGCTGAATAAATAAGTCAGGGCGGCATTTACAGTGAGTAAGAATGTAATGCAAACAGTATATCTGATAGGTCACCACTCTCGACTTGTAATAGATAACAAAAAAATGCGATATAGAGAGGGGGTATTTTTTAGTCTCAGGTCATCTATTGAATTAGCTACAACGAATGAGGGATTTCTGAGTCAACCATGCAGTTTTGTAAAACCCAGCCTCAGTCAAAGATGCCAGCCAGGTGGTAGCTCTTAGCCAACCTTGTCTGACTGTTGATGTTAAGGAGGCTCTTAGTAATTGTGGCAGATCACCCCAAAATCCCAGGACTGAAGGCCAGGTCAGAAGACGTCCAGAAGAACCCAGTGGGAACTCACCTCCATATTGCTGCTAAGGAAATTACATAGACATTTCCATGACCAAGATGTGAAGTTGAGTTCAAATCCAAAAGAGAAACTACTTATTCAAGTATGGCTTCCTGAGATATAATAAGTGTACAAAAATTGTAATATAAGAAGGAAAACATTCTACTCACCAGAAGTGAACACTAAGTCATTAATGTAAGCTTTAATGTGTAGGTTTATTTATTTATGGAAGCCAATTATAAGTGGCCTCTACTGATTAATCACTGTTTCATGGATGAATATAGCAGCAAAAATGGCAGAATTAAAATGGTATAGTCCACATATATTGGCAATTTGCACAAGATGGTAACCCAAGTTAACTGACATTTGCCCTATTAATCTACTTGTCTAGCTACACCTGACATGTTGAACCATAAACTAACCAAACTAGTTCCATTCACACAACATTCTGAGCCTCAGTTCTAGCCTAGCTTACTAAACACTGTGAAGCTGTGTATACTTTGGGGTTCCCTGGGAACAGAACAGGAAGGGCCAGCCCTGTCACTGGGCAGAATGAGGTAGCTGGAGGGAGGAAGAGAGAGATGGGAAGGTGTTGCAGGATGGAAGTGTACATGCAGGCTGGAGTTCAACCCACTAGGCTAAATATGGTGGACAGTTTGTGTGGCACAGACCCAGATTGTGTGCTAGTTTATGGTTTAAGGTTTCATGGCAACCAGGTTAACTCAGTAAACCATTGTTTGTTGAACTGCAGTTTTGCATGTTGGCCAGCCTGCTGAGTTAGCCGCCCACTTTCACATATAGTAGAAACATCTGGCCTTGAAAAAAGATTCTGCCTGGTCAGCTTTATTATGTACTATTTTACCTTATGCTATCCAGCTGAGGAACTCAGGAGCTGGCCCTATCGCTAGACAGATGTGGATAGGATAGCTGTATTAGTGCATTAGTTGTACATTAATTGTATATTTCAAGCCTCTATAATACCAAGATAATTGCCACAGCTTCCCTAGTAATCCTGGAAATTGTCATTTGGCAGGGCTGTGAGAATTAATTGCTATCCCAAGCCTCTTTCAGAGATTTGCAAACACCTGAGGGGTGTGTAAAGTTGAAAAGAGTTTAAGCATAGATAAGTTTCTGTTATTTGTAGATTGCTACGGGTGGTGGTAAATCTGTTTTCAATTCTAGAAAGCAGAGAATAAGATTTCTGCAAGGATAAAATGAACCAAAGAAGCTGAGATATCCCCTCTCTGCCTTGCATTTTTCTGTTTGACTTGAAAAATCATTGGAAGGGTTAAAAGGCAAAGGTGATTAAAATTAAACCAAATAGTGCAAGCACAAATTATCCCTTCTCAAACATGACAAGCCATGCACTGTTGAATAAACTGGGATGGAATACTAGTTCAGATCATCCTAAAACCAAATGTTAATGAAATAATTCTTCTTAATGTATGCTGTCCCAGAACTGGATAAGCATTGAAGTAAATGAAATGGCATTTGTCTATAATTCAGTGGCTTCCTTTTACATAGTTTAGTTTGAAACTGAGATCTGAGGACTAATGTTTGAATGATCAGTTGGGAAATCTTCTCCTCCTCCTTCTCCTTCTCCTTCTCCTTCTCCTTCTCCTTCTCCTTCTCCTTCTCCTTCTCCTTCTCCCCCACCATTCACTGTCCAGTTCTAACAACAGTTGTAACAACAGTTTCCTTTGGGCTTCTATAGAGCAGACATGCCTGTGGAGTGCAAAAATGAGTTCAGAGAGGAAAATTGGTGTTACATGTGTTTTTCTTACTCATCTGGAAAGGTTCTTGGTGTTCAATAATTCCTGCAGAAACATTTGTTCCAACATGGAAGTGAAACTGGGGCAAAAACATGACAAACTTTTGAGGAGGAAATGAGGAATTTAAAAGTTAAAGTAAGCTTCAGAGTTACGTTAAAACAAAGTGCTGCCCAAAGTATAAGATGAAAATTTTGCTTTGATTGGAGGAGAAAAGCTTTTTCAAAAAAGAACTGTAGAGCCTTTTCAAGAATAAAATAGCTTCAATTCACTTCCTTGTTTTCAATTAGAGTTTGGACTTTAAGCAGCAGGTAAAGGTTTCTTGATGTAGAAATCAGTGCAGTAATTTAAGAGTAAAAGTAAAATCTTCAAGCTGATCTGGACTCTGGCTGATTTTATGGATGTATCTGTGTTGGATTTTTGGGCAAAACTGTGGAACTGCTTTCTTCCATGATGGGAGATTTTTTTCTCCCGACAACCTTGATAACTCTTGGTGGTCTCCCATCCAAGTACTAATCAGGTCTAGCCCTGTTGCATTTCTAAGATCAGCAAAGATCTTTTAAAACTGTAAATGTAAAATGTCCAGGCCATTTGGTTAATACCAGAGAGGGGTCAGAAAAGTCAATTTTATTATTAGCTGCTTTATTAGCTCTCACATTTGGGGGAATTTTTTTTCCATTGTTTTTACTGAACTATGATTAACAAACAGTTGGTCTAGTGGTTAAGACAACAGGCTAGAAACCAGGAGACTGAGAGTTCTAGTCCCACCTTAGGCCTGAAAGCTGGCTGGGTGACCTTGGGCCAGTCCCTCTCCCTCAGCCCAAGAGCCAATCAGGCATGGTATGAGAGTTCCAGTCCCGCCTTAGGCCTGAAAGTCGGCTGGGTGACCTTGGGCCAGTCACTCCCTCTCAGCCCAACCCACCTCACAGGGTTGTTGCTGTGGGGAAAACAGGAGGAGGAAGGAGTAATAGGTATGTTGACCGCCTTGAGTTATTTATAAAAATAATAAAGACAGGATAAAAATAAAATTAAATAAATAAACAAACAAACAAACAAACTACATTAGCATATATTCAAGATGCATACAAAGAAAAAAAAAGATACAGAGAAGATACAGATACAAAAAAGAACTACTACAATGAAAATAAAGAGACAGGTACTGCACATATACAAATTTACCATATATGTAAAGTATACGATACTACAGTAAGATATAGATATTTGTGGAGTCCTTGGTGCTCTCTGAGCCTGGTTGTTTTCTTGCAGATGTTTCATTGCCAGACTAGGCAACATCTTCAGTGCGAAAAGGGAGTGGGCCTTGCTCTCTGTTTATATACCATGGTTTGATATTTAAGTATAGATATGTATAGTAGTATAGGTATTTATTGTAAACTACCCAGAGTCCCTCTCTTCAGGGGAGATGGGCAGTGGCAAAATTTAAAAAGCAAACAAACGAACAGTCTGTTCCTATTGAGGTAAATCATAAAATCCATTCAAATTTGATAAAATTGTGGTTCTGCTTCTGTTGTTTCATTATTTTAACTTTTTCTGTGATTTTTTTTCTAGTGTTTTCTAATATTTTTCTTAAACATTACCTATTTAATTTTAGCAGCTAAAATAATAATTGCACAACATTGGAAAACTCTAGATAATGTAACATTTGAGATGTTGTTAATCAAATGCTCAAATTTTGGGTATATCCCCAAACTGTAGAGACCTCCAAGGTCCCTTCCAACCCTATGATTCTATGATTCTATGCTTTGAAGGTCTCTAGAGTCTGGGGATATACCCAATCTTCCCAAACATCCCTAGTGGAGTTCAGACTGGGGTATCTAGAGTTTGTTTGCATAACTTGCAAATTATCTGGATGCATAAGGAGCCAGAACACCCTGTGAAGGGACAGAGCTTGAGACATGGGTCCATCGGAGAAGAGATGGCTTGTGTGAGAAGCATAGATGCTCAAGAGGAACTCATCTTGAAAAGCCTCCTCATTGGTAGCAAGTAGGGTGCAATTATGTGGGGGTAAGGTTGGTTGTATACCCTCACCCTACCTATTCAACTTGTACGCAGAACATATCATGCAACATGCTGGGCTTGAGGAATCCCAGGCTGGAGTTAAAATCGCTTGAAGAAACCTTAACAATCTCAGATATGCAGATGATACCACTTTGATGGCTGAAAGCGAAGAGGAACTGAGGAGCCTTATGATGAAGGTGAAAGAAGAAAGTACAAAAGCTGGCTTGCAGCTAAACCTCAAAAAAACCCCAAGATTATGGCGACCAGCTTGATTGATAACTGGCAAATAGGCTGAGAGAGCTGGACCATAAGGAAGGCTGAGCAAAGGAAGATAGATGCTTTGGAACTGTGGTGCTGGAGGAAAATTCTGAGAGTGCCTTGGACTGCAAGAAGATCAAACCAGTCCATTTGTTGTTTATTCGTTTAGTTGCTTTGGACTCTTCGTGACTTCATGGACCAGCCCATGCCAGAGCTTCCTGTCGGTCGTCAACACCCCCAGCTCCCCCAGGGACGGGTCCATCACCTCTAGAATGTCATCCATCCATCTTGCCCTTGGTCGGCCCCTCTTCCTTTTGCCCTCCACTCTCCCTAGCATCAGCACCTTCTCCAGGGTGTCCTGTCTTCTCATTATGTGGCCAAAGTATTTCAGTTTTGTCTTTAATATCATTCCCTCAAGTGAGCAGTCTGGCTTTATTTCCTGGAGGATGGACTGGTTTGATCTTCTTGCAGTCCAAGGCACTCTCAGAATTCTCCTCCAACACCACAGTTCAAAAGCATCGATCTTCCTTCTCTCAGCCTTCCTTATGGTCCAGCTCTCGCAGCCATGTGTTACTACGGGGAACACCATTGCTTTAACTATGCGGACCTTTGTTGTCAGTGTGATGTCTCTGCTCTTAACTATTTTATCGAGATTTGTCATTGCTCTTCTGCCAAGGATTAAGCGTCTTCTGATTTCCTGACTGCAGTCAGCATCTGCAGTAATCTTCGCACCTAGAAATACAAAGTCTTTCACTGCTTCTACATTTTCTCCCTCTATTTGCCAGTTATCAATCAAGCTGGTTGCCATAATCTTGGTTTTTTTGCGGTTTAGCTGCAAGCCAGCTTTTGCACTTTCTTCTTTCACCTTCATCATAAGGCTCCACAGTTCCTCTTCACTTTCAGCCCTCAAAGTGGTATCATCTGCATATCTGAGATTGTTAAGGTTTCTTCAGGATGTCTGGCTCTAGCTCACTGACCACACTGTCAGAGCTATCCCCGATATTGTTATCCTTCCTATACAGGTCTTCTGTATATTCTTGCCACCTTTTCTTGATCTCTTCTTCTTCTGTTAGGCCCTTGCCATCTTTGTTTTTGATCATACCCATTTTGGCCTGGAATTTACCTCCGATGTTTCTAATTTTCTGGAAGAGGTCTCTTGTCCTTCCTATTCTATTGTCTTCTTCCACTTCCGCGTATTGCTTGTTTAAAAATAATTCCTTATCTCTTCTGGCTAACCTCTGGAATTTTGCATTTAATTGGGCATATCTCCCCCTATCACTGTTGCCTTTTGCTTTCCTTCTTTCTTGGGCTACTTCTAGTGTCTCAGCAGACAGCCATTTTGCCTTCTTGGTTTTCTCTTTCTTTGGGATGTATTTTGTTGCCACCTCCTGAACAATGTTGCAAACTTCTGTCCAGAGTTCTTCCGGTACCCTATCTACTAAGTCCAGTCCCTTAAATCTATTCTTCACCTCCACTGCATATTCCTTAGGAATATTAGTGAGCTCATATCTAGCTGATCTGTGGGTCTTCCCTAATCTCTTTAGTCTGATCCTAAATTGTGCAAGAAGACGTTTGTGATCTGAACTACAGTTAGCTCCAGGTCTTGTTTTTACTGACTGTATAGATGTCCGCCACCTTTGGCTGCAAAGGATGTAGTCAATCTGATTTTGGTGTTGTCCATCTGGTGAAGTCCATGTATAAAGCCGTCTCTTAGGTTGTTGGAAGAGAGTGTTTGTTACGCAGAGTGAGTTCTCTTGGCCAAATTCTATCAGCCTATGCCCTGCTTCGTTTTGTTCTCCCAGGCCATGCTTACCTGTAATTCCAGGTGTCATTTGACTGCCCACCTTAGCATTCCAGTCTCCCGTGATGAAAATAACATCTCTTTTAGGCATGTTGTCCAGTAGGTGCTGCAGATCCTCACAGAACTGCTCTACTTCAGCTTCTTCAGCACCTGTGGTTAGGGCGTATTTTTGGATCACTGTGATGTTAGATGGCTTGCCCTGAATTCGAATTGAGATCATTCTATCGTTTTTTGGATTGTATCTGTCCTAACAGAGAGACACACACTGAGACGAGGAGTAGTTCTCTAGTGTTTATTACTGCTACATAACAGAATCCTAACAAACTGAATAAGCGTGGGAAAAACCCAGACAGATAAACCCCAAAGCTAAGGTGGGCCTGATCTGTGTCTCTTTGAATGGCTGCTTAATTTCTCAGTACTACGCATGCGTTTTCCACCCTGGATAGAGGCCCCCTCCTGCTCGCCATCATTACTCATGACAGTATCTGAGCACTGCTTTAGCCACTTTACTATTAATTATGAAGGCTACTCCATTTCTTCTGTGGTCCTCTTGTCCACAGTAGTAGATCTGGTGGTCATTTGATGTGAAGTGGCCCATTCCAGTCCATTTCAGTTCACTGATGCCCAAAATGTCTATCTTTAATCTTGACATCTCACCAATAACCACATCCAATTTGCCCTGGCTCATAGATCTTACATTCCAGGTTCCAGTGGTGTGTTGATCCTTAGAACATCGGATTCGCCGTTCACCACCAGCACCATCGGCCGCTAGCCATCCTTTCGGCTTTGAGATAGCTGCGTCATCACGTCTGGGGCTAGTTGAACTTATTCTCTGTTCCTCTCCAGTAGCATTTTGACCATCTTCCAACCTGGGGGTCTCATCTTCCGATGGTATACTGACATATCTCTGGTTGTATTGATCCATTTAGTTTTCACAGCAAGAATACTGGGGTGGGTTGCCATTACCTTCCGCAGGGATCGCATTTAGTCTGACCTCTCTGTCATGACCTTCCCATCTTGGGTGGCCCTTCACGGTTTAGCTCATGGCATCATGAGGTGCTCAAGCTCCAGCACCACGACAAGGTAATGATCCTTTGCTGAAGAAACCAGTCCATACTTGAGGAAATAAAGCCAGACTGCTCACTTGAGGGAATGATATTAAAGGCAAAACTGAAATACTTTGGCCACATCATGAGAAGACAGGACACCCTGGAGAAGGTGCTGATGCTAGAGAGAGTGGAAGGCAAAAGGAAGAGGGGCTGACCAAGGGCAAGATGGATGGATGATATTCTAGAGGTGACGAACTCATCCCTGTGGGAGCTGGTGGTGGTGACGACCGACAGGAAGCTCTGGCATGGGCTGATCCATGAAGTCACAAAGAGTCGGAAGCGACTAAACGAATAAACAACAAGGATCGTTATTCCACAATAAAACTGACACGATCCTTATTGCAATCCACAATGTCTGTTCCATGTAGATATGTTATGAGCCATATGTGTTAAGAAGCAGAAGCTGTTGCTGGTTGTCCAAGGACTGCTTGGAACATACCAATCAGAAGCTCACTTACTTTAAACTCCATTGACTAAAAATTTTGTGCAGATGGGACTTCAGTTCTACTTGCACTCAGTCTCCTTTGCTGCACTTCTACAGGAATCTACTACGGGTGCCGGATTTGGGCTGCAGAGTCTCAGACAACCACTAGATGGCCGGAGACAGCAAGCGTATTCTCTGTCTCTGTACTGCCATCTAGTGGTCATGCAGAGCTATGTAACCCAATCTGGTAAACCCACCCTTAGTATCAAGGCAGTCCATTGAATACAATGGCCTTATTCTCCAAGGAAACATGAATACCCTTGTGCTTTAAATCTACTGAATGAAAATTTAAGTAGCCTTCCTAACAGTAGGACTCCTGCCATGTTTTCTAATATACACTGCGGTATGACTAGAGTTTTAGAATCTTTTATTAATTCTCCTTTAATTAGAGGCCCAAAGTCATAGGACAGCTTAGTGTGGGGTGTTTTTTTTTTAATTATTTGATTATTTGGCATATGGATAACCAGGATGTCTGCTTCCTTACAACGTGTTATTTTAAAGATCAGCTCTTTGAAAACAGAACAATAGAATACGTTTTATAAGATGTGTAATGTTTTTATTTTACTGTGTACCATTGTAGCGACATTGTAATGATTAGGTGGTTGTTACAATTCCCCAGGTCATCTTGAATAGCTCCCAACAAGACCAGCACCTCGTATGAAAACCAGTGTGACGTTCCTAGACTATTTACTTAAAGCTGATTACAGACACCCGCCCTCCAGTACTCCCTGCTCTGTAATACCTTTTTTCATTTTTTGTACTTCTAGGTTCCTTCTGATACTTCAAAATTTAAATTCTTAATATGTAAAGAAGATAGAGGTCTGAAAATAAATATAAATGGGCAAGTTACATTTATATTATATTTATATTTATATGTACATTGTATTTTTTAGTGATATGTTATTTTTATTATTTGTAAACTGCCCAGAGTCGTCGTATATGAGTTGGGCGGTCGAGAAGTTCAATAAATAAATAAATATATTACGGATGCATATGACTCTTCAGGCTAACCCTAACTTTAGGCTCAACCATAAGGATAAAATGATGTTCAGAACATCATGACTGTTTTTACTGTAAAGTTAGTTTGTGGGACCTGAGTCAAATCAGGGCTGGGTTTAACTATAAGAAACTATTTTTTAGCTATAAAAATTGCACAAAGGTGCAACTGAAGCTCTGCTTGTTTTTGATGTGGCTGCCATCTTGACTTTTTGACCACACAGCAGTCCCATAAACTTTTAACAGTTGAAATGCAGCTTCAAAACCAATTTCACTTGAGCCTTTCCAGTTTGGTTGGTACTTTCATGTAACACACTCAACCATCCAACACACCTCCTTTTTGACTAGTATGTTGTACATATCAAAACTAAGTTAGTTAGTTTATGGCTGAGTGTGTCTCCTGACTCCAGAAGATTGGGTTAATAAGGTGAAGCACAGGGAAGCCATGGGTAAGCTTGTTGTGAGTACTGAGTATTACCATCAACCATGTGAAGAATCTCCAATAATCACTGCTTGCTTCTGCAAAAATGAATGCCAATTAAAATCTCTACAAAGAAGGTTTCTCTAAAAGCAGTTTTTGACAGTTTCCGGAGAGGAAGCGATGCTAGCCCGTGGCAACCAAAACTTCAAGGCCTTGCAGAACTTTACAGACAGGCAAATCCCTTCACTCTACATTTCATCCATTGTTGTTGACCCTTGCTTGCTAAGACGCCTTTCAGTATTTGATTTAGCATCTTGGAATGAGTGCCTCTCGCTGGTAGAACATTAAGCTGTCTAAATCTATTCAGTGCTACTTGCACGGAGCTTGCAGTTCAAAGAGACGCTGGTTAATATAATCATAACAGAAGGGATGTTTTGAGACAAATCTTACAGCTCAATCTAATCTCGGAAGAGCTCAAGTTGCTAGAATGCAAAGAGGCTTATCTGGAATTTCAGAGTGACCAAGAGAGTATAAAATTGGTATGCAAACCCTTCTGAGACCGAAGATCCAACAGGCCTAGATTAGGGCCCAGGGATAAATCCACAGGTTATTTCAGATCCAGTTCATGATGGTGCCAAAGAACACGTTACCACAATCTCTATCACTCATGTAGGTTGTAGGCTGCATGTTGATTGGCAACAAGCAAGGCTATACAAACAGCTCCACAGACCAATATCTTCCCACTTCCCACCAATATCAGCAAATTGATTTAGGGTTAAGGACCATTACCGTTATTTTAGCTAAATCAGTGTATATAAAATTGGAGTTAGGATTATCAGATATCTGACCAGGCAAAGGAGGGCACAGACAGTTGGAAAGGAGGACAAAGGAGGAAAGGAGGACACACTAACTCTTTAATTTTCTTGGCATCCGTGACAAAAATTACAGTGAAAAATTGCAAAAAATGTACTTAGGCCTACGTGTATATGAAATTACTTTTTCCAGCATCAGAAGGACTGGTTTTTCAACTGCAATATTTTTCCAACAAATCTTTATTTTCGAGAACATATTCTAGTGATAATATAGAATCAAGGATGACGTGCTTTTCAAATCATACCATAGAAGCGTATGATGAGTCACGCAATCTACAGACTACAGTGATCACAGATTTGAAGGGCTGGATCGAAGCCGATTGCTGGAATCAGGAAATAAATTAAATAATGTAAGGCTGTTGGCTCTGTTGACAGCCGAGGAAAAGAAAGAAGCAGCCCATGTACAAGATCGCAATACACAAAAGTTTGAATGACTACTGTTGTAAAAACAGTCCAGAATAAATAAATGAAGACACTCAGGAAGCTGGATAATATTTGGTTTTAAGGCTATGTCTGCCAAACAGAGGACATGAGGACAATGAGGAGGACAGGTCCTCTTTTGCCAGAAGTCTGGTAACCCTAAGTGAACTGTACAATTTTAAATCTATAATGGATGCATTGCTGTAATTTCGTAATTATATGCTGATGAGTTGCATTTCGGTGGCACACAATTTAGGTGTGAATTATTATGCTAATACAACAACTTGTGTTCTTTTCCTAGAGAGTAATGTCAGGGAGTCTATTGTTAAACCAGAAATATCACTCCTTGTTATCTTCCAGAAGCAAATGTAGGTAATTTCTTTCTATCCTCCCCTACACAAAGGCTTCTAACACACTTCCCAGTGAATATATTGTGGCTTCAGGCCACAGGGAGTGCCAAATTGCCAGCCACACCTTTTACTGGCTGAAAAAGTGCCAGAAGAACTGTCATTCTTGATTTCCAGGGCATATTAAAACAACCATTTAAAAAGGCAATTCTTACAGTGGTTTACCTTGGTTCTAGATGCTGGCATCCTTTCCTTTTTCAAGCTGTTAATGTTGTGTTCCTCCCCCTTCACTGCTAGTTCGCTTCTTAAAATATTAACTGTTAAATTTTTTTTAGCATTCCACCAGTGTGTATATTTTTGGAAACAAGAAATGCAAGCAGACAGTAAATTTGGAATTGTTCTGTGGAGGACATCCTCTTACCGCACAATACTAAATGTGTTTGCTTAGAAGTAAATGCCACTCAATATTGGAATAGGAATTTCTGCTGAGACTGTCTGATATTAGATTTTTTAGAATGATGTGACGCGCTGAGAGGTTAGAAGGTAGCAGTGAATTCAGGTCAACCAATTCTTCACCGTGCAACAACGAATGCCAATTCTAAGATCAGTGGTGATCTGTTAAAAGTAGAATCTGTCTGTACAGTGAAGTAATTAAATGACCTCTTCTCTGTAGATACAGCATTTAACACGTATCCAGGAATCCAGGCTGAGAAGTTCAAATGAATTAGCCACAATGGAAGTTGAACTAACTCAAATACTGGAAAACATTGAGTACCATGTATTTATGGTGCTGGTTTTTAATAGTTTTTAATAGTTATTGAAGCAGCATCTGGCCATCCTTCTTGAAAAAGCTTAGTAGGGTCAGATCTGGTTAGTAGTTGGATGGAAGACTAGGGTCTTCTCAAGGTTGGAAAGTCAAAACAATACTCCAGAAGAATATGGTAGCAAATGAGGCCCATTTGCTGCCAAGATAACTACATGAACATGCCATGCTGTGATCACCAGGAATTGAACTTGGCTCAAGGCAGACTTCACCCACCTATAACCAAAACATGGAAGGGACAGCTTGTACATTTGAAAATAAAAATAACTTTGCCCAGAATGATATATCTGAATCTAAGATGATATTCCCATCAAAAGCGAAGCTGATGCAGAAAAATGTACCTGCCTCTATTGGGAATTCTCAGTAAATTTTAATTTCTATTTTAAAGATAAATTTCTCAGGGGAAAAATCTGGTTTTCCTTTCAGAGAAATACAGTAGTATCAAATTGATCAGAAACTGTGTTATTTATCACCCCGACTTCAGCCCCCTCTTTTGGCATCATAATAAGACTTGGCCAAAGGGTATGCCGCTTCTTAGGACATTGTTCACGTTCTGCTAACTTTGTTCTACCATACCCACAACATTTTGTAGAAGTTCCAGATGCTCCCCTTTTAAAAACAATAAACACCGCACTGTTTAAATTTAGACCAGTGAGCACCAGCAAGCTTCAGCTGTCCTACATTAAGGATGCCCTTAATCTTTCTTTCTTTCTTTCTTTCTTTCTTTCTTTCTTTCTTTCTTTCTTTCTTTCTTTCTTTCTTTCTTTCTTTCTTTCTTCCTTCCTTCCTTCCTTCCTTCCTTCCTTCCTTCCTTTCTTTCTTTCTTTCTTTCTTTCCTATTTATGGTTTTGCATTGTCAAGGCTGTTCAAACATCCCTTGCAACAGTACACATTTTTAAAATGAGTGTTATCATTTTCAGTTGCTCTCTTTTTCCATTGACTCAACAGTAGGACCCATGGTTCTTATTATCAGCTGTACTCCCCCCCACCCCATCTTCATTATTTTCTTCCAGCCCTCTTTTTTCCTCAGATCATTTCTACCTTAGGGCTTTATGGCATCCTCTAGAATCATCCAGCTATCAGGGTGTGAAGACAACCCTAATGAGAACAAGCTTTATACCACTTCAGCAATGGCTAGGTGAGATGATGAAGATGCTATGGGCTGGTCCAAACTACCAGCTTGCCCCAGTGTGGGGCCCAGCCATTTCTCCAAGGAGAAGACACAAGGTCACCCTCTAGCTACTTCCAGCCCACCAGGGAAACTCCACTATAAGTAGGGTTTTCCAGCTTACGTTAGTGCACGCAGTCCTGCCCAGTTCATCTGCTGTGCTTCATTTCACTGGAGGCAACTATATGTACTCCATTGGATACTGGACATGATGGCAGGAGTATCCCATTCCTTCCAATCCCTGTTCACTGCCCTCCAGGGCCATGATGAAATATGGAAGGTAGCCCAGGTTCTTTCTTAAAAGGTAACGCTGCCTGAAAATACACGAAAACTAAAGCAGCAGATTTCATGTCTTTTCAGGTTCATTAAAAAAATACTGTCCCAAGAGTTGAAGGAAGATACAATTGCTAGTGATGTCATCTTTCCTTTCCTTTCCTTTCCTTTCCTTTCCTTTCTTTCCACAAGAAATGGGAGTGGGCCACAGCTGTTACTTGCCTTGTCTAGTAAAATGCCTTGGACCAACCACAGGCACCCAGATTACATTTAACCAAACGTTACTGGAGGAGGGTTTAAAACAATGAAAGCCTTCATCTCAATCAAAGAAAAGAAAAAAAGAGGAGATTTCTTACCAGATGGCTTGGATCATCCTTCAATATCAGTGTGACATAAAAAATATTACCCCCCCCCAACTTGAGGGTGCATTTGGAAGAAAAGATCACCATGCAAACATTAAGGTAATATAATTCACATCTGTGTCCTTGCTAGTTGTTCTGCTGATATGAAATAAAGTAATAATTAATTGCTACCTAAGGAATTCAAAAGTGATACAAGAGCACAGAGCAAACATTTAATGCAGAAACATGATGAATTTAAAAGGAGTCAATAAATATGAAAACTAAATTACAAGCATAATGATTGTATCTAAAGTCTAAGTTCACAGTGCAATGTGATGAATACACAAAAGTTCAGTCTTCGGGAATTTCATTTTAAAAGAACAGATGTCCAGAAAAAGAGCATGATTCAGGTATACATCACTGACTAGATCCTTATAGCTTGCTAAGCTATAAACCATAGTTTACAACCTACGGTGGCTCAGGTCACAGAACATACTAAGCCAAAATGAGGTATAGTTTAATGAGATGTGTAAACCCAATTAGTAGAACCTGATCTATAAGGTACCTGACCAACTTTTGATCAATTTATAGTGGGTCAATATGAAGAGAATTCCATTGTAGAGGTCAATAATTTAGTTGGAGTTCCCAAAATCTCACATTTAGATACTCATCAAAGCAGGATCTCCTTCCCTGAAGGTGGCTGCATTATGTGCCTTTTCAGAGGTCTTTCTGTATATTTTTAAGTAGTGCATTATCAATTTTTGCCTTGATATTTGCTCTAATTAATTCTACCCCATCCCCAATTGAAAAACCAAAGAAGAAGGACAATTATGGACATTTAGCTCCTTCTGCATTTCAAAATCAAAGGTCAAGACACCTTCACATTAAGCTGGTGGCAATACAGATACAACAGTGTAGCTTCTTGGCAACACAAAGGAAGTGGTTTGGCATTCTGGGATTTTTTTTCTGACTTCCCCATCTAGCCTACAACTGTGAGAATTCTTGGTAGTTTCCCATTGAAATCCTAACTGGGCCCAACCCTGCTGAGCTTCTGAATCAAGACAAGTTTGTTCAAATGCAGTTATTTATTACAGTACAAACCTTAATTTAACCTCTGTTCTTTCTCTCCATCCTCTTTCCTGTTACAACCCTCACATATTCTTTGGTCGATCTCAACATCACAGCTACTAATTTTTTGACAGTCATAGGCCAGTACAAGTAAAAATACACAACGTGTGTCTGATAGAAATTCTCAGCTAGGCAAAGGAAATGCGATCCCTGTTGAAAATTAGTTAAACAGGGTAATTACCATTTATGTATAAAATCAAAAGTGCAGCCTGTATTGCAGTATATTAGTACTCCATAAATTTTAACGTCCTATAATTATCAATCATTAACTGTTAAAATTAAGTGTTATTATCTAAAAAATTTTCAGTACATAGTTATAAAAAAAATGAAATACTTAGAATAAGTTTTTCATTAGGTTATGACGACTCTTAAGAGCTGCTGCGCAGAATCTTGCTACCTGTGCTGTAACTGTAATCCACTCATCTTGGAGCAGAATCTGGAGATATTCGGTATTGGAATGGCCAGGATATCTAGTAATCATCGGGGAAATGCATTTTGTTTGTATGTCGCTGTACAACGAACAGCGTAGAAGGACGTGTCTGGTAGTTTCTATCTCTTCAGAATCACATGGACAGAGCCTTTTAGCCAAAGGATTTTTTTTGTATTTGCCATCCAGAACGGCAGAGAGGAGCACATGGCATCATGCAAGCGAGCAGGCTTTCCGGTGGTTCACTACGTCTAACTGACTAAGATATCTGGCAGAGGTAACAACATTGGTGTGATGGTTGCCCTTATTCCAATAAAGCACAGACTCACTAGCCAGGGCTAAGGATTTCCGGTTTATTGAGAATAGAATGCATACACTGAAAAAGACGGGAATGAGCACATGGTGTGTGAGGTAGCCGGTAAATACCCGCGGTGCGGACCTGGTCCTTCTCCACCCCCCATTGTCCCAAAGTCCTGATCCGGAGTCTTGATGGGCGATCAGGGTGCGATTCCGGAGTCTCGATGGGCGATCAGGGGGATTAGCGCTGATTACCTCTGTCCTCCTCCTGTGTCTGGCGCAGGTGTGTCCCCTGGGGTAATGCAGAGATGTCAGGGAGATAGGATGATGGCTTCTCGGGTCAGAGCAAAGGTATGGCTCCTTTGTCCTTTATTGGTATTTGCCTTTTAGTGCTTAACGGATTATCACTGATTCCTTCCTCTTTCCTTCCCTTCTCTGGAAAGGCATGTTCCCCGTTGTGATGCATATATGCATCGCAACGGGGGACATGACATACTGCCTCCCCAAAAAAACTTCAAGGCGCCAGTTTGGCAGGATACGCTTCATGGAAGCATTTGACAAGCCGCTGCACTGAGACATCCCAAGCATGCACCCACTCAGGGTGGGGGAAATGTCTCCAGCGGACCAGGTACTGGAGGGTGCCCCGTAGCCTTCGGGAATCTAGAACCTCCTTTATTTCAAAATGTTGTCCATCGATCATGATGGGAGGAGGCGGGGGGGGGTTCATTGTGCCATTTTGAGGAGGTAACTGGTTTCAGTAAGGCACAATGGAATACCAGGTGTATGCGTTTCAAGTTGTGTGGCAATTCTAACTTGAAAGTTACCGGGTTGATTATTTCCACTGTTGGAAATGGGCCAATGAACTTGGGGGCTAACTTCTTTGAGGGCTGCAGAGACTTAATGAATTTAGTGGAGAGGTAGACCTTATCTCCCACTTTCAAGTCTGGCTGCGCAGCCCTGTGGTTGTCTGCATACCGCTTGTAGGTTGCTTGGGCTTCAGAGAGAGCCAGCTGAATGATCGGCCAAACGTTGGCTAGCTGAGCTGCCCAGTCATTGGGGGAACAAGGTGGGGCCTCTGGCTGTGGCAACTCCGGGATCGGGATGAAGTCTCGACCATAGACTACCCGGAAGGAGGTGTGACCCATGCTCTGGTGCACTGCATTGTTATATGCCACCTCAGCAAAGGGGAGTAAGTCTACCCAATCATCTTGCTGGTAGCTTATGAAGGAGTGCAAAAATTGCTCCAGGGTGGAGTTAAGGATCTCTGTAGAGCCATCCGTGTGGGGGTGCCAAGCCGTGGACAATGCCTGCTTGGTGCCAATCAACTTCAAAAATGCTTTCCAAAATTGAGAAGTAAATTGTGTACCCCTATCTGTGACCAAGCAGGAGGGGGTACCGTGTAATTTGTAAATGTGATTTAAAAAGAGGCGTGCCAGCTGTTGAGCGGAGGGAATGGAGGCGCATGGGATAAAATGTGCCTGTTTGGAGAAGTAGTCTTTAACCACCCAGATGACCATTTTTCTCTGGCTGGGTGGCAAGTCTACGATAAAGTCCATTGAGATTTCCTCCCAAGGGCGGGAGGGGCTTGCCACCAGCTGCAATAGTCCCTGAGGCTTCCCCACTTTTCGCTTGGCCATAGCACATGTAGGGCAAGCAGCGACATATTCTTTTTCATCCCTCCTAAGTGTAGGCCACCAGAATTGTTGTCTTACTAGATGCAGCGTTTTCACAAAACCAAAGTGCCCTGCCATTTTGTCATTGTGAGAACAGCTCAGAACCTCTGCTTGCAATTGCTCCAGCACGTACAAGCTATTTTGTTTCCAAGCCAAATCATTTGCAAGAGAAACATTGTGTCTATTGGCTTGCAACCATGTATCCGTTTTTGAGGCTTGTACAAACTGCTGTTGTAATTGTGATGAAATTGACATGCGTTTCCCTCCCCTTGTGAGCGGCTGTGCCGGGGTGCGCTGCGTTCCAGTTTGGCTGCGCGTGACAGCTTGGCAACCCAGCTGTGTGTCAGTCCACACAGTACCTACAATGTCGGATGCCTGACTGGCATCTTGGGGCCGCCTAGAGAGAGCATCAGCTAAGAAGTTCTTTCGTCCTGGTATGAACTTCATCTTAAAATCAAAGCGGCTGAAAAACTGAGCCCAGCAAACCTGCTTGGGGCTGAGGCGTTTCGGGGTACTGAGCACTTCCAGGTTTTTGTGGTCCGTCCAGACCTCAAAGGGGCATGTGGCCCCTTCCAGGAGGTGTTGACATGCCTCTAAGGCAGCTTTGATGGCAAAAGCCTCTTTCTCCCATACATGCCATCTCCGTTCTGTTTCGGAGAACTTGCGGGAGAGGTACGTGCAAGGCTTCAGTTGGTCATTTAAATCCCTCTGGAGCAAGAGTGCCCCGATTGAGAAATCGGAGGCATCCACTTGGACTACAAAGGGCTTGGTGGGGTCAGGGTGTTGGAGAACCGGTTCGGCTGTGAACAGGCTTTTGAGGTGATCAAAAGCCCTTTGGCATTCAGGAGTCCAGTTAAGTAGCGCTCCTGGGTTTTGTGCTTTGCGCGTGTCTCCCAAACCCTTGGTGAGGAGTAAATTAGTTAGGGTCAAAACGATTTCTGCTAGACCCTTGATGAACCCCCTGTAAAAATGTGTAAATCCAAGAAAACATAAATACCCCTGGTGCTCCTGCCAAACCAAACGGTAACACTTTGTATTGGAATGATCCCAGTGGGCAATTGAAAGCCGTCTTCCACTCATCCCCCTCCCATATGCATATGCGGAAATAGGCTTCTCGCAAGTCCAGTTTGGAGAATATTTTCCCCTTTGCCAGATGTGCTAATATGTCTTTGATTAGGGGTAAAGGATATTTGTTGGATATGGAAGCTGCATTCAACCTGCGGTAGTCCATACAGAGTCTTAATGTCCCATCCTTTTTCTCTCTGAACAAGACGGGCTCCAACTGGCGAGTTTGCAGGCTCGATGAAGCCTCGTGCTAAATTCTTGTCCACAAACTCCCGCAATGCTGCCAGTTCTTTCTGGGTCATTGCGTAAATTTTGGGCTTTGGCAAGGGTGTGTTGGGGACCAGTTCTATCACACAGTCAGTCTTTCTGTGGGGTGGGAGTTTGTCTGCTTCTTTCTCCCCGAATACATCTGCAAACTCCGTGTACCTGTCTGGCAAGCCTTCCAGGGCCGCTGCCTCCAGGTGTGTGGTTGTAGACGCCGCCCTCCCCACCACAGCACGGGGAATTCGGTCCCCTGTAGGTGCTTGGTAGAAGCTGTCTGTAAACGTGATCGTCCTGGTTTCCCAATTTATGTAGGGGTTCCTTTGTATCAGCCACGGAATGCCCAAGATGATTAAAGGTTGGCCCACCGGTGCCATGACAAATTTCAGTCTCTCCCGGTGACTGCCTAACTGCAGCGTCACTTCTTCGGTGAATTGGGTGACCGGGCCCCCTCCCGCTGCCGAACCGTCCAATTGTGTGAACACTATGTGGTGCTGAAGTGGACAGCAGCGGAGATTTAAAGCGGCAACCATGTCCGGGTGCATTAGGCACCTCGAACAGCCCGAATCTATCAGGGCCCAGACTTCAATCAACTTCTCATTGGACTTTTGCTTAACTTTTATGTACAGGGTGGGACAGTTGGCACTCACCCAGATGTCGCTGCGCCCATTCTCCTCCTCCACCTGCCCTCTGGTGCTTCTTAGAGCAGGTGGCTGGCGTTCCCGCCGGCTCTTCTTGGTCGTTCTCTTCCTTGTCGCTGGAGTAAGGTAGTTCTTTTGCTCCAGTCTCTCCTCTGGCCGCTGGCATCTTTTTGTGCGCTGCGGGTGGTTTGCCTGGCGGTTTTCTTGGTCTGTCAACTACCTTGGTTTTCGGGCACGCCGCTGCTTTGTGGTCCTCTTTCCCGCATTGAAGGCATTGCCCCCTGGTGAACTGTCTCTCCCTCTCCTCTCTCCAGGGTTGGGATGTTGTCCTCACCGGTCCTGCAGCGGTTCGGGGTCCCTTTATCGTCACCTCTTGTTGCACCACCCTCTTGGCTTGCAGGAAGGTTTCCTGGGCATTTTCTGCCTTACCGGCCAGCAGTATCCACTCATGCAGGGTGTTTGGGTCATCTCTGCATAATGCCCATCTCAGAACGTTCAAGTTCAGGCCCTCTTTGAAACGTTCGATTAGGGTAGACTGCGACCAGTCCACCACCTTTCCTGCCAGTGCTTTAAAGTCCATGGCATAATCTGCTACAGATCGTTGCCCTTGACTGATTCCCCTTAGGGACCTCTTCGCTCTCTCCTTTTCCAAGGGGTCTCTGAAGTGCAGATCTAATGCCCAGAGGAACTCGTCGAAGTCATTGAGCTCTGGGGCATCTGCCTGGCATAGCTGCACATACCAGTCAGCCGCCCTTCCCTTAAGTTTGTTCGCAATGGCATTAATTTTGTCCTTTTCCGAGCGAAAATATGGCCCAAATTCTTCCATGTAATTCTTTGCGTTCGTCAGGAAGAAGGATAATGTTGCTGGGTCCCCATCGAATTTGACCCCGAGGTCTTTCACCCCTGCTCCTGGTGGGCTCCAAACCACATCTGGTCATCTGGGCGTACCTCGGGCTGCTGGGGTTCTCCAGTCTCGGTGTGGGGATTCCCTAAGCCGGACTCCGGGCGGCGTTGCTTCCGTTTCGTGCCGGCTCCAGCCTCTTCCCAGCGGTCGCGTCTCCAGGGTGGGAGGGGGGGAAGATGACCTCCTGGTGGGTTCCGCGATGTGGACTCTGCCCGGCACTGCCTCAGCCTCCTGCCGTCTCCTTCCTCTCCCCACCTGTCACGTCTCAGGGGTGGGAGGGGGGGTGATGAACTTCGGGTTCCTGGTTCCACCTCACCCCTTCCTCAGGATTCCCACGCCACCGACCATCTCAGGAACAGCTGTTCAATTGACTCTAGCCTTGCCTCCATTATCCTCAGCCGCTCAGCTGTCTGGGAGCCTTCCTCGGTTCGTCTGGTCCGGTGCCTTCCCTCGGCTCCTGCGATTGTTGGGGACAGCAGGTCCCGCGGCTTCTTGGACGCCCCGAGTGTCCCTGGCAGGGATCCCGGTGTTTCGTCCATGGTGACCCACTCACCCTGCGACTCTCTGGTGGCTTCAAGTGTCCAGCTTCTTCCGGCCTCCTCTTCCTCCGAGCTTGATCCCGAACCCTCCTGGACTTCGTAACATCTGGGAACAGGGTTCTCACCGATCGCCCGTACCATGGAGTCGGGAGTCCCGTCGCTGGCCCTCCGGTAGCCACCTCTTCATGGGTTGAGTTTTTCCATCGCCAGATGTTGATCCCTCACAGATGAATTCTGGAATGGTGCTAGCGAGGAAAAAATTTTTTTGGATTCCCGTCTTTATGTGATGGCTGCCCTTATTCCAATAAAGCACAGACTCACTAGCCAGGGCTAAGGATTTCCGGTTTATTGAGAATAGAATGCATACACTGAAAAAGATGGGAATGAGCACATGGCGTGCGAGGTAGCCGGTAAATACCCGCGGTGCGGACCTGGTCCTTCTCCACCCCCCATTGTCCCAAAGTCCTGATCCGGAGTCTTGATGGGCAATCAGGGTGTGATTCCAGAGTCTCGATGGGCGATCAGGGGGATTAGCGCTGATTACCTCTGTCCTCCTCCTGTGTCTGGCGCAGGTGTGTCCCCTGGGGTAATGCAGAGATGTCAGGGAGATAGGATGATGGCTTCTCGGGTCAGGGCAAAGGTATGGCTCCTTTGTCCTTTATTGGTATTTGCCTTTTAGTGCTTAACGGATTATCACTGATTCCTTCCTCTTTCCTTCCCTTCTCCGGAAAGGCATGTTCCCTGTTGTGATGCATATATGCATCGTAACGGGGGACATGACAATTGGGTTTATGACGCTATTTCATGTAAAGAGCAACCTGGAATAGAACTTCAGCAAGAGAACATGTTCAAATAAATGTTACTTCCATGTTCAAAGTTTTTTCCTGTTAAACACTTTTTGGGCCCAGCTCTTTACTGAAGATACAAAAGCAGGATAAGTATTTGCAACCATGGGCCATGACCTGTAAGAGAAGGAAATGCAGCACCACCCAGCACCACAGTGTTTACAGCAGTGTTTTTCAACCTTGGCCACTTTCAGATGTGTGAACTTCAACTCCCAGAATCCCCCAGCCAGCCTTGGGGATTCTGGGAGTTGAAGTTCACACATCTGAAAGTGGCCAAGGTTGAAAAACATTGGCACTGATATTCTTTCTATCCTGCTTCTTCCAAGTTCAGTTTTTGCCCCAAATAGTGTCACAAGAAAAACCACTGCTTGAACAATTCTAATCTTTGGTGGCATACACACATCCCAGCATTTGAATATCCTTTCCAAGGCCTTCATTGCAGCCCTACCAAGCGGTAATGCGTTGCATATTTCTTTACTGCTCAATCCTTTGCTGCTGCTGATTGATCACTTGATTGATCCATGCAGTGAATGAAATGTTCTGATGAGAGCTGGGAAAATTCCACTTTACCCAATAATTTTCCTGTGGATTCCTTAAACTTTTAGGGATGGGTTGCGGGGGAGAATACCTGCAGACCATGGGTTTCCTACCTTGTTATATAAGGAAACTCACCATCCCTTTCCCGTGTTTCTTGTTCTGTCCTTAAGAGTAGGCTGACCATATTTCCTTGAGACAAAAACAGGACATTGGGATGGCAAAACAGGGCAGGGCTGGGTGGCAGGCTGGATTGGCAGGCAGGAACTTCTCTGGTTTTCTCAGGCTGGGAATCTTTGGATTCCTTCGTTTGCGAGAGGCAAGGCTGGGCTGGAGAGCCTAGTGAATGGTTGTCCCTGACAAGCCGTTCCTCCTCTGGCTGTGCTTTTACGTTCTTTTCTTCCTGCCATTTCAAGGCAGGAGCCAATCGGCTTGCCCTTTGATCAGCGCCTATCAGATGATCCTGTTTTTTTCCTTTTTGGTTTCCCGCAGGGGATGAGCTCTGCGGCTTTTTTCTCACTGTTTCTGCCGAGCTCCCCTCCTTCCACTCAAAGTCAGACTGCATTCTGACAGGTTCACGGGAACTTTCAAATTTTTAAGTAAGGTTTTTAAGAAAACGGGACAAAATGGACATTTATATTAAAGCGATGGGATGGGATGGAAATGTTAAAAAAACAGGACTGTTCCGTTCAAAACGGGATGTATGGTCAGCCTACTTAAGAGGCACATATAAACAGTTAACATGAATTTGAATACTGGGGTCAAATTCTTCAGCTGCAAATTTGGGGCTTCAAGGCTATTAGGCCTGGCAAGCCAAAACAGCACCTCTGATTCCACACTCAGGTACTTCTGATTGCCAGAGGCTGACAAACAAACAACAGAGGTTACCTTCCAGAAATTGCTCATAAGCCAGTGATGGGTGTGCCACAGATATGCTTGTAAAGATGATGCAATTAACTCTATTTGTAGGGTAATAAGGAACCTAAGTCTCTGTTAATCTGTTAATGACAAATAGGGTCACTTCTACTGAATTCTAGCTTAACCATTTTACAGTCAAAGCAGTCTTTGTAATGCTTGTGCTCAAGAACTGTGATCGCCTTTTAATGTTTACATTCTGTATAAAAATATGAAAAGGAGGAAGTCCACAAAGCACACATCTCTTATGCACTAAACAAAACTAGTCTGCTATGTTTGTGCTTATCGTTCAATTAAATTCTTCACACTTAAGAAAAAGGAAACATTAAAGATACAAATCGGTATATAGAGTCGAAATATCTAAATAGTGCTCCCATCGATAGTAAAAGGCTGTTCACAGAAGAAATGTGAATTCCTCAGACCATGGTATCACTGATGGAGAATAGGAGTCCATCCAATCTTGTAGCAGCTCTGTTGTGATCATAAAACATACTAGCAGAACATGAACCAGTCTCAGGAGTCAGGGATTGGAAGATCTAGTGCATCATCCCCAGATGAAGATGACATGTCCTGGCTGTAGCTTTCGTAAATAGTCTAAGCATCAGGTGGAATCACCCAGAACCACCAGATCCTGAGCTACAGACCAGGAACTACCTAGCATCCCTGGATGACAGATGGATAAACAGGAGGATATAAATCCTTAAAGATCACGACCTCAGTCTAATCCATGTTCAACTTCAAATGTGGGACTTCCGTGACAAGACCCACTCCAGGTAACCCAACCTGGAGGCCCAAATTTCTTCATCCAAAGGAGGAAAGGACTTGTTTGCTTACCAGAATGCTATAGTCAATTCTGTGATGAAGGTTGGTGGTATTATCTTTCATGGCCAATGAGTTAGAGAAGATGCCCCTGTCAATCAACTCTTGGCCAGTAACTGAGGGCTGTGACCTTAAATCCCTTAGTTTCACACTGAAAACAAACCCTCTCCCAGCTCTCCAAAGTAAGAGTAAATTGTACTCAGCCCCTTTGCCCACAATATTGGGGTAGCAATCCTATATTTTGAACCCTTTATCCAGTTTTGCCCCCCTGCCGTTGGACAGGAGACCAAGAGCTGGGAGGTAGGCCAAGTCAGGTGTTCCTTCTAAAGGAGGTCCAGGTCATCCTGCCCAAACAATTGGAGAAGAACACAGCTGCTTCTGCAATGCCATTGCTTGCTACATATGGAAGTTTCCAGGTTGGGTTTTATTTTATTTTTTGGAGTGGGGTGGAATTTGCAGCAACAGAAAGACAGGATCAAAAAGGATGGAAAGGACACAGTAATTATGTCACTGACTGCTGGAAGATTCATTTCACTTGACAAGGAGACTGGAATACACATTTGGTAACCTGTACCTGTAGAATCACATTTTAAGAAATAATGTGTTATTTTTCTTAAATTAAGGAGAGCATTTCCTAGTGTATTGGTTGATTGATTATGTGCCATCAAGTCGTTGTCGACTCTTAGCGACCACATAGATGGATTTTCTCCATGACCTGAATTGTATAACCATCCTGAAATAAAGTACAATACTGTAGTTATAGTTCTCTGTTCTGCTATATTTTCAAACCTTCATTAGTTGAAATAAATTAAAACAGACTTTGTCATTTTAAAACAAAGACGCCCATTCACATATATACATGATACAAAGAGTTAATTCCAGAGACAAATTCTGAACATACAGTATGTCCAGAGACACAAAGAAATGCTCCTTTTTATACTGTGCCCTTCCCAGACAGCTGGGGCACAGCTCAAGACGTAATCTAAATTTCATTCTTTTCCAAACACACTGTATGCAATACTGGAAAAAAACAAAACTGTTGGTCTCTTTCTCTCTCAGTGCACGAACAATGGCTTTTTGTGTGAAGTGTTGGCTTTAAGGAAGTTATTTAGAGTGCTGGTTTTTCTTCCTTCTCTTTTTTGAATGGAGAGAGAAAAACCTGTCAAGTCCTTAATGATGAATGATAATTCATATAATAATCTTCTTTTTCACAGGCACTGAGTCTCCACAGGCAGCATACATCAAATGGCAATCCTGCTGGGTAAGCATTTGTACATTCTTTTGACGAACTATCTTATTACACTAACTAACTTGGAAGCACTTGGTTTCCTATTAGGAGGAGGAAGTGGCTGTGCAAGTTGCTGATCCTGCTGGCAATCATGACATCACTTTCTCCCCCATCTGGCTGCGCAGGGTGCTGATTGGCTAATTCTGGTAATGTGCTTGGAATCCCTGCTATGGCTCTTTTTTGACCTGGCCTTCCTCAAACAATGCTGGAGAACCTGGGAATATCCCTCATCCATAGAAGGTCACCCACCCTGAGACAGTCTCAGCAGTGACCTACCTCACAGGGTTGTTGTGGGGAGAAAACTGGAGGAGGGAGAGCTTTGTATACTGATATGAGCCCCTGGTCCAAAGGCAGGATAAATCATAGAGAAGGGGGGGCGGTATGCATGTGTGTTGTGTGTTAAGAGAAAGAGATTGTCGCAGTGTGTACTAATCCAACTGATCTACACACATGAATGCCACAGACAAAATCAAATGAAGAGGTGAGAGTTTTAGCTTTGCTTGTCTGATTTTTCCAAAGCAGACAATGAATTAGGATGAGAGGAGAAGAGGCCTCATATTATAAATTTTTGCAGGGTCTAAAGAGGATAATATTCTTTTTGGGCTAAAGAGGCAATTGCTCAGGGGAAAAAAAATGGAACAAATTTGGGGAGAAAAATGGAACCTTAAAGGAAAAAACCACCCTGTTTTCTCTGTAATTTTATGCTTTAATTTTTCTTACCTATTTGATTTTTTAAATTACAGGTAGTCCTCGCTTAATAACCACAATTGCGATCAGAATTTTGGCTGCTAAGTGAAGAGGTCATTAAGTGAATCTGACCTGATTTTATGACCTTTTTGCACCGTTGTCAGTCCAAACTGTCACTAAACAAATTGTTGTTAAGCGAGGACTACCTGTGAGACGCCCTCCATGACAGGCCCACAATCTTGTGCCTTGATCTCTGCTATGTCACATGATCTCCATGATTCTGCATCTCTCTTTTCCTACAAAGCAAAATATAATTCATGAAAGAATCCTGCTTGCCTGTGTCTTTTCCTTTCAGGCGCATAACAGCTATAGGTGCTCCCTATGTCTTGTGGAACACCGTCTGTCCAGGAATGCAGCTGGCTCAGACCTTCATAGCTTTTTGTAAGGGTTTGAAGACCTGGCTGTTCCGCCCACATGTTTGGGACAGAGGATTTGGTTTGCTCTATTGGTTTAAAGTTCTTTTTTATATTTATATGCATTGGGATTATTGTTTTAACCTCCAACACTGTGGTTTGGACTGTAGAATTGTTGCTGTTTAAATTTTGTACGCCACCAGGAGTCACTGCTCTGAGGTGGGCAGCTATAGAAATCATTTCAATACAATAAATAAATAAAACATTAAGCAAGGAGGGCATAACACAGTTCATTTGCAGAGTGCAGCCTTTATTGTTTGCTTCTTAAAGGTCCAGCACGAAAGGTTTGCAAAGTGAATGGCCCAGTCTACCGGCCGACAAAGAGGTTTCTTAAATAATTATTGACAAAGCAATCAGATTATTTACCAAGAAAGTAGTCCAGATATATATAGCAGTCGCCTGAGACTCAAGGTCTAGGCAGACCAATCTGAGCACAGCCTGGACTGACTACAGGAAAGCCTATGACTCAGTGCCACATACGTGGATCTGTGAATGCCTGACACGACAGAAAGTCAACAGGACACTCAGGACCTTCCTCAAGAACTCAGTGGGACTGTGGAAGACAATGCTGGAAGTCAACTCAAGGCAGCTCACACAAGTGGCCATCAAGTGTGGCATATATGAAGGTAATGCACTGTCCCCACTGCTGTTCTGAATGGGCTTGAACCCGCTCAGCCAGAACATCACAAGAATATGGATATGGATACAAGCTCAAGAGTGGAACTACCCTCAGCCACCTCCTCTACGTGGATGACATCAAGCTGTATGCCAAGAGTGAACGAGACATCAACTCACTGATCCACCTGACACAGATCTACAGTGAGGACATTGGGATGTCATTTGGACTGGAGAAGTGTGGCCGGATGGTAGTAAAAAGAGAGAAGGTAGTTGACGGGACATGACTACCAGCAGGCCACATAGCAGACATACAGACCAGCTACAAGTACCTTGGTATCCCACAGACACATGGGAACCACAATGAGGAGGCAAGGAAGACAGCAATATACCACCAAAGGATAAGACAGGTCCTAAAGAACCAGCTCAATGGGAAGAACAAGATCCACACCATCAACATGTATGCCCTGCCAGTCATCAGATACCCTACCATTATTGCGAGCTGGCCAAAGGGGGACATGGAGGCTGCTGATGTGAAGACCCGGAAGCTCCTCACAATGTACGGAGGCTTCCACCCCAAGTCCAACATCCAAAGACTGTATACCAGGGGGAAAGAGGGAGGGTGGGGTCTGGTGAGTGTCCAAGCCACTGTCCTGGATGAGACCCAGAGCATCTAGGAGCACATCAGTAAGATGGCCCCTAAAGATGAGCTGCTGAGAGAATGCCTGAGGCAGCAGCAGACGTGAGAGGAAGATCAAGCAGAGGAAGTGCCATGGCAAGACAAGACCCTGCATGGGATGTACCATCGACAGATAGCTGAGGGGCTGACATTGGGAAATCCTACCAGTGGCTGGAAAAGGCTGGACTAAAAGACAGCACTGAGGCACTGATCATAGCAGCACAGGCACTAAGCACCTGATCCATGGAAGCAGGGGTCTACCACACTAGGCAGGACCAGAGGTGCAGACTGTGCAGAGAGGCCTCAGAGGCAGTTCAACACATAGTGGCAGGGTGTAAGATGCAAGCAGGAACCACATACACTGAACGGCACAACCAAGTAGCTGGCGTTGTGTACAGGAACATCTTCACAGTGTATGGGCTAGACCCTCCCAAGTCCAGATGGGAGATTCCACAGAAGGTTGTGGAGAATGACAGGGCTAAGACCCTGTGGGACTTCCAGATGCAGACAGACAGGCAGGTACTGGCCAGTCAACCGGACATTGTGGTGATAGACAAGGACCAGAAGACAGCGGTGGTGATAGATGTAGCGGTGCCAAGTGACAGCAACATCAGGAAGGAGGACTATGAGAAGCTGGAGAAGTACCAGGGCCTGAAGGAGGAACTAGGGAGGATGTGGAAAGTGAAGGCCAAAGTGGTCCCAGTGATGGTAGGGGCACTCAGGGCTGTGACCCCCAAATTGGGAGAGGGGCTCCAACAGATCCCAGGAGCAACATCAGAGCTCTCTGACCAGAAGAGTGCAGTGCTAGGAACAGCTAAGGTCCTGCACAGAACCCTCAAATTCCCAGGCCTCTGGTAGAGGACCCGAGGTTGGGGAAGACACATACTACCCATATGGGTGGGAAGGGAATATATATATACTGTATATATGATACGAACATTTTTTTTCAAGCTAAAGAAGGAAAAGGCACAATGCGGTCTTTGTTGAAAAAGAAAAAAAAAGCAATGTAGATGTTGGGAAAGATTTTTAAATAGATTGCAGCTCCTACATACCTAGGACCAAGTCCCAGGGAATTTAGGTGAAACAAATAGAAGCAAATCAAGGGCATCTGCGAAAGGGGATCAAAAAAATCATGATGGTGGTCATGAACATGGAATCAAGGCCCTGCCCCTTTTCATTTGGGTCAATGCATGTAAAAAGGAGGTGGGGGCTTTGATTGCAAGTAATGGCTACCATCTTGACCTTTTTGACCCCCCTGAACTCCCATGGACCAAATATAACTGCCCAAAGAGCACTGAGACCCTATTCCTATCATAAAGAAAGAATATATTTTTCTGCTTATTTGCTAGAAAATAAGCAGAATATATTCTTTCTTTAGGATAGGAGCATGTGATTTCTTTCTTGCTCCTAAAGGATAAAGATATTTTAAGAGTTTTCTTCTCTTGGAACTACTAGGTTATGATTTAGGATTTTTCCCATTCTGTTAGGATTTTATCTCTTTTATCTCCCTTCTCTCTTGCTGTGATATGACACACTGGGACAGTGTTTCTCAACCTTACCAACTTTAAAACATGTGGCCTTCAACCCCCAGAATTCCCTAGCCAGCATGCTGGCTGGGCAATTCTGGGAGTTGAAGTCCACACATCTAAAAGTTGGTAAGGTTGAGAAATACTGCACTGGGAAATACTTACCATGGTTATATTAAAGAAGTAGAAGCCTGGGGTGTTCACAGAGAAGAAGTAAAAAAAAAAAAATCAAGATGGCTGCCACAACTATATGTTCAAAGCCCTACCCCATGCAAAAGAGGGTGGGGCTTCAATCACATGGCTGTGGTGGCCATCTGCAAACATCCCTGTAGGAGTTCCACCAAGAATGAAAAAGTGGCAACTCCGTTTATTTGGATCAAGTAGAATTCTTTATTACAGATTTCAATTATTTGACTGAATAGTGTGGCCTTTTTAAGCAAAAGGTTCCTTCAATCTGGATCTTACCAGATTCACCTTAGATCCTTCTGTGGGGAAAGTGTCCCCAAACTTCCATGTATGTTGCTACATTAGTCATGAAGAAGGACAGTTGCTGAGGGTCCCCGTTAAACTTCACCTGCAGCTCGCGATGACCGCTCTTGGGAGGAGGGAAACTTACATGTCCAGCGAGTGGCTCTCCCCAGGTCACCGACGGTCTGCTGTTTTTCCAGGTCTCTGACACCGGAGATGGTTGTCTGGACCCTGGAGCTGGTTCAGGTGTGGATCCCACCTCTGGTTGGTTCAACCCCCAATCCAAGGACAACGAGATGCTTTGGAGAATAGTCTACATGGAAGCTACCCGGGCTTCTAAAATCTGCATACGGTCTGGGGTAACACCTGGTTCAAATTCAGAGTCCTTGGAACTGGGACCCCTGGTCTTTGGTCACACTTCTGTGGACCGGTGAGGAGTCAGCGTGACTTCTCCTCCTGACCCGTCTTCCTAACTTTGACCATTTTGTCGCTGATCAATGGGTGGTGTCCAATCTACTCCCTGAAGATCTGGGTGACTTGGTTGCTGGAGCCAGGATGCAGCCACCTTGGTGCCTTGAGTGATGTCTAAGGTGATCAATTCGGTGTCCAACTCCACCGTGCGACTTTGCTGCGGCAAGGAGATACCTACAGCACCTTGCATTTCCAAATCTCCATCAGATCCAGCCAGCGATCCAGCCACCGGATGTTGGTTTTGACATAGTTCTAAAATCTGAACTCTCTTCTGGGTACGTGAGTCTCCAGGTAGAGTCAGGTTGACAATTTGCAACTTTATGTGATGACTGCCTACTCAGTTACCATTAAATCCAATTCATATGTGTTAAGTAGAAATCTCTTTAATTGAGTGTAGTGTGCAGTACAGTGAAAAAGTTGCAAATAAAGGTTCCCGTGCTTTCCCCAAGTTAAACAGTCCAATGAATTCAACCCCCTCCCCCTTCTTCGGTATGCAGCCCCCCTTTTCGTGCCAGTCCGTTCTGTTCTGTGCAGATGTCTCTGCCGGTTGACCTTGGATGCCAGAGATAGTCCAAACAAGATGCTTTCACACTCCTGCCTTGTCCCCCTCCCACTTCTACTGACTCGCAAGTCTCAACCCGGGTTGATTCCATTCAGGCATGTGAGTCGGATCAGATGTTCTGGCAACGTTTGATCTGGGAGCATGACATGAAGTTTAATATGTTACAGAAAAGCAGTTTCAGCAAAAAATTATTGGGAGTGGTAAATCGGTTGGGGATGAGACCTTAATCCTTTCCTTGTCCAGTATTGTCTAATATTTTTTCCGGTGTCCCTTATTTGAGAAAAAGGACGAGATGCATTCTGACCTTCCTAAACTGTTTTTCCTTGAAGTATGTGGACCCTGGTGTAATGTGCCCATTATCCACCATCTTGGTTTTCTGGACTCTTTAAAGACAGTTAACTTAGCCAAATGTTCATTTACTGAAAAATCACTATCCAGACATAATCCCTGGAAGACAGCAATAAAGGCAGGATAAAAATTAATAATAATAATAATAATAATAATAATAATAATAAAAAAAAAAAATTCAGAAGCCAAGTTTGGGATTATAACATGTTTTAATATGCTGGAAAATTTACAATGGGAAAAAGAAACTAACATAGGCCTGTACACCAATTTTCCAGCAGGTGGCAGTCATAAATTGCATATAAAAACATCAAGCGAAGGCGACTCCCCTATACTATAGGATATTGATTAAGACTGTAAGCAAAGGAATTGCACCATATTTCTTGGGAACAAACTGCACTGACTTCAATTAGCTTTAAATGTGAGTAAACATACATAATACTGCACTGTAACCTGAAGATGAGTTCCACTGGGTTTTCTACAGTACTTGCCCTGGAGCTGATGTGTGACTATCATCTTTGCATTCCTGGGTTATTCTGGCCATTATAAATACTGTATATGCAAGTATTTAAAATAGGAGAATTTGGTAGTTAATTCCGTACATAGTCTGTTTCTTGAGATGTTGATCTCTACATTCATTTTATTATTGGAGGATTAGAAAGGAAGTGGAAAAAAAACGATAGAGTTTCAAGTTTTCAAAAATGTTTCATCAGTCACAATGATTAAAAATCCCAAATAAGGAAGGTGGTGGAGAAAAAAATAACAGCAGAGACATTCCTCCTTGCTTTCCTTTTTTGTCTTTAGAGTTTAACCATGTCACCCAACAAAGCAATTTGGGAATATTACTCATTCTTGGGCCAACTGAATGCTTAGAAAATAAAGACATTGCCTTTCGATCAACTTTTCTCAAGGGACCATGAAAGAGAACAGATTCTTCCTTAAGAGGATTTCATAGAGTGCTAAACTAGGTTCTTTTTTAAAGCAGCATGTTCTACAAACTTGGACCTTGGCTAAAAACGTGGTTAAGGGACAGCACTTCAGTTATGCTTTTTATATCATATTTATTGGAGGCTCACTGACCTTCACTTTGGTGGTTTGTGTGATCTAAACCTAGAACAGTGTTTCTCAACCTTGACTGGCTGGGGAATTCTGGGAGTTGAAGTCCACACATCTTAAAGTTGCCAAGGTTGAGAAACACTGGTCTAGAAGCTCCTTTGGACTTCCAGACACAGAGATGAGAGGCTACAGCAGCCACAAAAATAGTCCTTCTCAGTGCTGAATTCTGGAGGAGTATGTATGTTACAGAAAGGGAAATCTTGCTAGAACTGTTTGCGAGGGCCTTTCAGTAGCCACAACTACTTCAGTTGAAGAGCATATCCAGAGAGGATCTTTGCTTATGAGCAAAACCCCCTCCAAATTATTTTCACAGGCCTAAATTATTTCTGCCTTCTGTGAATGTCTATTTTCTGATGGGAGCGGGATATGGCTTGGGAAGTACCATACAGACCTGCGGATAAGCCAAGAATTTTAGGTGCCAAAATAAACCCCCCAAATAATGTTTGGCTTATCTGCGGATGGGCTTATCTGTGAGTATATACAGTTATGCTTTTTAAAAGTACTTGTATGTACTGTATATGCTCATGTAGAAGCCCATCCGCAGATAAGCAGACCCTTGAATTTTTAACCAGAATACCATGAAAATGTGCCACCCATGGATAAGCCAACTGTGGAAATTAAAACATATAAAAATTTCAAGGGTTGGCTTATCTGCAGGTGGCCCATTTTTCATGGTATTTTGGTTAAAAGTTCAAGGGTCGGCTTATCCACGGATGGGCTTAAAAATAAGTATATATATTCTAACTCCATTGCCTCCCTAGCAGATGGACACCCCTTTTTCCCACTTTGCAGAAAGATTCAGGCAGAGACCTGTGAGAATGTTCTAGAAGGCAAAGCCACATGAAGACTGTCAGACTCCACAATCAAAGGATTGCTGAATCGTCTGTTTGTGTTCGCCTGCCATGATGAGTCAACATGTGTCAAGAACAAGATGGAAGGGGGGATTGCAAAGAGCATGAATTTCTGTTATTTGGGCTGGTAGGGAGGGAGTCAAGGCTGCCCTGCCAGAGACATCTGTGGCTGACCATTAGAAGTTAGGTGGGAAATAGATAAGAGGGGGGAAATGGGTGTCTGGAAAGTTTTAATGAGCTAGTTTAGGCAGGAATCTTTCAATCGCAGCTTTTCTTTTGTTCTGTACACTGGATCTCAATAAATCTGAATTCTGCATGTTCCAACTATGCATGAGTCAGGTCATTATTGGGACTAATGGTGTCAGTTCTTAGTGGAATGTTTTCTAATCTCAGCCAAAAACAAATGCAACTTCCGAAGACAGGAGTTCTTACATTTTTAAAGTCTATTAACAGCAGTGGGTTATCTCAAGATTCTGTCCTGGGCCCAGTGTTCTTCACCATTGTTATGAATGTCTTAGATGAGAGGATAGAACAATTTTCAGCAAATCTGCCTAAGAACTGGATGATTAGAGAGAGTTCAGTCCACAATGGAGCATGGGTCAGAGACATATGCATAGTCCACAACTATCCTGAAGTCCAGTCACCAAGGAGGTGAGGCAGTTGGTCTGGGTCAAAAAGTCAAGGTTCAGGATGCAGGATGGAATCAAGGATGTGAAGCATGGACCCAAGGTTGGCATGGTGCTTTCCAACCAGAGACTGGCTGCTGGTAGCTGCTGTAATATAGCCAAGCACAGGTGTGGCCCGGTTAAGGATGTTCATCTCTGCTTCTTGAGTCCCTTTGCTTGGCCACCTGATGCATCCTTGGGCTGGGTGGTTGGCCGGGATGGGGACCATCATCACCTGATTCATCCTGACTTATCCTGTATCTGCTCTTGCTGATTGCTAGCAGAGGTGGTGGATTGCTTACCAACATCTGAGGCTGACAATCTGCAGGATCAGGGCCCTCAGCCCCTGAGTGCTTCAAGTCAAGGGAAACCATAACAAAAGCTAAGTACGTTTCAACTTGGCCAGAATCTAATCTGGGAGCTCTACAGAAGACACTAAGAATTTCCTGAATGGCGATATATAACCATAGTCTCAGTGGGACTGGACCTTGATTTAATGAAGCTCTGCTGGAAAACGCCTGTGAGAAAGCCTTAAGAGCAAAGCTAATGGCTAGGCTTGATTAAAGTATGAAATCCCTTGGGAACACTAAATATCTGGATGGCCCATAAAATTCCTAAGTCTTCAGATGACATTAAATCATTCAGGCCTGTCCAATGCAAAAGGGTTTGTTCTCTCCAAGAGGCTAAATGAGCAACAGAACAATAAATATAGTCTGGAGAAAATAAACCTGATGTGACACATAATTAAAAAAAGATAAAGTCACTTGCAAGTTCAATTCTTGGCGACTTCAAAGACACATCTATGTAACCTTATTGGCAATATGCAGTAGTAGTTGCTCTTGCATCTTCCAGGATAGTTTTTCAACTTGTCAATCCAGCCTACAGCCCTGGAATTCCCTAGTGGTCTTTCATCTATAGCTTTATCGGACCCAGTCCTGTTTCCAGCCCAAACTCAGATAAGATTGATCAGGAGCGGCCATGTGCTAAGGCATGATACATAAAAAGAGTAATCCCAGAATCCTAAAAGAGAAGGGTTGAAATGGATAAAAGATCTAGGATAAGCATCTTAACTTTAGACTGAGTAGGAAATAGAACTTGGGCTTATGATGGACTGTTCAACGAAACGGTCCATCGTATGTGCAGTATATCAGTTCCGCAAAACGTTTGAAACAAAAATGCCAGCAATGCAGTGCCGTTCTACCTAACTTTTCTGACTGGCACATCTGAAAAAGGGACATTATACTGTAAAGCTAGAAGAGAAGGAGGAAGAGACAGCAAAAATGCCAAAATACTGAAATAAAGCATCTGGGACTTTAGGATTTGGGGAAACGAATGAATAAAGGGAGGGACCTAATAGGATTTTATGAAATTGTGCTTGATGGGGTGATAGTAAAGATGTTCTTTGTTTTCTTCTCTCATATAATAAACCTGGCTTTATCCATCATTCATGTAAATGCATGAGTTTTAGTATTTCTTCACATAACAAATATTTAACCAGTGAGATTCATTGCTAAAGAACCAAATGGGAATGCTAAGCATTAGCTTCAGTGACTTTAACAGCTGATCAGATCACTCAGGACATCCATCAATGGCTATCAGTTATGAAGGTGTTAAGTTGCCTTCATGTTCAAAACTATTCCAGTAGCTGGAAGGGAAATTTAAAAGAAGGAATTGTGGTCCTGTTCAGCTGTAGGCTTCTTATTGGCAGCTAGTTGTGGAAAATAGGATACTCTGTTAGCCAAATCTTGATCTAACCCAACAAGATTCTTATGCTTTCAGATGATGCAAAATTTATTACTAAGGTCCTCCTTACTAAGGACAACCTGCTTCAGAATATTTTGCAAAGCATTTTATTTTTACAATCTACATTTTATCACCAAAGTGTTCTTCTAGATATGAGGAAATTAATGCCAAAGCAAAATCTAGATTAGAACCCTTCATATTCACAATAATTTGCTATGTGGAATTTATTATATGCAGTATGTATCATTATTTGAACTCCAACATATCTGAAATGGTCCAAATACAGTTTTATTGCCTGTGCTTCAATTCTGCTTTTAAGAAAAGGATTTTTACTTACAAGCCAAGATTGTAAGTTTCTTCATTAAAAGTTAACAAATTTGTCATCTTTAAAGACAATTCTTGGTTGTTTTTGCTGCAACAGACCAACATGGCGAATCCCCAGGAACTGTCAAAAAGAACTAGATCCTCAGTGTTGGGCAGCACCTCATTAAATAAGAATATTTAATAATGTAATACAATAAATAAATAAAAATATAATGTAATACATTTAATGAATAATAATTTAATTTCAAGAAGTGGATCAACTTTTTCCAAAGGGTCTTGCTGCTCCAATCAGCATGGTGGGGTTAGCCACTCAGAGTCACCCAGTGAGCCTCCATGTTTGAGGTGCTGTAGACACAAAGCACCTCTCTCTTCACAACCACAACAGGTCACTTGACCTCATCACCAAGATCATGGATGACACAGCTGGGTGGAACAGTATTGGCTTAATGGGGGAAAACTACTTTTGTCTCATTGTGGTTTGGGTCAACTTAAGGGTTTCACTTGTGTTAGAGTTTTCTGTCTTAGCTTCCACTTAATGGTTGTCTAGATTTTTCCAGCTCTGATGATCCTAATTTAGGAGATATTTGCCCCTTACATTTTTTGTGACAACTTCTGCCTTTCCTCTTTCCAGGCTAGAATAGGACTTAATCAGATACAGTACCCAGCGCCAGACAAAATATCTTCTTTTGCATCCAAAAACAGGATCCAAGATTAACCCATTTCCCCCCATCCCCATTCTGGTACCCCATGGCATGGGAGGATATAGCCAGATCATTGTAGGTTATTGCTTAGTTTAAACTCCAGTCTCTTTCTCTCTCTCTTTCTTTCTGGAGTTAGAAGAAATAGTCTCTAATACCTTCTTTTTTCTTGGAATGATTGACGAAAAGTCAGAAGTAGATGCTTCCCCATAACACTGTGTCATGGAGTCTCAGGGGCTCTCCATCTTTAACCTGCTTATAAGTAAAGTCAAAACAAGTTAAATATCTATGTTATTTTAAAAGTAATTGATTGTTTTTTAACATAGCTGTGATTGGCTGTTTAGCCAATATACAAATGGACTTGATTTTGGTTTTTCTTCCTTAACTGAGAGCGACCGTACTCTGGACACACCTCTTCATTCAGTTTTTATGCTGATTAAAGGAAGCTCTAGAAATGGTGACTTAGATATCAATTGAATCTCTACATATCCTGGTAATTTTTAATTATATACGGCAGCCTTTCTCAACCTTTTGACCCTGGAGGAACCCCTGGAATATTTTTCAGGCCTCAGGGAACCCCTGCACATTCAGGCTCAAATATAGGCCAGAACTTACAAAATCATTATATTCGTTTCATGGGTAGGCCTGTCTATATGCATTAACAGTGTTCTTAAGCTAGAAATAAAGAATGAAACTTTACTTCTTTCATGTGAAGTTGCCCAAATTTGAAATAATTTTTTAAAATAAATTGTGATCTCCCAGGGAACCCCTAGTGACCTCTCACAGAACCCCAGGGTGCCACGGAACCTGGTTGAGAAACCCCAATATACGGGGTGCCAGTATTCCTGTCCTACCTCTGAGGTTTCTTTTTCATTAACTTGCTGCTGAGAGTTTTTTGAACTGCTGCTTTTGTTTCTCAGTGGCCCCAATTCTGGCTCCAATCTCAAAGTTCCCTCTTGGAAGAAATGGTGTGTACATTGTACTCAGCGCCGTTCCGCAACTTAGTACGAGAGCTCACAATTCAGTTACCCTTAGATACTGCAGTAATTAACTCAGGTAGGTAGAACAGCACGTTACCAAATGCAAGATTAATGACCAGGCCTGTTGCCTAATTCTGTCCCATCTATTCTTCCGAAGAGCTTTCTTCAGCCCCATTTGGCGTGCAGTTATTCGCTTCTGAAACCTTGGCATCACTGGGGGAAATGGTACCCCACTGGCTGATAATGGTGCCTACCATTGTTTTTTTTACAGCTTTCAGGATCTCCTGTGAGGTTGCCAGCACAACCAGCATCACAGCAGCCCATGCTGGTCAAAACGGACAGCATGCACCATCATAGAGACCCAGATCGTAGACTTTTTGCATGAAACAGAAAAAAATGAACTTACGACTTACAGTTTTGATGATTAGAAAGAATAGATGATAGAAAAAAGAGTTATGGAGTAACCATAGAGCAAGAGGTAAATTTATAATTGTACTTATACCTACTGTAAAGAAGATCAGAAGCTAATTCTTTGTATCTTCTTTTTTCTTTGCTTTTGCACTTTTAGCTCTTTCTTTGATTTCTTTTTTCTTTTTTTCTTTTTCTTACTCTATATTAGTTTCTATTAGTTTTTGTCTTCTTTCTTAAAAATTTTAATAAAATTATTCACTCTATATCTCTATATCATCTCTCTCTATATATATAAAAAAGAACCCCAGATCATTAACAGCCCTTCCATGCATAGGCATTCAGGAGAAGCCATGATGACCTCATACATCTTACAGTATAATTGTGCAAATGATAAAATTATGAATTATAACATTTGCATTATATTATGCAATTACATCAAGCTGTACACGATATTACTTGCCTTACCTCCAGATGCTTGCGAATTACATCATTTGCATCGTTCGTGTGATTCCATCATTTTGCACATGACATCTCTTGCCTACCTCCATAGATGCCAGTGCTTTCCCAAGGATTAAATAAAATGAAGCATGGAACAAGACCTAACAAGGGATCAACCCAGGGATTAGTGGGGCTTGTTGAAAGAAACGTCCTTATGGCTGTGATAAAGATTTGATTTGGTGAAAGAGAAAATAATTAAACGTAAGGACTTGAAGTCCGGCCAGTGCAGATGCTCTCTTTAAGCAGATAATGTTCCATTCCTTAAATACACAGTATAAAATCCAAACGAGTGCATTTGCAGATCTTAGGGATATTTGCCAACCAATATGCCCCAGTTTGTTTGGTGGAATTTACCTCAAGGTACAAATGCACAGATGACCGCAAGGGCCGTGTGGAATTTAGTCAAGCACCCTCTTCTCTGAATATGTAGAAGCCCGGGCACGGGGTGAAGAGTTTACTTCTTATCTCAAATGTAATGTATTTCAGTGTGGCTCTCATATTCCATTTTCTGATTTTCTTCTGCTCATAGAGTTACCACTGACAACAAGAAGGGAGTGTAAACAACCACACATTATGCAACATGGAATATCAAAGCTTCTGGGATGTTCTTACTGCTTCCAACCAGATTTGAGGATATTGGGCAAACCCCAAATGTTTGATCAAGGAGTCGTGGCTGCTAACTTGACTTTTTTGACACCCCCTGTGAATGCATCTTCTCAGCTTCCCCACTTCCCTGTTTATGACACAAAATTAACTCCAAGCTTCCAACAAAGGAGAGGAGGCCCCTAATTTATTGTATTTATGGAAGAAAATTGGGCTTCTTAGTGCAATTGTGTATTAAGAGTCCTCTGAAATGGCATTCCAGGGGAAACTTACCTTTAAATCAGTGTTTCTCAAACTGGGCAACTTTAAGACATGTGGACTTCAACTCCCAGAATTCCCCAGCCAGCATACTACAGTCCTATTTGTTTTGGGTTACACTAATGAGTTTTATGTCAAGTCTGGAAAACACTTCCATTTTGAAAGAAGAATATTCTGAAAATATTATGAAAAATGGAGTGCAAAGGTCTCCCTAGCAAGCAGCCCTGAATGGAGAGGAATTGCATGAAAAGCAGTTAAGGTTTGAATAGAAGTGATTGCAAGGAAGCAAAATAGCTCACAGGATGTCATTCCATAACAGCCCTTATAAAATTCCCAAAACATTACATGTGGCTGTTTTTTTTCACTGCAGAAACCAAGAAAGGAAGCAGCAGAGTAAAACTGCATGAGTGGTGAAAAATGTGTATATTTGCTCTGGAGAAGTGGCATATTTGTCCAAGGGTTTTTAAAAACACTAATTTTCATATGCCTGGACAAGCTGTGAGGATAAAAACCATCTAACTGTACCACCTTGGGGTTTGTGCCAGTTGAAAATAAAATAGTGAAAGATTAGGTGGTTGAAGAAATAGCCCAACATTAATTGACTGCATCAAATAAACAGTGAATTTAATAAAACCAGGCAGGGTTGCTAGTATCCAGTGTAGTCAGAAGGATGAAGAGAAGGTACCCTGAAAAAAGAGGGAGTTAGGTATAATGGATAGGCTCTGATAGGCTCTGTAGTCTGAGGCTCACAGTTTTAAACCAGTACTCTGAATCAACATTGTTCTGTTCCAGCAACACAGAAAGACAAAAGGAATTAAAAAAGCAAATGAAATAGGCAATATTGTGTGTGCAGTCTGCTCAGCACTGGTGGCAACGAAGTGGATGAAAGCAAGGGAAAATCAAACAGAATATCTAGATCCAATCACCAAAGAAATATACACAGGAGTCATCTACGGCGTACAGTGTAAGGACTGTAACAGCCACTATGTAGGACAGACAGGCCAAAGACTAGCAGAGCGCATCCACAAATACCAACTAGCAGTCAGAAGTCACAATGAATCTCCTTAATCTTACAACATATGGACAGACTCAGCCACAGTTTCAGCTGGGAAACTGTTAAGATTTTAAATCAAGCCAACACCAAAAAGTGCTAGAGAATTCCTGGAAGCTTGGCATTCAGACAACTCAACCATCAGTAGGCACATAGAGATAAACCCCATTCACATGCAATCGATCAATCAGAATGCAATCAAAAGCCTAGGAAGGAATCAAACAGCTGGAACAGATCCTCTCCAGCAGCCAACACCCAGATAAGCAGGAAACAGCACAGATAAACCATCAGGGAGGAAACATACCCTAATCAAGGAACCATCGAGAGGAAGCCACATCCCCACCAAGACCAGCAGGGCAATCTACTATATATAAACAGCCAGCAAACCCCACTCTCCCTTGATGACATTACCTAGCTGGGTAATGAAACGTCAGCAAGAAAACCACCAAGTTCAGAGAGCATCAGGAACCCAACAAAAATAAATGTGCATACACTTAGTTAAGAAAGGCTGCTGCTAAGATATGTGCCTCTACAGCTCAATGCAAATAATTTGCAGGGAATTGGAGGGCAGGGGGGACTAGGAATAGAAGACTATGTGGGATATGGATGGGGGATCCTGGAAAGTGAGAGGATCATTATATCTGCTTCCACCAGATATAATGATCCACCAATGGAGCTAAAAAGAGAAATGATGATCTAGTCAAACATTCGATAGAGCCTCTGCCCTGGTAGATTATCTATGGTGGGAATAGATGGAGGACATGTTGATTATCTTGAATCATCTATTTTATTTTTGTAGATACATTCAGGAGTGCCTGGGTGATTGGTTGTAGAAACCAGGCACCAGAGTGCTTTTACTTCTATTGTGAGGTAAATTCCAGATGCTGTGGTTCCAAACTCTTGCTCTAGTAAAAGTAAAGGTAAAGGTTTCCCTTGACATTAAGTCCAGCCGTGTCCAACTCTAGGGGGCGGTGCTCATCTCCGTTTCAAAGCCGAAGAGCCAGCGTTTGTCCATAGACACTTCCGTGGTCATGTGGCTGGCATGACTACACGGAACACTGTTACCTGCCCGCCGAAGCGGTACCTATTAATCTACTCACATTTGCATGTTTTCAAACTGCTAGGTTGGCAGGAGCTGGGACTAGCAATGGGAGCTCACCCCGTCACGCAGATTTGAACCGCCGACCTTTCGGCAAGCTCGGCAGCTCAGCAGTTTAACCCGCAGTGCTCTTCCTTCTGCAATTTGTAATATGGGATGCTTCAGTTTCATCATGTTCCCCTAACAGTCTGCTTGAAAATAGAATACCCATCCATAGTCTGTTTTACTAAAATCCATATAAGAGCTAGGAGCTAACCTCTGCATCAGGATCATCTCCAGATATAGCAGATAGAATAACATGAGATCTTCTGAGATGTTCTTTACATTAAGAAATGTTCTAGTTTTCAGACAGGAATCTATAGAATAGTAGTAGGAAGGAAATAATTAAATAAATGTTATCTTTGGGGGGGGGTTGATTAGGAGGTGTGTGTGTATATACATGCGTGCGCACACACACACACACACTTTTATTATAAGGGGAGGGAGCAACTGTATTTAGTGATTTTTATAATGTGCCAATGGAATGATTTATAGAAATAATGTGATTTTGGTTTAATATAGAGGAAGGTCGGCGGTTTGAAACCGCGCAGCGGGGTGAGCTCCCGTTGCTAGTCCCAGCTCCTGCTCACCTAGCAGTTCGAAAACATGCAAATGTGAGTAGATCAATAGGTACCGCTTTGGCGGGAAGGTAACGGCATTCCGTTTAGTCATGCCGGCCACATGACCCGGAAGTGTCTACAGACAACACCGGCTCTAACGGCTTAGAAACGGAGATGAGCACCGCCCCCTAGAGTTGGACATGACTGGACTTTACGTCAAGGGAAACCTTTACCTTTACTAAGGGATTGATTATGAAAAATCGTTGTATATTCTTGCTGTTAAAAGTTGGAAGTCACCTCTTATTGTAATTTTGAAATTTTTCTCTTGTGTTTCTACACCTTTTTAGTTTTTTCTTTTTTTTTCTTTGTAGTTTTTTTTCTGCAGCTTTTATCTTTGCTTGAGCCTTAATAAAATTCTTATATAAAAAAAGAAATGTTCTAGTTTTCTCAGGAATTACAGGAAGATAAGGTACCCAATCTTTTTACAAGAGAACCTGGGGTACTTTCGTACAACCATTTCCACTCCCCAGCCCCACAAAGGCAGTCGGAAGATTCTGTGATTGTCTTTACCTCTGTCAATCTCAACAAGCTGAGAACAAGGAGTAAGATTATCATTTAATCGTTATCCCACTCTAAGCTGCCCCAAGTCCTAGTGAGGTGGAACAAGGGTCAAGGAAACAGCAAGAAACAAAGTTCTTTCATCAGGCAACTATCTGTTGCAAGTATGGTATGTGGGTAGGAGCTGGACAGGCAGATAAGAAACAGGAATGTACGTGTATTCTGTAGCAGCTAAATGAACAAAGATAAGGAACGGGAAGCCCACCAGACTCCCACCAGGCTTGTTTTTAAACATATACCATATATCTCTGGGATGACACCTATTCTATGCTGAATAATCACCCAGTGGGGGGGTATAAAAGAGGGAGGGCCCCGAACCTTCGGGGTTCAGAATTTGAAGCTTGAGCTTGTCTGAACCTGTGTGCACATTAAACTCTTTTCCTGGATGAAGACCTGAGCGTCCTAGTCTTCATTTTTACAACACTAGAATAACAAAAATCCTCACATTATTATTCCACACAAAATAATTAAAAGAGTAAGTCCCCTTCACCATCCTTACTTATGACTCTGTGCATGTTTGGTTGTGTCAAAAAAAAAAATCTCTCCTTTCCTATGAGGGGCTGCTGAAGATCTATAAAGCCACCATTCCACCTGAAAGGCCTCTCAGGGCAGCTAAAAACTAGAAGCCAGGAATAGGATGAGGCATGAGGCAACAGTTCCTGAAAATGGGAAAACAGACCACCTGCAAGCTCCACAGGACCTTGACTTAATTTTAATTGCAGTTTTGTGTCCAGAGGTGTCCACAGGGCAGTGTTTCTCAACCAGGGTTCTGCAGAAGCCTAGGATTCCACAAGAGGTCACGCACCTCCTAATCACTTCTACAGTCATATATATTCACACACCTCCTAATCAACTCCCCCTCCCAAAGATAACATTTATTTAATTATTTCCTTCCTACTACTATTCTATAGATTTCTGTCTGAAATATTCCTGGGAGATCACAATTTATTTAAAAAATTATTTCAAATTTGGGCAACTTCACATTGAAGAGGTAAGTTTCATCCTTTATTTTTAGTTTAAGAACACTGTGAATGCATGTACACAGGCCTACCCATGAAACGAATATAATAATCTTGTAACTTCTGGCCTGTATTTGAGCCTGAATGTGCAGGGGTTCCCTGAGGCCTGAAAAATACTTCGAGGGTTTCTCCAGGGTCAAGAAGTTGGGAAAGGCTGCCATAGAGTATGGTCTAAAAAGGCAGCCATGATGTGCAATTGCATCAAGGCACCTAAAAATCAGGCAGAGCTTCAATTGCACTGTCATGGCCTCCATCTTTATTTTTTTGACTGCATCCTGCAGACACCCCTGTTCACATCCACTATAGCTGAGCCAGAACTTTTTTTTTTAATCCATTCAATCATGTCTGATCCTTGGAGACTGCCTGGACAAGTCTCTGCAGTTTTCTTGGCAAGAGTTTTCAGAAGTGGTTTGCCATTGCCTGCTGCCTAGGGCTGAGAGAGAGGGACTGGCCCAAGGTCACCCAGCTGGCTTCGTGCCAAAGGCGGGACTAGCACTCACAGTCTCCCGGTTTCTAGCCTGGTGCCTTAACCACTACACCAGACTGATTCTCTTGAGCCAGAAATAAATCCCTGGAATTGGAATCACCAAGTTCCAAAGCTGCTTTCAAGACTGGTGCAAAGTCTTCATCTGGAAGTGGTCTTGGAGAAAAAAAAATGATGGCTAAAACATTTGCTAACTACGACTTGCACAAATTGCTCTGCTTAGAGGTGTGTAGCGTTTGGATCAAAGAAGCCGCCCCTTTTCGTGGGCCTGCACAGTAGCCATGCTTGAGTGAATTACAGAGGCCACAATAGAGCAGCGACAAGTGGTTGTAGCCTTTCACTGTCTCTGTAATGCCTCTGAGCTCCCACCAGTATTCTCCTGAGCCCGCACAGCTAAGAAAGTGTGCCCATGCCGGATCTACCCCCTTTTGCCCACTTCAAATCCAACCTGCACATTGGACACTGTCAAACCTATATCCTCTTTGTCTGGCCCCCGCCTCCCCTTTTCAGTGCAAGGATAATGGCTAAGGCTGGAGAGAGCATGAAAGACCTCAGGGGTTTCTTTACATCGAGGGTCCCCAAACTCTCCAGCTCATCGACCCCTTCATGAAATTTCAGACCATTCATTGACCCCCAAACATTTACTATATGAAAATAATTTAGTAGTACTAATTTAATAGTACTACCAATAACAATAACAATGACTTCATAAAAATAGGTAATATTTAAAATATGAAAACTGTAAGATTGAACAAACCTATTTTTACTGAAAGAGTTGATATTATTAATGGGAAGGATGCATATGATGAGCATCAACAAGGGCACTGATATTTGGTTGGAGATGGGCGAGTTTTAGTTGTAAGTCATCACGCTCTTCCATGTTCAGTCTGTTCCTATTGACCCCCAGCCATTTATCGACTCCTTGGATAGTTCCATCATTGGGGGTTCTATTGTCCACTTTAAGGAACCCTAATTTACATGCTTAAGAATGGGGGGGGGCTTCCCCCATTTTTTCCTCTCTAGTTTAATTTGGGCAATAAATCAGTAGTATCCCAAGCTGTATAGCAGCATTGCTGGTTAACAGGGGCATTTGAGGGAGGGGGAGTCAGAGAAGTCAAGATGGTGGTCCTGACTGTATGATCAGAACCCATCCCTTTTTCACAGGCAAGGCACACGTTTCGAACATGCAGCCCCAACCTCCATCCTGATTGTTTTTGACACCTGTCCCCAAATGCAGATGCCTCTCACTGCTCCCTTTTTAACTTTCCCGGCAAGCTATTTTTTATTTTCACCCCACCCTTTTCATGTAATTCACATCACACCACCCTTCTACTATAATTCACAGAGGACAAGAGAGCTCTGTAACACTTTACCTAATTTATACTTTCTCTCCTTTGTCTCGGTGCTAATTATGACCTGGCAACTTGGTAGAGGAAATGTCCTTTGTATATATCCCTACCCCACTGTCAACTATACATATGTCACAATGTATTGGGTAACGTAACCCTGCTCGGGTACTTCCACCCTTGAACAACTTGTTGGCTTAGATCTTAATTGACTTGCAGGTGCAGGTTCTGAACGGATTCAAGGAAAATGTTATGCTTGTGATGAGACCTGGCTGAAGAAGGTTGCTATCCCTGTGTTTCCTTCATCATGAAGCTGCTGAAAGTGTGGTCATCAAGCGGTAGAATTCATGAGGTGTCTACTGCTTAATTGACTTGATGCCTATTGAAAATCTGTCTGCTTGCCCAGGCCCTCCCTGTATGAATGTTGGATTAATCCAGTGTTTCTCAACCTTGGCAACTTTAAGATGCGTGGACGTCAACTCCCAGAATTCCATAGCCAGCCACTGCTGGCTGGGGAATTCTAGGAGTCGACGTCCATACATCTTAAAGTTGCCAAGGTTGAGAAACACCGGGTTAAGGGTTCATTTTAATTTTTTTACTTTTGTTTTCTTTAACTCTATACCACCTTTTTAATGAATATGGTTTTATTATGTTTTCATTTGTATAACATGCTAAGCTTGCTTAGAGTTGTAAACCTGGCTTTGTTTTCTTTGGAGCTTTGTGCAAATCTAGGCTGAACATATTTCCTTGAGACAAAAACGGGACATTGGGATGGCAAAACGGGGCAGGGCTGGATGACGGGCTGGATCAGCAGGCAGGAACTTCTCCGGTTTTCTCGGGCTGGGAATCTTTGGATTCCTTTGTTTGCGAGAGGCAAGGCTGGGCTGGAGAGTCTAGTGAACGGTTGTCCCAGACAAGCCGTTCCTCCTCTGGCTGTGCTTTTATGCTCTTTTCTTCCCGCCATTTCAAGGCAGGAGCCAATTGGCTTGCCCTTTGATCACCGCCTATCAGCTGATCCTGTTTTTTTCTTTTTAGGTTTCCCGCCGGGTTGAGCTCTGCGGCTTTTTTCCTGCCGTTTCTGCTGAGCTCCCCCCCCCCCCCCACTCAAAGTCAGACCATTCTGACAGGCTCGCGGGAACTTTCAAATTTTTAAGTAAGGTTTTTAAGAAAACGGGACAAAATGGACATTTATATTAAAACGACGGGATGGTCTGGAAATGTTAAAAAAACGGGACTGTCCCATTCAAAACGGGACGTATGGTCAGCCTATGCAAATCCCAATCTGTTAAGTTAGTTCAAGTTCCAATATATAGCAAAACCTCGTTAGCAGCTCTAAATACAATAGGCTTCACATTTAAAGAACTAAATTCTGTATCCTTTTTACAGTTTCGTTGCACAATTCTGTATCCTTTCAATTCTTTATCATTTCAATAATTCCCTTTTACAAATGACATAAATTATGTCAGTGGTGATATAAATTTATGCTGATGGTGTAATTTGTGCCATTCAGGTAAGGACCCATCATGCGAATGACATACTTTCAGGCTTAGCAGACATTTGTGAATGACCGCCATCCTCATCTCCCACCAGAGTCAATTAAACCAAGGCTTCACTATATTGTGAGGGACGCGGTGGCGCTGCGGGTTAAACCGCTGAGCTGTCGATCGGAAGGTCGGCGGTTCGAAACCGCGCGGCGGGGTGAGCTCCCGTTGCTCGTCCCAGCTCCTGCACACCAAGCAGTTCGAAAACATGCAAATGTGAGTAGATTAATTGGTACCGCTTCGGCGGGAAGGTAACGGCGTTCCGTGAGTCATGCTGGCCACATGACCCGGAAGTGTCCTATGGACAACGCCGGCTCCAAGGCTTTGAAACGGAGATGAGCACCGCCCCCTAGAGTCGGACACGACTGGACTTTACGTCAAGGGAAACCTTTACCTTTACCTCACTATATTGTGAGAGGAAATGGGTTAATATAGCAACCATATTGAGCATTTGTGTGAATGCAACCCCCGTTTAACCATCTTGTGTCCTAGGTACAGTTGAAAGCAAAGAAATGAAGATGATAACTTTGTTTTCTTGGGCTCAGGAATAAAGATGGACATGCGTGTGACAAGCTTGAGTCAAAATAGTATTTTCTATCTTATTCCGACGCCATCGGGAGACAATAAAATTTCCTTTGCTTGGATACCCATAACCTTGGGGGGAAGACCATGGCTGACAAGAGAGTAAAAGAGGAAAGGGATGGCCAATGCAGACAGCAAATAATATAATTTACTGCCAACTCAAAGAGTGAGGAAAGTTGCTTAGACAAGATCTTTAACAATAAGGACATTTCAGTTATAACAAAGATAGCAGCTAATGTATTGTAATTTTTACAGTGGTGTCATATTGTTGCCTAGAAACTCAGGCACCCTGAGTTTGGCGTGGAGCTGATAAAAACTTGGTCCCTGAATTCGGGAGAGAGACTAACTTTGCAAGGTGGCTTTTTGCCTACCTGAAAACACAAATCACACAGCAACTCAGGCAAAAGCAAAAGCATTTATTAAAGGGGGAGGGGGGGTGAAGTCCTTTTATAGGGTACAGAGACAAATGATACATACATTCGGTATACATCATATGTCATAAAGCAAGTAATCAAACAATTAAAAGACATTGAATGCACATGAGAATTGAACAACAGAAAGCATTGAATCTAGATAACATTTCACAAGTGGCAAATTTATGGGTTATGTCACTCCCTTTCCCAGCAGTTTGTATCATCTTAAAACTTGCAAGTGTACTCAAGGACTTATAGAATACACTCTTTATTGTTTAGTTGCTGAAAAGGCTAGTTTTTGTATGTAAAAGAAAGAAAGGGTTTGGGGTAAAAGGAAAACATGGTTTCTTCAACTTCAAAATAAGACATGGATGCCATGCTTAAAGGCTAGTACCATCTTTATTAAAAAGCTAATAAGGAAGTCCAAAATTCCAGATAACGATGTGACTGAAATCCTCATGTCAAGAGGAATGATGTGACATCCTTGAATTAAGAGATTTGTAGAGAGATCCAAAGGATCATCAATAGTCCAGGATCAAATAAAGGCAACTCATATACCTTGGGCAAGTCATGTCAACAAACTCATATGCTTTGGGCATGTCATGTCAACAAACCAGGATCTGAAGCAAAGACTTAGCCTGGTAATGGGGAGAGAATTAAGAGAAGGGAGAAATAATGGATAAGGTGGATGGCAGGATATAAGAGTACAATATCGGATGTTCAGGGATAGAAAATACATCCTCGGAGGAGCTACAAGCAGGCGGGGATGGCAAGATCCGTCCAACAAAAAGAAAAAAAAAAAAGAGGGAGCGCCACCGGCACACTCCCGTAACAAATCTCAAGTCTCTGCCGGCCGCTCACCCGGCCCTCCGCCCGTCTCCAACGGAGCGACCAGCAAACACAGACAGCGACTCTTCGAATCCGCGGGCGCCGACAGACCATTCCAAAGCGCCAGGCGTGGCAGGGGCGACAAGGCTGCAAGTCGGGCGGAAGAGGAAGATGAAGAAGGAGGACGCTTGGCGGGGTGATAAGGATCGTTAATAAGGCTTCCAAACCGCCCAACGCGGAGCCTGAGAGCCAGCATAGGGGTGAGTCTTTTCTCCTGGCGTCCCCGCTTTTGCTTCGGAATGGTCGCGACCCGATTTGAACAAAACGGCCGGTGGGGCTTCGCGGCCCCGCCTCCTCCCCCCGGGCGGTGGGTGTGGCGTGTGGGCGGGGCCAGGCGACGCCCGCGCCCCTCCCCTCGTGGAGGGGACAGGACCCGCGCGCTGAAGATTGGGAGCGGCCAGAGGCGCGGGGAGGCCGGCGGTGCCGGAGGGTCGCTCGGGGGTCCGGCCGCCTGCGGTAGGGTACGCGCCGGCCCCGCTCCCGGAGGGTCCCCGCGGAGGGCGCGGCTGGGCGGGCAGGGGGCGCCACGCGGGTCCCTGCGGGCTTGGGGGCAGCGGGGTGCCTTTGGGCAGCCCCCCCGGGGGAGGCGCAGAGCCGCTTGGGGAGGACTCGACGGGGGTGACGGGTGGGCCCTTCCCTTGGAAGCCCCTGGGGCCCACAGCGGCTCCGCAGGTAAGAGGCCCCGCCTGGCTGCTTTTCCAGCGAGACCTGCAGGGCTGGAAATTCAACAGGTCGAGCGGGGAGCCGCGGGGACCTCCGCCTGCAGAAATCCTGCTTTTTCAGCCTATCCCAAGGATGACCAGCAGTATCCCGACCGGGCTGGGTGGGGAACAGACCTTAAACCGGGAGGCTGCTGCGTTCAAAACTCTTGTTGTTTTCCGGTAATATTGCGGGGGATGTTTTGGCCGTTCCTTCCCGCAGTAAACACTGGCTGCCGCCGCCGATTGGAAATTCAACCGGTGGAGATTTGATCTGCAACACTCCGTATGTAGCCTCAGACGTATACCTGGCGTTGAGGACTAAAGACTCTCCTCACTATTACAGCAAAATAGCAATAATACAGGATAACTTCCTTCTGTAATGTCTAGCAGATAGTCCAAAGCAGCAATCACGGAAGGCCATAGAAAGCTCTTTACCAGGGAAATTTCGCTCCTTTTTTTCCAGCCAGTCCAAGGATCAAGGAGCAGGTGGGAACATGGAACAAGAGATATAGGACATTTTCCATGTCCCAAACTGTTGCTGTTCCTTAGTGTTTTTGGAATATTTGCATTATTATTGAAGATGCTTTTAGCCTCTCCATCGCTGAAGTCTGAAAGCAAGGGGAGGATGGTTTGAATTGGCAAATGGTTTTTCCTGCCTTTGGAGAAAAATCCTGTAGAGATTTTAATATTAAAAACTATTCCGTTAAGAGTGTTAAAACCCTTGTGCGTTTTAGTGAGGAAATAGGTGCAAAGGTGGGAAGTGCACAAAATCTCATGCTCTACTTGTCCAGTTCTTGTCTTTTTATGAAAACATTAAAGAAAAATATTCCACCTCCTTTTTCTTCTGTTGTCAAGATATATCTTCTTGTAGATATGGAAACTGACGGGATGTTTTGTTTTGAGGAGAGTGAAAAGCTCTGGGATTAGCCAAAGATTAGATAAGAAACACTGTTGAGAAAACTTCGGTAGGACATTACTGTAAGGAGAGCCACTTCATACGCAGTGACTTTTCCTCAGTGGGTCACGTCTGTATTGCGATGATGTACGTGGTGTGTAAAAACAGATATCTGTATTTAAACATATACACATAATGTACTGATTTGGGTTTTCCTGTGGCATGAAATAAAAGTCTGTGACTGCCAGGGAACAGATGGAACTTTTAAATTCAGGGTGTAGGGCATTTATCTGTTGAAGCCTTGGTGCTGCTCCTTAAAAGTCTTTTTTCATGGCTGTATTGCAAATTGCAATCCTTGGCAGGGTTTTTTTTTCCCGTCTTCCAGGGGAGATGTTGACTGTCTCTTGTTTGATTTTCCAAGAGCCCAGAGGTGCCGGTTGGCTTAAACCAGTGTTTCTCAACCGTGGCCACTTTCAGATGTGTGGACTTGAACTCCCAGAATTCCCCAGCCAGGCTGGCTGGGGAATTCTGGGAGTTCAAGTCTACACATCTGAAAGTGGCCAAGGTTGATAATCACTGCCGTAAATTGATTGCATGGCTGTCCTTTCACAAGGAAGTGATCTGTGTAATGTTCTGCTTGTCACCAACAACATACGCTTGGGAGAAAGTGTTGATTTGAAAAGTGGTACCCGCTTGAAATAGAAAAAGCTTCATTTCTTTCCTCTGTTTGAATGATTACTTTGGGGCCTGTATATTTGCATGGCTATAGGTGAATTCAGTATTGGCTTTCTTCCCTGTAGCTACAGCATAAACGTCTATGAATGCAACCTGTTTTTTTCCTGTGAAAGCTTGTCTCTCATATTACCTTACACATTATGCTTTGCGGGATGGCCATATGACATTTACCTTGCCTTTTCACTTTCCAGTGCAGGGAAATGAGAGCTGTAAATCATTCAGTTCAAGACCCTTACATTTTCCATAGTTTCACGTCCTGCCGTTTCTCGTTATTTCTAATCCTAATTTTACTACAGTTAATACAGTAGTTTACATCCCACCGTTCAAGATAGCAGTTCACACACACTAAGCTAAAGAATTGTAATTGCAAGCATGGTAAATCGTGCACACGGCCAGGCTGAGGAAGGATCATACATGAGTTTGTGTGACACATGGAGTTTCCCCACATCAGCGCTGCATGTGGTGCAGTTGGTGCAGGGGAATTGTGGGTGCTGTGCTCCTTGGAGCACGTTCTGCTATCAGTGTCCCGTTCTTTCTGCTCTTGTAGATGCCATGCGTTAATATTTGCATTTCCATAGTCAGCCCAGCTGATCAGGATCAGACCCAACCCAAATGTGTAGGGTTTATAGGAGTGTGGTGATTGGGTGGAATTCTGGGAATTGTAGTCTCCCTGTACCAACTTGGCATCAGCTCGGGAAATGGTCCACTGGTGCTACAGAGGTATTTCTCAAACGTTTTGAATTTTCAGGTTCCCTGTGACAGGCACTTGGCCTTACCTGGAACAAGATATGCTGTCACAATGCACTTTTGATTGTATTGATTAAAAAAAAAATGAAACCATGCTCACAGATATCTTTTAACTTTCCTTCAGGGGTGTAATAAATGCCCGATGGGGGAAAAGGAGTTTTTGGAGAAAATGTCTGCGGTGTGCATGGGTTGTAAATACTTGATGTGTCCCTCCCCCTTTTCTCTCTCTCTCTCCTTCTCCCTCTCTCTCTTTGCTGATAGATTGCCACACTGGAAACTTACACCTATTGTGGAGAGCCAGATTTTGCCACTCTGGCTGTGATTTCGTTTTCAAAAAGTAGGCATTGTCTTTTTAATTTGCTTTATAACGATTTGGTGGTCTTCAAGACTATAGATGGGTTGCAAACTAGGATGACTGCTAGAAAGAGATATAGAAAATGCCAAATGCCCTTTGGATTTTCCCACCCATATATAGTAGCTCTGTATTAACCATGGAAGTGCAGGTTCTTTCTCTTTGCCAGTGTTATCCTGTGAGTAAAGGGCTATCATGGGATATTTAAGAAGTGTTTCCCTCCCAGCTTCAAAGTGAGGTGGGCAACAAGTAACACTTCCTTAGCCAACCTACTGTTTCTGCTTCTGGGAGGTGACACAGCTGCCTTAAAAGGGTTGTAAGCAACTGTTACGAGTGGCTTTCAGAAGCATTTTGCAGACCTATTGATCATAGCTGGTGGGTTTATGTGTTTATTTGTTAGATTTATACCCCACTTTTACTTTGTGGAACTCAAGGTGGCATACATAATGCTCTCGCCTCCTGTTTTCTCTGCCGCAACAACCCTGTGAGGTGGGTTGGGCTGAGAGAATGTGACTGGCCCAAAGTCACTCAGCTGGCTTTCGTGCCTAAGGGAGGGTTGAAAGTCAGGGTCTCTTGGTTTCGAGTCCAGTACTTTAACTGCTACACCGACGTGGCTCTCAGCATGATGATGGTATCATCAGATCTATGGCCCAAGTGATCAGAGGTACCCACAGGATCAAGGCTGTTGTCAAGATGGCAGAAGCAGAATTGGGCTGTTGCCATGTAAGCTCCGCTCTTTTCATACATGTGTGTGTCATCTTGCTGCATCCATAGAAGGGGTGGAGCTCACATCATGACAGTAAAACTCAGTATTTCTCAACCTTGGCAACTTCAAGATATGTGGACTTCAACTCCCAGAATTCCCCAGCCAGCTGTGCTAGCTGGGGAATTCTGGGAGTTGAAGTCCACATATCTTAAAGTTGCCACGGTTGAGAAACACTGGTATAACTGCTTTCATTATCGCCCTGCCTGCAGACACTTCTGGATCTGATATAATCAAGCAGAAATACAGTAGAGTAATGTACATCAATTTCTGTTGCCTAGCCTTTCTGTGTTAACTGCCTGGACAAAACGTCATGTGGTTTCATTCAAGGAAGGGCACAAAATGAATGTCAGCTAGATACTTCTTGTAATGCGGATTTGGCCTTATCCATATTTCTACAGGGGTTTTAAGATTCTGATTCACGGCCTGCGACTTCCGGACCCATCAGTACTAAAACAATGCCAATTCTAAGAAGCAGCTCAGGGTCCGCAGACAGTAATATTGCACATGAGCTTTCTAGTGTGCACGAAATGATATTTTCAAATGAAATGCTGCCTTCTGACAAGAATTCAACCAGCTTGATGGGGAAGACTGGGTACCAGGATTCCATCTACCTCAGTGCCGCTCACATTTTTCAAGGCATCCGTAACGAAAAACCCCAAGATAAAATACTGGTGAAATATGGGATCGGGCCGTTGCCATCTCTTCCGGATTTCAAAGACGAACAGTTCCAGCGTTTGTCCTACGAACTGGCGTTCAGTGCTCTAAAATGTAAGTGTAAAACACATTTTCAGGCCTTTCCCGCTCTTCAGTGTGAAGTCATCTCGGATTTATACTGTGCATGCAAAGCTCTGCATTGTGTTGGAAGGCCACCGATCATCAGTGTTGTCTGATTCTGTTGAATATTTATCTAAAAGTGCTGCGGCATTTGATCGTTCCTCTGTATATCCCTGAAAAGCGAGCTGGTTTTCATTAAAAGTATGTGCCAGGGTTTTACTGCACACAAGGTCCTCAGCGGTAGCAAAAGAAGAAAAGGACAGGCCTCAGCTCCTGGGATGTTTCTCAGCTCCTGGGAATCAGCTGTTTGTTAGAATAGAATGCAGCCTTTTGGCATCTCGCCTCTCCCTCCCTCAGTGAAAGGCCGATGTTTAGCCTCCCATACAAAAGAGAAGCAACTAAAAGCTGCGTGTGTGCAAACCCAGGCACATGCCTTAAAACAGTAGCCCTTGCCTCAATTTGTGTTTGAGGCCAAGAGTGGAGTTCAGCTGATTCTGCATCCAGTGTGGGTGATTGAGTTCTCGCTGATCTCAAGTTAATGCCAGCTTATCAGTGGTATCTGGCTCCCCTCAACGAAGCTAAGTAGGATTGGGTAGGACTTGGATGGGAGACCACCAGGAGATCCCACAACTTGCAAACTATGAGAGAGGGTAGTTGAAGAACTTCCTGAAGGAAGGAAGTAGCCAGTGGAAAACTACCTCCACACTGCTGTCAAGTAAACTTGATAGAAATGTCCATGTGTCACCAGGAGTCGATCTCAACTCCTTCAAGTCCACTACTTCAAGAAGGACTGGGGTAGAGATGGAATTTGTCAGCCGGGATAACCATCTGCCTGCCCCACGCCTGCTGTACGCTTGTTACTAACTCTGCATGATCTCCTTCCTTCCTTTTGGCCGAACCTTTGCACTTAGGCGCTCGCTTTGCACTCCTTGGCCTTAACCTCATTGGATCAGGGAATTTCAGCTTTGACCCCAACCTTGAAAGACACCTCTAGTTTTGTTTCTTAAGACTTAAAGAGCAGTTTTGGTAGGGTTGTGTTTAAGGGTTAAACAATATCCTAGAACTTTTCTGAAGGCCTTCCTTACTAACTTAGAGTAGCTTGCTGGACCTCAGCCCCCTGCAAAATTAGCAGGAAATAGCTCCTACATGAAAGACGTGGTAGAAGACAAATGGGAAATTACCACGATCAGATGGGAGGTGCTAAGTGGAAAATAATTAGGGTCTGTCCAAGGGCGTCCAGAGGGGGAGTGTCACATGCTTTAATTGTGATGCTAGGTCTGCCATCTTGTTTTTTTTTTTTTACCTAATTATGCTTTGTAAGGAGACTGATGCAAGATTTGCATAATTTATTATCTCCCTGCCTTTGCTGGCATCCTTATCAGAAAAAAATCTGCCAGGTTTTCTCATACATTTGTTGAAAAGGGAACTCAAGGCAAAAATAGTCATTTATCTTGATTGATTAGTGCTTTATTTCTAAATATGTGTCTTGCATATTTGGGTTTTTTAAAAAAGTAGTCCCCATGCAGGGTCATGTTGGCAATTGCCAACTATGTGAGTGTTTTCCCACCCCACCCCCAAGTCAATTTCTTTTTATCCTGAAAGGTCAATCATTAGTGAAGGTGGGCTGGTGAGAGTTACCCTTGGCAACTTGCTAAACAGAGATAGCTATGTCTGGATCAGTGTGCCAAAATGCGGAAGCCCAGTCTGAGTCCATGGAAACTCCTGAAAATATGGTAACAGAAGGTTGTCTCACCTATGCAAGGGGAAGAACCTATTTCTATCCTGCAGTAGTAACTCACCTCCACGGGCGAGATTGAATGTAACCTAACAATTAAGTGGAGAAGAGTGCACGGTTCTAAGGTATATCTATAGACAGGGTCACGAATTCAGAAGTGAAGCTTAAGGAAGTGTTGTGATTTCCTGATCTTGGCACTGTAGGGATGACCCAAATCTTTGAAAGACAGGAGGTGGTAATGTCCTTGTAAGGTATCATATATCATGGCATCTGGTAGCACCTAGCTGGGCTGATCTTGAAAAAAACTGTGTAGGATCAGACTTGAATGGGAGACCACCAGGAGATCCCGGTGCTGTAAGCTGGACATGCTTGGTAATGGTGGAAAAAGGTTCTCTAAACAAGGTGATGAATACAAGTGAATGTTTGTTTTCCATATGGAAGAGACCTCGTGCCTTAATTAGTATAAAAGATCCCAAAATGGAAAATGAAAACCCCGTATTATTCCCTTCCAATGCAGTCAGAATTTGCCAAGCTTTGCTTCTTGTTAACTGCAATCCCATGTCAGGATTAGCAGAGTGTAGAAATAAAAGCAAAATTTCTTAATGGCCTAATAGGGTTTAGAACCCAATATTTTCAGAATTTTTTTAGACATTGCAAAATGTATCTGATCTCTCCTAGATCTGCAAACTTTGTGAACTTTGTGATAGTTTGCAGTGTCTTTCATTATCTTTTTTTTTTCTCCTGTAGATCAAGATGTTTTGGAAAATATATTGATAGACAGTGGCATTTATCCAATTGAGTCAATAGTGAGTAGATATTTAATTCATCTTTCAAATATTAATGTTGTTTCCTTTACAGCATACTTCAAGCAAATCTTACCTTAAACCCATTAGATTTTACCTTAAAAAAACTATGATTTTCATAGATTGCTTGGATTTTCTCCCCCCCCTCCCCAGTTGGTACAGGAAAGGCTAATGCCATGGTCTTAGGCCAGGAGTTTACAGGGGGGTCAAAAAAGTCAAGATGGTGACTGTAACTGTGTGATCAAAGCCCTGCTCCTTTTTTGTGCATGGTACAGTCAGTTGTGTAGTCATGACTGCCATCTTAACTTTTTTCACCCCCTGGTCCTAGGATGTGGCTTCTGTTCTTGAAAATACCCTTCTGAGCCCAGTTTCTTCAATTCTGCATGAACAAATAAAGTGCATTGCAACTGTGCAACTTCTGGGCAGCACCTGTAAGATGAGAACTGAGATGTGTAGTAGATACTGAGTCTTTTGCCCTAGACAACCACACCATTTTGGAACATGACAAATAGTGCAAGAACAAATTGTGTGCATTGCAGATTTATGGATCGTGGACCTATTTGCATGACTTGGTAATGCTGTTTATGTGCAACCCTTAAGAAAGAGGTTCTTGCTCTAAGATTAAGTGCTATTAACTACAAAACAGATCTGCGTGACAAGTCTAATTTTGGTTAATCATGTGTGAGCACTGTACAGGTAGTCCTTGCTTAATAACCCTAATTGGAATCGGCAACTCTGCCGCTATGCAAAGTAGTTGCTAAGTGGGAAATCATGTGACTGGGACTGTGCTTTCTGGCTGGAAAGAGACCAGACTAGTCAGTTTCACACCTTCAGCTTTTGTTTGCCTCCTAACCATTCCACCACTCTTCGGAATGCTCAAGTGCCTGCTTACTGTCTTGTACACATCAAAAGCAATATGATTGCATTGTATCCCAGGGCTGGGAGCTGCGGGCATGCTACGCAAACAGCTTACTCTCTTGAAATCCCTTCCTCTCCAATCTCTCCACTCTGCAATGGGGGGTCAGGCAAAGGAGAGATTGCCTACAGAAATTGGTTGCTTTTTTTCTCCCTCCTCCTCGCAGAGTAGAGAGATTGGAGAGGGATTGCAAGAGAGTAAGCTGTTTGTGTAGCATACCTGAGGCTCCCAGCCCTGGGCTGCCAGTATGAATGCATTGCTTTCAATGTGTGGAAGAGCAAATAGCTTACTCTCTTGCAATCCCTTCCTGTCCAATCTCTCTGCTGTACAAGGGTTGGGGGAAGGAAAAAACAGGTCAGGCACAGGACAATGCGTACTGACTGTAATGACAATCACATGACTGAGGGACACTGCAAAGGTCATAAATGGGCCATAAAGTTATTTTTTCAGCACCGTCATAACTTCTAATGGTCACTGAGCAAATGGTCAGTAAGCAAGTTCCAATATGTCAGTGTGACCATAGAGGTTTATGTTACAATAGTATATATGCTGATTGTTGAATCTTTCATTGGATCTTTTTCTTGGAAAACCCAGTGGTCCAAGCACAAGGACCAGGTGTGCTTATATCATATAGGCCCATTTCCAATGGTGCTAAATCTCCCTTTCGAGAGGGTACCACAGCCATTGGGACATTTCACTGGAGGCTTTTCTGCGCGCATCTTTTAATTCATGGCCTACCCTTAGGTTTTCAAAGAAGAGTAAGCCTCTGCATTTGCTTTTCTGACCATGAATCAAAGTCACCTTATCTGCAACATTTGAGGAGTATCTTTACACCCCAGAGGGAGGAAATGTATTTGATGGTGGCTGTTGGCCTGTTTTGTTTTGATGTTTCCTGGTCTTGATGTGCACCTGCTCCTCCTGCAGTCAGATGACTTGACCAGCTTAGTCGTGGTGATGCTCTACGATCTCCAGGATCGGAAGTTTGAAGCGCGCTGTAATTCTGAGGATGAGGAAACAATAGCAGATGTTCGAGAAGTCGAGCATTATCTATGCAGGTATATCTCCAAAAAGCACATGGCTTCTTTGTGGATTGCTGGTTCTGAAATTTAATTTTTTTTCCCATGTGAAAAAAATATGCCTGGGCATCCTATTATTATTTAATTATTGCCTGCCCTATATCAGTAGATCTCAGGGCATCCACAGGGGGTCAAAAAAGTCAAGATGGCAAGATTGGACTGTGCAATCAAAGGCCTGACCCTTTTTTGTACATGTTGTGCATGCAACGCCCCTGATCTCCAAATCAGTACAGCTGTTTTATAAGGAAAGTGTAAAGATTGTGCTTTTCTCTGTCTACTGAGGGATGTATATTTGAAACTGTTGGTAATCTGGGGCAACAGTTCATCTGCTGCAACTGAACAATTTGTCCTAAATGCTTCTACTTTGATAGCCTAAAAGCCTGGAATTACTGCTAATACCTGGTTTTTTGGTTGCTTACTATTCAGTCATTCGTGCAGATATTCATTGTGTAATGGCCATGGCAAGAAGGCATTCTCTTAAAGAGGTTGGTTGGAGAAGGGCCAATAAAAGAGGACCGGCCATGGGAAGTATCTCCCCAGGAGAGGGAGTGAAGCCAATGGCAAGAAAGCGAATGATCTGGTTAATGACGGGCTAGTGGTTTTGTGGCATGGAGAGCTTTGTGGTTGCAGCAACTCATTGAGAAGAAAAGGGGGACAAACAAACCAATATTTGATCAATTAAAGAAGTGTTTCTCAACCTCAGCAACTTTAAGTTGTGTGGACTTCAACTCCCAGAATTCATTCAACTCCCAATTCTGGGAGTTGAAGTCCACACAGCTTAAAGTTGCTAAGGTTGAGAAACACTCAATTAAATAATGGTTTGGTTGGCTGTGAGTCAGGTCATGGATTGCTTGATGATCCAAGGTGAACAAAAAATAGTTTAATGCAAGGCCTGAACCAGCCACAACATCACTATTAAAATTGGGATCTATGGCTGGATTCCCTGGTAACGCTAAGCCAGAGGTGAGGGCTTGCGACCGCCAGCACCTTGCCCAAATTTGCCAGCAGTGATTTTTCAGGGGGTGGTGGGGAGGCAGTTTGTTTTCCTTTTGTTCAAGAATAATGTTGGGGGGTGGAAGCCAGCAGGCAAACAACACCCATTTCCAACTTTTAACTCATCCGCCCCAGCCCATGATCGACTCAGCCATTTTGCTAGCAGGATTAAGCTGCTCAGTGGCCTGCCTTTTGGGGAGCCTCCAGGAGTAGAAATGGGAGAAGGTTTCTCTCCCAACAACCTCTTGCTCACAGTCCAACTCTTCCAAAGTGCCAAAAAACAGACCGAGAGGCCCTCCTGAAGGTTGCTGACCTCCTGCTGAAGTGTAAGCAGCTTGTGTAAATGTAAACCTTGGGATGAAGAAATCATGATTTCCTGCTTGATGTGATGCATAAACCAGGAAATTGTGCTTTGGTCAACGTTCCATGATTTAAAAAATCATGACTCGGGGTGATGTGAAACCTTAGCCTGTGTTTTGAGGAAAATGTCTGTATTACTAAAAAAGAGAGAGAAATGTCTTTATCTTCTGGGAACAGGGTTCTTGATCATAATGTTTTCAGTACTGGCTTTTGCAGGGGGCTGGAATTACTGTTGTCATAAGGATGAATTCTGCACCTCAACCGCTCTTCCTTTCGGTCTTGAATCTCTAGTTGTAAGACCAAACTAGCCGCTGCGCTAGCAAGATGTCGAATCAAGCATGATGCACTTTCGATCGAACATATTCTGCCAGAAACTATTCGGAAACAAGAGCAGAGGGCATCTACCCTGCCCCTGTACACCTGGGTGAACACGCTGAAAGTAAGGTGAGGTCTACAGCCTTCTTGCTGTCCCATCTCTTTTGCCCACAAACATTCAAATTACGTGACATTTTTGAATGCTCTGTGAGTGGGACCCTCACATTTAAGTGCACTGGTGATAAAATTAACTGCATACTTCTGGGGAATGTTCACAACTCTAGCCTTACCCCTTGAATTTAATGGTCACTTCCTTAAAGCTCGCTGAGCGCCTTAGGGCCAGAAACCCAGATCAACCTAGCTCACCAGTTGAGATAAACTGGAGACAGATCCCTATGTAAGCCACTTTGAGTTCCTGGAGAAAAGCTGGGATATAAAACTAAATAATGTTGTTAATTGTAATTAAGTAAGGAAAGTAAGAGTACACTAATATGAATTTATTAGTGCAAGCAACACTAATAAACAGTGTTAATTGTGTAGTGTATAGTGCACTAATAAACAACACCAATAAGTGTCCTAACAGCCAGGAACCACGCTGAGACAAGGAATAGGTCTCTAGTGCCTTATTACTGCTACATTAAACAGAAAATCCTAACAAACTGAAGAAGCATAGGAAAAACTCAGACAGATAAACCTCAAAGGTTAAGGCGGGTCTGATCTGTGTCTCTTTGAATGGCTGCTTAACTCCTCAGTACTATGAATGCGTTTTCCCCCCTGGATAGGGGCCCCCTCTTGCTCACCATCAGTGCTCATGACAATAAGTATGAATAGAAAGAATGGTATCAGAACCATAGATATCAAGGGGTTATTTGACTTCTACCAATCCTTGGTGGTCAATGGCTTTTTAAAGACCCCCTGAAACAAAATATTTAAGTTTACAAACCCAGTAAGACAGTTGCTCTTTCATATTCCTGTGGAAGCATCAATACAACTATTTTTAAATATAAAACACAATAATGTGAAATGTAAGCACCATCTTTTCACAAAGAGTTGTGTCATCCTTTTCTTGTTAAACATTGAAGAGTCACAGGTATTCTTGCAAGATCAAGGTGCCCAGTTAACAAACTAAAGGTGGATAAAGCTTACAGCCAATCTTGGTCATAAAGCTCTGTCTTTAGTCTTAGCTCTGGAGACACTGGGGATTAGTGATGGGTGTCCACGAGGGGAATCAAAAAAGTCAAAATGGAGGTTATAACTGCATGAGTGAAGCCCCGCCCCTTTTTAATGTGTGAGGTCACAATTTTGATGTTTTTGGCATATACCATGGGTGCCCCTCAATCAACTGTTCTTTCTAGCCAGAGAATGGGAGAGGAGTGAGCAGTTGCAGATTTTGTAAAACCTGATATAAGTGGCCCCCAAGAGTGTTTGTCCAGTTGTCTTGATTTATCGCACAATCCTGGTTCATCAGTGCCACCATTGCAGGAATTCAGCATTTTAAATAGTATCTTGGAGCTGCAGATCTTGAGAATGATCAGGATGTCTTATCATGACCATGAGCGGTACCAAAGTTCTCTGGACATTCCAGAGGATACACTGTACTGGATCTATTTATTCAAATGACAAGGTGATTTTTCTTTTTCGTTTCCATAATGTGCCATATTAATAGCTGTGGTTTATTCTACAGCCTGGAAGAAGTTCATAGCCTTTTACAGAAAGAAGGCTTCACAAAAGTAGAATCTATCTCAGATTTTGATGGTTATGCATATTGCCCGGATAAGCACTGTGAAGATGTACTCATTTTCCCGTCTTTTCTTAAAGAAAAGCTCCTTACTTTGGAACTGTTTACTAATTACAAGCTCCTATTGCAAGTAAGTGAAATAGTTAGTAGAACTATGAGTGTTTTCCTTCTTAGTCTTCCACCACTGAATATTTTTTAAAATTTCCAGTGAGGCAGACAAGCCAAGAGTAATATTATAATTGCATTGTGTAGTACAACTCTACTTTATTTCAGAGTAGTCCATTGTTTATCATAGAGTTGGGAGGGACCTTAGAGGTCTTCTAATCCAACCTCCTTCCCAGTACTGGAATCTTCACACCATCCCAGACAAATGGCTGCCCAACCTTTGCTTGAGAACCTCCAGTGGTGGAGCATCCATTACTTCGGAAGGCAGGCTGTTCCACAGCTTAACAGCAAATTAATTAAAATCCTTTTATTTATTTCGTCTTACAATAAAAACAGAATACAAAAACAAACATATTACACATACAAAATTACAAACATATAACACATACATCAAACACTAACGAACCAAGAAGTCACACTGCACAAATATATGGTTTCCGGCTATCACAAGTATGACTATATTATTAACTATGACATCCTAACCTTTTGTCTTTATTTTATCTATCTTGCCCTATTTCTATATAATTAATCATTTAAACTGTAAAACCTACAATCATTACATTGTTTTTTTCCTTATTGATAATATAATCAAGAAATGGTTGCCATATTTTCGTAAATTCAGCCAAACCTTTATCCTTCATCAAATCTGTCGGCTTTGCCATTTGGGCTAAGTCCATTGTTTTAATAGTCTACTCTTCTATCATCGGTATATATTCCTCTTTCCACTGTTGGGCATATAGGATTCTCGCAGCTGTAATCATGTATAATAAAAGCTTTCCATGGCTACTGCTTAACAGCAATTGTGCTCTCTCTCAAGTGATCTGGAACATTTGAAACAAATAATTAGGTTTGTTGTGCCTTATACAGATATAAAATCAGATTAGATCAAAATAAATAAAATGAATTATGGGTGTGTCTTTTGGTTTGGGCATTGAATTGAATAAAGTCTTCCATGATTCCAAGAATTATTTGAGGGGAAGAATGTGTCTTCTAGAAGCTTGATATGTTAAAAAATATGCACTGCTTATGATTCTTTTCTAGTTCAGCGAACAAGTTCAGATAGTACTATTAGAATGCTATGATTTCTTCATTTTCTTTCCAGTATCTGAGGTTTTTTTTTAAAATGTTCCTATGTTATGAATTGTTATGTTCCTCAGGAATTTGATTAGACTTACTCTAAAGCTTGACAGAAAAATTCTACTTTTAAAAACCTCCCAGTTCTCATTCTATTTGAAGATGGAGAATGGGATGTAAATGTTCTTTCAAAGAAAAGGAGAATTTCAACCCTAACCCCACCCCCCACCCCCCAAAAATAGAAGTTGTCTCCAGGAAGGGGTGTTAGGAGCAGACCTTGTGCACCATAAGCCCTTGCAGAAGGGGCACCTTTCCTAGTGATCTTCAGCACTAAGAAATAAATATAAGACCCCAAGTGTTTAATGGCATTTATGTACAGTCAATGACCAGTGAAGATCCCAAGCACTTACTTGAGGAGAATGGTTGTGCTTCATTTATGAAGCGTTGCTGTTTTCCAGCAGTTCAATTTGAGCGTCAAGGTTATCATGCTGCTTCTGGAGCGGATCAGCACATGCTTGTAGACGTTGGCCCAATTCTCACATGCCAACAGAATGCCGTCTGAAGCCATCTTATTGAACAAGTGTTTGAATCCTCCTTCCGGGATGATGTTCACCAAAAATATGTAGAGCAACCACCTTAGTTTGTACTTAGTGCAGCTCCTTCACTCTGAAGGGAAACTTGTAATGCAAGAACTGGCTGTAGGTCTTCTAGATGCAAAAGCAGTTTAACTGGGTACGTCTGTCAAAACATTGTTTTGACTTAGACCCCCCCCCCCCATGCCAATCCTGTTGCAAGGAATGAGGTCTGCTGGCTGCATAGTTCCCATGCCAGTGTTCCTGTTTAAATGCGATGGCTCAGTGTTCCTGTTTAACTCTTAGGATAACTCTCGGAGTCTTGCGGTGCATTCGGTGAAAGCCCTGCTGAATATGGACGATGACATTTTAGTTGCACAAATGGGGTCGTGGCTCACCCTGGCCCACATGTCAGTGCTGACCAATCAGGATACTTGCCGAGTGTTTGTATGCGGAGTAAAATCCATGGCCAAGGAAGCTGAACTGAAGGATTTGTTTGCAAGGACGGAGTGCAAAAGTAAGTACAAGATTGGTTGCATTATTGCTGTATAAAAGTGACAATTGCTTCCAGGGAGCACTTATTGATCAATATGGAAGTTTAAGTAATGATCTGCCTTAATGTTTTCTCACTCAACGTGCTTAATGACTGTGATGAAGACAGAAAATGTCAAAGGTGTGCCGTATCGTCTCTTCTGCAGCATTCGTCCTGCCCGGTCTAACTTGCCTTAACTTCTTTCTTTTTTTTCCCCCTCCTGCTTCCCAAGATATTGAGCTGCTTCATGAAGATTTTACAAACATTGAACCAACTTATTCCAAACTGCAGAAAGTGAAAGTGATTTTGCTCCTGCCTCGCTGTTCAGGCCTGGGTGTTAGCAATCCAATCGAATTTATTTTAAAAGAGCATGAAGGTAACTTAGAGTTAATTACCAAAGGTTTTTGATGCCTAATTCTAGGTAGTGATGCTTCTCTTTATGTTGCATTTGTGGTCATGGTCTAAATCCTCCCTGCTCCTCCTCCTCCTCCCAGAACTTCTCACATGGAAAGTACAGTTTTCCACCATTTTTAGGCAAGAAATACACAAAACTTGTAGAATTTTAGTTTTAAATATATTTAAGACAATATCAAGAAACAAAAGCCCTCTTCCAAAGTTGACCCCTATTGAGGAACTCTGGTGCAGCCATAAGGATGATGTAGCCACATCCTTTTTGCTTATAGCTCGTTCATGGCCCTTCAGGGGTTATCTTAAATAATGGCTACATTAATGCAGCATGTTGGTTTAGTGCCACATTACCAATGGCTGGGGACTAACAGCCCCGTTAGTCCTTGAAACAAGCTGGTGGCCTTGATTCCTTTCCTGATCTTCTCTGCTTCCTGGAAGGGAAATCATGATGGTCCAGTCAAGATGGCTGACACCCTGTGGGGGTTGGGAGGGGCTGGGCTGCCACTGGCGTGACTCCACACTGTGACTGCGTGAGCACCTGTCTCTGTGCTTGATGGACCTGTTGAAGTTCCCAGGAACCAACAAACCCGAGATTGAGTTTTGGGCAAGTTAATGAAACTCAAGCCATGGTTTCACACTGAAATGAAGGTGCTCCATCCCAGTTTAGGTGATGGCAACACTAAAACACAGAGAATTCTAGCATGTATAAACCAGGTTGACATCAACCATCTTCAAGCGCCATGCCTGACTTTGGGAAGCAGTGCAGTACACTATGTTTGGCAGACTTGCTAGCTGCTCCCATTAATTTTAAATGACGGTGCAGAATGTAATCATTATTTCCTGACCACTAATATCCTATTGTATTTACTTGTTTTATTTCATTTGCTCTTTAGATGCAGAGTTACTTAGAGATCTCTCTCAAGGATCAGTAGCTGAAGATAAATTGAGCATACTTGCTCAACAGCAGCTGAAAGAGCTGACACATGCAATGCAGTGTGAGTTTGTTTGTCATGAACTAAATTATTATAATAGGTGAAATCAGGTATCTCTAACATACACACACCCTCCCTAATTTCTGTTACCCAGCTCCTTCTCTGTCTCTTACTAAAAGCAAGACCCTTTTCTCCTGTATTCTAAGCCCTCAATGTTACAGATCTTAATTTAGCAGACTTCGGGTGTAATGGGCAGAATCTGAATTTCAAGCTCTAACAATCTTTGCCCCAAGCAGCAGACAGTCTGTTATTTCCTGAATCACTCCTGACAGCATCTGCACATTTTGCATACATTTCACATCCATTCTGCATGCATTGCAGACATTGACCCTGGCGTAAAATCCCATTAATCGGTTAAGAGATATTCAGCTCTAGCTGACACCCCCATTAGTCTGTAACATTGATGGCTGAATTATTAAAAGTGAAATTTAAAAGAAAATGTTGGGACCTGTAATAAAAACCAAGCCTTTTTGTTCGTTTGAAATGCTTCAGCACACCTTTGTCAAATCACCTCTGTATTGCGATGATGGTCGGTCATGCGAGCGAGGATTCAGTTGGGGTTTTAGGGAAACTGAAGGCAGTTTCTTGAAGGCAGGGCCACTTACGAAGGACAAGCTGATACTTCTGCTTTGCCACCTCTTGGAAGCAGAGCACTCAGTCTCCTGAACTGGCAAAAAAAAAAAAGGGTGTGTGTGTTGCCAAATCAAGTTTTGTTCTTTATGTTTTGGCTGGAATTATTTTGTTCCACCCTAGCCTGGGGGAACCAGTAGTATCTGCAGTAAGGATCAAAGAGCGGCAGATGGTGAAAACAGTATTGTCTTGCAAGTCCACCCCTTTGTACGTGGGTTATGGCGGGGGTCCCCAACCCCCAGGCCGCGGACCGCTACCGGTCCGTGGCCTGTTAGGAACTGGGCCGCACAGCAGGAGGTGAGCGGTAGGCGAGCGAGTGAATTTACAGCCTGAGTGTTTACAGCCGCTCCCCATCGCTCGCATTACTGCCTGAGCTCCGCCTCCTGTCAGAGAAAGCAAGCCCATTGGCTGCTATCTCCAAACAGTGCAAAGAAAAAAGTATAAAAGGTCAGGAAAAAGAGGAAGCGCTTGAATCATCCCGAAACTATCCCACCCCCCCGGTCTGTGGAAAAATTGTCTTCCACGAAACTGGTCCCTGGTGCCAAAAAGGTTGGGAACTGCTGGGTTATGGCATTGCACACAGGCCAAAACGGGGTGCAGTTTGTGGTATGACACTGTTCTTCTCCCTTTGACGAAAGAGGGAAACTCTGGATACTCATGGGGGAAAGCGTACAGGAAAAAGACCAGCCATTGTTTGATCCTGCCTTCTGATTAAACGAGAGGAGGAATATCCCGTAGGCAGTCTCGGGGACCAGTGGCACAACCTTGGACGCTGGGAATGTGGTGTGCATGGTCTCACCAATGGCTACCAGGGGAGCTGGCCTGTTTGCAAGATGGCTTGCACGGTTGGTAAGAAGTACCCCTTGATCAGAAGGCAAACGGGTGAAATAGCTCTGTTCTGCCAAGATATTCTCCACCATTCCATGCACTCCCAAATAAAGCACTGGCCGGCCTTTCTTCCAAAGGAGACTGGAAGAAGGCCGTGGTCACTTCCCAGTTGGATTACTGCCGCGTGCTGTACAAGGGGCTGCCCTTGAAGACCATCTGGAAATTACAGTTGGTCCAGAACGCAGCAGCATGAGTAGTTTTGGGTACCTCTCAGTTTGCCGGTATTACGTTGCCCCTGCCCAAGCTGCATTGGCTTTCACTTCCTTTCTGGGTGCAATTCAAGGTGCTGGCTGTCACCTTTAAAGCCTTACATAGCACAGGGCCAGGTTATCTCCAGCACTGGCTCTCCCTGAGGGTATCTGCCCATCCACCAAGTCAGAGTGGGTGGGAGTGCTCCAGGTCTCTCTCCTTAAAGGCTGTCAACTAGCCCAATGCTTTTCAACCTTGGCAACTTCAAGATGTGTGGACTTCAACTCCCAGAATTCCCCAGCCAACATCCTGAAGTTGCCACGGTTGAGAAACACTGATCTAGCAGGACCTAGGAAGTGTTCCTTTGGAGTAGCGGGCCCTGCCCTCTGGAGACCCTTCCCTCTGAGATGCAACAGGCACCGACCTGCCTAACCTTCTGGAAGGCCTTTAAAAGCTGGCTTTTCCATCAAGCATTTGGATAGGGTGAAGCTGGAGTCCAGTAATTGTCATTTTTTATGTATTGGAGAATATTGGTTTAGGGTGCTGGGAGTTGTTGTTTTGGGCTCTTGGTTTTTATGTTTTTTATGTTCCTATCACTGCTGCTGTGAGCCTATCAGAGTTATGGCATGTAAGATGGGAGGCCATAGAAGCCTCTTAAATAGATACGTTGTTTTTTTTAAGTCAGGATGGCGGGTATGGCTACACAGTTGAAGCCCTGCCCCTTTTTGCATGTATCTTCCCCCAAAGAGGCAGGGCTTTGATCACATAGTTGCAGCCGCCATCTTGACTTTTTTGACCTCCCATTTGCTCCTGTGCCTCCCTCTTTATTTTCCAAAAAGGTCTTGAAGGTCCAGAGATGTTCTTGGAAATAAGAATTCTGCTTTAAGTGGGTACTTTGCTTTTCAACAGGCTAACTTTCTATTTGATTTTTTACTCTTAACAAATTAAATGTTTAAAAAGTTACATGGGGCACTCATACCCAAAATATAATAATATAAAAGAAATTAAGAGATATGAAAAATGAAAAGCAAAATAAACAATCATTGCAGCAGCAGCAGATTTTAAAAAACCGGCAGCCAAAGCGTAAGGATACATTGCTGACTAAATAATATTGCTATAAGTAACAATAGTAGTCCCTTGCCTGCTGTCTGGAAGTTGTTGAAGAGGAGACAAGATTTTTTCATAAAGACGATCATTGGTAAGATCCAGTTGCAATTAAAAGCTGCAGGGGAAAAGATGACCAGAAAGAAGAGAGCTGGTACAGTCAAGAGTGAATGGCATGTGAAAGAGAGTTTGTGCTAAATAATCTTGGAAAGATGAGGCTACTGTAGTATGTGAACCTCAGGCAATGTGAGTGTCTATTAAAATACAGGACTGCTTCTGGTAAAGTATTAATTCCTGGTTGTTTGATGGACAAGGATTTTCTTAATTAGGCCATTTGGACCAGCTTTTAGAAGGTTCTTCATAGCGTGTTCTTGAATGATAATTGACTGGACTAAGCCTGATCTTGAATTCCTGCAGTTCCTAAAGTGCAAGCAGTGGTCTACTGCACCTGCTCGGTTTACCCAGAAGAAAATGAAGTGGTGGTGAACAAAGCCTTGGCATCTGGAGCAGAAGGAGCAAAGGCCCAGCCGTACAAGTAAAGAACATGCTTTGGCTTACTTTCCTCAGGAAGTATTTCCACCTGTCATTTGCAGAAGGCCTGTGTGGGGCAGTTGGTGCTACAGAGACAACACAGTTCACCTCCATGAGGTGTGGAGAAAATGCTCCCTTGACTGACTGAGGCTCCAAATCTCATTCCTCCAGACACCTCTGGCGTTTCCATTATCAAAGGCCTCTGCGGTGGCATTTCTAGAGAGAATTGGAAGCACCAGAGGAGTCTGCTGGAGCAATGTGAGAGAGGTTTCCTTCCCTCTTCAGAAGAAGGTTGGTGGAACACGATGCCCTAGCTAAGCCTCCTTCAGAGTTTGGGCAGCCCTATTTGTAGTGTTCAGAGTGCCTTATATTTTGCATTCTGGCCCAGAAGTGCATAGAAAATCGGGAGAGTGTATAATCCACTTTAGCTATATTGATTGTAGCAATGTTACCAGGTTAGAAACTCTGCTGCTTGCGTGTCCTTACATAACTTGCTAACTCATGCTTAAATGAACCATGATTTACTGAATGACCCAGTTGCTGCCTAGATTCCATCAGCCCACTGAGTCAGAAACCAGCTAGTTGCATTTTAGTTTACCCCGAGGGTTCTCCTATTTGGTGCTACTGTGACCTCCTGAAATGATAGGCGTATTTGTGAAACCACCCGAAAAAATACATATGTACACACACGTAAAAGAATGGACGTACAAGAAAATAATGCTTTTTAACAGTGTCCTGTCCTTGACCAACCACAGAATATTGGTTGATCTTTCCATGTTGATAAAATTCAAGATCTCTGCAATCTAAGCCCTGTCTCATTTTTATGAGCATCACGTGTGTGATGCAGGCAGAAGAGGGGCAGGGCTTTGACAGGTGCTTGTGGCCGCCATCTTGACTTATGACACACAGGTGCGCCTGCATATCATTCCAGGATTTTAGATCAGGCACAGCAGAATCCTTCAGTCAAATAAAACAATATTTTTGGCAATACCTCATCTAGTCATCCATTCTGAATGTTCACTATGCAGTTTGACATCATACTGATCTCTCTCTGATCTTGAACCATATACTGAAAATTCCCATATTGATCAACATTAATATTAAACCAAAATGGAACAGGTCCACAATATGTGCAACAGTAACCCCTTCTCCATCAGCACCAATATGGTGCTTCTATTATACAAACTTTGACAGCCAACCTTTATTAAGCATTGTCAGGCATCTCATTTTGTGGATCTCATTTTGTAAACTTTTAAAGGTGGATTTTGGATTTTGAAAAATCTTAAAAACTGCTGCAATTGTGTTTATATTTCATAATTGCCAAGATATGGCCTCATATCTTCTCTTGGACTCTGAAGTAGATTTGCAGGCCTAAGACTGGATACTATCAAGTCTATATTGTTAGATGGGCTCTGTATCACATGTGTAGTTTCCTATAATTCAGCAAATAAAGGTACTTGAATAATGGATTATGTGTAAGAATACACATATCCATTACCCCACCTTGCTTAGTTAGTAAACAACTTAGTCCCAGTTGCTTAGTAGAGCTTTTAAAAATTACAGAGAGACCATGAATTGACTCACATTTATTTTACATGATGGCTTCTACACCGTTTGTTTGTATCCACCATAGGCTTTGTCCACCAGTTCTTCCTTTGTGTTCTAAGTTGGAAGTCATCTCATCTGCACAGAACTTTTTCCAGCTGGAGCCCTCAGATATTTCTAATAGCTGTTTTATAGCTGTTTTAAGCCGAGAGGTAAGTAATGAGTTTCTTCAGCCCACGAGGAAGGGGAATGAAATGTGGCGTCTGTTCAGATATTTAGCGTTGGCTTAGATCAGCATTTGGACGCCTTGCATGCACTGCTGTAATTAGGGTTCTGAGACAAGAGGGCTTGCAAATTGGGGGGGGGGGGCAAGGAATGAAATAGAGTTGCTAAAACAGAAGGCGGTTATGGGGGTTGTCAAGGAACAGAATTGTTTTGAAGGCTCTGCAGAAGCTGCAGGCTTTTCCTCATGTTTGCTGTAATCCCTCAGAATTGCTTCTAAGTGCCAAATTATCCTTTCACACTGCATTTGATGTGCTATGGAGACTTGTCATTTTGGGGGAAAGAGGGAGTCCCTGCCTCTTCCTCCAGTCCTGCATAACATCCTGTGAAGCTTTGTGCAGGACCAAGTCTCCCTTACATAGATGGGACCCTTCCCTAGTAGCTAGATAATGGGTGTGGCTTGGGTGCTTCAACCAGTCAGCGTGTGGGAGACATGTCTGGGGCTTCCAGATTTCAGCTGTCATGCCTCCCCTTGAGGATTCCTCACTTCAAGAAGAGAAACTGGCAGGATTGCAGTGTCTAGAAAATGAGCAAGATCATGGACAAAACAGTAGAAGACCTTCTTGTGGACTTTCACTCCAGGTTCTAGAGCAGTGTTTCTCAACCTTGGCAACTTTAAGATGTGTGGACTTCAACTCCCAGAATTGCCCAGCCAGCATGTTCTAGAGCAGCCTTTCTCAACCTTTTGACCCTGGAGGAACCCTTGAAATATTTTTCAGGCCTCAGGGAACCCCTGCACATTCAGGTTCAAATAGAGGCCAGAAGCTACAAAATTATTACATTTGTTTCATGAGTAGGCCTGTATATATGCATTAACAGTGTTCTTAAACTAAAAATATAGAATGAAGCTTACTTCTTTAAGGTGAAGTCCGAATTTGAAATAATTTTTTAAATGAATCGTGATCTCCTAGGGAATCCCTAGTGACCTCTTGCAGAACCCTAGAGTGCCATGGAACCCTGATTGAGAAACCCTGTTAGAGAATGAAGGCTCTTGAAACTGCAGGCATAAAGTTGAGATGTAGTCCTTACTTACAACTACGTAAAATAAATTAGAGATCATCCTGCTTAGCCCTTAAGTACATGTAGCTGTGTTTCTGATAGAGCCACCTCTCTTCCCAGTATGAAGACTTTTCCTTGGGTGTCTTCTCTGCTGGAAACAACTTTAAAGTTTCTGCCTTATTGCTCAGTCCCTGCCTTCTTATGTACAGAGACTGCTGAAATTGTGTTTTTGAATTTGTGTGGCTCTTGACCCTATGGGCTGTTTCTGGATAATCCTTAATTATTGTTGACTTGGTAAATTGGATTGCAAAGCTTATTTACTTTCTATGATTCTGGGCTGAATTTTAATTTCAGCACCCATATTTTATTGCTGGATTTAGGCCATAAAATAGGACATGAGCAGTGAATTTTGTCATTTTTTAGCCTGCCCTATATTGTCAATTCTATTTCTTGGAGGACTCATTTACTCATTGTTCCACAACTAAGTGGGTTTTGATGTTTGTGCAATGCAGCTGACCTAAGGAAAGTTTAGTCCACAACTACTTCAGCTGTTTGGGGTTAAAGATGCCCCTCTCAATCAGCAGTACTGAGTTTTATGATCACACAAGTTTTCCGCGCTACTCACCCCAATAAATATGTCATGTGAAGCCATCCTTTGGATCCAACTCAGTAACTTTGGGAGCTCTATCTAGGAATTACAAGTTTTTCATTCCAGAAAACGCAACCAACTACAAATAGCCTTACTTAGAAAAATAGCCAGTACTATAACAGTTTCTGGATTCCAAATAACAATGCCTTTGATTTGCAGCTGAAACTGAAACATTCTGAATTGTGAGGCTTTGAGTAGACTTACTCACATTTCTTTATTTAGGGCTATAACAGGTAACAAGGTCACCCATTATTAAATCATGATTAAATGGTGGAAGTGAGAAGTGAATCTAGGCCCAAAGGAATCTTTTTTGGACTTTGATAGTATTTAAGTAGATAAATAATTTTCTATTTTTACAAGGATGAGTCACCATGGATTTATTAAATGTTGAGCTCTAACCGTCATCAACCTTACTCAATATAGATAATGCTGACAGATGGGAATTGTGATGCAAGAAATGGGGAAGACCATCTGTTGGCCATCTTTGTTACATTTCACCATCCTGCTTAATAGATCTGGAACATAGTGTGACTTGAACAATAAGGCAAAATGTTGGAGCCCACTAGATATTTGTTAGGGGCAAGATTTGGAAGGTCTGTGTCAAGATCTGGAAAATGGTTAAACATTTCGCATAACTTGAATTTTCAATATTGCTAAATAAACTGTAGTTTACTGGTGGGGTTCAGCTGCGCTAATTTGTGTTCTTTTATTTGCACAGAGAGACCCATCTGAGTCTGTGTCCGTGAAAGATGTTTTAGCTCGTGCCGCAGCAAAAGGATTGTTGGAAGGAATTGATTTAGCAAAGCCATCTAAGAGAGAAGAAAAAAAGAAAAAGAAACACAAAGTAATTCAGATGAAGAATCCGCTTAAAGAGGCAGTGATGCAGTCTCGGATTCAGGAATTCCTGGAACGAGAGACGAAACCTGGTATGATTGATACAGACTCTTGCGTGTCTAACGTGGTTGCCAGTACTTCTCAGATGATGGCCCAAACCAGTGAGTCCATAGCCTTGAAGAAAACAGCCCAACCCCTCTCAAACTCATCTCTGCCTGTGATGGCAAAGAGTAACCTCACCACCACCTCATCCATGCAAAAAATGCTTGAGAAACATCGGAATGCCAGGAAGCCCAAGTCTGATGATCGGGTCATGATCTTGAAACCTGTTGAGATTGTCCTGCCTCCTGTGATGATGCCTTATTTTAACCCACAAGGGAACAGGGCTCAGATTTCAGCTAACCACTATTATTATCGTTGGATTGGTGCAAAAACTGGAACACTGAGCCCTTCAGGATCCAAAAAACTGATTAAGTCAAAAGAGCCCTCTCCACCTTCAGTGGCCAAGCAGTCTCGTCCGTGGCTTTGAAGACGTCGTGATCTTTATTCTTTCAGAACTTGAGACCGATTTTCATCTAACAGTAAACTCCTGAATATCATTTGGGCACTAAATGTAAGAAGCAAAGCGCTTTTAGAAAGCAATTAAAATGCAGATCTCTTTTCATGGCTATTATGAATGTAGCAGAAGAGCTGTTTTGCAAAGGTTTTTATTATGTAATGCTTGCATCCAGTTTCAGTTCCTTTTGAATGTCAAAAGATCTAATATTCACACTTGGATTATGGAGATCATTGGAGGAAACTTTATATGGGCAATAGCTAATTAGTTTTAAGCCACAACAGAGACAAATTTTGTCTGAATGTATTTAAAGCAACTGCATTCTAAGGCTAGCCACTACAGTTATAAATGAAAACGGGGGCTGTACAAATAGAAAAGGATGATAACTGTTTATTCCCAAGGCATTGCATATCATTTCCCTTGGGAATTTGGAATATGTTGCCCTTTTCTGCCTTAAGAAGATCACTTCTGGCCTACAAAATTATCCTTGAAGACTTCTGCCTGCTTAACAATCCTCTCAGTCTTCTCTTAAGAACAGCATTTTAAAAAGTTTATAGTGGTCATTGCTTTGAAAGATAAATCGTAACAACGAAGAAAGTTAAAACATTTGGACAAGAGAATATTTCTGGCTTTGTTGGTTTAACAGCATCATTATTACATGCTTTCATTTGGCTTCGACGTGACACCAAACTTCATTAGCAAGTCAGTATAAATCATTATTATGCCATATGGTTAACTGGAAACAGCATATTAAACAATTCCTGATTATTTTATTAACTGTAGTTTTTTTATTTCCCCCCTGCAGAACAGCAAATTAGTCAGCCTGGTTGTAACATACACATTTTGGAGCTGATTTGTGCATTACAGAAAAGATGAAGTTCTTCGCATCCATAGGTTAATTGCAGCCTTTCTAGAATAACTGATGGGTGTTCATCATAGACCTATTTCTAGAAATCACAGTTGGCTGAGCTTCTCAGAGATCTTTTCCCGCATTTTCACACTTTCTTTGAACATAGTGAAAAAATGCTGCACAATACTGAAGTGTGTATTATTTGTTAGAAGTATATTAAGTTAGTGTATAGCAAGAATGAAATATTTTAACACGTTTGATTGGAGCGCGATGCATCATAGCAACAAAGCTTTATTGTGAGTTGGCTGGTGAGCAAGGACCAATAAACTCCAGGGTAATCAAAGAGAATTTTGTTCCAGGGTGGAGAATGCTAACAGTTCCATTGATAATGTGTATTCTCTTCTAGGATACTCGTATTGCCCAGTCTAGTCTACTAAAATGTAAGGGACAAAGTAAGTTGGATGGGACCTTATCTGGTCTACTCTCCTGTGTCAGTGTAGGAATGCACTAAACCATCCCTGCCAGGTGGCTATCCAGCCTGTGTCTGAAAAACTTTCAGTGAGGGAGGGTCCACTGTTGTTCAAGGAACTGTTGCACTGCTTCACCACCAGGAAACTCTTCCAGTATCCAGCATCATCTGCTATATTTTGATTTCAAGCTGTCAAGACCGTCTTCAGCTCTTGGGTTCAACAGAAAACAGGTCTATCCCCACCTGCCACTTTTATATCCCTCCTTAAGCTTGCTTCCTTTGCTGGCAGTTTTAACCACTCCTTCCTTGGTTTGCAGGCCCCCTTATCAGTTTGGTAGGCCTCTGAATCCTGTCCAGCATCTCTGTCCTTTTTAAGTGTGGTGACTAGTTCTGACAAAGCACTCCAAGTGGGAGCCAACCAGCACAGAATATAATGGGATCGCTGTGATCTGGACTAACGTCTCTGTTAATCCGACCCAAGATTGCATTCCCTTGAATTTTTAGCTGCTGCATCACAATGCTTGCTCATGTTTAGCTGATGGTCAGCTAATTATTTTTCAGCTAATCTTCTCATGTGCCCTGCTGCCAAACTGGGTCTTGCCAATCCTGTATTTATAGATCTGATTTTTTCTTACTGATGCGTAAACCTTATTGTGCCACAGTTGAACATCATTCCAATGTTCAAACTTGAGGTCAATATAAATTGTCCTTAATGGTGTTAGACAATTTCCCTCAAAATCTGGTAACATCTCTTCCATTCAAACTGTTACTAATAACAGTACTAGACATCTCTGGATCAAAGATGAAACCCTTCCAGGACAAGGCAGAACCTTCTACAGGTATATTTGGGGTCTGTTGCACCCTTGTCTCTATCTTTTGCTTGTGTAGGTGCCCAGTAATAAATGTCTAAAACTACAGTTCTGTTTCTTATTTCTTTTAATCTTACCCAAACACTTTACAGGACTCAAACATTTAGGGGCATTTAATTTTTCAAAGGCATAAACCTTTTTCACATTCAGAGCCAGTTCAATGCCATTCACCAGATCAAATCTGGGACCTGCATTTGCACTGTAAGCCTCAGGAGATAGATGTCCCTTCTTTGCAAAAACATTTCAAAGGTGGGGTGCTCTGTGATGAGCTTATCTGTTTTCCTGTATTTTCTGCAACATGGTCTATCTTCTCAGGAACTGCTCAAAGCAAAAAACAGAGAAATGCACTTCCGCCAAGATTCCAGGCAGAATTCATTTTAATCTGGATATAGTGCCATGAACCACTATAGTGATTGGCGCCAATTTGCAAGGTAGCACTGAATGGTCTTCATTTGACATCAAAATATTCAAATATTCCAAAATCCTTTTTCTTGCTTTAAGATACTGGGTCTTTAAAAAAAAATTCTCCATTTCTTATTTTAAACCGGAAGTTCTAGAAGAATGAATTACCATTTGCGTTTGTTGAGTGCAGCAGCATCCATGGTAGGCTGAAAAAAAGGTCAAGATGGCCTTGATTGAAGCCCCAACTCCCTTTTTATGTATGGCCTTAGATCTCATGATTGTGGCCACCATCTTGACCTTTTTTTTTTAATCGCCTGGCAGATGCTCCTTTTGATAAACACATCTGGAGCAATCTTGTCTTCTCAGCCTTTTTCTATTTGGCATCCTCCTCCTCAAAGTTTCAATCTAACAAAAAGAACATTCAACTCCAACCCCATGAATGGGAGACAAGCAGTTAATATAATTAAATTTATTCTTGCAATGGATTACATTTAAACGTGTAAGAGGCGGACAATGTTGGGGGGGGACGACTTAATTTCAAAAATTATTTCACCTAATACAAAGAGCGCTTGCTGATAAACTCTGTATTTTGCCCCTTTCCCTTTGGGGGAAGAGCAAAACAACCCTCCATCTGCTTATACATCCTTTTCTTTCAGATTAATTCTGTCTGCCAGAGAAAGGAGCTAATGGTCAAAACGACAAAAGCTCTAGATCAAGAAGCGGTGATCATTTGAGAAGACAATAAAAATAAGGCTTTTCCTTTAGGTGTGCCTGCTGTTTCATTGCCTTAAGAATTCTTCTGTAAAGATGTGGTTCTTGGAAATTTGGAAAATGGTTTTCCAGGCTGCTCTTCCACTCATGGATAAAAGCCTCCACCCACAACCCATTCCTCTATTCAAAGCATAGTAATTCTGCACACAGAGTTTATCACAAAGAACTCCTTGCCTTGTTTTAGAAACAGGACTGATGCCCTTTCATGCGACTCATTCCTTCTTGTAAGTGGCTCTTCATTTTTAGGAACAAGGCAATTAAAGAGATAGCCAAGGACTAAACTGCTTTAAAGAGACGCTGTGGGCGAAGAAAGGCATTAAGCTATTACAAATTACTATAATCAGTCTTCTTTCTTCAGTAGAGTAAATGAATGAGGTGGCCTGTGAAAGCAGCATCTAACTTGTTTTTTGTGTTTTTAAAAAATAATAGAAGTTATTACACATTTTACCATTTCCTCCTACATAATTAAAAAGGTGACTACAAAGAATTAGAAAATTCCTCTGTCTTTTGGCAACCTACAGTACGCTGAGTTTAGTTAGGACTGGGTTTAGGGTGAGCTTGCATCCAGTTCACAACAGATGCCCCGTCATTGAATAGTTCAGTAAAAAGAGAATAAAATATTTAAACTGCATTGAATTGGTTAATTAAAAACAGACGTGGAGTAGCCAAGGCATCGTGCCTTGCAAAGAGATACAAAGAATGCATAGATCACAGAAGGATCACCACAACACTGAGTAAAGTCATTGGTGTCTGTTCACACTTCAGCACCATCATCCGTTTGCCATGGGGGGGAAAACCCAATTTGCAATGATTCAGAAATGCCTTGTGGGATCACAGCAAGCGTTCCTTGGACTGGCTTGACTGCTCTCGCCAGCAGCCTCCCGAGTCTTTTCCCGTAGCTAACATTCAGCAGAAGCTCTTTGGAGAAACCAAATGGATTTCACAAATGTGTTTTAAAAGCTTGACTTGAAATAGGCTTCATTGTCAGCCAGCACAGCCCAACACTGAAATCTTACTAAAGTTTAAAACTTTTCATTCAGTAACCAGTCCCAAAACAAGAAATATTTTGTCTTCTTTCTCTTATTTCCTGCCAAACCGATTGTGTTCCAGAAAAACCACTGGTTTATTAAATACACAGAATTACTGGGTGGGGACATCCACAGGGTGGGGTACGTGTCAAAGAAGTCAAGATGGTGGCCAGAACTGCACAATACACCTATGTAGAAAAGGGCCACCATCTTGATTTTTTTCAATATCCCTGCCCCCTGCAGATGCCTCCTCCATTCCTGGATTAATTTAAGTATCTACATGTGTATCCCTTAGGTAAAGGTAAAGGTTTCCCTTGACGTAAAGTCCAGTCGAATCCGACTCTAGGGGGCGGTGCTCATCTCCGTTTCTAAGCCTTGGAGCCGGCGTTGTCATAGACACTTCCGGATCATGTGGCCAGCATGACAACTCGGAACGCCGTTACCTTCCCGCCGAAGCGGTACCTATTGATCTACTCACATTTGCATGTTTTCGAACTGCTAGGTGAGCAGGAGCTGGGACGAGCAACGGGAGCTCACCCCGCCGCACGGTTTCGAACCGCCGACCTTCCGATCGACAGCTCGTGTATCCCTTAAGAAACTGATTATTCCATTTGAAAATAATGTTAATAGCATGCGCTTTCAGGGGGGAGCAAAAAAGTTGGGTTCTTCAAGATTGAGTTGCAAATGGCAGCCCTTAAGTCAGATCCACACTCTGCCTACTTTAAGGAAACGAGCTTGCTTTCCCATTCCCATAACAGGTAACTTTTATACCCATATAAATTAGGTTACTTCCTTCACACAGAAGTATATCTTCTTTGCATAGGTGGTTATGTCAGAACATTAGAAAATAAAAAGGTTGCCTTGTGCTAAAAGATGTACTGATTTTTTACACATAGGCTTACTTCTTAGGACTTGATACCCTGAAATATACATATACACACATATCTGTCTAGCCAGCTATATAGCTTAAAAATGGAGGAAGACTGTTACTGTTTTTCGATGTGGACTAGTTCACACATGCAGGATGAGCCAACGCTTGAATTTGGGGACGGCTGCACCATGAAGCAGCAGGTTGAAGGGGATGTGATTCTGGTATGGTGACACCATCACAGGTGAGTCACAACTTGACGTTCTGGTGTGAAACACGGACAGCTTTCTGCTGCCTCTAGCGAATATCAAAAGCTCAACAAGGCAGCAGCTGTTCCTTGGAGCAAGAGGGAAAAGGAGTGGGCTTTTCTGGGATATGGGAAGAAGAGAAAGAACTTGTACAGTTGCTGTTTTGGAGGTCCACCTCGGCTTTCTACTCAACGTTATTCCCAGTTGCCTCTTTTCACTCGAGTTGTTCTTTGGCTCTTTGCAGCCAACTCAGGGCCAGTTTTCCAGAAGCAGTTAACACACTTTTGTGTAGGAAAAGAGCATGCCTATGTTGCGGTAGTGTTTAGGCCAACAAGTTACACTTGCATCAAGCCTTTGCAGAGAAGAGATGAGTCTTCAGGAAGCATAGTTTATACACATGCTTTTCCTAAACTGGAAAAAAAATTATCCATGAACCTCTACATCTCTCAACGCTTGACCCTGCTATAGCAGCCACAGCCCAAATCATTCAGAGGACAACAGTTTGTGGAAGATTGCTTTAGGCCAGTGGCTTTCAAACTTGGCCACTTTAAGATGTATGGACTTCAACTCCCAGAATTCCCCAGCCAGCATGATGGCTGGGGAATTCTGGGAGATGAAGTCCACACATCTTAAAGTGGCCAAGTTTGAAAAACACCGCTCTAGGCTGATTGAGATGCGACTCCGTCTTTTAGATGGGACAGGATAAGGGAGTGAGGTTTCGGCTTGTGAGTTTGCCCTTTTCAAGCATTGGTTGAGCTGAAATCGGGGTTCCATTTCTCCCTTTCTCTCTAATGGGAGATGCCAAAACCAAGAGCATCTATGAATAGAATCGTCAGCCTTGCTTAAAAGGTTTCCTCATTAGGAAAGGTGTGCAAAATCTCAGGAGGGTTCCCTAGTCTTCCTCTTGAGACCATACCCTCACTTCTACCATTGCCCCCAAAGAGGTCTGTCCCAGCTAAAAAGGAGTTCTAAAGTTTTTCCTTTGGCAGAGCATCAGGTGAACTAGTGCTACACAGTATACAAAGCATAAATAGTACACATAAACAGTCAACAACAATGGGGGGTCTGCAAGGTGTGATCTAAAAGTCAAGATGTCAGTCATGGTGCGATCAAAGCTCCACCCATGATGCACATAAAAGATGGGTGGAGCTTCAATGGCACTATTGTGGCCACCAACTTGAATTTTTTACCCTTTGGACACCCCTTGGTCAATGGAAACAACACATTGTGTAAGGTGCAATTACAAGGTAGAAGGAGCCACCATAGGGTGCGTGCCATGACACGTGTTACTTGGAATTTCAGAAGCCAACCACCACAATCTATTTGCATTAAACCCAAAATCTATTAGAGGAAGCATTGTTTCTTATTTTAAACTCACCATAAAATAAAGTTCCTAAGAAAGCGGCGAAGTAGAATGGATCTTGCCCAGCAAAACTGCTGTCCCAGCACCCAACTTTGGTGGAAAGAAATGACAGGACATAATCTGAATGTTAAGAATTCAAGTAAGAGGAAATCCATGAACGTGTACCAGGTTGCCTCTGTGCAAGTCTATCAGTAAGAAAAGTAACTAGTGAACTTTTTTTTTTCACTGACATTTTTTTTATTCATATATATATATATATATATATATATATATATATATATATATATATATATAAATTTAAAAAAATGGTCAAGTACCAATGCACATTTTGAATGCACCAGCCAACTCTATTGCATGCATTTTATAATGAGGGAAAACCATTAGTCTAACTTTACAGTTTTCGCCTCATCTATCCCATCGGCAAGCCTGAAGCGATTAGCTTCGCGCATGTATCCCATTTGCGCATGTATCCCAGTGAAATGTACAAAAGAACGGAACTGGATCTATGAAAGGGGAAAGAGGCACTTGAGCCTTAGCGTCATCAGCATTGGGGGAGGATTCTGTTCCAAAATAAAACCCACTCTAACCTGCCCAACTTCTCAAAGATGGATTAGTATGTAAACAAATGCAATTTCAGGACTGAAGGCCACTTCAAATATGGTGTTTTTCCTACACGGGCAGCCCTTCTCTGAAAGAAAAACCACACAAACCACAGGGAGAGATTTTATGTGACAACGGTACACTTCTGTCTTCTTCACTGTATATACATTTGTGCTAGAAAGAGACAATGAAGGACAGATTCTCCACACTTGGATGTGCAGTGACACAGACATGCACGTGGTTGCCACAAGCTGTTGTCACCTAGCTGGCGTATTCCTTCCTCCACCGAAGGGTCTCTCCATTGCAGCACAGCTATGCTTGCAGATCCAAGGTTAAGTTATTACTACGGTGCAGAGGATGAAAGGTTAATTATGAATGCTGCTTTGTAAAAAATAAGAAGCTTGGTATTAGTAGTATAATAATACAACAGTAACTAATACTTGGTATGTATTTCACTGTTAAAAAAGAGGGCAAAGTGCTCAGGGGGTGATGAGTATCATCAGACCGGTTCTTTGCAAAGATGAGGAGCCATGTGCTGCATTCCTTTCTTCTGGATGTGTAAATTTAAGTAACGTTCGTAGTATTTACAATCAGAAAGCAGGCCTTCTGCTTCTCGAGGAGCAGACCTCACAGGGGGGAAAAAATATCATGCTTCTTTTCATATGACTTGGTGGCAGCAAGAGTGAGAACATGCTTGTCTACTATTACTTTTGATAAGGGCAAATTTTCTGAAGATGAAGAAGGTCTCAATGGAAGGCCATCATCCAGTCCCCTTTCTTTTAACGCAGCCGCTGTATCTTTTGCGCGACGTTTTCGGAACGCCAGGGTGCCCGCAGGTCCATCATGGCATGTCCGTCACGGGACGCTTCTGTTTCAAAGTGTCAATCAGGGACAAGACGCCACGCTTTACGTTGGTGGTGACTCTTCTGGTCATGGAGTCTGCTGGAGGAGGGGGTGGGCGGACTTTCTGAGAAAGAGGTCGGGCAACCAAGCACTTTTGATACCGCAGCTGCAACACAGCAAACGCAGTGGGCGGTCATTCGCCTGCATTCATTTCTTTCAGCTTCCTACTACTGTAGGAAAAAATCCCTAAAAGGAGGTTGTTTAACCCAGACACCAAGACACCTCTCCCACTGAAGCAAAATTGATTTTATTGACACTTTCAGTACCAGAGGCTAAAGGGCAAAGCCTGAAGAGGGGAGGAGTTAAGAGGTTTAGCCCTCTTAATTAACACATGCAAATTGTCTCTTTCATTTGATTGGTTGTATGACAATTACATATAATCAGCCTGAACATAATAGGCCATTACTGTTATGCATTGATAAAAATCATCTTTATTAATGGGATCCAGTTAATACTTACTTAAATACCCCATTAGAGGTGTATTAGATAAGGTCACCCTCCTTTACATCATGGAAACCTTTATTTTAAACAATGACCCCTTGAATTGATCTATGTCATTTTCCCCTAGCTATCTTAAAAATCTTTGGTTCCCAGCCGGCTAGTTTGCATTCTTGCAGTTAACCCATTCACCTATCTTGTTGAAGCACAGCTGTGGATTCCGGGCGCTTGCTGGCTTCTGCTGAGTCTACAATACAGCCTAATTCTTTACTCAAATATAACCTTATATAATTTGGGGTCCCATTTGAACCCCTCAAGGTTTCTCCTTCACGATCAACCCTCTGCCAAGTCACACAGACGCTGTAGTGCCCCTTCCTAAACTGAAAAATAGGGATTTGTCTGGGTGTAGAGCTGACACCAAAACGTCCTCTGTCAGCTGTGAATGGCAGATCATGCCAGCACTGTCCCTTGCACAGCCCTGAAAGAGGTCACAAGCTCTCCAGGTTTGTCATTCAACACAGCATTGCTTAGGATGCAAGGGCAAATCTTGCCTTGTTTCAGCAGGTTCTTATAATGACCACGGAGAAGGGGGGCTGCTAGGAAGAAGGTGTTGGCATATATGAAATGCCCACTGGAGAGGCCTGTCCCAGCCTTTTCTCCTTTCTTATCCCAATGACTATTATTTTTAATTTGTGCTCGCAAAACATTGATTTACCTATTTTAAACTGCTATGACTGCATTGCAAAATGTGTTAGTCATCTGGATTGATGATGCTTTTACAGATTGATAGATTCCGGATAGGGATTCGGTTGGGGACTGGAAGAATGAAAGATAGTTGAGGGAGATTTTTGGCCTGATCCTGCACAGCTCTTCCCAGAGTGTTCACAGCAGAAGAGCTTTGCTTACAGAATGGTCTCCAGTCCAACAAATGTTTCGGTTGGAAGAACAGAAGAGAACACCATTTGCTTTTCCTTCTGAGCTTCCCTTGGCTGTCCCCAAAACTGGGCCACTGGCAATTCCTGCCCTGGTAGGATTAAAACATCTATTTTGTTCTCCTCAGGTTTAAAAAAAAAAGGGTTCCAGCCTTTCCACTGCCATCACCTTGTCGTTGCCATCTACCTCTCTGGTGTTAATCCCTGCTTGACTGCTGGAAAGGATGGGTTCTAGTCTGTCTCCTTTTTAGCTTTTCAATTCTCTCTCTTGAATGGTGTGTAAATGTGGTTTATCTCTATGTGTCTGATTTATTTATTTATTTATTTTATTACTCCTATTTAGCCACTGCCCATCTCCCCCAGAAGAGGGACTCTTCTTTGTCTGAGTGCCAAGGTTCCAGGAATTCCCTAGAGTTTTTGGATTTAGAGTGGTCTAAATACCAGACAACACAAGCAAGCAGAGAGCAATGCCCTAATCAAGGAACTACCAAGGAGAAAACCACACCCCCACCAACACTGGCAGGGCAAGCTGCTGTATATAAAATGGGAGCAACCCCACACTTACTCGCATTGATGATGTTACCTAGTCAGGTAATGAAATGTCTGCAAGCAAACAGCCAAGCTCAGAAAGCACCAAGGACTTCACATTAATGAACTCTAACATCATGGGTAAGATGCTGTGTATTTCACACATGCAATGGGTTCTAAGCATGCACACAGATTTGACCTAAGTCTCTAAATCTGGAGACCTAGTTTGGTGTAGTTAAGGTGCTGGACCAGAAAATGGGAGACTGTGAGTTCTACTTCTGCTTTAGGCACGAAAGCCAGTTGGGTGACTTTGGGCCAATCCCTCTCTCAGCCCAACCCACCCACAGGGTTGTTGCTGTGGGGAAAACAGGAGGCAGAAGCATCCTATACCCTGCCTAGCATTGTACAAAATAAAGATAGGATATAAATCTAATACTAAATAAACTGGGACTACTTCCACTTTGAAAGTTATCCTGCTCCACAGCTGCCCTGATAGAGAGAGGGGAACAGGCTAGATGGTGGGCATGTCACGATGCAAGCCCCAGCCTATTTGCACACGCACACATGCAAGCACACACACATATACGCATACAACAGAAACACACATGGAAGATCAGGCAAGGTCACGATGCCACATCCACCATCTTGCCAATTTTGACTCCCCTGTCACCACCCCACGGAGATTTTGCTGTTGCATTTTAACTCAGTCAGAAATACTAGCCCATGGGAGTCTTTGACAAGTACAAGGATGATCTCTGAAAGCCAAAGCTGAGTATCAGTGAAGCAGGGGATTCTGTCGCTTTCATCAATTTTGCAATCTATTTTTTCCATTGTCCCTTTTTGTAAAGCCCCTCTGTTCCTTGCAAAAGGCTTGTTTTCCTGCTGAGCATTGAAGCATGGCTGACAGGGAGAGCTGACACTAATATTTATTTTCTCTTTGCTTTCCTTGCCAATGTAACCCTATGCACCACAGACTGAAAGGGGATTTAATGCCCTGCGCTGAGAGAACATGCAACTATTTATAGAATTGTCCCACTTACCATACAAGCAGCCTGAACAGCCTCTGAGACATTGCCAGCATTGGGTTCACACCAGAAAACGTGGCATTCGAAATGCTGGTTTCCCGTATCCATAATGAAGGCAAACGTATGTACATCTTTACCCACTCCCATAAAAGACAAGAACCGGACACGACATTCCACCACAATCTCCTCTTCATTCTAGTTGGAAAGAAAAGGTTCTTGCGGTCACAATTTAGTGTAGGAGGGAAACCTTAAACATGTGTCACAGGGCAGATGAACTGATTCAGAGCTGTCCAATCAGGAGTGTCTGCACCAAGCAGGGACCTCCACGGGGCACACAGTCAGGATGGTGGCCACGTAAAAACCTGGCAGAGCTTTCATTGCACTGTTGCAGCCATCTTTATTTTTTTGCCCATACCCTGCAGACACCCCTGCACCAATGATGGGGTCAATGTGAAAACTTAAGCAATCTTCCAAGCCATCCAGAGAAAAGGCAGGAGTGTCTGTTGGGGCTGGGGGATGTCACTGATGTCAAAATGGAAGCACGACCAGAGGCCCTGCCCCTTTTTAGATGCATGCGATGCATGCTCCACCCATTAAAGCGGGGCTTCGATTGCCCATTTGCACCTCCCATTTTGACATCACTGGCCCTCCTGCTAAAGGAGTTGACACTGAGTGTTCAGTGGTTGGAACACTTAGGTACATTGTATAGTTTTATGCACCTTCTAGGACCCCCCTCCCCCCCAAAAAACCTCCAAGCACAACAGTGAATGTAGAATTGATCAAACTGGTAGAGGGGAAGAGAAAAAAGAGTCACAGAATGGAATAACTGGAAGGGACCTTGATAATAATGCCCTAAAGCAGCATTTCTCAACCTTGGCCATTTTAAGATGCCTGGACTTCGACTCCCAGAATTCCCCAGCCAGCATGCTGGCTGGGGAATTCTGGGAGTCAAAGTCCACGCATCTTAAAATGGCCAAGGTTGAGAAATGCTGCCCGAGTACAAAGCGTATTTAGTTCTTCTGTACTTACGTAGCTAAGTGGCAGAGCATATACTTTATATGCTGTATTCCCTGGCTTAATCTTCTAGTTAAACTTAATTAACTTTGTAGTTTATTAGATTGTGGGCAGGATCAATGCAAGTCATTTAATTTTCTCCCCACAAATCCGAGATAATTATAGCTGAAAGCCTCACTGATTTCAAGTATTTTTTTTTTCACATAATGCTAATTAAATTGACAGTTTGGTTATTTTTGTAAGTGAAAATAGTAACATATGGCAAAAGGGGTGTTTTGAAAACGTAGTACAAATCATAAATTGCCACCAAATGTGTTCTGATGCTACATACAGACCTTGCTTCTTTTCTCCAATAATCTTAAATAGAAAAGGCTTGGAGGAAAATAAAGCCCTGGGTCAAGTAACAAATCCTAGTAGTAAATCCTAGTATACTCTGTAAGCCGCCCAGAGTCACCGTGTATGAGTTGGGCGGCCTTATAAATTTGTTTAATAAATAATAATAAATAAATAAAAATAAGTACTGTACACTGCCCAGAGTCGCTCTTCAACTGAGATGGTTGGTGACAAAATTTGAAATATAAATAAATAAATAAAATAAAAATAAGACAATTTTACAGAACCGTACTCCGTCGCTGATGACTGTCACAGTAGCATCAGCAACATTCATGGTGACAGGCATCCAATCTTCTCTGTTAGAGGACTCCATCAGATTTTCTATAGCCCCATTCAGGGTGTCCATACCTTCAGAAGAACAGAGACAACAGACACACTTCCTTAGATCTTTGAGGGACACACAACATTTCATTTTTCCTTTGCTTGAACTGCTTCTCTTTTGGCTTGTCTGTATTAACTTTAAAGCTTGCTTCTTCCCTTTCCTGTCCCCATCCAATTTTTTTCCCTATGCCATTGCAGCTTCTAGATTTTAAGTCCGGAAGTTACTGATCTTTGTCAGCTGCGGTGGAAATTTCTGGGTGAAAAACCTGCTCATTTGCTTCAAAAATGCAAAACAAAGATAATCCATGTGTTACAGCTGGGCTTGAAACTCTGTGCCTGTGTTTGCACAACACAGTGGGGTAAGTTACTTAGTGACTGCACTCAGACAATATATTAAGCTTGGCTAGTTTTAGCTGTGGCTAGATTTTGAGTGGTTTAGTGTGTTGTATGAACCCAGCCAATCTGGTTAGCTTAGGATTCAATGTAGTGCATGAATTTCAGAAAATTCAGTATCTAATTAAGCATGCTATGGAAACTAGTGTGTGATCTTAGGTTTATCTTCCCCAGCCTAGTTTATATATGGCTTGAGTGACAATCAAATTAGACAAAACCTAGGTACACCACTCCACGGAACTTTGGAGAGAGGATAGGATGATACAGGAATATCAGAGATGAAGAAAGTTTTTACTTCTTCCCAAACATGTAGATTTAAAATAAAATTTTGGGAACAGAATGGTTGTCATACTTGACAACTGCTTCTTTTTAGCTCTGTGAAATCAAAACCAAAGTAGCTGTTACATTACTTTCTGTAAAAAATCCCTTTCTTCTCGCCTTGACAGATAAATCCTGATGATCTTCTCCCAAATTTCCAGTAATCCCCAAATCTTAGAAAGACTAGATTATATCCTTTATAGTACATCGTTCTCTGGACCCACACTAATTATATCACTAAAGATATTAGAACAATTACCTAATCCCAGCAAGTCTAGAAAATCTAGATATTATGGCCTGTATCTGCCCTTTTGAACAGAAAGAAATTAGCTCTTCAATCAGAAAGAACACATTTTTTAAGATAGTCATGAAAAAATACGCTTACGTACCCACTGGCTTAGTTACAGGTAACATGCCCAAGTACTGTACATGAAATTTCTGGACCAACTCAGTCTTTGGTGTAGGAAAATCTACTGCAGGGAAGCAAAACATCAATTTCATCTTATAAACTTCACATCAGGCCACCCATCCTTATTTTAATGCCAGAAGAGAATAAGGTATCAGGTAGCTGATAATATTATTGATTCCAATAAATCTGTGCTCTAAGTCATATTAAAAAGGATCCTAATTGATATCTGGGGAATTAAGGAAATGAGTGCTATGAATCTTCATTTTGTACAGTAATTCCTATCTTATTGTGACAGTTAGGAGTCAGAGTCAGGGAAGAAGCTTACATAAGCATATCTCAAAATCCACAAATTTGTGATCAGCACAAGGGTTGGAAATGGCATATGGTTTAGGGTCAGAATACAGCTCCAGTTAAAATTTAGGACTGTGCAATGCTTCCAATATGATTCCCAAATGGTGCTTTGGAGCACACAGGGATGCAAACAAAGCAGCTGTCTAAAATTCCTTGGGGGTCACACAGAGCCTGCAGAGGGCAGCCATGCCAGCCTGGGAAAAGACCAGGCTGCATTGAAGGGTTGCAGGCAAACGCTATATTATATTTGCACTCCCTCACCCTCCAAGAAGCATATTTTCTAAATCCCAAAGTGCTGCCCAGCTCTGTAAAATATATAACAGACAAGGCAGCTACTGCAAGCTAGACTCACTAGACTGTACTAAGAATGGCCCAAAGATCTGATTTAGTACAAGACAGCAAAAGGACTCTGAGCTCTGGTTTCCTCACTTGCCACAAAGGGCTGGGGTCCAGCAATGTCTTCCAGGCAAGTCCCCCAGCCAGGCAACTGATGTGCATAATATCAAAACCGTAACACTGTTTTGTTCCATGTCACTCAATGATGCCATGACCCTGCAGGCATGAAAAGCATCAAATACAGGCAGTGGCATTGAAAAAACTAAAGATCCTGAGGCTATGCTTGCTGTAGCAATGGATACATGCTTAGGTTGGGCAGCACTTACCAATGAACCAACATCTACCACAACTGATCTGAACCTTTTTTAAGTGATGGCCTAGTCCCTGACTCAATTAAAAACTGATATACCTATTTTGTGCAACTTGTCTATCATGATTCTAAACAGCACCGTCATTTATGAGCGCACCTATCACAACTATAAACATATGCATTGTCACAGGTTGTACCTTGCAAGGGAACATCAAGGGTAACATTTGTCCGCTCCTGCAATGAGTTGCAAGCCACAGCTTTGGCATTCTTCCGTTCAGCCATAATCTGCAAAAGATGGGAAGAATACATCTTTTTTCTTCTCCCTTAGGCAAGAATTTTATTTACACCACAACCCTATTTTTGAGAATCAGCATTTAGACGCCGGTAAAAGGGAATTTTGTTGAAGGGTTCTTTTTCATACCTGAACTCCAGTTGGTGCAGAACGCATGCAGAACTGTTGAGGAGGAAACCTCACTGTGTTTCATGGAGGTCAAGTAATTAATGGTTCAGGATATTAATCTAATACGTTTGTAGGAATGGGCTTCATTAAACTAAAGCAAGCTGAGGTTTTATGGAGCTTATCTCGGTGGGACAAATACGTGAGCAATGTCTTCAGGGCAAACAATATTGGGAAAAATATCATGACAGAACGGGTTGGAACATTTCACATTTTTCTTTGCTTTACGGGAGATATCTGTTGCCTTTAAGACATGTAGTACAGCCAAAACGTTAATAGAGACAATCTATCTGCAGTCAAGTATTCTGGTAACCAGATTATTTTAGCTGCCCCCTTACGTATACATTCATGGGACCAACACAGCGGCAAACAACTGCAGAAAACAGATAAGGGACAGCAGGGCCGGTGCAACCACAGCTGTTTCTGAACACAAAGCCCTTTCATGGCCCATCACTAAGTATGGGGGCTGCAAGATAAGGAGCAATGAGGATAACACAGCCAGCGGCAATTTATGTGCCAGCCTTACAGCTTCATGCTCCCCTCTCATAAACCTAACGATGCTATCAGAACAATAAGTCACTATATTCTGGATTTAGCTGGATTCTCTCACAAAATTCTCTCTCAATTCTTAATGCAAGTTGCCCTGGAAGTGGGCAAAACCAGGTTGTCTCTTAATTTCCTTCTCCTGATCTTAAAGAAGCAACCCATTAAAACAGGGATAGCTGAGCATGGAGTTTGGATTCAAAACTCAGTCTCTGTGAAGAGGGGAGAACGGAAAGTATTTGCGAGGGGCTTTGGAGCAGGGGCATGCTGGGTGAGGAATAGGGTGAGGGCTGCCTTGGCATTAGCTACTCAAAGGCCTTTCCTGAACAACACCGCCTACAGAAGTTCTCCTATATGTATTGCTATGGAAAGCATAAATGTTCTTGTTATATCAATAATTACACAGAAAAAGACTCCACTGAAATCAGCAAGGCTACATCATTTGATTGGGATGGAATCAGAATCACAAAATCATAGATACAAGGTTCATATGGAAAATCCTAACTATGTGATGGCTTGGTGTCTACTTTCATTCTGTATTTTTAAAGAAATCAAAGGCCGCTTTACCACAAAGCTAGATGAGGGACGCGGTGGCGCTGCGGGTTAAACCGCTGAGCTGCCGATCGGAAGGTCGGCAGTTCGAAACCGCACGGCGGGGTGAGCTCCCGTTGCTCGTCCCAGCTCCTGCTCACCTAGCAGTTCGAAAACATGCAAATGTGGGTAGATCAATAGGTACCGCTTCGGCGGGAAGGTAACGGCGTTCCGTGTCGTCATGCTGGCCACATGACCCGGAAGTGTCTACGGACAACGCCGGCTCTAACGGCTTAGAAACGGAGATGAGCACCGCCCCCTAGAGTCGGACACGACTGGACTTTACGTCAAGGGAAACCTTTACCTTTACCTTAGATGAGGGCTGACTTTTTAATTTATTTATTTTTTTTACAAATTTGAAGCTGGCATTTGTTTTTCAACGGAGGACAATGGCAGCAGCAGGGTGGGAAGAATGGGGGTTGTTCAAAAGCAAAGGGACAAAAGAAGGAGACTCACCTTAGAACAGATTTCGTGGAGGCTCGTGGCAATGGCTTTCGCTGGGGTGTCACATCGAAACACGTGGCATTTCAAAATTCTTGTCTCTCTGTCTCTTGCTACATAAGCAAAGTCCCTGTGCAAGCAAGAGAGACATATATTAAAATGTACAGCACCGCAAGAGAAAGAGGCAAGTTTCCACTGAAGAAAAAGACAACGGACAGATGAGAACAATTTTGTTCCACGGCTGTGGTTGCAAGATGAAGAGCAAGAAAACATATTCTGACCCTCTTTTTCTCCATTAGGGAATTTTATCTGGCAGTTTTCAGGCACTAGTTGCTAACCCAGAGCCCTGCAGCTTCATGCCCTCCAGCTGTGTTGAGGCTAAAATTCCATTTTTTTCCACCCAATGGGCAAAATTCTATTCAAACGCTTCTGGTGGTCATAAGGATGGAGAACAATGATCCTGGATAGACATTTCCTCACACACTGCCCAATAATCAACTCTCCCAATATCAGAGGCACCACTTCAGATAAAATGCTCCCCATTTCAAACAAATATGATTCTGTGTCCATTCTTCTGCCAATGCATTGAGTGCTAATTCTAAACAAAGAGGACTCTGCTAGCTCAGCATGTCAAAGGCACAGTTCCCTTTGCTTCAAAGAAAGAAATACATCTATGATGGGTCTGAAATGGACAAATAACATGATAATATCATGAGAAATTAAAGAGTAATCACACAAATGCTCTTAATGAATCCAGGTGTTTTTTTTTCTTTTGTAATTTCATCTGGAATATATCAAAATGAGGTCTTTAAATTTTGATGAGAACATGCTGTTCCCTAGGGAAAAAAATCTTCCTCTCGCAGTCTGAATTAGTCTCCCTCCCTCAATTATCTCCTGTAGTTGCCTGTAGTTATCTTCAATTATCTTCTCTGAGATGCTCCCTTCACGTGCCTCGATTCCACACAGTTGTCATATTAGCTGGTAAAGCTGCTTCTGCAAGCTGGGAAACTATATTAGAAGATATCTTCCTTTCCCTTCTTTTAAGCCAGATACATTAAGTGTAAATGTCTAGGGAGGTGGGAGGAGGGAACCAGCAGCTGTCTGTCAGCATTAGCAATCAATCGTGGATCTTTCCAGCAAGGTCAAGAGATAAAGGGACTTCAATAATTAATTAAATCAAAATCCACAGTCAAAACTGTGTCTGACCAAGACAAAAGGGTTTTTTCAATGCTATCAAGTCCCATTCAATTCCAAACACTTCTTCCCCACATGAATCATTAGCTATCTCCAATTTATACCTTCCTGCATGATCACTAAGGTACCTTGACCTTATTCATGCAAATGATAACCCTCTGAACTGGAGAGGGGGGGCAGGTCACAACAATTTGGTATTTCTGAAGTAAAAAGAGTTCAGCATTGAATTAATTACTGGCACCATCAGCTTCGATTTCTTATCCATTTTCTTACTGGGTCACCTCCTCCATTAACCTCAATTCTAAGCAGCTAATTTCAAGCTGATTAATACAAACAGAGATTTATGAGCAAAACTGCTCCATTCAAACTTCTCAAGAACAGATTGGTAAACCATGAAAGCAAAGTGTTCACCCTAGATGTCAAACCAACTTCAGCAAAGTGAGGAGGAAGTCTCAGCAGGTCATAGTACCTGGCCAACCTTCTCTGGAGTAAGAAACTAATCAGGGTTAGGCTGGTTAGTACTTGTATAGAAAATCTTGAGGGAATTTTGGGGTTGTACAGGATGGTGGGAGTTGAAAAAACATCCCAGAAGAAGGTAGTGGCACAGCTCTTCAGCATGGTTGCTAAGAAAACACTATGGATTTGTCCATGTAATCAACAGAATTCAAATTTGATTCTAGGGTGTCTATATTTTATTTTAAGGAAGAAATGGAGGTGGAGAATAACTAATACATTAAGACTAATGCTTAAATCACAGAATTTAAGATCCACAGATAGAAAGAAGAATATAATGGGGGGGGGTGTCCCTAAACCAATTTACATCATATGTAAATGCTCTTATGTGGAATTGATTTAAGACAGAATAGTTTCTTGATGGATTCCTATTATCTATGCTTGACAGCCTAGTCTTAGCTGGGCAATCCTAGCCCATGCTGTTCTGGTTGGGGGGGAAAAAAGCTAGCCATGGAAATAATCTACACATTTTATTATTGGACTTCTAAAAAGGTCCACAGTGTAGATATTCTACATTGACTCAGGGTTCTGCTCTATGAACCCCTAAGATGTCATTGGGAAGTGCATGTGTTCTTGGAAAAGGCTGCAGTCTCTCTCTCTCCACCCCCCACCCCCCACCCCCCTTTCTCAAGAGTGAGTACCCTCTAAGCTGCACTTATCTTCCAAGTCTTTGGGTTTGTTTATGGTCTCCAAAGCCATCCAAATGACACCACCAAAATTCAGCAATCTACTGCTAAATGGCGGTATGACTTTCTAACAATTTGGGGCTGGAAGATAAGAAGTAAGGACATGTTGACCCACTAAGAGATTTAATTCACTTTTAGAAGAAAAATCCCCGAGGAGGAAGAAAAACAATGAAAACCCTACCTCCTTGAGTAGCACCATTATTTTATTGCCTTATCCACTGCATTCCTTGGCACATGAAAATTTAAAAAGGTCGCCTACCTCTGATTTATATGACCCAGTCTTGCCAAAGAGAAGCATATTTTTGAGCTAGAGAAGGGAGCTTGTAAAATTGGATAAAGGTTGTTAGAGAAAATGTGTTTGGGGCACAATCTGCTACTATTCTTACATTCTTATGGAATCTTTCGTGTAAAGGGCTGCAGGAAGAAATTGTGTTTTTCTAAATCACTTTGCATTAAATCACAGCCATTTACAGGCTGGTTCAGAGCAGCCAGAAGTTTGAGGCGGTTCTCGCTTCTTTTTACTGTTCCAGCTTGAAAGTTAGGAGATGATAAAGTGGCGGCAGCTGCTCTTAGAACTTCAGGTGATATATCTAATGAGCCACTAGCGTGCTAGCTTTCTATAAACAATACGTGCAAATCTCAGTAAGGCATCTCCATGTAAAAGGAGCAACATTTTTGTCATCTCAAACAGCCCTTAAGAAATAGGTGCCCCAGACATTGTTGCCTTCTCTCTTGCATGAGCTGACATTTACTAATCCCTTATGCAGATGCTCTACACAAGCTTTCCCCAACAAGGGTTAGGGACTATCACTTCTAGCCTTGGTAGGTTAGGGATGCTGGAAGGTGTCAGGCTAGCAAGCGTTGTGCCTGGTTAACAGTAATTCTGCAACATCAGTTAAATTAGATTGAACTGTTGCTGTGCATTAAAACCAGGAAACAAGTTGTAAGGATGATCAATGAACCATTATTGCATACAAGACCGTGGTTCGTTGTAGTTGATTAGCTTAACATGTTAAGGGAATCCTTTCAATTTAAAGGGCCTTAATTGGACAATTACAAAAGAAAGGAGAATCTCTTTACACTTATAAAAAAAAGCAAAACAAACAGCAAAGATTTTTAATTCATTTACTTTAATTCTTGTGCATGGGAAGGATCTGGAATTATTTGAAAATCATCGGTAATGCTTAGATAACACCTAATAAGCAACCAATTAAGCACTATTTAACTGTGCAACGATGGCTCAATGCAGTGACATAAAAGATAATTTATGTGCATTTTGCCAAGTGTGAGCCACTCATTACATTAATTCCCCTTGAGATGTCCCTATTAAATGCAACCCGAAAGGTGTTATGAATTTCTATTAATGAAAATGATGGGACCAAAGCCACAAATTCAGAATTTTCCCTTTTAAAAGGACTTTAAAGGTTCATATAGAGATCTGAGCAAGACCTTCCTTTTTTCCCCCCATGAAGGCAATAGCTGCCACAATTTCCTCCTGCTCAAGCTAATCCAACGTCTTGCAAACAACACTTCTGTCCCATGTGACCTTTAACTCTCTGAGATTCAGTCCTGCTGTTTACATCATAACTTGATTGTGTTTTTTTTCCAATCATCTAATGAATCAACTTGCCTGTAGAAATAATTTATAGTAAAGGCATAGCTAAATGCACTAACAGACCTTCTAAATAAATCTTTTTGGGTTTTTTTGTCTAGCTCTGTACTCATTCCGCAGAAGAAAAACAATTTCTAGATGCTCTGCAATGTTTGATAAGATTCAGAATGGTTTTTGACAATACATATTTATTCTACGTGAATATAACAAAGGGAAAATGTTATGACACTGTACATGCATGAGTATACTGCTGATACCATGCTGAGCTGATCTTCTCAAGATATTTTTTTTAGAAACTATTCAGCCACTGAAACAAACTGCTTGAAAGTCTTAACAGGCATGCTCTTTCAAGTGACATCCAATAACTCCTATTGTGGCAGAGACCCTTGTAGGCAGAGAGATCAGGAGCTGACTACAGGTAGTCCTCGCTTAACAACCATTTGTTTAGTGATGGTTTGGACTTATGGAGGTGCTGAAAAAGCTGACTTATGACCGGTATTCACACTTACAACCCTCGCAGTGTACCCGTAGTCACATGATCATGATTTGGGTGCTTGGCAACCAGTTCACATTTATGACCGCCACAGCATCCCATGGTCATGTGATTGCCATTTTTGACCTTCCCAGCTGGCTTTTGGCAAGCCAAATCAATGGGGAACCTTGTGATTCACTCAATGACCATGTGGTTCGCTTAACACCTGTGATTTGCGACACAAAAACGGTCATAAAATCAGGTCAGATTCACTTAATGAGTGCTTTGCTTGGCAACCAAAATTCCGGTCCCAATTGTGGTTGTTAAGCGAGGACTACCTGTAGTGAGTAACAGAAAGCAAACACTGGATTCTCCAAGATGTAGAAAACCTGCTGAGGTTTATTCACCCCAATCCCTTGAGCATTCAGGGACAGGGGTTGACGACAAAACAGACTTTTTGGAGCCTCACAGTCCAAACCAAGAATTCAAAGTAATGCTCAAAGTAAAAGATCTAACTAAGGAAGTAGATGGGCCCAGTCTGAGGCTTGTTCTCCTGCTCTTGCACCAACAATCTCAATAAGCCTTCCAGATATGCTGTGAGCACATAGGCAACTCCTTACTTGAGTAGTCTCTGGCTGCTTCCTTACCTCCAAGTAAGGCTTTCCAGTGTGAGGAACCAGCTCTCTTCTCTGCCTGGACAGTGAGCTGAGTCCAGAAAGGTGGGGGAGTTTGTTTATACAGCAGATGCTTTTTCTATTGGCTTCTCTTGGTCATCCTCTGTCATTACTGTTATTCTCTCCAACCCTTCACACCTGCCATTTCTTCAGAACAGCCTAACAAGCCCTTGCTCAACAAGCCCTGAGTTTGCAGGCACTCAGAGTCTGGTGCTGTGGCTTACTCACAAGCAGGCTGGCATTCTCCCTTCACCACACCTACCAGCCCTAGTTGGTATGGAGGAAGAAGCTTTCTAGTTTACTAACTAGTTTCACTTCTCATTCTCCTTCAGCAGCCTATATAAATTCTGTTAGTTACAAAATACATGCGCACACTATCTCCTTCCCAGCATCTCAGGAATTCTGCAGCTTTTCAGCGGTCCTCAAGTCTTCCTTCCAGCATGGAACCCCAGAGATTCAAGCCAGTAGTTGTTGGGAATGTTAGACGCAGAGGAAGATATATCTATATCCACCATAATCTACCAGTTCTATGGTGATGAAGGTTTTCTTTCCCGTGAACCCACCCAGTGCTTGGCCAGAAGGTGGAAGGATGCTATCAGGCCCACAACTGCTTGGGATGATTTAATTCTAACATCACATTTTAATCCTCTCCTTACTATTCCTACAAGAAACTCAGAAAAATATAGACAGTTCCCATCTCATAGCATGACTTGTAGGACATGTCATGCTAAGAATAACTGTCTCAAGATCATGTTATCAGAAAAAAATTGAGATCAACATTTCATAATAAAAATTAGAATCGTCACTCAGGGTACAGGTAGTCCTCGCTTAACAACAGTAAGTTGGACTGGCAACGATGTGCTCATAAAGTGCAATGTTACATAACTGCACTGACTTACGACGGCAATTGTGATAGTTCCAGTTGATGTCGTTAAGGAATCCTGCATGAATATTAAGTGAAATGTCATGTGACCATGACTTGCAACTTCCTGCTAGCTTCCCCATTGACTTGGGGAATTGGAAGCCAGCTGTGAAGGTCACAAATGTCAATCATGTGATTGTGGGATGCTGCAACCGTTGTAAATACGAGGACCAGTCGTAAACCTACTTTTTCAGCACTGTTGTAAGTTTGAATGGTTGCTAAACAGGCCAGTCATTAACCAAGGACTGCCTGTAAGGCATTTACTACCAATATGTAATAGTAGTGAAAGAAAATCTGGAAATGAAACAGTGGTAGGTGTCTTATGTTCTACCTAGCTCAGCCTCTGGTGACTCTCATATCTAACATAGTTTAACTGATACAAAGCTTTCTTCTACCTTGCAGTCTTCAACAGACATGCTTGTAAAAAAAAATCAAACACCTCACCTTTTTATTAGCAACACTGCTTCCAATACCAAGGAAATGGAATGAATTAAGGAAGCCTCCTCTCTAAATTTTACTGCTATGGAGGATCAGCATCCAGCACTTTCCCTCACAGACACCCTTGTTTAAAACTTACACATTATTTCTGTATGTGATGTACAAGGCCACTTTAGCATCTGCTGGCCATGATTTTTCCAACTTATCATTCTAATAATTCTGCAAAGTAGGGCATGTTAGGAGAAGAAAGCGGGGCAACAAGAGAGATGAACTTGACAATAATACCAAACTATTGTGATCTTGGACAATTATTTTGTGACCTAGAACAAAGCAAACCAACAGACATCCTGTGCATTTCTACTGAATTCTAGCTTCCAATTTTGTGTTTGGTAAAATCTAATCAGATCTTGGGTTGCATCCAACAGTAAAGTATAGTTATTCATAATACTTGTGGCTCAGTACTCCAGAATTTTGGTACTATAGTTCATTCCCCACTTTAAGCAAAGTAATGCGTCTTCAATTTCTCCATGAAGTTCATGAAATATGAATACAGAGGAAAACCATTTTCTTATCCCTGAGTAGTGCTCTCTCCAGGGAACAGCAAGAAGACTGTATTGCCAATATGACTCTGAACTCCCTGATGCTTTCAGCAGCACTGAGCTCCATTAAGTATATGGTCTTGTTCTTGACAGACAGCTAAATAATTCCTCTTGACTTCCTTCAGTGACTTGCGTAGGGATACAATGGGTTTTGAAAGTAGAAGCTGTATGCTTCAGCTGACAGATGGACTGTAAAGGTGAAATGATCCAGAAAGGCCATCTAGATTGCAAACCACAACAATGCCATGTCTGTAATAATTATTATTACAACAAACACAAAATACAGCCCAAACAGTGACCTTCAATAATTGCTGAATTGTTTCCAGCAATTCTGACCAGCATGACTAATGTACGGGATGTGGGGAGGTACACCTCAACAGCAAATAGAAGATCAGAGGTCCCCCTCCGATCCAAACTCACTAGGGTGCTGTCCAAAACAGTTTTTAATTCAAAATAGTTTTAGTTGAAAGGGAGAATGTACATTTAATCAGCAAGTAACAGGTTTCGAAAGGGTTCGGTGTTGGTGGCCATCCATTTCTGTTTTTCCAGACTCTGCTTCTTTTTCATCCTCTTGCTTCTCCCAAAGCTGGGAGAACACCTGTTCTTCAAGATTTTGAGCATTACACAGAAAATAACTAGCACAGAGACCACCTTCAATTCCAGATCTTTCCAGGATCTTTCTATTGGCCTCATATGTATATTGATGCAGGACAAAATAAATAGGAGGAACTCTGAGGAGGTGTAATGTCTAGGCTAAGAACAACAGCAATAATTTTTGCTAGCAGAAAACATCATTAGTCCAGTTTCCAGAATGCCTTCAGCTATCAACCAAACATCTCATGATCAATGACTCAAAAATTGAGCTCTTCCAGATTTCTGTCATATCTAAGAGGACTCAGAAACCCCATGCCCCAAACTCAGGATATCTGTCTTGAAAACTGATGTTCAACTTCTGAATAGTGAGGGAGCTTTATTCAAAGTTTTTTTTTTTAACTATTCAATGAAAATATATGTATGCCACTGTCCATAATTTTCCTTAACTTGGCTAATTTAGAGTTTAGCTTTTTAAGCGTTTTTTAATTAGTAAACGGGAGAAGCCAGAAGCATGGTGGGGCATTCAATCACTGAACAATGAAAATTTTACTTGTTGAAACAGAAATGTATAACTTGTGTGGCGTAAGGACCACTCTCCCAAAGTACTGTAGGTGGGGAATAGGATGCATGGGGTTGGGTTCAAGGTTCTAAAGGGCCCAGATCCATTGCGAGTTAGAAGTTCTAAGGGGTGGAATAGGGCTTTAAATCTTCAGCCAAACATAGGACACTGATTTTGCCCCTTCAAAACTCCCCCTTCAAAACTCCCTTAAAAAAAGCCTGTGGGTCCCATTCTCTCAAGGGGCCTTTGGAGCCCACGTAAGAGGTGCTGTTGAGCCAAACATTCTGCATCCTTGTTCTGAAATTTCACCAGACATAGGGGTCTGTCTTTTACATATATCTTACATACATAAAGATGGATTTAAAACAAAAGAGTAATAAAAGTTGCTCAGAAGTCAAAGCTCAACTTTGCATTTAAGACCACACTGTAGACATTTTTTCCTAGTCCTGGAGATTCACAGTACTGTACAGGCATTCCGTTCTGCCATAATGGATGGGTTTTCATACCGTCACAAGTCGCAAAGGAAAAAGACCAACAGAGTCATAGAACTGTCCTAAGATAACTTCTTACTATATGTAACTGCGTGTCATAATTTCTTATCATGTCTGAAACCCTACATGTATGTATCTAAGTGAGACCACTTCAAGAGTCTGAAGGGCAGCAATCAGATAAGCAACAGGACACCAAGCTGCAATCAAATAATGTGTTTGCTTCACCACAACTTGCAAGGCACCACAGTGACAAAAGGCAGGAAGGAAGTGAAATAGAGAAAACCATTTTACCTTTCTCTGAATCCGGAAAAGCATGGAAAAATAGAGCAGACAGGGTTAGAAGGCAAATACACAAGGAGAAGCTCAGCCCACTTGACTCACCCCGTCTGCTGTCCTTGACTAAGCCGGACTTTTACTGCCCTTCTGCACTAGTCTAGTAGGAGAATGTCCAAGTCAGCAATTATTTTTGGAACTTATCATAAAGCCGGCAAGGATCAGCTGAACAGCAGGCAGCACATGATGTGAAACATGGGCTTAAAATATCACACACAAATAGGTGAAGCAGTTGACAGATGCCTTCGTGGAAATAATTTCTCTTTGCATTTCCAAGAGAAGATCATATTGAAAGAGACAATGTCAAAACAAATGAACAAATTATGCCTTTATGCTACACCGTGAAGGTTTTTCCACCATTCTTCATATCTTCCCCTTTCTTTAAGGGGAGCACCCTGGATTTTGTATTGATTCCAAAACAAAACTGCTATTTTTCTTTCTTTTTTCTTAAAAGAATGCAAACATCTTTTTGTGCAATAAAAAGAAAGTAATTCCACTTGTCATTTGGGCTGAATAATAATAATTTTAAAAATCACAAGTTATACCAAGAAAACATTAATGTGTTAGTTATTACAGTCACGAAGGAAGATACATAAATTAAGGCTGGATATTGGGAATGTTCTTATAAAATACAGCTAGTTTATGTCTTTCTTCTCTCCTAAATTCTTAATATCGTTCAGCAAGACATTATCCCTTGCAATCCAAGTCAATACTGTATCTGACATCGTCTTCCTGAGATAATGCACATGAAGCATTTGTAACACTTCATACTGGTATAACAAGAGTGTTTTCAAATATCACAATACCTATGTAACACTGCCATGTATATAAGAAATGCTTTTAATTCTTGTAATCATATAAGTTAATGCACGTATCTGAATAAAACCAATGTGGACTTTAATCATGCAGGTGTATATTTCAATAGAATTGTATCATCGAACCATCTAACAAGGAATGATGCAGAATATTCTATCTATATAATTAATAGACTAATCTCTGATAGAAACATCTGTGAAGTTTTAAAAGAAATATTATGATATTAGACTTAACACAGCACCAAAAGTCATTGGCTTAAGGTAATAAATCTAAATAACACTAGGAACTCTTTGTAGAGAGTAGAAAAGATCCTCCATTTACAGAATGATTCCCTCAAGCTCTTTATAGTATTTCACACAAATAAATTAATTTCATTCATAGCTGGAAAGAAATGATGCTGCCAATAATTAAACAGTAAAGTTAAGTTTCTGGTGGCTGCATTCATTCAGTTAAGTAAAGATAAAGGTTTCCCTTGACATTAGGTCCAGTCGTGTCCGACTCTAGGGGGCGGTGCTCATCTCCGTTTCAAAGCCGAAGAGCCGGCGTTTGTCCGTAGACACTTCCGTTACCTGCTCGCTGAAGCGGTACCTATTAATCTACTCACATTCACATGTTTTCGAACTGCTAGGTTGGCAGGAGCTGGGACTAGCAAAGGGAGCTCACCCCATCACGCGGATTCGAACCGCCGACCTTCCAATCAGCAAGCTCAGCAGCTCAGCGGTTTAACCCGCAGAGCTACCGCATCTCCCATTCATTCAGTTACCAGCCTAGAAATTTATGCAATTGAATGTTTTGATTTAAAGACTGATTGGTGGCAGATTTATTGGATTATAAATTAAGTGATATTTTAGTGGTCTAATGATTGAAAAACCTTTAAAAGTCCTAAAGGACCTAGAATAGCAACTGAACTAGTTCTAACCAGGTAAATATTCTAATAGGCTTGTAATCAAACATGGCAAGAGAGTATGAGACAACTTCATCCTAAAGTCAAAATTTTATTCTAATAGTCTAATTCTAGACTGCAGAAATACATGGTGTAGTGGTTAAGGCACTGGGCTAGAAACCAGGAGACCCTGAGTTCTAGTCCTGCCTTGGGTACAAGGCCAGCTGGGTGACCTTGGGCCAGTCACCTTCTCTCAGCCCTAGGAAGGAGGCAAGGGCAAACCACTTCTGAAAAACCTTGCCAAGAAACTGCAGGGACTTGTCCAGGCAGTCTCTGAGTACCGGACACAATTGAATGGATTAAAAAAAAAAACCTAGACTGTTAAAAATGGAATTCTGATTAATCATGCAAAGCATTTTCTCTATCTTCCTTATTTTGTCTTATTTAAGTATAGTTGTTTTATTTTGACTAATAATGGAAAGTGTTATTCAATAATCCACTGGCTTGTGGATGTTATGCTGTGAACCATACACATCCTTTCAAGCACCTTTCATGGCTGTAAGAGCTAAATAATTGCTTTAACCCAGAAAAGAAAGCCAATATTACCAGGAAGCTCGATACCATACCTAATAGCACATCTGTCTAATCTTACAATGCACCAGAGGCCTAACTATTATTCTGCTCTGCATAGCCAGCAATAACATGTCAAGAAAAAGGAAGGAAGGAAGGAAGGAAGGAATTATAGGTCCCTGGGTGGTTTTCTTAAGAACCAAGTAAGACTATGGTTGCATTTACATCAATACAATATCACAACCCATGACATCAAAAGGAACACTCAGAAGCCAAGCTGTTATTCAGTAGTCATAATCTGAAAATCGTTTTGTTTCATTACTGAATGCATTTTTCTCATTTTCAACTAACTCAACCCAGCAGGGGGTACAGCCTAACTAATACTTTGGATGGGAATCTGTCAATGTATTTAAATGATTTGGTTTAGCCAAATGACCCAAAGCATAAGCCAGCTTCGGATGGAGCCTTTGTTTCCTTGCCAGTATAAGGAGAAGCAAGCTAGTTATTAACTACAATAAAACCAAACTAATCTTTTATGAAAGGCCTGTTACTCATGGCCACCCCTGGAGAATTAATGGCTGTAACATCAAGCCATTTAAGGACCTTAAATATCTGGGTATATAATTTTCCAAGCTTTAGCAAACTGAAATCCCAGCAAGGACCCCCAAACTTGTAATTACTTCCCTGCTCCCACAAAAATGTTCAGAGCTAAGCACATCAGCCACTTGCTCTACAGGACACAGATTGTCACCACCGAGACTCAACCCTAATCAAAGCAGCACAACCTACATTTTTTGACAGCTTTGTTCCATGTGCCCCAGTGTGTCTTGAATGTTTTGCCGAGATTAGAATCTGGCTTAATTTCTGTGCTGATTCACATGTGGCTTTTCTGCCTGAAATGTTGGTCTTAAATGCTATCTTTTGGGTTATACTTTAGCCTCTCTGACCCTGAAGGATAAATTTGTACCCTCATGGAAGACTGACCTTCATCCAGATTTATAGTTTTATGGGCTATCAGCTTGTTACCTGACATGGCCGGGCCCTGAGCAGCATGGTCAGAGTTGAATCACAGGGTACTCAACATTGTTATTGTAATGAATGCCTATTCTAAAACACTATCAGACGCATGAGCAGGAATTCAAAGATATCTGATTTATTAAAGAATAGTGTGCAGGATCACAAAGAAAGCTGAGAATGATAAAAGCGCGCCAAATGCAAACTAAAAACCCTCGGTGCAATGAAATCCCTCCCCCCGTAGAATCTTCCCAAGCTCACAATCCCAGGTGCTCCTAATGGCTTCTGATGGTCCGCGGGAAAAGGCCTTGAGCAGAGCACATAACCCAAACACATTCCATTGTAATGAACACAGATACAGAGCTTGGTACAAGGCCTCACAGCAGCTCCCTCCCAAACAGAAACGCACGTCAGCGCCATGGCATGTGAAACGTTACGATGTACAGTGTACATTGAAACAGTGAACATGAGAGTTATCTAGAACAACCCAAGTAAAGCCACACCTACTGTATGTGACTATGGAGGGGGCCTAGTTGGGAGACCATCTTCTCTCCTATATATTTAGCAAGTATCCTCTCTTGTCTCATAGCAGAGCAGTCTTTCCCATTATAATGTTTGGCCATCCTTGCTACTTGAAAGTAGATTTAACAACATCTCTGCACAGAAGAGACTCTGCCCATGGCAGAAGAGTTGGAAGAAGTTCAAAAAGAGTTGGAAGAGACAGAGCTGGAAGAAACAGAAACAGTCTCCCACCTGCTTTTCCGCTGCCTCTTCTACAAAATGTGGCGAGTTGAGCTACTCACTCCTCCTACCCTAGCACTTTCTTCCTCTTAGCTGACAGGTCTCGGGATACTCCAAGATACTAGATGAGTTGTCCAATTTATTGCAATCACAATCACTCTTAGATGCTCAGATGGATGCTTTTACAAATATAGCTGTGCAAGTTACTTGACACTTGTTATATTTGTATTGTTTTTTATTGTTTTTTGCCAAGATTGTTTTGGCCTTTGTAATAAAGGCCAAAATAAAGAGAAATAAAGTGGCCGAAATAAAGAGAAACACTCCGAACCGAGTTATCAACAGGAAAATGTCGTCTTTATTTGTTTATTTATTTGTATTATTTAATATGTTCTTCTTATTCTGAACCTAACTCAACACAGCAGGGCATACAACTAAGCTGTCACTTTCTAAACACTAATTCTTTCTTGGCATTAACAGAGCTGAAGAATTAAACCTGAATATCTTGGAGAACTTCCTCTGGGGAAATCCCTTAAATGAATGCTTGCATTTTGTATATTTCTTCCTATCAGCTTTAAGAAGTATTTTTTGCACCATTTCCATACCAAGTTCAGCATTTCCTACTCTGTGACTCATAACAACTTACGAAGATCCCACCTGGAACAGCTTACTGACACATTTTATATCACAACATGGCCAACCATGTGCATTTGGGAAGCTGACAGGTATAGATAGGAAGCTGACAGCTCTCTTTTATGGTTGCTGATATTGAAGTTTTACCACTTGGGATTCAGGAGGCAATTAACATTAACCCAAGATTAGTAGCCACTGATAGTCATCCATGTATCTGCATGAATTTATCTTCCCTTTTTTCTTCTGAAATTTGAAAAACCTTAAATTTTTTTCTTAAGCCATTTACCAAATAGCATTGTAGGGTACTCTGTCCTGGTGCTCTTGTGAAATAAAATTATTAATTAGTGATTAAATTTGTCAAATTGAAAAAAATGTTTTCAAAAGGAAATAACTCCTTTAGAATTAAGCAAAGTGGAGATTCTCAAAATAGTCAGGCAAACAGTACTGTCTTCCTAGACCCTGAGTGAAGGCTGAATATGATTTGGGGTACAAATGCAACTTCATTATAATTTCATCTAAATGTTACTGTGTCCATAACTTATACCAAAATTCGTTTTTTTTTTTCCAATTTAAAGCAATTGCAGATTATAAATAAGCTATGGGAATCACAAATATATAAAACTGTGTGTTTTTCAAAGATATTTCCTACCTCTCTATTCATACAATCCATGCATGTTTACTTAAAAGTAAGTATCGCTGAGCTCAATCAGATTTACTTCTGTATAATTAAGATTCAAACTCATTTAACTCAGTGAGATTTAATTTCACATAAACATGTTATGGATCACGTTTTTATCACCTGAAGTTTGATCATCTATAAGTATTATGGTTGAAAATAAATCTTACTTCTGTATGTAGAGTAATTCCTTGAAATTTAAGAACTGTATACTAATATTGTATTACTGTATGCTTTTTGAATAAGTTTCTTTATACAGATGGATGTTCCATATATGGCTGAATTTTTTTTTTCTCTCCAAAACATTTACTTCAAGGCTAAAACTGAATTTTAAAGAAGCTTTTTATAGCTTTCAATTCTGCCTTAACTATATGAAGACCTATAAAAATCTTGATTGCAGCTTAAGAAATATTACATCCAAATAATTTATTAAAAGCATGCAAATGAATAAATCCATTTTATCAGCAACACTGCCAGAATCAGTTACGTATTTTTCCTTGCTAAAAGGAGCCCTCCAATCTAATACATATCCACCATGATTAAGACATAAAGTTTTTGTTATGTACTGACTATGAAAATATATTCTGAAGTCCTGCTCTTGAAATTTTGAGGATATACATTCAGTTAAATTAATACACATATCTGCTCTGCTAAATATTTACCAGCCTCTCCCAATTTATCTCCAAGCATATTTCAATCTTCACCAGCCAGTATCAGCTGAAGCCCAACAAGTGTTGAGGCTACCAGATTGGGAAAGACTTACAGGATATTTACAGATACTAACAGATATTTCCTGTAAATAGCTCTAATTTGGTTTTGGTAACACCAGAGATTCTAAAGGGCAAGGATGAGCATCTGCAACCAGTGGGACACATGAAGCCCCTGAATCCTGTTTTTGTACCACTTAAACATCCCCAAGGTATCTGAAATCTAATAAATCCAATCAATAAATCTGGTAAATCTGCTAAAATTGCCAAACATAATTAATGTGACATCCATCTCTTCATCCAAGTCATTCATGAAAAGTTAAGAGTAGTGAGAGAACCCACTTAGTATTTCAGTTAGATGAAGAACCAATGATGACACCCTTTGAGTTTGGTTATCAAGCCAGCTATTAAACCACATATCATTTAGCCCATACTTAACTAGTTTGCTAAACAGAATGTCACAGGATTCTTTATCAAATGTTCTAATGAAATCAAGATATATTATGTCCACAGCATTCCCACAGTCCACTAGGGAAGTTACTTGAACAAAAAAATGGGGTAAGACTGGTTTGACAAGACCTGTTATTGGTAAATTCATGCTGGTGTTCAGCAATCACAGCATATTTTTTCAATGTATTTACAGAATGAATCTGCTCCAGCATCTTCCCAGGTATGAATATCAGACTGATTGACCTCTAGCTCCCTGGATCCTCTTCTCCCATCAACTTTTGAAGATAAGAATATCATTATTAGACATGGGCAAAGCTTTGGATTTGTGGAATAAAAGGTGCTTTGGAACACAGAGATGCTGTGTAGCACAAGTCAGCACCTCTTTAAAGTATCTGTGTATTTTCCTGGGATTGTAGGAATGCCTTCTGCAGCTGCAGCACAACCCTGGGAACAAGCAAGCTTTGGTTTAAGGAATTTCTGACAGGTGCTATGTGCACATCCATGTATGTTCCAAATCATCTTTTCCTCTTCGAATCTCAACTGAGGTGCATACTCCTAATTATTATAATTTTCTCCCCCCTCCCCACCTTTTAGCAGGGCTACAATAGTCTTCAACTAAGTAGAATTAAAAACAATCTGGAAAAGTTCCACAATAGTTTTTAAAGATCTAACTAAATAGTACATTTTCTAAACGTTAATTCATGTCACAAATCAGTAGCCCCTCTTCTTGTTATATCTAGTCCAGCTGCAATATTATAACAGTTTTACATCTGGTGCATCTTTTTTGAAATTACATGCACAGCTTTGTAAAGGATTTATATATTCACAGTATAGAGCGCAGATTAAGTTAGTAAAAAGAAAGTGCTTTCCATTTCCAGAATAAATTATTTACAATATGCCTGCCTCCCAAAATACATTTCAGGAATTAATAATAAGAAAGCCTACCTTTTCACAGTTGCTGAGTTATGTTAATGGTGAAGTAACCACTATAAAGACATAATTAAAGTCGTGGGTTTGTGTGATTTGCTATGGATTATATTACACTACAGCAAAAAGTCAGTAACATTTATCATTTATACTTGGAAAACCAATACATAAGTACAGACAATAGATAAAGCAAAGAGATTTCTCAACACATGCCATCCAGCAAACTGAAGAACGGATGTGCTGAATGGTGCAAAAGAGAAGAAAGAAAAAGATTGATGGGATCCTGTTCTTTTACATCTCCTCTCCAACATCTTAATGAGGCTTCCTAGATATATATCCTTTAACACGTCAATAAGCCTCCCTATATTTTCTGTTCTTTGGCAGATACTGAAAGGATAAAGAAAGCTGAGATTTATCACCGATGCTAATAATCCAAAAGCACTTCTATCATGTGGAGGTGGGTTTTTTTGTTTTTTTCAGTCCAAAGAAAAGAGGCTTTATTTATCGCAGGGTGTGTTTGTGGGTTTTCAACTTGCAAACCGCCAGACTGTGTCATTAACAATTCATTAGCAATGCAAAAAGGTGCAATCAGTCAAGCAATGGCTGCAAAAGGATGGTTTCTCTTGCATGTTTATCCAATTAAATGCCAAACGCCCAAGAACGGAAAATGGGAACGTACATCTAATACATCACACTAAAGCCACGTTGCCTCCAACCAACTCTACACGCCACAAGCCCAGGTATCTGCATATTTTAACATCCTCTCCAAAAGGTTGCTATCCATTCAGCCACTGAAACATTTTCTCCCCAGTCTGGCTCCTGAACCCTAAGAGCAAATTGCCCAGACAGTACAAAGGTGCCAATTTAAGCCGGCCGATAGCTGAACCTCGTAACTGCCTTCAACACAGTCGGTATCCAGGGGAGGCACATGATAAACCGTAAAAGCTGCCGAACATCAGACGGATCTTGGCGGACTAAAGAGCATCACTTTCCTGCCAGCTTCTGCAAAGGGAGAGAAAAGACGGAGGAACCGTACTTACAGTGCAACTCTTCTCTGGCCATTAGAGCGGCTGTTCCTGTCCAGCGGGTGTTAAGTGCCATGTCTTCAAAAGCGAGAGGCATAACCTGCCTTCATCACACTTAGGAGGAGACCGGCTGACTCCTGCAGCCCCTGCTCTCCGAATGCTCAGGGAAAGAAGGCAGGACAAAGGCGCCTCGCCTTGCTTATTCAGCATGGATCTCTACAAATCCGTTCACTGCTGTCTTCTAAGTTTCTGCCCTTACTCTTTGCCTGCGACAAATAAGGGTCCTTAACACCCAGTGTGTCAAAAGCAACAACTAATTAGGTAGGGTCTGCCTGACTCCCCCCACTCACCCCCTTTCAGACCTTCGGATGCACAAAGTGTCCCCCCCTCCAAGTCCCCAGCCCTGTTTCTGTGATACGTATCAAGCGCCCCCGGGGAGTGGGGGTGGCAGCTCATTCATTCTGTATAAGTTGGGCCAAATCCACGCTTCTGCCAGATGCCCTAATTCCCCCTTTGCTCGGTCAGCCCTCTTGAGTGATGGGATGCAGCTACGAAAGAGCAGGGGCATTTCTGAACAGCGCCCCACTTCCTCCCTGCTTTAAACCACTTAAAAAAAAAATCTCGTGCTCCTCCGTCTAGGAAAAGATCTCAGCCACTCCTACCACCTCCCCCCACCCAATCATTCCTAACATCTGTATTATTAAAGGTTATTCTCCTGTTTGATTGGCTGCTCAGATTAACCATTAGGGCCCCAAGATAAATGTTAAAACTCTGCAAAAGGAATAATTACGTCTTTGCACACATTCATTGTGTAATCACTTAATTGTCCAGGAAAAACTCAGTCATCATTTTGGGCTGCTATTAAAAAAATATAAATCATTTTGTTAATATATATTTTCCCCTGTAAGATGCCTTTAAAAGGCAGGGCACAAATACATAAAAGAAATTATAAAATAAAACAGAAGCATCCGCCCAATGTACAGTATATTCTTTCTGCTCCCAAGACATTCTATTCCAAGGAAACTTGCAAAGGAAAGAAGGAACTGGACATCCGAGATTGCTCATCTAAAATGTGGATATAATGAACAAAACAAATTCAGCATAAAAGTTTAAACAGCCCAAATGCTAGCTCCTTGAATAAGGTATGGACATACCTTATAAAACTTACTGTTTTATTATCTTTTAAGGAATTTAATGCCCAAGCCTAAAAAGTCATAGAGCACAATCATTAGCCTTTATTATCAAAAATCAGAAGGTAGCACCTTTTCAGACTAACCCATTTTATTAAATGGCTCAAGCTTTTGGGAGTGATCAGATGCATGGAGGGGCTAAACCAGTGTTTCTCAACCTTGGCAAGCTGGCTGGGGAATTCTGGGAGTTGAAGTCCACATACAGTATCTTAAAGTTGCAAAGTTTGAGAAACACTGGGCTAAACAGAGGCAGGATTTGATGGGGGGAAGGAGGGAAAGATAGGGTGGTTATGCAGTTGCAGATTATATGTGTGACAGACTACAACTGTTAATTGCTGAACTCCTGCAATGTTAAAAAAACCATTGTGTTTGTGGAGACCTTCTGAATTGCCTGAAAACTTCTGACATATGTGAGTTCAGCAAAGTCTCCCTTGACTGTGCTGTTAAAAGTTCTCTTTTTTTTCCAAATGGCCACTTTGAGAACTACAATGGAGCATCCTGAGAGGCAGAAATGTTCTGATTTCTTTATCCTTGTTTGAGTCCTGATGTCAAACAGGTGTCCATTAATTCTTGTGTGCAAAGTCTCCTGTTCGTCCTTAGAATGCAGAGGAGCATTGCTGTTTGATGTTGGCATATACCACCTTGGGAATGAAGAGCACATTAAGGCACCTCTAATCCTGTGTGTAAAATTGGGGCCAGCGATGGTGTTAAGCTGGGGGCAAAGTAAACCTCTGGGTTTGGTGCAGGGTTTGATTCCCACATTCTTCTGTTGTTGCCTGTTGCTTGTGAGAATCTGCTTCAGGTTGTTTGGTTGTGCATATGCAAATATAGGTCTGCCACACAGTCCCTGAGAAAGCACAGTGTTGTTGTCCAGTATAGGCTGTTGCTTATTAATAATGCCTTTGAGTGGCTTGAGCTGTGAGCTGTGGTATTCTGTTGTTCCGTTTTTGTGATCTAATTTTTAATAGGTGCTCCCTGGGAATTGATCTGGCTCTATTGGTTTGCCTACTGGTGTCATTGTGTAGATAGTTCAGTCTCTTGAATGCCTGGCTTAATTCCAGTGGAGCATCTCTGTCAAGTGCATTAGAACAAATGTGGTTGCAGCGTAGAGCTTGGCTATAAATGATAGATTTGGTGACTTATCCTGGATGGAAGCTGGAAGCATGTAGGTATGCATGGAAATCTGTAGCTTTCATGAATAACATAGTGTTTGTGTGTCCATTGTGCACTTTTACGGTGACATCAAAGGAATAGACTTGTAGACAGGTTGAGGCTAGAGTTGATGGTGGGGTGGACGTTGAGGTTATTATGGAGTTTGATGAGAGATTAATTTCCATGGATCCAGATGATGAAAATATCATCAATGATCTCAAGTAAAGGAGGGACTTCAAGGAGTAAGAATTGATAAGGCATTCTAGGTCTTCTGTAAAGAAGTTTGGCATATTGTGGAGCCATGTGTGTGCCCATGGCTGTGCCCCTGATTTGCTGTAATATGTAATTGCCAAGGGGAGTAATGGATAAATACAAAGTCACCCAGTATGGTGGCAAGGTGGCAATCAGATGATGTCTTGAGGACCATATTAGTGGGGAATTTGGGTGTATAGTACCCCAACATTTATGGTGGCTAAATGGTGTTGTTAGGGAGATTGCTAATTATATTTCAGTCTTCTTAGGAAGACTGTAGTGTCTCTTTTGTAGCTGGCAATGCTGGTGAGAGAAGGTCTGAATACAGAGTCTGTGAAACCTGATATTCCAACTGTGATGGTTCCAGTACTTGAGACAATGGCATGGCCTGGCTTGCCTGGTTTGTGGATTTTGGGGAGTACACAGAAGATGCCTGGTTGGTGTTCCTGGGGGTTTCTCCTTGTAGATGTAGTCTTGTACGTCCTTAAGGAAGTCTTTCATCAGATCCCATCGTTCTTTTGAAAATACTGCTGTGGGATACGAGGAGAGTTCTTTCTTGGCTTCCTTGACATATACTGCCTTATTCCTAATGAAATCTACTCTTTGTCAGCTTATTTGGATATGATATCATTGTTGTTATTGAGGCCTTGGACGGCATTTCATTCTGCCCTGCTAAGATTGTTGCATAAGGTGGGGTTTTTTACTGATGATTGCGGCTTACACTTGTTGGCAAAAGGATTCAGTGTAGAAATCCATTTAAGGGCTACATCCAGCTGGGGGCAACCATGTGGTATTGTTTTTATGCATTTGGGATTTGGTGCGATCTGTAGTTGTAGACTGTCCCAAGGGGTGTTGGGTTGATAATGGTGTATGGCCATGCCTTGCTTCTTGTCCTGGAAGGATTCTTTAAGTCTCAAGAGGTGAAAAAATGCTTCAAGGTCCCCACAAAGCTGCATGCTTTGGGTGGGCTTAGTGGGGCAAATGGATAAGCCTTGGGCAAGAACAGACTCTTCAGCTTGGCTGTATGTGTAGCTAGGTAGTTTCACAATACTGTAGGGGGCCCATGGCAAAGGTGAGTGGATGCTTGTAGAAGCTTGGATGGTCTGTTTTCTTCCTTTTCCTTCAAGGAGGTGGGTTCTATAGTATAGACTTGTCAACTTGGCAAAGTCTTGATGTAGCTGGGGTTCCAGAATACAGATGGAGTTGGTGATTAACTTTTGCTTGTTATAAAGAATGCTGATCAGATGATTTAGGAGTTTGTTGGAGAGGGTATAGCATAGTCTTTGGCAATAATAATAATAATAATAATAATAATAATAATAATAATAATAATAATAAATTAAATGTATATGCTGCCCAACTCCCAGCAACTCTAGGTGGTAATCTGTGTAGTATGTAGACCATAAAAGATTCTTCACTTTCAGCCTTTTAGGAATAATGTCACGTTGTTTGCATTTGGTTAGAAAAATTGTGTCTATTTGTATCTCTGCCAGTTTCTTGGAAAGTTTTATGGATTTTGCTGCTCATAAAAAGCTTATGCCCTTTAATAAATTTTTTTAGACTGAAAATGTGCTACCAAAGCCATGATTTTTGGCTACCATAGACTAATACAGCTTTCCTCCTACAACGTTTACAATGAGAAATATCTAGTTTACTCGGACAGAGTGGAATACACATTTTTGCTATATTATCAGTGCCATTAAGCTAAATTTTGCACAGAATGACATAATCAGCCCACAGTATCTTGTATCACTCAAGAAGTGATACAAACATTGAACTGTTCCGCAATTACAGACAATTATAGCTTCCTCAAGGTATCTGTAGGTTATTGATAGTCTTTGCTTCTGTCCATTTCGGAATCTTGGAATTAAGCAGGAAGCAAATGAACGTAACGAAGATCGGGATCTGTACACATACTTATATTTGAAGAAAAACAGCATCACTCGTTTGACTAGCTTCTTTTTTTGAACCAACATAATTGCAAAAATGGATGGAGTTATGAATTGTATCCTGTTACATCTGCCTGCCTAAAGGATGGCATTCACCAAGGATTAGACAATCTAGGGGAGCAGATTTCAGCAGCAAGCATGAGAAATATATTTAAGAGAAGAGCAAGTGGAAATAGGGTTATGGAAATTAAAAGCTATTATATCATTTTTTATCTTTTCCCCCTCCATGAAGAGGTAAAATAATTCACAGAATTAAGCTTTGTGGAAGTAAGCCCACCTCTAAGGACTTACAGTCAAGTTGTTAAGGGTGGAATAAAACAGGAAGTTCCTGGGAGAGAAACCATTTGTATTTCGATCCCTTAAAAAACACAATCCCAAACACTTGGTAACAATGCTGCTGAAATTACAGCAGCAAAATGGCTAACTTCAGTGGTCCATCTGGTGTCCTTTTCGGGGGTAGAGACTGAGAGCGCAAGGGTTGTTCCTTGGCCTCCTGCTCCAATTCCTGCCTTCATTTTTGAAAAATAGAAATTAAAAATTGTACCACACTGTTCATTTCGCTGTCAGATTCCAGCAGTGTGATGTCAATGTGATGAAAAGCCAGAAATGGAGAACTGAAGATGCACATATGGTGCACAGGCTGCACACGCTCAAGCTATTTGCACTATGTATAAGTTCATCTATTAAAAGCCAAACAAGATTTAAATTCCAAATATTTTGCTCTATTTTTATTACACTAAATCCTCTCTCTCTGTTATTTATAAGAGTAACAGAATTTGGACCACATGTATGATTCACTATTATTCAAAGGCCAAGTCTGATTATCCCCAAATGAAGTTCTAGAAGATAGATATTAGTGGGACACTCTGAAAGTTTGCTTTTGTCCCACTGCAATCACTGCTAAAACATGACTTATTATTCCATAAAAGAAAGCAACTCTTTCACAAACCTTGAATTAGCCCGTGGCATGTGACAAACCTACTAATTGAAACTTTTCATCCAGAAATAAAATAAAGCCACTTATTCAAGAGGAATTCCATTTGTTTAAGAGGACGTTCAGCGTAAGATATACATGAGCATCAGTGGCCAACTGCCCACAGTTGTTGTTGTATCTATGGCCAGATTCATAAACTTTTATGGAACTAAGAGCAGAATGGAAACTGCATGAGCCACAGTTGTTGACATGTGCTCCACATTTATGCCTCGATGTGCAGAAGGCCAAATCTTGGTAATTTCAGTAAAAAAGGAGATAAGATCATGCACTTTGGTCCTCTTCATATACAGATTTTTGTATGGAGCATTCATACAACATCATTAAAGTCCTGGAGGGCACACACCCACACATTGCTATATCAGGAAACTTGAACCTCAGTTTGAGTGAATCATCAAATAATGCCTATGGCTATAAACTAGGAAGAAAATCCAAATTTCAGTAGTTCCAAACACATAAGGTAAATTCATATAATGCCCTAAATAAACATAATGCATATTTGTTAGCTGTTGGCTGCTAAATTAATCACAAATGGTAGGTTTATGCATCATACCAGCCCTTAGGCCATAGTTTATAAACCAAATCCTAAATTTCTTTTCTGTTAAACGATAGTTTGTTTGTTTGCTTTAATTGTTGTAAATTTATGCATGTAATAGTTCTTGACTACATCTTTAAGAAATGAATTATTTAGCAGAAACCAGGAAGTATTTATTTTACTGACAGAATAAATAAGTCTATTTTTATACTGCAAACCCACCTAGATAATTGAACCATCAGATTTGGTCAGATTTTCCTTCTCTACTACAACTCTGTTCTACTATAAGGTAGTCAACAATACAGTATTTCTGTCAGCACCTGATCATTCGAGCATTCACACATACGCAGTCAAGAGGCTGGATCTCTTTAAACTGTTTTAATGAAGCGTAATGAACAGTACAGAAGGCAAGCTGCGAATAAAGATTTCCCGCTCAAACCTAATTTAAAACTATATCCCTTTAGTTAGTCCCCTTTCCCATGAAACATGTCACTCCACCTCCCATCCAGATGGTATTCCTGGCGTATCTCAACTCCACGTCCTTGATGTGCTCCATAGCCATAATAAACCACTTTACACTCTATCTTCACACCCCCTCCCATCTGGCCACCTGAGAGAATGAAATGATGGGAGATGCCCTGATAAGGGTTTCTGTGAAAACTTTGATCGGGGGATCTGACAATTTCTCAACCTTGGCAACTTCAAGCGGTGTGGAGTTCAACTCCCAGAATCCACACTGCTTGGAGTTACCAAGGTTGAGAAGCACTGGTATCGTCTGAGACACAGTTAAGAACAGTAGTTATAATGTTAGATTGGGACTGGTGAGAATAAATTCATATTCTTTCTTGCTGGAGGAGCTCACAGGGTTATTTTGGCCCAGTAACCTTCTCTTAGCCCAGGCTACTGAGGAGATACAGTAAAATGAGGGGAGGCCGCCCGACCACTTTCTTCTATATATCCCATTTTAGATCTCAGAGGAAAGGTGAGATCTTAACCAAATAAAATAAGCTTTTGTGAGGGACGAGGACTGCAGTGGGAGGACAAGGCAAGGAAGTAGCAGAGTGCAACATTTCTGCTTACCCAAACTTTGAGTTCAAATTATTGAGACAAGAAAGACAGGGAAAGAGTGCAATTATTTTAATTAGCTGAGCACTGTGTTATTAAACTGTCAGAATGTCAGCTTTCCCTACTGTAAGTCCTTCAAAAACCTTCAAAAATGAAAAAGTATCCATATTTTAAAAAAACATTTAATTGGCCTGTGTGTTTAAAATTCAGGATTATAAAATGGTCAGGAAGAAAAGATGGGATTTCAAAGAGTAATATCCTGTATTATGGCCACTACTTCTACTTTGCACAGCAGAATCAAGAAAGCACACCTCCTGCAGGATTTGTGATGAGGTTGTGGGGGCATTTAACATTTTGTAATCTAGGATATCTAGGATATAGGACACCTATACAGTCAGTAAAAACAAGACTCCAGCAGTTCATGGAGTGAGAATTGCCAGATGCACAAGCTGGGTTTAGAAAAGGCAGAGGAACTAGGGACCAAGTTGCCAATATCCGCTGGATAATGGAAAAAGCCAGGGAGTTTCAGAAAAACATCTATTTCTGTTTTACTGACTATTCTAAAGCCTTTGACTGTGTGGACCATAACAAATTGTGGCAAGTTCTTAGTGGTATGGGGATCCCAAGTCATCTTGTCTGCCTCCTGAAGAATCTGTATAGGGACCAAGCAGCAACAGTAAGAACAGACCACGGAACAACGGATTGGTTTAAGATTGGGAAAGGAGTACGGCAGGGCTGTATACTCTCACCCTACCTATTCAACTTATACGCAGAACACATCATGCGATGTGCTGGGCTTGATGAATCCAAGGGTGGGGTTAAAATTGCTGGAAGAAACATTAACAATCTCAGATATGCAGATGATACCACTTTGATGGCTGAAAGCAAGGAGGAACTGAGGAGCCTTATGATGAAGGTGAAGGAAGAAAGTGCAAAAGCTGGCTTGCAGCTAAACCTCAAAAAAACCAAGATTATGGCAACCAGCTTGATTGATAACTGGCAAATAGAGGGAGAAAATGTAGAGGCAGTGACAGACTTTGTATTCCTAGGCACAAAGATTACTGCAGCCAGGAAATCAGAAGATGTTTAATTCTTGGGAGGAGAGCAATGACAAATCTCAATAAAATAGTTAAGAGCAGAGAAATCACACTGACAACAAAGGTCCGCATAGTTAAAGCAATGGTATTCCCAGTAGTAACATATGGCTGCGAGAGCGAAGGAAGATCGATGCTTTTGAACTGTGGTGTTGGAGGAAAATGCTGAGAGTGCCTCGGACTGCAAGAAGATCAAACCAGTCCATACACCAGGAAATAAAGCCAGACTGCTCACTGGAGGGAATGATATTAAAGGCAAAACTGAAGTACTCTGGCCACATAATGAGACGAGAGGACACCCTGGAGAAGATGCTGATGCTAGGGAGAGTGGAAGGCAAAAGGAAGAGGGGCCGACCAAGGGCAAGAAGGATGGATGATAGGAGCATAGGATTCAATGGCAGTTTTAAAAAAATGCCCCCAGGTAGCTGACTTATTTGCACAAGTAACAAAAGATGTGCTAAGGTAGCCTACCTAAGGAAAATGAAAACCTTATTTCTCAATTCAATTCCCATCTTTAAAATGCCAGAGAAGAAGAATAGTATTTCCCTTGGTAGGAAATGTTAAAAATTCAGTGTGATCAACAATCCAGTGCTGTGAATTACTCGGTTGTTACAACAAAGGTTCCTTTTATCACTGGGATGGACTCCAGCGCTTATGAGATCTACCAAAGCTGGATAGAATCACAAGACAGAGTAGAGGCACACAGGGTGGAGGGTGGAATTAGTAATGCAGAGAATGAGTGGTAGCAGATCTCGCCTAATCAAGATAGTAATTCTAACCTGAGACCACCCATTCCTAGATAGTATGCTGAGGATGGTGCATTTCACAGATGTGTTATCATACAGAAACATGAGAATTGTCATCCCACAGACACTGGGATGTCTGTGTTGGATCACAATTTTTCAGATGCTACTGTGCGTTTCCTGTAACATTTTCTCTGATAGTCTTTAAGGCTATGCTTTGCATGACAGTATCCAGCCTATGTGGAGCTGTGCTGGGTGGGTGAAAATAAATAAATAAAATAAACTAGAAATAGAAATAGAAATAGAAGGCAAAAGCTGGAGAATTCTGGCTCTGATTTTAATTTCAATCAAATGTCCACAGCGTGTGTGGGTTGGTCTGGGGGAACTTCTTCAGAAGAAGCTATGTCAAAAGAACCACTGTTTAAAAAAAGAAAGGAAATGTCCATGAGGGGGAAAGAGAAAATTAGAAGAAGATGAAGGAAGAGCTGCACTGCTACGCCTCTGTACATAAATTTATGTACATTAGTTATGTACATTTATCTGTTATCTCCTTCCCATCTCTTTGCTTCTTACGCATTTGAAAACTAAGAGTTGTATTTGGGGAAATGCAAATTTCCAGCTTACATTCACAATGTAGAAAAGCAAAGCATGTATGGGAACATCTTAGTTTGGATTAGAAAACTCTACTGCATTTTCTTACAATCAGTATTTTCATGGACAAGAAAGTTTTTAAGACTTGTCTAAGTCTAGTGTAACTTTATAGCACCAGCTCCTTATAGAATATAGTCTGAAAATTTGGAACCAGTCTTCTCTAATTCTTGATCTCCTGACTTTAGCCACACTTTAGTGTTGTGCTGATACGCAAATTGCAATTCTCATTTGACCTGAGATTCCAGACCTGGCTTGTGTTAACTATGGGCAACATCACTAATGCTGAATTAATATTATAAAGGAGAAGGGAGCGAAGACATATTGAAACAAAAGAAAGATGGGAATTTATGCTGAAAATGGGAAGTGGGGTTGGGGAATGTGTCTCCTTCATTTGCAGCCCTGGTTTTCTGAGAACATGCCTTTCACTATTTCCATTTCATCCTGAAACCATAATATAAGGCACAAGCAGATTTCAGAGATCATCAAGCAACTGTTTTTTTTAAATTGTGCATTTTTAACAAAATGCCAGCTTAAAGCTGAATATATGAAAAGGAATATATTAAACAAGTGCGTGTAACATCCAACCTCATTTTTTAACAACGACTTTTCTTTTAGTTTAACTCTCTGCTCCCAAATGGAGGGTGGCATTAAAGGAAAACAGTCTTTCTGCTTTCTGATAAAAATTTGGAATAAGAATTAGGGTCTTTAGGGCCTTCTAATTTATGATTAGCATAAGTTCATCTCGTCTCTCTCTCTGCCTGCCTGCCTGCCTGCCTGCCTGCCTGCCTATGTATGTATGTATGTATGTATGTATGTATCTGTCTGTCTGTCTGTCTGTCTGTCTGTCTATCTATTTTAGTTTACATGGCCACCCATCTCAAATTCTAACAACCATTAAAACAATATAAAAACAAGAAACAATATAAAAACCATACAAGTTCATCCACTGCGTGGATTCTACCACACATCCAGATCCCCGAGCCCAGGGATACAACCATATCTTTAAGGCCTTGTGAAAAGCCAGCAGGACTGGGGCCAAATTAATCTCTGGGGGGATGATGTTCCAAAGAGCAAGTGTCACCACAGAAAAGCTGTCTTCCTGGACCCTACCAGATGGCATTCCTAGTAGATAGGACCTGGAGCATGCCTCTCCTACCAAACCTGATGGGACAGGTAGACATAATTGGGGAGAGGTGGTCCCTCAAATAACCTGGCCCCATGCAAAAGCAATGGAAGCTTTAGCGTCTTCGCATAAACAGGTGTAAATACAGAAGCATTTCAGCATTGAACTGTCTCAATACCAAAATTATGAGAAGTCAAGGCATATGCCAGTTTAAGCCAGCAAAATAGTCAATGCAGCAGTGATGTTTTCTTATTATGTTACTATAATAAAATAGCTGAATGCTGTTTGATTCCTGTACAATGTGTACTCTAAAGCTGTTTAATCTCCCAGAAGATTTTCTCTCCTGAGGTGCCCTTGCAAACATTTTGTTGTTTATTCGTTCAGTCGCTTCTGACTCTTCATGACTTCATGGACCAGCCCACGCCAGAGCTTCCTGTCGGTCGTCGACACCCCCAGCTCCCCCGGGAACGAGTCCGTCACCTCTAGAATATCATCCATCCACCTTGCCCTTGGTCGGCCCCTCTTCCTTTTGCCTTCCACTCTCCCTAGCATCAGCATCTTCTCCAGGGTGTCCTGTCTTCTCATTATGTGGCCAAAGTATTTCAGTTTTGCCTTTAATATCATTCCCTCCAGTGAGCAGTCTGGCTTTATTTCCTGGAGGATGGACTGGTTGGATCTTCTTACAGTCCAAGGCACTCTCAGAATTCTCCTCCAACACCACAGTTCAAAAGCATCGATCTTCCTTCTCTCAGCCTTCCTTATGGTCCAGCTCTCGCAGCCATATGTTACTACGGGGAACACCATTGCTTTAACTATGCGGACCTTTGTTGTCAGTGTGATGTCTCTGCTCTTAACTATTTTATCGAGATTTGTCATTGCTCTTCTCCCAAGGATTAAGCGTCTTCTGATTTCCTGACTGCAGTCAGCATCTGCAGTAATCTTCGCACCTAGAAATACAAAGTCTTTCACTGCCTCTACATTTTCTCCCTCTATTTGCCAGTTATCAATCAAGCTGGTTGCCATAATCTTGGCTTGCAAACATACCCTTAAATTCAACTTTCATGAGCAAATCTCTATTTTTCATCTACCTTTTATTAACACTCGGTTTAGAAGATCATCTGATCAGGTTCCATTAAAAGGTTTTTCATATTCCAAAAAGATTTCAATGAAATAAATTACGGCAAAGGAAAAAGACTGATAAAAAAAAATCCAAGTGCCTCAGGATAGCAGTGACTTTCAAATAACTTGATATTTGAAAGGTTAGATTTTCAGTATTAGTCATCATAATTACCATTTACTTGACACTGAAGAGATGAGAGCAGAAAATGCCATTTGTCAGTCTTTAAAGCTATCTTTTTGCTATTCAAGCAACAGGTGTAAAAAAATACGAAATATTGTATTCCCATCTTACCAACTAGCCAGTGCAAATTTCATCCCACCTGCTCATACTGAGCAACGATTCTGGTTCCCAGATCATGGTCTGCTCTTAATTGCAACATTTTGCACTCAGATGTAACTATGTCTTCCAAGAAGAATACTTTTTTTATTTTTACACAAAAAAGAATAAGAAAAAACAGATACACACAAAAAATATCTATCTAGCTGCTAAACATTAGAATAAATTATTAAACCTTGACCACATAACACAATATTCACCAGTGCTTCCAGTGCTTTGATTCAGTGCCAGTTTATAAATGGAAAGTAACCACTTATCTATAATCCGGACCGTAAATTTGGAATAACTTTCTTTCCAATGTTGAATAACTATCTTCTTTGCAATCCCCTATTGTGTGATATAATCATCATCCTTCATATAATGAAAAATTCTAATTTTGGGGATAGGTAATTCAAGAATACCACATCTTTAAGCAAAAACATGATTTCTGTAATGACATAATAACAATCTTGTAACTACCAAATCAAACTAACATTGATTGAACAAGCCTGTATTATATGAGTTCTTTCATTCATATTATGCTTTGCCATGACAGAATGTGTGACCAACCCTTTCGAAATATTATTTGAGGAGTCCAAAAGACATGAAAAAGAAGGCTGTGTTGACTGTCTCATCTTCAGATCACAGGAGATACTTAACATTTGTAAGAACTGTTCGCTATTATGAGTTTGAGGATAGCTAGGATGAGGAAGTCAATAGATAACCTAATTATTTAAATCCAAATTCAGCCCCTTGACCTACAGACAATATATCTGTGCATATGAAAGCGTTCTTTTAAATTATTTGCTGTGTGGGTTTCTCCGAAATGAAGATACATCAGAAATGTTGCCATTTTAATGACTTCTAGACAGAACTTCACCTCTCTGCCTTTCAAACTACTACAAGAAGGAATCACAAATGGTTTCAGTGCCACTTCTGGATTTATTCCACTGAGTTGCCTTAGCACTTCGAATGGTTTAAACTTTTCCTATTTCAGTAAATCACAGTTAAGACTCCCTACAGTTTTTCTGGGGTTTTGACACAATGAAAGATGATGTCTTGTTTATTTAATGCTTTTTTAAATCTACCTTTCAGGGACATTTGCAGTCACTGTCAGTTTACAGCATATTTATTTATTTATTCATTCATTCTTATGACAACACAACAATACATTATTTAAAAAATATTTTTTTAAAAATTACTTAACATTACAAAGTAACAACAAATAAATAAGCTGCTGATGCAACCCTTTAAAGTTCTCTGAAGACTGACAAAAGGGAAACATATCATTTTCTCTCAGACAGTTTTCCATAGCTGTGGGTCAACCACAGAAAACTCCGTCCTTATTACTCGCTTATTACTGATCTTAAAGCTTTGACAGGTTGATAGGAGTAAAGGTATGGTCTAGTCCCAACTATTAATTCAACATTTGGACTCAGAAATGAAGAGGAAGCAAGTGGAACTATGGCATAATGGGTGTTACATGAACCAAACATCTACAACCATTCTAGCTTCTACATTTATACCAATCAAAGTTTCTGGACTATCTTTATGGGCCCTCCTGGGTATAGCTGGGCCTTGACATTGCCAAAGAAATGTGTGGTAGTCCAGCTGAAATGGGTAACAACAATTATGCCCACCAAATCAACTGTTGCCAAGCTCCTGGAGACCAAGTGAGAACCTCTCAGTACCATCACCTGCACACCTCCATCAAGATCAGTGGATTTTCTGATCCACAACATTTCTCATTTGTCTGGATTGTTTGTATTGTTCATGCCAAAAGAGCTCCTAAACTGTGGAGAGTAAGGAAGATGACCTTGATGGAGATATGCCAGCTCTGTTGTCAAGGCGACAAAGGGTAAAGCTTGTTTTGAGACCACAACGGCCAGATAACATTCAGAAGTGACTCAGACAGACACCACTGTAATCCACTGAACTATAAGGAGGAGAGGAAGCACAACACGAACAGACTTGCAAGATTCTGTTATTACAGATAATCTCGATAAAAGTAGTTTTTCTCTCCCTGTGGGGTTGATTTCTTGGTCTGGTCTACCTAGAGGGGCTGACACAAACCCCTCTTCATGGTTTTCACTGTTTCCTTGGATACACCATCTAGAAAAGATAGCTATAGCTGCATGTCATTCATATAGTGGGGAAAAAATCAGCCAATACTTAGTAGGACTTTAACTATAGGTAGCATGTAAAAGGCTGAAAAATACAAGGACAAGATGTAACTGTTTGGCATCACAAAGGTTACAAACTAAGAAATGGAACAGAATATCTTTACTACCATCTTTTGATCTTCCAGAGTTAATATAGTTAGCAGTCACCATCTCCTCAAGAGGTATCCTACAGACACGCTCCAACAAGCATCTTTGGTCGCTAGTATGAGAACACTGTTAAAATAAACAAGAAGGTTCCAATCTCCTCTCTATGGCTGTGCCAGAGAAGCTGATGGAAGAAGGGAGCAGACAGCTCTAAGGTTTCTCCATGTAATGATAAACTATAACGTACTGACATACTTAAAATGCAATTTATTCACACAATAATGAGGACGCAAACATACATTCAGTAGGCTACTAGGGCGCTATACTTGCCTGAAGTGCATGCATAAACAAAGATCCATCTCATAAAGAAAGAGAAAACATATCCCAAACTCACCGGCCATTATCACGCCCTACTCCCCAGACTCGGATGCTTACGATGGGCTGAGAATGAAGAATACTACGATCCATGGGGTCAACCAAATTTAACATATCGTTCTCCAGGATAAGATACATGTCTTTTCCCTAAGTAAAAAAAAAAGAGAGAGAAAGAACTCAACAATGCTCAGCACAAATGCATCTTTTTCACCTTGCAACACTCATTCCAGAAAAAGGAGGAGAGTGTTAAGAAAAATATAACCCCTCCTCTCCCAATATTATCTTCTTCAATTGCTCCTAGTTACTTAAAGCTGCTATCCTCAGTAAATAGATATCACTAAACTTAAGAGGAACTTCAGAGATTAGCCGTTCTTCCTTGGCATCTCCTTATCTCGGCAAATGTGGGTTTGTGATATGTATACTTCTATCTCAGGCTGTCCTTAAAGAGTATTGGGAAACTACTGCTACAAATCCCACACTTTTGGGAAGTTTGTGGAGCTAAAGCAAGAAGGTGCTACTTTTCTGGGGCTGCACCGATGCTGTGGAACAGCCTCCCTGTGGAGATCAAACTAGCTCCCTCTTTGTGGGTTTGCAAAACTTCAAAAAAAAACCAGTTTCAAAGAAATTTCCCCAATTTGATGTTGCCATCTTTATCTTGACTTCAAATGGTACGTTATATTGGGGTGGTGCTTTTTGTTTTGTACCAAAGATGTTTTGAATTGTATCACTGAAAGTCTTTTGATTGGGCTGGCATAGAAACACGTTTAATAAATGGATAAATAACCACCTTTGGTCTGCAAATTCTACATAGTAAAGACTCAGATTTTACGTCTCCATTCACCTGTTGCACAGTAGAATAGAGTCACTGCCATGAGATGGGCAGCCATATAAATCATTTAAATAAAGATAGACAGACAGACAGACAGATAGATGTTTGTCTAAATAATAAGCCAATTGCTCTTGAATACTTCATTATTGCTGGAAATGACAGTGACCATCGATTGATAGAAGAGCCACGTCTACTTTGGGCCACTGAGAAGAAATTAAAATGGCAACAGGACAAAAATGTCCTGTTGTATAACTTTCAAAAGTCTAGCGATGTCTAGAAGCTGGATAACATGGCACAATCCCCAAATACCATTATCAACCTAGTTTTATCAGCATATAATATCTGATGTTCTAAATCTCTAAAAAGTGTGTGTAAATCTTAATTCGAAACCTCAAGACAAAAAGCAAAGTTATTGTGGTTTGAAAAGGATTGTAAAATCATGAGAAAGAAGTCGAGGAAACAAATGTGTTATACTGTGGCTCTGTTTTTATTTAGCTTTTATGTAAATGATATTGTTTTGGCTGCATGAAATCTGAGGTCTCCTATGCCCATGGTTTTGGATAGTTTTGTGAATATTCTTTTTATGCTGATGGCATCATCTTAATATCAATTAGCCAAGCGGTTCTGAGAAAACACCTCAGAAAGTCTAGCTCTTATTGTTAAGAGGATTATTTGGTAATAAATAATGCAAAAACTAAATTGTGATCTTCTGTAAGAAAAGGGTTCAACACAAATGGTGTCTGGAAAATATGGGTGTAGAACAAGTAAAATCCTATTGTTGTCTTGGTTTTTCAATTCTTTAGGTTCCTGGTCCACTCTAGTAGATGCACACTGAGATTTGGTGCATGCTCTCAACCTTAAACAAGCTTTGGAACTAGAAATATTGAGGGTTAATAAGACCAGTCTTAACATTTTATACAGTGAAGGCCATTCCAATGCTGATTTATGTGGCAGAAATAGAGGTAGTCCTCGCTTAATGACCACAATTGAGACTGGAATTTCAGTTGCTAAGTGAAGCGGTCATTAAGCAAACCTGACCTGATTTTATGACCTTAAGGCGATCATTAAGCAAATCACTGTGGTAGTTAAGTGAACCATGTGGTCATTAAGCAAATCACATGATTCCCCATTGATTTTGCTTGCCGGAAGCCAGCTAGAAAGGTTGAAAATGGCGATTATGTGACCATGGGATCCTGCTACAGTCATAAATGCAAAGCAGTTGCCAAGCACCCAAATCATGATCACATGACCGCAGGGATGCTGTGACGGTTGTAAGTGTGAGCACAGGTAGTTAGTTGGTTTTTTCAGCACCATCTAAGTCTGAACCATCACTAAACTAATGGTCATTAATTGAGGACTACCTGTAAGGGGCTTTACTAATATTTCATTAGTTGAAAGAACCTTGACACATTACCTGTGCTATGGGGGATATGAAGATAGAAACCCACTTTTTTAGTCAAAGCTGAGTCAGGGATTGAGGGTATTAGGTATATAATATACCGTATATCAGGCTGTTTAATTATTGGATCTGGATACCTCAAATTTAGTGAGATGGGCTTCCTAAACCATGCTCTGAAAACTGAAATAGAAGAGCTGATGCAAACGTATAGCTTCAAACATTTACAAAGGAAGGATCAGCTCATGGCTTCCCTATGCAGGCACTGAACAGCCTGAGAAATGCAGCAAGAATTATATGCCCACACAGTTGTAGACCTGAGTGTCCAGAATAACATAGCTGCCCTTTCGACTTCAAAAGCAGCATGTTGGTTGGCAACCAAGAAGCTTCAGTTCCAAATGGAAAAATACCTGACATTCGCTACGTGAATAGAATGTCAGAGAGCTTTCAACCATCTGGGTTTTGAGCATGGTGAAATTTGGCTGGTTTTGGGGAACATCAGCTCAAGAACCTCTCTGTTGAAGACCTGGCCCGTTACATTTTTGAATGCTAACCTCATGCTAGTGCTGGCGAAAAATACGTAGACACTTCTGCCTTTGCTACAAAGGCCTTCCAGCTAAGAAAACATTTGGAGTTGGTTGTGATGGGAGTATTATGACGACCCGAAAGCAGCACAATGATGACCTATGCTGGGGGGTAGGGGAGGAGGAGGGAGACTGTCCCTTTTCAGAACATGTTTCATTGTTTTAAATGTCAGTCTATTTTAGTTTGCCTGTTTTAAGTGCAGTGACTGATTCCTGCCTATGATTGGAATTTTCTTTTTCTTGGATGTTAAACAGATTCTCTAATTCCAACAGCACTTTCTCTCTTAAAACCAGATACTTAACTGGGGACACATACAGTACTGGACAAGGGGAACTTAAGTTTGATCTATCAGCATAATTCTTCTCTTTTGTACTTATTATAACCACTAGTCATAATTACAATTATAAGCACTAAAATAGTGTTTCCCAAACTTAGCCAACTTCCAAATGTGTGGGCTTCAACTCCCAGAATTCTCAGCAATAGCCACAGTAACTGGGGAATTCTGGGAGTTGAAGGGGACACCTTTGGAAGTTGCCATGCTAGGAAACGTTCAACTAAGGCTTTCCTAGACCTGTGATGGCCTGTGGTTCCCACCACCACTATTGATGGCAAAAGCTGGAGAGATGTTTCTTTCAGGGCTCAGGTTGTAGCTACAACTGGAAAGGACCCTTCCATATTTCCACCAAGTAAAATGCTGTCAAGAAAGTACTAGTATTGTCTATTCATGCACACAAGATCATCTCACAACGAAGATTTTGTTTCCCTCTGGCCTGACCTTCAAAGAAGGTAGAAAAGTAGGTGGCACCAAAGAAGTAAGACCAAGATAAATCGGAGACATTTCTTACCTCTCCCCAAATGCCAACTGTATCTCTGATATCATTTTTGCAGTAAGAGAGCTGCCGGATGCAATTGTTTACAGCAACACTGCTTTTTCCAGGAGCTAAATCTTCCTCGGCCATTTCTACCCATCCCAGAGAACGAACAGCAAAGCACTGCAAAGAGTTAAGATCACAGTGGTAACATTTTAGATCTTATGGATTTCCACACCATTAGGTAATGCTTCCATTTCTTTAGATAGGGTTAATATATACTCATGCTGAAGATGGCAGGATAAAACTTCCACATTATTTTTAAAATTATTGCATTAATAATAACTTTTGTATGTTTGCCAAATTTATATGTTGCTTCATTGTTCCTGTCTCTGAAGGGTAGAGATTTTAACTGAATGTTTCTTTTAACTTCATGAGCACCAGGTCAAAACTGTCACATTTTTTTATTGTACAGGTAGTCCTCACTTAATGACCATTCATTTAGTGATGGTTCAGACTTATGACAGTACTGAAAAAAATGACTTACGACTGGTCCTCACACTTACAGCCATCACAGCATCCCCACGGTCACGTGATCGTGATTCAGGGGCTTGGCAACCAGTTTGTATTTATGACCATCGCAGTATCCTGTGGTCACCATTTTTGACCTTCCCGGCCAGCTTCTGGCAAGCAAAATCAATGGGGATCTGCATGATTTGCTTAACGACCACGTGGCTCGCTTAACGCCTGTAGTGAATCGCTTAATGACCACTGTAAAAAAGGTCATAAAATCTGGTTGGATTCACTTAATGACCACTTTGCTTAGCAACCAAAATTCCGATCCCAATTGTGGTCATTAAGTGAGGACTACCTGTATTTCACCAATTCTTACATTCTTACCTTTACCACAGCTGTCTCTTTGATGTACCACACAAATGCTAAGGCAATTTTAACATGCAAGAAAGAACATCATTTGACAAATTTATCACACATCATTAGTTCTTATCAAGCAACATGAAATAATATCATCTGGGGCAAATGCTTGTTTAGACTCAAATGAAAAATTAAGCAGAATGGGGGTGGTTTCACTAATTTTTTTTCATTTGTTCCAGTTCAGAACTAAACAAGTTTTTTTTTTTCATTCCTTAAACTTGTATTCATCTGAAGATGAGACTTCATTTTTTCCAGGGACAAGAAACTTTCAGTGGACACAATTTTCATTCACAAATTCTGTAAGATCTAATAAAAATACAACGGAGCTAAGAGAAGACAACCACAGAGAGAAACTTCGCTGAAGCCAGAAATGACAGCAAATATCATCTTAAGAAAGAAAACAATAAATGGGACTAATGAAACAAATACACTTTCAGTGAATTTGCAATTAAATGAATGGGACCAGCAACCAACAAAACAAAAGAAGTCTTTAATAATGAAAACAAGTGAAAGAATTGTTGAACATCTGCTATACAATCACTGCATAGAGACTTGACAGCATGAAGTAATAATGTGGAAAAACAGTTTAGGCAAAATCACCCAAAGTGGACATCACAATTGCTCTTTTTTTACTGAGGACTTTTCTATAATTTCCCCGCTTCTCATCTAATCATAAAAATATACATAAAGTCTCCTTTGAGTCAAGATGAACTTCTGGAGATTTCATGGACAAATCCATGTAGTATTTAGGGCAATGACATAAAGTATTAATTAAGCATTAAGGCTTCTTCAAAGCTATCCCCTGGTAGCTCCCATCTTTGCATTATGTCGCTTAGCTTTTCAAGTCAGATTTGTGTCAGCAGAATTCCTTGACATTTTTCTTCCCATTATGCTTCTCACTTCCTGTCTTTCCCCTTTTCACTACTGCAGTTGGTTTTCTTGCTGCTGCTGCTGCTGTTGAAGATGATGGTTGTGCTGTTAGTGAGAACTGACCACACAGGAATGCACTGCACTGTTAGCTTCTTATTAGAACGCCACATTTTATAAAGTTCACCAAAAGACAGAATAGAAAATCCAAATGACTAATGGACACACAGAATACTGTTTGAGGAAAACTGCCTAGTGACACATCAAAAACATGTTATTTTCAACATTTGATAGCTAGTTGTAAATAATTATAATGTTTGAATGGCTGTGTGAAGTAATAGCTAAGACATTGGACTAGGAACTTGAAAACCTACGTTTATCTTATTACCACAGTTTCTTTGAGTGGCTTCAGGAAATATTCTGTCTCTGCCAAACCTCGCATATTTGCTGTGTGGAAAAAGTGGGAAAAGAATGCCGTCCATATGCAAGTACTTAAACCTGACAAATAAGTGAATTTTTAAAGTTCTCTGTGCCTTGAAAAGCTAAATTTACCAGAGACATATGGCTTATTTTGCAAATGTAACTGAAGTGAGAAAAATATACAAGATCGTATATACAATTCGTAACTATTGTTCATTGTCAGCTTTAACTGGAAAGCTTATCACTTGAAGCTGCCAAAATTACAGATGTACTGGCATAGTTTAGCCTGGGAGAACCAAGGTGTGTGTGGATATTTTTAAAAATCTACTCCTAAAGAAATAAAATGTTCCAGGAATCCAGTCTCTTTAAAATAACTTATTTCCCTGCATTTAGTTATTAATTTGCCCCTATAACCTACCCTCTTCAGTAATCTTACCCCGCCCCAAATGACACACATCCCCACTATTTTGAAACTCCAAGTACCAGCAGGAAAAAGAACAGCCATCACCCTCCTCAAGATCCTACTCAATAGGATTCAAATGCTTTCTCAGGAATGTTAAATGATTGTATGCATATTAGATTCACAAAGCATTTGTCTTTTGTGCAAGGCACTGAAAGACAAAGACCAAGATTGCTGTAATTTGCAATCCCCAAACATTCTAATTGCAATGAAAAGTCTGGCTCAGTAAATATTCCAACAGGGGCAAAGTGCAGCTTTTTTCAACACGCATAAGCTGTTAGTAATGCAGAAAACTTGCTCTTTGGCTAGATACAGCGGTTCCAGCCACTAATGGGGTAACAAATGGAGCCCTGTCATTTTTCATGCATGAAATTTGCTGACTGTTGACTCGCTCAGACAGAGCTGGAAGTCTGAAGAACAGCATGCAGCAGGAGTCATCAGTCACAGCAAAACACATTTGAAGATGTGGAGGATCCCCAGAAAGCAGACTTCAGGACCAGCAGCCAAGAAAGAGAGCCGGCATTAATTTCATGCATCTTTGGCTATTATTATTATGATAGTATGAAGGCCACAGCGGTGAGACCGAGCAGTGGAAGTGAGATCATGCTGGCAGGATGCTTCCAACCAAACGTATTTGCAAACTTATGCTATACCCTGAGGTCGGGTTATCCAGCCTTCAGGAAACTCATCCAACCACAAAGCATGTACAGTGGACCTGGGTTATCTCTATTCCAAGAAATCCAAGCAGTTTAAAAACAAATCTAGTTCTAATATCCTAGAAAATCAATATGAACATTCACGGAGAGCATTGCTACCATCAGCAGAAGCATTCCAAGATGCATATTATCATACAGAGTTCTAAAATATTATGGTTTGGGGTTTTTTGAGTGTTTGTTTTCATTTTCTTCTATTTTACAGAAAAACTATTTGTTTTTTCCCAGGAAGAGTAACCATTTTCCCTGTTACTATTTGGAAAAAAATATGATTTATTTATTTATTTTCTATCTCACCTTTATTATTTTTATAAATAATTCAAGGCGGGGAACATCCCTACTACTCCTTCCTCCTCCTCTTTTCCCCACAGCAACAACCCTGTGAGGAGGGTTGGGCTGAGAGACAGTGACTGGCCCAAGGTCACCCAGCTGGCTTTCATGCCTAAGGCGGGACTAGAACTCTCATACCACACCTGATTGGCTCTTGGGCTGAGAGCGCACGACTGGCCCAAGGTCACCCAGCTGGCTTTCATGCCTAAGGCGGGACTAGAACTCTCATACCACACCTGATTGGCTCTTGGGCTGAGAGAGAGGGACTGGCCCAAGGTCACCCAGCCAGCTTTCATGCCTAAGGCGGGACTAGAACTCTCATACCACACCTGATTGGCTCTTGGGCTGAGAGAGAGGGACTGGCCCAAGGTCACCCAGCCAGCTTTCATGCCTAAGGCGGGACTAGAACTCTCATACCACACCTGATTGGCTCTTGGGCTGAGAGCGTGCGACTGGCCCAAGGTCACCCAGCCAGCTTTCTAGAGTTTCTAGAACTCACAGATTCCTAGTTTCTAGCCCATTGCCTTAACCACTAGTGCAAACTGGCTCTCTATAGACAATTGTAAGAAATTGGGTTTTATTATTTGGATAGACACCATCAAATAATTGGCATTATATTTTACTCAAAATATATTAAAGTATGTTGAATAAATATGGTCTAAATGTATACATTTGATAATACTAGATATAAATCAGTGGTTAAAAGCACTGAGTTTCTGGGGCAAGATTAATGTAAGATTAATGTACATTTTAAGAGGCATTGCAATGTTAATTCTTATTAGTTACAGCATTTTCCTTAGTGCTGCTGCCCTCTTGTGACTCTTCAGCTGAACTGCGGCCAAGTAGCAACTGCAATCTTGAGGTGGGTCGATTTTAATTGGAAAGCCTCTACAAGTTTTTGGATACGTTGCAGCAGTAAGTATTTGCCGTTTTAAAAAAATGTAAAGAGAGCAACCTTTAACATTTTCAGAGCCCGGAATGCTAAAAGACAACTGATTAGCAACCCTAGGAAATTCACAAACCAGCTGAAAGAAAAAGAGGTTATGTTTAGCTTGGTAACTTCAGGTGGCCAGCTCTTAATTTAAAATAACAGTCTGCAGCTACTGATCTGAATATTTCAAATTAATCTGCAGTGCTTCACCTCTGAACTTTCGGATCATCTGTATGGCATTTTTTTTTTCCTTCAGAACAGAGCAGCTCAACCTGCACTAAGGAATCTCTGGAGATAAAGCAGATTAAAACCAATGCTAGCTAATACACCTGCCTTCCCAATTCCTCACAGACATTCAGGAAGCTTGTTATCATTCCTACAATAAAAAGCAGGTTTGAGTTTTTTTAATCCTTGGCAGCGCTGATTTATCTCCCTGGCTCAATCGGCTTGAAGAGAAAATAAATAAATAAATAAATAAAGATTAAGATGAATGAATACATCCTGGAGGAACGAAGACAAATATATCATATGAAAAAATTTGCTCCTAGCTTGTATCCTGGTAGATTGCAGCATATGCTTTCACCAGTCCCTACACAAGGAACATTCCCAGGAAGTTGAAATAATTCAAAATTTGCACCTGTGGGTAGGCTTCCTGCCATTTGAACAAGCTGCCAGACCTGAAACCACACTCTAATAGGTTCTCCTCTTGGTAATACACTACTGGTTTCTCTTTTTAAATCATGTTTTAGAAAATCCTCCCTCTTATTTACCTTGAAGAGGTTTGGTCTTTTTTTGTATGCTATGTAAGTCATTACATTATTTAACAGACCATTTTACCACAGAACTCTGAGTACACATCTCTGAGGGCCTGCATTTAAATCCAAAAATTAAGTATTTCACCTTCAAGCATCTAAAGCTAGAAAATGGCTTACTCCTGGAAGAAGATTAAATGATTTTCCTGCAGTGTGAAAAAAACACCATTAGAATGAAATATCCCAGAGTCGCTAGGAGTGGGGCAGCATATAAATTGTTGTTGTTGTTGTTGTTGTTATATACATAACAATGTGAAATCACAGCTGCCAGTTCTTTAGCTGGTGTTGGCCTTCATTCACATGATTCTTCCCAAGAACCTAGGATGCCACAATGTATTGGCATAGTATATGTGTAGATCCAAGCAGTGAGGCCTTTTGTAATTGACAGATGGAAATTCTGTCAATGCGCAGATTTTCTAAGTGCCATCGAAGGCTTTTTGGTATGGCACCCAGTGTGCCAAAAACCAGTGGGACCACCACGGCCAGTTTATGCCATAATCTTTCAACTCTGATTTTTAGATCTTGATAACTTTGTGATCTTCTCCAAGTCTTCGTCTTCTATTCTACTATCCACATCAATTATCCACACTTCCATCCTTTCAACCACTTAAATCTGGTGTGTTATGTGCCAAGACTTTATCAGTTTCTATTCAGAACTCCCACTATATTTCAATCTGCCCATTTTTGACTACTTTTTCAACTATATGTTGAATTATTATTATTCTCAGACCATCTTACAATGGCACAGATGCAGACATTATGTGTTACAATAGAGATTTCAGAGGGAAAGTGGGGAAGAGACAATCGGTTGCTACTAAGGAGACTGAAAAAGAAGTAAATATCATTATCAAATTAGATTCAAAAGTAACCCTGGATGTATGAAATTTCTGGGCTAACTTATCACATTAAAGGCTTATCTAAGAAGCCAAGCCCTTCCCTGCTTCCATCTTCTCACCAAAGACTATATTCCAGAATGAATACTGTTTTCCGAAAAAGTCTCTGCCGCATTGTTCGGAAATAGGTAAACAGATGTTTAGAAAACGGGAAACAGTTTTCTAATTAAGGGGTAGCCACCGAGAACCAAATCCCCAGTGATTACGATGCTAACAGTGTAAGAGGAAGGCTGGGTTAGTCTACAGTTGAAAAAAATCAGGATCCTGGGAGCATTTTTCCACCTAGCAATTTTATTCAAAGGTGTAAGTTTTCGTAAGCTGCAGTTTACTATTTAAAATGCCTTGTTTATTTTACTAGTAACACTCTAAGCATGGATAAAACAGGGTCCCTCACCACCCTGTGGTACTCTAAAGGTGTTTTGTACATCAAATGATACCCGAAACAGCATTTTGGATTTAAAAACGCAACAATGGCAGTGAGCTGTTGCACAACATTCAGTAGACCTGAAAACACTACCGGAAAAGAAGCTACATTTAGGCTGTGACTTGGCTGAGTAGGGGGTGGGATGGCGGGGGGAGGATTACTTGTTTCCATTGTAGACATTATAGAAGGAATGCCACGGTGGCCAAAAATCAGAAATATGGTAGCACCTTTTCTGACCAATGCATTTTTATTAATTTAATATATTAAAAAAAACTTAATAACACATGGTGATTGGAAAGGGGGCTGCCAGCCTCCTGATCTGTTTCTGTTCTTCCTCATCTAATCACAATCTAGGTTTTAGAACACCCATTAATTGATTAAGCTGCCTTGGGTGCTTATAGAAGCAGATGTAAATAGTAATAGCAGCAGCAAGAACAATAACAATAAAAGTAATAGTAATAATAATTGTAATAAGTAGTAGTATAGCATTGGTCCAAGCATTCTGTCTCAGTCCAACCTATCTTCAAAAAGGTTGCCAGGGGGAGGGGGGTAGAATAAAAATTAAAGTAAGCTCCCCCTGTCCCACATAAGCTGCCTTCAGTTTCAAGAGGAAAGGCAACAGATAAAATAATAAAATAATGGTAAAACACTGCACAATTCTCTATTTTTATTTACTCTGACTTAGGGTGTAACTGTTAAGCTTCAGTGTTATTTTACGTCAGTGTAATTTTTAGTGGCCAGTGCCAGAAATGGTACAGCACCCTATTCTGGAGCAAATCTACAACTGCTTGCAAGTTGTCAAGCCATGTGTCCGCCTGGCAAAGCATCATGACAACCCCACGCAGGAATCAGGCCCATTTCCCCCTTCCCACAGTAACACTGCTATGAACAGCACAACTGTTGCCAGTCTCAGTCAACGCACCCAGCACAACGAACAGGCTGGAAAGTCACTAGTTGTCGAGACTGACATTTTGTGATCAGCGCATCTGACCTTTTCCATAACTTTTTCTTTTTGAAAAAGACAGAAGAACACTGGCTTCACACATGATCTAAAAGGTGAGGTAGAAAGCAAGGCTCAGTAAATCAAATACCCAGAATAGGAAGATTCTCCCTCGGTTTGGACCACACATGATTTAAACAGGCTGGTAACTCCTGGAGACTTCATTTAATTATATTTATGTTCTTTCCTCTGAAAGCAGAGACTAATCCAGAGAAATGCTCTTTCATAAGCGTTTCTTCTTCCCAAATCAGCATTTTTCCACTGTTAAAGCAATGTTTCTTTTCCATCTATTTTCACTTATATCTGAATGATCAATTTCTGAAGAGACAATAGGATATCATTTCCTGTGGAAACTTAAAGGTTTAAGTGCTAAATCAGAAATCCATTTTTCTTGTTATTTTGTGTGGAATATTTTGTTATATGGAGATGGTTGTTTTTCCCTGTCAAACTCCTAAGTTGCCAAACTAAGATAAAATATCTTTTTTCTCTTCCCAGTCATCATAAATATCTAATATCCTTCATTTGGATTAGCGTTCATTTTAGCAGTGAACATATTAGCAATAATGTAAGATTGACTGAATATAAACGAAGCTATCTTGGACACGGATTCCTACTTCTGCATTCTTTACTTGCTTCCTTTCAAGGTTTTCTGTCAGATAGCAGTGTGAGAATCCCACTGCCCTGCAAGTTTCTTTGCATTAAGAAGCAGGAGCAGTTCTTGTAATAATATTGTTCTTGGTCACTCTAATTATGGTAGACTTAAAAAAAAAAAAAAACCCAGCAACCAGAGTTTTAATTAAAAGTCTTGCGATTTACTCTCTTTATGCAGAGGGAAACAACGGGAAATGTCCTGCTAAAATTAGTTTCAGATCCCACACAAATTGGCTAAAGTACATTAAGCTATTATTCATCCTTGCTAAATGAAGAACATGATATCCTCATGAGCTGTATAAGCATACGGGCCTCCTCTAGTAAAACTCTCAGAGAAGAATATTAAAGAAAGAGCAGCTAGCATGATATAGTCTTGCTGAATATTATTGGGCACCAGATAGGGCTAGATGGCCCAGAATTTAAGAAAGACCAGGCTTGGCTAGTAGAAAAGTACCTGGATGTGTCCATCAGATCTTTTGAGGGTGTCTTTATCTTTAGTACAGCTAGGTGGCAGCACTCTGTTGATAATGGCTGGGCCTGAAAAGCTCAGCAGGGCTGTAGGCTAGACTGAGAAGCTGAAAAAATATCCCAAAGGCAGCAGTGACAAATCACTCCTACCCTGTTGCCAAGAGAATTACAGGGCCCTGAAGTTGCCAGGAGCTGAGTTCGACTCATGGGACCTCACCTTGGATTTGATGCTTTTCACTGATCTCTCCTGTTGTGTGCTGCTTGCCAGAATAAAAAATGGCAAAGAGCTATAGAACAAAAGAATGAATTACTGAAAATGTGGGATCTTGCAAAGCCAAAGAGAGGAGACGGGGGCTGACAAAGGGGGATCAAAAGTGAATGGTGCAACACTGACTTAGCCTTTCAGGCCATACTTTCCATCTCCTATAATCCCTTGCTACTACAGCCGTTCACTTCTCCCTCCTGCATCCCATTCATGAGGTGCCATCTGTCAGTTGGGTTGTAAAGGCAGATTGGAGTACTTTGAACCCGCTTAATACATCCTGCCTATATTTTCCCTCTGAAGCAGTCTGACCAGCCTGTGACTTCAAAATATTTAGGCAGCTGTACATGATATAAGTTAATTTGTATGACCTTATACAGGTAGTCCTCGGTTAACGACTGCCCTGTTTAGCGACTGTTCAAAGTTATAATGGTGCTGAAAAAGTAACTTTCTGACTGATCCTTGAACTTATGACCCTTGTAGCGTTCCCATGGTCACATATTTGTGATGTGGGAGCTTTGCAACCAGTGCACATTTACGAACATCACAGCGTCCCATGGTCAGGTGATCATCGTTGGCGCGCTTTGCAGCCAGCTTCCGACAAGCAGAGTTAATGGAAGAGCTGGCAGTAAAATCATAAGTTGTGGTCACGTGATGTCTCGCTTAACAACCATGGGTGATTCACTTAATGACCGCAGTGGAACTGATGTTGTAAGTCCGGCGTGGTCATGTGATGTTTCACTTAACTAGCGTGTTGCTTAGCGACAGAGTTGCTGGTCCCAATTGTGGTCATTAAGGACTACTTCTACTGAAGCGGTGTCTGAATCTGGCGGGTTCTTAGCAGGAGGCTGAAACATCCTTGATTTATATTGGAAGCTTCTACAGATGGTGCAAGATTCAAGCACACCACCTTGGAATAAGCAACGTTTATTTAGTTTGGAAGCCCATCAGTACTTATGGCCACATTCCTTGCAGACAGAAATGTACAGCAATGTTATAATGTGCATGTTGTTCAAAATGCAATTACCAGGGTTGAATCAGTCCAAAACTCAGATGTGAGATGGATTAAGTTTGGCAGCCCACATAGTTGGTTGTCCTGCTCCTGTGGTGCTTGAAACTGAAATCTGCCAGATCTGTTATTTGGATTTTGTTATTCCAGCTTTTGTTTTTTTCAAAGCCCGCAGTGGGTTCAGTGTTGCAGATCACCAACAAGAAATGTATTACTACTGAAGTAAACTGGCAAACGCAGCTCGGATGTAAGACAAACTGACATGCCAGTTCAGGAGCCCTCAAATATATTTAGAGCCTCCGTCTTTCGAAAGGGAATGACAGAAGCACTGCAGTTGGGTATATACTTTGAAAATGTACATGCCCAATGAAACCAAACCATTTTAAAATTAACTACAAAGAATTGGATGCGACTGAATGGACTAAAAAACAAACGCACACCACAAAATACAGACCTTATGCACGCAGGGAATATAACTGAATTTCAAGGATGTGAGAAGGGCATTCTAAAATCTGTGAAACCCTTCTTTTGGAACAAACTGCCAACACGGTTTATGGAACATGATATTAATGATTCTTCACTGAATAGTCCGCTAATATGGCAATGATATTTTTTAGCTCTTTCTTTTCTGTTCCTCTTTATGTGATTTGTGGATAATGGATAACGCAAGGTATTGTTAATTTTCCCAGTGGTCTCAGCTTCTTATTCAGAATTTAAAAGCACCTCCTATTGCTGATGGGGAATTCCCTACGATTTTTGTGAAAATACAAAGCAGCAATAGGCACAAGAGAATGGCCATCCAATCCTGGCTAAGCTGCCAAAACATCTTTTTATCCTCATGCGAAAGGAACCATGAGAAATGTGGCTGACTGAGATGAAAGGAGGAACTTCTGCCTATTAACACTTTTGCTGACCTTAAAAGCCAGTTCTTCACAACCCTAACTTTAAAAAAAGTTCTGCGCCCAATGGGTTTACTCTCAAGTTTAAGACTGTTTCTTATGCATCCACACTGGCTAATAACACTGAGTATCAGTTTTAAAAGTCGAACTCTGAAAATGTACATGGATCACGTGTAGTTGATACGCTCAGTCCTCTATTTTCTAGGATATTTGCATGAATGTTTATGCATCATTACACAATCCCCTTTTCAAAGAAAGTCTTCCTCATGTCCGCTGTTCTTGCACATGTCCACAAGATGGCAGATACCTTTTACAAAAAGAGGCCACACATTCCTACAACCCCTCAAAAAAGAGGGAATTCCCCATTTCATCCTTTGCACCCCCTTTCTGATCATAGTGCTAGATTCATGGAGGTGTATCCTGTGACTAAAATAGCAGAAACTAGCATGAAGGAATTCTTAATGACTTAGACTTCTTCGGTTCTCTCCATTCTGCACACTCTTTCCAGAAGCCTTGTGAATTTGAACTAGATATTCCTCCTATAGGCTAGCCTTAGGGTCATGTATTTGCCACCATGATTCAACAAAGCCATTCATTCCAAGATAAACGGCACCTTTAGGGCTGATCACCTTGAGTAAATAATGGCAGGTGTGTATGACCATTAGCACCATTTTCCAGGCACTAATCTTCCTGTACTTATAGAATGATTAAAAATAGAGTTGGAAGGAACCATTTAAACCAGGGTTTCTCAACCAGGGTTCCATGGAACCCTAGGGTTCTGCAAGAGTCCCTGAGAGATCATGATTATTTAAAGAATAATTTCAAATCCAGGCAACTTCACATTAGAGAGGTAAGTTTCATTCTTTATGTTTAGTTTAAGAACACTGTGAATGCATAGAGACAGGCCTACCCATGAAACGAATAGAGTAATTTTGTGACTTCTGGCCTGTATTTGAGCCTGAATATGCAGGGTTCCTTGAGGCCTGAAAAATATTTCAAGGGTTCCTCCAGGGTCAAAAAGTTGAGAAAGGCTGATTTAGGTCATCAACTCTACCCCCCTACTCAACGCAGGTATCCAGACTAAAGCATCCCACACAGATAGCTCTTTAGCCAATGCCTGAGCACATCCAGTGTAGGAGAGACCACCAGTTTTCCACATAAGTGTTCCACTGAACTTGGTACACCAACCTCCTTCAGTAGGTTGACACCACTGCCGAAGTAAAAACAGAGAGTTTACTTAATTTATTTTATTTTATATTTTTAATTTAATTTATAATTAAATTAATTTATATAATTATATTAATTTATAAATTATATAATACAATTTATATATTAATTATATTATATAAATTATTATAATTAATTAAAATAATTTATAATTTAATTTATAATAAAATAAAATAAAATAAAATAAAATAAAATAAAATAAAATGAACAATTTAATTAATTTAAGCTGCAAAAATAGCCCCGAACTCAATTTGTATTTTTATTTCTCTGTTTCATCTGAATGTTGAAGATGTTAGCTTTTCAGAGCTGGAATGCAATGTCTGCATAGCTACTAAAATCTGATTACAGCCCCATGTACATTTACCTGAAAGGAAGCCCTACTGAAGTGCAGCTAATTTCCAAATAAATATGCGTGTAGTAATAATTAAGTAGCAGTGAGGTTGAGACAGCTTCCTCAGCCAGGTGTTCTGGATGTAATTTGGACTAAAATGCCCAGTATTTTCAAATCCAGCACTGTGAAGAAGTTGTAGTCCAGTGCTTCTGAAAAGCACTGAGTTGGGGACGGGCAGGCATTGAGACACTAATTGTCCCAAGATCATCATATAAGCTCCATGAGTAACCACTGAACTGAAAACTCTGCAGTCCTACTCAACCCAGAGCCAGTAGGACACATTTGCTCACCACCCCTAATATACCAATCCTTGCCAGTGAATATTCCTGGCCCTCAGGTAAGGAGCCAGGGATGAGCAAAATTTCATGACAAAATGTATTGATCCAGGAAGGGTCTGCTCTCTCAACATAGCCTCTCATCCTTCAAGTATGGCATTCTAAGCTACTGAGATCCAGAATAGCATAGTGATTAAGGTGTTGGACTAGAAGTGGGAAAACCCAGGTTCTAGTCCCTCTTCTGTCATGGGAAGTCCCTGATGACTCTGGGCCAGTTGCCCATTCTCAGCCCACAAGCCAGTGTATGTAATAGCTAACTAGGGGATACCTCAGCATTAGTCTTTTGTATTATCTACAGGGGTGTCTGCAAGGGAGGGGTCAAAATGGCAACCGTGATCACATGTTTTAAGTCATGCCCCCTTTTTACATGCACAACACATGTAAAAAGTGGGCAAGGTATCAACCACATGGTTGTGACCACCATTTTAACTTCTTTGACACCCCTGATTTCCTCTGATCTGAAAAAAAAATTGTTTTCTACTTCTTTTTCACTGCATCTCCTTGTACCCTCTTCATAATCTGCTTTTTAGATTGAGTAACCCAACAGAATGAGATTTGACATGGCATGAGGGAAGCTCTTCTGGATTGTTCCTTAAGGCTTGAAACCATTTGGATGGAAGTGGGAGAACAAAACAAAAATCCTGGTTTCTGTGGAAAATGACTTTACTCCAAGGAAGTATTACATTCATGTACTAACACACAGAGTTCTTTTCATTAATTCTTTGGACTGCTGAATTTTAGAGTCATACCGTTGATCCATCCAACCAGATGTTCAATGTTGTCATACACTAAAACTGGCCGTATCAAAAGAGTCTATATGTCCATAAGCAAACTAAACTTCTAAATAAACTTGTTTATCATTTCATTTCCACTGCTTTAAATTTACACAGGGTTTCCTGTGGAGGAAATCAAGCTATTTATCCACGGTCACAAAAGGCCTTGTTCATGGAGAAGAATCCCTTAAAGATCCCTATATATTGCTTACTGACCTTGGCTTCTGGATCACTGTTGATGCTACAGGAATCATCTTCATCACACTGTGGTGCATTTCTATGAATGGAGGAGGAAAATCTTCTATTAGATAAAAGTGTCAAATATAAATAGACAAGTCAGCGTACAAAAAAACTCCAAACTATTACGCAGAGGAGTGCAAAATGTTTTAAATTTGAAATGGGGTGTTCCAACTGCAGGGCACACTTCAGCTGTTGTTCTCACATGCTGGAAATGTTCTGGTGGTACATTTTAGTACCTTTAAATGTGGTTGTGCACATTAGAGAGCCCACAGCAATATAAACAAAATAGAATTTCACTATTCTATTACAAAGCCATAAAAACACAATAAAAAATTATTGACCAACACAGCAGTCAGGGAACTGAGGACAGAACACAGGACTTGATTCAAAATAATTTAACCTATCCTCTGTAACTGAGCTCTGACAAGATTAAAAAAACCACAACTGACAAGTAAATGAAAATGAAAAGTTAATGGAAGAGCAGAAAGGGCTGAGAAATATTCACAGCCTGCAAAAGTTCCTTTCCCACTTTCCAACATTCCTTTCTGGGACGAATTGATCTAACAACCTCAAAGCGGTTATAGGCATAGCATCTTCCAAGTGGTACCCAGAGTGGGAAGTCAAAAAAGATAAGATGGTAGGATGTAACGGTATGTGGGAATGACCTTGAGAGACAGGAGGAAGAGCCACAGACTAGACAACAGTCAGACAAGTGGCAGCTGAGTCCGCGGAAGGATGGGAGTGTGGCAATGTCTCAGAAGGGACCCTGCCTATTTTTTTGGACTGTAAAGGTGAGGGAGGAGAGACGTTCTTTCAGACTTGCAAGATTCTTTACTGTAACCTTATGATAAAGTAGAACTAGTACTTCTGGGTGTGCTTCTTGTCTGGACTACCTCGCAAGGCTGACATAGAAGCAGCACTGTGGTGTAAGCCCTGCCTTTTTTGCACATACAAAAGGGGTGGGGCTTGGATTGTGCTGCTAATTCCACCCTCCTGCTTTGTTTAAACCATGCCCCCTCCCTGTACCCACTAATGCATCTCTCAGGTGCTGATTGGAACACTTCTGGTTTGATTAAAAAGTAGATTTGTTTGTCATTCACCTCTCTCCCTCATCAGCAATCCAGCTCCAGTCTTCATTACACTTTTTCAATATATATAAAAACAAAAGAAAAACAACTTCTTTTTCTGCAGGCATGCTGCCCAAAGGAAGGGCTGAATTGCTCGCAAAGTTTCAGATTTCATCGCCTTGTCCACCATACCTCCGTTTCTTACCTGAGCTTCAGGGAAGCGTAGCGCAAGGTAGCTCCTTCAAATTCTTTTAAACTGGGGTCTGGATTCACCGTGGCCGCATGAAGATCCTGGAGGGTGATGAAAAACAGTCCGTTAAGCCCGCCATGAGAGCATCTCTCCCGAGCCCTATTTTCACAGGGAACTAAAACTGTCCCTGAAGAATGGCAACCAGAATGAACTTGTGACGGCAGACATGAGAGCATGCATGAATTTTCCACAGCACAGCTTGTTAAGGGCAGGCACACGCTGATTACAGATGAACAGGGCTTGAACCAATTCAGGCTGTGTGAAAAGACCAGGCGTAGGTAGCACATCTGGGGACTAACCTTGCCCAGCAAAGCTCACATTCACTTGGCTGATTAGTTCTCATGAGTGATATTTGTGGGGAGGAAACTGTCCATACAGCCACAGCCATGCAAGATGTATAAATTTTTAAAAAGCTTAAACAAGGATCAAAAGCTGTTCTAAAATCTGACAGTATACTTGCCTTCCAAATGTCACTATTAATCTTTCCCCCATTCAGTACAGCAAAATCACTCCATGGCTGTTTCTAGATATATATATGTATATATTCACACAGGAAGAAGCATATTGATTTAAAAAAAAACAGGAAGGACATGGGAGGAGAGGAAGGGAAAAAAAACACAGAACACCTTTGTTAGCACCAATATGTACAGGCTGGGTTAGGGAAAAGAACCCCTCAAATTTCACTAAAATAATTTACTGTAAAGCAGAGCTGGCTCAAAGTGTGATGCTTAAAACATTCTAGAAAACTACAATTTATGCTATCACATCGTACACTGAGCAGTATCACAACTGCATATTAAGAAGGTAGGAGTTGAAGAGGGCGTTAGTTTCTTGTTTTAAGGTTCTCATGTTTTCTAAATTTGCTTTGTTTCACAGTTGTGCAAACTCCAGGCAACTAGCAGAGAACATACTGACCTCCCCACTCTCCACCGCTGTGGTTATTACCGGGCCAAAGAATTGCTAAGCACCGCTTTCAATTATCTAGCAAACACATTTCTGCAGACATTTATATGAAGCAGGCAATCGATGGTTGCCTAGCTTGTCTTCAACTCTGAGCCAGCCCCAATACAACGATATTTGGCAGTAGGAATGAAGCAGGTCTCCAAAGCAATGGTTCCCAAACTTTTTTTTGCAGACCACTTGGAAATTACTGAAGATATGGGTAGATCCCTTCATACAGAGTAGGGTTTTTTTTCCTGTCAATCAATGCATATGCTTATAACGTAATTGAATTTTGTTTCCTTTTTAGCAACGGTAGTCTTTTTAAAAGCAGCCTTCGGATAACCATGGGCCCTTATTCACTGATCCAATCCCAGCAAAAATGGCCTTCATCACCATGGACAGAAAAAAATGTACACACCTCAAGTGTAAGGCTGACTAGAGAAAGCTTAACTGTTCATGGAACAGCCAATGGAACTGATGGACAATCAGTGATCTGCAGATAGCAGTACGAGAACCTATGCTCTAATGCCACTTACCAAGACAGGTCACTAAGACAGGGAAAAGTTATATAAATAAGGAACAAACAGACCATGAGTTTGCCCTTTCATTAAGAGTCTTAAATGACTGGAGATCAGCTCTGGAATTTGGTAAATTGCCTTGATCTTTAATTTCAATCCTGAATAACTCTGTATGTATAGGATCTACTTAGGCAGGAACTACCTCACATTTTTGTACTAGTGGAACAAACCTACGATGTTCGCATGGAATTTAATATAAAAGAGCAGAAGGGGTGATGGAGAGGAAGACAATGAAATCAGAAACTCAAGCCAGCGTGATCCAACATTTGGACTAGTGATAGAAGATTTTACATATATAGAACTTAAATATGAATAGATTTCATTTTCATATATTTTATATGTAGTGTTCATATATTAGAGACCCTTGCACTTGTATTATGGCCCTGAAGCTGTGTTGTATTTCCCAGAAGAATTTTGTTGACTTTCTTACTCTTCCTTTCTAGCAGGCCTTGACAGATAGCTGTGCCCATAGAAACAAGATAAGGCGTACATTCCAAGGATAGCTTCTCCAGAGGAAAGGCATTGTTTAATAATGGTCAAGGTGCCCTAGCAAGGATGGGAGTCCCTTATATGGAATGGTGATAGTGGGAAAAGGAAATTCCTAATATGGAATAAGGTTAAGGTAGAGTATGGGTAACTGATTAAGGGGTGGTCTTCTGAAGGAGGAGTTGAATGGAATGCATATAATGTGCTGTAAGGAGGGGGTCCTGTGCGGCCGCCCACCTAACAGCTGGCTGTCATTGCTTCTGCTCTTGGGTGAAGAATAAAGAACTTAATTTCATGCAACTGCCTGTCTTTGATCCCGGCTCAGAAGCGAACCTGATAAGGAAAATTCTAACACTAGCCTGGGAGGACCAGGTTCAACTTGATCCTCAGCCATGGAAGTTCACAAGGTGACTTTGGTCCAGTCACTATTTCTTAGACCACCCCACCCCACCGTGTTGTTTTAGGGGGAAAAATGGAGGAAGGAATACTATGAAGACAAACTTTCACTCCTGGAGAAGCGGTGGCTGTAAATATAATGAGTGAAGAACCATCACAACTGTTGCAATGAAAATTACCATCCAAAGAAGCAAACATGACTTCATCTCTGAGTGTATGTGTGTCAGAAAGGCAAGATGATGCCTACATCTGCAAATCCCTACCATTTTTACTTGCATTCTGCATACAATTATTGCAAAAGAGGGTACAGCTTCCCAGGTGCAAGCGCCAACTTGACTTTTTGGAAACAAACCCCCGCCTTCCCTGTGGACAACCCTGTACAGTTTCATATGAAAAGCTTTGATTGATCAGAGTGAAATCCTTTCTTTTTTGTATATGTCGAGCTAATGTTAGGATACTAAAACAAAATTCTAAATCCCCTTTCTCTTCTTCCTCCCAAAGAATATTTGGTCATCTGCAGAGGGCTGTCTCTTGAGGAAAGTGTCTGAGACTACACTGATTGCTGCATGAAATGAGGCTAAAGGATGCAAACGGGCTCAGGATCAATTACAATCAAACATTCTTTCCTGAACCTTTCTCACCTGCCTCATGTATTTGTTCTGGTTGTGTCTCCTACTTAATTGTACACTGCAAGTTGCCTTGCAGAATTGCAGCTTTAACAAGAATGAGGTCAAGCCACTAGGCTACTCCATTCTTTAAAAGCAAAGCAAAGTTACTCCCCTGAGGACAACTTAAATTAACTTATCCATCCAAGTTATTGATGGGCATTCACTAGAGCCCCTTTGACAGCATCTCATCAGCAGTGCTGGAGGGCAGATATAACCAGCTCCTCAAAGACTTTGCCCATGTGACTTGATTGAAGATAATCAACTGATTATCTTAAGTTGTCAGTTTCATACAAGGTTATTATTCCCTTTCCTTAGCAAAAGCCAAGCCATCCAGATAAATATTGTATTTGAACCATGTTGTTTTTGTATTCTTATTATCATATGTTTATTATTTATGCCGGTAAACTGCCTGGAATTCAATCAGATTGAGGCAGTGAACAAACCCTAATAAATAAATAAAGCTATTCCACTGTCTGATAAAAAACAAACAAACATGAAGATGACATATATGGTTGCAACAGTTTGTAATCTTGCAACAATGATTCACAGCACTACATTATCTCCTAAAGGGTATTGTGCATCTTCTAAAAATAAACACCATTGTATACTGATGTTCTATCAGTTACTAGATGTTATATTTTATGGATATTCTCTTACTCTGGTCTATGATCATAAGTAAGTCTGTATTTATGTATGCATGGGCTAACTGCTAAAGCTGTATTAAAAATACAGGTAACTATCATTTAGAAGGGTATCAAAGGAGTACAAAAATTCAAACTAATAACATTGTACTGAAAAAACCTTTCTTTCTCCTACAAACATAATAGTGGTAATATGAGAAGCTTGAGACAAAAATCCTAGCCCCCACACATTTAGAGACCAAGATCTGCACCTGTTCTGGCATTAAAAACCTGTACATTGTGGATAGTTCATATAATCAAAACTGCCATAAGGTAATGGTGCATGGTACAAGATCATTCAGGTATCTTCTTATTTTCTATAGTATTTTTCAAAGATCTGCTTTGGATCTTTTTGGCTTTCATCCTTTCTTTTGATGTTCCTCTGAAGTTGAGACCACATCTCCATGCTAGCTAGCAAAAAACCCAACCCCTTCCAGTTATCTTAGATCAGAATCCCATATCAGGACTATCTATTCATACACAGATCTGTTTGATAACAGGAATAATTTCTAATACTACTGGTTCTATTCGTGCAAAATCCAGCATGCAGACCCATGCATCTACCAACAGTACAAGAAACAAAGGCACATGAGGGGTAAAGACAGCTGATTGGTTTGCCTTAATTTGTCTGAAATAAACTGATAGTACCCTTGGAACTGATTGGTTTTTTTAAAAAATAACTTATTAATTTAAAACAATGTTTACCCTCTCCATTTGATCACAGCAGGCATTCAAACCTTACCTCAGTTTCTGGAGTAGGAGACGATGTGATAGAACTCAGGGAACCTTTTCGTGAGCACTGAAGATCTGTTGGTACAGATATGGGGCGTTCCCATTGGGTGGTTCCTGTGGGTATGTGCCAGTAATAGATGCCTGCTATATCACTGATCTTTTTCCAACCTGGTGGCAAGTCAGGATCTGACTGAAATGAATGATCGCTCCATATATCTGCTGGGAATAAGAATCCACCAAAAAGTCTTTTTAACTGCAAAGGTTAAACAAATGAAAACATTCTCTAGTGTCTACTATTTGACAAATTATAGTTCTATCAGCAAAGCAAGATTCAAGAAGGAATGGTTTGCAAGACCCACATTTAACTGTGAAAACAAGTTAGCATCTTATATAGGAGATGATATACTGTATCCGTTATTGTTAAACCAGAATAACAAAGTGCTGTATTTAAAACCATTCATATGTATTACCAAAAGAGTTGAAAGCTCTGGAAATCCTGCAGCACATTCTTCTCCTTTCAAGTTTGTCAACTTTGGGACTGCTCAGTCTGTACTGCTGCTCAACTATTTGAAAGTACCTTTTAAACTAACAACTGATTTCAACAAATCTGTTCACACAATGTACTGCGGCATGATTTAATGTAACATGTTCAGTCATAAACGAATATTTACGAAGTATAACAGTTGGTTCTTTCAACATTCAAAGCCCCAAACAAACCACATTATGGTTTAGCTTAGTGGGTGAACGAAGTTACTGAGATTATGCCAAAGCAAGGGCAGAGCAGATACAATCCTAAATTTACTTTGGAAATTACTGAACCACTTAGTACACTTCAACTTTTAAAAATGTCTTCTGTGGAAGAAGAAAAGGTCAGTTCTGAACAATCTGAAATACGAATTCAGATTTTTACAAAAATTTGTGTGGTTAAAAAAAGCACACACACATGAAGTTGTCTGGCTCTGTAAGAGATCATGGGAGGCTGGGAAAGAAATGGAAGGGAGATTAAACATAAGCTATAGAGAGACCCAAGAGAAGCCCCTTGGTAGCTTATGAACACCATCTCGGCCAGGTGGCAAGAAACTGGGAAGGAAACGTTTCACATTATTCAAAGAGACTCCACCTTAATGAACTCAGTATAAATGAGGCTTACAAATTCCTTTTGCAGTTTCCAAGGTTGTGTATTTGCCCCAAGACTTTTTACTGAAGACTGTATTTCTTACTGAGGTCTATGTAATTCTCATTTCCTTGATCTTATCCAGCTGTGTGAGGTTCGACAAGTTTTATCAATTAATAATTCTTAGAATCTCCAGGCAGCGCTGACAAGTTTTTGTGTGGAACCTTGGAGAAATGAATCCAAGCATGATGACAATAATAGGGAAAAAAAATAACCATCAAGAGATTCCGCATTTCTTTGCTATAAAAAGCCTCTCTTTGGTAAAGATTAAACAAACAAACAAAAAAATGAATTGTAGGTATCTTATTTGCCTTAAGAATCACTTCAAGTATGTGTGAGGAAGGCAGATGCTACCTTGTTCTCTGAAACTGATTTTGTTAGATAATTTAGAAGACAATTATTTTGCACCCAACTTTCAAATAAGTTTCGTAAATCCAAAAGCAACAAGGAAGCTTGGCTCAGAATGTGAACAATCTGTCTCAAATGGGCTGTTTTAGAGTAATTTACCAAATGAAGTTGTCTGCTCAGGACTCCCAACTGTTTGATACACAAGAGATATGGCAACATTTGATCTCTTAATGTAGTATTGTAAATGTAATAACTATGAGGGAGAAAACGAATTACTGCAATGCAATTTCAAATAACTACCATACAAAGGCAAAATATACAAAGCTGCTCATAATGAGTGATTTCTTCCATATCAACCAACTGAACAAAGAAGGAAAGAACACAGCAATAATTATTCACAATTTACAGCACAGTATACTAGTAACAATCAGCAATTCAATTTCTTTCACTTGGAAACAAAATGGAAAACAAGTACTGCAGATAATCAAGAAAACAATACAAATAAAGCCAATAAAAGGCAACATGGATCTGAAAGCAATTTTTGCAGAAGAGTCATAAGCGTTCCTAATTCCAAGACAAAATGTATTTTAGAGACTCACTAAGTTAAATGCCAACCTATTGAATCAAATTTAGAACTAATTCCTTCAACATACTTCTTTCAGGTAGAACTAGTTTATTATATGTATTATTTATAAGCACGCAGTAACTTCACTTTAGTTATTCTGAAATTAATATACATTGATAAAAGGATTTTAGGAACTACACTCAGAACAACTTGTCTTTCAATACACTTAGATCCACATTAAAGGTACACAATATATCAAAAGGAGATATAATTGTGAAATGGGCAGAAAACTACAGAATGAAGACACTTGCTGAATTACAGTAACAAATCATTTTTTTATATTACTCATATACATTTTTGACAGGAACATTGAATTAAGACCTTTCTGGAAAAGAAGTTCTATATTATTAAATGGATTGTTTGAGATTTTGGTTCTTCGTAAGAAAGAATTGTGCCACTCTGTCAGAGAAGCTACAGTACACAGAATATCAGGGACATGGAAAAGTCACCTCATTGCAGTGGTTCAGGCCACCAGCAACATGGCTTGTCCATGGGGACTGCCTACTTGTAGGTGCTTTTTCAGTATCTGAAATATAAAGCTAAAGTTGGTAGCACATGGAAAAGATGGTGTTTCTGAGGAGAAAGAGGGATACGTTTTGGTAGCTCCTGCATTCTCTGTTTGAAGCCTTTATAAATTTATAAACTTTATAAATTCTACTCAGACAGGGAAAATTGAAGAAACTTTTACTGAAGCAATGTACACCAGGGCATCTAACCCATCCCTTGATGACTTTGATTTTATTTTTTGCTGTCAATTTCCACAACATGCCCTAAGACATGTAATTTGTTTCTCAGTTTCTTTGTGACTTCTGACTGCAAATATCACAAGAGCCTAAACTCTTTGGAAATAGTTTTGTAACCTTTGCCAGCCTGGTGAGCATCATCTACTGTTTTTTGGAGGTCCTCAGTAATCTCCTTTGTTCAAGCTGTAACACGCTTCCACATCCCTGTGTTATGAAGATCATACTTTGATAGTGCATACCCAGAATTCTGTTCTTTAAATAAGGCGGGACCTCCCACACTCACACCTGATTATCACCCCATTGACTGAAAACCTGACTCTAATTTCCCCTCCAATGAATTGATAAACCTAGAGGTTCATATACTTTTGCCACAAACAAATATGTAATTTTGAATCATTTCTTTTCTTTTTTTATAACTTTATTTTTTATCGAAGTATAGTTAAAATACAAAACAGTAAATACAGTAAAGATAGAAGACAGAAGTAAAAGAAAAAAGACACAAACTATAAATGTGAAAATAGAAAGAAAATAGAAACAAAGAGATGACTTCCAGATATCCCAATTACAGATGTAAATATAATTAAAATAAAATAATCTCTTACCACTAATTTATCCATATTAACATTATTTCTATCCAAACAAACTCACTAATCAGTAAAACCCACAATCATAACTTCGTTTTTTTCCGTCACGAGCAGGTAATCTAAAAATTGTTGCCACGAATCTACAAATCTAGGGATCATTTTTCTCAATAAATAAATGAACAAGTATAATGTTTTTGACTCATTTGTTGAATTGGGTTCTCTTTATCTAGTTTTGGGACTTGTGTGGCGAACATGTCCCGTTTGAGGTCATATTTATGCAGAAATATTGAAAATTCAAAAGGGTTCACAAACTTTTAAGCACCACTGTATATATGTAAAACCAGTGTTTCTCAACCTCGGCAATTTTAAGATGTGTGGACTTCAACTCCCAGAATTCCCCCAGCCAGCATGTTGGCCAGGAAATTCTGGGAGTTGAAGTCCAGATATCTTAAAGTTGCTAAGGTTGAGAAACACTGTGTTAAACAGTTAACTGTATCCCCTACTCTGAGCTTCAGCCCAACGTTCTCAATGATGAGTGAAATTCTGATTGGTTTGACAAGAAAGTCTCTGATACAGAGAGCAACTGTACTTACCTAACACCATCATTATGAAAAATAATCTAATATAGTTTTCATAGTCATCGAGTTTGGACCAACCAACTTTTGTAACACCCCATTAGTCATATTGGAACAACCAAAAAATAAAAATAAAAACAAAAAAATGGGAGAAATATAATTCAGAAAACAGAAGATAATCAGAAGACAACATTAGCTTGAAAGATGCTCAAGTTACAATAAAAATCTGAATAAACTATTATAACACTGTTTTATAATTTGTCCAAGTTTCAAACTCTATAACTTGATTGATTTATTGAAGCAATAAACATTATTCTCTATGTTATGCTCCAATTCAGATTCTGAATTTGGAATAATGATGAGAACAGCTTTTGATTTAATTTGTAACTGAAGTTGTGATGGTTTTCCTTATAATGTATTGAAATAATGTGGGTGATAAACAAGATGGAAATTAACTGAATGCTATCGTAAGCAATACGTTAGACTAAGTAGACTTTGGTGTTTAGGGGAGGAAAAGTTAATTGCATTTATTAATTGTTTTTCAAATGGATTTTTTGCTATGTTTTCTTCAGAGGGAAAGGAATGCAATCAAAAATGCAATAATATGAATCATGGCTTGGCATCAGTTCAATTGATAAAATTGCTCTAGGCAGTAGTATTTCATATGACATGATTGACCTGAAGCTGCATTAAAAGACAACCAATCTTCTCACCTTACTTTACAACTTCATAAAGGTATCTTTTCCTGTATGGTAGACCTCCTAAGGCAGTTTGACAAGGTCAACAGTAAAAAAATTAATCAAATAGTTGTAAGGAAAAAATGTTCAATACCACCAATCCTTGCAGTCAACTGGACATGACTGCCCTTCATGTAACATTAACTATTTTTCCATGGTGTCTGCAAGCTCCTCCCTCTTGGGGCATGCATGCAATGTCACACAATGCACATACAAGATGGGTGGGCTTTGTGTCATACCTTCATAATGCTACATTGGTCAGACTGATCTGTTTGAACCCCCTTTCCCCTGTTGATGCCATTGCCTATGTTATAATATGTTCTCTCTTGATGGGAATTCATACTTTGTATCAGAAATACTTAGTTAATTGTGTAATTGCTATCTTCAAACAACTACAGAAAGTTGAAAATTTAAGTCATTGTCCATACTGGGTGCACCAAGAACACACAGAAGAAATTAAGAGTGAGGATTGGCACAAAGGCATCCATAGAGCTTTAAGTGTGGGAGACAGTTCTCACCAGGTCAGAAGGAACCGCCTGAAACCAGACTAGTATGTCACTAAAACAGGAGGCAACTGGAAAATGTTCCTTTCACTCAAAGGAGAGGAGCTTTAAACCCATTACACTGCACAGGTGGGAGAAGATGGTGCAAGAATATAAATCTTGATTTCACGGCAAATAGGACTTGCATTGGATATATAGCAGTTGCTGAAATGCTAACAGAACATGGCCTTTCTGTAATAATTCTACTTATCAGAGCCTGTTTGTACCAGTTTCCAGTCTAGCCTGTCCAGAGAAATATGAGAGTAAAGGCATTGGTTCACTTCTTCCTACCTGAGAGCCATTCAAGTAGCTACACCTCTTCTTCTGTCCTCTGAAGTAAGCTATTTCAACCTTTACCTACTGCAAGCCTCATCACACCACCATTTGAGGGGAAAAGCCAAGTTCTTTAAGATCCAAGAACTCCCAAACTGAGTATGGCTACATTGCCAGCTGTTCTACTGAACAGCACAGCTGGCCATGACCACTGCTGAAGCCACATTGTTGTGGAAGCTTCCTGCTTCTGCTCTTGCTTCCCTTTGCCCAAGCTCCTGATCTTGCCTTGTGCTAAGGACTGTCTTTTGTGGCTTCTGACCCCACACTAAGAAATCTGACAACATTTTGCATTCTAGAATGTAGGATTCTAACACACATCATCCACAATCACCAAGCTGTATGAAGATGGGAGCTGGAAGCCAATGTATGTGAAGTACATCAGGATGGGGAAGTGGATCAAGTTTCTGCTACATAAGAAACTAGGATTACTTTACGACAAACAACAGAGTCTGCTTTCAGCTTTTGATGAACCATTTTGCTGTCCAAGACTGAGAAATCAATTAACACCACTCTTTAGGTAAAAATACTGTAGATGTCCAGTACATCCAAGTCCAGTCTAATTATGTTAGCACCTAGGGTACAATATCCCAGAAGTGCCTCTTCCTCATTTCCTCCATAAAACAATAATTAATAATTTGTTGCCTATGCATATCTGAATCATCTAATTATGGTGACCATCTCTTTAATAGTTCACCATCTATGAGTAGGATACATGGAATCCATACATAAGGAGGGGATTCTTAAGGAGAAGGAAGGAAGGAAGGAAGGAAGGAAGGAAGGAAGGAAGGAAGGAAGGAGGGAGGGAGGGAGGGAGGGAGGGAGGGAGGGAGGGAGGGAGGGAGGGAGGGAGGGAGGGAGACTGGCTTTGCTTAGTGTTTGATTTCGTTGTAGAAAACCATTAATTCAAAGAATTAGTGGTTTATTTTGATCCTGTTTCTGTTTGATTCTCGAAAATGGATGTTAAGTGAGTGGCAACCTTTTGTAACACCTCTTCCACTCCAGCACTCAAAATTTTCCCCCAAAGATGAGGAATTTTGTATAGGTTATAAGATAAGAGAGGCATTCCATTTCATAAACCCCAACCCGCAGCTGCAGTTGGCAATGGAAACAGTCGAGATTTCCTCAAATTACAGTATTGAAAAAATACACCTAAGTTTAATCTTTTCACCAGCATATCTACAAGGTTTTTAAAAATAATTTCATGTTTATGAATGTTGTACTCATAATAAGCTGATCTTTGAAATAAAAAAAAAGCATTACATATTACTGAATGCTTGGGAAACTTTAACACAAAGCACTTTTTTTCCTTTTCTAACACTTACTTTAAAATGTGTGCTTTTAATTCTACCCACGAGATGGCATTATGTTTTATATTTTTAAAACCCTACAATTCAATTCATCATAAACACTTTAAAAAAATTGGTTACTTTTGTTCCAGATAATGCTGCCCATGTCAAGAATAAGGATAATAAATAAGTGAGTGATTCTAAGTTCCACCTAACATGAGTGAAGTCACAACGAACACTCTGTGTTCAAAAAACAACACTGAAATTCATATTAGATGAACCTGCATTTCTCCTAAAAATTATCATCCTAATCCAACCAAAGGTAAACCCTTTAGAAATCTTCACGAAAAAGACACCAATGTTTGCCTGTTGCATCAAGAACAATAAAATGCCTTTTGGATTCAAAAACAAGCAAGACTTTTTGTAAAGTTAGCTGTTGTTTATAAGGAAGGGAAGAGTGAGGCCAGTGGTTAATTCCTTTTTGAAATCACTGTGATTTAAAAGGCCCACAGTTTAGTAATCCTGAATGCACATCCTTTCTCCAAATAATAGTGGAGAAGCCAGACTTCCCCAATTTAGTGTCCTATAACTCCCAAAATTCTAATTCAACAAATCTAGGTTGAACTAATCCAGTAGAAGCAATATCCATAGACCAACACTTAAATTAGGATGAGGACGTTTCCTATGTTTCGGAAATACTAGCCTTTGGATAGACAGCACTGTATTAGGTTGGTTTTATTTTAAAAATCTGAATGACAATCAAGTGTTAGGAACTCGCTAGTTGGAAAGAATGTTGCTGCCCTAACTCACTCTTCTGGAACTAGTATGAGCCCAAAGTTTTCAGCCACAACCTGTTTGGTGACACCACCATACCAGTGGACAACTCCTGAAGCCTCCTGAGTTATGCCTCCTGACCTTTGTTGCTCAACCTGTGGTTGATAGGGCTGCAGAACCACCGTGGGGGTGTGGTTAAAGTGTTGGACTAGGAGTGGGGAGACCCAGGTTCTGGTCCCCCCTCAACCATGGAATTTTGTTGGGTGACTTTGAGCACTCACTCTCAGCCCAAGAGCCAATTCATGTCCATGGCCTCTCCTGCTGCCTGGGATCCTCTTGTCTTCTACCCATTTTGCAAATATTATTCCACCACCTGGATGTGTTTTTATGGTATATGCAGTTCTCCACCCAATTTAGAAGAAATGTATGATAGAAACCTTCAAAAGATAAACAGATGCAAGCAATGTAGAAAAGAAAGGAGCAAATGAACCTAGTTCTAAACAGCCTGCTTCAGTTTTGCAATCACAGAAATTTGCTGAGCAGACTTCAGGCGAAGAGTCAGTCTCCAAACATCTGGAAGAAAACGAAATACGCTTCAGCACTTTAATGAAAGGTAATTTATCTGTATGAATTATTTTTGAGACCCAGGCACCCGGAGCACTAAAGTCCCTCTCAGTCGGGATGCCTCGTCAGTCAAATCTGGAAGTTGGGGCTTGCTTCAAATTTTGGACCAGACTGTTCAGGTAATAAACCCTGAAGCTTGTCCACTCAGTTGTTTTTTCATTAATAAAATGCAAAAGGATAGTATCATAAATAACTATTGATCACGCTAAGAGAAAAAATTCTTAAATTCATCAATTAATAGAGCCATTTTCTGGTACAAAGTATTACCTTATTCTGCATATATGCCCAAAGGGGTCTATTTTTTTGGTAAGGTAACTACTTCAGCGTAACATCACACAATCTTAAGGCCAGTTCTAATGTGTAGAATTTGTGCTGCTCCACAAATTGCTGGATGTGAGACCCCGTTCCTTAAGTTGGGTTCTAAGGATCAGTTGGGATTGTTGACTCTGTACCAGCCTCCCTGATGCATAGCAACCTCCCTGCCCAAGCTCCTCAACTTGGTCTCAGAGTTGGCAGTGGACTTTCCCAGGCTTATGGTCCTTGGGGACTTCAATCTGCCTTCCCTGGGGGTGGGGTCTGAGGTGGCTCAGGAGTTCATGGCCACCATGACAGCCATGGGCCTATCCCAAGTCATCCAGGACCTGACATGGACAGTGGTCAACCCCTGATCTGGTTTTACTGTCGGAGCAGTGGCAATGTGATCTGGAATTGGGGGAGTTCTTGGTCCCCCAATTGGTCAGATTGGTGACCAGAACCTGTCATGGTCAGAACCCACCCTGGTGATCATGAGATTCTCTGGTGCTGCCCGCTGCCACAGGGAAGCAATACCTATTAGATCGGTCTGTCCCCAGTGACTGATGGACCCTGATGGGTTGCAGAGGGAGCTGGGGGTAATTCCTAACAGTTTGCTGCCACAGTCTGACTGAAACCTTAGCCGTCACTTGGTATGAGATGGCAGTTGAGGCTTTGAATCAGATTGTGCCCATGTGACCTTTCCTCTCATGGATCCCGCTGCTCCCTGTGGTTTACAGAGGAGCTGAGAGTGATGAAATGAGAGAAGAAACATCTACAGCACTGCTGGAGGACAAAAAGGGATGAACTCTACCAAACACGGGTGAGAGCCGCTATTAAGGCCTACCTTGTGGCAGTAAGGATGGTGAAGTGGCAATACTTCTCTGCCCTTATTGCACCTGCAGATAGCCAACCAGCAACCTTGTTTAAGGTTACCTGAGTCCTCCTGGGGAAGGGGGACTCGGAGATCTACCTACAAGGCCACGAGGAGGAATTTGCAGAGCATCTATCGGACAAAATCGCTCACATTCATTTCAAGTTGGATGGCAGCTTCGGTACGGGTCCAGGGGAAATTATTGGGGTACAGTCTTGCCCAGTTATCTGACAACAGTTTGATCCTGCTGGGCTGGACGAAGTGGACAGGATCCTTATGACTGTGAGCTCAGCCATCTGCTCCTTAGATTCATGCCTGTAATGGTATGTGGAAAAGACCTCAGGAGACGGGGCGAAGAGACACTGCCTAAGGAATGGTCAGATAAGAGATAGCACAGCCTGCAGCTGGATAGTGGGCAAGGCAAGAGGCTCAGAAGGGACTCTTAAGTTCTTGGATTGTAAAGGTGACAGCAGGAGAACTGTACTTTCAGACTTGCAAGATTCTGTTGATGTAGCTTTACAATAAAGTAGAATTAGCTTATCTGCTTGTGTTCCCTGTTTGGTCTACCTGATAAAGCTGACAATGCCCTCCTGACTAGTTAAGGCTGCCCAAGGGGTATCATGTGGTTGGATCCTAGTGTCGGTTAATGCTTCTTTGAGAGAAGGGCTTGTTCCACCCCCGCTTAAGAAGGTGTCGGTCTGCCCCATCCTCAAGAAGCCACCGCTGGATTCTACCATACAGGACAATTTTCATCCAGTATCGAACTTCCCTTTTTTTAGGGAAGGTTGTGGAGAAGGTGCTTGCACAGCAGCTACAATGGGCCCTGGATGAAGCAGATTATCTGGAACTCTTTCAGTCAGGATTCAGGCCTGGGACGGAGATGGCATTTGTCATGCTTTTAGATGATCTCTGGCGTGAGCGGGACAGGGGTAGTGCATCAGTCCTTGCTCTTCTTGACCTCTCGGCAGCCTTCGTCACCATCAACCACGGTATCCTTCTGGATAGGCTCCGTGGGCTGGGAGTGGGTGGCAAAGTATTGAGCCAGTTCACTTCCTTTCTGTGGGGGCAGTGTCAGTTGGTGTTAATTGGGAGCGAGAGGTCCCGCCCTCAACCCTTATAGTGTGGGGCTCCGCAGGGTCCAGGCTCTCTTTGCTCCTATTTAACATCCACTTTGAAGCTGCTGGTGAGACCATCCGTCGCCAGGGGGTGAGATATCATCAGTATGCCGATGATACTCAGCTATATATCTCTGTCCCTAGTGAATAAGTGATGCAGTTGACGTCTTGTCCTGGTGCCTGAAGGCTGTAGGGGTTTGGATAGAAAACAATAGGCTTCAGTTGAGCCCTGGCAAGACTGAATGAGTTTTGGGGCCTTCTGGTTTGGAGACATTACCATCTTTCATACTGGATGGGGTGGCACTGCCCCAGACAGACCTGGTGTGCAATCTGGGGGTCATTCTAGACTCACAACTCCTGCTCAAGGACCAGGTAGCAGTTGTGGCTAGGAGGGCCTTTGCACAGCTTCATGTTGTGTGCCAGTTGCGTCCCTTCCTGGACTGTGAGGCTCTACTCAGAGTCACTCATGCCCTGGTCACCTCCAGAATGGATTACTGTAACGTGCTCTGTATGGGCTGCCCTTGAAGAGTATCTGAAAGCTCCAGCTGGTGTAGAATGTGGCTGTACAGACAGTTAGTTACATGTGCCCTAGGAGGGTACTATGTTATACCTCTGTTCCGCGAGCTGCATTGGTTGCCAGTTTGCTTCCAGGTATAATTAAAGGTGCTGGTTTTTTACCTTTAAAGCCCTACATGGCATGGAGGCCAGGTTATTTGAGTGACCACCTCTTCCCAGTTACATCTACCCATCCCACCAGGTCAGGTAGGAGGTATATGCTGTGGGTCCCATCCTCAAAGGAGCTCCATCTGGCAAGACACAGGCGGTGTGCCTTTTCTGCTGTGGCCCCTGCCCTCTGGAACATCATTCCCCCACTGAGGTGAGGTTAATCTCATCTCTGTTAGCCTTCCGGAAGGCCCTTAAAGCATGTTTTTTTCACCAGCCTTGGGGTTCCCAGGGAGAGCCTGCAAGGTGGCTGTATGAGAGTAAGTGATGTTTGTTCTCCTGTTTTCTTGGGTTTTGTTTATTTTATATGTTTACTTTATATGTTTATTTTTGATTAACGTTCTGGAGTTTTTAACTGTTGTTGTGTTGTACACCGCCCAGAGTCACATGTTTGTGAGATGGACGGCTATATAAATATGATAAATAAGTAAATAAATCCCTGAAGCATTCATTCATTTATTCACCCATTCATTCAATTTATAGCTTTCATTCAGGAACTCAAGGCAACTTATATAGTACTCCTTACTCCTAGTTTTCTCCATAACAATATCCATGTAAGATAGGTTGAGGAACAAAATCACCCAGAGAGCTTCTGTAGCTAAGGGGGAACTAGAGCCTGGGTTTCTACCATGACAGTCCAAAACCTTCACACCATATTACACTGACTCTTCGTATTACTTGAAAAACAATTTAAGTCATTAAGGCATTTGGAGATCACGTATATCCAAAGTCTAATCTGCCTCCTTGGTGAAAATGCAGGTACAGCAACATCAAAACCAGGACTACTTCAGTAAACACTGTGTTGCTATTAAATGACAATCAATTTTTATGCTAAACTAAAATATTAAAATATTTTAGTTTAGCATAGAATATTTTAAACCTTCAATTTAAAACAAAGGAGATAGAACATAGCAAATATTAGCTGATTTCTGGTGTAAGGAAACCAAGGAACATTTAAAAAAAAAAGTTAAAATACTCTAGAGGTGCATTGTTGGAATGTTGACAAAACTTGCAAGGAAGTTCTTTTTTGTTGTTTGTTTTTGTTTTTATTACCTGATCCATTCAGCTAATTAAAGGCCACAGCTGCTGACAAATGGAAGTGGGGCCAAGACATGATGGATGAACAAAAATGCTCAAACTGTTTTACAGTAATGTACAAATCCATTAGAACCGCCCCACCTGCCTTCACTTCCTTCTCTCCCAATCCACTCCAATTCCAAGTTTGGTTATTACGGAAAACAAATTTGATTTTAAAAGAAGGTCTTTATTTTCTAATACCATTTTACACAGTAGCCCTCAACAAGGGCAATTACTTGCTCTAAATACACAGACTTTATAAATTCCAAGCCATGTTCCCAAGCCCCTCGAGAAGTAAAAGGAAGTCCTGCTTGTTATCTTAAGTCAGCCCAGGTGGACATTTAATTAGTTTGCCAAGATGCTAATTGGATTTCCTCCATCTTCTACAAAGGAAGCTATCTTACTGGCACCTTTACTTCACCATTTCATCCCAAAGCATACATACAAAAGGTGATGTACGAGCACTGGAATTTTCTCCACCATACTCCAGATGGCTACCTTTTCAGTTCGTTTATCATACATCACACTAGACAAAACTCTGTGGGTTGTTTATTTAACACAAAGTTACTGCAAGGGCACATTGCTCAAAAGAGTAAGTTCTTTCTGTCTGTCTAGCATCCTCATAAGCTGACATGCCTTCAGTATATCAAGGATCACAAGCTGAAGACCTCAATACTACTACAGAATATCAAGAGATGCCCCTTGTCCTAGCCAGGTCTAATCTCAAACAGATGTCTACGAGAGAGGTCACAAAGAAAGTGCTGGATGTCCCCTTTGAAGGAGAGGTAAAAAAAAAAGTCTTTCACTGTTTTTATCTCTCCACATTATGGATCACCCCTCCAAACAACTCCCCCCCTCAAACATACCTGACATACACACTGGTGCCAATCTCAAGTCCTTGGTGTTCTTACAACCTCTAAACACCCTTGTAAAACCTTGTTACTTTCTTCCCTTTAAAACCAATGGGGAAGTTAGGGTTTGCAATGTTTAAAATCCTGCAATCTCTGTTTCATTGTATTGTTTTCCATATGCCGATTTTGCGTGTTTGCAGTTTGGATATTTGTTTATTCAATCCCAAGGGACTTTCGGTAGTGTAAAAAATAAAATCTAGTAACAAAATAATATATAATGATCATGCAAATTGTAAAGGCAATCATCCTAGCACTGATGATTACACAAATTACAGTCATACACTTCACATAGTGAAAACGTGGCTCTTTCAGAAGACTTTGGAGATTCAGGTCTTCCAAATAAGCCAAATTTTCACTAGTCTTCAGAAAGCCATTAGAGTCCATGTTGAATTGCACTTGTAAACATGCTGATACCCAGTGCAGCTTGCACAGCAATGGCACAATGTGGCAGCATGAAGATTGCTTAGTAAGCATGTGTGCTGCTCCATGTTGGACCAATAGAAGATTCAGGCTAGTCTTCAAGGGCAGTCCCACATAAAACAAATTACTGTAATCCAATCATGAGATGACAAAGGCATGAGTGATCACTTTTCAGTTTTATAACTCCTGAAATTATTTTCTGCATTGTTTATAATGCACAAATACTGGGTTTGGGGGACTTGGATATGTGTGTTAATTGTGAGGTGTTTAACAGTATTTTTTTTTAAGCTTCAGTTTGTTTTGACCATTAGTTTTTCAATGTGTAACACACATATACACGTAAGTGTGGGGATTCTGTCTAATTGAAGAATTAATTTTGGCAATTTGCCATGCTCTGCACAGTGCTATGGTTTCTGTGCCTTGGCTCCTACCTTTGCCCACATGCCCATTCACTAGAATCCTACACATATATGGGTTCTCCTACAGGATAGTGTCTAAGCATGACCCCCCCCCCAAGGTTTGTAATCTATCTAGACAGTCTTTGTCCAGCAGACACTTTATTATTCAAAGAAGGAAATACAATGGAAGACTCTACTTTAGCCCCCAAATGAAGTTGAGTTGATTCTTCTGGAATTTAATTAAGGAAGGAAATGTAATTCAACAATTGCCTGTAGGTTGCATTGGGGAGACAATCTGAAATTTCATCTGAAGCACAACAATATCCCACATGCAATTATATTAACTGCTCAACCCTAAATAATGAGATATTTCTAATTAATTAATAATAAATTTTAACACATGAATTCTTGTGTGTGTGTGTGTGTGTGTAGTTGTAGCTGAACAAAAATCCATAACTGATTTATATATCAAATTTTTCTTAACTGGATTATACCAACATTTATTCCAGGCTGATAAATTTAACAGGTGATTAATCCACAAGGTAAAACAACTGTCATCACAATAAAATGGGATGAGAATAATTCCTGATTATTTATCAAATCCACTTGACAGAAACCAATCAGACCCACCAGCTAAATGCTAAGTATTTCAAAATCAATCTTCCATTATATGCCAGAGTTACTTCATCCATCTTTAAGTTGAAGAACATGAGAAGAATGGACTCAGTTTGGATGATTTCATGAGAAGTAGACACAGGAAAGAGATTTGTGGTATGTGAAAGAAAAACATACAATTTGCAAAAAAGATTCTAGGGCTTACGTGCAAAGGCATAACGTAGATTACAGTTTCCAGGCTTAATAACTGATTTGACTGTACATAAGATCAAGCTGCTAATAGCCCAGTTGTACAGATTACTTAGACTTGCAATATGGAGAGGACGTCTTTTCCAAAATCTCATTGCTTCCTCAGATCAAACCTAGAGACTTATTTCTAAAGTACAGCCTCTCCATATAAGCTAGAAAAGGATCGTACGCAATGTTCATACTTACATTTGCTAGATGTTCCTGGGCAGTTCAATCTTAGCTGATCCGCTATTGGCATCCTTTAAGTTTGCTATGCACATGTTCTAACATCTTCATATTTGCTTGTGTTCCCCATTCAGTACCAGGTCACCCTGACAGTTAAGTAGGGAGGGTGTGCATCAAGATCCTTCTGCTTGGTACATGCCATTTATTTAATTAGTCTAAGATGTAATGAAAGTTGAAGTAGAAGACAGAACAGAGATCTGATAGCCTGTAGCTTGCAGAGAGGAAACGCTCCATGGTGCCAATATAAATGACTACCTTCCCTAATACGCCAGTCGCCGAAACAGTTGTAAAGGAATCCAACAATGGGCACATACAAGGCATTTGTTATGAAACCAATTCCATACTGCCAGATCTTTGTATTTCCTGACTGATTCTGTCCGAAGTGACACATTTCTGACACATCTCAGTTTGCAGGCATGGCTCAAATCATAATTGAATCAGCTCACCCATCGACCATGGCCAGAGCCTTCCTCCTGTTTATAAACATCCATTAAAATGTCTCGATATATCAAGAAAAGAAAAGAAAAGAAAAGAAAAGAAAAGAAAAAGTGGAAGGGAAGAAAAAGGAAGGGAAAGCTCCAAAGAAGAGTTTGATAAAGTTTATTGCAAAGATTCACTTCCTAAAAGCTAAAAAAGAAAAAGGAATTCTGTTCAAGCCTACAACCTTCAAATCCCTAAAGATGCATTGAAGTAATGGTACAATTGATTTAGTGAAACGGCTCTATTAGGGAAAGTACTGCCTTCACCAAGTCCCTCCTCCTTGCTATGATCAATAATTTAAGCAATGCCAAGAACTGTGTCAGCCAAAATTACCTGGGAAACTGCCTTTTGTTTTTTTTGTTTTTTTAACTTAAAGAAGCACAACTGAAACAGAAACCACATTACAGTCTGAATACGACATTATTTTAAAAATTAATTATGGGAATCTTTGTCTACTAGACCTATAGATAATTTTTATTTGTCAAAAAAAGCCCTCACTCAAGTAGATGGAAGAATAAAAATGTGATTTTAAGAAAACTGCGTTTTGTACTTATAGACAAAACATGCTACCAATATCACAGCCCATTATTCCTTCCATTTTCCACTTGACAATAATATGTTTGCTATATTTCCAGGCTACATGCTGTTCGCATAGTAAACCTCCTGAAGACAGTGAAACACCCATGTGAAGGTATATGAATCCCTAGTCTATATTACTTTCAGAATGCATGTGTTTTAACTGATTTTACTACAAAGTTCTACGCCTTCTGAAATTTCTAAGAAGTCATAATAGGTAGTGTGTGTGTGTGTATAAAAAATCTCCCTCTCACCCCTATGGGTGGTGTGTGTCTTCCTCAACCTCGGGTCCCCTACCAGAGGCCTGGGAATTTGAGGGTTCTGCGCAGTATCTTAGCTGTTCCTAGCACTGCACTCTTCTGGACAGACAGCTCTGATGTTGCTCCTGGGGTCTGTTGGAGTTCCTCTCCCAGCTTGGGAGTCACAGCCCCAAGTGTCCCTACCACTGGGACCACTTTGGCCTTCACTTTCCACATCCTCCCTAGTTCCTCCTTCAGGCCCTGGTACTTCTCCACTTCTCATAGTCCTTCTTCCTGATGTTGCTGTCGCTTGGCACCACTACATCTATCACTACCACTCTCTTCTGGTCCTTGTCTACTACCATGATGTCTGGTTGATTGGCCAGTACCTGCCTGTCTGTCAGGATCTGGAAGTCCCACAGGATCTTGGACCTTATGTGGAATCTCCCATCTGGACTTGGGAGGATCTAGCCCATACGCTGTGCAGATGTTCTTGTACACAATGCCAGCTATTTGGTCTGCACCTCAGGTCCTGTCTAGTGTGGTAGACCCCTGCTTCTATGGATCTGGTGCTTAGTTCCTGTTCTTGTGCTGCTATGAACAATGCCTCAATGCTGTCTTTTAGACCAGCCGTTTCCAGATGAGGTGTGTGTGTGTGTGTGTCTGTCTGTCTGTCTGTCTGTGTCTGATTAAGGATGGGTGAAATCACTTGCAAGGCATCCGAAGTCCTGGACTGCAACCTGCCTAGCATCTCTGTGACATCAGAACAGTTAAGCCAATGGAAGCCAAAGACAGGCCACTGCTGTCTGCAATGTCCTAATATGATCCTAGTAATTGGGTAATAATAACAAGACTGTCACCATTAACAGCCAACAACCAACCATCCAGGACAAGTAGGTTAAGGGAAAGATTGCAGAATGGAAGAGGAGCCAATGTCAGGAATTTTTGATAAACTCTACAAGACTTTCTGATTTAAGTTTTCTAAGGGTGTACAGTATAGAGCTGTTTGTCTCCAGAACATCCTGTTCTTCTTGGAAAGGGCCAATCTGAGCATTTCGGGGAAGTCTGTATATCTCTGGAAGAAAAAATAACTCATGATGTTTTGGATGGGGCTGAACTAGCAATCCATAAACTACAACTCCTAAAATGTTCAGATTGGCCCCTTCTGGCCAAAAATTAGAATGTCCCAGACTCATGCCTCAGTTTTACACATAACAGTTGTACCTTTCTTCTACAGTTTATCACAGTGATTTGAGATTTCAGTCTTATGAAATCTGAACCAGGTTGCCTTGAATATGTACCTTTCTACCTCAGCAGATTATTTTGGTCCTCCTTGCTAAGCTGTGTTGCATCTTGACTATTAGAAATAATCATTCACCAAGCCCACATTGGTTTCTTTTGCATGGTTGTGTCACTTTCACCTTGGGACTCCTGTATGACTCTGTCATAATTTCTTCATATTTCTTTGGCCCTGGTGCTTTTTTAATACATTTACTTCTTGATGTTTTAACATAAAACCTGGGGCAAATAATACAAAAACCTCCATCTTACATCAGCACTTACACTAAGGAAGCTTCCTTATTCTGGAAAGAGTTGTGCAAGACTTACCAAATGATGAATGTTTTCCTCGATATTCCTTAGAGCAGTGTTTCTCAACCTTGGAAACTTTAAGATGTTGGACTTCAACTCCCAGAATTCCACAGCGAGCATGTGGAATTGAAGTCCATGCATCTTAAAGTTCCCAAGGTTGAGAAACACTGCCTTAGAGTGCTTTTTATTATAACTCAGATGCAGGCACAACAATATGCCCAAGTGCACTGTATTTTCTGTCTCTACACATCACTGCCCCATCAGAAATCAAAATTTACTACTTTTTTGGGTGGGGGCTAATTGAAAGGGCCATGCAAGCATCATATTTCGGATGAGACAGAAAGAAGCGATCTTTCCCATCAGCCTTTCCCATGGCTCCACAGGGAACTTGTACCCACTGTTTCCTTCACGTATGTCTCCCTTGTGTGGTAATTTGCCACTAACACCATCCAGCAGCAGTTTTAACCTTACTGAACGCTTTAAATTTATAGAATAGCCCAGCAGCTGTTTGACTCAATTCCACAGAGGGGATCAGCAACTCTTTCCTTCTTGCTATAACTTTTAAATATCCACTTAGGAACATAGATCAAGTAGACGATTTTGGCAGGAATTCTCCGCTATTCCAAAGAAAATGCTGAAGCATCTATTTATCAGGCCAAATTCACTCATATTTCAATGACTTATTTCATAGCCTGAAAACCGTGGTTTTTTAAAAATGGTTTTTTAAAGGGTGGCCTGAATTATGACCACATCTTCTCATACCTCTTCCTCCTTAGTAACAGTTACTTGGGCAAATGCCAGACAACATCTCAAAGAAGAAGTTGAATCATTAAAGGAGGATGGAAAAGGTCTAGAAACTAAGCAGAGCGGCTAGGTAAAGCGAAGGAAGTGAGCAGGGTTTTTCAACCAGGGTTCTGTGGCACCCTAGGGTTCCGTGAGAGGTCACTAGGGGTTCCCCGGGAGATCATGATTCATTTAAAAAATTATTTCCAATTTGGGCAACTTCACATTGAAGAGGTTTCATTCTTTATTTTTATTTTAAGAACACTGTTAGTGCATATATACTGCCTAACACATGAAACAAATATAATAATTTTGTACCCTTTGACCTATATTTGAGCCTGAATGTGCAGAGGTTCCCTGAGGCCTGAAAAATATTTCAAGGGTTCCTCCAGGGGCAAAATGTTGAAAAAGGCTAGAATAGAAAATAGGGTGGCAGCAATAATGGCAAGGTGATACAGCAAACCTTGAGAAACATGGGCATGATCTAGTAGCAGGAATACAAGCTAGTGGCCAACAGATGGAACAAAAGGGACGCCCAAGCTAGACTAGGCTACTGTATGGCACTGTATCCATGGGTATGCAAATAATGGCATGACCTTGATGATGTAATCATGGAAACACTACGAATGATGTACTTCCATCAGACATAATTGTGGCATTTGCATGATTACAATGCTGCATCCATGCCATCATTTTGGCATCACTGCAATCAACCCCCAAATGTTATACATAGGTAGACCTATTTATTCAAAATTCCAATATACAGAAAACATCAATGATCCAATTAGTTGATTGTCACCTGAAACATAAATGTGTGAGAGTACTGCATAAAGAAGATATACTTGGGACCCTCCAATGTAGTTACAGGATTAAGAAACATCAATACAGTTCCCAGGAAAAAAACTGTTGGCTTGTTGAAATTGCCATCTTCAAGTTGGGGAACAGGCATTATTTATTGCTTATCAATAAGACTTCCATAACGATATTCCAAAAATGTTATCAAAGCAGTGAATGAATTAGATAAGGGGAAAAAACCAACAATAAAACCATTTTGAAGTATTAAAATAATAAAAGTTATTCAAGAGGCTCAACTGAACAGGCATTGCTATGTAGATCCCAACTATGTGAATATACTGCTACAAATAACCATAAGTACTATATTTAACAATATATTACGTTACCATTTAATCAAGGTATCCCACTTCCTCATATACCCAAGATATTTTCATGTATCTTGAACTCCCAAAGAAATGAAAGAAATGAATTTTCTTTCATGAAGTTCAAGGAATTGAAAGCATCAATCTGATTCACTGGTATCCCAAATTTATTCATGTCTTTTAAACCTTTCAAAACCTAGGCATTTTTTTTTTTACAATATCTAATAAACAAGTGAAAAACTCAATTGTTCAACATGAATTCCGAGAGACAGCCAAGGTGGTATGGTGGTGAAGGTGCTGGATTGGGGGGAGGAGACCCATGTTCTAGGCCCCCCTCACCCACAGAAGCTCACCAGGAGACTTTGAGCCAGTCCCTCTGTCTTAGCCCATTCTACCCAAAAGCATTGTAGTTGTGGGAAAAAATAGGAGGGAGCATCATATACATCGTTTTGAGCTTCCCAGCAAAAGGTGGGATAAATAAATGCTTTTTGCACTCTAACCATCATCTCATGTACAAAGGTCTATATGCGACAAGAGATGTACATCTTCAAAATAAACAATGAAAATACCTGGATTAGCTCATGCACAAAAGTTTGACCTTCAAGACTGTGCCATAGTCTAGGAGTATTCTTGCCACAACTCTGAACTAGACTTCTCATTCCAAAATGGAATACAAGTCAAATATAACCCAATGTCATGAGTGCTGATGGCGAGCAGGAGGGGGCCCCTATCCAGGGGGGAAAACGCATGCGTAGTACTGAGGAGTTAAGCAGCCATTCAAAGAGACACAGATCAGACCCGCCTTGACTTTTGGGGTTTATCTGTCTGGGTTTTTCCCACGCTTCTTCAGTTTGTTAGGATTCTGTTTAATGTAGCAATAATAAACACTAGAGACCTACTCCTCGTCTCAGCGTGATTTCTGACTGTTAGGACATCCATCCTGTTCTGGACTGGAGTTCAATTCACGTTAATAGCTCATCAAGGGTCATCTGAACCGTGGAGTTAATGAGTATGAAAGAGGAGATAAATGTAACCTTCAGGTCTGTTCACATGTTACATGAAATGAGCTGTTTAGCAAAGTCAACTCTTGTCCCAGAAGCCAAGCTGGCTGCTCCATCAAGGTTAATGTCTAAATGCCACAGTGACATCTGTGGATCAATTGGACCCATCAGGCTGTGAATGTGGCCTATTTTAATTGCTCTACTGTCCTTCCGGGACTTCAGAATCTTTTTATGGCTTTTAAGAATTGATCAGATCTCAGTAAAAGGGAAAGCATCACAAATCTGCTGTGAATTGAATTTCCATTTTGTTTGCCTCATCATATGCAGTTAAACAGAGATGACCACACAGGAATTTCAAACCATATAGACAAGGCTAGAATCGACAACCTATTGAAGAACTACACAATGTGGTCTTGGTGGTCTCTTTTTTCCTATTTTTAATCACAAGCCACATAATTAGCCTGATTTTTCTGTTTGTGGGCCACTCAGAAAACAAAAAGAAACACAATGCTTTGCTCAGAAGTGTGTCCGTATGACAGCCCCCACCCAAAGACCCAGCAAAGCTGGATTAGTACGAAGCAAACTGGGGAGCTAGAAGGAGTAGCAGATCCTCATCTATTTCTCCTGCAGTATATGGGCCTTTTATGACTGTCCGTATCTACTATGATGGCCTTCTTCCTATTACGGCAGCCATTTTGTGACAGCACCACAGAGATGCTTTCAACATTCTAAGTTCAGAGTTGTTTGTACCAACTCTAAAAAACTGCCTATTCCTAATAATGGATGTGTGGAGGATTTGCTTTTTAAAACTTGCTTTTCTGATTCTTTTTGTCATAGTATTTCCAGATGGTGCTTATGTGAGCTGCTAGTAGATATACAAATGTTTGTTATGTTCATTTGAAATTGATAACTCTCAGCCGCTAATGTTATAACAACATGTGTGAAACTTAGTAATTATTTGGGATCATTATTTATATTATATTTATTATATTTATATATTTATATGTTCTAGAAAGTCAACATTCCCTAGTTTAAATATACCTTGCATACATTTTGTGCTATCTCTGATTTAGGGGACATAAATAAAGACTCAGATGTCAAAATTAATATATTGATATTCACTAAATGTAGTAGCCTGACAGCTAATATACCGAAGCACCAACTGCCTCCACTTATTCTAGCAAGCTGTAGTAGAGACTCTACATGTCAGTTATAGAAAGTGCAATGCTTGAATGATTTGGACAAAAGCCTCCACCTTTTGAGGAACAGACTCAAAGTGATGTTGAACTTTGCTGTGAGTTAAAGAGAAAGGATCTCATGCATGCATTCCGGAGCAAATAAGCAATCTACCAAGACAAGCAAGGTAAATCCATTTATACATCTTTGAATAAGAAGACTGTAATCAGATAGAACCTGACCATGCAATATTAAACTCAATTCCCAGAATGGTCATTGCTGAGAAGTCAAGACAACTGGAAGTTACCCAGTTTGGGAAACTGTTCTACAGACACAAAATGGCATCATCCTAACTTCTTCTATAGTGAAATCTTTGTATGTTTTGTGTTGGCAATTGTAGCTCAGCTACACAGCTCGCTAGAAGAGAATTAGCTGGAACCTTTTCAGTCAGGGTTCACACCTGGGTACGTGTCAGCCCTTCAAGGTAGTCCAAGCACACTAATATGTTTTATTCTCAAGTTACAGAATCTTGCAAGTCTGAAAGCATTTCCCCCCTCCCTTGCCTTTATGTTTCAGAGAACTAGGGAGGGTCAATTCTGAGATGCTTCCTCCACCCGCATTCCTGACCTGGACTCAGATGTCTCTTATCAGAGCATTGTCTAGGCTGCACTCCCTCTTGTCTCTCAGGGCTGTTCTCACAGCTCATTACAATGTGAGACTGAGATATCTTCGGTTGTTCTCCTGTATGACTTCTGTAACAACCTGAATGGGGACAGTGTTCTTCTGCCGGTCATTTAGAACTCCCAGCAGGTTTTAAAAACATCAGTCATGGTGTATTTCTGAATCCCTACGGAACTGGGGATAAACATTGTCTTCTGCTCCTTCCTCAGTGGACGATTCCAGTCTGTTGTGGTAGATCAGAGGTTTGTCCAGTGGCCTCTGACTTATGGGGAGATGCAGGGGGTCCATCCTCTCTCTCTTATTCTTTAACATCTATATGAAACTGCTGGGGGAGGTGATCTAACAATTTGGAGTGCAAATCATTACCCAGTTATACATTACCACTCCAGGCTGTAAGGGAGCTGCTTTCAGTGTTTCAATAGCCTGGTGCCTGGAGGCTGTAAGGATCTTGACAGGAAAAAAACAGGCTGAAGATGAACCCAAGCAAGATGTACTTGCTATTTGTACACTGGTGTTCTCCATTGACACTGGTGTTATCTCTGGACAGGTGAGCACTCCTTGTCAAAGGAACAGATTTGCAATTTGAGGGTCCTTCTGGCTAGATGTGGCTAGAGGGACCTTTAGTCAGTTTTGGCCAGTATGCCAACTATGGCCCTGCATGGTGCAGAAGGCCTATCCTACAGTAATTAATACATACATACATACATACATACATACATACATACATACATACTTGGCTGCCCAACTCACACACTGTGAGTCTGGGTGGCTTACAAAATTAAAATCTGCAATACTCTTTACATGGGGCTTACAACCTATAATTCAAGATCATCAACAAAGTTGCCTGAAGTTCCTGGAAGCTTCTAGAGAGCTACCGGTTGCAATCAACACTAATTGACAAATTGGAAAGAAGACCGTACAAATGAAACTCTTCAACAAAGTAGACAATTGTAGTTACAGAATGCACAGAAATGAGAAACCTAATTTCAAAATGTCAGGAAATGATCTAAAAGTGAACTCTGTCTGATGTATCAGCAGATCTCTCTATGAAATGCATCTAGATATTTTACTTAAACCACATCAGTTGAAACAGAATAATACAAGAAGATAGAAAGGACTGTTTAGCTGGCTTCCATAATTCTCAGAGATTCTTTTGTCCAAATCATTCAAGCATTGCACTTTCTATAACTGACGTGTAATTATGTAGAATGAGGGAATTCTCCAGAACTGTCACACAAAAATCAGCTAATCATCTTGGTTGTATCAATTAGGATAAAAGGTTCACCTGGAAATCAATCTAAATCCCATCATGGGGTGTTGGTGGTGGAATAGCTGATTCTGGGATGACTGAAAGCAAGCTATTAACATATTAGGCACAAATGATGAAGGATCATCAGAGGATCTGCATATCTTAGATGGACAACTGGGTCTTGTAAATCGTGACTGTCAGTATGGGTCCATATACACTTAATATGATCAGCCTATATAGTCCTACCAAAATGTATGGGACATTCAGACTCATCAAAAGGCTTCATAGTGGATGTTCCTGGCCCTAGCAGCCAGCCCCTATTATAAGTTTTGGCTATCTCCCTTGCAGATCAGCAGGAAAGATATCATCATTGACAACTACCATTTGGGTTCTCATTTAAGCATTATTGTAATCTTGGATTCTCTTGAACTGGGTGGGAATCTTCTTGTGCAGCACAACGCATTCTAAATTCTCTCCTCTTTATTAGGGGCACAGCAGAGAGTGAGCGAGCCATTTAAGGCACATTCTATGCAATTAACACCTTTTGCCCATTGAGTGCTACACTTTCTAGAGGGGTTCCTTTCCTGGTTTAATACAAAGTAGAACCGAAACATACATAAAACATTTTGCAGTGCATGGAATGCCAACCTGCAAGCCAGTCATACTTGTCCACCAAACTCCATTCCATTTCCCTTCCAATCAGTTTCTTTTTTCCTGTTGAACTACTCAGTCTTCTTTGGACTGTTTTGTGATTCTTTTTATCCAAATAATTGTTTTTTGTATTTCTGGAAACCTCTGGGTTTTCCCAAACCATCTAATATCCCATCTTCTTGTACACAACAGAACATATGCCTGAAAATCAGAATAAGCTCACAATTCTACTTACAACTGCTTCCAGTTCATTAAAACAATGAGCCATTCATTCTATATCCATAATGTAAGATACTTCAAATTGCAACTTAAAATTCTACCCTTATTGCAGCTCCTAACTGTGTATTTCAGACCGTAGATGGTAAGTTCCATCATTCCCCAAACTGCCACGCAATGACAACACACAAGTCAAGTTAGAGCACAAACCTAAGCACACATATCAGGTGTTAAATCTCATAAAAGTTAATAACACACTATGAGTAAAAATGTGATAAGAATGGGACACAAACTTAATTGAACAATCCCCATATCACCTTCTCCCACATATAGCTGATCCTCAACTTCTTCTTTAGGCCAAGGGAAATTAAGGAAGTGGATATCAGGGGAAGAACCTTTTCACTGTTGGCACCAACCACATTTGTTATGGTTATTTCCACACCAGATTAGGTTGTTTATTCTTCCAGGGCTTTTAAGACGGCAGGCAAATTAAAGACTGTTTTTAAGCTATTACGATCCTCTTCCTCTTGCCAACCTAAATTTGATTTTCTCTGCTGCCAAGAAGAAATATTCAATGGCAATTTGCTGCTTTTGAGTATTATATTTTATTAATTTATGGTTTGGGATTGCCTACAGAAAATTGTTACTATTTCACTTACATTAGCATAGAATCTAATACAAAGCAACAAGTCACAAAGACAATATATGGCACTCACCTACGTTTCTACTACAAACAGTCTGCATAATATCTAGATGCAGAGAGAAATGTTGCCAGAGGCATGATTAATTGACTAGTTTTACGTTCTTTGATTTTACCATAGACATTTCCTAAACATTATAAATGAAGATTTTAGAAAATTAAATGATACTGTAATTCCAAATAATAAAACATTCCACTATAAATGTCACAACTGAAGCACAACAATATTTGCAATTGCAGCAGCAGCCCTAAAAGCCAACATACATTGGTCACACTTTCATGCTTAGTAAGGATTCACTCAGGCACGTCCTATTTCGCACCTCACCTGCCCCCCCCCCGGACCCATAGCGCATCAAAGAAGCATCCCTACCTGTTTCATCTGGGGAACTCAGAGAAGCACTGTCCTGAGACAACGTTGTCCAGCTAGAGTCTTCATCACTTGGAGCCAGGTTCTGAATCCTGTGTAGGGCACAATCTGTCTTGGCACCAGTTTTAGGATGATCCTTTTTGGTCTCTGGACTCGATGAGATGGTTGCTACCGGTCCATCTTCAGGACTTGCTGCCTTGTTTTGCTTTTGAGGCAAGGCATCTCCATTAACCACCACTGTAGAGGCTTGGCTGTTGCATTGTGAAGGCAACTTCTCCTCCCCTGCCACTGGGCTGTCCCCACAATTCTGATCAACCTCCCTGGCTGACGTCTCAAGATCTGCATAGTAATTTAGGAAGCTCTTGGTTCTTCGGTGTTGCGTTGGCAGGATTTCACTGCTGGAAGAATCCAGCTGGCTTGGTTCTTTTCCCTCCAACTTCTCAGAAGTTATGTTTAGGCCGGCAGTCACTGTAGGAGCAGCAAGGTTTTTATTGGGGTCGTGCTGGCCTTGCTCTGCCGCTTTTCTTAGCTGGTTTTCTCCGTTTTTCACCAGCTTTATGTTGGAGGAATTGCTGCCCAGCAAAGGCTGGGCTGCAGGATCAGAAAGACCCATGGCTGTCTGAATGCTGGTCAGGGCGTATTTTTTCCTGCATTTGGGAGGCGTGCTATTCTTGACTTCCGTGTGCTTGATTTCAGCATTCAGCAGTTCATTATGGGAGGAGCGCAGGTGAAGGGTGTTGGGGGGGGTGGCAGGCCCATTCCGATTCACAATATCTGATGCGCCGTTACTAGCCATAAACCCTGCCAAGGTTTCCACACCGGAATCAACTAGGGAAGAAACACAAATACCCATGAGAGATACAGAGCTCTGCAATTACCTGGTGCACAGCAAGTGGAAATCCCAGCACATGCCAAAGCCACAAGATTTTTAATCTTCTGCACAGGCCTGAATGGGGATAAAGGGCTTAATATGCTCATTTTGAAAATCTCTGCTTCGTGGTGTTTGACTACAACCAGGTAATGCTAATCTTCCCAGCAGCCCAGCAGCAGAGTGGGAGCATTAAAGTATTTATGCATTTGATGCAGAGAAAAAAAAATACTGCTACAAACTTCTGGGGATTTATTTATTGTTTTCGTTGAGGTACTTCTCCAGGCCTCTGATTCTGCATTGTAACAGAATCAAAGCAAATGTGGAAAACGCAGGTGTGAAGAAGAATGAAAATCATACCACACTAGGCAATGGGTTTAGGGCCATGAAGAGCAGAAGGAGAGTGCAGACTTTGGTCAAAAATGATGAAAGCAGCTTTCCACTACCGGAAAGAAAGCTCACCCCTCCAGAACATGCATGCAACATCACAATGTATATACAAAAGGGGCTGAGCTTGCTTTGCAATGGGGCAAAACTGCTTTTGTCATCTGCCTCTCCTGCAGACCCTCCTGGATTAAGACCATCTTACCCAACAACTCGGTTCAGAAAATCAGGCACCAACCAGCTGCCTTTGAGAAGACCACAAGCAAGACATGACAATCAAAGCTTGTCCTACAGCTGTTAATCCTCAGTGATCTGATATTCAGAAGTACATCATCCCTGATCATGGGTAGATACATCTATCTGCTGTTCACTGATAATAAGCATTACTCCATCTTCCAAAAATGGCCATAATTCCCTTTCAAAGCCATTGACACTAGTAGCCACATAAGTATTTAAGTATTATCACATAACCCAGCAGAGATGCCAGTGTCTTAAAAGGGATCCCTGCCTACACTGTGAAAGCAACAAACAAATGTGAGACATATTTTTCCAAATAGACAATGGGCAACTGCCAGAGATCCAACAAGATCATAGTTTGTCTGGATGATTTCTGCAGGGAGGGATGTTTGTGGTCCCAAGGAGTGCAACCCTCAAACCAGCATCTAATGCAGTGTTTCTCAACCTTGGTAACTTCAAGATGTTTGGACTTGAAGTGAGTTGAAGTCCAGACATCTTAAAGTCACCAACGTTGAAAAACACTGATCTAATGCATCTGAGCAGCCTTGCTGCATTATCTACAAATACATGACCCTCTTTTTCCCAGCTACTCCAGCTGAGTGATGGGCTGCTGGGTGGCGAAAACAGCAGAAATCAGCTTCCCACTTGTAAGCTTACTCTGTTTCTCAAACATGTGTCCATCTTTCCTACAAGCTTGCCATGGAAAAACGCTAGACCACTTATGGTGTCCTGTCCAGTGTGAAGTGGCTCAAATTCTTAAGCAGTGTTTGTGTTTAGGCAATCCTTAGCCTTCTGCTTACTGAATGGCAACCAAGATATTTATGCAATTTCCAATATATTTAATTAAAATAAGAGCAGGGGGAGGTAAACATACCCGGCTGAACATACAAATTAGTCTACTGACCATACATAACGGACAAGCAGTTGTCAGAACAGATTTTACATGGTGCACTTGACTCATATGTGCAAAATTATGCAGTATGCAGATGGGGAAAATGAGGGGGAATGCTCTAATATCTGAGCTAACTCATGCAGCTGATAGTTGTATGGACACAAACACATACAAAACTCACTCTTATCACTTTATTTGAAAAGTTGTGAAATGCTTTGAGTATAAAGTATTTGAACTATTTTTATTTTTGTGTCCATTCAAATATTTTTTATTTGAATGGACACAAGGAGTGACATTAGATGACAAGATAATCCTAGTTTCTCTTTTCTACATTGGTGGGGTATATAATCACCCAAGGGACTGAAGAAGGTCTTGCTTATTCCTTGGTTTATCCTATATCAAGAGAGGATCATGTGTCCATTTTCTGTTTGGTTTACATCTCTTTTCACTAATTATTACACACTTGTTCATCCGACAGCAAAACTGTCAGATATTTTCATTGTTCGCTTGCTTGAACCACTGCTAAGATTTGCTCTTCATTCTTAGCAGTTAAAAGAAATTACATTTAAAATATGATGTGGGCACCGCTGCTAAAAAGAAATAAAAGCGTGTGTGTGTGTTTTGTGGAAGGATGCATGCCGAATGGTACTAAAAGCTAACGACGTGATGGAGGCATTATTCGGGGATTATGAAGCAAAGTATCACACTGTGTAAAGCCCAAGTATGGACTTAGGGCTGGAGAAGAACCAGAATAAGATTCTTCATCAAAGCCTAAGTGTGATTCCTGATTTCTGACCAAATTTTAATCTAAGGAACAATAATAGTACATGGCTCAGTATACAATTACCGTTGCATAGGGTTGTTCTCCAAAGACAGCAAACTATTATGCAAGATGTAAAATCCTACACTGAAGCTCATTAAGCAGATAATGTGCATATTTTACGTAGGATTGAATAGTAAGAAGGATATTGCCCCTTGCAAGATAGTTTCCAGTTACGATCTTTATGACCCTCCCTTTGCACTTGGGTATGAAATGACTTCTTGTATCCACGTTTACTGTTACTCTGTGCATTGACTAGGAACATTAGTTATGCTGAGTAACTGCCAAAAGCACACAAGTACAGTCTCTGCATAAAGTATCCTTGCACTAAAATGGACAAAACCACATTCACATCCAGACGGAATGGAAGCTATTTAAGTAGCATAAATGAAAATTGATGCTCAGCTTGGCTTTGGTCAAGACATCATGAAACTTGCAAGACTAAAGCCAAAAAGCCAGAAGCAGCAGAACCATTTTGAGATGCACAGGCAAACATGCCATGGAGGACGTTTCACAATACCTCTTTTCATGCAACATTAAAGTCGATGAGCAATGTGGAAGAGTTAAGACATGCGGGGGAAGGAAAGGGGGGAAGGAAAAGAAGGCTTTCTTTCTCAGCCACTGCAGAACAGCAATGTGGAAATAAAACAACCTTGTCCTCCTTCTCTCGTTTGTCCCATGCCTAGTTAGTCAAATATTAAAAGCTATTTTCATGTGCTAATCTTTCAGCCCCCATGTTTTGAGAGATATGGCATGTTAACTCCCACAATCTTGAGCCAGTCTGGTCATCATATGGACTGAAGTGCAATACATCTACAGAGCATCATGCTGAGATGTTTGGTTTAGAGCAGTGTTTCTCAACCTCAGCAACTTTAAGATGCGTGGACTTCAACATCCAGAATTCCCCAAGCCAGCATGTTGGTAGGGAATTCTGGGAGTTGAAGTCCACGCACCTTAAAGTTGTTGAGGTTGAGAAACACTGGTTTAGAGGTCTATTTATCTCCACATGAATATCCTTTTCCTTAATTACTCTTGCTCACTTCTGAACTAGCTGCAACAAGCTATAACTGAGCTGTGTTTCCATGGACTACAAGTTAAAGGGCCTTTTCCCACACGCTCCTAGCTAGTACAATCACGTCCTGGCCTCTTTTTTTCTGCCACGATCCTGATGACATTGCCTTCATCTCATCTCTGGGATATGAGTGAGACAGGTTTAGGTTACCTTAGTTGTAGCAGTATTTATTTATTTGCTTATTTTTTTAAAAATCTATGAACTACTGATTTCCAAAGGGATTAATGGCACTGTACGGTACGGTAAACCTAAATAAAGATAACAGGTCTATAATACAAAAATAATAAACCATCAAACAATATCATGAATTCATATAACAAAATGTCATGGTTTATTTAAGATGGGTCTTGAAGGCTTTTGTAAAGGTCAATAGTGATGGAGCCATCTGGAACTCTGCTAGAAGGTTCTTGTTCTCGCTGGGATCTTACTGTATTTTGGGAAGAAACCTTAAGCATTGCTACATGAGACATGTGGACTGGACCAGGAGGATCTTCTTAAGCAGATGGTCCTCTAAGTGTCTGAGTGCCAGGCTATGTAAGGCTTTAAAGGACCAGTGCCTAGAAGCCTACTGGTACCCAATGTAGAGCCCTCAAAGCAAAGATATATCTGGATTGCTGGATATGCAGGTAGAAACTGTAGTTACATATGTAGTTCTCATCTACTATTTTGTGCCAGCTGCAGCTTCTGAATAGTTCCCAAAGGCAACATAATATAGAGCACATCAAAGTAATCTAACTGAAAGCTAAGAAGGGCATGGGTGACTTGTACTAGGGGCCTCCACCTCCAGAAAGGCTGCAATTGGCACACCAGCTAAAGCTGGGCAAAAGCCATCCTGGATATAGTTTCCACCTAGTCATGAGTCAAAGATGAACCACAAGTCATAGTCCTGCTTATTCAGGGGAAGTGCTATCACTGGAGCAGAGAGAGATAGAGATGGTTTCCTGACAAACAGCATCTCATTCTTGGTGGGATTCAACCTGTTTTTTTTCCCATCTGCAACCATTTAGCTTCCAGGCTCTGAATCACTTTCATTGCATCACTGGCTCACCAAGGGGTGCAGATGTACATTTGCTTAACATTAGTGTATTGTATACCTCACCCCAAACTGATGTCTTAGAACGGGACACTCAGGAAGAAACGGAACTACAATACTGTAAAAACAGTGCATCCAGTCCTCAGAGCTTGGAGGTAGTGAAAGGTATTGAATGCCACTGAGCGATGTAAGATCCAGGTCTCAGTTTATCCAGAAAGGCAACCAAAGTTATTTCCATCCCCTGCCAAGGCCTGAGCCATGACTGAAAAGGAAGCAAATAATGGATTTTCCCTAGGGTGCTTGTCAGTGGAAGAGCCACCTTTTTAACTACAACCTCCCCAGAAAGGGAAAGTTGGAAACTAGACAGTAGTTGTCCAACACATTTGGGTCCAGAGAGAAGGGAGTATACAATCAACCTTTTCTATCCCTTCCCCCAATGAAGTATTGACAAGGTCAGTTATGCAGCTGATAACCCTAGCCTCACCTCCTAAAGAAGCCAGGTTGGGCAGGTGTCCAGTTCACATGTGGCAACACCCATACCACCCAGTACCCTGTCCATATCCCTGAAATTCACAGGATGAAACTAATCTTGGATAACATTGCAAGATTCTGCTTCTGTTACCTCTAAAGATTCTGCCAACGTGGAATTAAGACTTGAGTGAATCTGAGCAAATTTACTGGTGAAATGCTCTAATTTTCATAGCAAACCTTGGGTAGATCTTGCTAATTCTCATCCCCCAGAGGAGAACAGGTTACCCTAAACCAGGTTGCTGGGTTGCTGTCCACCAGTGCAATATGGGTGGAGAAGCAGAAACATTTCACTGCCCTTACTGCCATGGTATACACATTCCATGTTGTTCTATTTGGATACCATCAGGGTAGGAATAAGATATACACAATCTATTACATTTTCTCACTCATTACCTTGGAGGGAACTCAGACAAGTGATGAAACAGAGGCAACAGAGGCTGGGTAGATATGGGAACAATACATTTCAGCCCAATAGAATGTTCTGCTGACTCCAGGATGGTGATCTAACTTCAACTCTTACTACTGAATGACACCCAGTCTTCTGAAGTGGGGCAGCCCTCTAAATTTCATAAATAAATAAACACACACACACACACAGCAATGGGAGACCCAAAGATATAGTTCACCCTCTCTGCCTCTACATGTCTTCTTACTGATCCAAATTCAGCTTTCAAACTGCAAGCTTGTCAGTCTTCCAACAGCTTTCTCAAAATAAAAAATAAATCTGGAGTGCCTTGACAAGGTATTTTAGAAAATTCAAAGTATTTAATACCTCAATAATCATCGGAATGGCTCCACAAGGTAGGTTAATATTATTATCCCAGTATGGAAGGATGGAGGGTGAAAGATGACAGCTTGAGAAAAGCAATTTAATGAATCATGGAGAAGATACAGTGTGTGCTATGGATTTTTAAACCGTATCAATACCTAACCTGGTGCCTTCCAGATGTGTTGGCTTGCAATTCCCAGGATTCCCAATCAGATGGTCATGGATTGTGCTACCTGGAAACTTTGGGAGCTTCAGTCCAACACACGTGGATTCTGAGGTTGAGGAAGCTAGCTTTATGCTTTATTTCCTTTACTGAAATAACTTTCATGATTTGAGGGCCATGATAAAAATGGACCTGGAGGAGACTTGAAGAAAATTAGCCAAAGGGGAAGCAGCACTTAACACTTCCTTGCCTGACCATTTTGCTAGAAAATTCTCTGTCCTCTGATTTGCAACTATCATCCATTTCTTAGATGGATTCCCAAATAAGTGAGGCACAAAACAGAGTGAGGGATTTTAAAAGGAAAAATGAAAAAGGTTAAAGACAGCTTCTTTTCACCAATTCTCCCTTATAAAGGCTCCATCCTAGCCCTTGCATGTCTAGCTCCATAAATGTGACTCAGAACTCAACTTTTGTTCAGCTATTTCTCCTACTGTTAACAGTTGTATCAACAATGCTATTTGTTGCAGTGAAGCCTAAAAAGGGACAAAAATCTGTTGTGGTGTTTTGCTGTTTCTCCCTTTTTTCTATCTTAAGTTCATTCCATTCCAGTTCTGCAATAGTTTGTGATCTGAAATAACATCTACACAAACTGTACACATTTTTGCATGCATTTATCCTCAAATGCAGTACACCTCTATGCTCATTCTTTGTATGCATTTCTATGTGATTCTTAGATGAGATGTTGTATTACCTGAGAGGAAGACTTTTTTCCAACGAATTTGGTGGGACTGTGGGTATTTTAGATTTGTTGAGAATATAATAACAGATTTGGATCAGGGGCATCCATGGCGGTAAGGCAAAGTCAAGATCCTGGCTGTAGTTGAACCCCCCCTCCTTTTTTTTTACGTGCACCATGAGCGTAGAAAGAAGCAGGGCTTTGCTTGCATGGTTGTGACCACCATCTTGAATTTTTTGACCATCACCCGCCATAGATGCCCCTGAGTCAGACGAAATTTATCTTCCCTCAGGAAGTAGGGAGATGTTCTTAAATTCATGTTCGCCTTCCTCTTTGGTAAATATAGCATATTTTACATGCATTTGAGTTGTGGACCGCATTGCAAAATATGAAAAACGTGTGGGTATTAACATAGAACTACAGTTTGTGAACAGGGTCAGGAAGTGCAATTTGGGTATGTTTACACTTAAAATGCACACCAGACAAATTTCTCCTCTGTGCCTCAGGAAGCCCAGCAGAGAGAATATGTTCTCCAATAAGGGGGGAAATGTGCAAATGGCCTTGTAGCTTCCTCCCAATGGCTCAAACATGGCTCAAAGACCAACAGCATCATTCTTGCACTGGTCCCCAAGGTTTCTGAAGAGCCCACTTGAGGAATAAAAGAGAAAGAAAGAAAAAGGCAAAGAAAAGACACAAAGATGCTTGTTGCAATCACAAGTGAAATATTCTGGGCCAGGAGGAGAGAAAGCTGTTAAGAAATGCTGTTCATAACATATTTGAAAAGGGCATCTGACCTGTAAGTACTTCTGACATGGATCACTGAGCCTCAGCAGTGGATCAGGAATTAGATTATTTGAAATCTGAAAAGAGGCATCATTTTGAGAAATTAAAAGCAAAGAAAATCACCAAAGAAAGCCAGCCCACTGACTACTGCTGAATGGTTTACTCAACATAAAAACATTTTTGCAAGCAGTCACAGGCACCTTCATGCACTTTTAAGAAAGAAGATTATCTCCCAGAGTTATTTCATTTTTTAAGCTCAAATTATTACATTAAAAAGTTCAGAAACCTTAGCAAATTTTGTTTTATTGTAAACCGCCCAGAGTCCCTCCTCGGGGGGGAAATGGGCGGTGATAAATTTGATTAATAAATTAATAAATTAATAAATTGAAATAGCTAATCACTTCACAAAAGGCAAGTATTGGTTTAGCATTTCTTTCATGTCAAAAGTCCTAGGAATCTTTGACAAATTTATGTTGGAAAGAATTTCTGAAAGTAAAAAGTTTACAAGAGTTCCTTCTGGCAGTCAATTTCTACTGTTTCAGTCAACGATAATGCCATGCGATCTACTGAACTACCATTATGGCAGACAAAAAAAGGCCCAGGGAGTCTGTAGGGAAGGGTCAAAACAGCAAAGGGTAGAACTGAAGAGCTGTACCTGCCATGTTGATCTTTTTGAATCTTTACCTATGGATGCTCCTGCCTGGATTACCATATCTAGTAATTAAAAAAGTAACATTACAGTAATTCCTTGATTTAACAGATGAAAAGGGAGAAAGGGTGTCCAGTTAAAGCCAAATATCCATTAAACGGCAAATGGAATTTAATTTGCCAAATAATGGACTTAGTACATCCTATTATGCTGCAGAGACAGCAATTAGGAGAAGAAGGGGAGAAAGAAAATGGGCGACACTGATTGTGCATATGCTGCCGCTGGAGCCCTCAGGGACCAGGACCCCACTGCTAAGCAGCAGCAGCCATGTAGTGCCATGGTGAGTAGAGGAGAAGGGGCCACTCCTGGCGGGACAGGGCAGCCACCTCATCATCTTCAGCCACTTCGTTCAGCCACAGCAGGAGTGGGTGGAGACATCTATTTGCTCTTTACAGAATCCCTGAGAAATGTATGTATGTGAGAAAGGAAGCTGGAAGGGCCATACAACTATAAAAACTACGCACAGAGGGTTTCCTTCAAGGGGACAAGAACCTGGACAGGCTACCTTTTAAAATATCTGAATAGTCCTAAAATATATTCTCAACAACTGGTTTCATTCGTTGAACTAAGCTAGGAATTTTAGCCATGGTTTGTTAAGTAGGAAATTGTGATTGGCTGACACATAGTCCTAAACCCCAATGCCCAGGCTCATATACTGTGCGAATCTGAAAATAAGCAAGTTGACAAATCCAGTGCCTCTGAATAACTGTATAACTACCTAGTGATGGTAGTTCAGTTTGGTACAGAAACCCACAGAAGTCTAGTTTGGTACAATACATATACATTTTTTACATTTTCTCTGGTAAAAATCTCAGATTTCACTATCAACTTGTTATAAACTATATTTTTGGCTGCTAGGTACCTTTTATGGACCAAAGATATTCACAGCCTTACAGTCTTTCGCTACATCATCTTCTATAACGATCACGGTTAAAATAAATTGTATTTGCCAAGAAAAACAAAGATGGCATGTACTGTATATCCTGTGGCCACTGAAATTTAGTTTTTCACAAAAAGGTTTGGGCAAAAATATGGTAGAATCAAAGTAGGTTTTCTGCTCTACAAATGATGCTGGCCTACCACTGTAATAAACTTCAACTAACTAAATAACTCACTGTCACTGAAGTTGGATTAAATTATAACCAGCATAAAGGCTGGCCACAGCAAGCAGAAAATTTATAGTCTTTTTTTAAAAAACTCTCTCAAGGAATGCCAAATTCTAATCATTAAAAGTTCTCAAGTTCTCAGTATGTAAGAATATTTACACCATTCCCCTTTTTGGAACGATGTAAATCTGTATTCTCTAAATCTGTAACCATAGGATTTTTTTAGGGCTATAAAATGACTAAGGGAATTATCACAAAGGGCAGGAGAAAAGTTGCAGCTTGTGAAGCACAGCCAAGATGGATATTTTATTGCTGGTGCATGTTGACATCCTTTATTTACTGCAAATGAGTTAAACCTCTAAAACTCTGCCTTCTTACAGGAAAATCCAATGGAGCTGGGACTTTTAATTTTGTGTTTGCATGTGTAAGGCAACATTTTTGTTTTAAAGTGCTCAGTATTTATAGCAGATTTAAAATAAGGGAGCCTGACACTGAAGGCAGAGATTAAAAATCCTTTATTTAAATATCGTATCAGTATTTTGAAAAACGTAGCCTTTATTTACTTTTCTTACTTCCATCTATTTCTACTTCTGCTCTACAAATCACAATAACTGTGAAAATGCCTATACCCAGGAGTTTGGATTTTATCTCTATAATAATACAAAAATTAAAATTCAACACACAATGGAAACCTACATGTTGTGTATATTCTTCCTTGGTTTGCAGAATTTATTTTACTTTTGTTAGTTAAAGTGGAACTCTCACAATTTAGAGCAACTGTATTCACCCATGTTAAGCTTGGTTAACTTTAACCACCATTAGGGTTAGGGCTGCCCACTTGTCAATCAACTTTGATATCTCTAAAGTCCTAGCAATATCTTCTTCCTAACTTGGAAGTAAGTGCTTAAAGTTGCACCTGAAGACTTGTCAACATATAGCACTTATATCCAACTGTTTCTCACTGTCACCTGTAGGAACTCAAGATGTCCTTCATGGTTCTTCATGGTTCTTCCCTCCATCTCCATCCCAAATTTATCCTTATAATGATATCAGGGGAATTAGGCTGGGAGATAAAGGCTACCCCAATAAATCTGATGACTGAGCAGGATTGTGAACTTGGCTGTCCCCAGTCCTAGTCCACCACTTCAACCTTACCCTGCAGAGCCTCAACTATTCCAGAATCACAATCTTCGTTTGCCGCAATATGAATTCTACAGGTGGATACAAATTCTGTGCTACAGCATTTGAAACAAACATGCACCTAATGATAAAACAGATATTCCAGAATAGCCATATTAAAAGCTGTGAATTGAAATCTATTTAGCTTTGGACTAATGAAAAAGCAACATCATCATCATCATCAGCTATGCTGCAAAAGCATTTGCAAAGAAAACAGTTATCAAAATGATTCTGCCTGAACATCATAATGGCAAGGAAAAGACAGATGATATTATCTTAGAAGCTTTGGCCTCAGCTTCAGGCATCAGCATAGGTAGAGGATAGGAAGTGACAAAGGCTAATTCATGTGCTGCCCCTTCAAGAGATCAATTGGACATTCCCTGGAATAAAGAGGGCCTGAAGACATGTGGCATATCACTGACGGCAGCTAAGGAAAGAGACCGTGTCATCTGTCATTCTTAAAAGATTAGAAGGGAAGGCTCACCACCTAAAGAGATATTTAAGCCTTTTCTCACAAACTGACTTTAAAGATAGAAGGAAGCAAAGCAAGACCCACCAAGATAAGTCATAGTACCTACAGGATCTTGCTTTTCAGCAAGGAAAATATATGAAATAAGTCTGGGTGTTTTTCATCCTAGAAAGGGATAGAAATATCATACACGTCTTATTTAGATTAGAAACATATGGGAGAAGTTGTTTCAGTTGAAGGCACCTGAAAGGCACCCCACACAGACAGCTTTCTCTTCTAAACAAGTCATGTATTATTTCTTACTATCCATTTCCACTGTGAAGTCAAAGCTGACTTACTTTAATGATAACATTATTTGGACACTAAAGGGAAGTCTACAAAGCCCATGCTGGTCTTCCACTTATCCGTTTAGCAACTACAGGAAATTACAGGTCATGTGCAAAAGACATGCAGCACGCTTGGAAACAGAGTAATATTAGTTAGTATGTGCAGCATGATCACTGATCAAGCCTTGCTTCCTGTTATCCGTGCCCCATCGGTGAACCAAGAATCCTGGTTCAGTGCCTGAACAGATGCACCAAGAATTACTTGCTAAACACCATTTTTTAAGGAACCGATGAAATCCAGATCCTGAATACCCACTGACTTTTGACTGGGTGCAATGCTCGTACGACTGAACACTTACAGCTTTTCAAACAAGTTTAAGTTGTGGGAGATATTTGCTGCTGTTATATTTCAAAAAGCAGGTGGACAAAAACCATGCATTTCTTGAGCCTCTAGGGTGAGAGATACTGTCATAAGCAGCTTGTTTATCTTTTTCTATGGGAGACAGGAGATTCTCGTATTCATTTCCCATAAACAGGAAATGCAGAAAATAGTGCGTATCACCTAAGTTACTTCTCCTTAGGGAACAAAAATGAAATGTATAAGCACCAAGTAAGGGATACCTGGCTTGGCAAAAAAATTATTTGTTTGTCATATTTTTATTACTGCCCATCTCCCTCACTTGGGGGACCCTTGTGAAAAAATACTTGTGAAAAGAAATTTGTAAGATTATGAATGTGAATCAGCAATGGGATGTGGCTGTCAAAAAGGGATATGCAATCTTAGGTTCCCATAACAGAAGTACAGGTTCTAAATAATAATTTCACTTTATTCTGCAGTGATCAGAACCCAAGTACTGTATTCAGTTTGGGGCCTCACACTTTAAGAAGGATTTAGAAAACCTGAAGCAAAGTCACAGAAGGACAGTGAGAATGATCAGGAAATTAGCAATTAGATCCTGTGAAAAAAGACTGAAGGAATGGGGAATGTTTAACTGGGAGAGGGAAAACTTACAGGACCTAGGCCAAGGGACCTGCAACCATCTCCTTCAATCAGAATTCACCCATCCAATACAAAAACCTGTTGGTGGTCCCCCATGATAGGAAGATATTTTTCCATCATGGCCTGCTTATTGTAGAACTGGTTACCCCCAAAGATTAGGCTCACTCTGACCCGTTGGCTTTTCAAAAGCCAGTTTTTTTGATTAGTTAAGATAGCATTCATTATTTATTTACAGGGCTTATAGACCACTCCAATCAATCAATTCTGAGCAATGTACAACGCCCCCCTCCCAATCTTTACTTTGGAATTAAAAGCAGACATATAAAAAAATCCAAAAGTAAAACTAACATTATCCATTGTAAATGACCATATAAAACTGGGAATCAACTTCAGGACAATAAAATGAATTCATCATCCAGAGGGATGGTCATGGAATTGCTTATGTGCTCCAGTTTTAAGATAAATCAAATGTTTCTTACATTTGCTTTTTCAATTATTATTGTATTGTGTTGTTTTTCCTTGTAATTCACTGAGAGTTGCATGACGGTGGCAGTTTAAAAAATGGAATGAATGAATGAATGAATGAATAAGATATAATGGTACTCTATTGTCGCAAAGGGTATAATACCAAATAATAGATTTAAGTTACAAGAGGAATACTTTTTAAGGAACCCAGTATACCAATCTTACAAATACCTCCAACCCCCACCTGCTGAAGCTTACCCACACCGGGGACAAATGCAGGAAGAATAAAGCGTCTTAAAAACACAACTATTCAATCTGTGCCTAAACACTGAATGAGAAATCCAAACAGAGAAATGGGTAACTGACACACAGCAAACCTCCTCCAATTACCAGAACTTCTGAAAACAACCTCATCTGGGCTTTTAAACTGCTCTTACACAATTTTCACCTACCATAATAAAGGATTCCTAATGAATCACAACGTCTACAGCAACAGCGCTGGCACTGCCATTTGAAAAGCCACAAGCCAGCCAAGATAAGCCACCATGGTTTGTCGGGCTTTTCAATGGGCCAGCCAGGAAAGGCCTTGCGTACGTACATGAATTGCTTTGACGATAGTGAGCCCCGGGGTATCGCCTGCCCATAGTGCTAGTCAGCACATTATCCGGTGTCGTCAGCTGTTTTCAAAGCACTTGGCAGAACTGTTTTCCTGGAGGAAGAGAAGGAGGAAGAAGAATGCAAAGATTTAGTACAATGCCTATATTGTTTTCATTAAAATGCTAATGTCCCTCTCCCTGGCTCTGGATAACGGGTGGGTTTATAAATTATTCACCCTCACGCCAGCAGCAGAGATGAACTGTTGGACTATCAGTGCTGAGCAAATTTACCGCTTGTACTTGTTCTCTGCCGATAAGTATAAATAATTTCCCAGCCAACACGGCCCCTGATACACCGGCTCACCTGGGATTTCGCAACCTTGAGACAGGATGCATTTCTCCAGGGATGGACTTCAGTGCCACCTCTAGATTTCTTGGATGGGGAGAAGATGGCAGATGGCGCCCATCAAGTCTGCAGGACTGCAGCTTAAGCTACACAGTTTGGCAATGGGCTTGTTAGACTACTATAGCAGACATCTAACCTATTTGGCATGCAAATTGGGGGAGAGGTGGACTTCCGCTGAAGATTTGGGGGAAGATGAAAGGTTTAAATGGGGGTGGGGCAGATATGGAAGAGGAGGTAATTTATAATCGATGAAGGAACTGAGTTTGCTCTTCTCTTTGAATCAAAATATTCTGAAGATTAAATTAAGATCCAAGTCTAAATTAAAGTTTCCAGCTATAACTATTTATTACCCTATAAACCAAAAATATTTGCAAAACAATTAAGTAAAATATTTGGCTTACCTCTGGTTGGACTATGAATATCTACCTAAGCCATCTGACCCACCTCCATAATTAACATTATAATTAACATCTATCAAATCCATCAATATCCAATTTTGCTCTACTCTAAAGTTTGACAGTGTTTTAATAACCCCTCTGCTACTTTGGAATTTCCACTAATATGAATACAATCCACCCATTGTTTTAGCCAAAAAGTGTTTTTCATCAGGAAGAATACGAGTTTCTTATAAACCCTCCATCAGTCTTCAACAATTTCAGCTTATAGCAAAACTATTTATTTATTTATATTTATTTGAAACATTTGTATAGCCGTCCATCTTAAAACCAAACTCTGGGCAACTTACAATCAAGAATAAAACAACATATACAAAATAAAAATTAAAAAAACAATCAAATAACAACAACAACAACAACAAAACAGAAAAACCTGACCTGGCACAACCCACACATTCTCTCCCACTCACTCTATCCCAACATTTGGGGGAAGAACCAGGTCTTATGTGCTTTCCTGAAGGTTAAAAGGGTGGGGGCCTGTCAGATCTGAAGGGGGAGGAGGGTGTTCCATAGGGCAGGGGCTGCAGCAGAAAAGGCACACTTCTGAGGACCCAATATTTAAGGGAAGAGCCCCGGAGTGTGCCCACCACTATCTGTTCTGGTGGAACAGGCAGATACTCTCAGGGAGAGGTGGTCCTGCAGATAAACTGGTCCCATGCCATGTAGGGCTTTAAAGGTAATCACAAGTACCTTGAATTGCACCTGGAAAGAAACTGGGAACCAATGCATCTCTCACAACAGGGGTGTAATATGGGCGAACCAAGGGGCATCCAACACTGTGTGTACCCTGCATTCTGGACGAGCTGTAGTTTCCAGGTGGTCTTCAATGGCAGCCCTATGTAGAGTGTGTTGCAGTAATCCAGACGGGAAATTACCAAGGTCTGAGTGACTGTGAGCAAGGCCTTAGATATAGATGTACTCTCAGGTATAGTTCTCAAGCTTTAACATTCCATGATGATCATTTAGGAAAAAAAATATTAAAAATACATAAGTTTACAAAGAAGAGAGCAGATCTGAACCTGGATTGTGGTCACATTACAAGCACTTAAAGATTCAGGAAACTGAAGCTTTCTCTTGCCTAGCAGGGTAATTAGTTTAAACTACAAATCCATGAGATTAAAAAAAAATCTCAGTCATCCAAGAAAGAAAAAAATAAAAAGAAAGAAAGAAAGAAAGAAAGAAAGAAAGAAAGAAAGAAAGAAAGAAAGAAAGAAAGAAAGAAAGGAAAGAAAAGGTTGTATCTGCATGGAAGATTGTGAAGGAGCTTGTTTAGGCTCTCTGTATGAACCTCCAAGATGCTCTGTATGTACTTCAACTACCGGTGGTTAGGCAGGATGTCCTCAGGGTATGGTAAAAATAGTCAATATGGTACCTACAATGGTGCAATTGAAGCACCACCCATTTTTATGTCCATTGAGCACCTTCAACTGGAACCATGCATGATCATGTTTGTCTATTGCTTTTCTTCTAAGATTTTATGACACCTTTACTTCTCAGAGCATTTATATCCACTCATTCTAAGTCAGATCTTACCCTGAAGTCATCACAGAGGAGTATGTGATTTATTACAGTTCTGAAAAAGGACAAGGGACTTAGAACTACAAACTGAAGACAGGAAACTGCCAGCATCACCACAGATTCTCTTGGCAGGCTGATAGCTAAGGGGGTGGAGGGACAGCCCTTACATTTCCTTTGCCCCATAAATTGATTTTGTTAAATGGAATGGCCCAGGTAGAGTCCTGCAGTTCTTTGGCTGGCCTCCCCAAACTGTTGTACTAGCTACACGCCTGCTTCCTTGCTCATTCTAGTCCAGCCTTAATTTTGGCTCACTAGATATGAGACATGCAAAGTCATCATGTCCAGGGATAAATTAAAAGGAGGAGATATACAGTATATCCATAACATTGAAGTGGGTGTATGTCAGGCTGAGAACTACTTTTTATTCAAAAGAGCATCGACACAATTGATCACTGACTTGTACTCAGAAGTGTTCAAATCCATCAAGAGGTGTATCATATGAACTTGATGATTAGATAGCTTCGTTCTTTCAAACAGTAGATACCGCAATGAAAAGGGTGAGGCTACAGTTAATTGTTAAGAGTATGCAGTTTGTCTACAGGTGTTCCCCCATCCAAGATCCCACAGGTAGACCACCTGAAAACATCCAGTAGAAGACAATGAAGAAGACACTGTCCTAGACTTTGGAGAACTGATGCCAGCCACAAAAGAAATACTGGATTAAAACCTAAACAGTTTTTTTTTAATATGGGTGGTAGAACATTAATTATTATTTCTGATTCTGGATTTTGTATTCTGGCAATGTTTTGGGGAGAGGTGGGGCAACCAGTTAATGGTTCCTGCCTATTCAAAAGTAGGACGACATTAAGCATACCATACACAGTACATGATAACTAAGCATCCCATTTGCACATAAATCATAAGCCATTTATTTATTTACTACAGTCTGGTAATAACCAAACAGGTAATATCCCAAGTGTCAAATTGCCATTCTCCCAAAACAGTATGGAACACTGTAGTTCCTCAAGGTATATTATATGTGGCAGTAATTAGCCAACCTTGGGTGATCTTGAACAACCAAGTGGGATGGATTTGGTTAGTACTTGGAAGGGATATTGAGCTGAGAAATTCATAAAACATCCTGAAGATACAGGTAATGGTAACCCATTCCATATTGGTGCCAAAATGCTATATGGGCACATAGTACATAAAGTCAAACTCGAGGGAACGGGATAATGCACACACACACACACACACACATATATATATTTACTCACTCACTCACTCAATTTATATAGCCGCTTATCTCATTTTTACGTCACTCTAGGCAGCTTACAATAAAACAAATAAAAACACAAAACACATAATATAAACAAAAATAAAAACACATAGCAGCCGGGAATGATCTAATCCGTCATCCATACAGCCAAGAGATGGGCTGTAACCCACGCCTAGGGCCCCAGCCTCGAGCACAAAGCCAGGTTTTTGAGACCTTACGAAAGGCCAACAGGGACAGGGCTAATCTAATCCAATCCAAAGGACGGGTACCATGGCAGAAAAGGCTCTCATTCTGGGTCCCGCCAGTCAACACTCCCTAGCTGATGGTACCCAGAGCATGCCCTTCCTGCCAGATTGGATAGGACGGGTAGAAACAACTGGAGAGGTGGTCCAGTAAGTATCCCAGTCCTAAACCATGATGGGCTTTAAAGGTGACAGCCAGCACCTTGAATTGCCCCCCACAGCCTCCAGGCACTGAGACAGAACCTCCACTCAGGCAGCTTGGGGTGGAGATATAAAGCTTGGTATCGTTAGCATACTGATGATTTCTTTTTTATCCATTCAATCGTGCCCGATTCTTGGAGACTGCCTGGACAAGTCCCTGCAGTTTTCTTGGCAAGTTTTTTCAGAAGTGGTTTGCCATTGCTTCCTTCCTACGGCTGAGAGTGAGTGACTGGCTCAAGGTCACCCAGCCGGCTTTGTGCCTAAGGCAGGACTAGAACTCACGGTCTCCCAGTTTCTAGCCTGATGCCTTAACTACTACACCAAACTGGATCTATACTGATGATCCCTCTCCCCAAACCATAAGATGAACTCATCCAACTCATTCATGTAGATGTTAAATAGGAGGGGAGAGGGTACCGAGCCGAGGCCCCCTACAAAGGAGCGGACACCAGTTAGATCTCTCCCCCACTATCAACACTGACTGGAACCGACCTGGAGGAAGGAGAAGAACCAGCCCAGCACCATGCTGCCCATCCCCAACTCCTGGAGCTGGTCCAGAAGATACCATGGTCAATGGTATGAAAAGCTGCTGAGAGGTCGAGCAAGGATAGACGCACCACCCCCATCCCAGTCCTGCCAGAGGTCATCCAAGAGTTCAATTAATGCCATCTCATTCCATACCCAGGCCTGTACCCTGACTGAAGGAGGTCCTTCAGTCTTCTGGACTTTTCCCAGAGTCCTCTGAAGCTGCAACACAACCACCTTCTCTACAACCTTCCCTAGAAAAGGAAGGTTGGAAACTGGACAAAAATTGTCCAGAATGGTGGGGTCTAGCAATGTCTCCTTGAGGAGGGGGTGGACCGCCTCCTCCTTAAGAGATGGCAGAACTACCTTCTTTCTCAGAGTTAACCACTGCCAAAACCCAACCACATGTCCCTTCCCAGTAGGCCTTAACCAGCCCGGAAGGACATGGATCTAACACAGAGGTGGCCGCACTAAGAGCCCCAAGGACCCTATCCACTTCCTCAACAGGCGAGTTTGATCCTCCAACAGGATCAAACTCTCCCCAGATAACTGAGCTAGGCCCAGCCACAGTAGCCTCCACAGGATCAAGGCCAGAGTCCAACTTCAGAGAGGATCCGATCAATTTTGTCCATCAGATACCTAGCATAATTCACAGTGACCCTGAAGGTGAACCTCAGAACCACTCCCACCTAGGAGGGACAGGATCACCTGAAACAGGGCCACTGGATAACTATCCACAGATGTAATAAGGGTGGAGAAAGATTGATGTTTCACCGCCCTTACTGCCACAAGATAGGCCCTAATAGTGGCTCCAACATCTGTTCAATTAGATTCGCTCCTTGTAGCCCTTAAAATAAAATATCCCATTAATATACAGTACATGAAAAACATAATCCTACCTTGAACTGCAAACTTGATGATGATGACAGAACCCAAAATCTTAGCCTAAAAACAGCATAGCAATTCAACATCCCTGAGGAACTCTGTGTGACAAAATAACTATGCCTTGACTCCACTTTTTACTGATCTCTCACTCATCTTGACTGGTCTTCCTTCTGACTTGCTAAAAATTAACAGGGGCCAGTACAGCTATCCTTCTTATCCTGCTGCAGCTGTGACCTCTCTCCTCCCCAGCTTCTGTCAGCAGAATATTCAGCAACATCGAAGGCTCCAGGCATATGGGTGCATATGAGAGAAGATTCATCCAAAGCTAATGAGAATGATGCATCTGCATTAGGGCAGGGAAGTAATTTTTGTACATACAGGTGGTACTTGTTTATCGACCACTCATTCAGTGGCCATTCAAATTTGTGATGGCACTGAACAAATGGTACTCACAGCTGGTCCTCACAGTTCCAACCATCGTAGCACCCCTGCAATCACGTGATCACGATCTGGGCTCTTGGCAACTGGCTGAGAGTTCAATCTTTGCAGTATCCCGTGGTCTCATGATTGCAAGTTGCAACCTTCCCTTCTGGCTTCCCCCAAGCAAAGTCAGTGGAGAAGGCGGCAGGAGGTCGGAAGCCACAATCATGTGAGGTCCTCGTTGTAACAACCTGTGAGGTCCTCGCTTAACAAAGGTAACCAAGGACTGCTGGAACTGCTGTTGCTAAGCAGCGCGGTCATGTGACAGCACACTTTACGACTACATTGCTCAGTGATGGAAATTCTGGTCCCAATTACCATCATTAAGGGAGGACTACTTGTACATACGTACATACTGTACATACATACATAAAATAAGATCTTAGGCTAAGCATGTGTCTAAAAAACTTAGTTCTATGTTTTAACCATTCCAAAACATGATTTGTCATACATAAAAATTTCCTAAATACATATGCCAAATTGTTCAGACTGGAAGTTCCTATATGCCTGCAACAGTATGGGAAATGCAACAGTATGGGCAACGCAGATCACTATACAATCCCACAGGAGAGTCTGGGCCACCTGTGTTGAACTTTTACACTGATCAATTGGTTCACACATGCATCACTGCTGACATGCACACACCCATCATCTGTCAAACTATCTAAAATTAGTAATTTTGCATTACCTTTAATTGAAAAAGTTCCAGTAGAGCAGAGGCTATGTATTCATCTGCTGTCCTAACAACCAGGAAACACACTGAGACAAGGAACTGGTCTCTAATATTTATTATTAGTACTTAACAGGAATCCTAACAAACTGAAGAAGCGTGGGAAAACCCAGACATATAACCCCCAAGGGTTAAGGCGGTCCCGATCTGTGCCTCTTTGAATGGCTGAACAATTCCTCAGTGCTACGCATGCGCTTGACAGTCTGGATGGGAGCCCCCTGCTCGCCATCCTTACTCATGACATCTGCAAGTCACTGCAGTGGTAAGAAATCAAGTAATATATATCCACATGAACATCGCTTTACAGATGTTCTTTCTCATTTCCATTTATGTGCACAGGTCTTTCACAGAGGAGATTTATTCAATAGATAGAAAGCCACAATAGTCACAATCTCTTCCCTCATCATAACAAGAACTTTTTTGCATTCATGAACATAAAAAGATCTCTTTCAAAAGTATAAAAATGCCTATTTTCAAATAAAAGTAATAGCCAATGCATTCTAGATATTTAGGATTACAATCACAATTCCCAATCCACACAGCCACTTGGTGACCCTTAGTAGGATTATGGGAGCTGTAGGATTTATAGGATATTAAGTGCTCAGTCAGATTCCACAGGTAATTTGAACATTTTATCTAACCAACCTTATAAAGACAGAGGCATTTCTTATGCAGATGAAAAGATCTATTTATATAAACATTTCTAAACCATTGGAACAAATATGCACATGACATTAAAAACCAAAATCTTAAAATTAAAGAGAAACAGATAAAGGTTATAGCAAACAATTATGCTCTCGGTAGGTATTCCATGAATGTGATTTAACAAATATGACTTGGCAGAGGCAAATAAGCAGAACAAGGAACAAGTATTAAGCCATGACACACTGTTGATTTATAACCTAGATCTGGGCATTGAGTAAATCTCAAGCAACTTCTCTGTGGTTCTACTAAAAGATAGCTAAGTTAAGCTAAGCTAAACTTTTATTGTCATTTCACTATACACCAAAGTATACATTAAAATGAAATTTTGTTGCAATTGGCTCAAGCAATAAAAGAATACCGTAATGACTACAATACGTAATATACATTCTTTACCCATTCCGCTCCTCTAATCTTTATCCCTAATAAATATCAGTCCTACACCCAGCATGTGTTCCCATGGAGTGAGAAGGGATTTTTAAGAGTTCGGGAGTCCAATAGCCCAGGGGACAAAACTGTTGCCTGATCTAGCTGTTCTACATCGGATGCAGCCGAACCTTTTCTCAGAGGGCAACAAGGAGAACAAGCCATGATGGGGGTGGAAGGGGTCACTGACAATATTTCGGGCCCTGGACAGGCAGCGTGTGTGCGCTATGTCCTGAATGAGAGGAAGGGAGATCCCAGTTATCTTCTCTGCTGCCCTCACCACCCTCTGCGCAGACTGCTTATCGGAGGCCCTACAGCCTCCAAACCAGACAGAAATACAGCTGGTCAATACACTCTCTATAGTCTCTCTATAGAAAGTAAGAAGAAGGATGGGAGGTGGAAGATGCGCCTTCCTCATCCAGCGCAAAAAATACAGATGCTGCTGTGTTCGTTTTCCAAAGATGCAGTATTAAGAGACCAAGTCAAACTGTTTGTTATCTGCACCCCCAGATACCTGATGCTACTAACTGACTCCACAGCTATGTCATGAATAAAGAGTGGTGCATGGCTGGGCCGGTTCTTTCTAAAGTCAATAATAATCTCCTTGGCTTTTTCAACATTTAGAACCAGGCTGTTTATATTAAACCAGTTCACCAAACCCTACACCTCCTCCCTATAAGCCCAGTCATTGTCATCCCTGGTAAGACCCACCACCCTTGTATCATCCGCATACTTCACAACAGAATTGGTGGTAAACCTGGCACAGCGGTCACGGGTCATCGGGGTAAACAGCAATGGGCTCAGGACACAGCCCTGAGGAGAACCGATGCTCAAGGAAATAGGGCTGGAGATATTGTTTCCAACTCATACCGACTGGGGTCTATCAGCAAGGAAGTCAAGTAGCCAATTACATAAAGAGTACTAAAACCCAAGAACCCAGTTTGTCTACCAGATGCTGAGGAACGACTGTATTAAATGCTGAGCTGAAATCAGCAAACAGCAATTGCACACAGCTGTTCTTCTCCTCTAAATGTGCCAAGCTCAAATGGAGAACAGAGGAGATTGCATCTTCTATAGAGCAGTTCCGCCAGTAAGCAAACTGAAGTGGATCAAATGATGGAGGAAGTCTGGAGACAATATGGTCCTTTATCAGCCTCTCAAAGCATTTCATCGTAATAGGAGTGAGTGCTAAAAGCCTATGATGCGTTTTCTAGCCATCATCTGGGCTGGCATGGAATCCTGGTTGACAAAAGGTTGAGAAAGAATGAACTAAAAAATCTCTAATTGATTGATTTAGTACCAATAGAAGAGAATTGAATGATGTAGTATCAGATCTGGATTAAATATTCAAAACATGGTAGCCCTACTTATAGTTAACACAGAACCATGAGCTGATATACCTGTGGTCCCAATATCATGTATACAAGAAGTCTCTCTTGCAGGTTCTTGTACACCAGGCAGGAAGATCTTGAGGAGGCCCTATTTGGCTGTCAGAAGACTCCACTCCCAATGATTTGTTGTTGTTTATTCGTTCAGTCACTTCCAACACTTTGTGACTTCATGGACCAGCCCACGCCAGAGCTTCCTGTCGGTCGTCAACACCCCCAGCTCCCCCAGGGACGAGTCCATCACCTCTAGAATATCATCCATCCACCTTGCCCTTGGTCGGCCCCTCTTCCTTTTGCCTTCCACTCTCCCTAGCATCAGCACCTTCTCCAGGGTGTCCTGTCTTCTCATGATGTGGCCAAAGTATTTCAGTTTGGCCTTTAATATCATTCCCTCAAGTGAGCAGTCTGGCTTTATTTCCTGGAGGATGGACTGGTTTGATCTTCTTGCAGTCCAAGGCACTCTCAGAATTTTCCTCCAACACCACAGTTCAAAAGCATCGATCTTCCTTCGCTCAGCCTTCCTTATGGTCCAGCTCTCGCAGCCATATGTTACTACGGGGAACACCATTGCTTTAACTATGCGGACCTTTGTTGTCACTGTGATGTCTCTGCTCTTAACTATTTTATCGAGATTTGTCATTGCTCTTCTGCCAAGGATTAAGCGTCTTCTGATTTCCTGACTGCAGTCAGCATCCGCAGTAATCTTCGCACCTAGAAATACAAAGTCTTTCACTGCTTCTACATTTTCTCCCTCTATTTGCCAGTTATCAGTCAAGCTGGTTGCCATAATCTTGTTTTTTTTGAGGTTTAGCTGCAAGCCAGCTTTTGCACTTTCTTCTTTCACCTTCATCATAAGGCTCCTCAGTTCCTCTTTGCTTTCAGCCATCAAAGTGGTATCATCTGCATATCTGAGATTGTTAATGTTCCTTCCAGCCATTTTAACTCCAGCCTTGGATTCCTCAAGCCCAATGATTTAGCCAGGAGGAAAAGCCTATACTGAGCGAGGGAAAAGTTCCAGTTGCAAATAAGGAATCAGCAGAGAACTAGGAAGAAGAGTTGGCCCTTACTCTCCTTTATATACCCTTCAGTCTTGAGCCTGTTAACATCCCCGTTTCTTGTTCAGCTACCAAACCTGGTGTGGATGCCAAGAAGCCGCCTTCAGAACAGTTTGAAAAACATTAAGCTATGCATTAGAGATAATTAACGGTACCTTACCTGCAGTAAAAAGCCAAACAGATCATTCTTCAAAAAAGAAAAGAAATCACAAATGCAGCCTAAAATATCAGCACGAGAAAAGCCCTTCTGGTATCCAAGCACACAGAGGTTTTCTTTTCAGAAAATATTTGGCCTGCTATCCAAACATGGCACCTTTTTTTAGATTACATGTTTTGCCATTTTTCTTTTCTTGGAAATATCTACTCCCAGTGGGGCTTTTCGTTAACTACAGCAGAAGGCTGAGTAAACAACAGCGGTCTCAGCTCGTGACTTGTTTTCAAGTCGGTGTTTGATTGTTCCACACCCCCCCCCCAAGGTGTGGACAAGTTTCCAAGCACTTGGTATAATTGGTAACATCCTTATAAACACTTCTGTTTGGAAAGAGCAGGTGCCAGAAGTTCAGAGCTCCAAGCACTGCCCGGCAACTGCCTTGGCTGCTGCCACCGTCCACAAAAAGGGGAAAAAAATGTTTCTGCAAAGCCAGCTTAGAGTCTCACTTCCACTCTGAGATGGGTCTCCTTGGAGCTCTCAACCCACAGAACACCAAGTTATAAAACACCTCCCTAAACCTGAATGTTTTCTTGCCCAGGATCAAAAAAATCCCAGTGTCTAATACAGTGTTTCTCAACCTCCACCGCTTGAAGATGTGTGGACTTCAATTCCCAGAATTCCCCAACCAGCCATGCTGGTTGGGAATTCTGGAAGTTGAAGTCCACACATCTTCAAGCGGCCGAGGTTGAGAAACACTGGTCTAATAGATAAATCAGGTTAATTCCAAAGAAAATAACAATTGTCCCTTGGAAAGTCATTCCAGGCACCCAAGTCGATGATGATGATGATGATGATGATGATGATGATGATGATGATGATGATTTAAATTTGCATACTGCCCAAATCCCAACTATCCAAACACAGAATTACCTCAAGGGAGAGCAAACAAGACAGATTTAAATAACTAAAGTCTTTTTGTATAGACTGAGGCCAGTATAAAGTAGTATTTATGATGCCAGACTTATGGAGTAAGCTACCAGCAATAATAGTTAAGTGTTATTCTGCAATATTCTGTGTTATTTTGTAGGAACTGAATGGCACATGATCTGCATTTGGACAGCCCAATGATATGCACGAGTTTTAATATATTATCCCTTTGGGTTTTTTTCTTTTCTACATACAACCAAAGAAAGAGGAAGTGGCTCTTAATAAGGAGCTACTTGTTACATGAGAACCAAGAACAAGCCAACATTAAAGCATGATTTATGGTTCATCTGAAACTCAAAGCTATGTTTAACATACCTTCCTGGTTTATTGTTTGCTCATACAAAGTTGAGCAAAAAGTAAGGAGATAGCATATAGGCATATATACACAATTCAACTATATCCTGGGCTGGGCCAAAGTGACATGCAGTAATGCAGGTTTAATCCTTCAAAGAGAAACCTGAATTTTCCAAGGGAGGGAGGGAGGGAGGGAAGGAAGGAGCCGCAACCATACAGTGTTGTAGACAGGCTTCACACAGGCAGAGCTGAAAATGCTGGCTTTCCAGACATGTCACTGTGATACTCATTTCTTGATTGCAGACAAGAATGAAGCTACAATAGCAGAACTTCTGCCTAATGAGGTGCACCAGAGTCCAAGCCCATCTACAGGTTTCTTGTTAGTTCTAATTCCAGGCCTCTTCCTCCCACCCTTCTGAGTCAACAGATATTTAACTGTTCTCTTGCCACTTCGGTTCGTAGTGGTTCTCTCCCTAACCTGGAACTTCTGGTTTCTGCTTCACTAACCTCATTCCTTACAAAATATAACCAAAAATATAACCCATTCCTTACAAAATATCCCTTAATCCCTTTAAGTTATTTAGTCAGACTTGAATACTGCTTCCCAACACAACTCTCTAAGTGGATTAACAGTAAAGATACTCCACTATACCATTAGAAAAATGTAAACTATAAATTGTTAATTACTACAAGCATTAAAACAGTCAATACAAATCAATTCTGATACCAAACATTTAGATAAAAGTCTGCTCAGTTAAGATTTATTTTTCGCTACTGTCAAAATCCTAAAAGATACCTTTCAGAATAAATGTCCTTTCCATGGAAGGGAGGAACACTACTAAGGAAGTCCAAGGTTGCATCAGCTTCCTTTGACAGGATGATTATAAAACAGTGGAGGGGCTTTTAAAGCAGATCATGGGCATGTTTGCATCATGCGTTAAACTACGTATCCACGGGTTTGCACAAGTTGGCCAGCCAACTGCTCCCTTTTTGGTTTTCTTTTATTATAATAATAATAGCTAAGAGGATCATTTGGGATCAAAGCCACATGTTGCAGAGGAAGAGAACCACAGAAGATGCTTATACAGGAACACCTGTGCTCTGCAGCCCCTCTGGCACTCCAGCACATTTTCCTGCAGGACTCATGGCTGATATGCTAACCATTAGTCCAGGTTTGGATGACACATGGGACAATTCTTGAACCAGGTAAGCTAAGAAAGTTATTTTTTAAGACTGCAGTTAAGGCCCTTCACCGAAACCACAATTTGAGTTCAGACAATTAGTATATTATGTACATTGCTATTATCACTATCTATCTATCTATCTATCTATCTATCTAGACAAAAAGTCAAGAGAAAGAAAGAAAAATGCCAACGAAAACAGAAAAGAAAAGAAAAACAAATATATTTTATATACTGCTTGAGCGGGCGCAAGAGTCCAGTCTTTAAATGCAGCATTAAACTTTGACCACGTGGAATAATGCTAGCCAGTCTATTACACTGACAGAGAGCTAATTCATAAGCAGAGACTGAACACATATCATCAGTCCAACCCAATTATATCACTAATCCTTCTTAAGCAGTACAAAATATCGACCATTCAGACAGATGGAGGAGCAATACCACTTCAAACTGACAGCTGTTTTTCTGAAATGATTTTCTGGCTGGCATTATCTATTCTAATTGGGAACCTTCTAGTAAGTTTCCAGGGGATTCCAGAACTCAAACTGAAATCATGGTCAAATACTATTGAAGTAAACAGAGAGGCATCCCTGAAAGACGATGATACAGTTCTGAAAATGTACATAATTTCCATGAGGAACAGGGTTCTAGATCAGCGTTTCCCAACCTTGGCCACTTTCAGATGTGTGGACTTCCCTCTGGAAGTTGAAGTGCACACATCTGAAAGTGGCCAAGGTTGAGAAACGCTGATCTAGAACCCTGTTCCTCACGGAAATGATGTAGTTAGTTCTGGTGGCTATAAGTAAACTCCAGAACTGTCTGCCATGGAACACCAGCTATTTGATAGTAACAGCTAGACAGACCTAATGCCTTCATGTCCTGCTCTTTGGCTTCTCAAAAGACATCTAGTGGGCCATAATAAAATAACATTTGCCTCCTCCACCCTTTGTAACCTGTAACATGAGAGAGCTCCAAAACTCCTTTGGATCTCAACCAGCAGGACTTTTCTTGTCTCCTTTTTAGTCATGGTGAATCCAAGATATTGTACTATGCATATTCCCAAGCTTCAGCAACTTCCAATGAGATCAAACTTCAACTGGCAATAATTCAACATCCTTCTAGGCTCCTTATGGCAGGAGAGTACCACAGTACACACAACAGTTTCCTCCTTGTCCCTTGGTACCTCCTGCTAAAACTTTGTCCTGCTTCTCAACAAGGTTGGTCCAATTTCAAATTAATTCACCACCATCCTGTTAAAGAGGGGAAATTTTCATTCTTATCTGAATCTTGGGTAGGAACAGGAGATTATCAGAAGTAGAAGATCACTAAAACAGTGAAACTCTGACCAGAACAGGGTGAAGGGGAACTTATGGAAAGACACAAGATTCTAAAACAATACCCAGATTTTGATGTAATTTTCTTTATTTTCATTTCATAGATAAGTTGCTCTGGTCTATGACTGTAATAAGCTAAACAGAAAAAAAAAATGATACCTAGAAAAAGATTGCTAGAAAATTACAGACCAGATTTAGGACTTTTTTTGTGTTCTTCTGAATACCCCAGACAACTACGAAAGTGGAATAAATTATATATTACTTACCAATAAAAAAACTACTCAGTAAAGAAGTGTCAAGAATGTCAGTAATTACATATTGCATCAGAAATCAGATATATTCCACCAACTTGTCTGGTGAAATAGCACACAGCAAGGCAAAAGCACCACAGAGTTTTTTGGGGAGAGAGAGGTTGCCTTATTTCTCTCCCTCCTCTGATATATTCTACATCACTCTGACCAAAAAAATACAATAAAATGTATCTGATTTATTTTATATATATGGCAGCCAAGAAAGTGATGATTAGCAAAACTCTATGATGAGTGCCCTGGGGGCCTAGCAGGCCTTCATATTTCTACCAGCAGGAACAAAGACATACCAAAATCTATAGAGGTCATGAATATCGTTAACTCAGTTCTCCCCAACATCAGAAAGAAAAAAGGAGTGAAAACACAGACATTTGATAATTATTCCAGGATCTGTTTGGACATCATTCCCCTCAAGCCCCATTTACCCTAAACAGAAATCAAGATTAGGCTCTATCTACATCAGCCTTTCTCAACCTTTTGACCCTGGAGGAACCCTTGAAATATTTTTCAGGCCTCAGGGAACCCCTGCACATTCAGGCTCAAATATAGGCCAGAAGTTTCAAAATTATTATATTTGTTTCATGGGTAGGCCTGTACATATGCATTAACAGTGTTCTTAAACTAAAACTAAAGAAGGAAACTTACCTCTTTAATGTGAAGTTGCCTGAATTTGAAATATTTTTTAAAATAAATTGTGATCTCCCAGGGAACCCCTAGTGACCTCTCGCGGAACCCTGGTTGAGAAACCCTGATCTACATGGTCTCCTTGTTGGAGAGAGAGACAATGAAATACATTGGGGAAGCTGTGGTTATTTCACTGCCTTTCTTCCATATCTGGGAGATTATCTAACAGGGAGCAAAAGCAAGAAAACCTCTACCCTATGGCCCATATGCTTTAGAATCATTTCTCAAAAGAGTGTGTTGGAGCCAAAAGGGGGCATGAATTTAGCCCTTTTCTGCAACTGTTTAAAGGAGCCACAGCTTTCCCCAGGATTGGGTAGAGGCAGAGAAGTGCTACATTCATGGTCTGAAGCACCTTCTTCAAATTACTTCCAAAGTACTGGTCACATTTTTCCTGGGGAATTTGAACACATCGTCCCCACCCAAACCAGCTCAGGTTAGTTCTTTGCCCCTTTCTGGAGCTGGAAAGGGTAGCGGTTGCAAACGTCCATGCACCATGTGCAACTCTGTCTAACTAGGGCTCAATATGGTCTCAATTGTCAATCCAGTTTGGATTAGCCAGCAATCCATACTAGAACAAGTATCCACAAACTATGTTTTGTCCTAACTTGCATTGGGGGCAATATCTGAACTGGCATTTCAGTTTATGGCCATTGTACGTTTAGCTAGAGACAAATAGAGAATAAAACAAGCAGATGGAATCTGAAAGAAGGCAAACAACCCCAAACTATACTTTGTCAATATTGTTTGAATTTGTGGATTCAAGGTTGATGAGGCGGGTTGGTCATCTTTAAAGGGACCATGAGGACTGCTGCTGCCCCTGAACTCTCTTCTCAACCCTTTACTTGCAGCCACTTCCTCCTCTTGAACATCTGATAGCAGCACTGGCATCCTGGTTCATTAAAACACCGTTTTACATCCTGACCATAGTTTATTGTATTGTTCATGAGAAATCGCCAGACGTTGAACTACAACTCTGACTTTGGCAGGTGAGAGTTGCAGTTCAGCAACATCTGGTTCCTCACCCTTCACTTATCAAAACAGATTTCTCAAACAGACCATCAAATCAAGCTGGGATAAATTGAATAGATTGTATTTACATACTCACTCCCAATCTTTGGTGAAGGCTTTAATGGAAGGCCACGTTTCTCAGTCCTTGATTCAAACAAGAAGTGCACAGACTTACAGGGGGATATCTTGATGTAAATAATCTGGAAATAACTTTTTAAAAAGAGAAGGGAAAAAGAAAATAGAAAAGATTATTTATTTGTGCATTTATATACCTGCCCAACTCAAACTATGTGACTCTGGGTAGTGTACAAAAAAAAACCAACAACAAATCCCCCCAATAAATAATTAATACAAAATAACATAGCACAAATGCATACCAAGCAATAAAATGGCAAACAGCACAGAAAACTTCTACAACTCACCCATCTGCAACTTCACTCAACCTGACCCCAGAGCACACAGGAAGAGCCAGGTCTTAGCCCCCTTCCTAAAGGTCTATAGGGTTGGGGCCAACCATACAACCAGTGGAAGTTTGTTCAAAAGGACAGGGCCACCACAGAGAAGGCAGGCTTCTTGGGCCCCATAAGATGACATTGTTTGAATAAAGGGACCTGGAGCGTGCCCTCTGTGTCAGAATGTGTGAAACAGGCAGATATCCTCCAGAAATAGGAAACCTCGCAGATAGCCTGGTCTTATAACATGTTGGGCTTTATAAGTGATAACCAGCACTTTGAATTCCACCTAGAAGCTTATTGGGAACCCATACACCTCGCAGAGTAGAGGTGTTATGTGGCATAGTGAAAGACACCCATACCTACCCATGCTACCAAATTCTGGACCAATTGAAGTTTCCAAATTCTATTCAAGTGCAGCCCCATGTAGAACACATTGCAATAATCCAATTGGGAAGTAACTAAGGTGTGAGTGAGTTGAACTGAAGGATAAAAAAGAAGGCCTAAGCCAGGGTTTCTCAACCAGAGTTCCGTGGAATCCTAGGGTTCTGTGAGAGGTCACTAGGGGTTCCCTGGGAGATCACAATTTATTTTAAAAAATTATTTCCAATTTGGGCAACTTCACATTAAAGAGGCAAGTTTCATTCTTTATTTTTAGTTTAAGAACACTGTGAATGCATATAGACAGGCCTACCCAGGAAATGAATATAATAATTTTGTAAGTTCTGGCCTATATTTGAGCCTGAATGTGCAGGTGTTCCCTGAGGCCTGAAAAATATTTCAAGGGTTCCTCCAGGGTCAACAGGCTGTGAAAGGCTGATCTAGATGAAAGGGGGCTAGGCAAATAATTAAGAAAATGTGAAGTCCGGTTGAAGTTACTTTCTGCCTGAAGACATATTATAAATTAAGAGAAACAGGCAAATTATACAAAGCAACAGGGATTTTCAATTTTTTTCAGACTGTGGAACTAGTTAGTTAAAAAAGAAATTTCCTAGAATCCCTCATCAAGAGGCAAAGCTATAGGAATAGAAAGTTGGCTGTGTTTGAGTGAACTATTTTCTCCCTTAGTCTCTCAATGGAACCCCATCAAATTCTTGCAGACCCCTAAGGTCCACAGAACAGTTTGAAAAACTCTGATTTAGGGGAAAGAGATTTGAACCTGAGCCTTGGAGCCCAACGTTCACTTGGGGAACTTGGCACAAGAGAATCAAAATCTGTGCCACAGAGAACATACCATGTACGTCAAGGTGAGCTAGAAAAGAGGAAGGGTACAGTACCAATGTGATAGTGTCAGAGATTTTAAAAAATAATCCATTTCCAATATAAGAACGAAAGGCTCTAAGTAAACAAACAGGTGCGCATGTTTTCTTCAACACCGTACCCAACTTGCACTGTTGGCTATTTAGACTTCTGGTCCTACCTAGATCACTCCCATTTTTCTTTCCCTAATAATATCACAGTCTTTACTATATCGATCAATGTTTCTCAACCTCAGCAACCTTAAGGTGTGTGGACTTCAACTCCCAGGACTCCCATGCTGGCTGGGGAATCCTGGGAGTTGAAGTCCACACATCTTGAAGTTGTTGAGGTTGAGAAACACTGATATAGATAAACAACAGCGCCTTATTTAACTCTTGATTATGTACTACATTCATCCTATTGGTACAGTAGACAGACAGAGAAAGTGAACCAAATCCGTGAGCTCCATTGAGCCAAACCCTGGTGAAATTCTTTTTAATTCAAAGCCATAACATGGTGCTTTCCTGATTTCCCCAACAATGAGCTGGCTCTCTTTGGCTAGATTTCCTGAATCACACTTATTTTTTGAGGAATATGATCATCCAAAGGGTGCTACCCTCCTAATGTGCCACAGAACCACTCAACAAGGCAACAAATAAAGAACAGCTATTGAAGTATTAGGTATGTTTGCCACCTTATTTATAAAAATAATAAAGGCAGGATAGAAAATAAAAAATAAATAAAAATAAATAAATAAAAAATAAAACCTCTGAGAGTGAGCCGATTGGGTATCAGCTTTGAAAAAGAACTGAGAACTCTCCCCATAAAAGCAGCGATTTCCTTACAAATATTTCTATTTGTTTTAAATCCCATGAGCATTTAGAAATAAGGTTGAAGGAATAAAGATTTAAACACTTACAAAGCAACTCATCTCATGGCCTGGATGTTTGATTATTGTCTAAAGGGAGAGAGGGAGGAAGGGAGACGGACAGAAAAAAATGGAAGGGGACTAAAGATCAACCCGCCTGTAAAATAGATAATGATTCAGCTATGACTCCTTTTTTTTTTCAAAAAGTAAGGACAGTGCAGGAATGAAGGACACACAACTGCTTTAGTTGCTTAACAGCTAACAATATCCTGGAGAAAGGAGAGGAGTTGTAAGCAGTTAAACTGGGGGAAGGGGGGAAATCCTATCTCCCCTATTTCCACTCACCCGTATCCTATTGCAGAGTCATATAATACAGGCAGACCTCGCTTAACGACCACAACTGGGACTGGAATTTTGGTTGCTAAGTGAAGCTGTCATTAAGCGAATCTGACTCAATTCTACAACCTTTTTTGCGGCAGTCGTTAAGGAAACCACATGGTTGTTAAGCAAATCACATGGTTCCCCGTTGATTTTGCTTGCCAGAAGCCAACCAGGAAGGTAAAAAATGGCAATCACAAGACCATGGGACACTGCAAATGGTCATAAACGTGAACCAGTCACCAAGTGGCTGAATAGTGATCCTGGAGACGCTGCGATGGTTGTAAGTATGAGGACCGATGGCAAGTCGTTAAGTCTGAACCATCACTAATGAATGGTTGTTAAGCGAGGACTACCTGTACTCGAGTTTATCTTAAACCTTTTGACACGGTAGAGAAAGGCCCCTTCTGTGAATCTCAAATGGATCCAGGCCTTTTTTGGAGACCTAGTCAGGCATTTTCAAGAAGCTGAAGCCATACTGCAACCTTTGATATTGTCTCATTTACAGCATTTTTGAAGGGAAGTCGGGTAAGAATAGAATTCTGTGACCTCTTGGATTGCAGCCCAGGACTGGGTTCCACCCATCTTCTTCCGGAGATGCTCAAAACTTTCACATTTCAAAGCAGATCAGTAGCATCCTCTTCTCCCGGATTCATCGGCCAACTGCAGTTCCATTATCTGAGCACTTCCATTGCAGTGCAGTTCAATTCAAACAAGCAGTCCATTTATAACGGAAAGCGCATTTTAGAACAAAATATGTTCCAAAGTCTATGTTAAAGCAAAGCATTCGAAATAGAGGCTTTTCACAGGGGATTATTTTTAAATGTAGAGAGTAATGTAGAAATAAGAGAATGGGTTTACGCATGAGCACGTAGTAAAACGGCAGGAACAGACTGTCCGCACCTTCTTCCTGCCATTTCAAATATCTCAATCCACATCCTTTAACAGACCTGTCAAGTCAGAACTGGCATCTGCCAAGGTAGCAGAGTGGCCAAAAACGGCAGTTATGTGAGTATAACCTCAACTAAATATGTATTGACTCTATAAAATATGAAGAAACAGAAGTGGGATACTCTAATTTCACTTACCAAGTGGGGAGCATGTGTCTTCATTCCCTGCTGTTGCCAAGCAAACCCCACCCAACCTTTCTGAACACTCTAATAGCTAAAACAATTTGTCTTACTACCTGTTGCGTTGACAATTGTTGCAATTATGGGATTACCATTACAATCTTTAGATTAGGAGAAATCACACTCCAGATCAAGTGACATATTTTGAAGATTTATTACTTGCACCATCACAATCCCCTTTACTCTTCCTTTCTCAGTGTGCAACACAAATCCCATTCTGTTTTCCTGACTGTAAAGTTATCGCTTGCAACAGTATCGGGAAACGCTACAACCTCAAGCAACGAAGTTACTAACTCTAGCCTCCAAGTCCTTCCTTTTACCACCGACACTAACTTAGCAGCAGCAGCCGGCAACAGGATTTGACAAACCCATCAACATTTTTTTTAAACAGGTAATTTCCTTCACTGACTTCAGCCATAAAAATATACGCCACTAAAATGTAATTAAAAGGAAAACTACCGAGAAGCATTTAAAAGGAAAATGGAATAGTTATCTATCACTGTTCAACTCAGTGCCGTGATTCTCTTTCTAATGAGGCAGGGCTTGCTAAGCACGTATTATTTTTACTCCGAGTCTCCTACACCAGCACTACCCCCCCACCGCAATTCCCAAGGCTGCCTATTTTGTACTAAGCATGGAATGCCAGCTATGTGCAGCATTTGGCTTGCAGGTTCCAGAGAACACAGGGTCACCAGCAGCCGTAAGATCCACTTAGAAGAAAATAACAGAGCTCTAACTCTTTAACCTTTAGCAAGGATTTAAAGCCTTAATGAGTTTAGGACTGGAAAGAATACAGATACTGAATTCTTGGTGATGGGCTGTGCATGTTCCACAGCTTTTTTGATCTTCAGACAAGTGTTATTTAATGCCCCAGGGATGGGTGGCTACAGGGTGGGGTAAAGATGATGGGTCTCATCATGCAGAATGGATGAAAAGTAAGAACACCCTGGAAAATTCAAAATGTGAAGGCAGCAGCACAAGTTCAAAAACCGGCACTGTTCTTCAGACGATTCCCAGCTAGAAAGAATCACAGGCTTCTATATACCTAGAAGTAAGGTAGAAAGGGATTACTTGATCTTGGGGATGGAGAATATCCCTTCATTGAATGGGCAGCAAAAAGACAATGAAGTGGATTCTCCTACCATCTGTGGGGATCTATCTGGGTTACTGCACTTACTCCTTGCTACCTGCAGAGGCCGGACTGAGTCCAAGACTGACCAATTTTTATTAGCAATTTCTAAGAAAGTAGTAGAGCCAGCTTGGTGTAGTGGTTAAGGAATCAGGCTAGAAACCAGGAGACTGTGAGTTCTAGTCCCACCTTAGGCGCAAAGCCAGTTGGGTGACCTTGGGCCAGTCATTCTCTCTCAGCGCTAGGAAGGCGGCAATGGCAAACCACTTCTGAAAAACCCTGCCAGGAAAACTGCAGGGACTTCTCCAGACAGTCTAAGAATTGGACATAATTGAATGGATTAAAAATAAAAAAAGAACAAAGCTGTAGGTTCTGCCCTCTGCCAAATGCCACCAGAAACCAATGAGTTGAAACTTGCCCCAACTTGGATCAGCCTGTCACCATTTACATGACTAAAGGGTAGTTCTCTAATGTCTGTTCTCTCCCCATCACTCAGTGCTTTTATTGCTCTACTGTTTGGATTTATGCATATACTTTATTTAAGTCTAGGTGTGTTTAAATTATTCAACATGCATTTTTTCCCTTTTCTGTTTTTTTAAAATTTGGCCTCTGACAACAAATAAAATAAAATAAAATAAATTACCAGAAACTGAATGTAATGATTGCCCTAGCCCCAAATACTCAGACTCACAAGAGGATGCTAAATGAAATCTGATTTATTAGAGTACTAAAAGCAAATACAGAGAAAGCTGAGAATGAGCAAAAGCGCGCCAAATACAAACTTAAACCCTTGCTTCAAACGTATCCCGCCTCCCTCGTAACAGCCCCGCCCGGCACAGGTGCTAGCAATCGTCAGAGTTGCTAGCCTGGGAAAGTAACCTTGAGCGCAGTAGATAAGACAAACACATTCCAAAGCAAAGCCAAAATATAATCGTTCCCATCCTCCCTAGACAAATGAAACACGCATCCAATTAATGACATGCGAAACGTTACGATGCATCAAATACATTGAAACGGCGCACATGACATACCGCCCTCCTAAAATACCCCTAGGGACCTGGTTTCGAGGGATAAGCGGAGTGGAAACGGGCCACCAGAACCGGGGAAGCTACATCTGGTGCAGCGACCCACTCAGGATGAGGGAAATGCTTCCAACGAACTAAATATTGCAAAGTATTGCGAAGGCGTCTAGAGTCCAAAATTTCTTTAACTTCAAAGTGTTGCTGACCATCAATCATGATGGGGGTGGGAGGTTGAGGTTGCCGATGCCAGCGATCAGAAGGAATAGTCGGTTTGAGTAAGCTGCAATGAAAAACAGGGTGTAAGCGTTTAAGGTTATGAGGCAAATCAAGTTTAAAAGTCACAGGGTTAATCTGAGCGATAATTGGGAAAGGACCCACAAACTTAGGCGCAAGTTTCTTTGAAGGTTGTGACGACTTGATAAACTTGGTAGAAAGGTACACTGAGTCCCCAACTTGGAATGCAGGTTGGGGGGCCCGCTTCCGATCAGCATACAATTTATAATCCGCTTGAGCATCAGCCAATGCATTTTGAATCATTGGCCAAGAGTCAGCCAGTTGTGTTGACCAATCATCTGTAGTGACAGCACCTGCAGGAGGTTGTGGGAGATCAGTGATAGGGACAAAGTCTTTACCCTGAGCTACCCGAAACGGGGTCTGCCCAGTGCTTTGATGCACTGCATTGTTGTAAGCCACTTCAGCAAATGGTAGAAGGTCTACCCAATTGTCCTGCTGATAATTCACAAAAGCGCGCAGGTACTGCTCCAGAGTAGAGTTAACCGCCTCAGTGGCCCCGTCCGTTTGAGGATGCCAAGCCGTGGAGAGGGCTTGCTTCGTGCCTAACAGCTTGAGAAACGCCCGCCAAAACTGCGAGGTAAATTGTGTACCTCTGTCCGAAATCAAGCGGGAGGGACATCCGTGTAGCCTGTACACGTGTACAAGGAATAGGCGGGCTAATTGACGCGCTGACGGAATGGACACGCAGGGGATAAAGTGGGCTTGTTTGGAGAAATAATCTTTGACCACCCAAATGACCGTTTTGCGTTGGCTGGGTGGTAGCTCTACAATAAAATCCATGGAGATTTCTTCCCAAGGGGAAGAGGGGGCTGCTACCGGCTGCAGCAGCCCTTGGGGCTTGCCCACCTTGCGCTTGGACATTGCACAAACAGTGCAGGAAGCAATGTAGTCTTTGACATCTTTACGTAATGTGGGCCACCAGAATTGCCTCCGAATGAGGTGCAAGGTTTTTACAAACCCGAAGTGACCTGCGAGTTTGTCATCGTGTGAACGTGTTAACACATCTTTTCGGAGGCTTTCAGGAACGTAGAGGCGGTCGGACTTCCAAGCGAAGCCTCTGTCAAAAGTAACATTGTCTTTATTCGCAAGCAACCAAGTATCCGTTTTCAATTCTTTTAAAAACTTTTGTTGCAATTGGGAGGGAATTGACAAAGGGCTTGGCTGAGCAGCGCTTGTGGTGGGCGGTTGTTGTGCGCGCGTTTGGCTTCGCGTCACAGCTTGCATGCCCAATTGGGGCGCCGACCATAGGGTGCTTACCACATCTGGCGCCGCCCCAGAGTCTTGAGGTTGCCTTGACAAGGCATCAGCCAAGAAGTTCTTTTTCCCTGGAATAAATTTGAACTGAAAATTGAATCGATTGAAAAATTGAGCCCAACGAACCTGTTTAGGGCTCAGTTTTCGAGGGGTACTAAGTGCCTCCAAGTTTTTATGATCAGTCCATACCTCAAAGGGGTGATTAGCCCCTTCCAACAGATGCCGCCAAGCTTCTAATGCAGCTTTCACTGCAAATGCCTCCTTTTCCCAAACATGCCAACGCCTCTCAGTTTCAGAGAACTTGCGGGATAGATAAGCACAGGGCTTGAGGCATCCTGCCTCGTCTTTTTGCATCAACAATGCGCCAATAGAATAATCGGAGGCATCTGCCTGTACAACAAAAGGCTTTGAGGGATCAGGGTGTTGTAAAATGGGCTCTTTGACGAAAGCTGCTTTCAGCCGCTCAAACGCCGTTTGACAAGCAGGCGTCCACCTCAACAACGCTCCGGGATTCTTGACTCTCCTAGTATCCCCCACCCCTTTTGTTCGAAGCAGGTCCGTTAGGGGCAAGGCAATCTCAGCGAACCCCCTTATGAATAATCTGTAGTAGTTGCTGAACCCCAAGAAACTTTGAAGTTGCCTGCGGGTACGGGGACTCTCCCAGTCCATGATAGCCTGCACCTTGGCAGGGTCCATTTCTATACCTTTATCAGAAATCCTATACCCCAAGTAGTCAATTTGGGTCTGATGAAAGGCACATTTGGATAGCTTTGCATACAATTCAGCAGATCTGAGTTTACACAAGACTTTCTTTACCAGAGCTACATGCTCTTTCATGGTTTCCGTATAAATCAATACATCATCCAAATACACCAGTACACCTTTAAACAGATGTTCATGCAAAACTTCATTGATTAATTGCATAAATACCCCAGGGGCCCCAGCCAACCCAAACGGCAACACCTTATACTGGAAGGCTCCCAACGGGCAATTGAATGCAGTTTTCCACTCATCACCCTCCTTGATTCGTACACGATAGTAGGCTTCTCTTAAATCCAGTTTAGAGAAGATCTTGCCTTTGGCCAGATGTGACAACATGTCCTTTATCAATGGCAAGGGATATTTGTTGGAAATTGAGACGGCATTTAATCCGCGGAAATCCGTACAAAGTCTCAATGTCCCATCCTTTTTTGGGCGGAAAAGAACCGGCGCCCCCACGGGTGAATTCGCCGGCTCAATGAATCCGCGCGCCAAATTTTTGTCCACAAATTCCCTCAACAGAGTCAGTTCCTTTTGCGTCATGGAATAAATTTTTGGTTTAGGCAATTGAGTGTTGGGCAGCAGTTCTATGGCACAGTCCGTCTTTCGATGGGGGGGCAACTGGTCAGCTTCCTTTTCACCGAATACATCAGCAAACATCCTGTACTCGGCCGGCAAGCCCTCCAGAGGAGAGGCCGGGTAAGGCGGAGTCGCAGCTGCCGCAACCCCCACCATCTCCTCTGGGGCACCCTTCCCCTCTGCCGCTTGATAAAACCCATCCCTAAATGTGATGGTCCGGTAGACCCAGTTTATTTGGGGGGTTTGCTGCACCAACCAGGGTACCCCCAACACCACCAATGGGCCCCCTACGGGAGCCACGACAAAAGACAACCCTTCCTGGTGACTGCCCAGTTGCAAGGCTACCCGCCCTGTAAAATGTGTGACCGGTTTGCCCCCTGCCATGGACCCATCCAATTGAGTAAATGCGATGGGTCTTTGTAGGGGAAAAGTGGGGAGCTCCAAAGCCGCCACCACGTCGGGGTGCATCAGACACCGAGAACACCCCGAATCAATCATGGCCCATACTTCCACCGTCTTGACTTGGGAACCCAATTTCAATTTCACCATGAGTATGCAGTAAGTGCCACTCACCGCTGGAGGCTCGCGCCCGTCCTCTACCACCTGCCCAGCGGCGCCCTTTAGAGCAGGTGGCTGGCGTTTCCCGCCGGTTGCGGGATTTCGGTCTCCCCTTCAATTTCGTAGAACATCACATCGTCTCCCTCGGTCTCAGCCACCGCAGCTTTCTGTTTCCTCGGCAACGCAGGAGACTTCGCCGGCGGTTTTCCGGGCCGTTCCTCCACCTTTGCCTTCGGGCATGCTGCCACTCGATGCCCCTCCTTACCACATCTCAGGCACAATCCTTTGGCGTACCGCTTCTCACGCTCCTCGTCCCAGGGTCGTTGTCCCGGTTTTCCCCCGGTGGTCGATGTGCGGCTGGGCTTCATCTCCCGCCCCGACTTGGCGGTCTTCCGCTGGGCAAAGACCTCTTGGGCATGTTCAGCCCTTCCTGCTAGCAGGATCCACTCATACAGCGTGTATGGGTCGTCCCTCCCCAGGGACCAGCGCAGCACCTCGGTATTCAAGCCATCTTTGAAGAGCTCGATAATGGTTGCTTGGGACCAGTCATCCACCTTCCCAGCTAGCGCTTTAAACTCCAAAGCATAATCGGCCACTGATCGGGACCCCTGCTTGAGTTCCTTCAGGGCTCGCTTTGCTCTCTCCTTTGCTAAGGGGTCCTCGAAGTGTTGCTTCAACGCCCAGAGGAACTCCTCGAGATTTTCCAGTTCAGGCGCTTCCGACTGGCACATCTGGACATACCAGTCTGCCGCCCTCCCCTTCAGTTTGGTGGCAATGGTGATGATTCTTGCCTTTTCCGATTGGAAAACCGCCCCCCATTCCTCCATATAAGCTTTCGCATTCGTCAGGAAGAACGAGAGTTTGGTCGGGTCCCCATCAAACTTGACAGGGAAGTCTCGCATGCCGCCTCCCGCCGGGCTGCGCCCCACCACCGGTGCTGCTGCGGCTGGTGCTTCCCTGACTCGGAGCGGCACGGGGCCCCGGGGCGATCGCCCGGGCGATGCTGCGATTTCCATCTGGACCGACTGGTCCCCTTCGCGCCTCCGCACCACCCGTCACCGTTCCGGGGTCAGCCCCTGGGAGGAAGGGGTTGAATGCCTCTGGCTGGATTCTTCCCGGAGCTCTCGCATCGAGGTTACATCCAAGCTCAGCTGTTTCAGAATAGCCTCCAACGAATCCATTTTCGACTCCAGCACTCTGATTCGATCCGGAGTGGGTGAGCCCTCCGTTGGCTGCACCTGCACCACGTTGGGGGATAAGGGGTATCTCTGCCTCCAGGATGGGCCCCCCGCTGCTGTGGCATCTCCTCGGGTCTCATCCCAGGTGAGCAGCTCGCCCGGAGAATTCACGGTGGTCTCCGGGGCCGTTTTCAGCCCCCCGGCTTCGCTCTCCGACCCGGAGCTCGCCTCCTCTCTGATGGCGGACAGCTCCCCTCCTTGGGACGGTCGGCCGGACGGCCTCACGGTCGAGTCCGGTTCCCCTTCCTCCATCATCACGATTTCGGGTTCGGTCATCGCGGGCTCTCTCCCTCACAAGTTAGACGCTTGTCTTCCTTGGACAGGGGCCAGCGGAATTAGGAACTGAGATTCTCAGCTTTATGTAATGATTGCCCTAGCCCCAAATACTCAGACTCACAAGAGGATGCTAAATGAAATCTGATTTATTAGAGTACTAAAAGCAAATACAGAGAAAGCTGAGAATGAGCAAAAGCGCGCCAAATACAAACTTAAACCCTTGCTTCAAACGTATCCCGCCTCCCTCGTAACAGCCCCGCCCGGCACAGGTGCTAGCAAGCGTCAGAGTTGCTAGCCTGGGAAAGTAACCTTGAGCGCAGTAGATAAGACAAACACATTCCAAAGCAAAGCCAAAATATAATCGTTCCCATCCTCCCTAGACAAATGAAACACGCATCCAATTAATGACATGCGAAACGTTACGATGCATCAAATACATTGAAACGGCGCACATGACACTGAAATTCAGATTATGGTCTCTTTTAAAGCCATATAATTGTTTGAAACATTTAAATGAAATTGAGATGGTAAGAGATCAAAGGGACTCCAGAAACATGCAGCTTCAAGAAAACTTAATAAATACCACCTATTATGCTAATTATTAGTCCCTCGAGATAACAGTTTATCCTATAAAAAGTACGTTGGACTAGTAAGGGGTGCTATTAATTAGTTAAGAATAAATGCTTTCCGGTATATTAAATTTCTCATGAAACTGTCAAAAACTTCGAATTCATACAACAAAATCCAGTATTAATAGCCTGAAAAAACCTTAGGAGTCATAAAACAATGGAGAGCTTTAGTATTATCTTTTTCTTAGCCTTACCTGAAATTTAGATTATTCAACAAATAATTTAAAACGAAATAGCCACTTTATTTATTTATTTATTTATCAAATTTTATCACCACCCATCTCCCCCCAAAAGGAGGGACTCTTTATGCAAAGACTCTGAAATACGCACAGTGGAGGAAGGGTTGGTGAAGATGACAGAATGAGCAGAGATAGCAGAATTGACTTGTTTGATTAGAGAAAGGACAGTAACTACATTTATTCGTGACTGCAAACCCCTTATGGACTTTTGCCGAAAAAAGAAAAAAAAATGAACTTGTGATTTCTGGGTTTGCTGATTAGAAAGGGTAGACTATAGGAAGAAGGAATTAGGTTGTAACCGTAGAGAGAGGGAGTAAAATATAAAGGTAACTGCACTTAAGATTACAAGCCAATTCCTCATAACATTTTTCTTTTCTTTCTCTTTTCTATTGCACTTTTTTTTCACTTACTTATTACTTTTCTTTATTTTCCTTACTTTTTTCTTTCAAAATTTATATAGTTTATTCTTTAAAATTTTTTTTAATAAAAATTATATGCCGATAGTTAAAAATAATACGAGACAGCTACTTTCAATTTGTCGACACTATAGAAAGATTATTTTTTGCCATCTACACTTGTTTTTGGAGGACAATCATATTCCTTCTAAATAATACAGTATTTTCTCTATGATATTCATTTATAACGAGGAGCCAGATTTTATCCAGCATTTAAGTGACATTTGACATATGCCAGGAATCAGTACATATTCGATACCAAATCCTATTACCTTTTCTTTAAACTCAAATATATGATAAAAAGCCTGTTTCATGTTTGTATGTATGTATGTAGTTTTTGAAGATTTCCCAAAGTAACTGTCATGAGCACTGATGGTGAGCAGGAGGGGGCCCCTATCCAGGGGGGAAAACGCATGCGTAATACTGAGGAGTTAAGCAGCCATTCAAAGAGACACAGATCAGACCCACCTTGACTTTTGGGGTTTATCTGTCTGGGTTTTCCCATGCTTCTTCAGTTTGGTAGGATTTTCTGTCTAACGTAGCAGTAATAAAACACTAGAGACTTATTCCTCGTCTCAGCATGGCTCCTGACTGATAGGACAGTAACCTTTTTTAATCCTTCCCAAGGGTCCAAATCAGAGATTCACAAATCCAATTAAATTTTCTTACAGCCTGTGGCCAGCACACTTTAAAATAAATAGACAAACAAAACATCAGAGTACCTGTATACCTAAAAATTAAGATAAATATAGGTCTATAATTAAAATATGAATACTAGTGATGATCTGAAGCTTTATTAGATCCACGTGATAATCTTTCTCGGCTTCTCATTGCACTGCAACAAAGATTATGAGAAAACGGGACAAGAACATTTGAGCACAAAGCTTTCCTCTTTTGTAGAAATAGCTAAAAATGACTAACAGATGCCTACTTACTGTGATCCAAGTAGCAAGCAAAAGGCTGCAAAGAGAGCAAAACTCAGCATATTTACTGTATAAAGAAAAAAGGATCGAACAATACAGTACTCTAAAATGGGCTGCCATGTGCCCCAAATCATGATAATCTGTGAATGGACATTTTACAAAAGCTTTAATAAGAAAGAGGCACCAGCTTCAGACACTTCTGACACATAAATGCTGATCAGCTACTTACCAGCAGTTATTTAAATGGAAAAGGTTGAATTTTTTAACTATTAATGAAGTCAAATACCAGGAGACCCATTTTTGTCAGCAAGCTAAATAAAGACATTGAAACCAGGTAGGATGCATTAGCTCAAACTTGGAGTTGTATCCAAATCTCAGTTACTCTCAACTTCGGTCTGGTCCAAGGCTAATAAAGCTGATTAACTTCAAAGATGGTATCCAATAGCCCTCTAAAGGTGCATTCAGATTGCTAAAATATTTACAGAAATATGTCTCATTAAATGACACTAATTAAAAACACACAGCTCAAATACAACTGAAATGCTCAGTCACCATCATGGGAAACATCAGATACCTGGGGCTGCCTGGTAGATCTCCCATCTAAGTACTGGCTTGACCCAACTCCATTTAGTCTTTTTGAGGCTTCCTACCTGCTCAGAACTGAAACACAAATGAGCAAATTCTCTGCAAACTCAAACCCTCTTCTCCCATGCTTTTGAGGGACGTCTTCTCTTTTTGGAGGGCGCTCACCTGACCTTACTAAGGAAACAGAGCCTGGATTTCTCTCCTTCCTCTTCAGACTTTAGAGTAGTGTTTCTCAACCGTGGGAACTTTAAGATGTGTGGACTTCAACTCCCAGAATTCCACACATCTTAAAATTCCCACAGTTGAGAAACACTGCTTTAGAGCTTCTTAAGAGGTGCTGCAGGCTCACAATACCCAGAATCTGAGCAGTGATTAAGCAACAGAAAGAGTTAAAACCTTAGTGGGAGAGGATGAGAACTAAGAATTATGGACTGTCCATATCAGTTTCCTATCAACTCAATGCTGTCACAACTCCATTGTTATTGGATCTTTAAGAAGCTTTCTTCCTCTATCTTTTCCAAGTGTAACACCAATGCCAACATTTAAGATAACAGAAATCAATTGGATTTTGTTCAATTGGCCAGTCCAAAGAAAATTTTCCACCTACCATAGCTACTGGACCATTCACTGCATTCGTTGAATTCAATTTGCACACTGTAAAACCTACCCCAGCACTCAGCCTTTTGCTATTCTTGTCAGGCTCATCAAGGGCTGGTTGCATGACCTGAAAAAGTCAGCAAAAACCATTATGAAAACTGTTTAAAACAGAGGAAAAAACCAAAATAGTCAATAGCTATTTAGAACTAGCCCACAATTCACAGGAGTGCTCAATGAAGTACTCAGCCTTTCAAACTCTAAGCTAATTTTCCACTGCTGTAAGATACCCAAATTGGCAAGTCTGTCACAAATTGATTTTACAGATCATTGTATGGCAATGATGGAGAATCTGAAACAGATGAAGATGACTGTTCAGCACTCAGTCACCCAGCACTAGAAGTTAAGATGCTCAGCTCCTAAGGATGAGGTGTGAACTTTCAAAGATGCTGAAAAGCAAAAAGACTTCCAAGACTGCACCAGCCATTTCATGATGTTACCTGGTGAAATCTGGCTTGTTTCCATTCCATTGCCATAACAGCCTTAAAACTTGGGAATCTGACATTCTGAAATTCTGAATCTGTTCACCATTTCACCTTATGTATTAAGCAAGAGAATGCTGAATTCCCCAGATTCCCCTTGCCTGACTAACTATGCAATTATATAACACTTACTTGGGATTAGATCCACTGGAATAAACCTACACTGGTTTGTACTGTAAGGATTTGTTCTCATATTACATTTCAGTTTAACCACAAACACAAAATGGCAACACAAACCACAGCATTCATACATTACAACATGCAAAGATTTTCCTTCCTGAGACTATTGCTCACCAAATAATTCAACATGAATCTCAGTTGCATGCTTGGCGACATTTGCAAGAAAACCTTTTGAAACCTATCACAGGAAATCTGAGCAGGGATAACAAATGCAGCCTGGTAAATGAAGGTAAATGTTTAATGATGAACTCAGCTCATTTTGCATGAAAGGTAGACAATAATCTATTTGTGGATCACAGAAAAAAATCTGGTTGACCGTGTAGCACTACTGGCGGTTGGGGTTGTGCGTGGTAAAGGTACACTGGATAGTTGTTGTTTTGATGGCCATGAATGTAATTCATACATTCCAAAGGGAGAGGGCATACTTAGAAGCACTTAACATTAAATGGTTATACTTCCAATTTTAAGAGATCTTGTGCATGGATTTTTACTGATTTATAGCCACCGTGATGAACTAGAAGGTGGTCACTAGAAGCGACATAAGAAAGTTATAACTCCAACTGCTTTAGAAAGTCAATTCAATCTGTTTGGGGCACTCTTTGTATTCTGGATCATGACTATCTTAAGAAACTATCCTTAGATTTTACTAATAAGCAAAACTTAGTTGATTAAGCAAGTCAGTTTTTTAAAAAATTTTATTAAATTTATACACTGCCCATCTCACTATAAAAGTGACTTTGGGTGGCTTACAAATAAAAATCATAAAACCATTATAAAAATAGAAAGTACAACAATAGAAAATAAAAGAGGGAAACTTAAAGGCAGAGAGAGCGTCGTAAGCCACCAACCACCCCCAGGGCTGCCTACCACTCTTGGATCTCCAAGCTAGTTTGCAGAGCCAGGTCTTGATGCTCTTCCTGAAGACCAGAAGCGTGGGGGCCAACCTCACCTCAGGGGGAAGATATTCCACAGGGCAGGGCAGTTAAGAGACTGATAATTATTTTTTAAAGAATTTAAACAGTTCTAGATCAGACCACCTAAACTCTAAATACATAATCAGCTGTGTCATCTTTCAGTAGAACCAATGTTTATTTTTTTCCTCTCTCAAGGAAATGTGAAGGTTTTACATGCCACATCAAAGAGAACATGCCATTGGTACTATCAAATTTTTATGTACATACTATATCAAAATACCATAAGAGACTGATTTGATAACTGCATGAATTCTATGGTTTCATTTGCTTATTAGGGTTCCTCAATGAGATGATTTTCAAGATAACAAGCCAGGTATTCCTTCAATGTTGGTTGCTTGGGAATATGGTATCCGGGAAGGAGAAGTCAAGGAGCAAGATAAGAAGATGGGAACCCGATGAGAGCACTCTCTCTCAAAAATATGAAAGTAAGCATGAAGCTGGTTTTCTCTATCCCTGCAGATTTTAAAACTCAACATTTCACTACATACAAGTCTACCAAAGCATCACCACAGCTAAGTTGAGAAGATAATAGGATTACATAAGTGCAAAGCTATCTGTGGTTGGACTCCTTTGGAGGACACTTCTTCTTCTTGAATTAATAACTCTTCTCAAGGAGACTGGAGACCTAATATGCTGCAGCTTAGGTTAGCCAGAGTTAATTTCTGGTATAAAAGCCTCAGTCAGGAATCAGTTAGGTGTTAAATGCAATATCTGACTCAGCCTGGCTTAGTTTTTGCTGAAACTCCATGACCTCTGCTCTCTCTAGTATGTCTCCCCTATTGTTGAAACGTGAAGTAGACCTGAACAAATCTCTGCTACTAATCTCCATGACAAACAATTTGTTTCTGAGTCTGGCCCACATGAATAAATGTGCTGTTCATTCTGGACCAGATAAATGAGCAGAAGAGATCTACTGAACCACTGTCCTATTTCTGAACTTCCCTCAGGCACCTGATGCCGTTTTGAGAAGAAAATGCCCAACTAGATAGGTTTTTAGTTCTATTCAACACAACTGTTCTTGTGTTCCTAGGGCAGAAATTGTGGGTTAATTTCTGTGAAAATTTCCCTAAAGGGAGTCTGTGAGGGACAAACCATCCCAGGGACAAAGCCAGTTGGTGACTTTGGGCCAGTCACTTCCTCTCAGCCCTGGGAAAAAGGAGTCAAGGGCAAACTACTTCTGAAAATGTGGTCAAGAAAACTGAGTTGCCAGAGGTCAAGCCTCCCCCCACACCCGCCACTCCCAAAAGAAAGTATGGAAAATGGATTCTTCATGCAAGATAGTGATGAGGCCAAATAGCTCTGGTCTCTCACATCCCCCCAGACCTTTTGGAGTTCCCTAAATTATACACAGAGCTTCCTCAATAGATACAGTACGTCAATTTGCAAAATGTCCCCTTAACAAAGAAGCTTTGAAAATCACTTCTGAAGACTGACAATCAAGGCACTAGTTTTATGAAATCCAAAACTGAATTCTACAATGGTTTAAAATCTCTGACTGCATGTATTAAAACAAGTATGTTCTAATAATAAGCTGCTTTACAGAATGTGAGAATATTGCGACCTCTTCCTAACTAGCAATGACCTTTCAGTGGCAGTGTCCGCACATCTCAAGCCACAAAGCATAGTTAGGAAACCACAATGGCTGGTTTTACATATCATGCTATGCTGAAAACAAATATGGCCTAATTCAGACCACACTTAGACTAAATATAATCCCTTTGGTCTTGATTTAGCCATTGTGATCATTAAACCATGGTTTACAGTTTAGAATGTTATATGAATCCAGCCAGAGTTTCCTATAGCCTTTCCTAAGTCAACTTGGAGTTGCCAAGAATGCCCTGGACTGAACAGGATCTTTTGCATGTAAAACAAAGTGCTATACTACTGGTTTTTACATCTTATACCTCCTTCCGCTACTATCATGGCTAGAATTTTATTTCTGAAAGGTACAAATATTTCAGATGACCAAAGTCATCTAGTCTCTTTTATATAGCACCAGAGGTTTTCCTCAATATATAGTAAAAAGAAAGTCAAGATGGCAGTCATGATGGTGCCATCGTATCTCTGACCACTTTTTATATATAAAAACCAGGCAAAGCTTTGGTCATACCATCACAGCCACCATCTTAACCTTTTTGGCTGTACCCTGAAGACACCCCTATAGGACACCAAACATTATGCCATGAAATCAGACTCAGTATTTTTAGCTCAACTAAACAATGGAATTCTGTGATCACTGTTAATTCCTTCCCAACCCTGGCATAAAAACTAGGCTGAAAGTTATCCTATTTATTTAACATCTTCCAGGCTTATTCACAAAGGAGGTAAACTCTACCACATCTCCATTAGTGCGAAGGCTTGCAGGATAGAGAATGTAGGAACAAAGTCTCAAGGGTCCCTGCAGGGAAGTTTCATGCTGCTTCTTCAAAGTCATATTGAAAAACTACAGAAATCATGGGAATAAAGTTTGCCACTGAAACTCCAAATCTGTGCTCTGAAGCCACTAAGTTTCTTTTCCCGAAGGAAAGGTCAATTACTCAGCCAGTCACCGCCAAAATCTCTCTTTAAAGAAATAACAAGTCCTACTGAAAGTTAATTAAGGATTGATTGTAGGAATACTTTAAAAAATAGAGATAACTGAGAAAGTGCTGAATTTACAATTACAAAAAGGCAATATAGCAATGTCACACCATTTATTCTCAAATGATCCAGGGCACCAAGACGTAGATTTAGCTAAATACACAGACCAAATTAATAATATCTCAGTACTAGGTACAGATTCATTTCCTTAATATTCACAGCTTGGCTATGGTTTATAATTCCATTTAGGTTCTTCAACAGTTAATTATGAAACATGTAATTATGAAATATATATCGTGGCATGTTCAACAGAATATTCCAAGGGATGTGATGGTAAGATTGTAGAATTTTCCAACTCCAAATTCAGCAGGCTGCGTATTTCAAATATTTTATTTCTAGAGAAATAACCATTGCAGGTGACAAAAGTCATCTTAGAAGAAATTATATTTTCTTTGATACACTCAGACACACACACACACACTATAGCAAAAGGAAAACCTTTTGCGACTGGCTGACAGTCCTAATTTACCAATTTGATGTCTCACAATCATAATACCCACTTAACATGAACATGGGTTCTTAACTGCTTCTGTCCATCTTTCCAAGATCAAACAGAAAGTCAGAATGGTTATATTTATCATTAGAATATGTACATCTGTGTGCTTATGTGTGTTTGTCTGCATATGCATTAGTGATGCTGTGTGTATCACATCCTAGGAAAAATACATCCTTAATGTGCCTGGCTACTCCAAACAAGTGGAGAGTTTCTTGCTGCAGTGGGATGCTGCTTTAAACATAAATTGCTCCCATAAATCAGTTCATTTGATCCTGAATAGCTAAAAACAGTCACCAGGCTACAGGGATAGGCTTTGGAAGGACTGCAGGGTGCAGCGACAAAACTAAAGCAGCCTATGTTGCCGATTCCTCCATTTTCCCAAACCAAGCCAGTCCACGCTTCAAATCTACATGCATTATATCTTCTTGTTTAGAGTTGGTAAGACCAATAATAATACCAGTATTAGTCTTCCCCAGCATCAGTTATTCCATGTGTTTGGGACATTTTCCACCAAAATTGTTTTACAGACTATTTGGTTTGGCTTCTCACTAACCATTTCCAAATTTTGATGGAGTGAAATCTGGCTTTCATTTCTGCGCCCCCTACCACCATCTGTTAAAGTTAGTATCAAATCAGATCCATTTATTTGGTTCTGGAGTCCTTGGTGCTCTCTGAGCTTGGCTGTTTGCTTGCAGACGTTTCACTGCCCGACTAGGTAACATCATCAGGGCGAGTGAGTGTGGGGTTTGCTCCCTGTTTATATACAGCAGCTTGCCCTGCCAGTGTTGGTGGGGGTGTGGTTTTCTCCTTGGTAGTTTTGTCATTAGAGTATTGTTTTCTTCTTGCTTGTTTGTCTGGTGTTAATCCCCACTTATCTGAGTGTTGGCTGCTGGAGAAGATGTGTTCTGATCTTTGTTTCCTTCTTAGCTTTTTAATTGTCTCTTTTGAGTGGTGTATAAATGTGGTTTATCTCTATGTGTCTATCAATGTCTGATTTGTCTGAATGCCAAGCTTCCCGGAATTCCCTAGTGTTTTTGGATTTAGTTTGGTCTAGGATGCTCATAGTTGCGCAGTTGAAACTGTGGTTGAGTCTATCCAGATGTTGTGAGATTAAGGAGTTTTCATCATGTCTTCTGACTGCTGGGTGGTGTTCGTGGATGCGCTCTGCTAGTCTTCTGCCTGTCTGTCCTACACAGTGGCTGTCACTGTCCTTACACTGGATGTTGTAGATGACTCCTGTTTTCTCTTCTTGGGCTACTGGGTCTTTTGGTACTGCATATAAACAGGGAGCAAATCCCACACTCACCAGCACTGATGATGTTACCAAGTCAGGTAATGAAACGTCTTTAAGCAAACAACCAAGCTCAGAAAGCACCACGGACTCCACAGTTCAACCCTGAGCTACATTTATTCTCTTCTATTTATTTGATTGGCAGACTTAAGTCCACCTTAACTCACAGTACACATTTAAATAACTCCCCTTCCCTCCTTTCACCCTGTTTTCCCCCCACAACTATATCCTCATATACCTCCCTTCAGACTTTAAGGGTGGATTCCCTTCTCCAGGCTGCAAAAATCTTGCCAACCACTAAAGGGCATTAAAGGGTTAACACCTTGTGTGTCTTTTCACTGCCTTCTAGTGGTAATTTGGGACTGTACAGCCCCAATACAATTCTACATCTACAGGTAGTCCTCGTCTAGCAACTACCTCGTTTAGCAACCACTCGCAGTTATGACAGTGATGAAAAAGTAACTTTGCAACCAATCCTCGCATTTACAACCTTCGTAGGTTTGTAAAGCAAAGAAAAGCTGCTCAGCGACAGTGTCACTTAATGACCAAGTTGCCAGTCCTAACTGTGGTCGCTAAATGAGAAATATCTGTAGAAGCTTCCAGCCTGCAAAGGTTTCCTTAGAAAAGATTCTCAGTTGGTAGTGATAGGTCACCAGAGGGTGGCAGCATAGGGTAGCATGGATCAAGAAGAAAGCCATATTTCTCCAGATGTTTCATTGTCTAGCTTTATCCTCAAAAGAGACACTGAGAAACTTTCATGGAATGGAGAACGTGTAGCCTGCTGGCACCTTAGCATGTTCCATGGGGTATGCATAGATAAGCCAGGGATCTGATTTGAGTCTGAAATTTACATTTATATACAATCTTCAAATCCATTTTTCAGCTATTCAAGAAAATCTACACACTGAAAGTAATCACATGCTCTAACTTTGTTTGGGTTTTATCACTTTTAATTCCAGGTTAACGGTAGATGTTGCAGGAGAGCCATGGCAGTCTGTGGTGGCAAAAAAACAGAAGTCTGTTAGCACCTTTTCCAACGAACACATTTTATTAAAAGGCATAAGCATTGGTGCACTGCAGCTCACTTCAACAGACGTATCAACTGTATCATCAGTAGCCAATCCTAGAAAAGTGAAATATTGTAATGGTATGTGGGAATGACCTTGGGAGACAGGGGGAAGAGCCATGGCCAGCAGAATGGTCGGATAAGAGGCAGCTTAGCCTGCAGAAGGAATATGGGCGTGGCAAATGTCTCAGAAGGGACCCTCCCTAGTTTCTTGGGCTGTAAAGGTGGTGGTGGGGGGAATTGTACTTTCAGACTTGCAAGATTGATGTCAGCCTTGCAAGGTAGGCCAGGCAGGAAGTGCGGCCAGATGCTACTTAATTGTAAGGTTACATTAACAGAATCTACTTCTACTTTATTTCATGACCCAGTTTTGGAATGAAACCATTGTTCTTCTATCCTGCTTTACCTTTATTTTGGGTTAGATATCCAGAGTGGGATGATGCAAAAGTGTAAACAATTATGAGTTAATTAATAACGGTTGATTACCATTAAAGTTAAGTTTTGTTCATTCTCCAAATCTGATTTAGATGTATGCTTCTATTCTACAACAATGTATACTTTTGTTTTATATCTGGCATTGATCCAATACGTAGTATGTCCAATATCCTCTTCAATCAATCCAACAGAATAGACAAATCGTTTGGGGGGTTTGGAGTGTGATGGTGGATAAAACGAGTTAAATAAAGCTGTGCACATTTTCCGGGGGCGATAACACTAGCATCTCTGTCCACTGTCATGCTGGCAGGGGCTATGGAGACTTGAAGTTGAGAAATATCGGGAAAACTACTGGCGGCCTACACCTGCTTCTTCTGGGGAAAAAAATCATATAAAATATTTTGATCCTATCCACTCTGGGGTGGGTTCTAAGGGCCTCCCAAGAATAGTGCTGGCAGATTGCAGGCAGATCACAAACCCCTTTTTAAATATACCTCCTCTTTGTGTTTTGTGTTCTTCAAATTTCCTGTACAGATGTCTGCATTTTTTTTACACTCTTATTACTTGACCAAGCTACATTTGGTACCATTTCATCGCTGTGTAATGAAACCTATTTTTAAGCAAAACCAGACACTTTTCTCCTCTATGTTAATGTCAAACAAAGTGGAGGGTCTTGAAATAAAATCCCCAAAAGAGGATGGTAACAAAGGCTTCATTGTTAATAAAATATAGAGGATTTAAGACGTTTACTGAAATAAAGCCTTCCATTTATACATAATAATGGAAGCAATCAACAATAAGCATCCAAAATAATAAACATCGAGAGCAGATTTGTGGTCACATCCAGAACATCTCAAAACACCTGTTCCAAAAAAACTGTGAACCACCCCCAGGACAGCCGAAACCGTGTTTTCTGGGAAAAAAATCAAACACTCTTGGAAGCACCAGAGTGTTCTGTTTCTAAACTCAGAATTTTTCACACCATTATTATTAGCATCCTTTTAATATTGGTAATAATCATTGTGTGGAAATTCTGAGTTTATAGAAGATTACAGAAACATGCGACATTGTTCTTGATGATTGAGAAAAAACAGGGAACCTGGTGGCCTGTACATCTAAAACAATACCTGAAATAAAGGAGTATCTTGACCTATGTGAACAGCTGAACATATTTTTTAAAGAAAGGATGTGTTGCTCGGATTCAAGGGAGCAGGCCTTCAAAACACCTATGCATGGGACACATGGATTTGGTTGTGATTATACACACAAAGAGAACATTCTTTCAGCCCTCAAACTGATCACTGTGAAAACTCTGGTCATCTCAAAACTGAGTCCACTGGATTCCTCAGTGAGATCAGTACTCTGAATGAATGAACTGATCATTGTTTGGATTCTTTTCATATGTATATTTTTCATATTTAATGTTTGAAGCAACTAATGTTCAGATCCAAGGAGTGTATCTGGTGTTGGTTAGCAGCTGCAACTTCTTCAAAATAAGACCTGTTCTCTCAATCTTTTGGGAGACCTCCCAAATTTTTTAGGGTGGCTAAATCCGTTTGAAGTTAGCTGGACATATTAATGGCATTCATACAATATCTTCCTTTTGGATAAATGTTCACAGAACTGCAGTCATAAAATGTATAATCCATAGCATTGACTACAGGCAATGAATATCAGAATAAACTATAGAACTCTCTTATTTAATTATGGTGTTCAAATTATACATTTGCAGAATTTAGAGGAGGCAAGTTCTAAATGTTTATGCCTAAAGTAGCACTCTCAAATATAATAAAAAGAGGTGAACAGAACATATGGAAAGTGGGGAAAAAGCACAGACTGAAAAAACAACAACTACTCAGTTGGTTACTTTTAACCTTACTATTTTGAAGATGAACTCTAGTGATGGAAATTGTCTTTACAAGGCAGGGAATTGGATCTGTCTCCCACTCTATAATCATGGCTAAAAAAAACCTTCAGTTGATGAATCCAAGAAAACAGAAATCTCCAAAACTGGTAGCAAAATAAACAATTCCAGCCAGCCTCATTGTGGCAAGGTATCTCCTTTCAGCAGATACCTCAATGAATGGATATGACTTTGCTTTAATGTCATTTCTGTGGTTAATAATAAGTAAAATCTGGCTTCAATTTTTCACATCCGCAAACCTGCTATTACATTTGTTACAAGAATGCAAGATTACACTCCAATTTCATCATAACAGGAAGCCAGTATTTTTCCAAAAACCACGCAGACGCAACTCCATGTAGTTCCAGTCTTCTTTTCTGCCTACTTTTCTTTTATGTCCTTATATAATGGTACTAATATTGTTTATGGAAATTGTTGTCATGTGTCAATTGTCATTCTGGCCTCTCAAATCAAGCAAACCACTGTTGAAACCACCATAAACTGTGGTGGTAAGTCAACCTCCTGTCCCATCAAAGCAAATAAAGATTAACTTGCTGCCTTAATCTGCAGCTCATCCATTTTTTAGACCATTGGGAAGAAAATTAAAGCAAATGAAGATGCAATGTTGCACTTTAGCTCACCAGGATAGCAGATCAAGTGTTACTCGTGATACGTACATGCATACACTTCATTAACAAAGAACCCAAACTACAAAATATACTTTGGTGGATATATACTATCTTATATATATGCCTTTATTGTTTATTCCACTTTAGCTATTTATGCTTGCAAGAGAATACAACTACTACTTTGTCAGCTGTACAAGGTAGATAGACCAGGAAACTGACTCCACAAGATGACTGGAGCTATACTTTATTGAGATAGGCTATAGTAACAGAATCTTGCAAGTCTCCCTGTGTTTTCCCACCCCTCTCTCTTATACCCTAGAGCAGTGTTTCTCAACCTTGGCAACTTGAAGCTGTGTGGACCTCAACTCCCAGAATTCCTCAGCCAGCAAGGCTGGCTGAGGAATTCTGCGAGTTGAGGTCCACACAGCTTCAAATTGCCAAGGTTGAGAAACACTGCCCTAGAGATTTGGGGGCAGCCAGACTGAGTCTTTCTCTGATACTCTCCCGCCCTCCTGGGCTTAACACATGCTTTTTCTGCATGTGTTGTTGTCTTAATGGCTTCTGGATACCTTCTCCAAGGTCATTTTCATGGCTCCCTACATTCCCCAATTATAACCACTGCTTTAGTAAGATTCATAATAATCTTACTATTATGTGCAAATGTTATCCTCATACATCAGATCTCCCAACGAAGCCATCCCAAGCAGCTTCATGTAGATCAGTGTTTCCCAACCTGTGTAGCTTCCAGAGGTGCGCACTTCAACTCCTAGAATTTCCCAACCAATGTAGGCACTGTTAAGTATTTTGAGAAGTGACGTCCATATTTATGGATGTTGCCCAGGCTAGAAAACACTGCTGGAGACCAACATTCCCTCAACCTGGCATTTTTCAGACATATTTGGCTTAAAGCCACAATATCACCAGTCAGTAAATGATATGCTGGTCTGTGGTGGGAATTACATCCAACTTACCTAGTGATGGCCAAGTTGGGGAAAAACCAATGCAGATGCTGGCCAGCAGGAGAGAAAAAAATATTTTCTTTTCTTGCAATTACGCAAAGTCTGTACATATTGGAGGAAATTCTCCCTTTGGCAAAGTAGCAAGCCCAATTTAAAGACCGATTTTTATCAAAGCAGCATAAAATTATGAAGCCTTTATCATTTTCTTACTCTGACATTTCATTCTCGTTGCTTTTATTCAAAATACATTCATAAATGGATTTTTCATCACCCATTTCCCCACCAAGAGGACTTTTCACCATAAAACCGATTATTTAAGGAATTAAAATTTTAAAAATGAGATATCCTCAAGATAATACAAAGCAAGGAGTAAAGGCATTTCTGGATAGCCCCAAAATCTATCTTAGTTACATTCATGCTAAAGCAGGTTGTTCGGCTATCTAGAAATGCTCCCACAATCCTATTCAGTTCTCCAAATTTTTGACTTACTGACTTTACCAACTCGATGATATATGAAGCCCAGTAAAATACACATTCAACATCAAAAAGAGTTAAACTGTAAAGAGCTTAGATTGAAGATATAAACAAGAGGCTTTAAGCCATGCCTTTGATTTTATTTAAATTTCTGGAAAATGCTCAACCTATGGAAGTTTACAGCACTTACTGTATATTCTAGAACAGGTTTGGATTCGGCTCGAGGTCTGAAAATGTAAAGGTTTCCAAAACAGAAGGGTTTCCATCTCACATTAACAGCAGCTTCCTGGCTGTGAAGGCCAAAATTATTCTTTTTTAGATTCCAGAAGTCAAGTACACTGTCACATGCACACAAATAACACTTGATTGTAATGATATGTCAAAGGGCAGAAACGGGAAAGGGAAAAAAAACACGTATTATGTGCCAAATGTCACTCGGCTCTTTCCGATTCCTCTAATCAGCGTTTCAGTCCAGGGAGAAGGCCGGACAGAGAAACTGACAGCGCCATGAAACATTGCAACACTGGCATCTTGAAGCTCTCTGTGCAGAGAGAAAAAGGGAGGCACTGATGAAAGATCTTGAGACGTTGGCCAACGAAGAGAAGCTAAAATGCAACTGAAGATATTCATGGCACCAAGCATATTTTGGTCATCCTAGAAAAGAAACAAACGTCTACAGAAATCACTATAAAAATAAATACACCAAGCCCTTGAACTCAAACAATTAAGATGTGTTTTGCTGGTGCCAAGCTGTGCTGTCAACAGTTCGACTGCCCTAGAGTTGAGGCTACAAGTGAACATGAGAAAAGCGAACATTTGATGGACCTTTAAAATAAAATTTAAAAAACTCCTCTTTATCCATGACTGTTTGTTTGTTTCTTAAACATATTTCTATGCCTAGAGAAGGATTCTACAACATGAGAATTATATTTGTGCACCATACCCATGGAGACCTTGCTCAACACACCCCTTATTCCACTGAGATCCTTTAAAACAAAACAAAACAAAACTCTCAGGCAATCCAATGTCCTCAAAAGAAAGAGCTGAGATTCTAGAGCCCACCCATTCGATTCTTCAGAATGCTGGAGAAATTCTGGAGAAGGGAAGTTTGTGGAGAAAGTTCAAGGCTGGTCCTTGCCTTTGCCATGCTTGGGGGCAATCACAAAAATTGGTGGATTTCTAGGAGCAGGAGAAGCCATTCCTCCTAACGCCCTATGCTACCTGTCTCCAGGTGTTCTCTCTGCAAAAGGCCAGAGAGGCAAGATGGTGGCCGTAACAGGGCGATGAAAGCTCTGCTTGCTTTTTATATGCAATGCAGACGCTGCGCATAAAACTAGATCGACCGTACTGTCACAACTACTATCTTGACTTTTTTTGACCACATCCTGCTGGGGAATAAGCCCTCCATCCAGAGTCACTTGCTGAGATGGGCAGCCATAGAAATCAATCAATCAATCAATCAATCAAATAAATAAATAAATACCTTACTACGGAATTGCTTCTGAGCTTAATAAGGCTGAAGTTACTTAGCCAATGATCTGCCCTGAAGTGTTGTTAATCACACAGAGGTTGTGCCATTGTCACAGACGGAAGCGCCTGCAGGATCTGAAGCTTCCATCAAAATGTCGAAGGCAGCAATGCCAGCTCTCCTCTTTTGTAGGTGTGTGAGACCTCCTGGCACATGTACAGAAGAGGCAGAGCTGGTGTCATGACAGCACAACCTTGCTTTCATCATTCCGCCCCCTCCCTGCCACCCCCTGCAAATGTCTTTGGTCATCGCTAATAACGTTAAGATGCAATGTGCTATGTACAATCCTATGTAAAAAAAATCACATTAAGTCACTTTTTATTTTTAAGTTACTTGACTTAGCATACATCGGATTACCCTGAACTATCACCACACCACATTTTAGTCTTTCTTTCTCCGCCATACTGTGAAAGGACACTCCCAAGTATATTCCGGGCCTGAAAATAAATACATATTTATTATTCCCAGCCATGAGAAGCGGTACAGCCCAGCATTATTTGCATCATGAATCTGAAACAAAAGCCCATTGAGGGCAGTTGCAATTGTTATGCAGCTGCTGTGACAGGAAATGAGAAATCTGTAGCCCAAGCTCTTATTTACACACCTCCTATTTCCAGTTATTATTCTTACGATAAGCCAGTACCATGGGAGAAATATTTTTATGCTTATTTGCTTTGCTTTGTACTCTTGCTCAGTGACATTTTGAATGAGCAATTTGTATAGCACAGCAAGCAGGTAAGGAAGGATTTAAAAATGTGGCTTTGGGAAGTGAGCCACCATAGTTCTGAGACTAGCTTTCTTTCCATGCACACACATCTTCTCTGTCCAGAAATCAAAGCGAGAAACGATAAAATATTTCAAGGAAAACGGTCTCCAATTAGGGCAGAGATGAAAGCAATGCTCGGGTAAATGAATAGAAAAATCCAGACGAGGTTCCAAAGAAGTAATCAATCACAAAAAAGATGAACCTTGCAGGAGGCCAGAGCCAGAAATATTTAATGAAAAAAATGCCCAGTCTGTTTTAGAGAATTATCTTGTGCTTCAGAGATAATCCTTGTCATTCTACTGGCAAGAAAAAAACAATCAGCACAATGCTGCTTCTGTCCCCACCAAGAATATTTTTCTTGGTTTGAGAAGGAAAATACACCAAAGAAGAAGATTGTCTGAAATGTGTTGAGAATTCTCTCAATAAATATTTCTGGCTCTGGCCTCCTGCAAGATTCATCATTTTTCCATTACTGATTAGATTAATATGTAACCTGTAACTCTGAACAACTTAATCTATAGCTCTGAAATCTCCTCAGACATATTCTGATGAAATTAAAATAAAATTGGTTGGTGGAAATCAATGTTATGTGTTTTGGGTATTTTTAACCATTAAAACACGAATTCATATTCTTTTTATTAAAAAGGGGCTTTATTTTCACGAAAGTTGGAAAACAGCATAAGTGTCAACAACGTCTTTCAAGAAGCTTAGAGCGAGTGCACGCTCACATACCCACACACACACAGGAATGACTGAAAGCAAACAAAAAAGTATTTTCTATATATTGTGTCACAATTTTAGATGTCTTCTTTCCAGGGATCCCTGATAAATAAATAGATAAATAGATCTTTGATCCAATTCAGCAAAGATTATGAAACCTATTGTTTAAAGTGTTTAAAAAGTTGCATACAGTTTGTATGTGAAAATATACAGAGCATTATTATGATGAAAAGCACATAATTAAAGATTCCATTGTATAATAATAATAATAATAATTATTATTATTATTATTATTATTATTATTATGTTTTTAAAAAAACAGCCTTGTTTTAAACTTGGAAGCTATATAAAACTCCCAACCCCTAGCATTTTTCTACATTTTTCTAACTCTTGCATATTACCTTTTGGGTGGGAAGGAAAGAATTTCCAGACAGTCAAAAGTTATTGTGGTTCAGAATTCCCAACAATCTATAGAGGGTATCAACCACAGGCAAACCTTTCTTTTTTATTAAAAAATACTATATTTTATGTCTCAGCATCTATTCAGACACACGTTGACAGAAAAGTCTCTCACTCCGCCTCCGGTTGGAGTGGAACCAGCAGTCACTTGAGTGGTTTGGCCCCAGGTTACAGTAGCTTTTCCTTTTCAGGGTGGGGATACTGATGGCCGGGCTCTGCAGGGTGGAGATTCATCCCGGAGCCGTCTCCGGCCCCGCTCTGCCGGCGGTCTGGATGGGAGGATGGGGGATGGTTGCAGGAAGCTGGGATCTCCTCCGCGCCTCCCCTGCCCCTCCAGTGACAAAGACAGGTTTCTCAACATGTACTCCATTGATTCTATTTTGGCTTCCACCACTCTTAGTCTCTCAAGGGTTCAAGAGTCCCCTCTCCTTCGCGTGCCCGGTTTCCTCTCAGTTGACACCATAGTAGATTCTTTGTCTGGGCTTAGCAGGAACCGATACTTCAAGGACGTCCCCGACATCCCTGGTTGGGGTTCCCCCACTTCATCCAAGGTGATCAACTCTGCAAGCAATTCGCTGGGTGCCGGTTGCTTTGGCTCTTCCCCATTGTCTGATTCCTCTGCATCAGAATTGGAATTCGATTCATCCCTTGACAGGTCTCGGGATTCTGAAGGTTCTGGGGTGAGATTCAGTTCTCCGCTCTTGACCGTCGACTCGGGCACCAAGCTAGCCGTCTCCTCAAGTCCCCCGGTCATGGATTTTGACTCAGCCATCGTTAACTATTTTCCCTCACAAGAGACTGATCTTGTTAGGAGCTAATGGTACAACTTTGGGATTCTCAGCTTTATGTAATGGTTGCCTATTCTAAAACACCATCAGACTCATGAGCAGGAATTCAAAGATATCTGATTTATTAAAGAATAGTATGCAGGATCACAGAGAAAGCTGAGAATGATGAAAGCGCGCCAAATTCAAACTAAAAACCCTCGGTGCAAATAAAATCCCTCCCCCCGTAGAGTCTTCTCAAGTTCACAATCCCAGGTGCTCCTAACAGTTTCTGATGGTCTGCGGGAAAAGGCCTTGAACAGAGCACATAACCCAAACACATTCCATTGTCCTGATTTCACATACAGAGCTTGGTACAAGGTCTCACAGCAGCTCCCTCCCAAACAGAAACACACGTCAGCGCCATGGCAGGTGAAACATTACGATGTATAAACTACATTGAATCAGTGAACATGACACCCAGACAGATAAACCCCAAAAGTCAAGGCGGGTCTGATCTGCCTCTCTTTGAATGGCTGCTTAACTCCTCAGTACTACGCATGCGTTTTCCCCCCTGGATAGGGGCCCCCTCCTGCTCACCATCAGTACTCATGACATCTACTATCTATGAACTGGTATTAATATAACGTGTACAAGAAAATTCCACTATGTTTCCTGCCCCAAAATATAATTGTTTATTTAGAGTTCCTATATATATAGTTAACAGAAATATGTGAAACACATAGGATGAATCTTACTGAAATGAAACTAGATTATGGGCTATTCTTATTTTATTCTCAGTATCCTGGAGAACTGGGCCACTGCCTTAAAGACTCTGTGTTAGGATGGCACCAGCAATTTGCTGGTGAATGGAGGAAAAAATATCTATCTGTCTATCAATCTATCAATCTATCAATCTATCAATCTATCAATCAAATTTATCACCGCCCATCTCCTAAAAGGGACTCTGAGTGGTTTAACCTCAATGTTATTTCAAATCTTGTAAGATATCTTTAGAAACAAGGGAACGGTTTTCTATATGTCTTGCCTGTCTTGACAGTTACTCAATCTATAGCTGGTAGGATTTCAAATGAGAAAAAGAGTATCTAGCAATACATTATAACAAAGACTGCACTGCAATCACACAGAAGACTGAATGAATTCCTGGAAGTAAATAGCAGTGCCATCCTTATTCTTGCCCTGTGGGAACCCTGTTTTGGTACTAAATCCTCAAACTCAACATTTTATACCACTATGATCCAAAAGTACTTTTATTTTAAGATCTTTGCTAAATCATTTTTACTATATTGTAAGATCTTTACTGAATAATCTACTGGGCAGATTTACTATTTAAACACTCATCAGTAGTTCAACATGATCACTGCTATATTGTACATATTTTTAATTAGAAGTAAGGTAAGCAGATTTGTCACTGGTAGCCTATTACTAGTCCTTACTTGGATTAAAAATGCAATATTCATTTTCAAAGGAAGCAATTAGTTCCTCCTTTTTTGTCTTGGGAAAGAGGAGCATAAAGGCAAAACGATTCTTTGATTCAATCACCTATCTGCATAAAATATTTGTTTGAGATGCTCTCGTTACCCAGTATTCCCAGTTTCTGCGAATATGTTATTGTTGCTTTTCATGGGTGAGTTTCCTGACTCAGCTGCGCATGAGAAGCCCTGCTGAAATCAAGGAGAGAGCCATGATGCCTCCTTTAAGTCCTATTCATTTCCACAGGGCTATGATTCACTTAATCCAACTGCTGTTCCTCAATTCTAGAAAGACTCTGTTTAGAAAGAGTATAAACATTTATTGATTAAATAAATTCAATTCATTAGGTATATTCTGAGTACAGTAGCGTGTTCTGAAATATGTATCATTTTAAGGAAGTCACATTTGAGCATTTCACCAGGCAAGATTAATTATAGCTGCTATTATAAAGTGTGAAAAAAAAATCCGAGATCACTTGCATTACTTTAGGCAAGGAGAGCTGAGTGTCATTTCATTGGGTAGAAGTGCCTTCAGGCCTATCTATTTCCAGTCATTGAAAAATGTGCAAAGCATTTCTCCCTTCAGACATCAGTGGATGAGATCAAGGTGGGGACGTTTGACACAAGAAGAGATATAACATTTTTGGAAATCGTGAAGCAAAGGAGATAAAAGGGTCCCTCCCCCCCATTTCTTTTGGGAAATATAGAAAGGTTGGGGGGGAAAATTAAATATATGCAATACTGTTTAAAGCATCCTTTAAAAAGTAGAGGATATGAGTCAAGCTCAGCTGCAGGTAACTTATACGGTTTCATCCATATAGTTTTCTTCACAACAACAGAGAAGTGGTTTTCTATTGCCATGTTGCAGAATTGTTGTTTACTTCCCAGTCTAGCTTATAGTCGTGGTGGTCTCTCATCCAAGTACTAACTAGATCTTAACTTGCTTAGGTGTCAAGATCAAGCATTTACCAAGGCTGAGTAGATATTAGCTAGGTGCTCTCTAGAGATACAAATTCCATTTTATATTGTACAATTTTGGTTTAAACCCTAAGTACAGATTTGGAACTGGTAGGTAGATAGATAGGAGAAGGAAAGAGAGAAGCATGTGTGCTATTCCCACAACCTGTGCTTTCAGGCTTAATGGAGGACAGGAGCAGATCCTTCAACTTCTAGAAGAAAAGTTAAAAGCCCACAAGCTCATTTTCTCCTTGTGAAAATAAATGTCAGAACCCCTCTTGAAAAAGGCATGCATTTCTGTCCATGAATTTGAGACTTATTTTGCTTAGCCTGTCTTCCATCAACAGGAGGTTTAACAATCTGAGATTGCGAACAGCCTAACCCTCACCACATCACATCATTTTTTAGAAATCATTTTGGGCTATTAAAAGGTTAGGAAAAGGGTAATAACCCATCGTTCAAGCTTTTTGAAAAATAACTAAGGCGGCCTCATGAAAGTGAGAAAAAAGATAATTTTCCCCAAATTTATTGGGTTTTTCCCTACGCTTTCCACCTCTAGGCACAACCTTGTCTCTTTCCAAGTATATATAGGTATATTGCCACCTTGGTTTTATGAGAAATAAACAGAGAGGTTTTATTATCTAAATTTACATCTCTAAATGTGTCTTTAACTGCCTTGCCTACTTGGTAGATGAAGGTTTTACTTTAATAAATACTCTTTTTTTCCCTCTAAGCCAGTCCCACAATCTTGGCCTCTGAGTTCAAAGGACACTTAAGAGAAGTTGGATTCAGTGCCTTCAATACGGAGGAAGACCATACTGTTTTAACCATTCAGTCAGTCAATGGGCTACATTGTTCATCTGGCAATCTCTCTCCTCTGTACGAGTTATATTGTTCCAGCAAGGCTAATGGAAAGCATTATGCCTCAGAGAGCCAGAGGGGAACAGTCAGTCATCTCTGGAAGCCAAGAAACTAAGACAAATAAGGACAAATGGCCAAGATGCTACACACAGCATAGGACAAGCCAGCTGAACCAACACAAACAGGCACCGCAAAGATGCGTTTTGTCAAGATAAGGCCATTCTTTTATCCAACAGAGCAATTCCTTAACTCAATTTTATTTTCTGAAAGAACTAGAACGCAAAAAATGCTCAGGCTATATGAAATCAAACACCAGCATCAACTTCACTGAGAGATAGCCGTCTGGGCAAATCTCAGCGTCTGCACTTCTTTGCTATGGCACAGTTGAAGCAGTTTGAAGCCGTCAGACGTATTGTGCAAATGTTTGTGTCTAGCACCATGCTTGTGTGCCTTCCTTTCAGTGAATCTCAATCTAGATTGAAACACACTGACCTTATGATGACTGGGATGGGCACCTTCTGCAGAACGCTGGCATTTCCAGATTAATTTGCACCAAAATTAAACAACTTAAATTTTTTAAGCTTCTTCGTTTTGAATATACTTCACTTCCATAATACTATGCAGCATTCCAAAACAGCAGAGTGTCCCTACCAGTAATGATTTTTAGTATTTATCTGGATATTGATTTTAGCTCAAAGGGACCCTAAAGAAGGATTTTGAATTGTCTAGATTGGTGGGCTTTACAGAGTCCCATCCTTTTTGATGTTCAGCTTTCACTGGCTACAAAACTTGGCTGCCTCAGGAAATACTTGATATGACTGCCTGGATTTTCAAGCTTTGGAAGAAGTCAGGAATTTTTTGCATTGAAACCACTTGGAGAGGAGATCCTGACAATATAGTTCAAGCTGAGAATGACACAATTTATATTTGTTACCTCAACTTCACCCTGATATGATGCTATGATGCCAGAGCTCCACTTAAAAACAGGGGCAAGCAACTTCTCCTTTAGTGAAGACTGACATCAGAAGCTCTTGTTTGTTTCAACACTTGAAACCCGTTTATAACCTTGTTTATTTGAACTTGTTATTACCCTTCAGTTGGGGTGTGTCCCTAATAGGGCAGAAAAGTAATACCACAATTAAATCAACATACAAAGCATAGCAAATCTGTATCCTTTGACTTGCTGTTCCTTGCTTTTCTGCCCTTTCCGATTTTTGCCTGAAGGTAGAATTACAGACTGAACAAATGTATAAGTGCCAAAGCTTAATGAACTGGTGAATTTGGGAGCAGCATAATAATATCATGTAACATGAGATCCAGGGAAAATCCTCTCTCTGAAACTCTTTTTTAATTTTTTTGGGCTGTGAAAACAGAACATTTGGGGCCAACTCAATTTCAATTGTTTGAAGCTGCATGTTAGATCATAAGTAATCAGCTCATAAGAAACTTTTCCTACAGCCCAGAGGTAAGGAAACATGATTCTCCAGATGTCCTGCAACTCTCAGGAGTCACACCATCCTGGCCTCAAGGTAAACTCCACAGTGGGGTGATCTGATGTGTCTGATCTTCGATCTTTCATTTTATGCAGTCTTCCTGGGTTTCTGTCACATCTTCTGCAAAGCTGGCTGAGGAATTCTGGGAGTTGAAGTCCACATCTCAAGTTGCCACGGTTGAGAAACGCTGCTCTAGGCTAATTCTCAGAGGCCTAAGAGAGAACAGCTTATTCCTATCTCAGCTGGTTATTACAAGAATGTTGTAAGATTAAGAAATTAAAGCCTGGGTTAGTTCTTCCTCTTCTTTCCTCCAATATATATTTTTCTTGAGCCTCAGAGCAAGCTTGGAGGTGCCAAAGGAATTAAGGTGGTCAGAAGTCTGTCTGTCCATCCATTTATCTCTCTGTATACCCACACGTCTTTCTGGGTGTCCATCAGCTGGATACCTTTCTGAACCCCATTGGACAGCAGCTGGCTCCTCCATTTTAAAACGCCCTCCCTCCCAGTCACATGACCCAGATTGGGGCTGTTATTGAGTGCTTGTAAAAATCCCCAAAGCCATGCTCTGCATGCTTTCCCTACATTAAATTGTAAAAAGCTCTAGGAATTCTTCCAGTGGATGAAGAAGGTAAAAATGCGTTCAGGAAACACAGCAATCAAATCTTTGAATGTGTGCAGTGAGAGGCACTATCATGGCTGCATCTCCTTCCATACCTTTAGCAACACATCTAAGCATTATCCCTTCGTGGTTCATATATATCTTTCCATTTGTATGCACAATCTTAGTAAAGCGTAGAAAGCGGAAATGCTAATGGGCAGATTCATCTGATTAATCACAATTCATCTTTAGAATAAGATAAAGTGGCTGAGTTCATACAAGATGCTAAACTGAAACCAAACAAACCATATCTTTTCTGAAGTAGGCCATACCTTTACAGCGATGGTACACGGTTGTTTAAAACTTCATATAATACAGTATTACTTTGTGAACATACCATTCATTAAGCCATAGTTGGTTAAGCAAGAATATGTTGGAAAAGTCACAACTGGCAAGGTTCACATAATACATTACGGCTTTAAAAAATTGTCAAAATTATGTACTCCCTTAACTGAAGTTGCTGTAAAATTGAATGCAACGTCAGGTGGCAATTGCCTGAAAGAGGATTCCTTGCTTTCACTATCCCACCCTAAATATTATATATTGATTTCCTCTATTAGCACAGAAGGTTGCAAGTATGTTTTTCTTTCAGTTTCTTTTGTTGTACGCCAGAAATTCCAGAACCTAAGGGTGGGTAGTTTCCTTGTTCAAAAAGCTGTTAAGCAGAAACGGCTTCCTTCCAATCAGAAAACAAGGGAATAAAGAATAGAACATATGCACACCACAAGGGAAAATAACACTAGAAATGTCAGTCTCAAATATAGAAAATAAAAACTAGTTAAATCAAGTGCTGCATGTTTGCATCATTGCCTCACCTAATTCAACTTAGAAAGAACATGTCTCATAGGCTGCTTCAATCAACTGCTTCGGTTTATTGATCTCTTTTTCCAAGCAACAAAAGACAAAGGTTTCCTTTTTATCATGGGGGTGGGCTGAGTTGAAAGTGAGGCTGTGTTCATATATTATACCAAAACATGGTTTATTTAACCAACGTTTTTAACAAACCACAATTGGATGGAATTGCATAAAGTACATTATGGCCTAGCATCCTGAACCAGGCTACTGTGTATTACAGTTTCTTTCACTTTGTGCAGAAACATGCGCATGGGTATATTCTCATTCAATTCTCATATCTCAAACATGTGCTCATTTTGTGTGTAGAAGCACTCTTAGAGCAGAAGCCAATTAAATGTTCACCAGAACTTACATTTCACGTCCATTCCATCAATCTGCCTTTTTCTTCTCAAAACACAGAAAACATTGGTATTGGTTGAAAACATTGGTATCATAAACATAGGGTTTATGACATAATGTGCTGTGTGAACCCATGCAACTGTACTTAGTCAGCAACTGTCTTCAACAAGTTTCAACTAGGGAGATAGATACACAGATAGATGACATATAGGTTTTTTTTTTCCTATTTTGTGAAGCTGCCCAGAGTTGTTTGCAGAGTTGGGCAGCCTAGAAATTGGATAAGTAAATAAACTTAGCTTACTGTATGAACACCACTTAAGCCAGCTTGGTGTATTCCTTCTTTCCCTTTGACTTCTTACAGAGCATTAACTTAACTTCTTGTAAGCTGCCCAGAGTCACTTGTTTGTGAGATAGGCAGCTATATAAATATGGATGGATGGATGGAAGGAAGGAAGGAAGGAAGGAAGGAAGGAAGGAAGGAAGGAAGGAAGGAAGGAAGGAAGGAAGATGATTAACAACATCAGGGCCTATCCAAAAAAGATGGTACCTGAATTCAGACTTGGGATGCAGGTTTCCTACCTTAAGCCACTTTTGAGCCAGAAGTCAACTCAAAGCCAGTTTGAATTTAGGTGACCGAGATTTGGTCCTGTTAACCACACAATCGCAGCAAGCTAAATACCTTGTATTTATCTTAGGCCCATAAAATCCCAAGGCTTGATATTAGACCCTTGGGTCACCTGAAGCATTCAGCATCAGTCAATATTCTAGGTAGCTTACAAAACAAATGCCACAGAGTAGTGGAGAAGAAAATGGCTGGATTCATATATCACACTAAACAACCATTGGTTGGTTTGGTTTTGCGTGATGTGTCACTGTAGCTTGTGAACCATGTGTTATGCCAAAGCGTGATAGGTGAACCAAGCTAACTGCCCCTCATTTAACAATTCACAGCTTAGCTGTTGCAAAAGAGAATTAGCTTTCCATTTCTCTTACATTAACCCCCATCCAACTAACTTTTGGGGAGAGGTTAACCTAATACCTTTTGTAGAGTTACTATCATTACCTCAGAATGCATTGGGTCTATGCAAAGTCAGAGTATCAGTACGCCTATCGTGAACCTATTTATCATTTTCTTTCAAATTTCATAAGTCTTACATTAATAACTTTCTCTTACTTCCCTGCTGCTTATAAGACTCTTGAACTGTTCTTCCTCCCCTTCTCTTATTTTATTTTTCATTCATATGAAAGTTTATTGGGAGGGAATACTGAAAGGCTTGGGTCAAGGTTATACTATGCCAATTGCTTGTGGAACAGGGAAAAAAAAGAATAAAAAGAATAAAAGTTGCTGAGAAGTTTGTTTATTTATTGTATTTATATGTTGCCCTATTTGTACAGAGTCAGGGCAGATCACAAAAATCCACAGTTCAAGCCTCTGTGGTAAATTACATAGAACAGCAAAAAGTCCACAGCTAACATGTAAATTTTAAAATGTACACAGTAAATACACTGTGTAGCATACAGTAATGCTACAGCAATAACTAAATCATACATAAAATCTCAACAGAGTTCATACCGACTGGTCTCCATCTAAGATGGCTGTCTAGTCCTCAATTTCTGCCCTGCTAGATATTGATACGTTATAAGGTCTCAGCTACAAGTTATACAAGACCACAAATGAAACATTTGCCTATATAGGTCAAATCACTAAATGATCTGTCTACATACGAGGTATTCTAGCTATTACAATAAATCTTTCAAGCGTAGCACAATCGAACTACACCGTGGGTAGATAAGGGACTGCAAAAATCCCAAACCAGATCAAGTCCCTAGCAAAGACATAACTGTTGGCTATCCTGCTCAAGCAGTATGGAGTTTGGCTAAGCAGTTGGATCTTGTTTTGGTACTAAAACTGGAACAAGCAAAAAGACAGGAAGCTGACATACAAAGCTAGCTTATATCAAGGAGACTGCTATCTGACATAGCTCAAGATGGTCTTATAATTGATTGATTATTTTTCTATTGTGTATATCACTTTTTTAGCCATCCCAAAGATGGAAAGTCTTGCCAGCCTACAGATGTGCTAGCCTGGAATTCTGGAATTTGCATTCTCAAACCAGTCGACGGGCATCAGAGTTGATTTAAACATAGAGTCTTTGAGATAGGAATTTTCCCAGACCATCAGTGGCCTCACTCAGCATGACTAGATGCTCTTTGGCTCAAAACAGTCTTTTTGTAGCAAGGATTTTGATTTTCTACCAGTACTCCTGGCACCCAAAGTCCATCCATTCCATTATCTTAAAGTCATAGATCAATTCATACCAGGTATCTATTTATCAGCTAAACACATCTGACACACCAAATATTCTGCCAGATGCTTGCTTAATAGCCTCAAACCACCACACCAGCTAAGTACAACTTTACGTGGCCTTTAATAATACAAGAAGGCAGAGCCCATGGTCGTTCAGCAATATTAAGTCAAGGCATTATTTATCATGAAATACATTGTTTTCATCCAAGTCATTAGCTATTGCCTAGCAACCATATGCCTGCTACATCCAAGCTGAAAGATGGAAACTGACAAGATGAATTTTATAATCTTTAACATATTCATCATTCTGCAACTCCTGGAATAATGCAATGTCACTCACAAGGTTATAGCTGTCACTCACCAAAATCACTCTTCATTTGGCTTGCTATAAAAACACTCATCACCTCTTCCTCATGTTCTCAGTGAAGCAGACTAATAACAGGGATCTTTCAAAAGAGTTTGACCCTCATTTTATGATATGGACAGTTTCTGCTTGAATGTGCCCTCTGGAGATTGCTGGAGGCTGTCTACTTTAATATCAGTAGCAGAGGGTGTGTTTATCTTGCCACCTCTATGTCTTCATTTTCTGAAACACACTGACCAAAGTCCATATTACTGCTCTTCAAATGCATAGACTCCTGATCATCTCTGATGATGCTAATAGGCTGCTATCTACTTTTCTTGAAGTTTTACATATAAGTCTGACATAAAGACAGAGGGTACCACTGCATCCACATGTTCACACTGCTTGACCCATTAAGATTCCCAGAGTGCCGTTCTTCACAGATTGGATTTGGAAGCATTTCATTGGTGTTCCTAAATAAAATAAGCTGGAAGTCCATTCTGCTTCCATCTTGCCAAAATGCTTTAGGCTTGGGGAGTCCTTGGTGCTTTCCGAGCTTCTGTTTGCTTGCAGATGTTTCGTTGCACCACTAGGTGCAACTTCAGTGCGCTGAAGGTGTTGCCTAGTCGGGCAATGAAACGTCTGCAAGCAAACAACCAAGCAAACACCCAAGCTCAGAAAGCACCAAGGATTCCACAGTTCAACCCTGAGCTATAGAAATTCTCTTCTATTGGTGCATTAGGCTTGGTAAAAAATATTTTTTTTAATTTGTCAAATGAATTGATACTTTAAATACAAACGTATAGCAATCACCACATATCTGGGCTCAAGAGCTAAGAGGACTGGATCTAGTTGCCCATGGATGGGCTAAAATACCAGGCAGGTAACTAAACTGAGAAGTTAAAACATCCCAGAAGAAAGTAGTGGTAAACCAGTTCCACATTGCTCCAAGAAAGCTACCTGGATGTGTCCATATAGTTCCTACAAGTTGAGCTCAACTTCTGGAAGACTTTACTGCAGCTACCACTTTCAGTGCACAAAGCAAAACTTCGTGACAAGTGTACTCATACTCTGGCTTTGCATATACCCAATGCATTCTGAGATAATGATAGTAACTCTGCAAAAGGTATTTGCTTTAGCCTACCCCAAAAGCTACATGCCTTGTGTGGAGCAGAGTGGTAGGCGGCAGTATTGCAACCGAAAACTCTCCCCACGACCCGAGTTTGATCCCAGCAGAAGCTGGATTCTCGGGTAGCCGGCTCAGGTCGACTCTGCCTTCCATCCTTCCGAGGTTGGTAAAATGAGTACCCAGCTTGCTGGGGAAGGTGACGACTGGGGAAGGCAATGGCAAACCACCCCGCTATAGTCTGCCAAGAAAAATGTCGCGAAAGCAGCATCCCCCCAAAGGGTCGGACATGCCTTGGTGCTTGCACAGGGGACCTTTCACCTTTCACCCCAAAAGCTATTTGGCTGGAGGCTAACAGAAGAGAAATGGAAAGCTAATTCCCTTTTTCCAACAGCTTGTTGACTTCCATGCTGTGTACAAAGGAAAGACAGAATTTCAGTGGAATCCCTACCCAGCCTACTCCCTAATGACCAGGATGGATAAATTTCTGAGGAAAAAAATGTTACAAAAGTCCTAATTCTAACAAATGGCAGGTATCAGAAAACCTAAGGACAAACATTAAAATACACACATGTGTGTGAATTCAAAGGGTCTAAGGAAATAATACCACCCTTCTATAAATGTATGAGGTTCCACTAAAAAATGGTTAAGAAAGTGGATTGAAAAACTGAGAAGTCACAATTTCTTTGTCTTAACTGTGTCAAAAGCTAATTCCTTGAATGACATCAATCAACAGCAAACTTCTCCTTGAATTCAATGATACTAGTACTGGCTTGCTTTAAAGGGCTAATAAAAGGGCTAATAAAAGAACTGCTGAGATGCACAGCGTTAAGCTGGTGTAGCAACCAGAGTGCTCTCTGTGAACCAGAGATATCCATATTCAAGTTCCAGGTCAACCTCTGGGCTGGTTACTATCGCTCAGCCAAAATGACCTCTCTCATGAGGATGCAGATGGTTCAGAAGGCATGTCTACCATCCTAAGAGCTTTGAAGGAAGGCGAGATTAAGTGGTAATAAATAAATAACGTATGCATACACACTTAGGAAGAGTACTGTGTAAACACTAAATCAACTATTTATTTCTCAATGTAATTTAGTACAGATTACAAAACAAGTGCCATTCAAAATGCTTAACACTGGTGCAGAGCAACCAGGGTGGCCTTTACAGTTCTGCCAGCACTTTAAGATGCCAGCTTCATGCCCAAAGCAAACAAGCGTGCACAGCCTTTTCAACATTTCATTCCTTGCTGATGATCAAATAAATTGGCCCACCTGAAAAACACTGGCCAAGAGAGCTAACATGATGTAGTGGTTAAGGTGCTGGGCTAGAAGCAGGGAGACCCCTCAGCCATGGAAGGGATGTGGTGGAAAAAATAGGAGAGGTATGACACCTTGAGCTCCTGAACTAACACTGGGATATAAATCTAAGAAATAAATAACATAATGATGATAAAATTCAGTTTGGGCAACTGGCTTCATTCGCATGAACAAACCAGGCCTGAGAGTAAAGGACATGGTGCTATGTGCCAACCCAAAGCATTCTGCCAAGCAACTCGTCTGAAAAATCTTTCTTCTTGCCTTTGATATAATGTGATCTATGTGGACTGTGTTTAAATTTGTCTCTGTACGTGAGACAAGATATTGTCTCCTATAAAGCAAAGAGCTGCACATAATTACTGATCTGCACATCTAAGTTGTGACTCTTTTCTCAAGATTCACTGTAATCCACAGGTAGTAGTATGCTGGAATAAAAGCAGGAAAAAGCAACTGCATGCAATTATCTAGGGCTCTCTGTTCCATATATATGACTGGTTTTCTTGGATCATTACAGTCTTTATTTCTGCTTCTTCTGAATGATTCACACAACCATATTCTGCTTCTTGTATTCCCTGCCTTTTGCAATACATGATAACGGCAGCTTCAAGAAAGGAAATCTCTGGGCTTCAATAGTATTGTTGTGAACATAGCCCAAAACTAAAAAATGGGCTTTAATTAAGGATCTCAAACAAATGGGGGGGGGGTGCTGGCTAGGGAATTCTGGGAGTTGAAGTCCACACATCTGAAAGTTGCCAAGGTTGAGAAACACAGGGCTAGAGAATAGCTCCTGAACTCTACAGCAATATCAAATGTCAATCTGACCCATACTGGAACCATCTATCTGTTCAGCTGCTCTGCAAAGCTAAATCCCATTAACACATTCTGTTAATTCTGTTCAAATTCTAATCAGCTGACAAAATCCTGAAGCAGGCCAAATGGCAGACGTCTCTGTTTATACTTGTCCATTGTTAAGAAGCTGTCCTGTGCTTTTATCCAAGTTTAATCATGTGCAAAATCTCAGAAGTGTTCCACCCCAGCAATTCTATTCCCTGCTCAAAAGAGCAGTTTCTTTCTGCCTCATTCTCCATTAACTGGTGCAAATAAACTAACACAGTTTAAAGCAAGATACATGCTTTGGATACCAGTTTCTCTAGTTCCTGCCAGGTTGAACTTTATGTGGCAACGGTGCCACACATGACCGCCCATTAACGTCTGAGTTAGTGATTTTTATGATTGTTTGTTCAGTCAGTCAAAACTTAGCTTTAAAGCGAATCACAGCACTCTTTGGCAGCTGTGCTATTCAATAAAGAAACTCGGCAAAAACTCTCTGCAGAATGGGAGGGGTGTTCGGGTATTGCCGGAAGCGAAACAAGATAATGCCTGACCAAGTACTTGGACTATATTCTGGGAAAGAACAGCAGTGCCAACAGAATTACTAGAATCACTATTTCTAGAAAATCAAAGCGAAGTAACAGAAAGTCTCTGTCAAAAGACCGAGTGCTCTCCATGGATTTGGTCACACCTTGCTTCAAGGCAAACTGAATCAATCCCAGATTCTGACCTTACATCAGTGTCAAATGCTTTTTTGTTTGTTTGTTTTGCTTGTGTACTTTACAGTTGCCTGAGGACATAAATAATCTAAAAACAATGTTTTCTTAAACAGGAAACTAAATAAGAATGGTGTGTAACAGACAGCATAGAAAGCATTTTCTCATGGTTGACTCCAAGTCAAATTAGTTTCCAATTATGCCATTGCCATACTGATATCTATAAATATCAACTGCTTTAGTTACAAAAGGAAAGGAAATGATAGCCTAATAATTATTCAAGCATATGGCTATATCATTTGCTTAGGTTTTAAAGGCTTTTCACAAACCTCAGGGAGGAAAAGAAAAAGGCTATAGAATAATATAAATCTGTACTTTATATTATTTTAAGCAATTTAAGATATGTGGACTTCATCTCCCAGAATTCCATCTCATGCCCAGCCATGGTTTAACAATCTTTTGTTAAAAAAACTACAATTTCAATTCGTTAAATAAACTACCATGAGGTAGGATCATGCAACCACCCAAGCCAAAACAAACAACAGGCCAGTAAACTGCAATAAAAATCCCAGAAAATGAAACAATTGCTAGCACAGGAACTCAAACCAACATCACTGCTGTTCTTAATTAGGTTTGGCATCAAAAAGAGAAGAGTAACAATGCCAAACAAGGAACTGTAGAGAATGGTTCCATAACCACAAGCTAGATGTTGGTTAACAATCCAAAATTAACAAGAGAAAACAAGAGGTATTGTTGGTCAGGAGAAACCATATCTGGGGTGGGTTCAAACAATTCTGCAGGGAATGGTGCTCCCTCTGAAAGGACTCATTCATAGTCTTCAGACTGTTACTTAAGCATGAGATATCCCTAGATCTCCAGATGATGAGAAGTACAGTTGCACATCTACTTCTAGTGTGCCAATAGCAGCTGATCCTGAACTGCTCACAACTTGCAACTCTTCTGTTTTGGTTACATCACAAATAGGCAAGTGCAATATATTTGTCATTACATTTATAGCCTGACTTTAATGCAGAAGCTAGAAGAGGTATACAGAGGGCCCTCTCTGCCTATTTTTCTCAGCAATAACCATCCTGTGATATAGGTGGAGTTGAGAGAAGGTGACTGGCCCAAAATCACCCTGTGTGCTTCTGTGATGGAGATTGGACTAAAACATGGGTCTCCCTAGGTCTAGTCCCAATACTTGGCATTCTGCATTCCATTACAGCTGAGGATCTCAATGTGATGTTGAACTACATTCCTAAAACATGAAATTTGTCATCTCTTGAAGCACCAGGATATACCTTTGTTATCTATCTTTTGAAAAGTCTCTGTGTTCTAAAAGTGAAAAGATGATGCAATACATTGCTATATGGTATAGATTTACTGATAAGCGTAGGGACTGAAATAACTTTATATAATTATTTATTGTTACTATCTGGATCTTTTTTCTGAATTGTTTTCTTTTTTATTGTAATCACTAATATATTTAGTGGGGGTTTTCCCACTGTATAATCCCTAATTTTTTTTCTAGCCATTGGGAATGTAGGGTTGCGTTAATATATTTTACGATTTTAAAAAAAAATTAAAAAGCTTTGGATCCTGCATTCTAGATCCATCACTGGACAATGGGCTCAACGACATAACCACCAGGGTTCCTTTCAACTTTTTGGTTCTGTACTTAGTCAGTGGTTTTTCTTTTCATATTTCCTACAATATACATTGATTGCAACGCACAATATTTGGAGGCTGAGAGGAAGCATAACAGAGTCTATAGCATTAATAATCACTGGCATTTTTCAAAGGAAGACAAGCAAAAAAATCCAAAGTCTTTCAACCAAAAGAGCTTATGATGGCTGAGCGGTGAGAAGAGGAAATAAGGAAGAGCATGAGAATAATGAATGAAATATGCAATGTAGTGGACATTTTTTGCCCTTGTAACAACAAACTAAAAACTACAAAGAAGTCAAATGCACATACGAGGCTGACGTGGATTCACTGTACAATATTATGTCTGAAAAGAAACTCATCGCTCCAAGAAGTCTGAAAAGAACGTAGGATTTTCAGAATTCCTTAAGTTACAGAGTTACTGACTCTACTAGTACCATCTTCTTTAAAAAAAGAAGTAAGATCAGAAAACTAGTGCTCATTCTTTTCTGTTAGCATCTATAAAAATTAAAGCTGCTCTCATCACAAGATGCATAACATTTAATAGGGGCTTGTGGTTCCTATTAGAACTGCAGCCAGGCATGATGCAGAACAAACCAACCCCTAAACCTGGAGTGAAGATGTTTTAGAAAATGCACTCTTATAAAAGTAGATAACCTTTAATTTAAGCAGGCATGTCTTTCTTCAAAGGTGCCTTTTTTAACTTGCAAATTCTCCTGCAGCTACAATTTCTCTTGCATCTGAAGCATTGATTCCCTGCTTTTAACTGAATTTACATGCCACTGAAAACACTTATTTTGCTTATTTATTTCAAAAATTTGTAGGCCATTCTTCCAAGGTAGTCTTAAAAGCAGCTGATGACAAATAACTGGGCTGCAACAGAAGATAAACCTAAGGTCCAAAATTCACCTTCCTGGGAGTAAGCCCCACCAAACTCTAAGGGCCTTTCTTCTGAGTTGACATACACCGGTTTTTACTGCCAATGCTATGGAAACAAAACAAAACAAAACAAAACAAAAATGTTTAAAAGGATTTACACCATTTAGGTAACCAAACTAATGGAACTCTTTTGAGCAATCATAACAATTCACCAACTAATATCGCAAATTCTGAAAAATTACTTGTAATGCATTACTTTAAAAAAATGAGCAATCAGAATCTCCCTGCACCAAGAAGAAAACAGATGGCTCTAACCTCTGTTAAAGACAGCCTTCAGTTTCGAGTATGTTCTTCATTTTTCAGCTTACCCCATCATGTGTGACAAAGAATATAACTCATTGCTTGACTTCAGGTCTCAAAGATTCCTGAAAAACTGAACCTCCATCAGAGGCTTTTTATACATTTATCCTCAAGCCAAGCACAGCACAGATTGTCCGTGCACATCAGCAGTCCAAGGCAAGCAGAGAGGAAGTGCTGCTGAGTGGCTGGTGCCAAAACAAGCAGGCAAAGTCTGGAATTTGTGAAACCAAAAATAGATGTAGCTCAGTGAACCTTCACAGCTCATCTACTTCTCACTGGCAGAGCACAAGGAGCTAGCACACCAAAGTCTGCTTGGGAGAAGCAGATCAGATGGGCAGCTGCCCCAGTTTTATCAAGCCCAGCATTTTGCTCAACTTGCAGACAAGAGACCAGAAAGGAGGTGAAGAATTGGAGAATGAAAGCAGGAGGAAAATGATGGGACCGCAGCTGCGATTCTGCAAGTTAAGCAAACAGTACAGTTTTCTTCCTCGGAAAATGAAAAGAAAAATCATAATACTGAAAGCAAATTCAAGAGCAAGCTAAGAATCAAGGTAAGAATGGACTAAAGCATCAGAAGATGTTTGGGCCAAATCCAGCTAAAATTAGCTTTTTTTGCTCTGAATGGGAGCACGTCAGTCAATTTAGGCACGTTTAACCAGCTTTCAGTGTGCATATACACAGAATCCTGTTAACATTTCCACGAAGGAACATCTCCAGTTGCTTCTGGACCAAAGGTACCTAGAATTAGCACTCATAAAGCAAGTCTGCAGCTGTTGCATTTTTACCTCCTTAATGTATTGTTTTCCAACAGGCACTGATGGGAAAAACCGCACAGTGGTGATGGTTGTTACCAAGGAAAGACAGTATCTACAATATCAAAACTCAGTGAAAAGGGAAGAATGAATGTGTGATAAAAAACCTTAGCTGAAAGTACCATTCATTTCAATGGGGCTCATTTTCAAGAAAGCATGCATTTAATGGAATTGCTAGTTACCTTCCACCTCACAAAGATGGTTTTGATTTTACACGGAAACATATCAGCACGTACATCTGACAGTCCTTAACTTGACACACTAAGCTAAATCCAAACAAAACACATTACTTAGGTCCTCACAATATGCTTGCCCATCCCTAACCAAACGACAGGATACTGTACTGAATTAATTGTCTGGGTTTACAGAACCCCCTGAATTATAAACCAGCAGCTAGGGGTTTGGTTCACACAACATGCTAAGCCAAAGTATATCTTTGTGGGACAGGTGAACCCAGCCAGGATATTCCGCAGTTTAAGCCTCTTCCCTGAATACATTTAATTGTATGCTGCCCCAGTCAAAACACTCTGAGTAGCCCAAAAATCGCAGTCCAAAAATCCACAATAAAAAGACGAAACCACAAGCAATAAAATCACAACACTAAAAACTGGCAGAACAGCAGCCCCAAATATTGCCACTTACTCCCCAAAACCTCAGCAGCAGAAGGGCAAGTTTTTAACCAGCTTCTGAAAGAGTAAACGAGGAGGAGCCAACCTGGCCTCAGAGGAGAAGTTACTCCATAAGGCTGAGCAACCATTGAGAAGGTCTGTTTACGAGCTTCCACTTCTCTCATGACATACGGAGGGTAATCTTCAGTAGGACATACAGGGTTTTATAGGTTCTGATCACACCTTAAGTTGGACTCAAAAGCAAACTGTCAACCAGTACAGCTTCTAAAGTACAGATGGTATTCTGCTCTAATGGCTCTACATATTAGGCAACTGTGTTTTGCACCAGCTGTAGCTTCCAAATAGTTTCCAAGGGAAGGCGCTTGTAAAGCAAATTGCAGTAAGCTAGACCCAAGATGATGAGGACATGAGTCACTGTTGCCAGACCCTCGTGCTCCAGAAAAAGCAACAACTGATGCACAGTCATAACTGGGCAAAGATTCTGCCGAACCAGCAGGAGCCATGAGTCCAGAGAATCCCCACATTGTGAGCTTGCTCCTTTGGGGGTGTGTACCCCTACCCAGATCCACAGGGCTTCTGGACAAACAGCCTAATAGCGTTCACTCCCATGCAGTTCATCCCAAACGCTAGCTCAGGACTTCTGCTGTATCTCTTCCTTGGTTTAGGGTGGCAATTGAGTATCATCACTCTACCAATAATACTATAACCCAAGTGGAAATATGATCTTTCCCTATGGTTTCTAACAGATACTTAAAAAACAGGGAAAGGGCTGCCAGGACACCTTGGTCCAGCTAGGGTCATAACTGTCCCACCAGCCAAAACTGGGCAAAGGCCCCCATGGCCCTGGCTTCCACCTGCTGTTTAAGCAGGGGCCATGAAACCAGGAGAGCTCCCTGCTCTCCTGGGCATGAGGGGGAATGCGGCCTCATCCAGAGCTGGTTTTGTTACAAAACCGATTTGATGTCTAGTGACAAAACAAGTTGTTTTGCCCCATTCAGACCTTTCCAGTCTCCAAGCACCAATTCAGGACTTTGACAGCATCTCCAACTTGGCCCAAAATGGTGATGTAAAACTGGATGTCAACGACCTTCCCCAGAGTCTTCATTTAGAGTTTTCATTTGGATATTCTTAATACAGGCAAAAGCACCAAGACCCACAGTGGTATTCCCAAGAGCTCAAGCACTATGTCCCCCTCACCCAAAACAGTGAGTGGGAGCACCCTCTAAGAAAGGACTGCAACCATCATAAAATGGTGCCCCCAACTCCCATCCTTTTCAGGGGGTCAGAAAAACATCATGGTTGATGGTACTGAACACTGCTGAGAGATTTAAGAGGACCAAGAGCGTGCACTCCTCCAACTGAGGTCCCAACAAGAGCAACCAATGCTATTTCTTTCCCACAACCAGGTATGAGTCATGAATGAAAAGAATGCAATGTTTCAGCTAGGATTTTCTGTAGTTGATTTGCTTCCACATTCTCAACTACCCTTGTAAGGATAGAAAAGTTGGAAAGTTGGCCAAAGTTGTGGGAAAAAAATAAAAAAACCTCTGGATGAATGTACAGCAAGGATGCATTATACCCTTCCCAGAGAAGTGCTGACTAATCCTTGGAGCCGTTCACATCTCCCCAGGCCAGGAAGAACATAGATCAAGCCCTCCGGTGTCAGAGTTTAAGCAACTCTATCCATTTCCTCAGCTCCATAAGATCAAAAGAATCTCAGATGGCAACACAAGGCGATGTCCTGCTCTCCACAGCAGACTCTGCCCAAATACTGTAATGTCCTCAGAGGTCCTCCCAACTCTGTAGCAGAAATGACCTCCAAAGTCTCTTCCAACTCTATGATTTTTTTAAAAAAATTCTACGTTAAGAGTAAAAGAAAGATAGAATTAGGCTTGCCTAATTAATATTCCATTTTGGTTTGATATTCATGAAATGGTTAATATAGTTTAGCAAAGATCAATATCCTTTAAGGACATGAATGTGCTTTGAATTATGTATCAACAATTTGGAATTCAACATTATGGGAAGAATTATGGATTTCTTATGCATGGGAGACAGCAAAGAAGACCATTATTCTACATTGAAAAAGACAGAATTAATCCAGATTTATAATCTTGGACCATAGGCGAGGCCTCACTTTCGGTTTATGAACTGGTACCAATTGATGAAATGGAAAAGCTGATGCATATTAATTTTATATGCTCAAGGATTAATAATGTATTTTACCAATTAGCATGAATGGTATCTTTTGTAAATAACCTAGTATGCTTTTGCATGTATTCTTCTTCCTTTTTGCATTAAATACTGTAGAATAAAAACTACATTATGCATTAAGTAGTAATCCAATTGTTAATGGAAACATGATCATCAGAAAAATCACCTTCTCTCTCAGTGCATTAAAATACCTTGAAATTGCCTCCTCCTCCTCCAACAGTGTAATGTGCTCTGGGCAATATTTCTGTCACTGCCAATTTAGAAGAGCATGTGGGCGTATTCAGAGATCTTACAGTACCATTAAAACCATCACCAAAAACAACATTGCCCAAGCCAACTCATCACACAGAAAATGAAAATTCCTATCCCCAGGGCACTTAATTCCAAGAGTTCCTTGGACATTACAGAAGTTAACCTTTGCTTTGTCAATAAGCTGGTGTGTATTAGCTAACTGCCAGCACTTGGGAGAAACAACATTCAGCAAGAATTTGCACTGACAGCATTATCTGGCAAAGAAAAACAGTTCTTTTATGCCAAGCTTTACCCAGGATTGGTAATGAACGCTGCCCCAGCCAGATCACTGATTCTACAACCTGGTGTCTAAGTTATTGTGGTTATCTTGCCTCATGGTAAACTGAGCCATAAACATCTGACAAGAAAGTATGTACAACATCTGTAAAACAGATCAAAGGAATTGGGGGCAGGGTAGGTAAAGGTAAAGGTTTCCCTTGACGTAAAGTTCAGTCGTGTCCGACTCTAGGGGGCGGTGCTCATCTCCGTTTCTAAGCCTTAGAGCCGGCGTTGTCCATAGGACACTTCCGGGTCATGTGGCCAGCATGACGACACGGAACGCCGTTACCTTCCTGCCGAAGCGGTACCTATTAATCTACTCACATTTGCATGTTTTCGAACTGCTAGGTGAGCAGGAGCTGGGACTAGCAACGGGAGCTCACCCCGCCGACAATAATCAATAATGGAACAGATACTATTTAGAAATATACCCCCACTTTTGATGCTTACACATCAAAGTCATAATGTGTTTAGTTTGATCTTGGCTTGGCATGTTGTTTGAAGCCAGTCTTTGAGGTTTATAAATCATGGCCTCTGGCTCACATGGTGAAAATGTTGGCTGGAAAAACCAGGAAGTGTCTGCTGCCCAACTAGTCATCATAAAGAGGGCTAGGACACTGTCCAGGATGGCACCTTTTTGGCAAACAGAACCTGTCTGTGGTTTGCTAGATCAGCTGGCACCAGAACACTAAGTAGATGGAGATGGGCAGTGATAGAAATTTGAAAAATAAATAAATAAATAACTGACTCTTGCTTGGCATCATGCATGATTTGCATATATTCAAACACAACTCTGCACACTACAGACCACATATATAACATTACATACGGTTTGCACACAGATGTATTGGCCATTTCAGCAAAAATTAATTGAATTTAGATGGAAAGTGGATAATTTTCAAGCTTGCCGGTGGCTGCATTCATACCTTCATTCCAAACTATACCTTCACTAACCATAGTAAAGGTAAAGGTTTCCCTTGACGTAAAGTCCAGTCGAATCCGACTCTAGGGGGCGGTGCTCATCTCCGTTTCTAAGCCTTGGAGCCGGCGTTGTCATAGACACTTCCGGGTCATGTGGCCAGCATGACGACTCGGAACGCCGTTACCTTCCCGCCGAAGCGGTACCTATTGATCTACTCACATTTGCATGTTTTCGAACTGCTAGGTGAGCAGGAGCTGGGACTAGCAACGGGAGCTCACCCCGTCGCACGGTTTTGAACCGCCGACCTTCCGATCGACAGCTCAGCGGTTTAACCCGCAGCGCCACCGCGTCCCTCACTAACCATAGTTTATTGAATAAACCACAATGGGTAGAGCTCACACATCACCCTAAGCCATTAACCCAATTTATCAATTTCAGTGGTTCATGTAACAATGTTCTTTGCTTGCCTTGGTTTCATACAACGTGAACTCAGCCGATGCCCCTCAACTTTCATTATAAGCAACCCATGTGTTTAATGATGGATGAACATGAGAGGTATTTCTAGCACACTTTGCTATGGTTCAGTTCACATAATACCGCTTAATGTACTATGAGAATCCAGTCAATGTGATTTGGGAACCAGTTTTGAGGATTCAGTGTAATGCAAGAAACAAATTGATAATACTTTATATAATAAATCATGGTTAAGCCAATCATAATTTAGCTTGCTGTGTGAATACAGCCTGCTGCATATACTCAGAATATGGTTCCTATAGTAGCTGTAATATTATATATATATATATATATTTATATATAATAATATTATAGCTATATGTATAATATGTAATTACTTTTACCAATAAATTGAACTCATAATTGGGCTTGCATGCTACACTAAACCATGTTTTGCTAAACTAAGATATAAACAAAGGAACCCCCTTTCTCCAGTAACATGTGATATAATCCCACCCAATTTGCAACCCTCAGCTTCATAAAACATTTCAGCATGGCTGTTGGCCATCAAAAGCCTTTTCTCACTGGTATGAACCATTGTTTACATAACACACATACCCCACACACACACACACACCCAGAGCCCTGAGTTAACTGAGTAGATGGGGGTTTATCATGTCATGCATACAGGACCAATCACTTTGATTTCAACCAAACTTAAATTGGATCCAAGTCTCCTGCTTTTGTTAGTTTTGAGCACTGGTTAACTTTTATGCAATTGTTAAAAGCATGAGGCTTTTTTAAAACTGTGCTAGGTCTCCAAGCCACAATAAAACAAATTCCCCACCCTCTAAATTCAGAGGGATCATGTTAAGAAAGGTTCATTAAAAAAAAGCCATAATCCTTTTAACAGAATGCTGTTAAAATTTGTAAAAGAGAATGAGAAGTTAAAAGCAGAAATTACATCTATAGGTTTAATTGCTCCGTAAGATCATATCCTCTATTGGGAATGCTAGTTAAAAATGGATGGGGGGAAAGTTGAGCAGGTTTCTAGATCAAATCTTGTAATTAGCAAGGTATACTTTTATACCCACAAAATGCCCTGGAGCTATTCTGAATTTTCTATTAACGGCTTTGATTGCTTCAAATTATTTCTGAAAGCAACTGTGCATATAACATGCTTTTTTTTTATTAAGCCACAAAATCTACTCCATAGGCTAAACTTCACTGATGAACTGCACACAAAAAATGGCATAAAGAAACAAATTACAGATCACACTGAATATAAACGAGGTAGGTAACGTTGTGAACATGAAATATCAGCTGTGAATGGCAGGTATCAGAACACACTTGATATCACAAGCTGGACACAAACATCATGCAACTATAAATAATAATTTGAAAGATAAACTGAAAGCCAGCCGTTCCAAGGACAGAGATGTCAATTAGGTCAACAACCAGTAATTGTTCAGCTTCTGGGCTGTGAAATAGAGGGCCAAGAACTTGTAAATGCATGGAAAGGTGCGTAGCATCAGCAGTGGGTTTAAACCGCCATGGGGAAAAAAGTAGAACTTCACCTACTCTACATGCTTAGGGGGCAATCAACTATTTAATGTGGCTTAATTCTAGTTTGCAGAAATGATTTTCCAAGAAACTTCAGCTGAGACCGAGTCTATAAGCAATTTAAGCAGTGGGAAGATGAGGGACTGAGATTTACTGCCAAATCCTGACAGTTTTATAATGTCTGGATTCACACCTGGCTTGGAAAATCAAACAAACTAATTATGACTGATCCCAGCCAATATTGAGTACATTCCAGCAGTAAAATCCTCTGTACTTTGACAAGTGTGCCTGAGTCTAATCCCAAACAACTGACCCTTCTAAGACAAGCTAGCCAGCTTAAGCAAGCCTTTGCATTACTTTAAGCTGAAGTCAGATGACCCAAATTTGATTGTGATTTTCATACAACAGGCTTATCCCATGGAAGCATCCTTCTCCTCTGAAGATGTGCTATTACTATACTTCCTATCTGGATTGTTGAGGGTGTATTCAGCTTGATAGGATTTTCCCAAACAAATCCAAAGCTTTGGTGGAGGTAGGACACAGGTGATGAGCTAATGAAAACATGAACCACAGGGAATAGATGACACCTGCGCCTTGAGTTTGGGACCTGGTCTCCATAGAAATAATGCAACAGATAGCAAACAGATCACATTCCAGGAATTACGGTCAGGAAATAATGTTTGGCATACATTGTACATAGTCAGAACGTGGTTGATTTCTTCACGCAATTAATGAATCCAGCCATGGGTGGCTTACCCAACAATCATGGTTCGACTATGGTTTAACACTTGGTGAACCAAGTCAGTAATGAGAACAAAAGGGTTATGTTGGCCTGGGGGCTCAGATCCTCATTGATTCATCTTATTTCCTTTTTTAAAAAACAACAACACTGAAATACTTTCATTAATCAATTATATACATAACCTACTCAGGCACCACCGGAAGTGAAAAAGATGTCAATAAAAAAGTAACAGAAGAATGTGCAAACACTATATGGTCTATCAGCTGTGAATACTCACCGTACTCTAAACCAGTGCTTCTCAACCTTGACAAGTTTAAGCTGTGTGGACTTCAACTCCCAGAATTGCCCAGCCAGCATGGCTGGGCAATTCTGGGAGTTGAAGTCCACACAGCTTAAACTTGTCAAGGTTGAGAAACATTATTCCGAACTACCACTGGATTCTTCAGCAACACAACTTACAGAATAACACAATATCAATATTGTATATTATCCTACCCCAGCTGAACAATTCTCAGCAGCTCACAATAACACCTCGTAACATGCAAAAAATCCAGAAAGGTAAGACTTCCAACATGCTATACATGTGGTCTGGCTTTAAGATCTTCCAGGGAAGACTGGTCCCACCCTATGCATTTCCTCTAAGGATGGAAACTAGAAGATTAGTCACCTCTCCAGCCTTCTGCTTTCCTGTTTTTCACGCAAAAAGCAACAGTGTGAGCTGCAGGCTGTCAAAATCACCCTTCCTCCTTTCTGTCTTCCTTGCAACACACAACTTGTCTGGGAGATGGTGAACTTCCAGCATTCCCAGTGCCTGAAATGGCTTTGCTGCCTTTTGGTATATTCATTTTATTTTTATTTCATTTATACCAGGCCTTTCTGCTTACTCCAAAACACAGGGCATCTTACAACAAAACAAAACAAAAACCAAATCCTTGAGTACAAAACATAATACAATGGATGCAATTAAAATTCAAAACAAAATTCACATAAGGCATATCCTAATATGACCTAGCTTGATTTTTTTTTCTATTTCCTTTCCTTTTTTTGTTTAAAGTTGACTCCTAAATCAATCACAAAATTTAGTGCACAAATTGATCTTGGAGAATATAAATCAGGGACCAGGGATGACTATCAGCCACCACCTTACGTGTTATTTTTCACAAACTCCCCATTATCTCAGCCTCAGGAAACTTGGCTCATAGAAGACATCCAGACATCTGCAAGGCCTGCTGTCTTACAAACCTGTTTCATGTAACATCCTACACCACAGAAGTTTTAGCCTAGCGTGCTGTGTGGACTCAGCCAACTGCATCTTATTCAAGAAGACACGATTAACAGCACTGTGGCTTTGGATGTGTGAACCCAACCAGGCTTTCCAGGGGAATACAGTGGTTGAAGGGGACAGTTTTGTCAAGTAACTCCTTGACAAAAAAGGGGTGTCAAGATGGTATCCACATGGTCTTAGGCACCATCCTAACGTTTTCTTTAACTCCCCCCAAGGAAGACTCTGGGCTAAACGCACTGAAACTTTCCATCTTCAACCATTGCAAGAGAACTGCATAGGCCAAAAGGCTCCAATCTCTTAATAAGACCAGGGGATCGAGAAGGTCAGGCAGGTGGGAGACCCTATATTCAATTGCAAAACAGTTTTTATGGCAGTGAAGTTTATTTCTTATGTCCCCCAAATGTTCTTTCAAACAGCAATGTTTTCACAGCCCTGCAGAAATCCATAAAGGTGGATTTCTGCTGTTAACCCATGAAGGCAGTCCATATATACAAGAGCAAGCTGTTACCCAGGACGGAGTTCCCAGTGAGAAGACCCAATTATGAGGTCCCTACTGGTAGAACTCCCTTGGGGATGGAACCCTAAGTAGGCCTTCTCTCCCTGGCCTTACTGGATGGGCAGATCCCTTCCAGAGCAGGCAGTTTTGAAGATATCTAGGCCCTGAGCCATGTAAGGTTTTAAAGAAGCAACTGTCAGACTCCCCGATCAGATGTTCCCAGAACACCTTATCGGAATTGCATCCATCTTCATCAAATCCGTGTCAGCAGACTACGAGTCGCCAGCAGGGAGCAGGAGCAGGAGCTGGACTAGAGTGTGAATCATTTTGTTTGGGCTAGGTGTTTATGGTCCAAGGTCATCCGGCCATATACCATCCAGGCCATCTGCTGGTGCAGGGAGGGGGCACATGCCTTTGTGGGTAGTAAGGGGGGAATTAGAGGCTTTTTGAATTTAAACTGTAGAACAAGCAGGAAAAAGCCATTCGCAACTTTGATTGTGCATCGGATGCTTTGCTTCATTAAAACAATTAAAAGAGCGCAAGTCTCTGAACTGTCATTGAGTGAATGCTCGTGCATACTGATCGTTACAGCAACTAGCTTCTTGAACTGCATGCAAGAGGCAACTGGCAGCCAATGAATCTCCCAAGGTAAGGATGTAACATAGACAAATTCAGGTGTGCCCATAACTATCCAAGCAGCCAGGTGCTGAACCAGTTTAAGTTTCCAGATGATCTTCAAGGGCAGCCTGATAAAGATTGCAGCAGTCCAACCATGAGGTGACAAGGCCAAGCCAAGAATTTTCCTGATCCTGCAAAGTTATGGATTGGGCCATTAATTACTCTTCAAATCCAGTTGTCCCAAGATATCCTCAACAATGTGAAAATTGTATGACCCAAGAATAAGCTTTAACAGATGCTGGACTCCTACGAGAGAAGCTATCCACATCAACTCTTCCAAGGGTCATGGTGTGATCCTTGTAATTCTTTTAGCAGCAATGAAGAGAACCTCATACAAAAGGAGCTTGCTGAGCAAGCTCTGGAAAATAGGCAAAGGCGATATACTGCCTGTCTGCTAAGCATTTTGGAGGAATTTAGCCAGTGTGATTTGTAAACCTTGGTTTTATGGCTTAGCATGCTGTGTGAACCCAGCCCATTGTGGTTGTTTTCAGCATCTCATGATGTAGCATGTTATGTGAACCCAATCTTATTTAGACCAGTGAATCATCTTCCTGTTGATGCAACTGAATTTCCAGTTATCTACCTGGGTTCAAATTCTGATTCATTATTCTGTACAAATGCCACCGTTGAGGCAAATGAGGCTCATTCCCCGGGGAAGTCCATGCAGGAATGTATCATAATGCTTTCATTATATTTAACCCATTCAGACACAATCCAGTCCCAGCTCCTCACAATCATGCTAACTGGAATGTAGAACCCTGGGCATTTCCTCCAGTCCTGTCAGGTGTTTCCTACACCACAAAAACACTGGCAAAACATCAAGATGTCTTCTTGACTGGCCAGGCAGATAGCATTGGGCACGGCGTGGACATCACAGCCCATCAGTCCTGCATCCCCAGGCATTGATTGTACTTCTTACCATTTGACGTCTTGGCTGCTCTGCATTTCTGTCTTGTTTCCTTGGACGACTGAACAGGTAGGGCTCGGTTTCAGGATTCACACAACATGACTGTGTTATAGCAGCCCCTCTCTCACACACGACTGGCTGAATTAATGGGTTTGCCCAATATGCTTTACGTGTCCTGCTTATGCTGGGTGAGTCTAAGACTCAGGCAACTGGGTTAAATCAGTAAATCAGAGATCCGTTGAGCACAGACTGGCAATGCTTAGTGTGCAGATGCAGCCATAATGAAACTAGGATAAAATTTATGACTTTTTGCATTCTGATTGTTTTCTCAGAGATTTTAATGTAAGCAGCCTTGAGTATTTCCCATTTGTCAGCCATATAAGTCACAATAATGATAATAATTTGCAAGCAAAGGTTTTTTCCCTTTTTTTCTACAGCATGAGTGGAATTTGTGTTTTGATTTCTTGCAGTACAGGAAGTCTGTCATTTTTTTTAGTTATATTAATCCACGTCTAGACCTCCACAGTAGAATTAGAGTTATTTTTAACTGTGATTGTTTTTATGCATTTACTATTTTTAAATAAGTGCTGTATGCCACCCAGAATCACTTTTATTTGAGATGGGTGGCTATATAAATACGATTAATAATAATAAAAATAATAATAAGTTTCTTGTTTCAAAATGGCAAAAGACCACACAAACAATTATCACTGATCCTAAGGAAAGGAAGATCCAGAAGCCACCAAACTGTATTTAGGGGCCATGAGTTACCCACTCTTATTCTAAAATGAGGACTAATGCATACAACTTCTGTTTCCCCCATCTTAAACAATTCTTGCCGTTCTTGATTTCATCGGAATTGAATGGTGGGGCTGCTGTGACAGTGATCTTTTATTTAAATTACTTAGGGGTGAGACCATGCGTACAGAGGTGTGCTAAACATATTTCCTCTGAAGGAGATCATAATAACTTCAGCAGAGCCTGCTCTCAGGAAAGTATGCCTGCTAAGTCATAGCATGGTTTTCTGCTATGTAACCCTATGATTAACAGCCTCTCATCTAACCACAAAATGACCATGTACATGGGACTGGATGACATGCTAAGCCAAACCACTATATGTTTAGCATACCATGCGAATGTGGCCATCATGGTTTGTTAGTTATGCATTATAGCTTAGCACAATGGGTAAGTCCAGCTGCTGCCTGGAGAATCATGGCTTGTTACAGTCCACAGATAGTCCTTAAATCCCAAGGGGGAAAAAAACTATATAGACATATTTTAAGCCTATTTACTTAATATTTGTGCAATGTACATAATGCCTGTTACAGACACCAAATACCAACAAAATCAGCCCCATCCAGAAAAAACAGCAGCAATAAAAATATCTGATGACAAGGACTTCCCTCAAAATGCTGTGTCGCAGCCAGGTTTTGGGGAGGAATGGGTGGAATCAGATATTATTAATCAATGAACAACAGGAAACATCCAAACATAAGTAACATCTAAAGTTACTTACGGAACTTTTTAAAACAAACACTGACGCTGGTCAAGCTATTCATATCCCTTTGCATTACTTTATTGTTTGTTCTTACTATTTTTGAACAGCCCTTTCTGCCCAAAGTCACACACAAATATACACAGCAGATTCAAAAGCAAGGCATAAAACCACCCGAACATTAAAACAACAGAAATGCCTCCTGGGATATGATGGAGGTCCACTAGAAAGAGGGCTGTGGGGTAGCCAGTTTGCTGTAAGTCTGTCCAGCCTTAGATGAAGGCCTCAGCGCCGTCCTCAGCATATCTACCTGAAGGTCTTCCTGTGCTTTAGATCTGCTGCGTAAATGTCTTTGCAGCCTGTTCTCCCTATTTATATTGTGCTGGTTTTCAGTCTATTTATTTTTGCTCACTTTACGATCGCAGATGCTATATTGCCAACTGCTCAGAAAACGTCTGATTTTATGTAGCCCTATAAATGAGGCAGAAGTGTTAAAACATGGCCTGTGGTTTTGCTTTTGCTTTCCTTCTGCCCCCATCACCATCAGAAACTCTTCCTTCCCATTTCCAGAGAGAAAACCATCCGGGTCCCGGATCTTACCATCTCGAAGCCAGAAACTTAACATCTGTGACTTCTGTGAAATCTACCTTGCCTTCATGATGGGTTTGCCCTTTACTGTAAATCTGAACTCAGCTGACACATCCTGCCCTGCAATGCCTTGATTCCCAGTCGCAGCCCACCTTTTCCCTCCAGATTGCTGAAAGGATTGCAGGGATCTGAAGGTTAACGAGCGAAGGAGCCCTTCTGCACATGGCCAACAGCCTGCATTTTCAGAAAAGGGCCATCTCCCTTCCCTTCCCACCTCACATCTGCTCGCCAAAGCTGCGTCCTCCCAGCACAAATCCTCCTCCGACAGCGCAGCGCGGTCCAGCCACTCCCGTCTCTCCCTCCCTCTCTCAGGATGTCCCCGGGAGACGCAGCGCGATAACACCAGGGGTTGCCTTTCGGCCCCCTCCCCGAACAGCCCGCCCCCCGCCCCCCCCCCCCAAGATCGGAGGAAAGTAAGAGCTCCAAGTCCGAAAGCGGCCGCGGCGCACGTACCGAAAACGGCCTGCGCGTAAAGGGAGACAATGGGGATGCCAAGCCCCACAAGGCCGGAGAGAGGGGCTGGCGGATGCCCCGGGCAGAAAGGGGGCATTCATGATGGGGGGAGAGGGAGGAAGGGCCGCCGCGGCTTACCAAACAGGCCCAGCCGTTCCCCTCCCTGCCCCCCTCCCTCCCCCCCGCGCCAAGCTCCGGATTCCCCCGCTGCAAATCCACGTTCGTCTTTCTGCCGGCTCCCTGCCTCCCCGCCCCGGCCGGCCTCGCCCCGCGGCCCCACAGCCGGAGCTGCCCCGGTCCCCTGTCCGGAGCCCACGCTCGGCTCACCCCTCGGCGGCTCCAGCTTCGCGGCCGCCCCGCAACGCGCTCCGAGGGCAGCCCCGCGCGGCAGCCGCGCCTTCCCTCGGCTGCCCACGGCGTGGCAGCGACGGGAGCCACGCGAAAGCCCCGGCCGCCGCCTTCCCGAGCCGGCATCCCCGCCGCCCGCAGAGGGAGGACGGAGCCGGAGGCGCCCGCCTGGATGCTGCCCGGCGCTGCCCTTCCGCGCGCCCCGGAGAGCCCCTCGCGCCCCGGGCTTACCTCCGGCTCGCCCCGGGAGCCGCGCTCCCCGCTCGCGCCTCGCCCGCGCCTTCTCCGCCAGCAGCAGCAGCAGCAGCAGCAGCAGCAGCTCCCCAGCCCGATCGCGGGCTCCAGCCAGCCTCCGGAAACGCTTTCCCAGCCTGCTGCGCTTTCCCCAGGAAACAATTCCGGCCTCTGGCGGCGGCGGCAGCTCCCGCTCCTGCGCCTCCTCCCGAAGCCGAGCGAGCAGGAGCCGGGCAGCCAGGACGGGAGGGCGACGTCCTGTGGTCGCGGCGACTCTTTGCAAGGCGGAGGGCTGGAAGGCTGGGACGGACGGAGACCTTTCCCGGAGAATTTCTCCCTTCCCTTCCCTTCCCGTCCCGCCGCGAAGTCTTCCTTTTAATGCAAATCGGGGCGGAGGAGGAGCGCGATTCCCAAATATCCTCGGGGAACGAATCCTGCTGCGCGGCGGCTCCTCGCCTGCTGTCGGTTTGGTGGTTCTCAGCTTTGGGGATATTTTCAACCCCCTCTCTCAAAGAGCCCGGGTTCTTGTGAACCAACTGGAGTTAGTTTCTGGAGCAGTGTTTGTCAAGCTTGGCAAGTTTAAGATGGGTGGACTTCAACTCCCAGAATGGCTGGCTGGAGAATTCTGGGAGTTGAAGTCCACCCATCTTAAACTTTGCCAAGCTTGACAAACACTGCTCGAGATTCATAGTTTCTAGATCTATAGGCATTCTGCTCTGGTGTCGTTTATGATCCGTCCCAAGAATGACCATCCAGGACTTCCCTGCAAGGGCACCTGGCAGAAAATATTACACAGTCCTGTGGAAGAGGGCATGTGAGTGAGAAAGAAACTATTATCCAGCGAAAATGCAGAAGCTGGAATTTTTCCTACCTCCCTTCTTCCACTAAAAAAGTTAGGATTACACAACTGTCCCCTGAATCAACTCTTACATGTCCTCGCCTTTTCCAGCGCCGCAATTCACCCAAGATTTCAGGTGGACTGCATTTGCACCACAATACTATGTTTCATCATTTTTAACCTTTATTACTTTTTTTGCGGCTCAGTGTCTTGCCCGAATCCAGCATTAATTCAGTAAACGGAGATTAAATAATTGAGCATAGCCAGTGGTAGACATTCAAAATGACTACCAGATGGGATTCCCTCAACTCAGGTGTCATCGACTAAGGGGTCTCTCTGACACAGAATTCTCAATTCAACCATGAGGAATTATCAGCATTTACAGAGCTGTTGGATTCAGCCCACAGCTGAATTTAGAGATTTAGAGAGCCTAAATTTACATTTAAATTTACACATTTAGAGATCCTAGTTTGCACAAGATAGTATACCCTACTTAGCATAAAACTGAACTTTGATTCTGCTTCGAAATGTGTGAAAACTTACTGGTTAGCATGGAATGCTGCATGAGCCCTAGGTGGAAAATAAGACTAGTAATGGAGACTGCACCTTCTCAGTCTTACTAGAAGGTACTCACATGACCACAAAGACAGGGTGGTCATTTGACAGGGTTCATCTATAAGTTCATCTGGTAATGATCATGGCATATGGAAAATTGTGACTTGGAAGGTTAGAAGAATAAATGGCAAAAGAATGAAAAAAATGTGTGTCTGTGAAACTGACAGGAGAAGGGTATAATAGATCTGAATGAAGCTGTTCTGATCTTGTGGCATTGTTGAATACATGCAAGCAAGTACATGAATGAATACAGGAAAAGAAGTGAATGAAATGGCCTAGGTAAGGTCCAAAGGTTTGAGCTGATGTCATCATGCCAGTTTTTAGTGTGAATGAAATTAAGCATGAGGCTGCATGTTACATTCTAGTGAAATTAGTTCTTGGAGGACATTGTGCAGCATTCAAACCAAAAATGATCCAAGGGGAAAAATATTTTTAGGCGACATGAATCTATGGTGGAGTACAGAAAAAATGGGTTTTCAGAAATCCAAGAATTAATGAGAACGATGACTAATTGATGAGTATCTCTCAGAGAGAATATTTTCACACTGATGAGTATCTGCTTAGAAAAAGGTCTGTTTCAAATGAGAGGCTTAAGCATGAGGTTACTCATTCCTAAGGGAATGAAATTAATATACATCTAGAAGCATGATTTTATTGTTTACGATAAAAAAGTGAGAAAATTAGTGAAAGGTACAAGGATGCTGAAAAGTTCTGAAGGTGAAACAGATGATTTTTTGTTAGTGCCAGCAGCAGATCATGGGAAAAATATGAACAAGGAATAAAAAGTGACAAACTAGAGGGAAAGTAGAACAACTGCAGAAAGTACATGTCAGGCCCAGCCCAAGAACAATGAGTCAGTGCATTCAAAACTCCAGTTCTTTATTTGCTCTCACCATATAGACAGAATCTTGCCAGACTTAAGCTACTAAAGCTACTTAAGGGGAAATAACCTGGGAGACTCTAGGGCAGAGCTATCCTGAACTTCTTTGCTTTCCCATTAACGCTCTCCAGACTCTTTTATCTCCTTGGAATGTGCTCCCTCCTTCCTGAGAACCAGCAGAAGTGTCGAAGTCCACCACAGTACAAGTGCTGTATCTATACATGAAGTATGAAAGAAGACACTTGGTGGAATGATGAAGTGAAAGAGGCTGTGGATAAGGAAAAAATGCATATAACAGAATGCTGCAGAAAATAAGGATGAGAGGCAGGTACTGTATAATGTGGACAGCAAGAAAAATATATATATGTAAAAAAAATCTAAGAGCAAGGAACAGTTAAGATTAAAAGAGGCAGAGAAAACACAGAGTGATTTTGATGGAAATAAAACATTGCTTTGGAAGTGGGTAAAAAATGGCTTAAGAAGCCTCCAGCTGAGCAATTTAAAAAAAAAAGTGTTAAAATTATTTGGGATAAGATTGAAAGGAGAGAATGCTAGAAGCAGTGTTTTAAAGATGTCTATGAGAATGACAGTGCTATGTCACAGAGTGGAATTGAAACAAATGTGATAAACGCTAATATCCAAGACAAATGGGTGAAAAGAAGTCATACATGCTGTGAGAATATTGAGAAATGGTAAGACTGCAGGTGTGAAATGGTGTAAATGAAGAAACATAGATATGATTTACTTACATAACAATAGTACAACTGTGCCAATGGGGAATACACCCGGCTGTTTGTGAAGAGTGCTCAAGGCTCAGGGCTGCTGGCACCAGCACACTGCTTTCAATGTGCATTTCCCATTGTGTGCCTGCTTACTGTCTTGTAATCCCTTCTTCTCTGAATGTAAATACAAACATCAATTCCCTTTTTGCTAGTTATCCCAGTGCCAGGGTAAGCATTCCAAAGGCTGGGGGAGTGGGGAAAAAAGAAAGCTGAAGTAAAATCAGAAGTACAGTCACAGTCATATGATTCTCCACTTAGTGACTGAGTCACTTAGCAACTGAGCTGCCAGTCCCAATTGAGGTCACTAAATGAGGACTACCTGTAGATGCTCAGATTGACTCATTGGGAGAATTTGCATAGGCCTGGAGCATTCTGGGAAGTGAACAGAAGGTCATCATGAGCCGTAGAGAAGTGGGACTTCATCTCATGGGCTCAAGGTAACAGCCTAGAATGAGACTCATGGGGAAAATTTGCATAGGCCTGGAGCATTCTGGAAAGTAAACAGAAAAATTATAAGGCCCTGATGGCATCCTTGCAAAGGCTATTAAGAAGCTTAAAACTGAGATTATGGATCCTCTGACTAAAATATGCAACCTGTCTATACACTCAGCCTTTGAAGTTGAGAACTGGAAGGATTGGCTCAAGGGGAGATCCAGTAAATGCCTCTCTGTTTAACATCTCTTCTGGGGAAGATACTGGAAATTGCTATTAAAGATAAACTTACATTTGGAAACATAGCCCTTGCTCAAGGATACCCAACAAGGTGACACTAAGGGAAGGAAGGCATTGTCTAACTAATCTACTGGAGGTTTTTGAGGGGATTAATAAACATGTGGGTAAGGGCAAGCCAGGAGATATAATCTTAGATTTTCAAGAAAAAACTTTGATAAAGTCCCTCTTCAAAGACATCTTAGTAAGCTTAACAGCCATGGAATAAAAGGGCAGGTCCTCTGGTGGGTAAGCAACTGGCTGAAGAATAATAAACACTGTAGACTAACACTTGGTAGAGCAGCCATGAAGGCCTTAGAAAAAATGTTCAGATGCCATGATGTGTCTATACATACAAAGATTACTATAGTGCAAGCAAAGTGACACTCTATGGAAGCACAAGTTGGACTCTGAAAAAGCAGGATAGGGAAAGTATTGACATCTTTGAACTTTGGTGTTGGAGGAGACTCCTGAGAATACAGTGGAGTGGTCAGCCAAGAAAACAAACAAATGAATCATCGAAGAAATCAGTCCAGAGTTTTCACTCAAGACACCAATGACTAGGCTGAAAGTATCCTACTCTGAACACATTGTGTGAAGACCCAGCTCTCTAGAGAAGGCTCTAATGCTGGCAAAGGTGGAAGGAAAGAGAAGAGGATGACCAGGTGGATGGAAAGGTGGATGGAAATGGGAATTCCCCAGCTTGCTGGCTGGAGAATTCTGGGAGTTGAAGTCCACACATCTTCAAGCTGCCAAGGTTGAGAAACACTGCTCCAGAGCAGCCAAGGGTGAGACAAAGATGAAAAGATTTTCCAAATGGTGGAAGCTTTACAGTGGAAGATCCAAAGTTGAAATAAGAAGGAATTTCCGAACCATGTGAGCCTGCTTCCTGAAGTCAAGGGTGCTCCATCACTGGAAGTTTTCAAGGAAAGATTGGATAGCCATTTGTCCAGGATGATGTGAGGGTTCATGATTTGAGCAGGGAGTTGGGCTAGAAGACCTCCAGGGTCCCTTCCAAATTTATGATTCTATGACCGATCTGGAGATTGGGCAGTGAGTATGCTCAAACACAGAAAAGTGGGTTAAGAAGCAAATGGGTTGAGAAGCATGATCAAGTAGATTCTAAAAAACTATGTTATGCCAGCTAGGAGGTAGCCCTTAAATTATTCTGATTGACCTAGAAAGCTAAGCGGGGTGAGCCAGGACATGGATTTGCAACTGCATGGGAAGTCCAAAACTTAAGTGGGAAGTCTAAAAAAAAAATCTAAAAAATTATAAAAAGATTTTGTTTTGTTGCCAAGGAAATTCCAGAGAGGTATCCATGGAGGTAACCAGTTCAGCTTTTCCTGGAAGGCGGCTTTATTTTCAACCACACTGTGCCAACTCAGCGGGGGCCAAGCAAACGTAGGGAAGGAAATGCATCCGCATTTGATGCAAAGAGGCTCTTGAAGGTCTGGCTGGTTTCCCCACGTTCTGGAATGGTGTGTTGTTTGTGTGGCTTGCTCTATGGTTGTTTTCATCTGGTTGTATAGTTGGCCAGAGAAACCGAATCAAGAATCCCGAGGCTTCTCAGCCAAAAGCTCTGAAGACAGGTGTTGTTGGAAAAGAAAAGTGGCCAGCATGTGTGCCCTAAGGCAGCGTTTGCAGGCCTAAGGGCAGCCAAGACCAGATTCCCTGGAGAAAGCAAAACTCCGCTCCAAACACGCCAGCTACCAGACCCACAGGAGTGTCTCCATTTGGATTCTGCGCCTGTTAAAGCAGGGTTTCTCAACCTTGGCGACTGGGAGATGTGTGGACTTCAACTCCCAGAATTCCCCAGCCAGCATGCTGGCTGGGGAATTCTGGGAGTTGAAGTCCACACATCTCCCAGCCGCCAAGGTTGAGAAACCTTGCGTTAAAGGCACCGGAGCCCTCACCCAGGTCTTCCCCACGCAACCAAACCCCGCGCGGTCGGGGTATTTTGCAACGCAGCTGGACGCGCACGCGGGGATCAGGGCCCCGCTTCGCCGGCTCTCTTTCGAAACAGCTTTTGTGGGATTAAAACCCGAAGCCTTGGCAAAGCGCCCGGGGCTCCCTTGCCAGAGGACCGGCCCCCAGGGCAGCTTCGGCGGCAGCCGCACAATGCCGGTTGCGCGCAGCCTGCTCTTGCCAAGCACCGGGGGTGGTTTGCTGGGAACCGCTCCCCGGTGGATCAGCCGACGTGAGGGTTGTACTACGCCCCGGGGGCGCGCTCTGGTGACAGCCTCCCCGCCTCCAATCGACGGGGCTCCCGGAGCACGCGGGGCGAAGGATTCGGGGACCGAAAACTAATCAGAGGGCGAGGGGGACGGCAAAACCATCTAAAAAACCGGGGGGTTCTGGGTGGGCAACTCCCGCCCTGCCATCCCCCCTCCGCCTTTGCAGTGGGTCCGTCCGGTGGCAATATATAGGGGTGGGCGGCTGCTCTGCCCCAGAACGGATCTTGCTTGCGGCGGCTTTGCAGGTGGCACGATGGCGTGGCAGCCCATGGAGATTAACCCGGAGGTAAGGCGCGGGGAAGTCGCAGTTTAGTCTGATGCAAAGGTGGGCGGGCTGATTCGTTTTAATGGTTGGGAGGGCTTGGGCGGGCTTGGGCATCCGCTTGGAGGGGGGCGTTGGAGAATGGGCTCGTGGCGTTTTTGGTCCTGGGGTGGAAGAAGCTTCTCCGTGTCTAGACGTGGGTGGGAACCGGGCGGGGAGGGGCTGTTTAGACTCTTTGCATGCGTTGGGTCTCCCAGCGTTTGAAGCCGTGTGAGAGGGGTGGGGGAGACCTCTAGGAAGAAAATGGAGGTGGGCCCCGCCCTTGAGCAGGCTGACTCCGCTTTCTTGCCTCTGTTTCTGTGTTTCAGATGCTGAACAAAGTGAGTGTCGCTGGAAGAGACGCGTCTTCTCTGGGCTGGGCGTTTCCTCGCTTCCATTTCACCTGCATTCGTTCTCTCCCTTGCGGCTCCTCCGAGAACTGGGAAGCCGACGGGGAGCGGCGTTGACGTGCCCGCCCGCCGCCCTCCAATGTGGGAAGCGGGTGGGCGCAGGGACAGGCGTGGGGGAGAGGAGCGCCTTTGGGGTCGGGGCGGGGGTCTCCTGCGAGAGCCTCGTCTCCAGCCGATGATTCGGCTCTTCTAGGGCTGGACGGCAGGTGGCGCTGCGGGCCGCGGTTTGTGCTGTGTCACGCCGGAGCCGTTTAGCGAAGGAAGGGGTGGTCTGGGTTGGGAGAGGCTGCTTGGAGGACGGTCCACCTGCCACCGGCGGAGAGGGGGTGGGCGTTGCCGGACCAGGAAGCCCCATCCCCTTACAGTGGTAGTGCTCCTGCACTCTTATTTAGCAGGCCACGACACTCATCATCATCATGAATCCTTTCCGTTGTAGGGACCAGCACATACCTTGAAAGCCCACCACAGCAGTGCCTATAGGCACACACCCTTATTCCGGGCCTTGCTAAAGCCCTTGACAGCGCAGACACGTTTCTTTGGGACACAGCTTCCTACTGCTCAAAATGCATCTGGAAGGGGACTTGTTTTGTCTAGTCACTCTTCTCTTGCCCCTGGCGTTGAATGAGGTCTTGTGGACCAGCTGCTCTCTGCTGCACTAACATCCGTAGGGTAATCACTGAAGGATGAGAACATCCTTCCATAAAAGTGTTCCAGGTTAAGTGCAGCTCCATTAAATCTGATGTGATTTGGCAAGGATAAGCAGGATTCACATTCACGGAAAGGGTGGCTGTGTTACATCTAGTAATAATAGATGCATTTCACTTTTACTAGAACTGAGAAGTCCCCAAAGTAAAATGTGGAAATGTTGCCAGCCTGGGCATTTGAATCCAGACCAGAATGGAATTTTTGCTCCTGAGACTTCGTTATTAGCTACAATTGAGAGGGAGAAAGTTTATTGCTAGTATTATTAAATTGGAAATGTTTGCTGATCTATCCCTGGGTCCAGATTTGCCTCCTGTTCATCAGAGTAAATCCAGAAGTAATAGTTATCCCAGTTTTGAACCTAGAGCACTGAAGTGGTGGTGTCCTTGGTCCTCTGGCTGGGTTTGTGGATCAGCTAAGCCAAAATATCATTTGCTTGTTTGTGGCATGTTCAAACCATGGCTTGCCTGATTGGTGAATATGAGATACCAATATTGTATGTGTGCCCCTTAATTGTGCAGGTGCTCTGCCGCCTAGGAGTTACCCCTGGCTGGCAATTTGTGGATGTGTTGGGGTTTGAGGAAGACTCCTTGAATGCTGTGCCGAATCCAGCTTGTGCGCTGCTTTTGCTGTTTCCTCTTACTGCTCAGGTGAGTATTAAAGTTGAACAAAGACAAGACACTTCCGCCCCTTTCTGTATAATACTTGCATAACGTTGGAAGCAATTTGCTAATCTAAAGTAAAGGCCTCTCTCCGAAGTGGAATTGTGCCTTAAATACTAGGAATCAGGATCCCATGAATTTGCAAAACCGTATTGAGGATCTTGCCTGAAAGAAAGGTTAAACCTGCAGAGCACATTTGGCAGTAAATACTCTGGAGAGGTGGTGCTTGCTAATATCCAGAGAAGTTTGCTTAGAAGCAAGAAATAATAACTCCTGTGTATCCTGGAATGTATTAAGAATGGTGCTATTTTGAGCCTAACATTAAAGCAGAATACTGACAGAGGTATAGTTAAGGTACATGTGTTGCTTTGAGGAGGGCGGCTGGAGCAGGGCCGACAACAGTTATGTGAAGTCATCGCAAAAGCCACAGCCTACTTGCACCAAGTAGCAGGCAGCAAGTACCGAACAGCGAATGAGGACACATCATTGCATGCGTATTGTCATTTTGGCAACTTTGGAATTTGCCACGCATGCTGCTGGATTTCAACATTGAAGTAAATCAGCAGCAGATGAAAGGCTGGCGCATGCGTAAATCAAAGGGTGGTTTGCACCCCTCTCCGTGAAGGTGTTGAAGGCCTTCAACAGCAACCAGCCCACTGCAGTATCAAGGGAGCCAAACCACAGATGGGACAATATGGTGATTATGGAGTTTTGTCCTTACGTGTGAGGTAGTAGGCAGTAGTGTCTGATGTTTGAAGCTAGGGGGTGGTTACTGGTAAGAGAATAAAAATGGTTGCAAAAGACTTTGGAGGAGTTAGAGGGACTATTTTAATGGGTACAGTGAATAGATAGAAGGCTTGAAAGCTAAGTTGGATGGTACTTGGAGGGGTTACCTCCAAGGAATACCAGGCTGTAGGCTAGATGGGAAAACAGAATAAAAATCCTTCATGGGGATCACTTCTGCATTGCTGCCAGGAAGACTACATGGACCTGAAGTCATCAGAAGTGCTACTTGACTCAGAGACTCAGATGTCTCGTAGATGACGCATGCCACCAATGAACGATGAGAATAAGTAGCAAATATGTCTTCAAAATGAGTGTAGCTGGTACTTGTTATAAAGCTAGGTGTGTGGGAGGTCTGCCTTTGTTTTTAATGTATGTATGTTGCCTGATGCTGCAGAAGTCTTGGTGGGTGGTGGGTAGGTGGTTGTTATTTCCTTTAAACAACTGTAGTTGGAGCCTTTTATGCCTTCTCAAATGATTGAATGTAATGATGGAACCAGAAGCTAATATAAACAAGTGGGTGACACCCAGTTGCTGAAAACCAGTGATCAGTTGACTTTAGAGTTTCAGTAGCAGCCCCGTGGCATACGGTTGCTGGCTGACATGTTGCAGAAGTTGTCAGTTAAGCGTTAATGTTGCCCTTTGTTTTGGATTAGGTCTTCCTGGGCTTTAAGACTTTGGTACCTTAAAAAAAAAACAGGAAAAGCTAAAACGGTGCAGGAATAAACAAAAAAGCATTTCAGACCAGTTATATCTTTAAAAATTAATAATAAATAAAAAGATTTTGGTACCTTTTTAACAATGTCTATACAGCCAGTGGTCAAAGGAATTTTCCTTGTTCTTTGAACTACCTGGCCCTTAATTTTTCAAACTGTTCTGTATTTTTCTTCATCCCGTGTGGTTGGGATATGTGTCAACATGGGTGATGCATGCGTTATGCACACTGTGATCACAGATAGTTCTTTCTACAGAAAAGTGGCTGAAGCACGTTCATGCTAACCACCCACTGATAGGATCGAGTTTGTGATGAAACACAAAGCAATGGATGCTGTCTAATGAATGTACTTAAATTGTAGCATGAAAACTTCAGAAAAAAGCAGATTGAAGAACTGAAGGGTCAAGAAGTGAGCTCCGAAGTCTATTTTGTGAAGCAGACAGCCAGTAACTCCTGTGGAACAATTGGCCTTATCCATGCAGTAGCAAATAATCAAGATAAAATACTGTTTGGTAAGTACTAGGAGAGAGTTTTCCAAAGGATACAAATCTTGTAGGGTTTACATACCCCAGATCATCACCTGTTGGTGTGGGTTTAACTTCCTGGAACAACCTTGAGCAGATACGGGAAGCATCTCCAGCATAAAAAGAAGGAAGCTCTCATTGGTATATCCGTTTTAGGAGAACAGTAAGCCAAGACCTGTCTGGAGGTTAGGTTGCTAGCTTCAGCTGTCCCAGAAAGGAAATCAAGGTAATGACTGAAACCTTTTGAACTGAACTGGGTAGACTTAATTTGGGACATCTATACCTTTTTCTACAATCAGCGTGAGCCCGGTCAAATACAAAATATTGGCTGATGGGTTGAGTCTGAATATTTTTTATTTTTATTTATTATTCAAATTTTGCTACCGCCCATCTCCCCCAAAAGTGGGACTCTGGGCAGTTTACAATAAAATTAAATCTATAATAATAATTAAAATCTATAAAAACAATTACAAATATAAAATGCAATTTAAATAAGTATACCATCCAAGAGGTTAAAAATTCTGATCAGGTGGGAGGGGCTCTAAGGTGTGAGCCAACCCCATGGATGGTCGCCCACCTGCCTGCCCCATGCAAGATGGCAAAACCAGGTTTTCAGGCCCCTCCTGAAGGTCGGAAGTGAAGGCGCCTGCCTCACCTCTGAGGGCAGGATGTTCCAAAGGGCGGGGGCAACTGCAGAGAAGGCCCGCTTCCTGGACCTTGCCAGATGGAATTCTCTTATCGACGGGGTCCACAACATGCCCTCTCTGCCTGACGGGGTGGGGCTGGTTGATATTATGTGGGTGAGATGGTCCATCAGGTAACCTGGCCCTATGCCATGTATATAGAAGCAGAGCCAATAATTTTGTGCAGCTTTAGAGCTCCAATGCTGCCATGGCAGTTTATGCAAATGAACACATAGATTCACATCCTGAAATACTTCTCAAACTGTTTGGGAAACACAATCAGCCTAAGGCAACTCCATTATCAAAGTGTAATATGTGGGCTGAGAAAAAAAGGTGCGCATAATTTGTTTAACCATGATTTATTGAAGGAACCACAATTGGCTGGATTAATCTGGATTATAAATAGTAATTTGCAAATCACAGTGGCTCTGTTCACATCTCATAGTAAGCTACAACCATAGGAAATCCTAGTTTGGCTTTGATTTGAACCTACTCATAGTGATTGACAAATGCACAGGATGTTTCTCCACCCCCTCACCCCCCCAACTGGGTTTTCCTTGTTAAATTGTCTGGAGTTGAAAAAGTCTACAGTAGGGCATTTCGACATAAGACAGTCACTTCTGATCTGCTTTTTCCCTGCCTCTGGAACTGCTTGTGAAAATGGCTGAATGCTGCTAGGTGGGCTTTGAAAATAGAGAAATGAAGCAAAACATACTGCATTAATGCAGTGTTTTTCAAACTTGGCAACTTTAAGATGTGTGGACTTCAATTCCCAGAATTCCCCAGCCAGTTCCCAAGGTTGAGAAACACTGCACTAGAGGCTTTGCTATGACGACTGTTCCCACGCTGATCTGAACAACCTGGGCAGTTATAGCTCACTTTTTATGATACTTCTAATTCCTCTCAATGATCAGAGTTTTCAGGGAAATGACAATGTGTCTGAAATACCTATTTTTTCAGCCGAAAAACCCTGAAAGCTTGATTCTAAGGAGGTATAAGGTAGTAGCCTCTTTTCTAAACCTACTTGGTACTGAAAATTGAATTTGATTGTTTGCAAATTTCCAAATGCTTTGGTCAGCCTTACTAAACTTAAAGAGGTTATTAAAGTAGAAGAGGCTTAATTAGCTGCTCTTCGGCATACAAATACGAGTTTTTAAGGCACAGTAGAACCAATTAATATCTAAATATTTCTGTCCACTATTAATTAAGACAGCTTACAAGCTATCACTCTGAACTGGCTTTTTAGGATCTTCAGTTCAGAATTCTTGTTCCGGTGTAATATGTTTTCAGTATTCATAATTTTGGGTTTCTTCCATAATATCTGAATTTTCTTCTGTTTGTCAACTCTGTTCTTAAGGAATTCCAGCACATGTAGAATGCTTGCTTCTTCTGCACATTAACGCATATTTAGGGCATGAGAAGCTTGAAGTGAAAGTAACCCATAGCAAAGCATGTAGTTTAATGAAATTTTGTTAGTAACAGTATCATGATTTTTGGATTATGGTATTAAAGTAGTAAGTCTCTCCAAAAAGAGTTTGGGGGTGGGGTCTGTCTTAATTCTGCCGCTTAGAAAACTTAGCTGAGTCTCCATACTGGATTCTAGATTTTGATTGACTGATTGATTGATTGATTATATTCCATCCAACAGAAAAGTATATGACAATAGGTCTGACTCAGTACCATAGGATAGCCCTTACCAGAGCAAGATTTGAGCAGCTGGATCCTATGGTTAAATATGGACGATTCCACCAAGTGCCATATTCTGAGAGAACCTGTTTGTGGAACATCAGAAATAGAAGACGTTTCTATTTCAGTTTGCCAAGTGCCCAAATCGTGATCACATGACCGCAGGGACGCTGTGACGGTTGTAAGTGTGAGCACCAGTTGTAACTTGGTTTTTCAGCTCCATCATAAGTCTGAACCATCACTAAACAAATGGTCATTAAGTGAGGACTGCCTGTACTGTTGACTCAATAGGAGTGAATGTGTCTCAAAGTAAGTGAAGCTTGCAGATGTATCTGGTAGAAACAGTTGCTTCTACTTCGTTTCCCTCTACACTGCTATCCCTTACAATTGCATCTTTTCCAGATGAAGGGTCCGCACTAAAAGAGTTCCTCACTGCAACAGCTGAACTCTCTCCAGATGAGAGGGCAAAACGTCTTGAAAACAGCAAGGTAAAGGGGAGGTGACTCAGATCAGTTTTTTCTGCAAGGGAGTTCAAGGCGGTAGTAGTTGCTAAGGTTGTGTTCAGAAATGTGATCCCATTTCCTAATAATTCCAGTCTTGTTTCAACTATAAGTAGGAATACGCTGACTTTATAAATTAGAACTTGTAAAGAATTTGATTACAACTGTAGAAATGGTAAAAATACGTGTAAGAAACACTGAATGTTTGTAACAGTTTCTCACTTTATCATTAATATAGAATTGGATAATGATATGCTTTTATATGTTTTCAGGTCAGTGTTTGTCTATGATGAGTTATAATTACTTTAATATAGAATCTTAAATGCAGGTAGTCCTTGGGTTACATCAGCAGTTGGGACCAGAAGTTCTGTTGCTAAGCGATGCAGTTGTAAAGTGTGACATCATGTGACCATGTCGCTTAGCGATGGCAATTCTGACAATCCCAGTTGCTGTCGTTAAGCGAGGATCTCACATGTTCATGACTTACAACTTCCTGCTGGCTTCCCCATTGACTTTCTTGTGGGAAGCAGGCAGGGAATGTCGGAATTTGCGATCACGTGACCATGGCTTGCTGCAACATCATAATCGCAAGCCAAGTGCCAAGTGCTTGGATCACGGTCATGTGACCGCGGGGATTCTGCAACAGCCGGAACACCAAGGACCAGTCATAAATACCATTCATTCTCCATCATAACTGTGAACAGTCACTGAACAAATGGACGTAACCCGAGGACTACCAGTATGTTACGTTTTCCCATTTGAAGGGCTTCATTCAGAATTCATGCTCAGCATTAACATTTGTTGACGAGGAAGTAGATGAACAGCTTCAATGGAATGAGAATTGCTGATTTAGATGAAATGGTCTTAATGCTGTTGAGCATTGGAGGATACAAGGAAAAAAAGCCTTTCTGATTTCTTTATCTCTCCCCAGGCCATTCAAGAAGCCCACAATGCAGTAGCCCAAGAAGGCCAGTGTCGGGTAAATGCTCCTTAAATTTATAGGCTTTGAACAATATAACGTGCCAAGAACCGGTGTGTAAGCCCTTAGAAGCAGACAAGACTAGAAACCAAAGCCATGCAGACTAATACTGCTTTTGTTGTATGGTTACAGTCATAGAACCTTGCAAATCTGAATGCGCTTCCCCCCTCCCTGCCTTTATCTTCTTGAGAACTAGGGTGGGTCTTGTCTGAGACGCGTACTCGGATTACAGTTCTGCACCAGACTCGTTTTTTTTTTATCTGACTGTTGTCTTGGTAGTGGCTGTTCCTCATTTCCGCAAGGTTATTCCTTCTGCCCATTACATTGTGGTACCAATAGGAAATCATGATTGCTCACAGGAAATTAGGTCTAATGTTCTACTTCTAGGGTACCTTCCACTCCCCCCAAATACAGGAAATTGAGCTATTTTGGAAACAGCTGTGCCACATTTGCCCAGTGGGGGCCTCCCCCAGGCTTGCTGACCCTCTTTTTTCTCTCTTCCCCTACCTTCCCCACTTGTATAAGATGGGCTGTTCTAATTTTAATAAAGATGGAAGTGATGCCTTTGTGTTTCTACAACCTGCTGCCTGTGGATGTGTTAGTCTACAACTCTGAACAACATGGTTGTGGAGGAAGACTGTCTTTAAGACAGACTGAAGGCTAGAATAAAGGTGGGAAGAGCATGATCAACCAGTGCTTGTTAATGTACTCAACCTCCATGTTGTTTTGCATTTTACTCTCAGAGCCAAGTGGCCCCTCAAACGATCTGATGCACCCTACCTTTTTTTGAAAAAGCTACTTGGCTGAATTTTATGGGATGGACAACATTGAAGGTAGACTGTATGCAACAGTTCTTCAGAAGTTAGTTCTGTGGGAGAAGAGAGCACATGAACCATGATATAGATACCTGTTGTTTTGTCCTCCAAAAAGAGGGAAATGCGTAGGTTTAAATGATACAAGCCTTACTGTTGGCTTTGGTAAGAGTTTCTGGGAGAGAATTTGTGAGAAGATACCATAATGCACTTTTTTTTAAAAAGCGGGGGTTTGTTTGCAGATCTTGTAGGTAACATCTGGTTTTGCCAAACTTACCAAGTCCTTTTGGAAAAAACGTAGAACGTGCAAATTCAGAAGAGGACTCCTGGAAAGCGTTGTGCAAAGTTTGTTCTAGAGCAGTGTTTCTCAACCTTGGCAACTTTAAGATGTGCGGACTTCAACTCCCAGAATTCCCCGGCCAGCAGGAAATGTGGAAAAGGTCACCCGAGAAACATTAGTTAAGAACAGAAGATGAATAATTTACCCTAAGTGTCAACATTGGGATGTCCAGAGATGGTTCCTACCTCTACCAATGCAAATTGATTTGAACTGTAGAATAGAGGAAGCCAGCTTATTAATGCCTTAAATCTCTCTTCGTGTGTCTGGTGGAAGATTGCACTTCCATCACTTCTTTCTTTTAAATATGTGTACCCAAAATCATTGTTGTATGTTTCCTCTTAAAACTAAGTAGACAACAGCGAATTAGAGCAATTTCTGATGGTAATAAATCCTATGGTTGTTCCTTGAATTAGAATTGGTATTTGTATTGATATTGATGTTGATAAGGGTAGAAAAGGCAAGACCATAATAGCTGTTTTGGGTATGTTGGGAGGGGGGTGAAAATGGTTGGGAGACTTGTTTTAAAGGTACTGCAAACAAACAAACAAACAAACTAGCAGATAAATGTGCCACCTTTATATGTTCCTTCCCTGTTCTTGCTAGATTTCTAGGTTCTTGATTCTATCTTTTCTTAGGCTGAAGATGATAAGGTGAATTTCCATTTCATTCTGTTTGCCAGTGTGGATGGATCTCTCTATGAACTGGGTAGGTTTTGTCTGTTTGCTTTAAAAAGGCCAATTTTCTTTCCTCAGTTACAGCTTTTAATGGAGAACAGTTCTCCAATAGCATTTGAGACAAGGACTCCTTTTAGGCAACTACGCCTGCATTTACTTAAGGAACAATATTGTAAGTTTCTAAAGAGGCCCATGCGCTGTGCCATCGAAGCAGCAAGTCCTGTGTGTTACAGAAGTAAGGAGATACCCTTGTCCAGAGATGGAGTTCATACGTCCATGTTAAGTAAATACACGCAGATGCTACGTGCCTTTTTGTAAACAACCACATGTTAGTTTAGGACGCTGTATTAGCTTATTCCATGTGGTTGGTTTATGGTTTATAAGTTACAAACAACAGAAGAAATACAGAAGTTTTTGTCATCGTGCTTTTCACAGCTTATGGGAAGAAGTGAAAAGGAATGTGCAGCATCTGGAATGAGAGGGTGATTACTTTTCCCTTTTGGAGATAGTATAGGCGGTTGCTAATGGATGTTTGGATAGCTAAAGGCTGGGAGGTGCTACAGGTAGACGGTAAGGAAGTTGTCTACAGTGACCCTCCAAGGAAGTGGACCCTCCTTTTATACCAGTATTTTCATACATGAGATGCTGCTGAAGTTATGACCTTATTCTACAACTTTCCTTACAGATGGAAGAATGCCCTTCCCTATAAAGCATGGAGCTAGTTCAGATGGCACTGTGCTAAAGGTAAGATTCTTTTGGCTTATGGTGGTCAGCATTTCACTTTATTTTTATTCTATTTTTTATGTATTTTTTATTTTTATCCCGCCTTTATTATTTTTTTTTATAAATAACTCAAGGTGGTGAACATACCTAATACTCCTTCCTCCTCCTATTTTCCCCACAACAACAACCCTGTGAGGTGAGTTGGGCTGAGAGAGGGCGACTGGACCAAAGTCACCAGCCGGCTTTCATGCCTAAGGTGGGACTAGAACTCACCGACTCCTGGTTTCTAGCCCAGCACCTTCACCACTAGACCAAACTGGCTCTCACAAAGTTCCTACAACACACAACATAACATGCTGGATTCTGTGTATTACTTTTCTGTCGTGGACAGGTTCTAGTATCTACAGGAAGAAGCCTAAAAGAGTGCTTCTAATTTTCCTTTCTGAAGTTGGGAGGAGTTAGAAGTGTTGTGTGATCCTTCATTTAGGGTGCTGTATCTCAGCTAATGAGAGTTATGCATAGTCACTTGACATGCTTCCCATCCTGTAGAACCTCTTAACTAAGGTCCTTAGTTCACATGTAGCTGAACCCAGAATGACTGCCTTTTCTCACATGATTAAGGAGGCAAATTCTAATGCCTGAAACTGGAAAAGGTAGCCATTCCAAGTTCACACAACATACTAAACCATAGATAAAGTTTTGTGACTTGGTAAAATGGATTACCCTTCTTGGGGAGATAGGATGATGGTGTGTCCGGCCTGTGTGCAAGTAAACTGGGACTAAAATGTAAAATAAATACATTTAAAAAAAAAAATTTAACATGATGTTTCCACTTGATATAGTCTATTGAACACATCCCTTATGGTTTCATCATGATGCGCATCATGATGAAACCATAAGGGATGTGTTCAATAGACTATATCAAGTGTGTTCAACGGGCCATATCAAGATAAGCCAAAAACAAACCACATCGTGGCTTAGCTGCATTACATCTATACCAGACTTTGGATTTCACAACTTCAGTGGAATAAAACTATAACAAGGGTGTTGGTTCTTGTGTGGAGATGCACACTGGCTGAAGTGGCCTCTTTCTGACTAGGGTTCATGGTCAGCTTCTTCCTAGTGGCCGGACTGACTCCCACACCAGCTGCAGTTATCTAAGCTACAACGTATCTTTTTCTCTTTAGGCAGCAGCCAAGGTCTGTCGGCAATTCACTGAACGTGAGCAAGGAGAAGTCCGATTTTCTGCTGTGGCCCTGTGCAAGGCTGCCTGAAGCTTGGCAGTTAGAATAGTCCTTTGGCCCATCACCGGAAGTAGTTCAAGCCTTTAGCGCTTTAATACTTGTGTTTAAAAACTTTGGAAAAAAAAAAAAGCCAAAAGCAAAACAGCTGTTCTTGGTCTTGAGTTTAAGGTGTAATGCAGATCCTGTTTTCTCCCTCCCCTCCCTGACACAGCTTCAGTGGCGCCTGTCATAAAGACTAAATTCAGACGCTGCAGACGAAAAATGTCAGACATTGAGGCTCCTTAACTGTAATGTGTTCAAATGCTTCATAGGCTTGTCCTTCCCAAGTTTCCTTTCAAGCTGTTGTGACTTGTTGTCAATCACAAAAATAAATTTCTCCTTGCTATTCCAAAAGACTGTTCTTTGTATTGTCCGTTAAGGCTCGTATAATGTAGGCAGCATTTATTATAAACCTGCGCCTTCCCAGCTTGTGATTCACGGTCTGTGTGGATACTGTGAGTTGTCCATTATGGGGGCACCCAAATAAAAAAGCTCTCCCAAGATTCATGAAGTTTCTGTTCTTTGAAATCTCAAAAGATTTAGTGCCTGAATAAATGTAAGATTTGGTTATACAAGATTATCTCTTTAGAGTACTATGGAAGCCTTCAAAGAGGATGGTTTAATCTGTAGCGCCCATTGTCAATATCTGGCTTCAACATGGTGGTCCGCAGAAGCATTTGAGATGATGTAATTGGTTATATACAGGAAGAACTGTTAACTTAAATTTATTATTGGAATGCTATAGAAACAGAGCTGGAATGGACTGGGTTGTACTTGGGCACTGTAATTGGTGCAGAATTTGTATTTCTGTTCTTGGTAGAGCTAAGAAGACAACAAGATTTGTGAGTTTATTGTCCTGCAGCAGACCTAGGAATGTGCCAAGTAATGCTAGATCCCTAATTGTGTTACCTCTTCGAAATATCAAGTAGGCCAACTCTCAAGTGTCATTTTTCCTTGCTTTTCACTAAATTTGAATGTTTGAAAACAGGTGTGGGGTTATTTTTCTAAAAGTATTATTGCATGTACAATAACTGGGCAGCAAGTTCATTGCACCCCACAATGAAACACAATCTTCTGACGTGAAGTCATGGTAACATTCAGGCAACATTCACAAGGGTTTTTCTCAAATCATTTATGTGTGAGATCAGATGGAGAGAATTGTGTGGCTTCTTTGGTGAGGACATGGAAGTGGTTTACCAAGAGTAGGGTTTCCTTTGAAGAAGTCCACTTTTCCCAATGGAACAAAAGTACTCATTCTAGGCTTGGTTTGTGCATTTCTGGAAGTTTATTCTTTGGAACACAAGGATCTACTTCTGTTCTGGATTATAAACTTCTAGAAGCATTGTCTCCAGCATTCCTGGATTGGCCCATTCCAAGAAGGAAGTAAATAGAACATCGCAGGAAAAAATTCCCATTTTGCACATCCCCAGGATAAAAGTTCCTGTTAAAGTATGTTGAAAAAGTATGGAGTAGTGATTAGATGAAATAGTTGATAAGCATCCATTGGCTCAGTTACATCTTGGCCCAATAAATGGATTTCTCAAGGAGGATCTGTCCCCACCGTGGCTCTTCAGGTCTTTCCATGCTGCACCCATCATCACTGTAATAGAGTCCATCCACTTTGCTGTTAGTCCTCTTTCCTTTCACCTTTCCCAACATGAGAACTTTCTCCGGAGAATAGGTCTTCACATAGTGTGGCTGAAGTATAATTTGTGCCTCACCTGTTCTCTATAATTGAATTAGACAAGTATTCCTAGGGTGAAAGGAATTATTTATCTTTTGTTCAGAATAGACCCTGTAACTGGAAAAATCCTGTATGTGTGTGTGTTTTATAGCAAAATTAATTTCTACCTTCAAATTTTCAGTTGTGATTTTAGATTTACAACAACTTGGTAAAATATTAACAGCTGGAAGTTCATCTTGATTCAAGTACTTAACTAGTCATTGTGAGTCTATCTTGTATCCAGCTAGGTGGCAGTACTTGGCCAATCGAGGCTGATCTTGAAAAGCTAATCCTGATCAAGACTTGGATGGGAGACAAGGTCTATACAATCCTGGGAATCAAAAAAGCATTCTGGAAAAAGGCAGTAGCAACCCATTTCTGTATTGCTGCTAAGAAAACAACATGGATGTATCTCTGAAGTCACCAGCAGTTGAGCTGGGCTTGATGCTCAACATTTTTTTTCTCTTGTTTTGTGATATTGCTCAACAACGGATTAATGTATGGAAGGAGTTAACTATATCGCAGAAGGATTCTCCAAATGTTAGAAATTTTTTAAAAATTCTAGTTCTATGAAGTTAATACTTTCAAAATATTTTTAAAGTCAGTATCTGGTGTTATCCAGTAAATTACAGAAAACTTTATTATCAGGAGTTGACATGCTGCCATTGTACATCAGCGTAATGATTCCTTGGTCTTTCATCAGCTGGATAAAATATTTGGTGCGCTGTAGGACAACGAAGCACCTAAAATTTTGTGGTAATTTCAGTGCAGAAAGATCTACTCACCGGCTCTTCATTCTGCCAGGTTGTCAGCTCCACCTTTCTTGGAGCCATCTTCAGTTCGCCATTTCTTCCCTGGAAGTCCACTTTATTTAGCTTGTTTCAAGAGTGAGAGGAACACACATTTGGCATTTGCAAACCATAGTTGAGTGCCATGTGTGGACGCAGCCTATTATTTGGATTGCACATTGTGCCAGGCCACTATTTCTGCTAAATCAGATCAACTTAGAAGCATCATAAAATGTTTGGATGCAAACACCCAATGCAAATTGGCCCATCAAAGAATTAATTATTTAAAATCTGGTTACAGCCACCCAAGAAATAAAAGACCAAAAGGCTTGACATAAAGTTACCTCCATTGCATTTTGTATGGATATGAAATAGAGGTCAGTATTTTCTGCATACTTCATCTCAGTTAAATCCCCCTTTATTGTAATGATTGTGTTTGCGTAAGTTTACATACTGCTTTACAGTGAAGGTCACAATTATGTTAGATAGCAACAACTAACCAGACTTGTTTGGGCTCAGAAACTTAAGCACTAGGATTTGGATGGGAGACCACTAGGGAATGCCAGGCTAGAGGCTAGATTGAGAAATTGGAAACACCCTGGAGGCAGGTAGAGAGAAACCACACCCACACTATTGACGCACAAACGGCCACAGGGTCACCAGGATTAAAGCTCAACTCAGAGCAGGCTTCAGTTACTTGATTTCGGCATTAATGCTCTGTTCTCCTAAGTCCTAGCAAAACTTCTAAAAGGCCTGTAAAATTCATTTCAACAAACACATTTCCTTGCTCAGCTGTCACCAGATTCACCACGTTCACGGGATGCAATCCTAATGCCATTTTTTAAATAATATGGAGATGTGGATGTTGAAAACTGCATCCACTTAGTTTTTTAATACTTTGTTTTACTCTCTAGATGGCAGACATGGAATATTTTTCAGAATGTTCTCAACATGAGCAAAAATTATCAGACTGCCTCAGATAAATGATAAAGTACAGAAAAATGGCCCATATCAATTGGGTGGCCATATACATCTATATAATAAATAATTAGTGCCCCCATGCCCCCTGCAAACTAATCTTTATTGTAAACCATTTTGAGAAAAAGAAATACTTTACTTTGGTCAATGACCAGCACATAGGTTAAAAAAAAATCAGCCACATACAGTAAAGCATCCATACAAATAGGAATGAAGTAAATAAAATATTTAAAACCAAAGAACCAACTTGAATAACTAAACCTACAAAACCTAATAGCTTATGGAGGTAAAACCCAGAATCAGTTATCCTGGTGTATTAAAACTAACATTTATACTAAGTTGCAACAACATATAGTTTGTAAATTATAATTTCTAATAATACAGTAGGAACAAGTATAAGCTGTCCTCTTATAGACAATTTAGCAGTTAACACACTTTGATATTTTCAGGCAAGGTTGCAGTATTTAAAGTCAAGATGGCGGCCATGATGGTGGGGTCAAACCACCTCCATTTTCTATGTGCAGTCCATGTGCAACACCCATAAAAACAGGCACAGTTTTGATCACATGCTTGTGACTGCCATCTTTTTTTTTTTATCATACTCTGCAGTTACCCTGCAGACAGTAGATACCAAAGTTAAAATGACTTTGGCTACCCTGAATGATTAACAGCAGCATTAAAAAGTGTGCACGAGAAGGACAGTACAAGGAATAGCATACAAAAGAATGACCAGCCATTCTAAACCAGCAAAATTGTTCATTGTAAGAATTTTTTTGTGGAAGTGTCATAACTTGGGTATATTTAGATATTTTGATCTGCCTCAGATATCTGGCTGAAATTGCACTTAAGCAGACCCCCTGCCAGCATGCAAGTTGAGCCTTCTGGATCTCTGGATCTATATTTTCTATAACTTTTCTGCTTCAGCATGGTTTGGGCACAGTCAGAACCTAAGGCTAGAAGAACATCCTGCAAGTGACCATAGCAACTCAACTTATGCTGAATGGAGCTTTTCCATTTGCTAATAAGCTGATCAGAAGAAATTAGACAGACCAATCCAATAGAGTGGAAAACTGGTTTTAGCCAATAATTCAGTGTATTAAGTCATCATGCAATTTCCAATTTTATATACCCCAGCTTCCAAACAGAGAACAACATTTGAGATGTCTCAAGGTACCTGGAAGATATTTCTCACAAGTTGTTTGAAGATAAATGATAAAACAGACAAAAATCAGAGTAAATGTTCTTTCTTTCTTTCTTTCTTTCTTTCTTTCTTTCTTTCTTTCTTTCTTTCTTTCTATTTCTAGTTTGGTTTTTTTGTTTTTTTTTGTCCTTTAAGATTAAAGATTGTCCTGTTAATTGTGTAAGCATAAAATCAAATCAAATCAAATTGGGGTGGGCACCCTCAGCTTAGTTAGTTAGTTAGTTTATTTAATTAATTTGTCTCCCGCCCATCTCCTCCCATGAGGGAACTAGTTGTAGCATATCACTGGATAACCTGACAGTACTTCCTCTCAGAGCAGCCTAAACAAAATAAATATATGCTAACAGGGAAGAAGGCCGTTCCAGCTTAAATCTTTCATACATTATTTAATTCTTAGCTGAATGAAGTATCTGGAGATGGAATGAATTCTTGGCATCTGTCTTTACTAAGAAGATACAGGATAGATCTCTGATCCTGTATTGACTTTCTCAGGGAGTCAATTAAAACAACTGAAGTAACAAGGATTGCTGTAGACTGCTGTGAGTCTTTTTGGTTTGGTGGTCTACAAATGGAAGGAAGGAAGGGAGATTTGTCCTTAGCAGTAAGAAAATAATATGATTAACCAAACCCAAACAACTACACTACAGTATGGCATAATGTGATACAGGGCTTTGACTGCAGCCATCATAATGACTTTTTGACTTTCCCTGTGGATGCCTCTGTGAAAATTCAGCCACTATGAATAGCTTCCATGAACATTTGCCATTGGCAATGTACCAGCACTGTGCCATTACACCAGAACAGGTTTAGCAGCCTTATGGCTTTGATGGTGCACCAATCCATGGCTTTTCCATTACCGGGTGAAATCCATGCAGATATTTTATGTGACTGTCTGAAGAGCACATGGCCCAGTATATTAATTTCCTTAAATAGTTTCTAGAACAGGTAAAAACAGCATACTAGCAATAATAAAGGACAAGTGTGACTATTATGTAGGGGATATTTTGAACATAGGAATACAATGTAGTCATGATTTAACAAATAATATTTTTTCAATATGGGGAACACCACTATATCTACAGTATACCAGTATGTCCCCATTATTTTCATAATGTATCAAGCATCCCTCTTCCTTCTGTACATTTCTTGCAATCTCTTTATAATTTCATCATCCAGTTTCATTTCTGCTACAAATGGACAGAATTTTCATTTCATTACATTTCTAGTATTTCTGTAAATTGAAAGCCTTCTGACTGAATTTTCCATAAATAAACTTACAGACTATACAAAAATACCATGCAATGATATGAGTTAATGCTGTCTGTGTTGTGAGGATCCAGATTTCAGATCGATATTCTCATGAGGTTAGAGCAGTAAAAAGAGTTGTGATTTAGCTGTTGATCCTATGATCACATCTCAAAAAATGGAGGATTCCTAGGATGTCTGGTACAAGCAGAGACCTCTGGGATCTCTTTTGATCCAGTTGCTTCCTGGCATGGCTAAGCTCCAGAGAACTTTAGAATTTAAAAGGTGTGCTGTAGATCGGTCACAGCTATGCTAGACATGGGGCAACCTACACTAGGCAAAGTAGATGGGAAGTTCTGAATGACATACGGGCTCAGAGAGAGAAGACAGTGCTGCATAATAGCTCAATTGTGGTAGTTACAATACTGTAGATCCCCACTGATGTGGCCAGAGGTAAAGCACCACATTAATCCTTGATTTCTAGGAAATGTCTCTTCTCCTAAAAACTGGAATATGTTGTCAGGCTGCACTGACCAGGACTCATTAGTAAATCTCCCAATTTTAAGGTGACTAAATTCCTTTCTTAGATGTGGCAGAGGGAGATGCCCTGATTGAGATGAGGTAGTACTTGGTCAAAGTTAGGATCTTTGTCTGTTTGCCAACTCCATGCAAAAGTCACATAGATCCCTGCAAGACTCGTGATTAATTAAGACACCTGTAAGCAGGCACACCTGCCTTCTAAGTGAGGATGTATAAGGGGCAGATTGGTCAGGCAAGAGAGGATGTAGTTGTGTTGTGTTTGTGAATCAAGGAGCAAGGACTGAAGCAGCTGGAAAACAGGGAAGGGAATCGGACAAAGGATCCATGGAGGAATATGGACTGGGGGACCAGCAGGAATGAATGGAATCAAGTAGGGACATCCGTGGAGCAGAGTAGCTGATGAAAAGAATGGACCATGATGTGGTGTGGAAAAGCATGACTAAGGTGCTCAGTTTACAAGAGGCTGAAGAAGGGTCATTGTTCCCTCCTTCCCTCCTTTTTTTGAGGTTGAGAGCCCAAAGTGGAAGTACTACAGAGGTATCTAAATGAGTTAACATAGCAAAACAGTAATTAAGTTTAGTACCTGTATACCTTGTAAGGAAGGGAAGGAGTAAGTGAGACGGTTAAGGGATCCTAAAAAGCTCTGTATATAAAACATAACAGTACTTTGGGAAGCTAAAGCCTCTATGTAATAGGAATAGGTACAAATTATTTCCTTTAATAGCCCTGTAACAATAAGTATCACAGTAGCTTAACCAAACTGTGTTTGTGAGACTTCAGCTGAGTTGTATCCTAGTGTCAGAGAGTGAGGAAGGGACAAGAACTTAGCTCACACACACACCAAGCTACTGTGATACTTATTGTTACAGGGCTATTAAAGGAAATAATTTGTACCTATTCCTATTACATAGAGGCTTTAGCTTCCCAAAGTACTGTTATGTTTTATATAGAGAGCTTTTTAGGATCCCTTAACCGTCTCACTCCTTCCCTTCCTTACCTTATAAGGTATACAGGTACTAAACTTATTTACTGTTTTGCTATGTTAACTCATTTAGATACCTCTGTAGTACTTCCACTTTGGGCTCTCAACCTCAAAAAAAGGAGGGAAGGAGGGAACAATGACCCTTCTTCAGCCTCTTGTAAACTGAGCACCTTAGTCATGCTTTTCCACACCACATCATGGTCCATTCTTTTCATCAGCTACTCTGCTCCACGGATGTCCCTACTTGATTCCATTCATTCCTGCTGGTCCCCCAGTCCATATTCCTCCATGGATCCTTTGTCCGATTCCCTTCCCTGTCTTCCAGCTGCTTCAGTCCTTGCTCCTTGATTCACAAACACAACACAACTACATCCTCCCTTCCTCACTCTCTGACACTAGGATACAACTCAGCTGAAGTCTCACCAACACAGTTTGGCTAGATAAACATCTTTATTGCAGACAAGAATGAAACTACGTGAAAGAACAGATTGTCCACTGCTGTAGTAAGACTATAAGTATCACACCCCCACAAATTCCAACCCATTGCTTCTTCTTCTGTCTTCCCACAAATTAATGGACTCTGTGCAGGAATGGCCTTGAGGGTCACATGTTTGCCAGTTCTGGCCTAAGAGCCACTGACTCTGTTTACTTCTTACAAATGAGAAAGAAACCTTACTTTGGTCCAGAGATACAACATCCCTTGATCTGGGTTCCAAGCAGATGAACAAGAGAAAATAATGTCATTCTGTATATTATATAGACAAGGTTTGTGCAAAGTGATGTCACAGGGACTATTGGTGTCTTGATTTTATGAGATTTGCTACAGCATTGCAAGAGAATGAGAAGTGCTCTTCAGTTATCTGTTTGTTCAGGTCCTTTACTAGATCAAAGGTGGAGGGAAGGAGACAGCAAGCATAGAAGTCATACTGATTTATTTTGAAAGCACCACAGAGAGACATCCTGCATTACTTCCTAGATCTTGAATTACAAGGTAGGGTCAACCAACAGAATGTGACAACAGAAGAAGGGGAGAGTAAGAAGGGAGATTGAGATCAATGGGAACCAGTGCTATGGAAAGGATTCATGAGCTTTAGAAGCATATAATTAAACAAATGACAGCTTTGGCCTCTTCAGTGCTTTGAAGAACTAACATTAGATCCAAGGATAATACTTAAGAAGCTTGTGTCACTTGTACACAAATGTGCCATTCATTAAAGTCTAGCTAAAAATATTACAGCTGGACTCAGTATCCCCAACAAATGTATAAAGAGATGTCTTTTTAGGGACTTTTTAAGGGAAATGCTAAAATTGTTGTATGTGGCTACATAATCTTTACATATAAGAGGGTGAAGTTTTGCTTTCTTATTTTTTAATTTATTTCTTATTTTTCCAGATTATGTTTCCTTTGGTTGTGTTCCTGAGACAGCATGACCTGTAGTAGCAGTTGTTGTAGCAGTACATTTATTTATCATGCACCTAGAAATCACACTATTACCCCATTTTTGTGGGGTACAGGAAACTATTAGATTTCCCTATTATGTTTGTTTTGAAACTACACCTGTACGTTATGGCATTTCTACTGAAGTTTATAATTTTGTTGAGCTCTTATATGACCTTGGATGACCTTGAAAAGCTAAGTCTGGTTGTAATTTGTTGGTATTTGGATGGAAGATCACCAGGAAATCCTCAGGCTGAAGGCTAGATTGGAAAGTAAATCATCAACATCATCAAAGATTTTCTGGTATTGTGACATAGAAAGTACATGGACATGAAGTTACCAAGAGTTCAGCTCAAGGGAAACTTTATTTTTGTTTTTAAAAGGTAGGTAAAGGTAAAGGTTTCCCTTGACATTAAGTCCAGTCGTGTCCGACTCTAGGGGGCGGTGCTCATTGCCGTTTCAAAGCCGAAGAGCCGGCGTTTGTCCATAGACACTTCCGTGGTCATGTGGCCGGCATGACTACACAGAACGCCGTTACCTGCCCGCCAAAGTGGTACCTATTAATCTACTCACATTTGCATGTTTTCGAACTGCTAGGTTTTAAAAGGTAAGTGGAATAAAAAGTTTTGTGGCCTTCAAAAATTATCATGGTTGGAGAATATAGAGGAGGAGAGTTGAACAGAGTGTCTAGGTAGAGAAGGATGATTAAGTAGGTGGATGTGTGCTCATATTAAAAACATTTTTAAGGCCAGTAAAATTGAAGGATATAACAAATAAGTTGTTCAAAGAATTGGACACTGGAATTGGGAGAAATTAAACTTTGCTCACAACAAAGATTAAAGTGAGGTACCTCAATTTAGAGTGTTCTATAAGAAGCTATATTTTCTCCACAATTTAATTTGAAATACATATTAATCAAATACTATTTACTTTATGAAATTACAGTTAATCAGAACTAAGCCATGCTTACATTTAGAAGCATACCAAAAATGTTAAGAATTCCACTGATGCCCCAAATGTAATCAGGCAAGTTTTCTCTAAAACATCTTAATCATAATAATTATATAAATTGGTACAAATAAAGGAAGACAAGTTAAATTGTTAACATATTTGTTCAGATAAATAAAGGGGGAAAAGACACTTTGGCTTGTGAAATGTAATATGCTTTTCACCAGAAGGTCCTACTATCAGAGCAATTTTAATTTCTGGAGACAGTACTGAATATTTTAAAATAGAAAAATGTAGGGAATTTTCTTTTAACGATTGGTAAATCGTAATTGTTGAATATATTTGATAAAATCTAATTATTTTCTTTATTTGTTACAGAAAATTCTACATTTTGGGCTTAGGGGAACTATATTTTCTACTCCATTGCCTCAAGATCTCTCCAAAAATCTCAATGGAGTGAATCTATGCCACTGTTTTCCTTTATAGGGTAAGTATTAATCCTACTTACATTTCCATCATCGGATCACTGATTTGAAGATACTTTATTCATCTTACTTTATGTAGAAAGTAGTCTTGATTTTGCCAGTTTTAGAGCTGAGGCCCAATCCATTGGGAAGATACCTTGTACAGGTTCCTTCAAAATAAATAGATACCTTACCATATATATTGTGCCTCTGAGTCAGTTTTAACTACCCAGTTCTATTTATCATATTTCAATTAGCAGTAGGCATACATAAGATAATTAGGTGTAACACAAGTCAATGAACTTTATCATGATATTGATGATAGAAGATCACAATCACTATTCAAGCTGATTATTTGATTAGAGTGGTAATACTTAATGGCTTGTTCTTTGTATGTGATTAAAATCCCTTGGGCCAGTCAGCAGAATTAAATTGTTCTCCAAAAGGAGTATCCACAATAAATAAAGGACTGTAGACTTGAGCATTTGCTAAATTCTAGTGAATTTCTAGGGAATGTGCAAGTTCTTTGGAGAATAGGGTTTCTTTGTTTACATCTTTTCTATATATTTGAATAAATAGATTCAAATATTTATTTGGATATGAGAGAGTAGATCAGTAGCAGCAAAGTTACTCTCTCAGCTAAGATCCCTCATTATAATTTATGCAGTGGGCCATGTGTCCAAATTTGGAAATCCTGAAGCAAATTTACATTATCTTATCATGCTTACTTTGGAACAAGTCCTAATGATTTCACTAGGATTTAACAAATTATTATTTTTGTAAAATATTACTTCATAGCAGATGTAAGCAAGAGCCCCAGAAATAGTAATGAAGCAGAGGGAATAAACACTTCTGTTGGGAATAAGGCTTTTCAGCAACTTTATATTTTTTTAAGTGTACACTTGCAACAACTTGTTAGTGCCTGCTTTTGCTAAATATTGTAGCAGTCAGCATTTTGCAAAAATACTCAGATTTTTACAGATACTCTATAAACCATTGCTAATGCCAAGGTCTAATTTGCTCTAATCTGGATAGTTATTATTACTGAATGCCGTACTAGCAAATAATGTGCAGTGATTCAGATCAAGGTGGCAATTAAAGACCATTCAATTAAGGATCTAATCAAAAGCACAAATATCAAGCATATCAAACAAGCACATGCTGTAGCTAATAGTTCAAACTCAAGGAGAAACTACTTCATAGCTAATCAAAGTGTTTCATGGCAGAGTTCTACCATTTCTTCTCTGAATTAAAACCATTTTCTGAACTGCGATAATGGAGATTATAGCTACCATTTTCTTTTTAACAGGCCGTACAAATACTTTATTCATTTTTTTCTTCTCCAATCCAATGGTTTTGCCAATTTGTATTGAAGAATATTTCACAGCTCATTAAGAACGGCAGCTAATTTGAAATATTGACCCCGGAGACTAAAACTCCTTTTGAAGGTAAACTTGTTATATCTTGGCCTAGATATCAGGTTTTAATTTGCGATTTATTTTGTATTTTACACTTTGGAAGATTAGTTCTAAGATAATTTAGTAGGCCCTGGGAACTAGAACAATAAGTTAACACAAATGAACAGCCATCACAAATATCCATATAAATTCACATAATTATACGTAACATGGGATTTTGTTCTAGACTGAAGCATCTCTCAATGGCCTTTAATATCAATGGAAATTAAGTGTCATGTAGACTCAAGACTATGCAATTCCCCTAAACCAGTTTCAGATCTTAAGGCTCTGACCTTCAAGTTTGTACCTGCCCAGTGTAACCTCAAACAGAAGATATGGTGGCAGTATAATTCAAATCCAAGTGATTAAATAATTAAACCATTCATTAAAGGCATGGTTTACGTGACACTATTTGGTTCCCAGTTTTTATATTCTGTGTGTAATGATTTAAATGACAAAGGAAATATGTAAGAGATAGAAACATCTACATTCCCCAAACTGATATTCTCCAGATATGCCAGGACTACTCCTAGAATTCTGAGTCAGTGTTCTCATATACAGGAATGGCTGAGCCCAGCCACCATAAGTTACTTAGGAACTGGGTACCAAATCCTTCAGATAGGCATACAATTATTTAATGAGCTCTGACCTTGGGAAAGTGTTTCTTTGCTCTAGAGATGCAACTAATCCATAATGGTTACTGTTGAGTTAACATCATGTGGTAACTGATTTTGGTTCAAAACACACACAAAGTGTCTTGTGGCATTTTAACTGATTGTGAGTATGTGCCATCAAGTTAGTGTTGACTCTTAGCAATCACACAGATGGATATTCTCAATGACAATCTGTCCCTAACCTGGTCTTTCAGATCTTATAATGGTGTATCTAGTGCCATCCCACATCACTACTGTAACTGAGTCCATCCATAAGATTTTCAACTCCATTATCTAGTTGGTGTAACCTCCTCTACAGATGAATTCCATGGAATCAGTTTAAAAATAGCAGATAAATCTATAGAGTTTCCCCTATTGTTATTCTGGATGAAATCAGTTTTAAAGAAGACATTTTAAAAACTTTTCAGAATTAAAATATGAGCTTGATTTACCTCAAATTGCTCCTTAGCTGTTTATTTCACTCAAGCATTTGTATTCAGTTTATGTACTATATTGTTCCTTCTGGTATCTTACAGATGATGGATTTTTATAGGAAATTATTGTAGCTCCTATTCCAGTAACTGTTTTTTCTACAAGAAATCAATGCTATCAATTATTTATTTCTAGAATAATAAAGCTTGAATGTCCTACTAAACCAGTGGAGAATTAGATAATATGAAATTAATCTACTATGATCTTAAAACAAGACTAATTCGTTTAAATATGGCTTTGTATATAATGGATACTCCATCAAGTGCTTAAAAAGGATTGTTTGAGTCATGTTGCTGTTGGAGATGCAACTCAAGGCTTGGAATATTTACTCATACAATTTGGGCTTATCCTCTCAGCTGAAATCAACAATATGTCTCTGGATGACTGTTATGTGTTAAGGATGTACATGCTCTTCTCGGCCATATTTCTTGTACTGGAATCTATCAAGACATCATGAAGTGTGGATTTTTCAGGCACCGGGGCTGACTAAAAGAATTATCATACAACACTGGAAGGAGAACTATACATTTGATTCTACCAATGGATTGTGGATATATGGGTTTGTGAACATTTAAATTGGTTCTTTTTTGACAAGAGGGAAGAAAGACCTTTTAGCACTATAGCCATTTAAAGTTGCTTATAACATAATTTTCCAGTCTTTTTCCTTGTTGTTTTTCACAAGTAGTAATATAAGATAGCCTCAGAATTAATAACCTATATGTTTCCTTTGTTTAACTCTTTAATTTTAAAAAGTTGTAGTAGGCAGAGCGAGGCATTATTACAGTTGCCTGAACTGACGACATCTTAAGCTCATGCAAACTTTTGACGTTTGTAACTTCAGCTGAGATATTTTCTAAAACTTTTTTTTTGACCAATGCAAGATCCTAGTGACTAATCCAGGGGCTCCAGGCTTCTTCCAAATTCTCAATGGGGTCAGAGTATATAATTCGGCAACTCTTTGGGATTAAGGAAATTATTTTAATTGGAATTAATTTACAGTCTGTGACGGTGCCTTCCATTCTCCATTTGTTATCCCTCAACATAACCACAAACTCTTAACTGAGGCATCATGTAGAACCCATGGGAACAGTCCATGCACTATTTGTTGAATAAAAGCAATAATCACATACAAGAATAGTAGATAAAAATATGAGAACCCCACTAAAATAATCCACTAGAGATTTTCTTCCTCTTTTTAACATTTGTTTTTAATTTGGTTTCAGCTAATGATGAATGGCAAAATAATGCCTTCCCTCAAAGTATTTTCCCAGTATTTTGGGTAGTTGGTTCTCATGTTCTAACTTATACTGCTTTTTAAAAATGCAATAATTTTGCAAAAGAAAACATTTTCCCTATACAGCAGGATAAGAAAACATTGAGATATGAATGATACAAACTCCTAACAGGTTATATTAATTCCTCCATAACATATAATCAAATCATTTAATATGTTTGTGTAAGAATGTCACATTTCTCCTGTAAATTTAAACCTTCTCACACTGAAAACTGAATTTTAAAATCTAAATAGCACTGTGTTCTCCATGGAATCTGCAACATTGATCAAGGCTGATTATGAAATACCAACCCTTCATAGCAAACTTTACTGAAGTGGCCTTCAGGAGATATTCTGCGTGGACACTTGGCTACCTCTGATACAGAAGTGGGTGGTAAATTACTTTTCAGTCCAGGAATGCTTTTATTAGATGGTGAAAGTCCAAGCAGTCACCTGGCCCAGGAATGCCTATCTAAAGTCCTAAAAATGGATACCTTCTTTGGAATAAAAGGAGAGTAAGAACTCTCCTTGTGTGTAGATTTTTCAAGACTACTGTGATGTAGTTTGCACACTACGTGGAACTATAGTATAATTAGGACTCGCTTGAAGCATAAATTTGGCCCATGTGTTATATGTCATGCGCTGCCTACCTCTGAATAACACTCAGACACTGGTTTGCGGATCAGGCTCTGGTTTATTGCAGGGCAGGTACAGCGTTGGTAGAAAAAAGCTGAGAGTGACAGGAGCGCGCCGGTGCGGGGTTTAAATACCCCGCGCCGGTCAGCGCCCCCTCGCTCACGGTCACGTCACCCCCCTTTGTCCCATGCGTTGCCCTGCCGGTGGGTGAGGGTTTCCGGGATCGCCCATCATCAGGTTTCCATTCCTCTGCTGATTGCTTTCAGCTGGGCGATCCCCGTTGTATTGCCGCTGATGGTTTGGGTGGCTCCGTGATCCGTTTAGCTATTGTTTGTTGGCCGTTAGTCGTTGTGGGTTGATGGCTACTTAACTTGTACCCCTTCACCTATTTCCTTGTCATTGTCATGTGTGCCATTGCGCTGATGACTTTAGCTCAACGGCACTCATGACATACTGCCCCCTTTTCGAATAGTGTTCTCCCCCGGTTTTCTGGGTTTTCCCCGTGGAGCTGTCAAAACGCCACATTTTTTTTTTTTTTTTTTCAAAGTTCCCGCCGGAGTAGTTGTCGCCCCTCCCTTTGCTCCTCCCTCTACCACGTGCCTTCCCAGGGTGTGTCCATGGTGCGCATGCTCGGGTCCTGACCTGGCGTGCGCATGCTCCAGCCACACCCTGTTTGTTTGGCTCAGTTCGGCGAGGCGAGAGGCGTGGCTGGTCGGGTGCTTCTCAGCTCCAGGTAGGGCCCTTCTTTTCTTATTTAAAGTGCGTCGCCTTTGTTGTGTCTCCTGGGCGTTGCCCCCAGGTTGCCCTGTTGACTTGCTTGCCACTCCCCCGCGGCCGGGGGGCGGGGGGAGGGTGCTGGCGATCGCTTGTCACCACCCCGTGGGCCCGGGGCGGGGGGAGTGAGTCCCGGGGGGGGGAAGGTCCACCCAAGTCGCGGGCTTGGGGGGGGCCCTTTCCCTTGGGGCACGGGAGGCGGGGGGGGCCTGCGGGGGGGGGGGGGTTTGGTTTTGCTGACCTTGGTTGCGGTTTGTCGGGGTATGCCCGGTGAAATGCTCTGGTCAGGTCAGGCGCGTTAACGTTGTGCGCCGCCACCCATTCCGGGTGGGGGAAGTGTTTCCACCTGACCAGATAGTGTAGAGTTCCTCGTTGCTTGCGGGAGTCGAGAATGTCCCTTATCTCGAAGTGGTGTTGCCCGTCGATCATCACCGGTGCGGGCTGTGGCGTGCTTGGGTGCCATCGGGAGGTGGTTGCCGGTTTTAGGAGGCTGGTGTGGAACACCGGGTGGAGTCTCCGGAGGTTGTGTGGCAGGTCCAGGCGTATTGCTACCGGGTTCACTATTTGCGTGACTCGGAACGGCCCGATGTACTTAGGCCCCAGTTTTTTCGAGGGTTGGGTTGACTTTAGGAACTTGGTGGATAGATAGGCCATATCCCCCGCCTGGAACGTCGGTTGTTGGCGCCGGTGCTTGTCGGCCTGCTCTTTGTAGGCAGCCTGTGCCTCCTTCAGCGCCGCCGTGATTACTGGCCATGCTTCCGCGATCTTCCGTCCCCAGTCGCTAGCGTCCACCTGGGGTTCCGGGGGTTGAGGTAGCTCCGGTATGGGGACGAAGTCGCGCCCCGAGACTACTTCGAACGGAGTTTTCCCCGTGCTCGTGTGGACGGCGTTGTTGTATGCGACTTCGGCGAACGGGAGCAGTTCAGCCCAGTCGTCTTGGTGGTAGTTAGTATATGATCGTATAAATTGCTCTAAGGTGGCATTAAGAACCTCAGTGGCTCCGTCCGTCTGAGGGTGCCAAGCCGTAGATAGGGCCTGTTGGGTCCCCGTCAGCTTCAGGAAGGCCCGCCAGAATTTGGAGGTGAACTGTGTGCCCCTGTCGGTCACCACACGTGCGGGACATCCGTGTAGCCTGTACACGTGGATGAGGAAGAGTTTGGCTAGCTGTTGTGAGGATGGGACCGACGTGCAGGGGATGAAGTGGGCCTGCTTTGAGAAGTAGTCCTTCACCACCCAAATGGCCGTTTTCTTCTGGCTGGGTGGGAGGTCCACTATAAAATCCATAGAGATTTCCTCCCATGGGCGGGAGGGTTCTGCCACCCGTTGCAATAGCCCCGCGGGTTTGCCTGGTGCCCGTTTGGCCCTAGCGCACGTTGAGCAGGACGCCACGTAGGTTTTTACGTCTCGCCTGAGCGCGGGCCACCAGAATTGACGCCGTGTTAGGTGTAGGGTCTTGAGGAACCCAAAGTGTCCCGCTTGCTTGGCGTCGTGTGACCTATGCAAGATCGCCTGGCGTTGCGAGTCCGGGACGTAGATTCTGCCTTCCCCCCATGCCAGGTCTTGCGCCATCGTTACCTTGTCGGGGTTTGCCAGGAACCAGGGGTCGGTTTTGAGGGCGGCGGCGAGGTCCGTGCGCATTCCCCCTGGTAGTTGCGGTTGGCTTCTTTCCGTCGCCGGTTGTCCCGCCGTCGGCTGCGCCGTAGAGTCGAGCTGCCTCCGTGCGCCGCTTCGGGTGGTCACGGCCATCCCCAGTTGCGAGGCGGATAGGACCGTCCCAATGGTGTCTGGGGCGGGCTCTTCGTCTTGGGGCAGTCGGGAGAGGGCGTCGGCCAGGAAGTTCTTCTTGCCCGGCATGAACTTCAGCTGGAAATCAAAGCGGCTGAAGAATTGGGCCCATCGGACCTGTTTTGGGCTAAGGCGTCTAGGCGTTCGTAGGGCCTCGAGGTTCCGGTGGTCCGTCCAGACCTTGAATGGTTGGGTGGCTCCCTCGAGTAGGTGTCGCCATGTCTCTAGTGCCGATTTCACCGCGAAGGCTTCTTTCTCCCAGACGTGCCATCGCCTCTCTGTCTCGGAGAACTTCCTTGACAGGTAGGCGCATGGTTTCAGGAGTCCCGTGGGGTCTTTCTGTAGCAGGATGGCTCCCAGGGAGAAGTCTGAGGCGTCGGCTTGGACCACGAACGGCCGTTCTGGGTCCGGGTGCGCGAGGATTGGCTCCGTAGTGAACAGCGCTTTCAGCTTGTCGAATGCGGTCTGGCATGCGGGAGTCCAATTCAGCACTGTGCCTGGGTTCTTGGCGCGTCGGGTGTCCCCCACCCCTTTGGTTTTGAGGAGGTCCGTTAAGGGGAGGGCTATCTCAGCGAACCCCCGGGCGAATGACCTGTAGAAATTCGCGAATCCGAGGAAGCTCTGTAGTTGCCGTCTGTTGTGGGGCCGCTCCCAGTTTAGCACCGCTTCGACTTTTGCGGGGTCCATTTCGATGCCGTCCCCGGAGATTCGATACCCCAGATAGTCTAGGCGCTCTTTGTGAAACTCGCACTTTGTAGGCTTTGCATAGAGCTGCGCCCTTCTGAGCTTGTCGAGGACTTGCCTGACTAGGGTTACATGTTCCTCGTGCGTTTTTGTGTAAATAAGGATGTCGTCGATGTAGACCAGGACCCCTTTAAACAGATGTTCATGCAGTACCTCATTGATGAGCTGCATGAACACCCCGGGGGCCCCCGTGAGTCCGAAGGGCAGTACCTTGTACTGGAAAGCGCCTAGGGGGCAGTTAAACGCCGTCTTCCATTCGTCCCCCTCCCTGATTCGGATGCGATAGTACGCCTCGCGAAGGTCCAATTTGGAAAAGACTTTGCCCGTGGACAGGTGGGCGAGCATGTCCTTCACCAGGGGTAAGGGGTATTTGTTGGACAGGGAAGCCGCGTTTAGGCCCCGGTAGTCGGTGCAGAGCCGTAGGGTCCCGTCTTTCTTCTCCCGGAATAAGACGGGGGCTCCGACCGGTGAGCATGCTGGCTCTATGAATCCCCTGTCTAGGTTTTTATCGATGAACTCCCGGAGGGTTGCCATCTCCTTCGGGGTCATCGAATAGATCTTTGGTCTAGGTAAGGGGACGTCGGGCAGTAGGTCGATCCGGCAATCCGTCTTGCGGTGGGGGGGTAGTTGGTCAGCCTCTGCCTCTCCGAAGACCTCGGAGAAGTCGGCGTATTGTTCTGGTAGGTCTGCTGTGGTAGCGGCGTTGTCTTGTGTGGTCGCCTCCGCTCGTCCTACCGTGGGGTTGCTTCTGCCAGCTGGGACTGGTGCTCGATACTCGCCGTCGCCGAATGTGAAGGTGCGGGTCGCCCAGTTGATCCGCGGGTTGTTTGTCGCGAGCCATGGCATCCCCAGGACTGCAATGGGCCGTCCGATGTGCGTGACTACGAACGATGTGCGCTCGGTGTGAGTGCCCATTTGCAGGGTGACCGGCTCGGTTTGTAGCGTGGCTGGTTTCCCTCCCGCTGTAGAGCCGTCCAGCTGGTGGAATGCCAGCGGCGTGGGGAGGGGGAAGCAGCGGAGGTCGAGTTTGGCGACTAGGTCGGGGTGGATGAGGTTTTTTGAGCACCCCGAGTCCACTAGTGCCGCGGCCGTGGTGGCTCCGTTGCCGGCAGAGAGTTGAATTGCTGCCAATATTACGGAGCTTTCGTCGTTTCGTTGAGGTGGTCCGCATTGCTGTCCCACCGCCTGCCTCGCCACGCGTCTCAGGGCAAGCGGGGAGCATTTCCCGCCGGCTGGTCGGGGTCGGTATTGTCCTCTTCCCCCCAGTAAGCGTCCCAGCCCTCTTCCGGTGTCGCTGTGGCCACGGTCATTCGGCGGTGAGGAGGCGGCCCCGGGTTGGGTGGTTTGGGGCTAATTTTCGGAGTGGGTTTGGGCGCGCTGGTCGGCGGTCGGTTGGCGAAGCAATCCGCCGTCTTGTGCCCTAATTTGCCACACCTCCCGCAGGGCTCCCGGTTGAACTTCTTTTTTGGGTATATGGGGCCGGCCATCCCCCCGTGTGGTGCGGGTACCTTTTTCCCGGCATAGTTTGTGTCTTCCGTGGTTGTCATGAGGAAGGTGCGGTGCGCGTGTTCAGCTTTCCCCGCGAGGTGGATCCACCCGTGTAACGTTTCTGGGTCGTCGCGGTAGAGGGCCCATTGGAGAACGTCGCGGTTGAGCCCCCTTTTGAAGATTTCCAGCAGGGTGGTCTCGGACCAGTCGCTGACCTTCCCCGCGAGGGCTTTGAACTCCAGGGCGTAGTCAGGGACCGTGCGTGTGCCCTGTTTAAGTCTTTGGAGTGCGCTTTTCGCCCGTACTTTGGCTAGGGGGTCTTCGAAGTAGTCTTTCATCTCTTTGATGAAAGCAGGGAAGGTGGCGAGGGCGGGGGAGCTGGACTCGTACAGTTGGACGTACCAGTCCGCCGCCCTGTCTTGGAGTTTGATCGCCACGGCGGCGATCTTGTCGGCCTCGGAGTCATAGGAGTGTCCGTGCCTCCCCATGAACTCCCTAGCGTTGGTCACGAAAAATGAGAGTTTTGTGGGGGTCCCATCGAAGAAGATGGGGAAGTCCTTTGGGGCCCGGGCGTTTTGTGCGGCCCCGCCTCTCGCTTATCGGGGTGTGGTGTCGGCCGCCTGTGCCGTCTGCTGGCCCTCCGCTGGCCCGTGTGGGTTCGGTGCTTCGCTCGGGGTGTGGGCTTGTGCGGGGACGTCGTTGGGTGGCGCGGGGGGCATAAGCGCCTGGAGCATGGTCCAGAGTTCCGTCAGTTGAGCCCGCATGGCCGCGAGTTCAGCTCGTGCCTCCTCGTCCACAGCCCGCACCGCCGCTGGGGCCGGTTCCGTTGGCGCGTCCTCGGGGGTGGGTTGCCGGCGGGGTTCATCGTCCCTCTGCCGCGGGTCCGCTTCCTCCGCCATCTGATGGGTGTCTCCGTCGTCCTCCTCCGTGTTGAGCGCCGTGGGGCTGTCTCTCCACGCCCGTTGCTGGGGTGCGATGTGGAGCGCGGGGACCTCCGCTGGTTTCGGAAGTCGTGCTGCTCCCTCCCGCGGTCGGGTTGCCTCCGTCGCCATCTCCCCTTGGGGTTGGAGCTGAGGCTCGGGTCGGGTGGGGTGGGCGTCCATGGCTCCGGGAGTCCGCGGTGCCTCTGGCCTTGGTCGGTCCTCCTCTGTCTCTTGCCGCGCGGCTCGCCCTCCTTGCCCGCGCCGTTCCGGCCTCACCTTGCTGGTCTTCTCGCCGTCTACTCCTCCCGCGGCTCGTTGTCGTCCGGTGGGGCTCGGCGAGGCTGAGTTTATGACTCTCAGCTTTATGTCATGCGCTGCCTACCTCTGAATAACACTCAGACACTGGTTTGCGGATCAGGCTCTGGTTTATTGCAGGGCAGGTACAGCGTTGGTAGAAAAAAGCTGAGAGTGACAGGAGCGCGCCGGTGCGGGGTTTAAATACCCCGCGCCGGTCAGCGCCCCCTCGCTCACGGTCACGTCACCCCCCTTTGTCCCATGCGTTGCCCTGCCGGTGGGTGAGGGTTTCCGGGATCGCCCATCATCAGGTTTCCATTCCTCTGCTGATTGCTTTCAGCTGGGCGATCCCCGTTGTATTGCCGCTGATGGTTTGGGTGGCTCCGTGATCCGTTTAGCTATTGTTTGTTGGCCGTTAGTCGTTGTGGGTTGATGGCTACTTAACTTGTACCCCTTCACCTATTTCCTTGTCATTGTCATGTGTGCCATTGCGCTGATGACTTTAGCTCAACGGCACTCATGACATTATAGTTCAGAAGGAGAGCTTTGGGCATAATTTTTAACCATGGTTGATTAAACATTTATTTTCTCCAGCTCTGTGAGATATCCAAACCCAGCAGGATAACCACCTAAAGTTAATTCCCTTTTTCAGGCACAGCCTGGACTATCACCATTGGTTTTTGCTTTTCATAAAAACATAAACCAAAGGCAGTGTTGTCCAGCCAACTACCACAAAGATGGCTGGGATATTGTCTAAAATGGAGGACATCCACCCCATTAAATTGTAGATAACTGGGATTTGCCATATCATCTGACATGGAAGCAGCCATGATTACTACTAAATTGGACTTAGCCTATCAGGTAGGCTAACACAGACCGACTGTAGCGTAAACAAAGCAGAACAGGTAACTTTACTATTGTTCGTGGGACAGTTGTATTGAGAGTGCTAGATTTGGTAGGAAATGGGCAGAGAATGACAAAAGCTGAAAGACACTGAAAGGACCGTGGGATGAACACATTTATGTGGAATTGCCAAGATAACAAAACATCTATCATTTCTCAAGACTATAAAGCAGTGTTTCTCATCTTTGGCAACTTTAAGATGTGTGGACTTCAACTCCCAGAATTCTCCAGCCAGCATTTGGTAAAGTATTAAAATATCTGCCAAGAATTATCTGACTTGCCTCATATTTAAAATAAGAGGTTAGCTCACCCCATATTGGATTTCCAAATCTAGCACTCTACAGCCAAATCCAGTTTAATTTTTTTTCTGCTGCTTAAAAGTAAATACATACTGTATACACATATATTTCCAGTCATGTCTTCTTTCTCTCTCCTTTTCTCATTTAATTATAAATTACAATACATCATGCAAGTACAAACTTCAATGGTTGAAGCTAAAATATATTGCCTTGCATGAGAAAAATCTTGACTTTTGGCATTTATACCAATATCCTCCTTTCCCCAACTTTTTACTTTCTGTTCTTCCCTTACAATTTCACTTTTGCTCCAAGCTGCTTTTATCTTGGCTTCCTGACCCATTTCCTTATCCTGAATTGACACCACAAGTTTTGAAGTCACCTAATAACCCCCATTCTTCTCATTCTTGTTTAATACACATAGAAATCTATGAAGACCAGAAGGAGCATGAATCATAGTTCACCCCCAACCTTTCCTGAATGATTTGTTGAAAAGGAAGAACTGCTGGTGAGAACCATTATGTTCCTCCACATTCTTGGGCAACTTTCCAGCAAATCATCACGCTTCCATGAGTAAGCACTTTGAAAAGCATTTCTTCTAAAGCAGTTTTGTAGTAACATACAAAGAACGCAACGTAGAGAACATGTGCATGGAATGAGGATAAGGGACCCTAAAATACAAGTGTTACTTCTAGGGATGATAGAAGGCAAGCATTAACTGGTGTTCATGCTAGTGTGGGGGCTGAGATGGTGTTTGGGCATGCTTCATACAAATGACCACTTTATTTTAGAGCAGGCCTGTGTGCCTCATTTCTAAACAGATGTACAGCTCTGTAATGCATGTTTGCTCAGAATTAAGTCCCAAGATAGAGATAGATAGATAGATAGATAGATACCCATATAACTGCACAATACAGTACTTTCTTGTTCTCCTAAGTGTTTGACACATGCAATTACTTAGGCTAACCTTATCAACTTTAGGTCCTTTCCCCACTACTGAGCTACAAGTAGTCTTCGCTTAATGACCACAGCTGAGACTGGCATTTCGGTTGCTAAGCAAAGCAGTCATGAAGCAAACCCAACCCGATTTTATGACCTTTTTGCGGCAGCCATTAAGTGAATCACCACAGTCATTAAGCGAACCACGTGGTCTTTAAGCGAATCACATGGTTCCCCATTGATTTTGCTTGCCAGAAACCAGCTGGGAAGGTCAAAAATGGTGATCATGTGATCACAGGATGCTGTGATGGCCATAAAGGCAAACCAGTTGCCAAGCACCCAAATTGTGATCATGTGACCAAGGGGATGCTGCAACAGTCCTAAGTGTGAGCACCAGTTGCAAGTCAGTTTTTTCAGCACAGTCATAAGTCTGAACTGTCACTAAAGGAATGGTCATTAGGGGAGAACTACCTGTACAGTGTTTTCTACCCTTCCTTGGCAGAAAAATGAGACTGGTATGAATTTGCTGTCCTCGTTGCCAATCACATCAGAAAACACACAGATAACACGCAGAGCCATGATGAAGTCATCTGCCTCTGAGGCTTCTGTTCTTAGTCACTGCTGGTTCCATGACGTCTCCCCAAGGTAAGAGGTAATGAAGAATAAGCAACTTTATATTTCTTGAAGCTATCCTTGGATGATGTCAAAATAAGGGGGGAAACGCTATTTTAACACCAGAACTCCAGCTTGCCAAAGGGTTCTGGGCAGTGGGTTGCCAATCTGTTTCCTAGACAACTGGTATTACAGCCTCCTTTGGTGTGGTTTCCTGTCATTTTTTAAAAGACATGCTGTGGCCTGATCTGGGCTGGAGCCACCACACGAAGGGTGGAGGACCAATCCTTCCCCCAGCCTCTTTTTCAAAGGGAGGAAACTTTTTGGCTTTGCAACTATTCCTGCCACCCAGTTGTACCTCCAGAAGTTGAAAGTATTTCTCCCCTCATATCAGATAACATGCAGAGCCACGATGAAGTCATCCTAGGGCCATTCCATTCCAGAGTGCTCTATTTTTTTATTTCCCTAACCCTCCTGAACTGCACTATTCTGTGCATATGGATGATACTTCAAAATGATTCCACTTCAAAATGATTACGAAGTAGATCCTGCAATCTACATGGCATGGGGCCAGGATATCTGAGGGACCGTCTCATCCCTATTACATCGACCCGCCCCACCCGGTCATGCAGGGAGGGCATGTTAGGGACCCCATCTACAAAAGAATTCCATCTAGCGGGGTCTTGGAAGCCTGCCTTCTCTGCTGTAGCTCCCGCCCTTTGGAACATCCTTCCCCCAGAGGTGAGACAAGCCCCCTCGCTCCTGGACTTCCGAAAAAGACTAAAGTCCTGGTTTTGCCAGCAGGCTTGGAACGGGAGGGCAAATTATTACACCTGGGGATGGCTAGTGCCATGAAGTGATTCGGAGGGACCTACCACACTGAAGGTCTGATTAAGATCTCTTCGCCATGTAGATTTTATTATATTTATATTTTTTTTGTATTTTGTAATCGTAATGGTTTTATATTTTAATCTTGTTTTATTGTAAGCTGCCCAGAGTCCCCCGTAGGGGAGAGATGGGTGGTGAATAAATTTATAAAATAAAATAAAATAAATCTTACCAATGGAAAAAGACATTAAAAGTCTGCATTTCCCATCTTAATGCAAAAGTACATTTTGCTTCCCAATTATCAGTCTACCCTTTATTCTCAGTCTTTACAGGCAATCCTTGCTTAACAACCATTCATTTAGTGATGGTTCTGACATATGAAGGTGGTGGAAAAAATGACTTATGGCCGGTCCCCATGCTTACAACTGTCGCAGCGTCCCCTCGGTCATATGATCACAATTCAGGCGCTTGGCAACTGGTTCACATTTATGACCATTGCAGCATCCCACGTTCACGTGATTGCCATCTTCAACCTTCCTGGCTGGTTTCTGGCAAGCAAAATCAGTGGGGAACTGTGTGATTTGCTTAATGACCACATCGTTAGCTTAAACACCTGCAGTGATTTGCTTAATGACTGCCACAAAAAAGGCGGTAAAATCGGGTCAGATTTGCTTAATGACTGCTTTGCTTAGCAACTGAAATTCTGGTCCCAGTTGTGCTAATTAAGTGAGGACTATCTGTATGCTCAGTTCTGGATCCGTTTCTTCAAGGCGTGAGTATACGTCACAATATATGTGTGTGTTTGCTAAAGTTTTTTTCTACTCCTGCCAGATCATCCACATCTACAGATATCTCTTTTCAGTGCATTGGTGCCACCCAGAAGTGGAGCCCTTTGGTCTGTAACAAGGACCATCACTCGGAGAACTGACTTTGCTATTAACATAGATAAACCCCACCATGGTGATATCCTGTAAGATCATTTGTTGTATCATGCCGAAGATAAGACAAAGTTTCTGTGGCGCCATCAATAGCTGGAACTGCAGAAATTAGCAGGCGATTTCTTTCCCCAGCATGGAACGTATCTGCTAAGGCTTGCAAATCATAAAAGACAGGCCCCCAAAAAAGCTGGCAAGTAGAAACCATAGCATAATGGCTTGTTTTAAACTATGTCAAATATTGTTTAAAAGATGCACAGGAGGTTTGATTCCTACTCCATACCTGGCAGTGGTTGAAAGCAACTTAGCAGTGCTATTTCATAATTCATAATCTACATCCTAAGCCCCAGTTGAGGTGGGAGACATTGTGAAAGGAACAGGCTTCTGAGCTATTCAAAGGAAGGAAATCCTTGGAACAACATGAAATTGGTGGAGGCAGGTTCAAGGAAGTGCTGCTAGACTTTTTGGATCTGTTCCAGTTCAGTTCAAAACAAGAATAACACTGGTTGTCGTCTTTGCTCTGAACAATTCATTGGAGCATACGTGGATGCCGTTTTATAGCCATAATTTGACCTGCATATTGTGTCTGTCAAGTGTAGACAGTCTTAGTCTGACTGGCAGAAGGATTGGCTAGCTTATCATCAACAGGTTTTAACAACTTTGCTTTCCTGTTTAATAGATCTGACCTGAAACCTGTCAGTTCAAGGATATGACTAATACATTTTTGAGAGATACCATGCCCAGCATGAGCATCCCAGACTTTTCCTTTTCTTAGCCTACAGTAAATGTGTTTTCAAGCAAATAGTGTGGCTCCGAACAATTAAAAGAGATTTTGCAGGTATGCCATATTTTTCTCTGTAAATTATTTTCTTGGATCAGAGAAATGTAAGAAGCAGCAGTAGAAGATGGAAAGATTCGGCATTACCCACCATGAGGAACGGTTGGTGACATTGACACTCATCAGTGACTGGAAATCTCCTATGGACTTTTTGTGTGAAAAAGAAAATGACTTTGTGATTAATGGGTTTGCTGATTAGGAAGAATAGGTTATAGAAAAAAGGGAATCAGAATGAAATTGGAGATAGTGGTCTGATTAGAATTGTAGAACTTCTTGTTTTGTCTTGTAGATTTTAATTGTAGAACTGCCAAGAGGGATATCGGAAGCCATTTCTTTATACAGTTGTTGTTTATTCGTTCAGTCGCTTCCGACTCTTCGTGACTTCATGGACCAGCCCATGCCAGAGCTTCCTGTCGGTCGTCACCACCCCCAGCTCCCCCAGGGACGAGTCCGTCACCTCTAGAATATCATCCATCCACCTTGCCCTTGGTCGGCCCCTCTTCCTTTTGCCCTCCACTCTCCCTAGCATCAGCATCTTCTCCAGGGTGTCCTGTCTTCTCATGATGTGGCCAAAGTATTTCAGTTTTGCCTTTAATACCATTCCCTCAAGTGAGCAGTCTGGCTTTATTTCCTGGAGGATGGACTGGTTTGATCTTCTTGCAGTCCAAGGCACTCTCAGGATTCTCCTCCAACACCACAGTTCCAAAGCATCGATCTTCCTTCTCTTAACTTCCCTTGTTGTTTATTCATTTAGTCACTTCCGACTCTTCGTGACTTCATGGACCAGCCCACGCCAGAGCTTCCTGTCGGTCGTCAACACCCCCAGCTCCCCCAGGGACGAATTCATCTAGAGTATCATCCACCCACCTTGCCCTTGGTCGGCCCCTCTTCCTTTTGCCCTCCACTCTCCCTAGCATCAGCATCTTCTCCAGGGTGTCAGTGTTTCTCAACTTTGGCAACTTTAAGATATGTGGATGTCAACTCCCAGAACACCTCAGCCAGCATTCTGTTTTTTTTTTATTTTCTTTTTCTTTTCTCTATCTTTTCTCTCTCTTTTTCCTTTTCCTTTCCTTTCCTTTCCTTTTCCTTTTTTTTTCTTTTTCACACTTACTTTGCTATATATTTTTCTTTGAATGAATTTCTTATTAGATATGTAAAATCTCTTAATAAAAATTATTTAAAAAAAAGCAGCAGCAATAGAAAAACACAGGAAATGGGAAACAGGGCTACCTGTAAACTCCATGAATGAGGCTAGACAGTTATAAGACAAAAAGCCTTGTCAATGATTACCATCTACCTTGGGTCTCCTGATAAACTAGCACAAGAAGATTCCACTTCAAAATGATTGCAAAGTAGATCCTTCGGTCTTACCAATGGAAAAAGACACTAAAAGCAAGTACATTTTGCTTCTCAATTATCAGTCAACTCCTATTATTGGGGATAATAGAGAGCCAACATCAAGCATCCCAGGCCACTGTTTCATCATATCACACCATCATACAGTGTACACATTTAGCAGATCAAAGGGGAAACACCTCTCCATCAACATCTGTTGTAGGAAACCTTTAGGAAATATGTAGTTATGATACCTGGCTGGATTTATATGCAGGATAAAGGCTTTTGAATTTCTTCATATGCCATACCACCACAGACAAATTATCCAGTATTTATGTGATTATATTTGGTCTATTCTCCAGTTGGACCATATAATTCTATCTGAATCAGACAGGTTAGCAGTTTAATACTCATAATGAGGGGCATTTACCCCATTCTTCCTCCAAGGAGTTTATAGCAGCACATGCCCCCACATTTTTCTTCACAGCAGCCTTGCCATGTAGGTTAGGCAGAGATGCTACTAAGCCAAGATAATCAAAAGCGATCGTATACCTCTTTAGCCGTGAAGCTCATGATAATAACTTCAGCATTCCAATCCCTACATCAGGGTGGCTCAAGTCAACTCAATATGATGACTGTTAAGGATGCTTTCATGTGTAATGTTGAAGGGGCATTCCCCAACATTCATTGGAGAGTGCCAAAGAGCACAATGATATGTTGTTTGAATTACACAGCTTGCTTATGCTATGTTGGACAATGTGCTATCAAGGTCTGTCTAGCAAGATGTGCCTTGATAAAAGGCAGCAGAGCAAAAATAAATAAATAAATAGACAAATACTCTATCCTATCTGCAGCACAAGAGATACATGTTAAATCCAAGACAAAAATCACAATATTTATTGAAGAATTGGAGACGAGGCAATTATAAAAGGAATATAGCTCATTTGTGTAGCACAATCTTTGCATGACCTCTGCCCTGACAAACAAAAGGATCACCCCCGTTGGATCACTTCCATTTACAGAATCAAAGGGCCAGTGAGGCCATCAAGTCCTACCCCCTGCTCACTGCAGGAATCCAAATTAACAAATTGCAGACAGCTGGCTGTCCAGCAAAGGGGAACTCATTACCTCAATAACCCAAAATCAGTATTCTGTGTCCTGTGTGGTACCTGTGAGGTATTTGGAGATTTGCAGCAATATCTCCCTTTACTTATTTCTTCTCATGAGCAAATATACCTAGTTTCTGCAATCTTCTGATCAGTTTCCAGTCCTTGATCACCTTAATTTTGTTTACTGGCACATTTATTTGTTCTGTCAACTTGTATGCTGCTTCAGTCATGAAGGCAGCTCTAAACAGTTCACACATTAGGATTAAAAACAACAATTTAAGAATAAATTGCTCCTATTCCTGATTTTTCTGAACCTTTCTTCAAACATGGTGCTGAATAAGACAAGCACTATATTAGATTGAATTTATTAAATATGCTGACTTTTTTGTTAGAATTATTCAGAGGCATACATGAAAAGACACCCTGATTTAAATAGATTCTTTACATATTTTTTAAACTTGCACAGTATGACTGCAAATGATTGCTGTGATTTTCCACCATTCTGAAATAGGAAGCAAATGAAAATGATAATATAAGGCCTAAAACAGTTTTACTGGTAGTCCTCACTTAACAACCATCATTTAGTGATGGTTTGGACTTACGACGGTGCTGAAAAAACCGACTTACAACCAATACTTATACTTACAACTGTCGCAGCATCCCCACAGTCATGTGATCACAATTTGGACACTTGGCAAACACTTCACATTTATGACTGTTGCATTATCCCATGATCCCATGATCGCCATTTTCAACCTTCCTGGCTGGCTTCTGGCAAGCACATTCAATGGGAAACCATGTTATTCGCTTAACGACCATGTGGTTCACTTAACCCGCACAGTGATTTGCTTAACGACCACTCCAAAAAGTCATAAAATTGGGTCAGATTCACTTAATGACTGCCTCACTTAGCAACTGAAACTCCAGTCTCAATTGTGGTCATTAAGTGAGGACTACCCGTATCACCATTTAACAAATGAACCCCTTTGGAAAATTCCAGCCTTGCTCAAATGAGTGATGTGACCACACCTGCTTTGCATCATTGCTCTATCTACTGTGGCCCCCCTTCATTAATCTTTATTGATCACAGTGACTCACAATGACTTAAAAAATACAAAATATAAAATAAATATCTAATTTATATTGGAATTTAAATTAAATAGCCAAAATATTACCTACTTTGCCATATTTCACCTTATATCAAACAGGCTCAGTTATAGGATTCAAAACAGAAAGGACTTGTCCAATTAACTGCTTTGCTGTAGAATTAACGTTCAGGTTGCAGGGAGCAGATCAGTAGAAATACGAAGCCTGGAAAAAAAAGACATAGGTGCTTCAACGAATTGATTCATAATGAAACTATAAAAATTATAAAAGCAGTCATGCTTTTTTTCCCTTAGGCTTTCAGTGAAGCCTGAAAAAAGATGGTCTGCTTTAACAAATAGCAGACAGGTGCTGTGTTTACACAAGGTGTATAACATTTCTTCCAAATCATTTTCAAAATGTGCATGGCTCTACAAAATACATTTAAGGTTTTCATGCAGGTTTAAAAAAATTATTGACGGGAGACAAAATAAACTGGAAAGGCTGGAAAAAATTAGAAATGGAGGGAAACTAAAATTAGTTTAGTTTCTATAGATGTCAGCCTTACCAGGTAGACCAGACAGAAAGCACTGTCAGATGAGCTAATTTTATTTATTTATTTATTTTCTATCCCTCCTTTCTTATTTTTATAAATAACTCAAGGCAATGAACATATCTAATACTCCTTCCTCCTCCTATTTTCCCCACAACAACAACCCTGTGAGGTAAGTTGGGCTGAGAGAGTGTGACTGGCCCAAGGTCACCCAGCCAGCTTTCATGCCTAAGGCGGGACTAGAACTCAACTGGGACCAGAATTTCGGTTGCTAAGCAAACCAGTCATTAAGTGAATCTGACCTGATTTTATGACCTTTTTTTGTGGCGGTCATTAAGTGAATCACCATGGGCATTAAGGAAACCACATGGTTATTTCGCAAATCATGTGGTTCCCCATTGATTTGGCTTTCCAGAAGCCTGCCGGGAAGATTGAAAATCGCGATCACGTGATCATGGGATGCTGTGAAGGTCATAAATGCGAACCAATTACCAAGCGCCCAAACTGTGATCATGTGATGCAGGGATGCTGCAACAGTTGTAAGTGTGAGGACTGGTTGTAAATCAGTTATCCCAGCACTGTTACAAGTCTGAACTGTCACTAAACGAATGGTTGTTAAGTGGGGACTACCTGTATTGTAAAAGACATTAACAGAATCTTGCAAGTCTGAAAGTACAATTCTCCTCCATCTCCTTTACAGCATAGAAACTAGGGAGGGTCCCTTCTCAGCCTCTTGCCCTGCCTACTATCCGGCTGTGGGCTATGCTACTTTTTATCTGACTGTTCCCTAGGCTGCATCTCTTCGCCCCGCTCCTAAGGCTTTCCCACATACCATTACAGGAGATTGGGGCTTCAGGCCTCTGTAAAGTCATCTTGGTTTACTTCTACTCAGAAAGAGGGAAAAAGGCTGGGATTCAACCCTTCCTTTCCAGTGTGATATTCGGCCTGAGAGAATAACATTATTGGTTGATATAGGATACTGGATACACACTCTCTCTCTCTCTTTCTCTCTGTTCCGGGAAAATTATGCAAAGCTATAGGCAGATAGTGATTTTAAAAAACGTAGTGGTATCTTAGATTATTGCTCGGCCTGTTTCCATAGCAACTGAAAGCACAGCTACTGGATGATGCTCAGCTGAAAGAGGCACAGATTTTCCCCTGGTTAAACAGCCAAAATCTGCTTGTCTCAAAATAAGGGGACTTTGGTGCAACATCTCATCCCTAGTCACAGCTAAAGCAGTATGTTGCTTTTTTTTGGTGGTTCATGATTTTTCCCTTCCTCCAACACCATCCAAGGTTGATCCTCCACCTGGGTAGGGGAGTCAGGTGAGTATAATTCCTTCAAACCAAAGCAACTTTATGTATAGTTTTCTGCTGACTCAAGTAGGGGTGGAGACAGGGGTTTCCACAGGGTATGGTCAAAAAAGTCAAGATGGTGACACCTGTAAAAACAAATGGAGCTTTGATCGCTCCATCATGGTCCCCATCTTGACATTTTTGACCATAACATGCTGACACCTGTGCATCATACCTGGACAAGAGGAGAAGGGCGCATGAGGTTTATGATGGGACCACATGAAAATCATCATACATGATTCTGTGGGTATCTCCTAGCGCAGTGTTTCTCAACCTTGGCAGCTTTAAGATGTGTGGACTTCAACTCTCAGAATTCCCTAGCCAGCCATGCTGGCTGGGGAATTCTGGGAGTTGAAGTCCACACATCTTAAAGCTGCCAAGGTTGAGAAACACTATGCTAGAGAGACCCATCTTTTGGGTCTGACTAGGCCAGTTGCCTGACTATTGCCATTGTCTTCTTGCAGGTTACAATATTATTATTTTTTTTACTTGGCAGCCTAGCCTGGGTCTCCTGGTGGCCTCCACCTATGGATTCAACAGGTTTAGGCCCAGGGAGGTTCTTGAGATTAGCCAAAGCCAGTTTGGTGGGCTAATCTAGGACAGTCTTTCCCCCCCAACTGTCAGCCGTGATGTCAACTTTCTGTAGAGCAGCCGGTTCTCAAACATTTCGGTCTCAGGACCCCTTTACATTCTTAAAAATGGTCAAGGACCCCAAAACACATTGGATTATTATTGTTGTTGTTGTTTATTCGTTCAGTCGCTTCCGACTCTTCGTGCCTTCATGGACCAGCCCACGCCAGAGCTTCCTGTCGGTCGTCAACACCCCCGGCTCCCCCAGGGACGAGTCCGTCACCTCTAGAATGTCATCCATCCACCTTGCCCTTGGTCGGCCCCTCTTCCTTTTGCCCTCCACTCTCCCTAGCATCAGCATCTTCTCCAGGGTGTCCCGTCTTCTCATTATGTGGCCAAAGTATTTCAGTTTTGCCTTTAATATCGTTCCCTCAAGTGAGCAGTCTGGCTTGATTTCCTGGAGGATAGACTGGTTTGATCTTCTTGCAGTCCAAGGCACTCAGCATTTTCCTCCAACACCACAGTTCAAAAGCATCGATCTTCCTTCTCTCAGCCTTCCTTATGGTCCAGCTCTCGCAGCCATATGTTACTACGGGGAACACCATTGCTTTAACTATGCGGACCTTTGTTGTCAGTGTGATGTCTCTGCTCTTAACTATTTTATCGAGATTTGTCATTGCTCTTCTGCCAAGGATTAAGCGTCTTCTGATTTCCTGACTGCAGTCAGCATCTGCAGTAATCTTCGCACCTAGAAATACAAAGTCTTTCACTGCTTCTACATTTTCTCCCTCTATTTGCCAGTTATCAATCAAGCTGGTTGCCATAATCTTGGTTTTTTTGAGGTTTAGCTGCAAGCCAGCTTTTGCACTTTCTTCTTTCACCTTCATCATAAGGCTCCTCAGTTCCTCTTCGCTTTCAGCCATCAAAGTGGTATCATCTGCATATCTGAGATTGTTAATGTTTCTTCCAGTGATTTTAACCCCAGCCTTGGATTCCTCAAGCCCAGCATGTCGCATGATGTGTTCTGCATACAAGTTGAATAGGTAGGGTGAGAGTATACAGCCCTGCCGTACTCCTTTCCCAATCTTAAACCAGTCCGTTGTTCCGTGGTCTGTTCTTACTGTTGCTATTTGGTTGTTATACAGATTCTTCAGGAGGCATAGAAGATGACTTGGTATCCCCATACCACCAAGAACTTGCCAGAGTTTGTTATGGTCCACACAGTCAAAGGCTTTAGAATAGTCAATAAAACAGAAATAGATGTTTTTCTGAAACTCCCTGGCTTTTTCCATTATCCAGTGGATATTGGCAATTTGGTCCCTAGTTCCTCTGCCTTTTCTAAACCCAGCTTGTACATCTGGCAATTCTCGCTCCATGAATTGCTGAAGTCTACCTTGCAGGATCTTGAGCATTACCTTACTGGCATGTGAAATGAGTGCCACTGTTTGATAGTTTGAACATTCTTTAGTGTTCCCCTTTTTTGGTATGGGGATATAAGTTGATTTTTTCCAGTCTGATGGCCATTCTTGTGTTTTCCAAATTTGCTGGCATATAGCATGCATTACCTTGACAGCATCATCTTGCAAGATTTTGAACAGTTCAGCTGGGATGCCGTCGTCTCCTGCTGCCTTGTTATTAGCAATGCTTCTTAAGGCTCATTCAACCTCACTCTTCAGGATGTCTGGCTCTAGTTCCCTGACCACACCGTCAAAGCTATCCCCGATAGTGTTATCCTTCCTATACAGGTCTTCTGTATATTCTTGCCACCTTTTCTTGATCTCTTCTTCTTCTGTTAGGTCCTTGCCATCTTTGTTTTTGATCATACCCATTTTGGCCTGGAATTTACCTCCGATGTTTCTAATTTTCTGGAAGAGGTCTCTTGTCCTTCCTATTCTATTGTCTTCTTCCACTTCCGGCGCATTGCTTGTTTAAAACTAATTCCTTATCTCTTCTGGCTAACCTCTGGAATTTTGCATTTAATTGAGCTTATCTCCCCCTATCACTGTTGCCTTGTGCTTTCCTTCTTTCTTGGGCTACTTCTAGTGTCTCAGCAGACAGCCATTTTGCCTTCTTGGTTTTCTCTTTCTTTGGGATGTATTTTGTTGCTGCCTCCTGAACAATGTTGCGAACTTCTGTCCAGAGTTCTTCCGGGACCCTATCTACTAAGTCCAGTCCCTTAAATTTATTCTTCATCTCCACTGCATATTCCTTAGGAATATTAGTGAGCTCATATCTAGCTGATCTGTGGGTCTTCCCTAATCTCTTTAGTCTGATCCTAAATTGTGCAAGAAGAAATTCGTGATCAGAACTACAGTCAGCTCCAGGTCTTGTTTTTACTGACTGTACAGATGTCTGCCATCTTTGGCTGCAAAGGATGTAGTCAATCTGATTTCGGTGTTGTCCATCTGGGGAAGTCCATGTATAAAGCCGTCTCTTAGGTTGTTGGAAGAGAGTGTTTGTTATGCAGAGTGAATTGTCTTGGCAAAATTCTATCAGCCTATGTCCTGCTTCGTTTTGTTCTCCCAGGCCATGCTTACCTGTAATTCCAGGTGTCATTTGACTGCCCACCTTAGCATTCCAGTCTCCCGTGATGAAAATAACATCTGTTTTAGGCGTGTTGTCCAGTAGGTGCTGCAGATCCTCATAGAACTGCTCTATTTCAGCTTCTTCAGCATCTGTGGTTGGGGCGTATATTTGGATCACTGTGATGTTAGATGGCTTGCCCTGAATTCGAATTGAGATCATTCTATCGTTTTTTGGATTGTATCCAAGCACTGCTTTAGCCACTTTACTATTAATTATGAAGGCTACTCCATTTCTTCTGTGGTCCTCTTGTCCACAGTAGTAGATCTGGTGGTCATCTGATGTGAAGTGACCCGTTCAGTTCACTGACGCCCAAAATGTCTATCTCTAATCTTGACATCTCACCAATAACCACATCCAATTTGCCCTGGCTCATAGATCTTACATTCCAGGTTCCAATGGTGTGTTGATCCTTAGAACATCGGATTCGCCGTTCACCACCAGCACCGTCGGTCGCTAGCCGTCCTTTTGGCTTTGAGCTAGCTGCGTCATCATGTCTGGGGCTAGTTGAAGTCATCCTCTGTTCCTCCCCAGTAGCATTTTGACCATCTTCCGACCTGGGGGTCTCATCTTCCAATGGTATACCGACATATCTCTGGTTGTATTGATCCATTTAGTTTTCACAGCAAGAATACTGGGGTGGGTTGCCATTACCTTCCCCAGGGATCGCATTTAGTCTGACCTCTCTGTCATGACCTTCCCGTCTTGGATGGCCCTTCATGGTTTAGCTCATGGCATCATTGAGGTGCTCAAGCTCCAGCACCATGGCAAGGTAACAATCCTTTGCCAAGAGTGGATTATCATTATTATTTATTTATTCAAATTTTTGCCACCGCCCATCCCCCCCACAAGAGGGACTCTGGGCAGTTTACAGTAAAAACGATCAATTAAACCAGCAATCACAAAATATAAATACAATTGTATCAAATATAAATACAGTCATCACATATAAATAGAAATAGAAAATAAAAATAAAATCCAGGTGAGTGATATCGGTCGATATTTACTGTATTAGAAATTCAAACTGAGAATTTTTTAAATATTTATTTATTTGAGTTTGCAGATCCCCTGAAAGGGTCTCGGGGACCCTCAGGCGTCCCCAGACAGCACTTTGAGAACTGCTGCTGTGCAGGATCCGGGAATGCAGGTGTGGTCCCCAGCGCGGTGGGACTTCCTTGTGGTCCTCAGGGCTAGTCTGCGGGGGTTGGCGAGGGAGCGAGAGAAGCCTGTGAGGGAATCCAGGCGACCTCCAACCCTTGGCGATAGCGCCTCCCCCGCACCCCGAGAAGTGGGGTGTCCTGGCACTGCTCCTGCAGATTTAGAGGCGCAGGAGGGGGCAGCTTTCGCTCCCTGCCATATTTACTGCGGGCGGCCAGCTGGGGGTCTGCGTGTGGCTGTGCTGGGGGAAGCGGGACTTTCGGGGACACCCACACGCCGCGAGGGAAGGAAACGCCATCCGCGTCGCGGCCAGCTGGCGCAGGCGAGGCGCGTCCCGGCTGCCTGCGTAGCTTTCCCGGGAAGGGAGCCCGGGCGAGCGCCCTGGATTGGCTCCCCCGCCTGGCGGCGGCGGCGGTAAGACCAGAGCCTCGGCGTTTGCAGGGGCCGGAGGCTCCGTCGGGGCTGAGCCCTTTCCCTCGGCTGGCTGCGGCTTTATTTTTAGCCGGCGGCTCGGCTCGGTTGCAGGAGAAGAGGCGGGCTCGGAGGCAGAGTTTCAGCGCCGGCGAGGAAAAGGCGGGGACAGCTGGGACGCCGGCAGTGGGTCGCCGCACGCACGAAGCGGCAGCCGCCGCCGCCGCCACCGCCACCATCGCCAGCTGGGCTGCGAGCGGGCACTCCTCCCTTCGCCCCGCAGCGGCCGGGAGCAGCAGCAGCAGGAGGCGGCGGCGGCGGTCCCCGGCTTCTCCCCTGCCGGCGCCTGGGACGACCCGTTAGTGGGAGCGCGGGCAGCCTTCCGCCGCAGGACGCCGCTCGCCTCTGCAAATGGCCAGCCCGGCGTCGGCGCTGGCAGAGGAGCCGAGGCTGCCGCCGCAGAACGTCCCGCCGCCCGAGCCCGCTTTGGCCGAAGCCCGGCGCTGGATCGAGGTGAGCTTCGACGGGAGCGGGGCTGCCCTTCCCCATCGCGGGGCGGACCCTGCCCTTCCCGCTGCAGCATCGCCCGCACCTTTCCCAGACCCCAGACCTGCCTGCGGACGGGGGAACCGGAGCCAGCTGGCGCGCCCTGCCGCCTCCCTCCCGCCCCGGCAGCGCTCTCCTGCCCGTTTTCCTGCGCTGGTGCAGAATTGCCCTCGCGCGCAAGAGGGAGGCCGGGAGTGCGGTACTGCGGCGGCCGGTCTCCGCGGCCGGGCGGCGGGTGGGGGGGATGCCCCTCTTCTAGCTCGCCGCCTCTGTTTAATCTCTTTAATCGCATTTGTTTTTCTCTCCCGGGAGAAGGGAACGCCAGGAGAGCTGATGATAAACAACCGCAGGAGCCGCAGACCTCGCGGTCTCTCCGGCGCGCTCTCCCGAGGCGCGTGTTGGAAATCGGTCTTGCCGACCGGTTGAGTAGCGACAAGGCTCCCGCTTCGCTGTGGGGGGGTGGGGGGGGGGTGAAAGTGGGGTGGGGTGTGGAGATCGGCGGGCCCCTTGAGAACGAGCGTTTTGGAAATGCAAGTGCCATCGGTCCTGTATCCTGTAGGTTTGCTCCCAGCCGTATCCCAGTTAATTCCCACCCTCCTCCCTGGAATAAAATTGGGCTTCTTTTTCTTGTCTTCTACTAGATGGGGGTTCACATCAAGTAGGTGTGTGATACTATATTTGTTATATTTCTACAAACGCTTTTGTTCCCTCCTGGAAATGCTGACACATGACCCAGAGCAGAGTTGGGTTGAGCTTGGCTCCTGGCAGGTGTTGTTTTCTTGGCCCACATCTGGGAGTGGTTTGCTGTTGCCCTCTTTCCACATGCTTTTTAAAAGCCTAGCCTAGCCTATAGGCCTGGGTTTCTGAGTGGTCTCCCATCTGTTTACAACCCAGCCCTGACACTATTTTCTAAGCCAAGAGAAAATCAGCCATTTGAGTCACACCTGTTGAGATTCAGCTTAGAGAACCATAATTCAAGCTGGCCATAAAATAGTACCAAACCCCTGCAGTAAAAAGCAGACAAAATAAAGGAAGTATTTTTTTTTTAATTTGATTAAAATTAAAGGCTACTGGATGGGATAGGATAAGAACATAGTTTTACAAGTTGTGTGTCACCTTCAGATTTATGTGTAAAACTTTACTGGACAAAATGAAAAATACGGTCCTTGCATTAAGTTATGATGCAGTTTTAAGACCAAACAGAATTGTGCATGTGTAATTTTACAATTGTATTTTTAAACCAGTAGAAGACAGTGACTTTGGGCCAGTCCCTCCCTCTCAGCCCAACTCACCTCACAGGGTTGTTGTTGTGGGGAAAATAGGAGGAGGAGGGAGTATGAGGTAGGGCCCTGCCTTGGGTTATTTATACAAATAATAAAGGCGGGATAAAAAAAATAATAAAAAAGGTCAGTTTCAAATCCAAGGTAAGCCCTGGCTGTGTTTAATCTCTCCTCTGTGAGTGGTGCAGGACACCAAGCTACTCTTCTGTACCAACCTTGAGCTGTATTTTGATGGAGAAAAGGAAGTTGCCTTTTAGCTCCAAGATGACTTATAATTTAAGTACTGAATCTTTCATTATTCTCCCAGTCACGTTGTCATTCCATGCTTGTCCTGTTCAAGTATATTTGAATATCTAAACAGGTGAAAGGAATTAACCAAGGCACTTTTTTCTCATTGGAGGTTGGGAAAGTGAAGATTATGCTTTCCTAACCTGAATATACCTTTTGATGTTAAAATAATAATTATACTTAATACCTACCCGCACACCCCGAGTTATCTGTCAGTGCTACAGAAGTGTGAGTAATAGTTCAGGTTAACTCACTCTGGCTCACAGTTCTGCTGATACATGCTTTTCAGAGCGTTGTTTTTAAGGAGTGACCGTTGAATGCCCATGGCCAGTTTTTGACAGGCAGATGTTACTATCACCTGTGGATTTACACCATTGCTGAATTATTTTGGGCATACTGTATCTGCTATTGGCTATGTCAAAAAGCTAAGCAGGATTGGCATTGGTTGGTATATGGATGGGAGACCAAGGCTTTAAGCTAGATGGGAAAGTAGAAGAACCATCCTGGACAAAGGTAGCGGCAGTAGCCATATAGTATTCAAGACAAGATACGGATGTACTCATGAAGTCACCCAGCTTGATTCAAAAAACATTTTCCAGTGAGATAATTTATTTTGTCAATAAAAGATAGAAATGATGAACGAGGTCTACCTCTGGGTACTATGCAGATTGATTCAATTTCTAACTGGGACTTGAGTAGGATTTACTGCAACGGCAGTATTTCTGAAAGGTGATCTTCCTTTTTGGCCAAATGAACTCTCCCCTTATTTATTGAGACATGCAGGTTAGATGAAACATCAGAAATCTTTTCATAAGGCAGTGCAGGTAGGAAATGGTAAACGAACATATCCATCCTGCTCCAAACCTGTGAGAACGGACTGCAGTAATCTTCTGGCTGGTCTACCCTCCCTAGACCTTCTCAAGCATGGCTGCAAGACCAAGTTCAGGTGTTTCTGCTTCCTTTTTAGTCATAGCTAATCATGTCATCTCAATCCTAACCATGTGGTTAATGGGTTCAGGCATCACAGTAAGTTCAGACAAGGTTCAGGTAATCATAGTGAGCCATAATTTGTTTAAGTGGGACTTAGTTTATCACAATTGGTTGGGTGCTTACAATATGCCAAGTCAAAACCAAACAGACCACACGTAATTGGACATGAAGTCTTGTTGTTCAGTTGTTAAGTCGTGTCTGACTTCGTGACACCATGAACCAGAGCACGCCAGGCCTTCCTGTCCCCCACTGTCTCCCGGAGTTTGCTCAAATCCATGTTCATTGTATCGCTGATGCTATCTAACCATCTCATCCTCTGCCGTCCCCTTCTCCTTTTGCCTTCAGTCTTTCCCAGCATCAGGGTCTTTTCCAGTGAGTCCTCTCTTTGCATTAGGTGGCCAAAGTATTTGAGCTTCAGCTTCAGTATCTGACCTGAAGTCTAAGCCCGACCTATTTAGGAACAAACCTTCATAAGCTGTGATTTCAGCTGAGTAAATCATGGCTCCAGGTTTTGGGTTTGCAAGACCCATCTAAAATGGATGGAAAAGTTTCTAATCTTCATGCAGCAGGGAAGTAAGGGAGAAACAGGGAAGACCTCACCCCCAAACCTAGTGCAGCTTACCCTTGTAATATTGATATATTCAATATGATGCACACAGATTACCAGTGTTTTATTTTATGATGATGGCAGAAACCTAAATTGTTCAAAGTTGGTTTTAGGGAGATAAAAAATAAAGATTGGCTTATTTTTTGCTTCATTACTTTATTACACACACAACTAAAGATCCTTCACATTTAAAAGTCCTCTCAAGATTCTGTAAGATGAACCCCCAATGTCCACCGTATTTAGAACTGTGTAAGATGAAACATGCTACTTAGCTATATTAGGCTGGTCTTAATATAGATATTAATTTAATAACTGTTGCAGATGAATTAGCTTTCTGTGTGTGTGTGATTGTGCACACTATCTTCGTTCCTGTCTTTGCTGTTTCTTTAATGTGCAAAGTACAGCTTTTGATCTCAAGGTTATATTGTAGTCTATATTTTACAGATAGATAAACTTGGACAAATCTATCTGAGCAATCTATGTATTGTGTGTAAGAACTGTGGTTTTGTATGCAAGCTGTAAATCTTGCTATCCCTATCATAGACTTGCCAGAGGATGATGTCATCATACCGATTTTGCCTCTTAAGAAATTAAGGGCTGACCTCTTCTAGGGGCATTGTATGCTCTCTCAATATTTCATTACATGTTCTCTTGCATCAGGATTTGATTTATCCCATCAGGCCTCTATTGTTACTATGCTGCTCTTAAAATTTCATCAATATATTTATAGACAAGGTCCTTTGGGCAGTCCAGAGAGCTGATGTTTGCATCTTCTGCTCATAGCCAGCTTAACTCTTCAGTGTGGCAAGGTTGGGTTTTTGACTACAGAATTGGTTTGCTTCAGTATAATTACAACATGGTAACTTTGTGTTGTGAATCAGGAAGTAGCTACAGAATCCTGCATATCAATCATCATCATCATCTTGTATGCTACCCAACTCTGTTCACGTATCAGTAAGACGTATTTTCATTTGTGTACTACTCTATGTTTCCATTAATTTTTAATGCAAGGTAACATGTAATAAAGGGACGTGGTGGCACTGCGGGTTAAACCGCTGAGCTGCCGAGCTTGCCAATCGGAAGGTCGGTGGTTCGAATCCGTGTGACGGGGTGAGCTCCCATTGCTAGTCCCAGCTCCTGCCAACCTAGCAGTTCGAAAACATGCAAATGTGAGCAGATTAATAGGCACCGCTTTGGTGGGTAGGTAATGGTGTTCTGTTCAGTCATGCCGGCCACATGACCAGGGAAGTGTCTACGGACAAGCGCCGGCTCTTCGGCTTTGAAACGGAGATGAGCACCGCCCCCTAGAGTCGGACATGACTGGACTTAATGTCAAGGGAAACCTTTACCTTTACCTAACATATAATAAACTGTAGTCTTTGTAGAAGTTTTATATGAAGTCTACTTGTGCTTGGTATAAAGATCCAAGAGAATGTTTTATATACCCCATCTTAAAGATTTTCCAGGAAGTTCATCTAGTTTTTATATAACATTTTTATTAGAAAGGACAAACAAATGTGGCACTCTTAATTTAGCTATGTATGTAAGAGGGGTTACACATCTCATTCTGAAAATGATGTGATTCAGATTAGATTTTATAATAATAATTGCTATTGTTCTAATTTTATGTAAGGTTAGATTATTTTTATACTTTCAGAATTGCTAAGGGCTTTTTGTTTGGACTTGTTTTAATTCAGTACTTAGATTTTATGGATTTATTGATTTTGCCCTTTATTACAAGGGTCAATTAACATATGCAATAAAACGCAATTTACCTTGCATGGACATTTTTTTAATGCAGACCTAGTCAGAACATGAAATAATCCTGAAGTTTTAAATAGGAATATTTAAAGTAGGAAGCCAAATTATTGTATATGGTGTTAGCTGCATGAATTTGGGACTTAAATTTGTGTATCAATGCTAATTAAAATATTTAAAAAGACTTTTTAGTAACGGGAAGACTTTGTGCACGGTGAGGTCTTTCGTTGAAGCTGCCTGCATTATGGAACGGATGATAGGTATCTCCTTTCAATGAATCCATCTCAATTTCATGGAAATGATGCGTCAGCCTTGCAAAACCATGGAGCGTTTCTCACCACAAAGTTATCGGTCTTGGTGTAATATGCTTAGGCTACAACTTAGTAGACCAAGTGGAGTTCAGGGCGTATCAGAAAAGGTGAAAACTTGGTGAAAAGTTCTGGCAATATGTCTGGCTTTTCTGGGAAAGTCAATGCTTCTCCAATTGCCAGTGTTTTCATTGCTGAGCCCTTATATTGTTCCTCCAGTGTGTACTTGACTCTCAGTGGAAGCAGTAGTTGAACCAGGAGGCTATTGTCTACATAAGTGTTTCTCAACCTTGGCAACTTGAACATGTGTGGACTTCAACTCCCAGAATTTCCCAGCCAGCATGCTGGCGGGAGATTCTGGGAATTGAAGTCCACACAGGTTCGAACTGCCAAGGTTGAGCAACACTGGTCTACATAAAGAAGGATGCAAGACAGTTTTCTATGGGAGATTGTCAAATGCAGTGTTTTGGTCCATCTGTTGCGACTAAAATACCAGCTGACCTGTCACCACGGCCTGACGTCAGGGTCCATGTTCAGTTCAGCTCCACCCCAAATGGGGGGCAGTTTCCAGCAGCACCGAGTGGAGGAATGGACCATTGCCACCATAGCGGGAAAATGCTAGGAAGAGGAGGAGGAGGAGGAGAAGAAGATAAAGATTAAATGCAGTGCAGTTGGGCTAGCACAATGTTGAGAGAAGGATGCTTAGATGGGTGTTTTTATGAAGTCCTTTGAAAAGTCTCCTTATATTTTAATCCATATAACTTAGAGTCAAGACAACTGAAGATCTTAAGACCTTCCTTAAGATTCCTAGTTTTTAAGACCTCTCAAAGAGTGTTGGTTTCACATTTCAACAATTTCAGAGTTGTGCGTGGTAGGATGAAAGTAAAGATCTTGTCCTTGACCATTCAGAAACTACGGAAGGCATTCCTAGAGATTTGTTGATGAGTCTTTTTTATTGATGAGTCTTCCCTTGCTCTGTGAAAACTTTCTAAAATGGGTTTGGGCCTGACAGATGTCAAGTGCTTGTTTTCTTTGTAATGTTACTTTTGCTGCAGTTTATGGGATGGAAACCAGTGGCCCCTGGATCAGAAGCATTCCTGAATCCTTTTTTTAATGGCTTCTAGAACCCTGTTCACTAATACTGTATTTAGGATTCATTTGCTTTGAGAAGATACTCCTCCCCCATCAAAAAAAAAGAGTAAATGTAGTATCTTTAACATAGTTTTTGAAAGAGGAGAAGGAAAAGGCAAGCCTTGCAGCAACAAAAATTTGGAGAGATGCTGCTGTTTTTTATTTTTTGACCATTGTGTTTCTATTTTTTACAGAGAATGAGAGGAATGACAGAGAGATCTGCCTTGGCCATGTTTATGAAAAGCAGAACATATATACATATCTATACAGCAGATTCCCAGTTTAAGAACAAGTTCCTAAGTCTGTCCTTAAGTCAAACTTGTATGTAAGTCAGAACAGTTATTTAGCATCAGGTAGTCAAATGTTTGTCTTAGTGTATAGCATATATTTTACCTTTCTATGCATATAAAACACTTAAGAAACACTTCCACATACACCAAAACATCTTAAACATAACAATACACAAAGTAGTATTGTGTATTTAACCTGAAGCATTGTACTTAACTTGGATTTTTAATGTAATAGTCTTTATGGCAGTCTGTTCTGAACTAAGAGTCATCCATAAACTGGGATGTTCTTAAACCGGGGACCTGCTGTATATACAAATATAAATAAAAATAACTATTTAAAACACATAAGTAGTCTTGACACATGAAAGGGAATGCATGGCTTCCGGGTCCTTAAATACTCGGGCTTTCGTCTGGGAAAGGTCCATCCAAAGACTCAAACTGTATAATATAGCTGTCACTTTGAAATATCAATGCTGGCAGTCTACACACACACACACACACACACACACACAAACACACACACACAGACGTGAATAGGAAGAACATGTGCAAAAACAGTTATTTGTCCTGCAGATCTATAGGAAGATAATGCGGCATTAAAATTGTAATTGTACTAATTAATTCCTGAGGGTATTGTTATGCTGCAAAAGTCACACCTCCCAGTTTTCCCTTTATGTCATGTGGTTTCCTTGCTGAAACATTTGTTATGATTTTGTAAACCTAGGAGAGAGTTTCCCATAGATGTGTATTTCTTAGAAACATTTCCAGTTGATAAGAAGCCTTCCTTCATGGCTCTAAGTCAGCAGCAGACAAATGCTGTTTTCTTTTTCTCTTTGCACTTTGCTTTAAGGCTACTTCCCCTGGAGATATGTACTGGCTGAAAAAGCAGTAACTTTAACAAGGAACAGTCTGCATGTGTTTTTATAGAATTAACTTTGACTAAATCAGAAACCATTTGATTTTGTTGTTTGGTGTGGGAAACAGCCTCTTCACTGTAATTGAGGGCTGCCTCTTTTGTGAATATTGTAGTTCAGAGATAGCTCTTCCATGGAAGTAAAGGAAAAAATACAATACCCATACATAGGTTATCAAGTGCAGGTATTTCAGGCATGCCTTTTCTTGCATTTATTGGTAAAGTTCCAATTGTGGCAATACACTGAAATATTCATGGGTTCCATGTCATTTGCCTAGAGAAATGTTCTGTGGAGTTCTTGTAGAAAAAAAGACTGGTACCATACAATAAATGGTTCTGCATACTTTGCAAGGAAATAACTTACCATCATAATGGGAGATCATTTTATATGACTGAATGCTAGGAAAGGTGGGTACAAGGACTGAAGCAGGTGAGGCAGGCAGAACCACTGTGAACACTGAACAGATACAGACTCTCAAGGCTGGAGAAAGAACACTTAAGAATTATTTGATTTGAAGAGGTGGGGCAAAAGGCCGATTTAAGTTTGGGTCTGACTTATGCCTCTCCTGTGTGTGTAATATGTTTGCCTGCCTGCCTGTCCGCCTGTCTTAGAGGTGTACAGTACGCAGGATGGTCCCCACTGCCACAACCCAAATATTTCACTGAGTTTATATTAAGGGAAGCTGGATTGGAAGACGATGAGTGTGCTTTTAAAGGAAGAAACATCAATAACCACTACTATGCTGAAGACGCTAGTCTGATAGCTGAAAATGCAAAAGATCTTCAGATTTTAGTAATGAAAGTCAAGGAGCACTGTGACAAAGATTAATTATAAGGAAGACCAAACCAATGAGAACAGGTACAGCAACCAGCCTTAGAAATGACAGTGAAGGTATCAGTGTGGTGGATAGCTTCTGCCTCTTGGGATCAACCATCAACAGTAGAGGAACAAGCAGTCAAGAAATACACCACGGACTAGCACTTGGTACAGCAGCCAGGAAGGCCTTGGAAAAGATGTTCAGATGCCGGGATGTGTTTATACCTACAAAGATCAGAACTGTGCTGGCCATGCTTTTCCCTGTGACACTCTGTGGAAGTAAAAGTTGGACTTGGAACAGGCAAGATAGGAAGACACTTTTGAATTTTGGTGTTGGAGCAAACTTCTGGGAATACCAGAAGAAAACAAACAAATGGATGATTGAACAAATCAACCCAGACTTCATACTCAAGGCTCAAATTAGCATATTTTGGACACATTAGACAAATACTTGCTTCTCTTGAGAAGTTTCTAATGTTGGAATGGTGGAAGGAGAGGGAAAAAAGAGGACAAATAGCAGGGTACACTAGATGGATTCAATTACAGTGGTGATGGGTGCATCTTTGGAAGACCTGAAGGATTGGGTTGGAGAAAGATCATCCTGGAGAAAATTTCTGTGTGGTTGCTAAGAGTTGAGGCCCTCTTTATGGTACATAATCAATCAATCATGTGGCTACTGTGCTAGCCTAAGACAAAACATGGCTCCTTTAAGGTACAGTGAGAATGCCTGTGCTAGCCCAGATCCAGAGCATCTTCACCAGTTTGGGATCTGAATTTTGCACACCTCTGATTTCTGCATCTTGATTCCTGTGCTCTCCAGAGGCTGATCTTCTCTGCAGTATATGACCTGTTTTATATATCTGCAGTAAAAACAAATTCTCAAGCTGTGCCATGTCTTTGAAGCTTCTGTAATTAGTTACTGAGCGTGGGTGAAATTTCGAGAGAAGAGATTTATTCCTGGGTCTGGGGCGAAGTCTGACAAGCTAAATTATTGGATAGGCAAAGTAGAATATTTTCAGTATGTGACCTTTGGAATAATAAGTTTTAAAGTAATATTCTTCAAAATTAGTGGCAGGTTGTTTTCAAAACTGAAAATAGTGAAACAAAAAGACCTATTCTATATGTTTATTGGTCATCTCAGTGAATAGTTAATCCGGTTTGGTCAAAATGATTTTGCTGCTGAGCATGCAGTTTGAAAGCTGAAACTTTAGGTCGTACGGTATGCTTTGGCCTTTTCTTATTATTGCAATATTCTGCTCTGAAATTACTAGGATTCTGAATATGACTTTGGAGAGATCATTGCTGATCAAAGATGTACAGTACATGCTGTTTTTAGCTGTGTGTCCCCACCTTTAGAATTTGTGAAGATACAAGAGCATGTGTGTGTATGGACAGCTGAAGGAATCACAAGATTGGAAGGACAAATCTACCCATGACTTTTAGCAGTAAGTTCTCGACATGTGTTCTTTATAAACCCCAAGTATTTTTTAAAGGGGTGGGAAAGAGGAGTTTAGAATACATGTAATTAGTCAAGTTTGCTTGAGTTAGTCTTTCTGGTAAGCATTTATAAGCTTTTAAGAAATACTTTATACTGTATGCTTTGTTTTTAATTATTATATTCATTTAAATGAAATGGTTTGGTAAAATCTGAACAGCATTGAACTTGACAGCTGCTTGTTCTTAGGTTACCCTATTCTTATGTTATGAATGTAATAAAATAAACAAAAATAATTGAAAAAACAAGCACAACCCTATTATGGAATGTCTCTGGAGAGACATGAGGTTTACTCCTTTCTTACTCTGCTTTAGATTGTTAATAATGTCTAATATACCTTTGAGCGAGTAATACCAAAGTGAATTGTTATTTATCTCATTTTTATACCATGCTCAAAGTTTAGTATATTGTTGTTGTTGGACTTGGTTTCTAAATCTGTTTTGAAGATTTAGAAACTGTTTCAGTGCAATCCCTAGATTACTTCAAAGACTTGATCTGGAAAATCAAAATAAATCAAATTACCTTGGAACATCAGATATTCACAGGTCTCTAATAAAATAGTGTTACAAGATTTGGGGGCCAAAGAAAAGTGGCCGTAAATCCTACATTAGGGCTATGCAGAAATCTGGATTCACAGGGTTTTAAGTTAGAAACCCCCTGCACTCACTGATATTTCTGTAGCATCTGCTGGGAACCCCTTAAAGCAGCCACATAATCCCAGAAAAACATTTTGGGTTAAAAGGGTTTGTGGCAGATGCTGTGTGCATGCCTGTGTGTGCTGTGAATCATATCTTGCTCTTTGAATCCAGACCCCTGCACAGCCCTATCCTATATTCCTTGAGACTGTGTCAGTTCTTTGGATTTCATAATAAAAATGATTTTCATTCTAAGATCCCATTTATTTGCCCAGTATAAAGTATTATTGGCTTCATTGCTATTTTATCTGTTGGGTTGACAGACACTCAACAGGTGCTGGCTCAGCCTTTAGGTCACCATCAATACTAGTATCCATGGAAAAATTCAGTTAGCTTGTTGAGTTTGGAATCATGGCAAAAAATTCATGGCAGAGACACCCATAAGCCCAGCTGACTCCAGTGAGTCTTAAATACCTTATTGCCATTGTACTGTGAGGAAAAAAATCTAATCCTACAACCAACCTAAACAATAGAGTCACAAATCCAGATTTGACTTTGGGGAGATTTTATTTTTGGATTAGAATAAAGCTGCCATTTTACCCTGACCTTGCCCTGCTGGAGTTGGAGAGGGTGGTGGCAGCTACACTTGGAATACATTCCCTTTTCTCACCAATGAATATTTTAAATATGCCATCTCTAGCCCGTTTGAAGAAAAGCTTGTGAATGTTGGTAGATTCTTATCAATAATCCAACCCAATTGTCAGCTGTTCTTGTCATAGGGTGTGTTAAGTCTTTTATCACTTATGACATTGGGAGGAAAAATTTTAAGAATACATTAAAAATGGGGTTTTATGTGTTGATTAATATGTTGGAAAAGAAAACTAAAATTTCTCTTCTTGGGAAAAAATAGCCTAATCTCTGAACTTAATTCAAAGGCGTAATTTCTTAAATTAAACACTGCTTTTATTTATTTATTTATGTAATGGAAGATGTTTTTAATGGAAAAAATCTACATCGACTCATTGGAGAGATGGAGATTGGCAAGTTTCAGTAGGCGGCATTTCGTGGTCTGACTGATTGGTCCTCTTTCCCTGGCTTACCTTTAGTAAATACCAATTTTTTGCCCTTTATAAGATCAGTATTCTATAAATAAATATATGTGATTATAACACTTTTATTTAGGAAGTATACGACCCACAATTATTTTAATTTATATCAGATTGGATTTGATTGAAATCAGATTGATGCTTTACATTAGCCTTCGGGAAGATTAAATTTTAATTATGAAATCATTATCAAGAAATTTCTGTTACTGTTAAGTAGAAGTTGTTCATTCATCAGTTTTCAGTGATGCAGGTTTGGTTTTTAAAAACTAGATATACACATTATACAGTGACTTTTTAATACTTTTTAAATGTACAGGCACTTAATACATACTCTTTTGATAAGCAGGTTAGCCAGCCTATTTTAGAGACATAATTCACTAAAGAATTTGGGGGAGGGGATGTTGTTGGTGGTCACTCATAGCCGAGTAAGATTGTCTTCCAGGATTAAAATCTTAACGGTGGATCCGTAAGTGGCTGTAAAGGCCAATTCTGGATCCGTACAACCTCCCACAATGAGGGCACACGTTTCCAGATGGAAGACGGCCATGATGAGAATTTGCTTGATGTGCCTTCCTCTTGGCTCGCTTCTCCCTTTCGCCCTTCCTTGTGCTTCTTCAAAGTCCGCAGCACCTTTAATAAGGGCTGACCTCCAATTTGAACGCTCAGGAGTTAGGACAATTAGAACGCTCGTGAGTTCTCAGTGCTGATATTAAACTTTTTAAAGTTAGCTTTCAGAATGTCTTTGAATCTCTTTTGCTGCCCACCAATATTCCTTTTCCCATTCTTAAGTTGGGAGGTAAGTAGCTGCTTTGGAAGACGTTGATCAGGCATTCGAACAACATGGCCGGTCCAGCGAAGTTGGTGTTGGATGATCATTGTTTCAACGCAGGTGGTCTTTGCTTCTTCCAATATGCTAACATTAGACGATCTTCCCAAGTAATTTGCAGAATTTTTCGGAGGCAGCGTTGATGGAATCTTTCAAGAAGTTGGAGGTGGCGTTTGTAGAAAGTCCATGTTTCACAGGCGTACGATAGGGTCGGTAGTACAATGGCTTTGTAAACAAGCACTTCGATACTTGTGCTACTGGAAAATATTTGCTGTTGCTATTCAAGTTTATTTGGCAGGTTTTGCCAATTCATTCCATAGAAACCTGTGGATACCAGTTGTTGGAAGTCTGCTATTATACCAGTGAAAAATAATTGGCGTAATTGTCAAAGACTGGTAATTTGAGATTACTATTCTATGTTTTTAAAATGTCTGCTTATTTGATAGATTCAAATATTGGATACTTTGTGACCTTCCTTGAAAAAGAAACTCAGCATTGAAGTAGTTGTTTGGTTGGGCTTTCATCCAGTCTGGACTTAATTTCTTCCGTTGACTTTAGGATTTAGGCTGCAGTCCTATTTATAATTAATCAGTGTGCGAAACCTATTCAAGTAAATATGCAGAGGCCACACATACTAAATAACTTAGTTGGATCAATGGCCTGCACGTTTTCTCGAGCACTAAATATGAGCATTATTTCTATATGTGACCTCTTTAAATGGGTAGAGGGTAAAAATCAAAATCAGATGGCCTTATCAGATGTTAACTGCTTTCCTTTTACTCGGGACTTAAGAAATGTGTGTGCTTTTTGTAGTGGTCCAGTAGTTCAGGGAGAAAAAAAAAATCAATTTTACAGAACAGATAACGTGTGGCAAACATCTTTAAAAAATTAAACTAAGGAAATATGGTGCAGATGAACAATAAATTTAAAAATACTGATGGGGGGAAGGTTTTAATATATCCGGACACTTGCATCTCTCTGTGCAAGACATCAAATACATTTATGTTTTCTCCCTACATGGATAATTTGATGAAGCCATTCCATTGCAGACTAACATTCATTTGCTTTAGTAGTTCTTGGGAAATGATCCTGTTGCAGAAAGGGCCAATACTGGCTTTAGGAAAAGAAAAGGCACAGCTTTGCAGAGCTTCCGGATCAGTCCTTAATTAAGTGCCGAAACAGCTACGCAGTTGGTCATATGTTCATTCATAGTATCTTGCCCCTGATTCCTTGATTTCAGGTCTCAGACCTAAGCTCTGATAGCATTCACACATCCCTTTATGCCATAAAAAGGTTTGTTTGGCTTTGGCTTAGTGTCTTGTGTGAACCTAGACAATATAATAAATGTTATCGTGCAATGGGTATTATACTGCAGTATATAACCCAGCCTATGTGATTACTGGCTCCTGAACACTCTTTGACCAATGCTGTGATTCATGCTTGCTTTTATTGATCGTATTTTCCCATGTCTTACTTTGTTAGCACTCCTCACTGTGTCTCCAGAGTTTTAATCCTGTTGCAGCTATACTGATCCCTTAGATAATTTCAAAGGTTGAATGCAACATGGATCTGGATTTGGTGAGATGGCGCCTTCTTGATCAGAGTCTGAGCCTTACTTGAAGGAGGCTCTGGTGTGTGCTCTCTTTAAGAGGCCATCGCTGGACTCAATCATCCTGGACAATTTCTGTCCAGTCTCCAACATACTCTTTCTATGGACGGTGGTAGAAAAGGTGGTTTGTCTTCAACTTCAGAGGACTCTAGAGGAAATGAATGACTGAGACCCATTTCAGCTGGGGTTCAGTACAGAGACAGAATTGGTCATACCTGTCAGTGACCTCCTAGAATGGGAGTAGTGCATCCATCTGGATGTTCCTTGATCTCACAGCCTAGACAATGGTCTGATATGAGACATCTGAGTCCCAAGGAGGAGTGGGGGTGGAGGAAGCATCTCAGAACCCTCTCTAGCTCTCTGGAAAGTAAAGACAGGGGGCGGGGGGAGTTCTTTCAAACTTACAAGATTCTGTTACTCTAAGCTTACAATAAAGGTAGTGTTAGTACTCATGGTTTTGGTTTCCTGTCTGGACTACCTTGGAGGGCTAACACTTGTATATCTCTGTTAAGGTCATCTTCTGTTACGGAGATTGCTGGTAAAGAAGAGGGGGGCCCTCTCCAGGGGGAAAAGCACATGCGCAGTACTGAATCTCTTCGGTTTCCAGTCAAGAGGACCAGAAGAGAACCACCTTAGGTTCCTGGGGTTTTGTCTGGTAGGTTTGCTAGTGCCTTTTCAGTTCAGCAGGATTTTGTCCAGTAGAGTAGAACAATAAACACTAGAGCTTAATCTTCTGGACTCAGCGTGGTTCTTTGCTCTATATCCCAACATCTTCCTTAAGTTCTACAATTATACATCTTGACCCCAGAGTGATCAACTGATGCTGTCAAAGTCTTGGTCCATGTCCTAGAGGCTGTGTGAGCCTGGATGGGGAGGCTCAATTCTGACAAAACCGACTGGCTGTTTGGCTCCCTGGGACATTCCATCTTTAGACTTTTATGGGGTTGCAGTTCCTCATGCAAGATTGGCATACAGTCTGGGGCTCCTATTGGTCTCACTGCTCCTGCTCAAAGGGTAGGTGGCAACTGTGGCCAAGAGGGCCTTTGCCCAGATTCTTCTGGCATATGTCAGTTGTACCTTTTCCTGGAGCAGAAGGACCTTCAAACAGCCCCTGATGCCTTGGTTGCAATCAAAGTTCTGTAATGTGCTGTACATACTTACAGGACTGTCTGTCCCCAGCAGTTTCTACCTGTCCTGTTAGATCCAGCTGGAGAGGCATGCTCCAGGTGCTGTCCCTGAGAGCGTGCCATCTGTCAGGACCCAGAGGAGAGCCTTTTGTGCCGTGGTGCCCATCCTCTGGAACCCAGAGATCCCCCAGAAATCAGACTTCCCCGACCCTGCTGGCCTTTCTCAAGGCATTGAATGCCTGGTTTTGCCATCAAGCCTGTGGTGCTGATAGCATGGGTGAGCCCATTTCTTGGTCTTGGTCTTTTTTACTATGTTTTTATTTTGCTTTTAAGTGTTAACCGCCCAGAGTCATGCGTATGAGATGGGTTGCCATATAAATTTATTTAATACACGAAAGAACATGGCTGCCCTTAAAGACTATCTGGAAGTTACAGTAGGTCCACGGTGCATTGTTGCGGACAGTGATGGGTGTGCTGTGGTATGTGCATGTGTTCCCACTGCTTTGCGAGATACACTGGTTATCAGTTGGTTTCTGAGTACAATTCAAGGTGCTGGTTATAACCTATACCCTTCATAGCATAAGGCCTGGCTACTTGAGAGATTGGCTGTCTGCCTGTGTTTCCACCCGTCTGGTGAGGTCAGCTAAAGTGGCCACGCTCCGGGTCCCCTGCAGGACACAGGAAGTGTTCCTACTCTGTGTTGGCTTCTGCCCTCTGAGAGGGCATCCCCCGGAGATCTGTACCGCTCCCACCTTACTGACTTTTCCCAAACTTTTATTTGTGTTATGGGGTAGGTCTTCCTGTCACCTGTGTTCTTCTTTGATAAATGCTGTTTTCTTTTAATTGTAAGCCACCCAGAATCTGCATGGAGTTGGGTGACCTTGAAATTGAATTAATTAAATAAATAAATACCGGTATTCCTCATTCTGGGAAGGAAGCATAGATTTGATTGATTACGTGCCATAAGTCGTTGTCGACTCTTAGTGACCACATAGGTAGATTTTCTCCATGAGGAAGCACAGGACTCTCCTATGAACTGATGCTGTTACCAGTGTTGCTTGGATAGGTAGCAAAGAGGGTTTCATCCTGTCAAAATAAACACCAAATATGGTTGCTACAGCTCTTTCCGTTCTTAAAAGTGACAGCTAGGAAAGTATCAAAAGTTAAATATGAACCATGTGACTTGGACAGGAAATAAAAAATCTGATTAAAGGCAGCGATCGCACATGCTCTTTTTTCCTCCTAGCTAGGATGTTGAAAGAAATTAAGAACAGAGGTTGGAGAAACAAATCCATATTCTGGGAAAACATTTGTAACCAGAAGTATAGAGGATGGGGTTGGGATAAATAGGAAGCAATAATATTAATTATGGAGGAGGCACTCATCTCTCTTATAAGCTGTAGGAAAAAATGGCACTTTGAGATAGTATATGTAGAATATGTATTTATAAATTAAAGAAATTTATATAGCTGCCCAACTCACATATGGTGACTCAGGGCAGCTTACAAAATTAAAATCCATCATACAAAAAACCAATAAACCCCCCACCCCACCCCTAGTAATTATTAGTTACTAGAATTAGTAACTATTTGGTTTTAACTTGCAATACTGAACCCAGAAATATCATGGGGATTGTTAGAAGTACTGTATTACCTTATTACTAGTGCTTATGCAAATTGCCGTATAGCAGGGATTAGATTCTTTGATTCCTTGAGGAGAGTTAGTGTTGTCTGATAGAACAGCTTCCTCCTCATTTTCTTCTCATTTTCCTTTGTCGAACCCAACTGTTCTCTCAAGAACTCTGCTTCCGTTTTCCAAGTACTTGAAGAAGGCGCCCTTGCACTCCATAGACTTGCTTGCTAGGCAAAGAACCTTGGGATTGAAAACGGCCACAGATTTAATGGCTGTCGGGACAAATGCTAAATCTAAGGAATGCTCAAAGGCCACAGTTTTCAACTGCCCTGGCATGTTGGATGCTTCTAAAATTGGAGGGAGCAGCTGTTCCCCAGTGATCCCTGGCATTCGTCGTGTTCAAGTTGGCAAATCACAGCTGGGTAGTTTTTCAGTCCACAAGGAGCGGGGCAGTCGATGTCAGAAAAGGTGGAGAGACTGCTGTGGGAGGATTTAAAAATAAAGACAGCCAAGCTGCTGGAATTAGTCATATTGACTTGCCAAGTAGTATCCATTTTTAGTGTAATCAAGCTAGCAATTGCCTAGCAGCTTACAAAAGTTCCTTTTCTGGATCTGACTGTTCCCCCTCAAGATACTCGCTTCGGTCTCCTAAAAATCTGGAGAATGAACTTCACTATACAGGTAGTCCTCAATTAATGACTGTAATTGGGACCAGAGAGTCCGTTGCTAAGCAACGCAGTCATAAACTGAAAAATCACATGGCTGTGCTGACTTACGATGGCAGTTCTGGCAGTTCTGGTTGCTGTCGTTAAGTGAATCACCATGGGTTGTTAAGCGAGGCTCTCACATGACCATGACTTGTGAGTTCCTGTTGGCTTCCCCATTGACTTCGCTTGTCGGAAGCTGGCAGAGAAGTTCGCATGTGGTGATCATGTGACTGCCAGGGCACTGTGATGGCTGTAAATTAGAGGACCAGTCATAAGTCCCCCTCATTCAGCACCGTTGTAACTTAGAATGGTCACTGAATGAGTGGTCATTAAGTGAGGACTACCTGTATGCTCACAGTATAGGAGCAGGTGGCTTGCTTTTTGCTTTAAGTCAGGATTTTTGTATCTGTGGCAAAAGCATTTTCATTGCCCCTTGATTGATTACATACTAATTTTTCTGAGTTTTTTTAGATATTTGACCATAGAATTTCAGATTCCATAAGCAAATGTTTTGTCTTATTAGTTTTATTATGAAACAAGTGTGGGTAGCAGACTACCTTGGTTCTTTTATTTTTTTATCTGTTTGGTTAGCATGACTTTGGATCTGTTAATCTTCATTTCATTGCCCTCTCTGATTTATTAACATTTTTCTTGTGTTCACTCACTCACCATTTTGACTTGTGGCCAGTTTTTTTTGAAACAGCCAGAGACATTTCTTTATTTCTTTAACTCCTGATGCTAGAAACATAGGTTGTACAAATCTTTACACTGAACACGGATATCAGTATTGTTATTTGATTTCATATACTTGAGGTGTATGGAAGTGACCTAATTGCTAGGTGCCTTGCTTTATTGCTTAAAAAGTTGATCACACTCGGGACACGCAATGCAATTGTATACCACTGTGTTGGACAATAAACAATAGCTATTCCCCTAAAACAAAGCTTTTTTGATGCAGAAGGCCAGGGCCTCTCTTTCAGATGAGAAACAGAAACGGGATATTGAGTTGATTAAGGACAACATCTCCAGCCTTTTGATCAAGAATGTTTGTGGAGCCATTTAAAAAAGAATGGTATTTTCAAGATTCTCTGATGAGACTTGTGATGAGGCTTCATTAATTCCTATCTCATGCCTGCCCAGCCTTCATTTTAAAACTTCTCTGCTCATTTTTCAGGCACCAGAAGGCTTTTTTGTTTGTTTGTTTTATTTTTGAATAAGCAGTTAGCCCTCTGGAAAATAAGATGATGGCTAGAAACTTTCAAGAACAGTGTTTCTCAACCTCAGCAACTTTAAGATGTATGGACTTCAACTCCCAGAATTCCCCAGCCAGCCATGCTACCAGAATGTTGAAAGAGAGAGGAGGAGGAGGAGGAAGACTCATAAACTGCAAGGGTACTTCTTTCCTTGTACAGACTGAAGAGGCTTTCTCAAAGAGGACGATAATCACTACTAGGATGACTGGCTGGGTAGGACTGTCTTGAGTTGGCCACGTTGGAGATGATGTCTTCTCGCATCCGAACCATCACATGATGCTCAAGACAATACTATAAGCAGCTAGGCTCAAGAGGGACACCATAGCAATAATCAACAGCATCAGCAGGCAGATCCATCACATGAATTTTTAGGGGGAGATGGGTGGTGATAGAAATGTGAATAATAAATAAATAAATACATGTGAAGAGTATGAAATATTCACCCTTCCCCCTTGCAAGTCCTAGTTAACTTTGGTTTAGTAAAGGTAAAGGTTTCCCTTGACATTAAGTCCAGTTGTGTCCGACTCTAGGAGGTGGTGCTCATCTCTGTTTCAAAGCCAAAGAGCTGGCGTTTGTCCGTAGACACTTCCGTGGTCATGTGGCCGGCATGACTACACAGAATGCCGTTACCTGCCCGCCGAAGCGGTACCTATTAATCTCACATTCACATGTTTTTGAACTGCTAGGTGGGCAGGAGCTGGGACTAGCAACGGGAGCTCACCCTGTCACGCAGATTCGAACCGTGTGTGTGTCAGTAAAGGCGATAGCGTTCCATCTAATTCCAATGTAATTTTTTTTGATTATCATTGAAAAGTTCATGGTTTGTGCCATTTGTTGATGTGAGGCATGACATGAATGCACTTTGGCCAGCAGCTGTTACTGGATTTAATATGGGAAGAGCCCCTATTTTAGATGTTTTTTCATAGTACTGGGAGGGAGGTATTTCTTGTACTGGATTTAGACATTTTAAGGAAGAGAGGACTGCAGTGGCATTTGGGAATGCATTCCATGATGCAAATCCTAGTAGGACTGAAAAACTGGTGGACAGGGTGGTTAGCAGCTGTGATTTCTTCTTTTCCCACCACTGGACAGTGTGTATTGTGCAAGGGATCAGGATGCCTGTGTACATAGGCTGAACCTCATCTGTTTAAGATACAAAAAAAAAATCTGATTAGATCATCTGATCACGGTATCGCAAAGGGGGAGTGTATTAGAGATAAATTTGTGTGTATAAGAAGCAACAAGAGAAATGACCTTCAACTGATCTTCTGTTGGGATAGAGGAAAAAATTAGTTTAGTTTGCACTTAAAAATCTAAAATTAAAACACTGGTGTGAAGGCTTCTCTTAGGCCAACTATTTATAGTGTTAGAGAAGTGTGTTACGGAATAATCTTTTCCTTGGAAAAGGAAATCTTGTTAGAAGCAGTGAGCAAAAGGCTTTTAATAAGCCTCTTTTAAAAAATGATCTGCACTCTGAATCTAAGATAAATAACTTCATCTTTAACCTAATAATTGTTTCACTCTGACATTTTTAGTTAACATTTCCCCCAGTAACAATTATTCAATGGCATTGATAGGTTTTTATGGTCTTAACATCTTTGCGAGTAGACTTCAGCATACCTAAAGCGCTATTTATCACAGCTGTTAAAGTTGTAACTCTCAGTTGTAACTCTCTCAAAAGCAAATTGTGACGCTTGTCTTCATATTCCAAAAATCACCCAAAATGGATGCAGTGGTTTCTCCTCCTCCTCCTCCTCAGGTGGACCCCTGAAACATGTCAAGTGAGTAACCACTCTCCCAAGAAATGTTATGTGCATCTCTGCTTGAAGCTTCTACGAGTCATAAAGTTTTGATAGGGGGCTTTAGCTGTGCAAATATAATTTTAAGAGAAATGTATTTTCTTTGTTCACAGTTCAGCTGGAATTCACCCGTATCTTTAAATAATGAACCCACATTTATTCTCAGTTCCCTTTAACTCGTAACTATGTCATTTGTTAAGCTTTTCTTCCATATTTGTTCATCTCTTGAGGCTGATTTTTATCCCTAGAGTAAGCACGGGAAGCTTTTCAAAAGGTGTTGTGGTTGGCATGGCCTGCCGAAGGCTGATGATGAATGTGCTGAGTGAAGACTCCACCCAGCTCAAATTGGATTTCGGGGCAACTTAGCTTCATCCTATTTTAGAGGCTGGCAGGGGATTCATTCTCATAGCAGGTGATCAACTTGGGAACAGGGAATGTCAAGCGAGGATTGGATGTTCCCAGCCATGGGGAGTGTTGCTTGAGATGCAACACTCACGTATAACTGATGATCGGAAAATGAATTGCAACATCACCTTCAGAAAGGATGACCTCTCACTTCATCGCCTTTTGGAGAATATAGGTCCTCCCTCTATTGTTTAATTATTCTAACTGCGATGTATTTATTACTTATTCTCTGATCATTTCAAGCTTGGGGGTTATGGAAAAGAATTCTGATCCAAAATGCTGAATCTTGCAGATGGACTGATTTGTGAGTAGTGCAAACTCAGAAGCACTTTTTTAAATGCCCAGGGATATCCAGATGCACTTATAAGGCAATCCTTGCATGTTTATTCAGATTCGGGGGGGGGGGTTGCACTTTCCAGTCCTCATGAATATATATCATGAATGAAAAAATAGACTCTTCTGAACCTTGTAGTCAGATCTCACACTTTCTGCCATTATCACAAACGGGAGAATGCTCTTCCCACTTTGCACAATATCAATTCTGCAAAAAATATTTTCTGCCCTGAAATGCAAGCACCTTAGCAAACTGACCAAAGTAGTCTTCTTAAAAGAAACAATTCAGGAGTAACAAACAAAATGGTAAATCCAGCATCTGTATCTGTACGTGGCACATAAAAACAAGAGGCCTTTAAAAAATATATTCTTAAACAATCAAACAAAGACAGCATGAGCGAGGACCAGTGACTCATCATAGAAAATGGGCAGAATGTATGACAAATAAATAAAAATAAGACAAGTGACTCTCATAAATAAACAAATGAAACAAACAAAAATAAAAGTGGTGGAAGGTCATTGTGCAAAGGGGCTGATGAATGGTGCAGCAGTGGGAATACAGTGCAGTTCCTAGAGATGGCCAGGCTGTATTGTCTGGAATCCTAAAAATTTTTTGGTCGTGCGTTCAAGCCTTTCAAAGCTGTAGAGATCCACCTTTACAACATTTATTCACCATGTAGGCGTTTAATGCTGATGGGCCCTGGTTTGAGGTCTCCTAGATCTGCTTTCTTTCTCTGCCGTTGCATCTAGAATTGGTTCTGACTGGAGCAGCCTGTAAGCCCTGTAAGTAAATAAATAAGTGAAAATAACATCACATTATTCTGGCCTACTATGAAGAATCATAGGACCTCCTGCCAGTTGACGCTACTATGTAAATAGTGAAGGCCCCTTTTAAAACTAGTCTGTTGTGAGAGATAAACCGGAACTTTTGGCTTGTTCCTTCCTTAGCCAACCAGAGGATGGGAGCCATGTCTTGTTCCTGGCTTCTGATGGGTTTGGGGAAGGGATCCTAGTTTACATATCATGGCAGACTGTCATGGAAGGACCTAAGCTGCTCCAGCAGGCAAGAAGAATCCGTTGCAAGGGACTGAGCAATGTAGATCCTGCTTTGCTTACATCTTGCTGGCAGGATGAGCCGAGTGTTGTATTCATGATAAGCCAGAATTCATCAAAATTCTGGTTTATTATGAGGTGCAGATATGGCCTATGTCTCCTGCAGTAGAATTTGAGGTCTTTGCATTTAAAAACGAAAACTTCATTGTGTGTGAGTGGTATGAATGCAAGGGCTTATTTATAGTGTGATATTTCAGGTGATGACAATTTCTTTCCTTCTTTGCTCAAAAGTGACTGCTTCCACACCTGTTATCAGTTTGCACCAATTTCTCTCCCCCCCACTTTTTAAAAATTTAAATCTGTCTGTAGTACTTCTTGTACTCTGTACAAAATGTGTCAACTAGCAACAGAGTAGATAGAAACTTACACCCAGAATTTATAAAGGAGCTGCTGATGTGGTTCTCCCCACTCCCCCTTTTTTTTTAAAGTAGAATATTATCCAATCATTTATTGCAACTGTGTTGTGGAAACAGTGTTTTCGGACTGGAGTTTATTATGGGGGGTCTCTGAATCTAACGTATGCTAAGTGTTGCTGACTTCTACATTAGTTTATGTTTATTTTTCTCTTGGATTACTGAACCTGTTGCCATACACTGATTCGTGCAGTTGGTCCATCCAACATAGTGTCAACACTCTGTTGGGCAGTGTCTTCTGTAAATGCCTTTGCTAGCCCTAGTAAAGATTGAATACAAGATTTTCTTTATGGATCAATCGTTTTCCAATGTAGTTCTAGCAGATCTTTGGAGGTGCAGAAGGACTTGGGTAAACGATTTGCGCATATTTCAAGTGAATATGAACCATTAAAACAAATCATAGGAAAAACATATAAATATATTAAGAGTTAAAATACTTACTATAACATATATGTAATTATTAGTTTCCACATTGTAGGATGTTAACAAGTGTAGCATGTATACGTAATGTGTAATTAATACCTTATGAATATTTATTTTGGCTTGTTTTATGTATTTAATTTTTTCCATATTTGTTTTAGTGGTAGCCCTCTGGTCAAATTCATTAGATGTTCTTCACAGAATAAATTGTTTGATTATGAAACAAGTTGGTACTTCTATTTTTTTTTCTATTTGGTTTGCATGAGTTTGGGTCTGTTAATCCTCACTGAATTGGTAGCTCTGATTTATTCATAATTAGCTTTTGAGCAACCTCTTTCTTAGTTTTTTCCATTTAGGACTCCAGTCAAGTGAGAAAATGGAAACTATTTCCAGGTTCTCTCATGAACTAAGACAGATGCACATTTTTACTATCTTTTCCCCAATAAGATAGCTCTTTTTTAAAAAATTATGTGCAGTAAATATCATGTGTATAAAATCTTGTAAATGCTTTGGGATGATGTACAACAGGAAATTTGTACATTAGTGTTTGGCAAAATTATGTTGCCTGAAGTGCAATTCAATATGTTGAAATGCAATACCAAGGACACGAAAACACACACACACAAGTCCATGTGCATGCATATATATGAGTGTATGTTCGTGTGTGTGTATATATAAATTGTGAGTTGAAAGTAATCTTGCTGTGGAAGTGTATGACTGGCACAAATACATGCTTGAAGAGTTTACAAACTTTTTTCCCCCTTTTCTTTAAACTTACAGATTTGGTTTGCAAATTTAGTGCATCTAATTCTTGTGAAACTTTTGCTGAACTTTCAGCTCGTCTGCTTGTCCCATTGGGGCAATGCTGCCAACCTGCCTATATATCAATATCCCCAGAGATAGATGAATTGCATCAGAATAACATCACCGAACACATGATGTGCATGTAATTTGAGAGCATGAAACTGAAGTAGACTAATGAAAAATTTGTTACGAGCACTGTCCTAGACGAAGTGAAAAAAGAGTCAGCCTGCAATTTAGCCACATGTGGGTTGTGCAAAATGCTTTGTCCAAAAGAGCGGAGGTGTGATATGAATCTGACGTCTACGATACCGCATTATGCCTAATTTTCACATGAACTACTGTCCATGTAATTGTGTAATTTAAAGCATCAAGGAGGGAGCAGCAAAACATATTGGAGGGTTGCCTTTTTAATGTGAGGTATTTGATACCATCTGTTTACTCTCTCTGAATCATTGCCAGGTTAGAGAACAATCTCTAACAAATGTGTGTGTCCCTGTCCTTGTAAGTGGCTCATACGTTGGGACAGCTGGTCCTGCAAATCAGCTCTGGGTTAGAACCAAACACACCAGATTACAGTTTATCATGGTGGCTGAACCAAGCAATTTCTGATTCTAAAATGGGTGGGGTAGGTAAGGAGACTGGAAAATAGGTTTTTATGGTGTGTTTTGTGGGACGATACCAAGATGCAGTCAATTAAAATGTCTGGATTCTCTGTCTGGAGTTTGGAATCTGAAACTTAATACATCAAAATGAATCTGTTTATGAAGAATTTGGCTTGAAGGTTTGCATGGGGATGGCTGAGGTCTGCTCCTTGTCTCAATGGCATTTCAGGATCTGCTTCCTATCATGCTACAAATCTGCTCTGTGTCTTTTCGTGATACCCGCCAGTGCTGGGCTTATTGAAGTGTGGCTAGAAAAAGCCAATGTCATGCACTTACTTAATCATGCACAACAAAGTGGTGCTGGGGAGAGAAGGTGGGTTAATGTGACCCAGAGCAGTATTCATTTGCTGTAATCTATTTTATGGGGTGAATTTTGCAATAAAATCCTCATGGTGGTTTCAGTAGCCCCATGAAATCTTATACTTTCTCTGTTGCTCTTTTGTTGAGTCCTATCTGAGAATTTTAAGAGACTTTTGATATTACTCTTGTGTTCATCAGGTGGTCTTCTATGTGAATTCCCCCCCCCCTCCCCAATATATTTTGCAGCTCCTAGGAAATACATGTTCATTCTGGACAGGATGCAAAGTATAAAAAGAAAGGGATAAAAAATACATTGAATATGACTTTGTTGACATGTTTTACAATCTCAACTGAGACATTATCAGCAGTATGATAAAACCACAAAAATCTTTTGATCAAAAAGGGCACTGTTGGATCTGTTTGACAAGTCAGTTAGGCAGGCAGCTTGGAGGTATGTGCATGCAGAGTAGCACCTATTTCTGATGATGATGGAGGAGGAGGAGGAGGAGGAGGAGGTTTTAATCCTATGTTAGCCACCCAGGGTTGCAAGTTTTGAATTGTGGGGAGCATATACATTGAATGAATGAATAATCAATCAATCATAGAGGAATGAGCCATTTAGTTGAGATACCACACCTGTGCTGCAGAAATTGAGATGGCGGCTAGATGGCAGCAGAGACTTAGGGTTTCCTGTATTTCTCTGCTGTCATCTAGTGGTGATCTGGATCTTTGAAGCCCAGATACAGTTGCCTTACATCTAGGCCATAGCTACTTCCACAGGCATCCCCAACATCTCAAAATATTGTGATGATAGCACCCTTTCAGACTACTTTTTTCCCTAGCAGCTGCTATGCCCACATTGCTATATGTTCCTCTTTCTTCAAGCTGCAACATTCTATTTCCAGAGGTATTGTCTATGGGCATTTGCAGTGTTGAAACGAAGAATTCTATGGTTTTTTTTTAACCTGTTAAGAAGCCACATAAGATTTTCCTCTACTCCATCCTTGGAAGAGGAGGGAATAGGCGAAGTATTTCTGTGAAACATACATTATTTTTGACTTAATTAGATAGTGTAGTTAAGTTATTTTACTCTTCTTCCAGACAAGTGGTAAAAACTATCAATGGCTTTCCCCTTTAAAAAGAAATCAGCACAGAGGTACTACATTCAGAGCTTTCATCTAGTAAGTGCCTGAGGTCCTTAACTGAGTTTTAGTCAAGAGACCCAGACAAGAGATTCTTGTTAGGGATAACTCCATCAACAGCCCCCACAACCCAATGCTTATGGTTGGTTGGTCTTTATAGTACTGGACTCCATTCTCCAGCCTCCTAGTAATTCTTTTCTGCAGCTTTGGCTAAAATAGCTAGTTACTTCCCAACCAGTGATGGTTTGTTAGTAACTTCACAACCAGTAATTTAAGAGCCATAGGCTTATCCGTGCTTCACATCACCACATCAACTCCCACTTGCAACTTTAAGAGACATCTCACTGTCTTATTCTATTGCACATGTAGTGCAGGCCTTTGAAACAGAATGATTCTACTTCATCTGGTTGGATGGCACATTAATCAGCTTTTAGTCTGTCCCTCCTTCTTGTTTACTTGGAATGTTTGTGTTACAAGCCCAGCACTGAGGGCTTCGTCAGTTATAATGGTGATCTGACTTCTAGTTCCTTCAATAATGTGGTTAATTTATGCTGACATTCCAAAAGGGAAGTGGAAAAAGACCAACACCGCAAAAAATAAATTTCCTTAGGCACATAACTTTTGAAAATAATCAAAATTGAGCTTTGGTTTCTTAAGATCTTCTATGAAACTGCTGCAACAAATGGTAATGTGTGAGCATATTCTTATGTAGAATCCAGAGGAAGAAAAGACTTAAGCCATTGTCTTTTTATGCAATAAATTCTGTTTGATTAACTTCAGTGATTTTGAAAGATATCAATGTAATGGTTATGCCAGAAAGTGCTAGCTTTACATTTTTCTTATCATAAATTGAAAAGCCAAGTTACCTTGGTTCTATCATCTTGGCATTCATGGAAATAGTTTTCAAAGATTATTGAATTAAAAACATATTGTAAAAATAGGAGTGACCATTCATGAATCCTTCCACTGTAATGTAAATTTATCTGCAAAAATCTGAATGATTAGTAGAATAAGTAGGGGAGTTTGTATTTGTTTGCTATCCTCTAAGGCTGTCTGGATTTTTGCAGCCCTAGTTAAAGTGAAGTCTGGAAATATATTCTACATAGTTTTTCAGTGATTCATTTAAAAACTTTTAACACACCTTTTTTTCTCCCTTTAGAGAAGCTTTAGCAGCCAGAACATGTTCCATTTTCAATTAACATAAATTAAAATAAATGAAAGGTTCCCACTTAATTATGATTGATCCAATATTTGAATTTCTGAGATGCATGTCCACTCGCTCATATTGTAGACAGAGACCTTTCTGTGAGTGTCCTCAAAATCAAATCATGTTCTGTACCTCAATAAGTATGAATGGGGACAAGCTAGCCAGCTTTCCCCATATTATTAACTCATTTTTTTCTAGAGAGAGATTACTCTGATACCTTGCTTAGCTCCCAAGCCTGCTAAATCAATCACATTGACAGTCTTCTTTACTTCTTGATAGAATGTCTGAAAACACTACTAGTAGTAATACTACTATCAGAAAGGGTGGGTACAGAGCACAGATTCCAAAAAAAGGGAAGTAGGCAAAATTAACATTTGGCTAGAACCTTGGGAAAATGTTAGCAGTGAAGGTCTTTTGTGCAAGTGAATTGAAATCTGAGAAGTTTAAGAAGCATTTGCACAAGGTAGCTTTGTACGTAACTATAAAGAGAATGGAGCTAACAGTGTGACAGATATACAAGGTTGGTTACCAATCTTTCTCCCTACACCATCTTAAAATCTTACAGGGAAGGAGAAGGTGAAAGAACACAGACTACTCCCCTGTGTATCTGGCATCAGAGTAATGTGGGAAGATGTCAGAAACAAAGCTTAGATAAGAGGCAGTTCACTCATACTTACTTGCATTTACAGCCCTTCTAAATGGTTTAATTTTTGACAAACTCACTCTGTGACCTATCAGAATTCACAGAATTAAGTAAGAAGATAGAGACCGAATACACTCTTTTTAATTTAAGGGGGAAAAATCCAGAAAATTATATAAAGAAAGCGTATGACTCCTTAAAATGGAAACAGAGCTTTAAAACATATCTTGACTTTAGATTAATAACGGAATAGATCAAGGAGGCTTTACCATTTTTGGCAGCTTCAGTTGCCAAAAATGGGTGGCTAGAACTTCCTGTCATTTTGAAATGTAAGCTCTAAAACAGGATTAAAAAACAACAGTAAGAATGGAGACAATACTGTTTCTACCAGCTTGAGTGTGAGAAACAGCCCCACCCATTGCATATTCATTCTTCTACCCACTTCAGCCCATGTTCTCCTCCCAAATGTTAAGTACAGCTCAGAGTACTATGCTATATGCTTAGCCCTGTTCAGATAATACACTTCTGTGTAGAATTCAACACGAAAGGATGGTGAACAGCCCTTTCTCTTGACCACCACCCCCTTTGATAATAGCTAAGAGGTCCAGGTGGCAAGAATCACCTTAAAAATCACCATTTCTTTCTACTAGCCCATTTATCTGGCCTGATTCTGAGTATGCAATGAAGCCGGATCTTATTTTGTCTAATCTCATTGGTGGCAACCTTTGCCAGGCCATGGGGACTTGTGGACAGTCTTGCCTGATCCCAGTCCTCAGTGTTGTAAATTGCATCCTGAAATGCAGTGATCTGAACCCCCTTCTATCAACTTGGAAAAAATAGGAAATAGCATTTTGAAAAGGCATGGCCATTCTAGGGATGACACAGCCAATTTATATCTGCATTCTGCATCTGTGGTGGATAAGGTAGGAGAAGTAAGTAGAATGTGGCAGCATACTCAAAGACGGTAGGAAGAGTATACTGGTTTCACAGCCAGTATCTGTTGGGCTTCAGCGTTTAGTGACCGTGGTCTAGAGAACAGATTTCCTCATTTTTCACCAGCGACTATGGCTGGCATCTTCAGGTCAGGAAAATCAGGAAATCTGTTCTCTAGACCACGGTCACTAAACCCTGAAGCCCAACACTGCCCCATGGTAGGAATATCTCTTTCCTGTTGGTGATACTCTTTATCCTGTTTTCTTCTCCCTTAGCAAACTGCCAGGAAATGGAGAGATCACTTGAACGTTGAGTTGACTGACTGCAAACAGCTTTTGCAATTAGGTAAAGGTTTTTATAGAAATTAGGCTGCTTAAGAAGCTAAGCCAGCTTTTGTGGTTTGTTTTTTTACTGGGAATGAGCCCGGAGTCCCCCCGCTTGCTTTAAAGTTGGAGTATTGGGACGGGGCAAAAAGAGCTGTCCTGTCACCAGCAGCAAAAGAAGTGAGAGGGTAGGCTCCAGTCTGTGCAAGATCCTCCCAGGAGTAAAATGCATGTGAGAGAATTTTACAGATTGGCAGCCTGCTCTTTCATAGGCGAGCAATAGGAAGTCATAAGATTAGGCAAAGCAGATGGACCTTTTTTTCTTTGCCAATCCAATTGAAGTACTAACGTTCACTTGTTTTCAGGGTCTTGGTGGTGCTTTAGTTTTTAGTTCTCCAATTTCTTGTCCCAGCTGTGGACTCAGTCTGGCACAGTTTTTGGGCAGATGTATGGCCAAGTGTTCCTTCTCATTTGATCTAATAATAACCTATTCTTACCCCCGAGGGGTAAGAGTACTCATCCTGGGGTCATGGAACTATCTCCCTGGACTTGTGGTCGTTCTCCATGTCAATGTCTTTGTCTCATCTGTCTGATTCCTCTTGATCCACACTCTGTATTGACTAGGATTTCGGCATCTGCTTTCATCTCTGCCCCAGTTCTTAATCGGCTGTGTCTCTATGCTGCCTAGAATTGCGTTCTGAGATTTATAACAGTGTGCCATGGAAGGAGGGAGGGGCATGCAGCGATTTTAGCTTTAGCCCTTGGTATTTCCCCTTGAAAGAATCCAATTGGAAGGTCTGGGAGATAAATCGCTGAAGTCTTTAAGGGTTGGATCTGGCAAGACAGAACCAGCACTGTTCATGCTGGACAGAATCAGTGTGTAAATATGGAGCAGGTGCTTCCCATTCACAAGGCTGGGAAAAGAATAGCTACAAGTCTCTTAAGTCAAGAGGGTTAGAAGAAAGGGCATAAGATCTAAACCCTGAGCTGATTCATAGACATGCATACCCAAGAACACTTGGCTTGATTTCTGTGTTCTGCAGTAAGCAGATCTTCTGTCTCCTTCTGCCTTCTCTCATGTCTGCAATAAAGCAATTTATCTAGCAGTATCAAGTCTATGAAGCGTCTGCTAATATCGTAAGAGTTAACATCCCATTTATATTCCTCTAAGTATCGTAAGTGGTAACATCCCATTTAGAGCAAAGACTGAGCTCCCTGTAGAATATCCCAGTGCATTCTACAAGCGTGAACACAGAATTTGGCTGCTCTGTAGAGGATAACCATGTGTTTGCCTACTAACAGGAGAGAAACATAACAAGCTTCTGAGCGCACAGAAAGATGTAGCAGTTGAAATGAGTTCTAGATTCCTATAAAAGGAGCAATATAAAAGGATATTCTTGACTGCTTTCAGTTGGTGAGGCAAATGTGTTCATAATATGCTATATAATTGAATTTGCCCTCTGGCAGAGCAGACGGAAGGGCATTGGGCTGGGCCTTCAAGATTGCAGAGCCAAAGTCTTAATGTTGCAAGCGGCTAGATACACAGGAAGTTTGGCCTCAATGCTTGATAGTCTAAACCAGTGTTTTTCAAACTTGGCAACTTTAAGACGGGTGGACCATCTCCCAGAATTCCCCAGCCAGGGAAGTCCACATATCTTAAAGTTGCCAAGTTTGAAAAACACTGGTCTAAACTTTAAACTGAAAAGATACTCTTGCTAGGTCAATCTGCAATTCCATATGTGTGCGGCCTTGACTCTCTAGCCTTCATAGGACATAGGTTAAAAAAAACAACTGGTAAGAGGTCATATGGCAGCATTCTTGTATAAATTGCTTTTTTCTGAGTTGATCGATCAAATTTAAATTCAGCCAGTCCTTCGGCAAGTCTTTCCTCAACCCTCAGTAGCTCCATTTCCAGCCACAGTGTAACCTGAGACACACATCTTGATGCTTGTAGCAGTGTTGTTGGAAATCTGAATTGTACAAACTCTTAGGAGGTGGAGCTGGACTTTATATCTCCTCTGAACTGAGCTCCATAGAGGAGTTGGGCCAGTATTTTGCTGCACAGGGCCTTACGTTAATTGTGACTGACAACATCTCTTTTCTCAGGAAAGAATATCAGGATAGTTGTCTTGGCCCTTTGTGTAGTCAAGATCATCTTATCAGCGAGAACTTTTTTCGCCTGTAGTATGAAATGATATACCTAGGTACTGTAGGAGGACAGCCATATTAGTCTTTGATAGCAAAAGATCAGACCGAGTCTAGTAGCACCTTTTCTGACTATTACTGATGCATAGCCGCTCTATGCATCTGATGAACTGAGCTGCAGCCGCACAGGTTTTTGCATTTTAATAAAATTTATGAGTCCGAAAAGGTGCTGCCAGGCTCCTTCTGATTTATATCTAGGTACACAAACCCCCTGACCTATGCAATAGGATTACCATTGATAATTATCCACTTTTGTATGCCTGGGGTCTTTTAACAAAGGCCATAATCTTGATCTTGCAGGTTGAGCATGAAGGCAATATTAAAGATGTCATGGCTTTCCTGAAACTGAGTGGGATCAGTAATAGTGTCACAGCATTGTCTGCAGGAAGTCAAAGAGGATAATCTGAAAGCGGGGGTGTGAGGGGGTTATATCCGAATCCTTGAGATGCTTCACCAGTGAGTAGACATAAAAATGAAGACGTAGCGGGGGCTAGGACACAGCTCCGCTTGACTTTTGTTTTGAGTTAGAACAAGGATAGAAAGTTGACCTTTAGCATTAGACATAATAATAATAGCATTAGACCTAATAATAGTTGTGCTATCAATTGTGGAGTTCTTAAACTAACCAGACAGCTTAATAGGTTCATAATGTGTTTGGTAATCCATTTCTGCTCAAGGTTGACTATTGTGTCCCTGTAGCCTCAAAATTCAGTAGTTGGGTTCATATAAATCTTAATCAAGTCAGTTGAAGGCCTAGCTTTTTATTAGTTTTAATCTTTGTTAATTTATGTGTGTCACATGAACCTGTATGGTTGCCTATTTTATCATTCATCATTCAAATCCAGAACACAGCTTCATTCAGTAACCAAGTTAAGAATGTTGTGTGAACATGAGTCTGACGCAGAACTGGTTGGAAACTGGAATTATATCTAGTATATAATTCAATAAAATATGCCAGCTATTCACTAGAGAACCAAAGAAAGATTCAATATAAACTATATTTTTCCCAAATTGATTTTTTAAGGTGTATCATATCGTGCATACTGCATTCAATCGTTTTTCTAGTTTTCTAAAAAAAAAACTTTTAAGCTAAATACATGCTGATTTAAATTAGCTTTAGAAAAAATTCCTGAAGAATATTGCTAGTCTCTTTAAATGTTGCTGGACACTCTAAAAATGCTTGAGATTCTTTTGTCTGTGCAGGGACCTCAAATGAAATGAAAACTCATTTTAGTTTAATTCATATTTATTGACATTCCACAACATGGTACTTTGTCACAAAAGTTTTTTTTTTTAGGGTTTGGGGAAAATATTGTTGATGCCTTGTTTTATATTTTATCAAGTATGCTTCAGTGTGTTTTCTTCTTTCTGAAACAGCACATGTACATCCCATACCAACCTGATCTTTGAATTATATCTTTCTCCCCATTTACAATATTGTTACCATTGACTTGATTTGTGTCCTCCCTTTCTGTTCAAAGGGCAATCAAGGCATCTGATGGTAATAACTTTAGGTTGTGTTAGACTTTGTTGTTAAAGGGCACCCATGCTAGCATTATAATGATGCAAAAAAACTGCATGCATTTTGCCTTTAATCATTCCAGCTGTGTAAAGAGATACCATATCAAAAATTGTTCAAATAGTCAAATCCAGGAATATTTATTTATTTATTTATTTACTCAAATTTATATAGCTGCCCATCTCACGAATGTGACTCTGAGTGGTGCACCATAAAAACAGAACAATAAAAACACATCTTAAAATAACCTTAAAAACAAGAAACTTGGTGTATAACACGGGGGAGTGCCATCTTGCGGGTTCCCTGTTCTCAAGGGATCCCAGTCCTGTTGGATCTTGAGACATCTCCAGAAGGCCTGTAGGGTTGCAGCTAATCTCACCTCAGTGGGGATGATCCCAACTTCTTTACTTTTAACTAAGTTTCTAGCCCTCATGTTTGCGGAAAATAATCTTAGCATATGTTGTGGGAGAAAAAAAAACAAGCCCTGAACAATTTGCCCAATTTATAGCCTGACTTGCTGGTTGACCTTTTTGCAGTGAGTAGCAGCGTGCCATGGTTTTGAAGTTTGTCTTGATAAATTGGTTGACTGGTTGGAATAATAGCAACTTCTCTGATGTTTTGGCAACAACAAAACATTTGTTTCTTCATTTCTTTGAAATGGGAAAAACAAGTAGGAGAAATGGCAGAATGTATTGACATTTCTTCTTCTTGTGGAATGTGCCTGCTTGACTAATTTATAGGTCCTAGAGCGTGCCTTTGTTTGAATTGGCTTAGGAAAAATAACTGCTTTCAAATAATGGACCTTTTGATCTTAAGCTCTCGAAAGTTCTCATAAATACTCTTGATTCTCAAAACTGGGGTTGAGGTAGCCTCTCAATTTCCCAGCCTAGTTGGGATGCCTCGCTGGGATTTAACTAATATACTCTATCCAAGGACCATTTTTCTGCTGACAGTTGGACCAAAAAAAAAAAAGGATTAAAAGTAGGTGGTTCCCTCCAAGATGTTAAACCTTGAGAGGTCCTTAGGTTTAGTCCTTTACAAACCCCAAATTTTTCAGAGTATGCAAAATGCACAATTTTTGGTTTTTAAGGTGTTGTTTCAGCAACTCGGGTGTTTATACAAAATTATCCATCTTGTTTATTTTTTTTTACCCATTAGGTTTTGGAAAACTAGTAGCTGAAACAATTGTGCAACTTAGTATTGATATTGCCATACAGTATTGTCATTTTTATTTAGAACTCTAAATTTTGGCAGAACCTTTTCTTCCTTCCTCAACTGAACAGAAATTCCAAATCATTTCTTTTAATCCAATTATGCTAAGAAACAGGAAAGCTCTAGTTAGATCTATAATTCATGACATTCTTTGAAGTTAGGTTATACAGTACTTGGCATCCTCAGCCATGAAAGTCTGTGTTTCTAAGAATTAGAAAGAAATCCTTTTTTTTAAAGGTTGTTCAACACCACAGATCCATGTTAACATTAATAATAATAATAATAATAATAATAATAATAATAATAATATCAGTGTGGTGAAGTGGTTCAGGTGTTGGAATACTATAGGTCCAAGGAAACCAAGGTCAAGTCTGCTATCAGTGATGGAAACTCACTGGTTGTTTCTGAGCCAATTAATCTTCCTTAGCCCAGGCTGTATCACAGGCTTATTATTGTGGGGATAAAAGGAAAAATTCCTGTGTAAGCCTACTTGAGCCCTTGAAGAAAAGTTGGGGTATAAATCATTATTATCATCTTTATTGTCAACGAGAACTCCAACAAAGACAGATTCCAGGAGAGAGATTCCAGCCAGCCAGCCAGCCATTCCTTCATTTATATGTTACATACAGTTTCACTCTGCTACTTGCAGTATCTTATTCACTGATTTGTTAGATTTATGTCCTGCCTTTTGTCTAGGACCTCAAGGATGCTCAAAAGGGTATGTCCTTCCATTTCCCCCATAACACAAACCTGCAATGTACGTTCGGCTGAGAGTGTGGCCTAAAGTCACCCAATGGCTGGGAGTAGACTCGACTTGTGTCTCATTGGGGGTCTTAAAATCTGGGTTTCCTTGGTCCTACTCCAGCTCCTTAACTACTGTATCCAGGGTTAGCATCTCTCTAGCTTTGACCCAGAGACTCCAGGCTGAGCAGCTGACAGGTATGCAGCTGACAGGTATACAAGCAGTTAGAAGGCTATACACATGGTAGGAAGGAGGCTGTGCATTGGAGTTGTGTGATGCAACAGGAGCGTCCCTGTGGCTGCATTGTGCAACTTTGCTCCCTGCATATCTGTGAGCTGAAGAGTTGGCAGGAACAGTACATGGACAGGGGAAGTTCCCCTTAACACAAGGAAGACTCCCACTGCATCCTGAAATGAACAGCACACCTAGCAGGCTATTTTTAAACATGAATTTCATGACGAGTTGGTTCCCAGACTGATGAAGATTCAGGGCATGTTAGGTAAACAGCCACCTGCAAAGGTCTCTGTTATCTGTGAAAAGACCTGCCGCCTCACCTGATTACAGGAAGTCTCTTAGAAGGTAAATCAGACTGTCCCCTTCCAATGTACATGGGGATATAGTACTGGGAAGTGGTAACTGGAATTTTTATAACCCCATCCTTTTCTTCTCAATAAATCTTATTCAAGAGTCTGAAAGAATCCCTTTCAGTTTTAGGCAGTTATGAAAGACTATTGGGTTCCTGATGCTCTCTGAACTTGGTGGTTTTCTTGCTGACGTTTCATTACCCAGTTAGGTAATGTCATCAAGGGAGAGTGGGGTTTGCTGGCTGTTTATATATAGTAGATTGCCCTGCTGGTCTTGGTGGGGGTGTGGCTTCCTCTCAATGGTTCCTTGATTAGGGTATGTTTCCTCCCTGATGGGTTATCTGTGCTGTTCCTGCTTATCTGGGTGTTGGCTGCTGGAGAGGATCTGTTCCAGCTGTTTGATTCCTTCCTAGGCTTTTGATTGCATTCTGATTGATCGATTGCATGTGAATGGGGTTTATGTGCCTACTGATGGTTGAGTTGTCTGAATGCCAAGCTTCCAGGAATTCCCTAGCATTTCGGAGCTGGCAGGGCAAGCTACTATATATAAACAGCTAGGAAACCATACTGTCCCTTGCACTGATGATGTTACCTAGCTTGGCAATGAAATGTCTGCAAGAAAACAGCCAAGCTCAGGGAACACCAGAACTATGTTGGAATGCATGTATTAGTGGCCAGAGGACATGACAGCATGCTTTCAGTGCTAATCCCATGCTTGGAAATACTCTTTCGAGAGCAGAGTGGCTGTGGAAGATGTTGCCCAGGGACCAGAAGTGGCATGACTTCACCAGCTTAAAGTAGCCAATGGGAGCTGGGCCCTAGGGATCACCTGACCATGCCACTAGAGAATGGTTGGAGAAGCCTATCAGATTGCATCTATGAGCCCACCCCCCAAGTGTCAGGATAAGAAGGAAAGACTATTTTAACACAGCAGATCAGTGTTTCTCAACCTTGGCAACTTTAGGATGTGTGGACTTCAATTCCCAGAATTCCCTAGCCAGCCATCTTAAAGTCACCAAGTTTGAGAAAGACTGCTGTAGATCCAAGGACCACTCACATGCTGTGAATTATACGAAGGCCATGTCATAAAGATGTACTGTACTGGAGCATGTTGGTGCCACTGTTAAGTGGCACTCTTTGGTGGGACCAAAGTGGGAACCTCACAGTGTGATATTAAGGGAGGCAACCTTTGGGGGCCAGTTGAGGCATCTAGAATTTTTAGAATATGTCATGGGCAGTTCAACAAAACAGGGGATTTGGCTATTCACGAAAAGTGACATGGTCAATAAACACCTGAAGACAAACTGTGGACATGGTTCCTTGCCAGCTACCTATTCCCCCTCCCCATCTTTCCAGCCTACCGTACCTTTTTTTTTCCCTAGGCAAGTGTGGAATTGAGAGCATTTTACCTAAAATAAAGTGAAGTCATTTGGCTGCAGAATGCAAGTTTAGCATAAACTGAAAAACAGACAAAAGGGCATTTATATAGGCATTTCTGCTGGCTTGATTCCTGGTGTGTGCAAGCCCACAGATATATTTATATTTATATTATTTATATTAATTTATTTTTATATTATATTTATATTGAGACCATCTTGGACTTTATATCTTATTTATATTTTATACTTCACATTCTATATTCTTATATTTATGCATATTATATTTTGTACGAATCTTTTATTCTTTTATTCATTGTAAACTTCCCAGAGTTGTCGTTGCACGAGATGGGCGGGGGAGAAATATGAAAAATAAATTTATATGTAGCTGAATATTCAACTTATCTGGGGCAGCACACCATGTCCCTCAACACAGTAGCACATTTTGGGGGGTAACAAATTGTTAGGAAGCCCTCAGGTGCAGCTGCTAAGTAGAAAAATTAGGAGAAAGAGCTCTGTAATTATTGGCCCACTTTTTTGTTGTCCTCTGTCCCATTAAGTGGAACTGTGCGTTGAAAGAGTTCCTGGTTTCTGCTCCTTTTGTGCATGAGTGTACTTTCTAGTTGTGAGCCCTCACATAATGCGAAAACTTAGGAGTGATGAGGCTCATTCATTCCACTTCCACTTGACAACTGTTCTTCTGCAAACAGTTCTCAATTAATGTGTCTTCTCTTCATTTTACGAACGAGACATCGAAGGCTTCTTTGCTCCTTCACAGTCCAAGAGGCAGCGCCATAACAAGACAACCCTCTTCCTCCAGTGGATAACAAGACAACCCTCTTCCTCCGGTGGGTTGGGTTCTTCTTTTTTTAAGCTGATGATGCTAAAGCAAGAGCTTGTATTAGTTTAGTGTAAGGGACAGCAGTTGGGACAATTCCGAGAGAGTGGAAGATCTGAGAGAGGAAAGTTACGGAGGGAAGGAGGGTGGGTGTGGAAAACCACTGGAGGACAGAAGAAAAAGTTCCAGCTAGAGACGCAGGCGGAGGAGAAAATTTCAGCCAAATATTTTCCCACAACATTCATCCAGAAGTAGCTCAGAGCCAGAGCAAGGAACGGCTGCATTCCAAGCCAAGGTTTAGCAGCAATAAATGGGCCTGAGAAACAGGGCCCCCCTGCTCTCCTTGGTGGGCTCAATTCCCTCCTATTTTTATTCCGCTTGGATTCTTAATCTCAAGTGGCATCTCCTGACTGAATTTTTCCTGCCTTCTCTTTCTTCCCCCATCCACAAATATTTCCATTTTGAGTCACATATTTACTACTCCAGTTTCAGTGTTTCTGGTGGATAGGTCACTGAAAACATTATCCAGTCAGAGGATTTAGATTTATAATGGTTTATCATTTTTCAGGGGATCCAGGTCTGAATCGGCCCCACTGAATGCACTCCCAATTTTATTTTTACTTTTTTAGAGGAATCCATTCACTCAAAACCTCCCAAGTATATTGTGTATTTTAAAAAAAATATTGAGTTTTTCCTTCCTTCTCTTTCTTCCCCCGGTCTGCAAATATTTCCATTCTGATTCATATATTTACCCCAGTTTCAATATTTCTGGTGGATGGATCATTTTAAAACATTATCCAGTCAGAAGATTTAGATTTATAATGGTTTATCATTTTTCAGGCTATCCAGTTCTGTATAAGCCCCACTGAATGCACTGCTTGATTTCTTTTTTTTAAAGGAATCAGTTCACTCAAGACCCCCCAAATATATTGTGCATTTTAAACAATTAAATTTGGCTATTGCAACTGTTATTTGATCACATACCTTTCTAGCTGAAAGGGTTAACTTTACTGGACAAAAGGACCCCAGTTCTTATCTAGGAATCGGTGTACAAACACATTCACACTTCATTACGTGTGAATAACTGCAGATAACAGGCTGTATACATGGATAATGTAAATACTGAATACAAACACCCGATCGAGCTTCTAAGATTTCATCAAAATATTGCCTCTCGAGCAACAAATGTGTATTTTCATTCAGAAGGGCTAATCATTTTTTTCAAAAAAAGAAAGCTAAAGTGATCAGGAAGCTAAATTGTGTGTAGCGTGTAGCGTGTAGCTTGGAATGCTTGATAAACATGAATCAGAGGTTTACTTTGGAAATTAACAAAAAAAATAACATCTCTGGGACGACACAGGCCAATCCTTTGGTAGATATTGTTGAAAATAAGGGATTTAAGCTTTGGCATGCATATCCAAATAGTGCTGCTGAATTGTTTCATAACACCCTCTCCTGATTTCGCTTCTGTTGTTAGAGCTGTACTTTTTGTACAATCTTTCCTTTCATGGGGTTCCTATATTTTTGCGTTTCCTGAGCAACGCTATGCTGCTCATATCATGTAAGAGTGTTCCAAAACTTTCCGTAGGATGTATACAAGATTAGCCATGCGTAAGATTGCTAGCATGCATGGATTTTAAAAAGAATTTCTAGTAGCTAATAATATTCTAGGCTGAATGGACATGTGAACTGGGCTTATTTTAAAAACAAACTACATTTCCTCAGCGATATAAGTAACAGATGTTCCTGCAGTGTCAGAACGAACATGCAAATGGGATAGAGCCTGCACTGTCATGGCATAAAGCTGCTTTAGTGGTTCCCGCCAATTCCAACCCTCCCTAGGACCCCTCTGGGCCTGTTTATGAGTTTTCAGTTGACCTTGGAATGGCTTTGGGTCAAAAGGAATGCAAAACCCTATTTGCCCTTGCTCTCCCTTGGTCTCTGTTACATGTGTTTTATATTAGGCAGTGGCCATAGCCATTTTTCTTAGCTATTCCTGATAGACAGATGCCAGTGTTTTCCCCATAACCCCTGTCTGTACCATTGTAGATCATAAAGTTGCATGCACACAGAGTTGTTGTTTGTGGGGAGGATAAATGCCCCATTGTTGCTGCCTGCAGGTGAGATGATAAGAAGGGGAGACATCTGACTTCATCCGATGCATGGCAATTACTCATGCCGTTACTCAGAGAAGGACATACACCGGATGTCTGACTGCTTACCTCTCGTTGTACCGATCAATATAACTGTTGGAGTAATATGTTATCACTAGGGTAACATTAATTATTATCATGCTTTCTAGAAAGGAAGATGACCCAGAATTTAAGATGACCCCCCCACCCCAGAGGATAGATAATAATAAAAAAAATAATAACAAGGACAAAAATCCTGTGCAGAGCCCACTTTAACCTAAAGTTGTCATCAACTTCACCCCTGCAGCACAAATGTTTGTATATACTGTACGTGTAAGCTTGTATGAGGTACGTGTGAATGTATGCCAGAAGCTACCCTCTACCAAAGAATAGAGCCAGGACAAAAAGTGAGTATTAATTCACGTTAATTGCCCGGAAAATGTGACAGAATGAATCAGTCATCTGTCTGTGTATATCAAGCCTTCTCTTTCACCCACAAATGTCTGTCTGACTCAGAGATAACCGGGTGCCCTCATTTACTGATGCCCTTCCCTCCTTCCAGGAGATACAGTAAAAAGGAAAAAAAATAGTGAAGACGTAAGAGGAAGGGCTAACAGCTTTTGGAAGGGGAAAGAAAGAGGGGAACAAATTGGATGGAAATAAGGGGAGTAGAAGTCATTACTGGATGGGGAGGCAAAGTGAAGAGAGAGAAACCCTGATTCAGCATTGCAAAAGGGGCTAAATCTGACTCCCCGTGGCCCCTCTCAGAGCACGGCCTGCCTGGGCATGCCATGAAGTGAAGTACAGCCATTTGCACCTCTGGTTCCTGGCCCAGTGGTCTCTCTTCTTCTCAATAAAGAAAGGTGAGCCTTGTCCATGCTTATAGGTTGGGGAAAACCATTCCAGCCATAGCGAGTAACTGTAGCATGTTGAAGACAGTTCTAAAGAATAACAGCTCTAAAGACTTCTTCCAGAGGTCACACGCCCTTTTTTGCTACGCAGATTGTTCTGCTTGTTGCAGAATCTCAGGAAAACTCATCAGTGCTCTTAGCTGCGTTTTTAACCTTCCCAGGTACCACAAAGAGCCTGAATTTACGCCCAAAGGAGATTGTGATGTGATTTTTCTCTTCTTCCTCTATGATACATCTGAACCATAAACACAGAGATGTAACATTTCTGGAAATTTAGAAACAGTGGGGATTGTTTCTGTTCTTCTCTTTTTGAGAAAAAGCACAACTTTTGGAGAAAAATAGAAGCATATGGAATATTTTAAGTAGAGCCATTTTTCACAGATTATTACTTCATAAACAATATATGTATAACTATGCTCAAAAAAGTATGCTTGATATTTCCTTCAGATAATAATTTCACATTTTATTTTGAATTGAATAAGCTCCTGAATTCTAAAGAATGTGGTAAATCTTTTTTTTTTTCATGCTTAGGAAAAGCAGCCAGAAAAAGTAGTTTAAACAGAGGCAACCATCAGCATTGTACTTAACAAAATTATATATTCTGGTGAGATATGAAAAACAGATCAGAAATTAAGTGGTGTGGAAAATCTCAGAACACAATTCCCCATGTGAAACTTAATTTTAATGCTATAATTGCCAGCAGTTTCTACTTCATCTGAATCTTTATGTTTTATCATGTTCGTGATTGTAAGATTTGTTTATATTAAGACAGGGTTCTCTGAATGTCCTCATGTTAGTTTATTGCTTGATTTGGTATGGGTATTTTCAATACAGACCAATTTCTTTCATACCCAAAGTATTTGTTGGATCTTTTAAAACTAAACTATTAAGAAAAATGGATTCTCTCATCGTCCATGGAAAAGAGCAAGAACAGCCTTTTTTGAAAAAAGTCAGCATTTTTCTTTTCAGCTCTCTAATTCAGTCCTATGTTTCTGTATAAGAGAATTATTACAAGGATTCTTATTTCAGGCACATGATGAGATTCTTGCCTCTGTTACATTATAAGGGCATAATTATTGCTATGAGGATGAAGTAGAAATCTTATTTAAATCCCACAAAATGTCTGCAGCAGCCAGAATAACAAGATGTTATTTTAACATCTTGAGAACCACCATACATATTATGGAAAGGCTACCTCTTAAATCAGTGTTTCTCAACCTTGGCAACTTTAAGATGTGTGGACTTCAACTCCCAGAATTCCCCAGCCAGCCATGGAAAACTAGGGAGGGTCCCTTCTGAAATGCTTCCCACGCCCTCTCCCCTTCTGTGGGCTGAGACATCTTTTCTTCTTTCTTTGTGTTTAGTAGCTTCTATTTGGCGAGTATCAGGAGACCTCTCCCCCATTCAGAGCCTGTCAAATTTATGTGGAAGGTCTAGTTGGGTTTTAGAAATACAATAAACAAATATTCAACACAAAATTATCAACAACAGTGACTGAGAAGGTTAGTTTTTACTGCAACGTACATCCCAGTATGCATAGTTTCAGACTGTATTAGTGATAATGGGGATGAACCTGTGAATATCAGTTCTTCAAGCAGACACAAATACAAATATAAAATGGATTGCTTTATCTACAAAATACTTCCCTTGGGCTGTGCATTTTACTCAGTATGTTATCTTAGTTAGGATAACAGTTGATATTAATACAGGATATGCAGCTTTACTATCTTGTCAAAAACAACATAGGAAATTTGGTCAAATTTACCATTAGTCCTTCTCCCTTAGAATATCTACTGATATAGAAAGGGCTGAATTGGACAATACACAAAATATATGTGGTCCTGCTCCATTTTCGGATTATAATTACTCTAGTGTAAATCTGGATTAAGATAATCATGCATAGGGGAAGGGAAACCTGTTCCTTTCCTACCCCCCTACTATTTTTGAAAAAGGTTTTTCCATCCATGGCTGGAAGGGTTAAAAAACAGCAATAACAAAATGTGGTGTCAGTGGCTAATTTTTAAACACGATATGTATAGCGAGGCCACACGGAAAGGGAAGACTCTCTAAAAAAATAAGGGAGGTTGGGGGGAAAGGTTAAATTGTCACATATGGTGATCCCTGTTCAGATTGGGGCACTGTATGCTTAGGTAAATAAAGTAATAACTCGAAGTAAATAAAATCAGAAACTAGAACAGGATAACATACATTGTATATCTTCTAACTTAGTAGTGGAAGTTATAAGAATCATGTAGAGAATTTGCCCCAAAGCCATTGTTGCTATGATACCAATCTTGCAAAACTGCTTGAAAACGATTCCTTGAAAGTTTGTCCTTTATGCCAGCTTCAAATCTTCAGATGTGAACATTTGCCTTTTTCAAGATGCAAAATAATGGTAAGACCAAGTCTGATAGATTTTGTGCCAGATGCAACCTGAAGTTAACGATTGGCCATAAACGTCACTAACAGTATTTGCCAAAGCGGCTAGCAGTTTTGATTTGTTCTGAAAAGAGCTCGTCAATTAATAATCCATAAATAGATGATGATGGAAAAATAGCTTCAGTTTACACGGACAAATGGATTTGAAAAATGACAGCACTTAAAATTCCCTTTATAGTGAAATTAATATGGTGTGATGGAATTTGGTCTATATAACATTGGAAAAAAAATCAAGACAAGAAAAGAAAAGAAAATCAGTCCAGTCCTGTGCATGTCTATTTAAAAGAAAGACCCAGTGAATTTAGTTGAATTTAATTTTAGATAAATGTGTATGGCACATGTGAGCACTCTGTGGCCCTGTGCTTTCATGAGACCCTCCACAGCTGAATCTTCCTTCTTACCTACTTCACTTATTTTGAGTTCCAGTTGGTAGAGATGAGGCACGGGGATGCATACAAAGGATTTGGAATCCTGTATCATATCTTCTGTTGGGAAAAGTAGATCTATATGTGAGCAGGTGAGTTAAGAGCAAAAACGGTCATGTTGAATATGGATGAAGGGGAAGCTTCTGGACTGCTTTTTCATTTCTATGGATTACTAGTTGTTTATATTTAATGTAGAGCCTGTTGAAAATATCAGCAGTGAAACATGTCATGTGATTGACTCCATTGGATTCAAAGGAGATAAAGATAAGATGCGGTCAGTAGGCATTGCTCCTGTTGAACAACCCAACAAAGTGACTTCTTCTGCCTTTGAGGATGCTACCAAAAAGCATTTGATGGTTCCATATTTTTATTCAAGCTCCTTATTTTTTTTACCAACATCATTCTTGGAGCTTATCTTTCTTTTGGGGAGGGGGGCCTTGTATTTTATCTGTTTAGATTGGGGAACTTTTTCAGTTTCTAACATTAGCTTGGTAGAAGCCACCTTGGAAATCTGTCCTTCAATAAATGTAACTGGTTATACCTGCTGAAATTCATGCAGCACTTTTAAGTGACTGATTTGGCAGTCATAATATGTGTTTTCCTTTTGGAAGTCTCATCAAAGATAAAGCTTACTTCAATGTTTAAAGAGGTAAGAGATTCCCCTTTCCTATACTATTATGAAAGAACAGTGTAATACTATGATTGGAGAGAGGATGGCCATCTTCCCTTGCAAAATATGTGTTCAATTTAGGATTCCAGACCAGGATGTTTAAAGTTGACTGTAACATTGATCATTCTGACAGTGTTGGAGGTATAGCTAATTTCTTTTCATCAGTTCTCAGTTTCCCATCTACTTTCTTTAGTGTCAAGTGAATGTTAAGGCAATCTTGCAAGTAAGTCCACAAAAGTTGTGTCATTGTTTCTGTTATGTCAACGGGTTGAAAAGGGAAATCAGCACAATCCTCTTTATGCGTTTTTGGAACTCATAGATATTATGGAAGGGGTTACACAGTTGGGTTGATCCTGAATTTGGACCAGTACTGAAGTCCACTTAGCCTGTCATTGTTTCTTAGTGTTAAGCGATCCCAGAGCAATTCTGAGATTAAAATGACACATGTTTGGGTCTCAACAAGCCCATTCTGGAACTCTGACAAGTAGAAAAGAAAATGAACTGTAATATTTTATGCATTGGAACTCAGGGAATCATTTAAATCTTCCTTGCAATTATTGAGCACATATGGTTTGTTGGATTTTCAAAGCTATTTTCCAAAATGAATTTGGCTGCCTTTGTTTTAAAGAGATTTTGACCTCTTTTTTTTGTAAGGCAAACATCTGGTATCAGCTTTACTTTTAAAAAATACCCATATATTGTGTCAAATGATTACCAACTGTGTAAACAATAAAATTTAATGAAAAGTGTCCGTTTTCTCCATGCGTCCCAGTATGCATTTTCTCTAGAATTAACGTACTAAATTTGTTTTTTAGATATTGGGCTGTCTTTAATATAAAAGCAAATAGAAACATGTGCAAATTATTGGATTCTGCTTAATTACAATTAAAACACAAAGACTCTTAACTGAAGATTTAATGACTTTTTTGAGATGCAGTGGTGACTGATTGACTTTAATTTGAATTTTGCTGATAGATAGTTCTGCAGGGTTTTTTTTATCTAGCAAACAATGTGATCTATGAAAAATGGTAAGATGTAACATATATTGTGCAATGAATGTCTGGCTCATTGGCAAGACCTCAGCAGAATTCCCACCTTGATTAGGATCTAGGCTCAAACTTAGCTTAAGGCTGTCAGACACGCAACACAGCATGTCTAGATAAGAATTTTTATTGCACACTAAGAAGCTGCTACACAGTTAATTTTCCTTTGTCAAAAGGAAGGTGCAGTTCCCTTTTTATACTCACTGTACTGCAGTTGCCTTTTAATAACCACAGTTTGGCGCTTCTTTCTTCTTATCTGCCCATTGTTTAACAGACTTTTTGACCTGAGCTTCCTATTTTCAAGTTGGGTGACTGTTGATTGTTGACATAATTGGCATCTCTGCCCTGAGCAATTCTGCCTGTCAGCATCTACAGTGAGCGCTTTTTTTTTCATAGAAATGACTTTAAAATTTCCCTTTATCCTAAAAGATGAAACAAGAGTACTTTTAGTTTTGTCACAAACATAAATAAGATCCAGAGTACCTAATAGACAATTAGGAAAATAATTTTAATTTGTTCTTTCATATTATTACATTTATATCCCACATTTTCTCTGAGAATTCAAGGCTATAGGCTGTACGCTCATTTTATCCCCACAGTAACAATCTCCTGAGGTAGATTGATCAAAGTATGGCAGACCCAAAGTAATCCAACATTTGAACCTGTGGATTAGAATCTGTGTTTCCAAGATCTAACACTTTAACTACTACTATGCACCAGTTCTCATAAAAATAGTTCTATTTTGTGATCAAGGTATCTCCCCTGCCAACTGATCTCTTTTATGTTCAGTTGTTGCTATCTGATCAGAATGACTTAGTTTCCCTGAACGTAGCTAAATTTTGCTATACTGTCTGCAAATTAGGCACACCTCGACTGCCCATTGATGACTCTATTAATCTGTAGATATATTATCATGTTTTGTTCATTTCATTTAATGTATTTTTAATGTATTTTAACATATTTCAATGTATTTCTTTTTTGTTTTTTAATTTGTAATTCTGGTCTGTGACCGTATTAAAGATTGATTGATTGATAGTTCTATTTTTAAATTTGTAATTATATTTCCTTTTTGCTGTGTAGCAGAGATAACTAACTGCACTGACCAACAAGCATCAGCAATGTTCACTGTACATCTTTGTTTTAATCATGCTGTTTCTATTGTTATGAAGGTTCTGTTCTGTATTTATCCAGTCTGGATCGTTCTTGTTTATGTCTATCAACAAAATCTAGAAGAGGAGTCAAACTTTCTTGATATTTGAATTTCAGTTTGGCATTCCCATTGTCCTATTATTGAGATCTTGCTCTTTCTTTTTCTTTGTTCTAGTCTGGTTTTGTTGTGGGTTGTCTATATTGGTTTTATATCGTTGGGTATATTGTGGGCCACCAGAGTCGTTTGGAGTTGGGCAGCATCAAACAAATCTATATACTACTAAAACTCTTGTGTCTGTTTGTTTGTAACCTTCAGTTGAGCGAAATGGTGCATCATAGGGCAGCAATTTTTGAACCAAGGTACCTCAGATGGGCTAACTTACAGAATGCATACAAAATCCAGAACCCATTACTCCTGTGGGATTGAAATTTGGCAAAGTTGTGGCTGTTTCAGCGCCACTGTGCCTTCTGACTACACTTCCCAGAAACCCATAGGTTGCGTGGCACAAGGGAAGATGGGAAGGGTGTATCCCTGCCGTCTTTCCTGCCTCCCTCTGGCCCCTGCACCCAGTCAGCTGGCGGAAAGCCCCAACGGCTGAGTGGCAATTGGCTGCTTTGGAACTGAGGCTGAAATTTGAAATCTCTTAATTGGTGGGCAGTGAGGAAAGGATGAGGGAGCGACTCGGATGCCTGCTGGCGAAGTAGGGCTGGCTGGGGGGCACTAGCAGTTGACGGGTGAGCCCTCTTCCTCCCTGGAGGGAGGTGGCCCTCGGAGACACACCGGGATGGGGAGGGGGGATGCAATTTTCCTTGCGGCCCACAGCTCTCTTTGTTCCCCCTCACTCCAGCAAAGTGGCAGGCAGTTCTGCAGGTCAGTTGAGCAGGCGGAGGAGAAATGATTTCCGACTCTCCCTGCCAGCTTCCCACAAGCAAAGTCAACGGGGAAGCCGGCAGGAAGTTGGAAGTTGCTCCCACTCCCACTGCTTTTTTGCCTGCCCGTGGTCATTCTGTCTTTCTGTTTAGGTAAGGAAATACCTCTTAAAGGATGACCCAATGGGTCACAAATTGTCTAGTAAATAAATAAATCTGTGGTCACCCTATGCAAGCTACAGTCACATCTGCAACCTTTCTCCCTACCAGAATCATGTATGGGAGCTACTTGGACTCAACTGTCCATTGTCATACGCATTATTATGTTCTCTCTGAGAAGGACACATTTTTGGAAATACCAGTTCTTTCTTTGGTCACTTTATGAGCACCGGATGCTCCTCCAGATAATAATCTGTGTGGGTTGATCATTGAGACCATAATGACAAATTAGTTACAGGTAGTCCTCACTTAACAACCATTCATTTAGTGATGGTTTGGACTTACAATGGTCTGGAAAACAACTTGCAACTAGTCCTCACACTTATGACCATAGCAATGTCCCCACAGTCACGTGATTATGATTTGGGTGCTTGGTAACTGGTTCGAATTTATGACCTTTGCGGCATCCCATGCTCACGTGATCACCATTTTAGACCTTCCCAGACAGCTTCTGGCAAGCACAATCAATGGGGAACCACATGATTCACTTAATGACCAAGTGCTCCATTTAATACCTGCAGTGATTTGCTTAACGGCTGCGACAAAAAAGGTTGTTAAATCTGGTTGGATTTGCTTAATGACCACTTTGCTTAGTGACCAAAATTCTGGTCCCAATTGTGGTCGTTAAGTGAGGACTACCTGTACTTATGTATAATTGAGGTGATTGAGTAGCCATCTGTAAATTCAGCTAACCCACTTTCCTTCCTGTGATGGAATGTGACTTTGGGAGCACGAAAGACACCACAAGATGGTTAAAGGAGGAAATGGCGAGAGATTCTTGGTCCAGGGAAGCAGGAAAGCATGAGAAAGAGATTCACAGTAACTCCACCTTAATTACAGTAGGTATTAGTTACGTGGGAGAAATACTTTGGTAGGCTTCCAAGGTTCTGTTACATAGCCCTACTAGCAATAAATATCTTTCCAGAAATCCAAGTGGTTCTTGTTTCTTAAGCTTGCCGGTCTTGCAGGACTCTGGTCAGTGCTGGGTTAACCTCAGAGATTTTCTCAAGATCTGCCGTGTTGATCTGAGGAGCTGGATTTACCAGGAGCTGCATCTAATTATGCCTGCTATGCGTGGGACAGGTCTCCCCAGAAGAGCCTTCAGGAATGGGCAGGATACAAATAAAGCAAATAAATTCTGTAAACTCTAGAGGATGCTGCATAGACGTCGTGCAGACACAGAGCTCCCAGAATTCACAGATTATCACTTAAAGAACTCCATTACAGATAAGTAACTGGTTATTTTAAAAAGGAATTCCAAAGCAGATCTAGGAACTTAGAGACCAGTTAACATCTGTTCGGGTAAATTGATGGAAAGTTTAATTAAAGATAATTAAGCCTATAGAAGGAAGACAAATCTTGCTGATGGAAAAATCAACAAGGCATCTGGAAAAATAAATCCTTGCTAAGCTTATAGATTTTTTTGGAAGCGTCAACAAGACTTTGAATAGGGATGTATTCTGTGGCAAGCCGTGATTGTATCTGGATCCTTCAGGTTTATATGCAGGGCTGATCTTACAATGGACAAAGAGAGACAGCTATTCTGGCACCAAACATGCTGGCTGGGGAATTCTGGGAGTTGAAGTCCACACATCTTAAAAGTTGCCAGGGTTGAGAAACACTGACATACTATGTTGGTCCAATGCAGGTTGGTAGAAATATGATTTGCCTTCCCAGCCTAGGGCTGTCTAGGGCTAAAACGGAGGACCTGGCCCAAAGTCACCCAGCTGGCTTCCATGCCTAAGGGAGGACTAGAATCTGGGTCTCCTTGCTTTAACCGCTACACCACTCTCTCTCTCTCTCTGTCTCAAGTGTGTGTATCTAAATTACATGGATTGCTATATACATGGATGTTACCTCACTTCGGATTAGTTCAAAACCTAGCCTGGTGAATGCCATAGTACACTCTATTCATTCTAGCACTGATGCCTTCAACAGTAATGCTTTTATTTTTCTAGATATTATCAAGAGAGAGTGAAAATAGCAAGCTTTTGTGAGGGAACAGTGGTCAGAATACAAAACAGCTGGCTTTGTTTGCAAATAGCCGGTCCCTAAGGGACAACTTTCAGTTGTAAAAAAAAGCCCATTGTGAGCAAATGAAGTTTCCTTCAGTTTACATGCTGAATTGCAATTGTTGCTCCTGCCTGGCTGAGGCTGACAGAATATTTAGCCTAACATAATTGTTGGGCACCTTGGTAGGGAAGAGGGCTGGAGGTTTTCACTCACAAAGCATCCTTGGCATGGTTTGAGAAAATACCATGAAGGAGGTCTGGCTTTGCTTGTACCTCTGTTGTCCAGGGCCGCAACTAGGGTCTATGTCACCCAGGGCAAACGTGGATTCCACGCCCATTTTGGTGCCCCCCCCCAGTGCTCATTTTGGCACCCCACCAGTTGCGGCCCTCCCCCTGTCCATCAGGAAAGGTGGGAAAAACATCCACCAATCCTAACATGGGCAGGTTTGAGCAAAGTTCTGAAACTTGCTCTGGTTTTACGCAAACATTTTGCATGGATGCATTCACTCAGGCTGCTTTTGGACCCACATTTCGTGCAATCTCAGAATAGCTCCTTCCTCTCTTTCTTTCTACTCAGTTTTTCTCTCTTGCTCTTTACTCAATTTCATAATGGGCTCAGATGAATGAAAACAGGTCTATTTTTTCTGTTTCTCAAAAGCTTGCATGACATCCAAAAACGATGCAGAACGTGCCAGCCAAACATTATGCAGGTGGTCGCCTCCACAGAAACCAAGTATCTCGTCTTTCCAGACCAAGCCTAAATAGCCACAAAGGGCAGTGGCCTGCAATTGGTGGGGGAAGCATGCCCACTGAAGCCTACAGTAGCCATTGGAAGCTAAGCGGCACCCAGCCTCTGACTGTATCATCAGTTGCATCATCAATGAGGCATTGAAGATTATCTGCATAACAAGACTTGCTTTGAGAGTAGAGGAAAAACACTAGTTTAAAAACTAGAACAGCTAATGATGGCTTTAGGCTACATCCAAGGCAGACTGGGCACGTGACGAAGGTGACATCATGAGGAAATGTCCTTTTAAAATAGTTAAACATCTAGTTACTAGGACCCAAGGATGAATCCTTAGCGATAAGAGCTTAGAGGGCATCTCCATTAAGGCTTGAAGACCTGGATGTTCCCTCAGGCATTGGGGCCAACATGTTACGAGAGGTCATCCTGGGTGGTGATGCATGTTGGTGTACCCCAACTGTGGGTTTTCTTCTTCTTGTTGACTTTTCTTGGGTTGTTGTATTTGCATTTGTGCTTGTATGCTACCTTGAGTCACATTTTTGTGAATTGGGTAACCATATAAATCTACAAATACATACTGTACATAAATGCATAACATACATACATACATACAGTTTTGAAAGAAGGAAAAATGATTCCATAGAAGAATAACCTTCTCAAATGACAAGCATGAGTTTTTCTTCCCATCTCTTCTATCTGTTCTACTACTTAACCTACTTCAAGTCATCTGCCAGTTTTAGTTAGCTGCCTTTTGTGTGTGTGTGTGTGTGCCTACCCTACAAGTTGTTCTGGAAGGGAGCCATGCAGCCTTTTTTTAAAAAAAAAAAATCAGACTCTTTCCCATGTGGGCTTTTGCTGATCAGCATCACAAAAATACCTTTCAAGCATGTCTACAAAAGATACGATCATATTTTCTTTAATTTTACATGTACTAAGTTCATGGCTTAAAAGCAAGGGGAGGACAATCAATAAAGCTTTCCTACAGATAATTCTCACCCGAAGGAACTGGCTTTAGGGAACCTTGTTTAAAACCTAGAACTGGGGGACCAGTAGAAGGCAACTCTTCTATTCTCATTTTAAGACTTGCAGTTGTCTAGGATTTTGACACGTGTGACATGTCAAACGTCCTGAAAGACAATTTTAGGTGCCAGGCTGACAATGCTGTACTCTTTGTTTTTCCCAGGGATTTCATGGCAGCGCCAGTAGTGTTTTTAATAGCTACAGAAATGAAAATAAGCTCACCATGACTAACATACTCTGGCATCTAGAAACCCTAAAGCAGGAGACAATTAGGAAAGTTTTTGCATGTTATCAGCAAACACCTACGCCAGCATTTTGACCACAGTTAGAAACCAGTAGAATGAACTGCATTTCATCTTATTAGTCTGCAGAATATGGATAATGTTGGCCCAACAAGAAGTCTCTGGAACACTTTGGTTTCTTCAGCAAGAAGGATCTGATTTCACAGTCAGTTTAATGAGGTGAGTTTATGATTGGAGAAAGGGAGCTGGAAGGAGATACATATCCTCATAAGCCATGTTGGATTCTTTCCTTTGCTGAGGAATTCATGTTGTGCTGGATGATCCCTCCTCTTCTGAACATTTCATCTTTCCCCTGGAAATTAGTTTTTTTTTTTTTAAGGGAAAACAAATAAGTACATTTGGTTGAAATGGAATATTCCTTCAGAGTCCATTTGGCATTGTCCTCACTAGATATCATTTTCTTGTTGCTTGATTGGTAAATGTTAAATTATTGAAGGTTGTTATAGGGATTTAAAACCTAGCTCATAGATGTTCAATGGCTTTGTCACAGTCAGATTTTTTGGACCTTTATTTCTTTGAAAAGCAAAACTCCCCATCATGCCATAAAACGATTGGAGGGAAAAGCCAAATCTAAAGCTTTTCTGGGTGCACAGTATTATGTGGGGTGTTTAATCCCCCCCATGTTCCATTCCTTAATGTCCTTAGCAATTAGACAACCATCTGCTCCTTCCAAATGTTTTGGACTGCAAATCCCATCATCTCTGACAAAGGCATTAAGATGGGGAAGCCAAAACTAGAATAGATCTGGCATAGTGGCTTTTGGTAATATAGTCTGGGCTGCTTCAGAGTAAGAGGATACTTTATATTATACATATTTTAAGACTGATGAGAAATTCTATGGAAAACCCCATGATGTGTGTTTTTAAAGAACATACTGTAGAGAACACATTGTAAGGGCTGGTTCACAGTCTGGTAATGATTTTAAGTATTTATTTATTCATTTCAATTTATATGGCTGCCCCCTTGCCAAGCAGCTCTGGATTCAGGAGAGGGTTGTGTGAACAGACACCTGCAGGCTCTTCCATGATCAATGAAAAGACCCACATCTTTATGCCTAACATCTTAGGAGATGAATGAGTAGGAATAGTTTAATTGCTGAAATTCTTGGAACCGTAATGATTTCATGTCAATAAATCTTGTTAAGAAGACTCTGCTATTCCTGCCCAGGAAAATAATTATTTTTGGTTTGAATTCAGGGTGGTCTTCAACAATGGTACTCCTGAATTGTATCAGAAATGTCCCCTCAAGTGTTCTTTGCCCAAAGTGATGCAACTTGTTGCAAGTAGCATTTGTGGGAATCAAACATGACCAAGAGGAAGTAATTTTTGGCAGGATCTTGGCATGAGCTCTGATCTGGTTCAAAGCTCCGTAGTTGATAGCATTTCCATCTCAGCATTTTGGAAGAACTGTGTTAAACACGTTTAAACTGGATTAAGGATACAGTCATAGACTCTTACTTAGGAACAAATCCAGTATAATTTATGTATGGAAAAGACATGCATAAAATTGCACTTAATTTTTTTTAAAGCAGTCAGTTAAAAATGCTAGCAAATTTGAGGGGCGTGTATGTTTTACCCTGATCCGTCACTGTTATAAAAGGTGAAACCAACTCCCACATTTCCAGTTCTTATAAATAAAGACTTTTAAATTGATCCACTGAGTTATGAACCTTCACAAATTGACCTGTTGGACAGAGAGAATTTGTTGTCTGCTTCTCCCCTGGGAACAGCCTAAATGAGCTGTGGCAGAGGAATATTATTATTAAGAGTTTTGCTTTGCTTTAGTTTATTTTGTTTGCTAGGCCAACTCTCCAGAGAGATATGCACAACAGGAACACACACACACCACTCACAAACATGCAAAGGAAGGGATCTCTCTGTTTATTATATTTCACAAACTTCCAAATGTGATGATAACCTGAAAGGTAAAATTGCAATGACTAAAGTAAAATAATCCCTACCATTTCTGTAGGATACAGAAAATATACCTGGAAGTTCAGCTTAGCTGATCATTAGCCTCTCGTGTTGATTTTGCAATAGAAGTATGGCATCCTGCACGCTTCTTGGTTTCTTTACCCATTCAGTACTCTAGAAATAATTAAATCTGATTTTTTCCAGACTTAAGGTGTGGCATGCTTCAGTATACTGTATACACTCTCTCCTCCTCCTCTCCTTATTTTGCAGAATCTCTCAGAGGGCGAAGTAGATTACGAGCTTTTTAAAAAACTAACAGTGATATAATAGTAAGTAAATAGTAGTCCATACAGCATATGATGACCCCTATTTAATTTTGTTAAAATAACATTTTAAGCTGCATCTTTTTGCAAAATTGAAATATTGCTTAAAAAATCTAAGCCCTTGAATGCCTTTGTGCAAATATTAAGAAACAAAGTTAGGAATGAAATGAAGAAATGTAGACTCTGTAGTCTGTTGAATAGTGTTTTTTTCCTTTGCCTATAAAATCTAGATCTGTGAGAGGAGCTGAATCCTGCCAGATCTCACTCCCACACTGAAGTATAATCTCAAGGAAAGATGTTAAATTTAAAGTAGAAAAACAATGGCCTGAATTTATATAAACATGTTAGGAAGTTAGAGTCAAACTCCCTAATGAATAAGTTATTTATTATATTTCCCCTGTATTCCCATTAAAATTTATTGAATGATTACAACACTAACTGAATTCCTGATGTTTTACCCCTTAAACCTTCCCTGCATCTGTTGACATTTTCAAAAGCAATATAACAAGAGTACCAAGACAATGCTAGCCTGTACTGTAGTACATTTGAAATGTATGGGACATAATAGATTGAAAATCTGCTTTGCTTTATAGTATAAATACTGTATATTATTCCATTGGGGTTATGCATCTATGAGATGCTGAATGGAGCTGGACTTGTTCAGTGTTTGCTCCATCTTTGAAATTGATGTGAATGAAGAAGGAATAAAGTTCAACAGACAAAAAGTTTGTTCAGATCTCTGGAATGTCACATGTGTACATTTCGAATACCTCTGAATGCCATAAACATCTTTTGTTCATTTTCTCACTGAATTCAAACATTGTTTCAGTATGTCAGTTGATGCCTGAATGCCCAAGTGTATCTTGAGGGCAATCATTTTCTGAGAGGGCCGTTAATAGGATTTCAGCATTCCAGATGTGTCTGCTGAAAAGCTCAGAGAAATCTGCCATATGTTTTTTTAGAAAATAGGATGAATGGATGGATGGCTCAGGCCAGTCTTGCTCCTCCTCCTCTTCCTCCTCCTCCTCTGTCTCCTCTTCTTCCTCTTCCTCTTCCCTTCTTTCTTCTCCTCTTTTTTTTCCTTTTGGAATTGTGCTCACCTGTCCAGGAAAAAGACAAAATTTGGAAGATGTGTGAGGCATCCTCACTAGTTGGTCATCCAGTAAGTACATGTTCTGCATCTCATGGCAGCCATTTTGTGGGAATACTTGTGACGTGTTCATGAAAAGAACATGTACAGTATGCCTGATATATAAGGATATCCATGTCCATAAAGATTAATTAGAAAATATATCTGGATCAAAATAGAGCAGTGCGGTTGTTAACGGGGACAAATAGTACTAAACATATTTCATCAGTGGTTAAAAATTTGTGCTGGCTGCCAGTTTGTTTCCAGGCATAGTTCAAATAGCTGTTTAAAACATTTTTATTTGTTTTTTGCAAAAATGTGTTAAAGACATAGGAAAATACAACTTTAAAATAAATCTCAGTTCAAAGTTCTCTTGTAAGAATTTTCAGCTTGAAATTTTAGATACAAAGAGTCAAAAGGGGGACAATTTCAAGGGAAAAGGAAAATTCATGCCAAGGTATCCTGATGCTGAATGAGCTTTTTTTCTTTTTGTTAAAACAAGGGTGTATTTCCTTTCTCAGGACATATTTCCTCTACGAGTTTCCTTAGAAGGTAACACTTCTGTAAAGTTAGAATTTCTTTTTGGGGGAGAAGAAATTGTGGCGCAGAAGACGGTAGTGGTATATAATTTTGTATGGCTGTTGAGAAAGTTGCATATTTATGTCTATGAGGACATCAGGAGTTGGGCTTGACTTGAAGGCATCTTAGAGTAGAACAGCACATATCAACAAGATGGATATGGAAAACCAAATAAAGCTGAGTCCTCAAATAAAATTTCATATACTGTAGAACAAGAATAAAGCATGATGAAGAAACCAAATTACTGCATTAAAGCATCAGTTTAAAGGTAAACAAGAGCTTAGGTGAACTATTTCCAGTTGACACCTAAATATTAATGAAATCGGTATCTGTCCCATGACCCAAATTTCAGTCCTCACTTCAGGTAGAAGTATAGGGTAATTTTTCAGAGAAGTTTGCTTTTTTTTCAGCTCCTAAGGCATGCCTCTCCTATTCTACCCCAGCAAGCCACCGATTTGCAAAACTGTAGAGGGGACAGTCCTGCTGGAAGACAGTAGTACATAAGATGGTGAGCGTTAGAGAGCATTTCTGATGCTGATTGGTGTTTTGTTCCTTGGGAAATTAAATTATGGATGTTTTTTTAAAGGAAAGGGCCACTGTGAAAGAGTTTGTAGGGAATCAGTCTTGAGTACTGTGGAGCAATGTCTGTAATACATACTCCGTGTGTGTGTGTGTGTGTGTGTAGGATAATAATGCCTTGTAGACCTTAAAAAGAAATATTTTATTTTCTAGGCTTGCTAAATTAATTGGTCACACTAGCATGCAGACTGCATTGCAATTAACTATTCTTATTATGTTTTGTTATTGCAAATGGTCCCATCGGGCTATTTTACATTGTGTTGTGGCATTCCTTAAAAATGACTGGCAGTCCAGTACAATGGTTTTCACGATCACAGAAGAATTTAGAACAGGCTGTTTCAATAGGCTAAAGTTTTGTTTGCAGGGTTAGCGGGACTCAGCTTATAATTAAAGCAATGCAAGCTGGTGTCAGCTTTAATTACATCATTTCATGTGAAACGAGGATTTTCTCTGAATTTATTGAAAGTAGCTTCAGTTTTGTTTGAGTGATACATGCATACGTTTTAAATTAAAGGATGTTATGCTCGCGGTTTGGAGTTTTAGTACTTGGTCCCACTACACTTAGTTTATAGTAAGTGTAAAAAGAAATATAAATAAATATTTAGCCAGTAAGATATGAGCCACCTTACAGCCATCTTCCCCACCCAGATAGGATGTTGTTTTTTATTTTCTTTTTACAATGCTCTTCCTTCCTAAGAAGCTTAGAAGAGTGTGCAAAAGAGCACTAAAATCTAAATAAATGAAACCAACAGTCCTACCTAAACAATAAAAATATAAAAATTAAAAGAAGGTTCGTTTTTAAAAAGCAGGCTAAGATCTCATCCTGAAGCAATTGTCGTCCTACAAATGCTTGCTAAGCAAGTGTATCTTCAGCTGCCATTTAAAGCAAAACAGCAGGGGATTCATACTGTAATTGGGGCCTGGCTAAAATACCTAGGGGAGTTACTTCTTGCCCTGACTGAGTAAAGTAGTGAAAAGATGCAGATTGTCCCACCTTCCCAAAAGGCAAGCTTCCAGCCACCCATACAGGAAAAAAAAACCACAAAGAAATGGACAAGAATTTTGCCACCCTACTTTGCCTATATAAATCAGTGTTTCTCAACCTTGGCAACTTTAAGACATGTGGACTTCAACTCCCAGAATTCCCCAGCCAGCATGGCTGGCTGGGGAATTCTGGGAGTTGAAGTCCACATGTCTTAAAGTTGCCAAGGTTGAGAAACACTGGTACAGATGTTTCACTTGAAAGTAAGATACTTGCTGGAATTCTTGAGTTCTAAGCTTAATCTTTCTTCTAAGAAATGTCACGATCCTAGCACTAACTCCAGTGACAGCCTAGTTTTATGCTCCTTGGATCTTAAAACTGTTTCCGGTCTAGACTAGAAGTCTCATCTAGTGGAATAGAGGAAGCAAGATTGTAGGTTTCACGGCGGACAAAATGGTCATGAAAGGAAGTCCTTTTTATAAGGGAACCAGCTGCCGTCTGAATTCCTTTAAAATAGTCGGGCTTTTTGAGAAAGGCAGCCAGGCTGAATGTCCCTGTCTGAGTATCCTGAGCATTGTTTCAATATTTTGAGTAAACCCATACCTTTCCATTTTAAGAAACCCCTCTCTGCAGGATGCATGAATGCAATTCAACTGTCTTGCTAAGGAAATAAGCTATTTTTTATTGGCCCAGTGCACCCCGCAAGCTAGGCTGTAATGTTGTAGATTAGACTGTGGCTCATAAGAGTTGGGAGGTGTTCTTAGAGGTCACCTAATCCAGCTTCCCGCTTTGTCCAAGATCCAGATAGATGGCCATGTTTGAAGTCTCAGCGTGAAGATCTCCAGTGAAGGAGAATTCACTGCTTCTTGTGACAGTCTGTTCCAATGTGTGACAGCGTGTACAGTTAGCGGGGCTGATATCTCTCCTGAACTACCTTCCTTGTAGCTTTAACCCATTGGTTCTGATCCTACTCTCTGGGATCTACCCATTCTTTTATGTGATGACTCTTCAGATGTTTGAAGACTGTCGTATCTCCTCTCAGTCTTGTTTTCTGTAGCCTAAACATACCCAGTTCCCCTCCCCATGGTAGTCCTCCTCTGAAGGCTTTCAACTCATCATTCTTCCTTTTGAACCATGGTCCCCTAAAGTGGAGACTGTATTCCAAGTATAACTGAAAATCAAAAGAGATCTGGGATGTACTCCATTCTGTTTGATGGAGTTAGCTGCGGTTCACAAAAGCTTATGCTTTTTAATTAACAGTTGTTGGTCTGAAAAGGTGCTACCAACCCCCTCCTGTTGGCTACCATAGACTAACATGGCTCTTCTACAATTTTTGTGCTCCTTACTCTGTGCTCCTGTTGATGCATCCTAAGATATCATTTGCCTTTTTAGCAGCTGTTTCATACTTCTACCTCATGTTTAAATTGTTGTCAAGAAGGACACCCTGATCCTTTCCACATGTATGCTGCCAAGCCAGGTCTCCCCCATCCTATACCTGTGCCTTTTTTTTCCCATACCCAGATGTGTGCGTAGTTCAGCCAGCTGTGAATCCATCTAACAGTAGTGTCATCTGGCCCCTATTTTATGACTTTGTTAAGGAGAATATCATGAGAGACTTGTTAAATGTTTTGCTGAGGTCCAGATAAATTATACTTATGGCATTCCTCTGATCTGTGAAGTTAGTAACTCTGTCAAAGGAGGATATAAAATTAGTCTGGCATGATTTGTTTGTGACAAATCTATGCTGGTTCCTGTTATTTGTAGCATGCATCTGTTTAATAATCTGGTCAGGGACTTTTCCCAGTATAGACATCAAGTTGACAGGCAATTGAATTAATTTAATGAACAATGGTTAACTTAATCATGGGCTAGCATGCTGTGTGAACACAAGTCTATATACAGGCTTGCCAATTATTAGGATTTATTTATCACCTCTGTTGACTAGGGAAGGAAAATATTTTCATCCCAGGAGTAAACTATTTGGGGATCAGCAGATCTTATTGTCTTGTACATGTGTTAGTTGTGTTGGTTTCTCATTGAAATAAGATGTGGAGTTACTGTCTCTTAGCTATTTCCAGTCTTCATGTTCATTCATTTTTCTTAGTGTAATTGAAATCACAATTCAATTCAAAATGGAAGAAAATGTGATTGAAAGAAAATCCAGTGGAACTAATATTTTGTGGGCTTGGAAAAGGAAATGCAGGAAAACTAGAAGAGCATTGCTATGCTAATAGAGAAAGGGAAATGGAAAAAAAATACTTCCCATTACTTAAGAATGGAGTTGTATGTGCAGTGTTTTGGGATTAGTTCTGCTTATGTTTTAATTGTTTCCCTATTTGTTATTATCATTGTTGGGAAAATACAACACTGTGGTTATAGAGCTCAAGGGACACTACCAAGGATACTTCGTTGGCACCTCTTGTGCGCATGCTTGTTCACTTACATGACTAAATAAAATTTGCGCTTCTGTCTAGAAGTATGGAGAAGCACTTTTTGTATTCGAAGAGAATCTCCACAGTAGGAAAACTTACCTGTTCTGAGTAAATCTAGTTTCTCTGCCAAAATAATCCTGGATTTTCAAACTGTTGATGTATGCATTACTTGCACATTGAGTAGGTTGGCTGTTCTTGTGTAGAGTGAGAGGGGGAAACTTCTTTACCATTTGCTCTACTATAAACTCATAATGCTATATTTTCCCATGTTACTTGTTTGCTCCTAAGTAGGAAGAAGCCATATCAGAGGAGCTTTTTAGGATGAATGTCTGGATTTGCACAACACACTGAAAACTAGCTACATTTTTGGCCTAGCCTTTAGTGGAAATATAACCAGTATAATTATTTTGTAGTTAACTATGTCATGCAATTGTTGAAAATTGGGTTAACAGAGCAAGCTGTCATTCATATCATCACTTTATTATGTAAACACAGCCAACAGGAGATTGCCTGGTTAGATTTCTGCTTTCCTCCACTGTTGTTTCTTATGGATAATTTCCCATTTTTCCCTTCCTAAATTATGGCCATATCCTCATGTAATCATGGCACAGACATGCTGTAGAGGGCACAAGGAATGGCCTTGAAGGACAGGAGGAAAAGCCACGACCAAGGCTACAGTCAGATAAGAAGGGCTTGAGTCTGGGGCAAAAAAATAACTTGAGTCAATGTTTCAGACAAGCCCCTCCCTAGTTCACCCAAAGATAAAGTGAGGGAGGGGGGAAGCACATTCAGTCTCGCCCGATTCTCTTACTATAGCTGTTAAAATAAAAGTAGTCCTGACTGCTGGTGACACATGCCCTGGCACCATTTTTTCTGGTGTGTCCCCATGGTACTACCGTTGCCTCATTCTCAGCCCATAAACAAAAGTGAGCTAAATTGTTCTTAGCTGTGCCACTGTTAAAATAATGTTTGCCCTCTTCTGTGGTTAATACTCAGTGGCAGCTGCAAGATGTGTTAAATCTGTTAGTTTTGCTATCTGTCACATCGGATGCAAAGCCAGGGGACTGTTAGCCGGTGTGGCAAAAGCTGTATTAATACACTGATAGGATTTGAGTTGCCTGTAGCTAACTAGGGAAAAGACCTTAGGCTCAGAGCTGATAGCTCAGTGAAGATGTCCACTTACTGTAATACCTGTGAAAAAGCCTCATTTCATCCTAGACATCATTTGGAAAAAGACTGAAAATAAAACTGACAACATTGTATAGTCTTTATAAAAAAATCTGGGATGCATTCTGCTTAGATTACTGTGTACAGTCTTGGTTGCCGCATTTAAGAGTGTATATAAAAGAATGGAAAAAATAGAAGAGGGGAACCCAAATGATCAGGGATTGGGACATCTTGATGAGAAAGAGTTAGGAAATTTGGGATTCTGTAGTTTGGAACAAAGGCAGCTGAAGGTGTCATGACTGAGGTGTGGAGAAAGTAGAGAAAATGGGCAAGGATAAATGTTCCACTGCTCTCAAAACACTATGGGCAGGGGCCATCCAGTGGAGCTGACTGGAAGGAGATTCTGAAGAGTAAAAGAAAGCACTTTTTTTGCACACCGTGTAGTTAAGCTGTGGGATTCATTACCACAAGACTTGGTGATAGCCCTAACCTGGATGTCTTTCAAAGGAAGCAGATAACTTCACGGAGAACAGGTTCATCCAGTCAGGCCCGCAACTAGGGTCTGTGTCACCCAGGGCAAACATGGATTCTGTGCCCCCCCCATGGGTTGGTGAGGGATATTGAATTATTTTTTGGTACCCCCGCCCCCCCAGTTGCGGCCCTGCTTCCAATAATCCTGTTGAGATTCCTTGTTACCTCTTGTTGGGGGCAACCTCCTTTAATATGCAGTTGCAGGAAAACAGTGGCAGGCAAAGGGCACACTACCCACCTCCTGGGTAATTTAGATGCCATTGGTAAGGAACTGAAGAGGGTAATCAGCATTGCTGGGGGACTTAACCAGTTGCTTTGCCTGTCTCACAGAGCCCATACCTAATCAGGCAACACCATCTGGCAGTGAGTTGGAAGAGAGGCAATTAAGGCAGAACAGGGATCCGCACTGGGGGCAACACATTTCATGACCATCTACTTTTCTGCCAACTCAGGGGTGGGCTGATAGAACTTTTAACTCATTGGTGGCAAATGGCTGTATAGTAAGAAAATGGTAGTGCTAGGAAAGCTCTGTGTGTGCAATCACTGTGACTGTAAATTGAAAGAAGTAAGTCCCATCTTTGCTTAGAACTAAGCTTTGTGCATATAAAGCTAGGTTCTTGATATGATTTTGAGCAGGTGCCCTAATTTAATGACCTTCTCTCCTATCCTTTTTTTCATAATTACAATTTGTAAATTACATCCATACAATATAACTTATATAAATTCTTTAAGCATTAGGTAATCGCTCAAAGATTTTTCATGACATTGGAACATGCATCTGGAACACTTCTTGTGCTGATTACAATGGCAAGAGCTTTCAATCAGATGGTTATTTAATAATACAGAATAAACCAAGTGGGGAGAATATATACCGACTTGGTCCAAAATGTGGTCACTAACCACAGAATTCTTTAAAGTCTTTTTTCTTCTCCTTTTGTGGATATGGTATGACATTAATCAAACAGGTCTGATCTTAATAAATTAGGTTTGGTTAATTAGCTTCCTGTGGTGTATGAATCAGAATTATTTAAGAGTTTTGTGGAAGTAGGAAGTTTTAACCCACAGGAAGGTTCCTTGTGAAGGCCAAATTAGATGGGGCATAAGCTGGGTGAAAGTACATGGCGGCCATGGAGAACCTTGAGTAGCTATGCTTTTACAGTTCTGAAGGTGCTACCTGCGTTTTAAGGAAAGCCTTCTTTTGGACCTTCTGTAGTCTAGGACAAAAAGAAAAGAGGCAAATGGCCAGTTCTTAACAGAAGGATCGGCGCTTGGGTAGGCAATATATTTACAGCTAAAACTCTAAGAAGTACTTGTTGTAGTGTTAGAAGTCTGTTGTCTGGGGACATAAAGTAAACATGCATACATTTTTGCATGTGGATAATGCTGTATTGTTGGCTGAAAAAACATGATTATTTGCAATGCATATTAAATAGATTGCATAGTACAATGAAGAGTATGGACCTGGAAATCAGTGTATCAGAGACCAAGGTAACTGAGCTTGACAGAGAAGATATAGTGAATGATTGCAAGCTACACATAAATGGTGAAAAATTAGAGTGAAAAAATGAATTTTTGTATCTTGATAAAATGTTTACTAAAGATGGGGAAATTTTAAGATGAGCAAATGTTGGTAGAACGGTGATGGGTAATATGTGGACTGTTGAGAGGAATTTTGCTGAAAGAAGCTAAAATGCCTGTGTACAAATGTGTGCTTCTGCCCAAAATTTTATCTATTTATTTATTTTTCAAATTTTATTACCACCCATCTCCCCCAAAAGAGGGACTCTGGGCGGCTTACAATAAAGTCAAGCTACAATAAACGTTAAAATCGCATAATATGTTATATGGAAGTGAGAGTTGGGTATGTCAGGAGAAATATAAGAGTAATGTGAATTCTGTTACTTAAATGGATTTGTGATCAGATAAGAGAGAGAGCCAAGAATGAATGGATGCTCAGTGAATGTAGATTGAATTTAGTACAAAAGCAATGCATTGAGGTGGTTTGGTCATATACACAGGTGAATTACTTCACAAGGAAAAAGTGTGATATTATGTATGGAGGTATATTCATTGTGCAATTTTACTGCATTGGTGAAATTTAAAAAGAAACCTAGAGACTACACAGTTGTCTTTTTAAAATTGGCATTAGAATTTTACCCTTGTATCATTTGTTTTATTTATACATTTTGTTCCTGTTTTGGAAAGAAAAGACAACAAGGAAGAAATGGAGTACCAGAGAGATTTCATCTGTCATGGAGGCTGATCATTGATAGAGCTATAACCTTCCCTCTTTGCAGAGTGCTAATGGGCTGGTGGGTCAAGTTTACAAACTTGATCTAGTGATTATAAATAATTACAAACTAAACCAAGCTAAACTTGGCCATCTGCTCCCTTTAATAACTTTAAAATAGTGCTGATAGCTTTGTGGGGAACATTGACATCTGGAAGGCAGTACTTAGCAGGGGGTGGCATGTCTTACATTAAACCCTGGATTCACCAGGGTTTAGTAACATCTGTTTCATGTTGTTTCCAAGCATGTCCATTAATTTTTTCTGGCGTAAAACTGAAGTAGGCTGTGTGACTAGATGGATGAACTGGAAAAGGGAACAGTATTGTATGCTTGATTTCTGCACACCTCTAATCTCAACTGCAATGGCTGAGGCTACTTCTCATGTTATCTCCACTTTTCTCAAAGCTCTATGCATCCTGTGAATATATCTAACATGGTCCATATTTTGATTTGATGGACATGCATCAATCATAGTCATGCATATCTAACACAGTCCCTATTTTGATTTGAAGAACAGACCAACAACTTTAGCTGTGTGTCCGTTCCTTTTAGTCTGAAACATACCTTTTTAAGATGTTTCTCTCTCCCAGCTCTTTATGAATAGCAAGAGTGGCTTTCTATGTATTTGGAAAAAGAAATTGGTGTTAGAACAGGCTTGTTGGTATACAAATCAATGCATGATTCTGGCAACTAGTTGTCAAATGCTACTTTGACATCAGCCAGTAAGCGTTGCTAGGTGAGTCCCATGGACATCCATGTTGCTTGTGGCTTCCATGTCACATTCTGTCATTCTCTGTATAAACAGCTTTGTGGGAAATGCGATAAACATAATTAGCTGGAACATGGTGGATTATCACTGTTTGGGGTTCGGTGAGAGCAATTTCAAACAGGACGGAGCATTCCAGCTTGAGCTTTCATCATATGAATTACAAAGCATACTTTATGCAACACATCTAGATATTTTGATATGGTGCATCTGAAAACTGAGTTTCCTGCCAGTCAATGTGTCCTGTTTAATGACATATGCGCAGGATGAAATGACATGGGAAATGCACGTCAACTTGTATTTTCTTGTTCCACATTTCCTGATTAAGTTTAATAGATGGGGAAAGAGACTTAAGACATGTCAGAATGAGGGGAAAATCAACAATGTGAGAAGCACTTGAAGCAGAGTTTCTGGATATGGTAAATGAAATTCAGAAGTGCAATTAATTAATCCCGACCTGCTTTTATTTTGCCGACCTTTAAACTCTTTGATGTAAAACAGACTTTAAAGAAATCTTGGGCTTTGAAATGGTGACCAAAGACCACACTGTAATTTTTCTTTATTAGCATTGGAGTAAATATCAGTGTGTGCTGGCTTGGGGTTTGGAAATAGAATACAAAGAAAATGTTTTAGCTCTTAAATATTTTTTCCTCTTTATAAATTAAGAGATTTAAGTTGTAATCTTACACTCTGTTTCCTGAGCGTGCATGTTTACACAGAAATAACTTCCAGTAACTTGGATGAAGTTAACTCCATAGTAAGTTGTGTTAAGCTTTGCAGCTAATAATTTTCATCATCTCTTAGAGTAAAATAATTGTGTATTATGAGGCTAAATTATAGGCAGTTTCTTAGTATGTGATGAAAGGACACCTTACATCTCTAATGGGGTGTGAGAGAGACGTTCAAAAATTGATCCACTGAAACATGTTGAGAGTCAAATGTCTCCTGGAGGTCTGTTGGCTTGTTTATTTATTTTTATTACGATTATATCCTGCTGCAATCAGTTCAACTCTCAGCAATTCTTACAATCCAAAGAATAAGTATAGTATTGCAGTGTAAATGTAGCCAATCCTTACATTCTCACACTATAAACAAGAAATCAAATCTACCAGAACAGGAAGAAAATTTAATCTGCTATCCCATGTGGGAGTTTGGGTATCTTGGGCCAAAATACTCTCTTGGAACTACAAGGTAGCTCTCAGCTCATCTACCCACCAAGAAGCAAGAGTGGAATACAGAAAGTAACTTTTGAAGAAACAGGGAGTAAAGGATTCCTGTACTGGAAACATGGCATCTCTAGACACAGAGCATATGCTGTACACTTGGATGGTAACTACAATTGTGAAGAGCCAGTTTGGTCTAGTGGTTAAGGCACCAGCCTAGAAACCAGGAGTCTGTGAGTTCTAGTCCAGCCTCAGGCATGAAAGCTGGGTGACCTTGGGCCAGTCCCTCTCTCTTAGCCCAACTCATCTCACGGGGTGATTGTTGTGGGAAAAGAGGAGGAAGGAGTATTAGTATGTTCGCCTTGAGTTATTTATAAAAATAATAAAGGCGGGATAAAAATAAATAGTTATCAGCCTAAATCAGTGTTTCTCAACCTTAGCGACGTTAAGATGCGTGGACTTCAACTCCCAGAATTCCCCAGCCATGGCTGGCTAGGGAATTCTGGGAGTTGAAGTCCACACATCTTAAAGCTGCCAAGATTGAGAGACACTGTAACGATTGCCTAAACCCAAATACTCAGTCTCACAAGCTCGGGCTTAAAGATAACTGATTTATTAAAGGAATAGTATGCAAATACAGAGAAAGCTGAGAATGAGCAAAAGCGCGCCAAATACAAACTTAAAAGCCTTGCTTGTAAGCAGGTCCCGCCCCATCGCCCGTCAGGACGCTCCCCCTCCCAGGTGCTAGAAGCCGTTAGACGCGCCTGGGAAAGTAACCTTGAACAGGAGCGCAAACCCAAACATGCATTCCAAGCCCTCCAAACAACGGAGGGCGAAGGAATGGAAAAACCCCGGGTGAAGGAACACGGAACAGCAAAAGACATGTGAAACGTTACAATGTTAACCAGACATTGGAATGAGAACATGACATATTGCCCCCCCAAAAGAAACTAAGGAGCCGGTTTGTCAGGATAGGCAGAGTGGAATTGGGTGACGAGACGAGGGGAATGGACGTCTGGAGCAGCAACCCATGCAGGATGAGGGAAATGTTTCCAGCGGACGAGGTACTGTAAATGGGAGCGCTGGCGGCGGGAGTCGAGGATGGATGCCACCTCGAAGTGTTGCTGGTTGTCAATCATGAGGGGAGGTGGAGGAATGGGTTGTGGATGCCAACGGTCCGACGACAGGCAGGGTTTGAGTAAACTACAATGGAAAACAGGGTGTAAACGTTTAAGGTTGTGAGGCAAATCAAGTTTAAACGTAACAGGGTTGAGCTGAGCAACAATTGGAAAAGGTCCGACAAATTTAGGGCCAAGTTTCTTAGAGGGTTGTGGGGACTTGATAAATTTAGTTGATAAGTAGACTTTATCCCCGACCAGAAAGGATGGTTCTGGGGAACGCTTTGCATCGGCATGGCGTTTATAGGTAGCCTGGGCATGGTGGAGAGCCAGTAGAATATTAGACCATGAGTCTTTAAGAGAGTCTGCCCAGTCAGCAAGGGTGGCTGGTAGCGGTTGAGGATGAGGAAGTTCAGGAATAGGAACAAAGTCACGTCCAAAAACTGTTTTAAAGGGAACTTGGCCAGTGGTTTGATGAACGGAATTGTTGTAAGCGACCTCAGCAAATGGGAGTAAATCGACCCAGTTGTCTTGTTGGTAGTTAACAAAAGCCCTGAGATATTGTTCCAATGTAGAATTAACCGCCTCTGTAGATCCGTCCGTTTCCGGATGCCAGGCGGTGGAAAGCGACTGTTTTGTACCTAAAAGTTTTAAAAATGCCCGCCAAAATTGTGACGTAAATTGTGTACCTCTGTCACTCACCAAACGGGCGGGGATACCGTGGAGGCGGTACACGTGGATGAGGAAGAGGCGTGCCAGCTGTTGGGCGGTGGGGATAGAAGCGCATGGGATAAAGTGGGCTTGTTTGGAGAAAAAGTCTTTGACGACCCAAATGACAGTTTTGCGTTGACTAGGGGGTAGATCAACGATAAAGTCCATGGAGATGTCCTGCCAAGGGACAGATGGAGTGGCAACAGGTTGAAGGAGACCTTGGGGTTTGCCTGGTTTGCGCTTTATCGCCGCACATACAGGGCATGCAGTGACATACTCCTTTAAATCCTTGAGTAAAGTTGGCCACCAGAATTGCCGGCGAACGAGGTGCAAAGTTTTTACGTAGCCAAAGTGTCCAGCTAGCTTGTCATCGTGGCAGCGCTGGAGTATGGTTTTTCGCATTGCCTCGGGGACATAGAGACGATCGTTGCGCCAGGCAAAATTATCGGTGAAAGTTAAAATGTGTCTATTGGTTTGCAACCAAGTATCTGTCTTAAGGTGGGAAAGCAACTGTTGTTGCAAATCGGAAGGAATTGACAAGTGCGGCGAGCGGCTGGAAGGCAAAGCGGCTGGAGGCTGATTTGATTGCGCTCGGGTCTGGCTGCGAGTCACTGCTGCCAAACTTAATTGTTTGTCGGTCCAGACGGTACCTTGGACCGTTGGCCCTGGGCCAGCATCTTGGGGTCTGCGCGAGAGTGCATCAGCTAAAAAGTTTTTCTTGCCTGGTATAAATTTAAGGGTGAAGTCGAAGCGGCTGAAAAACTCAGCCCAGCGGAGCTGTTTGGGACTGAGTTTTCGACTGGTGCTTAGAGCTTCTAGGTTTTTATGGTCAGTCCAGACTTCAAAAGGGTTTGAAGTGCCTTCCAATAGGTGTCGCCATGTTTCTAAAGCCGTTTTTACAGCAAAAGCCTCTTTTTCCCAAACGTGCCATCTTCTCTCTGTTTCAGTGAATTTGCGAGAGAGGTAGGCACAGGGTTTTAAAGCGCCAGATTGGTCAGCTTGTAGCAGAATTGCTCCTATGGAAAAATCAGAAGCGTCGACTTGTACAACGAAGGGTTTAGAGGGGTTTGGATGCTGTAAAATTGGTTCTGTGGTAAAGATTTGTTTGAGCGCTTCGAACGCTTGCTGACAGGCAGGAGTCCATTGAAGGAGTGCGCCTGGGTTCTTTGAACGTCTCGTATCCCCCTGTCCTTTAGTTTTTAACAGTTCAGTAAGGGGGAGGGCGATTTCTGCAAAATTTTGGGCGAATGCCCGATAGAAATTAGAGAATCCAAGGAAACTTTGTAATTGTCTCCTGGTACGGGGAGGCTCCCATGCCACAATAGCTTCTACTTTTGCAGGGTCCATTTCAATGCCCTGAGCTGAAATTCGGTAGCCTAGGTAATCAATTTGCGACTGATGAAATGCACATTTTGACAATTTTGCGTACAACTCTGCCTTTTTCAACTTAGCCAGTACCTGACGCACCAAGTGGATATGTTCTGACATGGTTTCAGTATAAATCAATACATCATCCAAATATACCAGTACCCCCTTAAATAGGTGGTCATGCAAGACCTCATTGATTAGTTGCATAAAAACCCCAGGTGCCCCAGACAAACCGAATGGTAAGACTTTATATTGGAAAGCCCCAAGAGGACAGTTAAACGCTGTTTTCCACTCATCCCCTTTCCTTATGCGAATGCGAAAGTAAGCTTCTCTCAAATCCAGTTTTGAGAAAATTTTGCCCCTGGCCAGATGTGATAACATATCTTTGATCAGGGGCAAAGGATATTTATTTAATATTGAGACCGCATTGAGCCCGCGGAAATCGGTACAAAGCCTTAATGACCCATCCTTTTTTGGCCGGAATAGGACAGGAGCTCCTACCGGGGAATTTGCCGGCTCAATGAAACCCCTAGCCAGGTTTTTGTCAATGAACTCCCTTAGCGTGGTAAGCTCTTTGGGAGACATGGGGTATATTTTTGGGTGAGGCAATGTTACATTTGGTAAAAACTCAATGGCACAGTCCGTTTTTCGGTGGGGTGGCAAGCGATCCGCTTCCTTTTCCCCAAATACTTCAGCAAAATCCTGATACTGATTGGGTAGTCCCTCAAGAGGTTGAAGCGTTTGCACAGTGGTATACGCTACCCCTCCACCCTCCATGTCCTCCAGTAGGTCCTTTTCGGGTACTTTGTAAAATCCATCTGCAAACGTCACAGTTCTATGCAGCCAGTTGATGAAAGGGTTTTGTTGCACAAACCAAGGCATCCCCAAGATTACCAGAGGACCCCCCACTGGAGCTACCACAAATGGCAGCTTTTCCTGATGGGAGCCCATCTGCAAGGCGACCAGTCCCGTGGAAAGATTGACTGCTTTCCCTCCCGCCATAGTTCCATCCAATTGGGTGAAAATCATGGGTCTTGGCAAAGGGAACGTGGGCAGCTCCAGAGCCGCTACTACATCAGGGTGCATTAGGGAACGGGAGCAACCCGAGTCTAGCATGGCCCACACTTCCACCGTTTTGGTTTTTGAGCTCAGTTTAACTTTAACAGTCAGTGTGGGGAAGTTTCCACTCACCGAATCATGGTTACGCCCGGTTTCTTCCACCTGCCCTAGGGCGCCCTTCAGGGCAGGTGGTAGGCTTTTCCCGCCGGCTGCTCGAACTGCAACTCTTCCTCCTCTTCCCCGAAGGGTAGGTCGGGGGGGTCCAGTTCCGCGAGGGCTGCCTTCAGTTTTCGCGGTGGCACAGGAGCAGGCGTCTTTACCGTGGGTTTCGTCTGTCGTTCCTCTGGACGGCGTCTCGGGCACGACGTGGCTCGATGCCCTTCTTTCCCACATCGGAGGCACTGACCCTTGGAGAACCGTTGCTCCCTCTCTTCTTCCCAGGTTTTCGGTTTGGGGCGGCTGGCTAGTCCAGATGTGCGCGCTCCCCTAGCGAGACGTGTTTGTCTAAGCTCTTTGGTATGGGCATAGGTTCGTAGGGCATTTTCTGCGCTTCCCGCCAACTGAATCCACCCATATAGCGTTTTAGGGTCATCTCTGCCCAGAGCCCATCGAAGGATTTCGGGTTCAAGCCCCTGCTTGAACAATTCGATGATTGTTGGCTCAGACCAGTCTTCCACTTTTCCTGCCAAAGCTTTAAACTCCAACGCATATTTGGCAACTGAGAGGGACCCTTGGTAGAGTTTCCGCAGGTCATTTTTGGCCGTTTCTTGAGCTAGGGGGTCTTCAAAATGCTCTTTAAGTGCCCACAAAAAGTCATCGAAGTCCTCTAACTCAGTTGCCTCAGCTTGGCATAGTTGCACATACCAATCCGCTGCCTTTCCTCTCAGCTTGTTGGCAATGAAATTGACCTTGCCATGTTCAGACCGAAAGTTTCGACCCCAATCTTCTATATAGTGCTTGGCATTAGTAATAAAGAAGGAGAGCGTTGTGGGATCCCCATCGAACTTCACTCCAAATGGTGGGAAGGTTCTTGCCGGCTCAGCTGGCTGTGGCGGTGCCGCGAATGTCAGCGTGCGCCGAGCCCCCATGGGTGGTCGATCCCTAGGAGGTCTTGCCTCTCGCTCCCCCCCTTGACGGGCTGATCGAGTCTTGCTTCTCCCCCGGGTCGACATGGTACTATGCCTGGGGTACTGTGACGGCTCTTCTTCCCAATCCTCCGGGGTGGGCTCTGCCTCTCTGGGTAGATCCTCTTTGGGTAGATCCTTGAGGATCGTCACTATTAAATCCATTTTATCTTCTAATGCCCTCATACGGGCCGGAGTGACCGGCTCCTCCGAGGGTTGGTTGGTTACCACCACCCTCGGTGACAAGGGGACTTCGTGCTCCCAGGTCAATTGTGGAGACCCCCTCCCCTGTGCTCTTTCCATAACAGTTCTATGTTCACTCCTGAGACTCTCCTGCATGGATATCAGCAGCTCGTCCAATTGGATATCTCGCAACTCCCGACGTGCTGCTCTTTGCGCTCTCGAAGTTAGCACTGGCCGGCTTTTGGCCGCCTCCCGCTCTTCTTCGCTTCCCTCACTTGCGCGAAGTTGAGGTTCTGTCATCGCTAGCGTTCCCTCTTATCCAATGATTGGATGGGGCTAGCGGAAAATGGATGAAATGATTCTCAGCTTTATGTAACGATTGCCTAAACCCAAATACTCAGTCTCACAAGCTCGGGCTTAAAGATAACTGATTTATTAAAGGAATAGTATGCAAATACAGAGAAAGCTGAGAATGAGCAAAAGCGCGCCAAATACAAACTTAAAAGCCTTGCTTGTAAGCAGGTCCCGCCCCATCGCCCGTCAGGACGCTCCCCCTCCCAGGTGCTAGAAGCCGTTAGACGCGCCTGGGAAAGTAACCTTGAACAGGGGCGCAAACCCAAACATGCATTCCAAGCCCTCCAAACAACGGAGGGCGAAGGAATGGAAAAACCCCGGGTGAAGGAACACGGAACAGCAAAAGACATGTGAAACGTTACAATGTTAACCAGACATTGGAATGAGAACATGACAGACACTGACCTAAATCAATCCATTGTGGAATGAAGCCTTTTTGTAATGGTATGTGGGAGTGATTTTGAGAAACAGGAGGAAGAGCTGCAGCCTGGACAATCATCTTGCAAAGATATTACAGCCCACAGAAGGAAAAGGGGCATGGAAAGTGTCTCAGAAGGGACCCTCCTTGGTTTTCTGAAAAGTAAAAATAAAGGCGGAGACAAGTACTTTCTGACTTGCAAGATTCTGTTACTGTAACCTTAAAGTAATGTTAATTACTCATGGGTAAATAATAGGTAAAGGTAATGTTTGGTAATGTTAAAACTCATTAACTACTGTTAGCCTTACCAGGTAGACCAGACAGGAAGCACAGCCAGATGAGCTAATTCTACTTTATTGTAAAGCTACATTAACAGAATCTTGCAAGTCTGAAGTTACAATTATCCCCCCCCCTGCCGTTTCCCTTACTGCCTGAGAAACTAGGGAGGGTTTCTTCTGAGCCTCTTGCCCTGCCCACTATCCATCTGCAGGCCATGCTGTCTCTTATCTGACTGTTCCCTTGGCAGCATCTCTTTCCCCATCTCCCAAGGTCTTTCCCACCTACCATTACATCTACCTTGAAAGGCTGACACCTCTTCATTGAAAATTAGGGCTGTAATCTATCACGCTGGTCCAGTGCGGGTTGGGTTCTGATTTCCCAGCCTAAGACTCAGAGAAAGTGACTGGCCCAAAGTCATGATTAAGGAAGGATTAGAACCCAATCCTAGTCCAGCATCCTATCCACTATACCTCACTGATTCTGCTCAGAATTTGATTATTTGGGGAGTTTTTAAGTTTGGGGGCATTTGTAAAGCTTTGGTTCATTGCTGTATTCTCACCATTTTTCCAAGTCCAGTCACAAGGCAACTGTTTTAAAAGTAAGTCCGTGTTTCCATATGTGTTGTGGCCCACAACTGCCACATCCTAAATGCAAGCTAGATTGATTCACAAAACTAGCCTGCACTGCCCACACATACTGCTTTCTCGGCCACCAATCCCCTTTCAGGATACTTACTTGCCACAGGTGATTGTTGGAATAGCTGTTGCTAAGCCTCCCTTGGCTTATTTTTAAAGTGACGTCGCCTGAATTATTCTTCCTTTTTAAAAAAAGACTTATTTTTAAAAAAAAATATTTGGGAAGAGACCTCATGATTTAATGCTGGAAATTATTGATTTTCATAAATCCTGGACTGTGCCTATCTTTTTAAAATGCCCCAGCAAAAGCCACAATATGGAGAGAAGTGAAAAAAGAACCGCCACATGTTAAAAAAGCCAACTGCGAAAACTTACTCCATTTGTTTCTCAGTATTGGATGTTTGTTTCAAAATTCAGCTTGTGGCTCCATCACTGTTATAACAGACTACATAAAGGATGAGTCTGTACTTACAGCAGGTGTTCTAACAATTAAAAAAAAAGCTGATTATTATTTGAGCAAGTGTCTCTCCGCTACATGCCCTGCAAACAAAACTGCCTCTGTATCTTGAACTGCAGAGAGAAATAAAACCAATGCTCCAGTTGCTACTTTACAATATCGCAAAGTGCCAGAAATAAATTGCTGTGTGCCACTTCCCTGGTCACATAGAAACAGATCGGTAATTTTGTTTAGGAAAGTGTCATAGACATGCCAGTTTTGGGGCTTTCCCCCCATTATTATCGCCTATTTCTTTTATGATAAAATGTGTGCAGATGAGAGGAATCTGCTGGTAGATAATAGTCTCAAGATCAACCGTATTTTTTTGAAGGCAGAGAATATTTGCTGTGTACCCAAGAAAAAACTGAAAATAATACCCATGTTATGCACAGAGATCAAGACTGTGCATAAAAATGTAAGGTAAGTTTGTTAACTGTGCCATTCCTTATGGCCTATTTGGTATCTTCCTCCTGCCACAAACTGGTACAAGGGTACATTTCTAAACTGTATATAAGATAATATGCTCATTCATAAGAGCTGCTTTCAGTTTTTATGAATCAGAAGAATTACATTTCCCAGTGGATACCATATTATGTATCTATTTGTTGAAAACATACCCAGGGCATTTAAAATGTTTGTTGTTTTTAATCAATGGGGGTGATTTTGGCCTTGTTAGGATATTTATGACATATTAGCCCTCTATAGAGCCTGTGAAACTGGATGGGATATATATTACGTAAATAGTTGAAAATAAATAAATACATAGCAGAGTTTGTAGGGAAAAACTCTTCGGGTTTTGCTGGAATGCTGGACATTGTGACCAAAGTTTTGAAAGTTTTAAACTTTGCTGTATTACAACCTGAAAGCAAATGATAATTTTTATATGGCACCTCACTGTTGGAAAAAGCCTCTCTTTCTCTTTCTCTTTTAACCTTTTATGCTTAATAAATGATTCATAACTGAGAGTCAATATTTATTGAGCTTCTGACACAACCAGGTGAATCTGCATGGGAGGCGTATTCCTTCTGCGCCCACCAACTTCTCTGGAGCAATCAGATGAATTTGAAACAAGTCTCCTTGAAGGTGGAAAACTTGGAAAACATTGATGTGTTCTGGTATTGTGTAGTTTACAACAGGAGTGGCCAACCATTGGCTGCATGTGTACACACACACACCCACACACACACTCACCCAAGATTCTACCAGGAAATTTTGGCAAAATGACTGATTCTCAGTGGCAAATTTTTACCTTTTTACCCTTTTTTTTAAGGTCAAAGCTGTGCATAGCAGTAGAAGGGCCCTGGGAAGCGAACCACTTTCATTTCCACTCATAAACTACTTGCACTAGACACAGTCCAAGTTGCACTGCCAGAATTCAGCCATCTCAGCACTAAAAATCAGTATCACATTTTTTCATATTTTTGGAGGGCTTTTTCAAATTGCTCTAATATGCAAAGAAAGGAGGAAGAGGAAGAGTAACCCAAGAAAAATACAGAAACAGAAAAAAGAGATAAAACCCAGCAAAAACATTTTGCACTACATACAAAGAAAGTCACTCAGCCAGTTTTTAAACACAATATTAAACCATGACCACATGGAATCGTGTCATTCAATCTTTCCATGACACCTCTAGAGAGCCGGTTCATAAACAGAAAGAAAACAGATATCATCAGCCTAGGATTGTAAATCTAGTATTGCACTGATATAAAAAGAGTAATCATTAATTTATGTCCCTCATGATCGATCAATGCCTGGGAAGGCTCCTCTTCCTGTGACATCATTGCAATATCCTGTAGCCTCATATAAGATTGGAAGGCTTCACTGTGTCCCAAACCTTCTGCTGTACATATTGTATATTTATTTCTTTATTATTCAAATTTAATTACCGCCCATCTCCCCCAAGAGAGGGACTCTGGGCGGTTTACAATAAAATCAAACTCAGATCATAAATGTTAAAATCTCATAAAACCAGACACATTACAATTATTATAAAATGCAATAAATAAATATAAAAGCCAAGAGGGTATAAAATTCCAAGCTGGTGGGAGGAACTCTAGGGTGCGAGCCACCCCCAAGAATGGTTGCCCACTTTCCCGCCCCAGGCGAGGCGGCAGAACCAAATCTTCAGGGCCTTCCGGAAGGTCAGGAGTGAAGGGGCCTGCCTCACCTCCGGGGGCAAGATGTTCCAGAGGGCGGGGGCCACTGCAGAGAAGGCCCGTTTCCTGGACCCCGCCATATGAAATTCTCTTACGGACGGGATCTGCAACATGCCCTCTCTGGATGATAGGGTGGGGTGAGCCGATGTAATGGGGATGAGATGGTCCCTCAGGTAACCTGGTCCCATGCCATGTAGGGCTTTAAAGGTGATAACCAACACCTTGAATTGGACCCGGAAGCAAACTGGCACCCAGTGCAGCTTGTGCAGCAAAGGTGTTCACGGCTTAAAGTAGTAGTGCTTACTATTTGGGAAGAATGTTTTTTCATTTCCTTCCAAGCTTGTGCCCTTGTTACACGCACACAGACGCCCACTCACTACCATTATTCTTTACTTAGCAATATAACTCTCCTCTGTCCTTGTACTAGACCAGTGTTTCTCAGCCTTGGCAACTTTAAGATGTGCGGACATCAACTCCAAGAACGTCTGCAAGAAAACAACAAGGCTCAGAGAGCACCAAGGACTCCACACTCCCAGGATTCCCCTGCCAGCATGCTGGCTGGGGAATTCTGGGAGTTGAAGTCCACACATCTTAAAAGTTGCCAAGGCTGAGAAACACTGTTCTAGACATAGCAAAAGCAACTGCTTGATGCTTAGTATCTCATTTTTAGTGATGGATGAGCCCATGTTGCTTATTATATTAGTTGTACAGATTTAGTTGTACAGATTCAGAGCTCTGAAATACAAGAATCCAATTCTGTCACTGATGCAAGGATACAAAGCAAGGCATATGTTGGATCTTAACTCCCATGATTCCCAGCCATCTTGTCATAGAGACTGAAGTTCAGCACATCTGGAGATCATTAGATTAGGAAGAACACACTGTGTTTAGGGAAAATGTGCAGGTTAACAGATTTACAGCTCTCTAAAACGTACATACATGCTTCCTTCTTGAGAATTAACCCCATGACTCAGTGATAGGGGCATTTTCTAAGACTTTCTTCCTTTTGAAGCCTTGTGTTTTTGCTGCAAATCAACTTACTGAACTAAACCGGAAGATAATTTGCTATAGTTATAAGGTTGTTTTGTTATGCTTTTTCCCAACTCTTCTTATGAAACCATTCCAGTTCTTGCTTCTCACCAATCAATATGTGCCTCAGAGTGACCATCATGGAAAAAGTTTGCTTTTTAAATTGTCAATAATGCTATTCATGTTCTTTGGCACAAGAATAGCATATGGTTATTCAGCAAGTTCCTCCTTCCCTCAAAACCTCACCTGTCCAAATCTGTGCCAAAAAATTCCCAGTCCTGCAATGTATACATGTGCAATCAAATTAATTTGCATAATTTATCTTATTACGACTCAGTTAATCGTTTGAGGGAAAGGACACTAAATCTCCATCACAATTCTTCACTTTTCTTCCATGGTCCCCGACCACCAACAGCATCCCTGCATTGGAAAGTTAATCTTGCACAGCACCTGATGTATTTCTGAAGCAACTTAAGACCTTTTTAAAGATTTGCTCGGACATGTTATGTTTTTAACCTGTAGATTGTACATTGATGGCTCTTCTATATCACATAATAGGATAAAATATGAAATGAGATGAAGTATTTATTTATTTATTTATTTATTTATTTGTCTATTGCCTGTTTGACATTGTGGACCAACAGGGATCCTGGTTGCTCTTACATAAGAAGAGCCCAGCTGGATCTGGCCCATAAGCTAAAAATCAACTGATACATTGTTGGTGTATTAAGAAGATAACATTCTTGGGATCTCAGTTCAGATGTGTGTTAAGCTTTCCAGATTTGCGTACCTACCCTCTGTGGCAGGAATCATATGGGAACAATTGTGCTGCATGCTTGAATATTCTTGCTTGCTTGTTCTTGATGAGCCTGAATGCTGTAGAATATTGCATCGATGCTGTGAATGCAGCCACGGTAACCTGAAAACTTTTTTCTGACCTCACTGAGCTATGAAAATTAGCAGTCATGAAGGCTACCCAGTTCCCTATATCATTTTGTGTAATGCTGAAATGGAAGAATGTGAACCACTCTTAACTCACTGTGAGGATGTGCACCATGTCTCCTTATCTCATGTTGATGGTGGGGAGGAACACAGCTCCACCTTGTACATTATAAATATGCATGGATGACAAAGACAAGAAAATACTTTGTTCTGTGTCTCTCTGATGCTGCACATTTATACTACCTTTGAGAGGTTTGAATGAAGCAAGTAAAAAAAATGGAAAACAGCAAAGATTCATAATGTTCTTGGGTATGAACCATCATGGTTTCTAAGAGATCATATAAGAACTTTGATAGTGATTTTATGTAACCAATAGTTGCCCTTTTATTCCAAATTACCACTTTTAAACCAATTATTTGTGGTGCTAGGTAAGAGGAATGTTTCCTCAACCATCTGTTAAAATGGCTCATTCATATATTCATTAAAGGCTGGTATTTCATACGACATTCTGAAAAAGACTGAAATAAAATGAAGACAAATAATGTGATATGTTGTAGAGGTTGATCTTCAACAAAAGCTATTTGTATAATGGTTGACTTGTGTGCAAAAGGGTTTGCTGTCAGCTTTACCTTAAAGGGTAAAATGGGTGACGGGATGTTTAATGATATGGGTATGCCCCCCATTGCCCTATTTTGTGGTTGTTTAATTGATTGATTAATTAATTATAGGCAAGTTATGCTCCAGCAAACCAAGAGCAACTCACAGTGGTTTGCAGTATGTATAATCATACAACAAGAATACTTGGTTGAGATGGTCCACACACAGTGTGGTGACGTCAGTAAAAAACATTAAAATAATATCAAAAAGATAACCACAACTACCAACCCAGTCACCAACTGGACTCTTCCACAGTCCTTGTCGCAACCTTATAGAGCAACAGTAGAGTTGGTGCCAACTAGACCTCTTGGGAGGCTGTTCTATAACAGAAATATACTTTTTGACTCTCCCACCCCGTCTCATTTCCTGTATCAGTGTTTCTCAACCTTGGCCATTTAAAGATGTGTGGACTTTAGCTCCCAGAATTCCCCAGCATGTTGGCTGGGGAAACCTATTGGAAGCCAAAGTAGTACACTCTATGGTTTTTACTCACCAAGTGGTGGGCTGATGCATCCTGCACCAGTTGTACTTCAGAGTAGTCCTCAAAGGGAGCCCCACATGAAGTGCACTGCAATATTCTAGTCCAGTGGTTCCATCTTCTAGTCCCATCTTGTGTGGACTTCAACTTCCAGAATTCCTCATCCATGGAATTCTGGGAGTTAAAGTCCACCCATCTTAACATTGGTGAGGTTGAGAAACACTGCTTTAGTCTACTGATGATGAGGGTGTGAGTTACTGTTCCTAGAGCTTATTAAATTTAATATTCCTGAGCTTGTTAAGAAGTAGTTGAGAGGTGTGAATGTATTTCCGAATTGTAAATAAAAAATGTGGGACTTGCCACTACATGAGCCGTTATGGATTTACTGAGCATGGGAAAAGGGGAACAGCCGAAAAAATTATTCTTTGGTGTCAGAAAGATGTTGTGTTCCCAGATTTATATTCTTGGATCGCTGACGTGTGTTTGCATTCTGTTTATGAATTGGTTCTCTAGCACGGTAATGAAAAGAGCCATTAATATTGTGCATGGTCTGGATCAGTGTTTCTCAACCCTGGCCACTTGAAGATGTGTGGACTTCAACTCCCAGAATTCCGCAGCCAGCAAGAAGTGTGGACTTCAACTCCCAGAATTCTGAGAGGTCTAGAATTCTGGGAGTTGAAGTCCGCACATCTTAAAGTGGCCAGGGTTGAGAAACACTGCTCTGGATTTAATGAGTTTAAAAATTTGGCTGATATGTAACTTATATGTAATATAATACATTTTTATTGTTTATTTTTTCTGGTTCTTTTCCCCTTCCTCTCCCCTCCTCTCCTCTTCCTTCCTTTCTCTGTATATTAAAAAGCAAAACCTAAGAATATTGAAAGAAGTGCTGGGGAGATTTTGAGTCAGTGGGTGATGATGGGCCAACTCTGTGCCCCAGCTACCTCACAAGGTTGTTGTTGGGGATTAAGGAGGCCAGGCTGTGTATGCTGCCTTCAGCTTCTGGAGAAAAGCTGGAATGTATAACTAATAAACGAAGGTATATACCTAATAAATATACCTTGCTGGCTTCAAGGTATATTTGGGGATTAAGGAGGCACAGACTGTATTCCCCTCAAGGAATACAGTCTGTGCATCTGGAAAATAAATTCTTCAGATATTTTAGTGGCCTTCTCGATGGAAGATCGCCCTTGCTTGAGGCCCAGATACATCTCTGTTGTGGACATATTTCTAAACAGAGCAATACGATGGTTTAAATGGACCGTTTATACTGCCCCCTCTATCTTTGTAAACAAATTATATTTTCAGGGCTGTGTTCCACTTAAGGCAACCTTAGAGAAAGGCTGGAAATAAACTTCCTTCCTTGCTTGCAATCCATCTTATTTAAAAACCAAATAATCACTTTAAGAGGCAAGCCAGACTCTCATTAAACTTTGGCAATGCCCAGTTAACTGACTTCCAATACCTTGAAGGGCTGGAAAAGAATTAACCGGGGGACGGTGTCTTTGTAATTATTTATAACTGTTTACTTCCAGCCCCCCTCCCCTATTTTTTCTTCCTGTTTTTACTATAAACTGTTCTGCCACCTGGGACCTGTTAGCATCAACACAGCAGATCATAGCAGGTCTCTGTAATATGAACTGAAGCATGGTGAAAACAATTGTGTAGTATGCTTTGCATTGTGGTCATGCAACAGCTGTTTTTGGCACGAATCTGGCATATTAACATTGGTCTGAGTGTTTTACTTTTACATACATATAAAAGTATTTTGCATCACCTTTAGTCCAGACAGAAAGCCCCTAAGGTACCTCCTTGTTAAAACTTTAAAGCAGTTTAAAAAACACACACACAACTTGACATTTACACAGAGGAAATCCCAGGGTCAAAAACGGCTTTTAAAAAATGGGAGCATAACAAATACATTTAAAATCACTTAAAAGACGTGCCTAAAAGGCAGGCTATAAATAATCGTTTATAGTTCTTGCTTTATTTGTGATTTGCTGTTGGAAGGTGATTTGAGAAGATAATGGGACTAATTTAAACAATATACGTGTTTTTCTTTCAGTAACCAAAATAAAGGAGTGAGCTTTCTAGAAGTCTTGTCCGTGTGCCTTTTCACCAAATCTCCTGCTGTCCCTTCCTGTGCCACTCTGTGAGTCCCTTTTGCCCCCCAAAACACACCTAATTTCTTCCCTTTCACACAACCGTTATGATGGGAGTAGCAGTGATAGAGATTTTACCACTCCCTTCCTTCTCATCATCATGGTGCATCAACAGTGCAATGGGAGAGGGAGTCATCATTGTGTGTGGGGGTCTTCTCTCAAGAGCTCCTTGGCACTTTATCCAACTAGTCCATGCAACCGATAAATTAGGGAAAGCATGCAGTGCACGGGTGATGGAATTCTTTCTAATATAATTACTCTGAGTCACATGACCAGGAAGCAGGGGCTTAAGAATGGAGCAATCAGCTCTAAAGCTTTATCACCTTTAAAGCCATACATGGCATGGGGCCAGGTTACCTGAGGGACCGTCTCATCCCCTTAACATTGACTCGCTCCACCCAATCTTGCAGAGAGGGCATGTTACGGACCCTGTCCGTAAGAGAATTTCATCTGGCGGAGGCGGGCCTCCTCTGCAGTGGCGCCCGCCCTGTGGAACATTCTACCCCCCGAGGTGAGGCAGGCCCCTTCGCTCCCGACCTTCCGGAAGGGTTTGAAGACCTGGTTCTGCTGCCTCGCCTGGGATGGGAAGGGCAACAGCTCTTCCTGGGGGTGGCTGGTGACGTAGAGTTCTCCCTACCGAATGGAAATTTCCCACTTGGATTCTGTATTTATATTTATTTATTATTTTAGTATTGTAGGTGTTGATTCGGTGATTTTATGATGTTGAGGTTTTAAGGAAATTTTTATTGTAAACCCCCCAGAGTCCCCCTTTTGGGGGAAGATGGGCGGTAATAGAAATGTGAATAATAAATAAATAAATAAATAAATAAATAAATAAATGCATTCCAAGCCACCCATCCAGTTGCATCACCCAGAGCCGTATCTCTCAACCTTGGCAGCTTTAAGATATGTGGACTTCAAGTCCCAGAATTCAGGTCTAGTGGTTAAGGCTCCAGGCTAGAAACCAGGAGACTGAAAATTCTAGTACGGCCTTAGGCATGAAAGCCGGCTGGGTGACTTTGGGCCAGTCCCTCTCTCTCAGCCCAACTCATCTCACAGGGTGGTTGTTGTGGGGAAAATAGGAGGAGGAAGGAGTATTAGGGTCGTTCGCTGCCTTGAGTTATTTATAAAAATAATAAAGGCGGGATAGAAAATTAATAAATTAATAATAATAACGATATAGTTTTCTTCTGCAAATTCCAACCAGATCTGGCCCATTTACGAACTCAATCTTTCTTTCATTGATTCTCCTGCCACTCCCCATTTGGACTGGTTTGATTCTGTTCTTGGGGAGTTATGCTGCTGACTGACAGACAGGGAGACTCTCTTTGCATAATTTCTTCCCATTGGGTTGGAAAGAATAAAAAGAGGAGGAATGCAGCAGCGAGGAGGAGAAGTCCCTGTTTATCGTCCGTGCAGCATTCACTGCAGCTCTTGCTGCGAGGGGAGGGGAGGGGAAGGGAAGGGAAGGGGAACTGTATGGTTGGGATGACGTTTCATGGGCTCAGGGGGCTTGGGAGACAAATTATGTGGAGAAATTTTTTTTGTTTTTTTCCCGATTGAATTTTGAACCAAATGGAAGACCAAGAGCTATGCCTTCATTTTTGCCATCTGAGCAAATACTATCAAGCCCCAGAGTTCAGTTCTGACCCTCAGTTTGCCCAGCATCAGCGCTAACTTGACTGGTTTCCCATTCAGTTTGCTGGAATCTGTATGAGGGTCTGACACAGGGAAGCCTGCAATGCTGCTTGCATCCAAGGGTTTGCTTAGATCATCCCCCTCCTTTCAGCTGTTTTGTGCCGAAGCCCGTTTCATTTATGAACACTGCCCAGCCCTAGTGTAATTTCATGTTAGGAAAGCCATATAGCCTGTTTAAAGGAGAAAATGTAGCCAAGGAAACAACTTCATCCTTTGGGGTCTTGATTTCAATCATAACATCACGCGAAAAGCAGCCCTTTCCTGGTTCTCTTTGTTTTCTAAATCTTATCAAAGATTTGGCAAATGGCTTCAGCTTCCCCGGAATGCGAGACATGATTATGAGATGCTGTGTTTTTCCTGTTCGTTTGCTCGGTGGTCATGAGGCTGCAAAGGCTGTGCTTTCCATAGCTCTGGATTAGCAGAGAAAAGCCTGGGTGGGAGTCTAGCACATGGCATTTGGGTTGGAAAAAACGATCGGATCAGTCCTTGGTGTGAATGCAGCCATAGTCTAAGCCAGTGTTTCTCAACCTCGACAACTTTAAGATGTGTGGACTTCAACTCCCTGAAGTCCACACACATTTTAAAGTTGCTGAGTTTGAGAAACACTGGTCTAAGCTGTGGCCAAACTTTTTGTTCTGGTGTTCCACTCACCACCATGCTGGCTGGGTTTAATAGGGATAGTCCACCACATTTGGATAGTGCCATGCCGGAGAAAAGTCTGTTGTCGGGATTGTATGTATCCAGAAAGAAACCTGTGCCCTCCCTGTAACCAATTAATTTCCCCTTTCTTCTTTTACAGCAAGTAACAGGAAAAACCTTTGGTGATAAAGACTTTCGATCGGGATTAGAAAATGGTGTGCTGCTGTGTGAGTAAGTAATGAACCATTTGTTTTAAGTTCCCTTTATGAAATCTTCACAACAGTCTATGGAAATGTTGCATGTCATGTTGAGGACGCACCCCATCATTCGTAAAAGTTTGGCATCGGGAATGTTTCACCAGGTGCCTAAATTGCCCCTCAGCATGTGCTGAAATGCAGATTGTGGTAGGTTTTGCTAAAAACAGTCACTTTCCCAGATGCTGCGGTACAGATTTGCTAGTAGGTGTCAGCTGACCCCAAGCCAAAGGAAGGCCTCCAACTGAAACAAGTTTAGCCAAAGCAAATATCTATGTCTCATCATTCAATCTGCTCCATGTTTAGGTACTGGATGATCATGGTGGGTTTTCTAAACACCCCCATGTACATCTGGTGGGAATTCCACCATTCTGGATATAATATATTTCTTTATAGAGTTCACAAGGGAGACTTTCAAATACGGTACAATATTATTTAATACTCGGGCTCATCCCTTGCACAGAAGCATTCTTCACAGCAGGAAGAATCAGTATGATTAGATTTCCATGTGGATGCTTTGCTGTGGATTTTATAAAACAGTTCCCAGAATTTCCAGAATTGCAGCAAAAAGAGAACTGAAAATGGGGATACGTAGATAGAGATGGTTGGATGTTGTGGATTGAAGAAAAGGGCGTGGGAGTCTTCAGATGGCCAGTCTGTCCTTAGCCTATATGGAATCCTTATTCCATCTTAAAAGTGATGTCATCCAATCATGTAGGGGAAAATTAAAATGCTGTAGACTAGAGAACAGAGTTGTAATGATTAGGGCAAAACTACAGATTGTAGCTGATAGGGGACGAGCTGATCTTTACTGGCCAAAGAAGTTCCTTTTTGGTCTATACACAGTCCACTTTATTTATTTATTTTATTTATTAAATTTATATTACATATACATTATATATAATTTATATATAATATTGTATATTATTATATTTTTTTGTCTTTCTTCTGCACCGATCTATTTTTTATTTTTAAAAATCCATATGAACGTAAATACTTTGGTAATCTACCAGTGCCTCACATGGTGGGGCAAATGTCAACATGGAGTCCTGTGGATGTTTCTGGTGCCAGAGGCATTGAGCCTGCTTTATTTTTAAGAAATATCTTGTAGTTTCTTGAATCCAAAACAAGATTCTCCGCCTTTCCAAGCCACGATAGAATGCCTGTGAGAATGACTTTAAATCCTAAGAGCATTCTAGGAATGTCTGGAGAATACTAACTCTTCATTCTTCTTACTTAATGCTGAACAAGGCTCAGAAATTGGCTTCCCATTTGAAAACAACTGCCCTCAGCACGTCCTGTTTACATTATGAAAATTAGGGTGCTTTCATGCTCCCATGAGAGTTAGGGCAGGGGGACATGTTTATGGGGACATTTTTATGGTAGGTGTGCTTGCCGTTAAAGTGAATGTAGGTGTTCACCTTTTGTAATCTTCAGTTCTTCCCCTGTTCCAGGATTTCCAGTAGAGTTGCTCCATTTTCTTTTTCAGTTACCGCTCAGACGTACCATGGGTGCGTTTGAGCAACCAAAGGATCATTTGGTATCTTGAAAATGCAGTTTAAATTAAATTCATATCAGAATGATGGGAAGGAGCAGAGAAGGTAGTTGGATGATGTCACCATTGCTTGCCAAGGTCACAGGTACAACTCATATAATGGAAACACTTCCATTGCAGTCTACTGTGATAGATCAATTAAGAATTGTATATTCCCAAGTCAGCCTTGGTTGGGAGTATTAGGGTTCTGTTATGTCATGGAGAAGTATACCAATACCATCTCCAGTTGTAAAGAACCCCAGCTCTTTTTTCTTTGAGGTGCAGAGATGATGAGTTTTCCCTGGTGAAGGGAGCAAGGCCTTCCCCAGCTTCTGAATTTGATTGCTCCATTCCTAGCTAATTGGAGGGCAACCAGCAAATTTCCATCACATTTCATCCTGGAATAGGAATGGGTGAAGCAATGCTTGCTTGAGGAAAAGGAAGGAAAAACAAGGGGATTCCTTGGTACCACTTCAAGATTTCCTCTTCCAGAAGAGGAATGGGTGGAAGAAGGACTTTCTCCTTTACTACCTTTAGTATCTCACAGCTCTTTTTTCCCAGGAAAGGGGAAATTCTTGCCTGAGGTACATGCAGCTCTACTGTCGAGTCCTTAAAGTTGCACTCGTCCCTGTTATGGATGTGCTGTTGGTTCTTAGCACTGTTTATTTCCTTCCTGTGAAGTCATCACAAAAGGGTTATTTTTTAAATTATACCCTGCTGATCAGAAGCAATGGTGCTTTGTTTGCACCATGCTGAGCAACTGGAAGTGATGGCTTCTTTGCAGCTGTTATGTATGTGGGATATATGAAACATCTTGGATTCTGATTAACATGGGAGGGAGGATTATTGTTAGGCAGTCCCAGCTAAAAATGTGGCAGTTTCTCAGCTTCTCTCAAAAATAACTGAATCTTACCCATAAGTATATGCAACTAGGCTTAAGGCACCTGTAAACTCTCCTGTTTGAGTTTTCAACTTGGAACTTCTGATTCAGAAGAGAAGGGTGGAGGAATTACTCCCATTGTTTCGTTCTCTGTTCTGCTCCACATTATGCATGTCCCATATGAAGCATAAAGAGCCCACGTATGTAAAATTTGGCAGGTCTTTTTTAACGTATTTGAAAGCACGTCTGGGAAAGTAATATATGTATTATAGTATAGACAGTAGAGATGAAATCTGCAAGTGTGAAAACTTTCTTGAGACATTAGCCTTTCTGGGTTTAAAGAAGATTTATTTCTGTTTTTTAAAAATATGACCAGTTCTTATTGTTAATCCAGATGTACGTAATGCTGACCTTTTTTGTTTTCTAAAAAATGATTTCATGGCTTCTGGCACAGTGATTTGGAGTGATTATTACTATATACAGCAATTTTAGTAGGAATTGTCATTGTGTGCCAGATAATATAATAGCAGTTCTCCATGGGTTTCTAGATTAGCTTAAATTAGTGTTACTGCAGTGTAAATTACAAGCACCCCAAGTCTTCCTACTTCTCTTCCTATGCTGCAATTTTGCTAACTTTTTCCCCCCCCATAAATGGGCAAACTGTTTTCTGTGGAGACTTCCTTCTGTGATGAGATTCAGCAGCTCTCCCTTTTTCTCAGCTTTCCTCTTCTGATCATTTCCAGTGTGGCTGTAAACTATCTTCTCTAGCAGAGAAGTAGTGTGATTAAAAACAATAATAAAAACGCAAGGGCTGAAAATTGATGATAAATGGTGGTTATAACCTAAATCCAAAAGCAGTTGTCCAAAGCCAGTTACATGAATCATAATTCAAAATTAAGAAGACCTGGAGTGAATTGATACTGTGCTCCTGTATATCTTGATAAATGTGCTAGTTTCTGAGCCAGCCCTACAGCAATGGCAGGACACAGCTTGTATTGCAGAAGGAAATTTTTCTCTGGAACTAAGTTTTCCCTAGAAAATTCATATGCATGTAGAGACACCTGTCTTCTATAAGTGTTGTAACAGACTCGCTTAGTCTGAGAGTCAAAACTTTTTTATCTGTTATGGGTCTGGCACGAAAGATTCTTTTCCGTTAGAGAAGACTTCTCTCATCAGCAATGTAGAAGTAGCTCCAAGATTATTTTAAATCCAGGTGTATCTTTCTACTTCTGTGAACCATCTGGACCAAATGCTTGCATGCTGGAAGAGAAACGGTCCGTAGAATAATAAATTACAACATGAAGCAACTACAAAACGTAGCCTGGGCTCCCCTAATCTGATGGCCTCTGTGTGTGTTGGACTTCCTGCTTAAGGATTAGGAATGATAATTAGAGAGATGATAATTATGAGATATGCATTTCCACATTTCTGGAGGATATCAGGTTGAAGAAGGTTGCTGTGTACAACTGTACCTGCCCAGTGTTGTAGGAATCTATTTTAATAATTTCCCCTTTAAAAAAAATAATAGAAATCAAAACAGTTTTAACTGCCTTTTAGATGGGCATTAAAATAGATTGAAATTAAAAACCAAGTAGGCAATCTATCACATTTAAAACTGGAAAGTAAATCTATAATATCTTGAGTTAACCAAGCAATAGGTATATATATTGTAGTAGTTCGTGAAGCATATCTGTAGCCTTACAACTTGCATAGCTCTGAATGTTATGCTGATTATTTATTGTCTAAGATCTCTAATCAAATATTTTCACAAACCAAGGTATTATGAAGTTCCGTGTCAAATACATACTATTGCCAGCTCACTGATAAATTAGGTAGAATAGTATTTGAGTTTTAGACAGCTTCTTAAGGCTGCATATAGGAATACCAGTGATCACACTGTATATGTTAGCTCTTGTGTGCAGTGGTGTGTTATAATTTCCTCTTGTGTGCTCCAAAATTGTATTAGTACATGGAATTTATACATGGAAAAGTGAGATTAAGAGGAGAGCAAAAATCTGATTTTGGAATGAATGGAGAAATGGAAGTAGAACTTGTTCTCTAGTTTGTGCTAAGTATATATTTGATGTATAAGTGGTTTGAAGGTACGAAGTCAGTATGCAACTTACGAAGTTACTTGGAAAAGGTTTTCACTCCCATTCCTGGGTGTTTAAATTTATCCAGGGCCAAGTGTGTTTGATACTTTTTTTAAAAATCAAACTTTATCACTGCCATCTCCCTCCCAAGGAGGGACTCTGGGTGGTTTACAATAAAACGAAATTAAAATCAAGTTACAAAAAGCAGTTACAAATACTTGTCCATGTATTGCTGCTTAAGATTAAGAATAGCTGCACAACACATGCAGTTTCTAGTAAGGGAAGTATTTGTTTTCAACCAGATTGTTAGCTTGATTTTGTTGTGTTAGGAACATTTGTTCATCTACATAAGCCAATTATTTGTTCTCATAGGAAGAATACGGATGACCCATGCCATTAAATGACAAAAGCTTGACGCTTTTCTAAAATTTATACCGCTGGCTATTTGAACAACAAACTGTTATTGGCTTCATGGATTTGTCTGGTGTCTAGCCTGGAGGAAGATGTTGAGTTTCATTAAAAATCTAAATTCAGACAAGGACACTGGCCAGATTAGAAACCTGTTCTGTCTTGTACCATATATGAAAAATATTATAATTTGATCTTGGGTCCAGAGCCAGAGCAACAAGGGAATGTTGTTTATCAAAGTGCAACCTGAAAAGTTTCAGACAAAATGGCTTTCTGTGTTAAAACCTGGGAAGAATATACAGTAATTGGGGGACAGAAAGGGAGAAAGAAAGACTGGATTGTTTTGCCTAATAAGGCCAGGATCCAAAGAGGCACTTGCACTTTCCTATGGGAATTTATAACTTTCTTTGAAGGAATGGTCATACCATTAACTGCTTTTAGAAATGCTCTTCAAAAAAAAAGTGGCATTTCCAAGAACTCTGCCTCCAAGCTGCTTTATGCATGGGCATATTTTGGGTGCCCTTCCTAGCCTACCCACAACTAATTTCTCAGCAGTCACTAGCCTCTTCTAGCCAGTTGTCCTCATCTGAAGAATTGTAGTTCTTCATAGGACAATTAAGGGAAAGGGAATGAAAACACGGAATATATTGTAGCACAGAGCTTGAGTCTATTTGTAGCTGAATGTAAACAGACCATAAGATTTGGTTCAGAACTCATTTCTATCCTAAGGAGATATTCCAGTTAATAGGGAGAAGTACTAGTGGTTCTTCTTTTAAAAAAAAACAACAGCTTGGGACAAGACAGAATGAAAGCTGTAGAAATGCTGGAACTTGTGATAGTCTGAAATCGGCCCAGTTTCATAGTTCCAGGTGTGGCTGTTTGCTATGTTTCTTTAAATCCTGCTGCTGGCTTTGGTGTTTTGGAACAAGACTCAATGACATTTGAAGCAATAATTGTCCTTTTTTTTTTTTTTTTTTTTGCAAAATGCCAAATTTTGGATGTATAGTCAGAAGGGTCTTTGTGCCTTTATTTATTTATTTGGTAAATTTATATAGCTGCCCATCTCATGTATGGGACTGAGTGGCATACAAAGTAAAAACACACAAATGCAAAAAATATACAACAACAAACTAACCAAAAACATAACGACAAAAAATAATTAAAAATAAAAACCATAAACACTATTTATGGAGAGTGCGATCCATTTCACTAGCAATGCAGCCACTCTGCAGGGCCACACCACTGCTACCAGATCCCCAGGTCAGATGGCAAAGCCATGTCTTCAGGCCCTTCTGGAAGGCCAACAAGATCAGGGCCCGCCTGAGCTCAGGCGAATGATGTTTCAGAGGGTAGGCGCCATGGCACAAAAAGCTCTCCTCCTGGGTCCCATCAGATGACGCTTCTCAGCGGATGGGACACACAACATGCCCTTTCTGCTGGACCTGATGGGACTGGTAGATGTGACTGGGGAGAGGCGGTATCATGAGTACTGATGGTGAGCAGGAGGGGCCCCTATCCAGGGGGGAAAACGCATGTGTAGAGACTTTGAGCTGTCATTCAAAGAAACCCAGAACAGACCCGCCTTGAGTTTGGGGGTTTATCTGTCTGGGTTTTCCCACACTCCTTCAGTTTGGTAGGATTGATGTCCTGACTAAGCGAAGACCACACAGAGACGAGGAGGAAGTCTCTAGTGTTTTATTACTGCTATTGTAGACAGAAAATCCTACCAAACTGAAGGAGTGTGGGAAAACCCAGACAGATAAACCCCCAAACTCAAGGCGGGTCTGTTCTGGGTTTCTTTGAATGACAGCTCAAAGTCTCTACACATACGTTTTCCCCCCTGGATAGGGGCCCCTCCTGCTCACCATCCATACTCATGACAGGCGGTCCTTCAAAAGCCATCAAGTAATTAAAGAATAAAAATAAAGCAATTATAGTGAACAATTTGAAGTCAGATAGCAACCAATGACATTGAGTCTGAAAATGAGGCAGTGCCATATGAAGGCTTTTTATTTAGGAGTTCCAGATCTGGTCTGCAGAAATCCACTTAGCCAGGAGCGGCAGCAGAGTCAGAATTTTCTATTTGGCTTTGGTACCACCTAGTGGTCCAGGTCTGATAGTCCTACTTAGTCCCATGATGCTGTAACTTGGAAGGTTTTGATTTTAAAAGAACTTTGTCCAGTACAAAGACCATCTTCTCTGTCACTTGCTCCTTTCCATGCTTCGGCATTTTCCAAAGATGATGCTATTATTGTTATTATTTTAAGAACACTCCTTTCCCTTTGGAACATTCCAGAATTTTGAAATGAGAAATGAGAAATGTGGCTTTGCGTGGGGTGGTGTCTGAACTGACACCACTTAGGAACTGGCTCCTTCTGTTCAAGCCAGTTCATCTTGTGCACCAGTTGCTCCCATTGCTCACAGTCGTTCACGCCTTGGTCACTTCCAAGTTGGACTACTGCAGTACTCTCTACATGGGGCCGCCCTTGAAGACCACCCAGAAGTTGCAGCTGGTCCAGAATGTGGTGGCGTGTGCAGTGTTAGGCACCTTTCGGTTTGCCCATATTACTTTGCTGTTGCATAAACCGCGCTGGCTCTGTTTCTTTCCGGGTTGAGGTCAACGTGCTGGTTATCACCTTTAAAGTCTTACAAGGCATGGGACCAAGTTATTTTCAGGACCACCTCTCCCAAGGGGATCTGCCTGTCCCCTCAAGTAAGATAGAGTGGGCATGCTTCAGGTCCCTTCCCTTAACTGCTGCCATCTAGTGAGCCTAATGTAATGGTATGTAGGAAAGCTCTTGGGAGAGGGGCGAAGAGATGCCACCTAGGGAACAGTCAGATGAGAGGCAGCATAGCCTGCAGCTGGATAGTGGGCAGGGCAAGAGGCTCAGAAGCGACCCTCCCTTGGTTCTTGGGCTGTAAAAGAGATGGGGAGGGAATATTGTACTTTCTGACTTGCAGGATTCTGTCAATTTAGCTTTATAATAAAGTAGAATTATCTCATCTGGTTGCGAATCCAGGCTATGAAGGCTATGAAGGCTATGAAGCATGCCTTTTCTGTAGCAGCACCTGCCCTATGGAACACCCTTCTCCCTGGCATCTGGCATGCCACCACCCTTTTAGCTTTCCAGAAGGCCATAAGAGCTGGCTCCTCCCCCAAATGCTGGAATAGGGTGACATGGCAGTTTGTAGATTGTTCTGTTGGATGCATCCAAGGAGGATGGCTGAGGCACCAGTTTTTTGGTTTTAGTGTTGTTTTAATTGTTCTCTCATTTCTATGGCTGTTGTGAGCTGCCCAGAGTTGTGTTTTTCAGATGGGCAACCATATAAACCTTTTAAATAAATAAATAAATAAATAGGCCTCTAGCCCTGTGGCTTATGCCCCTCAGCAGTTTGACGCAACCATTTTTGTTCATCCGTCATTCATTCCAAACATTTATTCCAGATCAAATATTGGAAGTTACATTTTACTAATCCTGGAAAAAATATTTCCACATTTTTAACTATTGTTATAGAAAACTAGATAATTCAAACAGTATTACGCTTTTTCATGGTCTGTTCTATCGTTAACTGCCATTTCTCTTCATCATCTTAATTTATTTACAGTCTCTTCTGAAAGAAGGACATGCAGACATTGTGTGTTTGTCTGTACTAAAAGTTTATCCTTGTAAGCAGTTTGGTTCCAAATAATTCATCATTTGAGTACAGAAAGGATGTTTGGGGGAAAAATTGTTTATTTATTTAAAGAGTTAAATGTCTGAAGTTAAACAAGATCTTAAAAAGATCTGCAGAAGATCAACAGAAAATTTGTGCTTGGAATATGCTTTACTCAACTCTTATTCTGCAGATCCTGTAGGACTGGATACAATATTCCAAGGGTGAACTCCTAGAATTGGGAGGTGCCTCTGAAATCAGCGGGGTCGCACTCGCACTTCAGGACAAGATTTACAACACAGGCCTCCTTCTTCATCCAGCTTTGGTGTTGGATAGCTATATGACCTCAATGAGGTCTTTGATCGGCTTTGGCTGATAAACCTGACATACCATTTCCTAAAGACCTGGTATCAGTGATCCTTGTACTAGTAATCTTAGGTATGAATTATTGCAGTGAACTTAACTGCAAGTGACCCAGAATGCAACAGTGCTTCTAGGAGGGGCCACATCACCCCATATTGAAACAGCTGCATTAGTTTTCAAAGAATTTCTTTTCATTCCCCTTTAAGTTCCATGGTTGCAAAAAAACAATCATCCTATAAATGGCTAGAAGCAAATATTTTTGTTTCTTTCAGTACATTTTTCAGTACATGGTAATGTAGTTCAGAAGAGAATGTCCAATCTCCTCTTCATGAACCAAGCAGAGTATCCAGACTGGCTTCTAAATATAACCATGTATTTTTAGTGATTTGAAAATGAGCATCAATGTTTATTTTGTTGGAGCAGTTTTTGAAAGATGGCCATATGCCATCAAACATTTGGAGGCATAAGTCTTAAATCTCCCGGGAGCTTCACAATTGCCTTTCTTCACAGTTTGGTTTAGCTGAGATTATTTGGCCCAAGGCAGTTAGAAACTGGACTTCGGGAATTCAAGCTTACATTCCCAACACCATACGTACTTCTCATTCTGGTTTCTTCAGTGGTGACACTGTTGTGTCTTAGGTTTTTTAGCCACAAGCAATCAGGCTAAAGCTTATTTTAAATAAATAAATAATCATGCATTGAACTGTTCAAATTTTCTTACAACAGAATCAGCAGGAAAAGATATGTCAAAAAAAAAAATCCCAGAATTCAAGATATGTGGGCAGAGTACAAGTATCAAGTTTAAAGGACTGAGAAACAAAGTTTGGTCTAGGCAGTAGGAAAGGTCAGATCTTCAGCAAGTAAGCTGTAAGATTCAAGTTCGCGGCTCAGAGACCACAGAACATTATTGCTGATGCTGCTTCTGCCCCAGGCTAGTTTTAGGTATAGGCTTTATGAGGGAACTGTCTGGCTTCCACCAGGCACAAATTGTCCTGAAGCACAGTGCAGGACTACTTAGAAGCTCCTGACACTCGAGCAGACGATTAGTCCCTTGATGCTCTTTGCTGAAGTCTAGCAGCCCTCTCTCTGTATCCAATCTCAGCCCAGTGCCACTTATATGCTTGTAGACTTCAAGAATATGTAATTTCATCAGGGCTGTAGTCCAGAGATACATGATCCAAAATGGTGGGAGTTGATTCTGCCATGAATGAAGGTGACCACAGGACATTGCGACGGTCATAAATGCGAACCAGTTGCCAAGCACTCACATCATGATCATGTGAGGGTGGGGACGCTGTGGTGGTCATAAGTGTGAGGACAGGATGTATGTCAGGTTTTTCAGCACTGTCGTAAGTCCAAACCGTCACTACACAAGTGGTCATTAAGCGAGGACTACCTGTAATGCTGTGGGTTGAGATCCATGAAAGCTGATGGGGTGGTACATTTGTTTAAAGCTACAAGATGTGAGTTATTTTCTCTGCAAACATTAATTGTAATTATTTCTGTGGAAATCAGAAATTCTTTTTTCCATTATTTCAGAAAGTTATTTATTTTTGGAGCTAATATGTGTAAGAAAAAGAATTCCAGGCCTATTTTGCTGGTGCATAAAGCAAAGGGCTGAAGAGCAAGACGTTGCACTCTGTCCTCCTGCTCTTCTCGGTTTCTCACACGCCTTTGTCCACCCCTGTGAGCAGTGGTGGTCTAACCACACTTTTCATTTCCTGCCCTTGGAAATCTGGAGCACTCCCTCTCTCCTCCTCTTCACCTCTGATTTAACCCTCAGTGAGGCCAACACAAACATTTTTAAAAGATTTATTTCATGCAGCTCCTGACATTTGACATTAGTATTAAGGCCATCAGAACGTTCTCTTTTGCGTGCTCGTTCCTGAAACATGGGGGGAATACCGCAATCAAGTTTAATAGTTTATACAGTAATCCCTAACGGTCTGGCCAACTGTTGCCCTTTTCTGCCCTTTCTGTGGGGACTATGGAAACTTTAGGTGAGTAGAACTATCTGTGATAACTCTGAATTCTTAACAAATTAGTGTTTGTTACTGTTGACATTATGTATCTTAAAGAACAGATTACATCACTTGGAACCCAAGAAGTTTCTTTTGGATTAGTTTTGGGGTTCATGCTTCAATCCTACTTTTCATTTCCTCAATTTTCAAAGCTCAGAGGTGATAAAGAACCTTAATGAGCAAAAGGATCAGTGTGCATGTATAAGAAGGGAAGATAGATACGGTTTGGAGAAATCCCAAGATTCTCAAGTAAACACTGATCCTTAACGTCATGTTTTGGATTTTGGGTGCTATAACCATTACAGTTTAAACTCATGCTGAAAAGGGTTTATTCACCTCAGCATTTGAGAGCCCACGGTGATGCTGTTTGTGATTTTTATAGTATGTATTTGTTCTATACAGCTAGTCCTCACTTAACGACCATTCATTTAGCAATGGTTTGGACTTACAACGGCACTGAAAAAAACGACATACAACCAGTGCTCGCACTTACAATCATCACAGCATTCCCGCAGTGATGTGATCAAAATTTGGGCGCTTGGCAACCCATTAGCATTTATAACCATTGCAGTGACCCGCAGTCACATGATGGCCATTTTCAACCTTCCCAGCTGGCTTCCAGAAAGCAAAATCAATGGGGAACCATGTGGTTCACTTAACCACCACCACAAAAAGGTCATAAAATCAGGTTAGATTTGCTTAACAACTGCATTGTTTAGCAATCAAAATTCTGGCCCCAATTATTGTCGTTAAGCAAGGACTACTTGTAGTATTCTTCAGCAAAGAATCGTTACCTTGCCATGGTGCTGGAGCTTGAGCACCTCAATGATGCCATGAGCTAAACCGTGAAGGGCCACCCAAGACGGGAAGGTCATGACAGAGTGGTCAGACTAAATGCGATCCCTGGGGAAGGTAATGGCAACCCACCCCAGTATTCTTGACATGAAAACTAAATGGATCAGTACAACCAGAGATATGTCGGTATACTATCAGAAGGTGAGACCCCCAGGTCGGAAGATGGTCAAAATGCTACTGGGGAGGAACAGAGGATGAGTTCAATTAGCCCCAGACGTGATGACGCAGCTAGCTCAAAGCCGAAAGGACAGCTAGCGGCTGACGGTGCTGGTGGTGAACGGCGAATCCGATGTTCTAAGGATCAACACACCACTGGAACCTGGAATGTAAGATCTATGAGCCAGGGCAAATTGGATGTGGTTATTGGTGAGATGTCAAGATTAAAGATAGACATTTTGGGCGTCAGTGAACTGAAATGGACTGGAATGGGCCACTTCACATCAAATGACCACCAGATCTACTACTGTGGACAAGAGGACCTCAGAAGAAATGGAGTAGCCTTCATAATTAATAGTAAAGTGGCTAAAGCAGTGCTTGGATACAATCCAAAAAACGATAGAATGATCTTAATTCGAATTCAGGGCAAGCCATCTAACATCACAGTGATCCAAATATATGCCCCAACCACAGCTGCCGAAGAAGCTGAAGTAGAGCAGTTCTATGAGGATCTGCAGCACCTACTGGACAACACGCCTAAAAGGGATGTTATTTTCATCACGGGAGACTGGATTGCTAAGGTGGGCAGTCAAATGTCACCTGGAATTACAGGTAAGCATGGCCTGGGAGAACAAAACAAAGCAGGACATAGGCTGATAGAATTTTGCCAAGACAACTCACTCTGCATAACAAACACTCTCTTCCAACAACCTAAGAGACGGCTTTATACATGGACTTCCCCAGATGGACAACACCGAAATCAGATTGACTACATCCTTTGCAGCCAAAGGTGGTGGACATCTATACAGTCAGTAAAAACAAGACCTGGAGCTGACTGTAGTTCCGATCATGAACTTCTTCTTGCACAATTTAGGATCAGACTAAAGAGATTAGGGAAGACCCACAGATCAGCTAGATATGAGCTCACTAAAATTCCTAAGGAATATGCAGTGGAGGTGAAGAATCGATTTAAGGGACTGGACTTAGTAGATAGGGTCCCAGAAGAACTCTGGACAGAAGTTCGCAACATTGTTCAGGAGGCGGCAACAAAATACATCCCAAAGAAAGAGAAAACCAAGAAGGCAAAATGGCTGTCTGCTGAGACACTAGAAGTAGCCCAAGAAAGAAGGAAAGCAAAAGGCAACAGTGATAGGGGGAGATATGCCCAATTAAATGCAAAATTCCAGAGGTTAGCCAGAAGAGATAAGGAATTATTTTTAAACAAGCAATGCATGGAAGTGGAAGAAGACAATAGAATAGGAAGGACAAGAGATCTCTTCCAGAAAATTAGAAATATTGGAGTTAAATTCCAGGCAAAAATGGGTATGATCAAAAACAAAGATGGCAAGGACCTAACAGAAGAAGAAGAGATCAAGAAAAGGTGGCAAGAATATACAGAAGACCTGTATAGGAAGGATAACAATATCGGGGATAGCTTTGACGGTGTGGTCAGTGAGCTAGAGCCAGACATCCTGAAGAGTGAGGTTGAATGGGCCTTAAGAAGCATTGCTAATAACAAGGCAGCAGGAGACGACGGCATCCCAGCTGAACTGTTCAAAATCTTGCAAGATGATGCTGTCAAGGTAATGCATGCTATATGCCAGCAAATTTGGAAAACACAAGAATGGCCATCAGACTGGAAAAAATCAACTTATATCCCAATACCAAAAAAGGGGAACACTAAAGAATGTTCAAACTATTGAACAGTGGCACTCATTTCACATGCCAGTAAGGTAATGCTCAAGATCCTGCAAGGTAGACTTCAGCAATTCATGGAGTGAGAATTGCCAGATGTACAAGCTGGGTTTAGAAAAGGCAGAGGAACTAGGGACCAAATTGCCAATATCCGCTGGATAATGGAAAAAGCCAGGGAGTTTCAGAAAAACATCTATTTCTGTTTTATTGACTATTCTAAAGCCTTTGACTGTGTGGACCATAACAAATTGTGGCAAGTCCTTAACGATATGGGGATACCAATTCATCTTCTATGCCTCCTGAAGAATCTGTATAACGACCAAGTAGCAACAGTAAGAACAGACCACGGAACAACGGACTGGTTTAAGATTGGGAAAGGAGTACGGCAGGGCTGTATACTCTCACCCTACCTATTCAACTTGTATGCAGAACACATCATGCGACATGCTGGGCTTGAGGAATCCAAGGCTGGAGTTAAAATCGCTGGAAGAAACATTAACACTCTCAGATATGCAGATGATACCACTTTGATGGCTGAAAGCAAAGAGGAACTGAGGAGCCTTATGATGAAGGTGAAAGAAGAAAGTGCAAAAGCTGGCTTGCAGCTAAACCTCAAAAAAACCCCAAGATTATGGCAACCAGCTTGATTGATAACTGGCAAATAGAGGGAGAAAATGTAGAAGCAGTGAAAGACTTTGTATTTCTAGGTGCGAAGATTACTGCAGATGCTGACTGCAGTCAGGAAAGCAGAAGACGCTTAATCCTTGGGAGAAGAGCAATGATAAATTTCGATAAAATAGTTAAGAGCAGAGACATCACACTGACAACAAAGGCCCGCATAGTTAAAGCAATGGTTTTCCCAGTAGTAACATATGGCTGTGAGAGCTGGACCATAAGGAAGGCTGAGAGAAGGAAGATCGATGCTTTGGAACTGTGGTGTTGGAGGAAAATTCTGAGAGTGCCTTGGACTGCAAGAAGATCAAACCAGTCCATACTCCAGGAAATAAAGCCAGACTGCTCACTTGAGGGAATGATATTAAAAGCAAAACTGAAATACTTTGGCCACATAATGAGAAGACAGGACACCCTGGAGAAGATGCTGATGCTAGGGAGAGTGGAGGGCAAAAGGAAGAGGGGCCGACCAAGGGCAAGGTGGATGGATGATATTCTAGAGGTGACGGATTCGTCCCTGGGGGAGCTGGGGGTGTTGACGACCGACAGGAAGCTCTGGCGTGGGCTGGTCCATGAAATCACGAAGAGTCGGAAGCGACTAAACGAATAAACAACAACTTGTAGTATTACATTTTAATGTATTATTGCATTATCATTGTATATTACATAGTATTTTATAAAGTATTTATATTTTGTACAATATTTAATGAATTGTTCATTTTGTACATTGTCTGACAGTGCATTCCATGAGAGGAAGTACATATACATTTTTGAAAAAAAAATACTATATATACTGTATATTTAATTCTTGGCATATGACACAGTTCTGCAGACGTATATAAGAAGGACAGAATATGGTATTGAGTGTGGTAATTCAGATTATTGAAGATCTTTGCTGGATTCTTTTTATTAGAACAAATTTATAGCCATAATAGCTTAAAAGCTGGACTTAACCAGAATATTGACAATATTTATTAAAAACTTAGATCTTGTACAGATTGACAGGAAAGATTTAAGTATCTTATCCCTGCTGAATTCTTTCAAGATGTTATAATTTGCCTTTACAAGACAGGCTACTATCGGTAATCATGCGACTACTTTAATAAATGCCTCTGCTATAAGGTACTGTTTCATCAACATTTAAAGCCAGCTCCTGGTTGACCATGGTTTTGTATCCTTGCAAGCAGAACTCCAGTATCATGAATCTTTTATTGTGATAGGACTATCACATGGGTAGTCACTCTTTATATGTCCTAATGTTCTACAGGTTGCCATGTTGAGATTGCACACATGAACTTGCACATTTACCCATTCTTATGGCCTTCATACCTTTTTTTAATAAGAATTTTAATAAGTTTAAAGCAAAGATAATAACTACAAAAAAGCAAAAAACTACAAAAGGAAAAAAACTTAAAAAGTATAAAACAGAAGAAGAGGAAAAAAACTTTAAGGATTACATAAAGAAATGACTTCCAACTTTCAACACCAAGAATATACAGCAATTTCCATAATTAATCACTTACTCTATATCAAACCAAGATCACATTATTTCTATAAATCATTCCATTAACACATTATAAAAATCACTAAATACAATTGTTCCTTCCCCTTATATGAAAAGAAAAAGAAATATACTGTATAAACCTCCAAATCAACTCCCCCCCAAAAAACAACAATTATTTGATTATTACCTTCCTACCACTATTCTGTATATTTCTGTCCACTATAACAAAAATCAATATGTAAAAACATATAAATTATCTACTTTTATAATTAATACTATAACAATCTTAACCCTATTAAACCTAAAACCAGGCAATTATTATTATACCTTATAAATCTTAAAAATCAAACAAATCTTAAAAGCAATCCAGTAAATTTTGATCCAAATCATTAAAGAAAAATAGAATCCCAAGCCTTAAAATCTATCAAGATGAACATTCTTAATTCTTTACCCCACTTAAAAGTATACCAAAGCATTTACATATCTCCTTAGTACACACAGGGCATTTTTCATACAGAAATCAAACAGCCCAACTGCCCCCCTTTAGGAACTCAGACTTCTCAGCAGAAAACTTCCCACAGAGCAAAGTCTCTTCTTTCCCATAACATTCCATCTGAAAAACAACTCCATTTGTAATTTGCAACTCAGACTGTCCTTTTAACCCCTTCAACACCAGAATATAATCTTTGCTTGGCATTTCATCAAAGGCATCAATCTTGCTGTGAGTAGTAAAATCTTCAATTTCTTCCACAACATTTTCAGCCAGATGACACATTTTAAAGCGATATTTTCCACAATGTCCAAATATCTTGCTAGATAACTTGACAGGAATCAGAAAAAAATCTGCTTCAGCTCAGAACGAAACTCTGAGAAAGTCTCCTCAAGATCCTCCATGTTACAGGCAATAGATTATAGCACCCACTAAATACTTGACTGGCAGATGTAGGAGTTAATGAGTTAATGGAAGATCTCTGAAAGTTGTTGACAGAAGAGAAAGTATGCTAACAAGCAGCTCCCAGGGAAAGTGAACAAAAAGCTGAAGATTCAAAACAGCAGATTCAACGTATAGGAAAATATTAAATCCTTCGAATTCAATACCAAAATAATAGCAGGGAGGCAATTATTTAATCTCAGTCCTCCTAAGTGTTTAGATGGGAAAACAAGTCAAAGCTTAAAAAGATTTTTAAAAATTAATCCAGAAGTAATGATAGGCACCAAGAGAGTTCACTTCTCCTTGCTGTAGAAAGCCTCTCTTAGGGTACGTAAACTCAATATATATATATATATATACACATATATATAAATTGAGTGGATTAGAAATGGGGTGGCTCGACTTAGTGTCCCTTTAAGGCTACAGCATGGTTAGGAAATGATGACATCCCAAACTCCCAGCGTCTCTTACTGGATTAGCGCTAACACTGTTTGTGATCCTCTGGCTGCGAAGCGCTGTTTAGGAGTTCAAATGGGATGATTCCTAGCATTTTCTGTCCATGAAATTGCTCTAGGGCTTCAGGAAAAGCCTGCCTGAGCCCGGAAAAAAAGCCGCATTGTCAGATCTGCCCATGGAGCTTGCAGGCACAGCTGTTCAGTTGGCCATATTCCCACCAGAAGCCCTGGCCTTCATACCTTGTCCCCTTCCCTCCAAATGATTTGCTGCCACTAATAGTGGAAAAACAATGGTCTGGTCCCTGCCAGGAGTTGGCCAAGTAATCACTTGGTTGTGAGAATTCATAATGCATTAATTTCTTGCTAGTAATGGAATCAAGAAACCAGCAGTCCATTTTCAGCTGGCCACATGATTGTGTTAATTAATTGACCATTGAAAAATGTGGTCAAGGCCTCACTGGCTTTGGAGTACACTTTATTATGGATGAAGGATGCAAGTGGCCCTTACTAAGACTAGTCTGATGGCTCTCCTACCAATGGGGATATATTCAGAAGTCTTTCCTATTATAGTTCCGAATGCTCCAATTTTAAATTTCATTATTTTGAAAGGGTGCATTTTTCCCCTATAGAATTCTAGAGAATTGATGGGACTTTCTCCCTTTGCAGTTGTACTGTTAATACTTCATTGATCTACAAGATGCAAAAATATTTACAACAATTGTTGCTCAACAGCTTGGTGATATAGCATTGAAGACCATCCATTTGCACCAAATGGGATTCATTACATCATGACCACTTGCTGCCTCAGTGAGGAAAGGTTTAAATATTAGTCGACATAGTCAGAAACTATGTCAGAGACAGGAAGCTCTGGCGTGGGCTGGTCCATGAAGTCACGAAGAGTCGGAAGCGACTAAACGAATAAACAACAACAGTCAGAAACTCAAACTGCTGAATGGCCCTTATCTCATTAGTCCTGGATGTGGAACAACGATCCTTTATAAAATAAATTTCAGATAAGATACAGAGAATAAGTTTGTTTGTGTGTTGCATGAATTATACAGCTATAATTTTGTAAAAATCGTAGTTAATGGATATAAAATACATGGCTTTCCATCCACTAAAGGTAAAGGTAAAGGTTTCCCTTGACGTAAAGTCCAGTCGTGTCCGACTCTAGGGGGCGGTGCTCATCTCCGTTTCTAAGCCTTGGAGCCGGCGTTGTCATAGACACTTCCGGGTCATGTGATTCCATCCACTAGAGGCTTAAAATAGAGACATGATGTGTGCTCTTTATCTTTGCTTTTGAATCCTTCACAAATAAAATATATACCGTTTCATCCCCATTACATTGACCCGACCCACCTGATCATGCAGAGAGGGCATGTTATGGACCCCCTCTGTAAGAGAATTTCATTTGGCGGGGTCCAGGAGGCAGGCCTTCTTTGCAGTAGCTCCCGCCTTGTGGAACATGCTGCCCCCGGAGGTGAGGCCGGCCCCGTCACTCCCGACTTTCCGGAAGAACCTGAAGACTTGGCTCTGCCACCTTGCTTGGGGCAGGAAGGGGAGTAGTTATCCTTGGGGAGGGCTGGCGCCTTAGTGTGCTCCCCACATACAGTACATATGAACTGAATTAGATCTTTTACCGCCATCTGGATTTTACCTTTTATTTTTATTTTTATATTTTGTATTTGTATTTATATTTTATATACTGTTTATGGTTTTATTGTTCTTAACTTGTTTGGCTTTCTTGTAAAGCACCCCCAGAGTCCCTCTTCCGTGGGGAGATGGGTGGTGGCAAAATCTGAAGAATAAAATAAATAAATAAAAATATTCATATAATAGAATTCACATATTTAAATTAAAGATAGGGAGTTCCAAGTTGGACTTTTTTCAGATGATACGTTATTCTATGTATTAAACTGTTAACCCTCTTTATAGGGCCTTGCAGTTCGTACAAGATCCCATTGCTACATAATCCTTTAATCTATGTAAACTCACTTTTTCCCCGTCTTTAAATTGTTCTTATTAATCTTCATGAAAAAATTAAGTCTCCATAGATTAAAATATCTGTATAGTAATGGATAAACTATGAGGGGAGCATTTAAGTAATTGTTCAGTTATCATCAAACGTAACTGGATATAAACCTACTAAAGACTTTATTTCACATGAAACTTGAAAATAAATCTGAAGGTGAGGAGGCCAGTTTCCTGACTTTACAATCTTTCACAACATTCCCATCCTCTCATATTTTTCAGTGTGAGGCAAGGAATGGGTGAGAAGAAGCTAGGGATACATAACCAGCAAGGAGTACAGTAGAATCTCAGTTAACTGGCACCCACGGGGATTGGTAGATGCCGGATAAATGTAGTTTCCGGTTGCTTGAGGGTTACTATTAAAAAAAGGCGTGCCAAGTTTGGACTTGCCTTTCTGCTAGAGAAGGATCGGCTGATCCCTTTCTGGCAGAGGGGTAGGTTTGGGCTTGGCGTGCTGCGCTGCGCCGGTTCAGTCCCCTTCTAGCGGAGGGGTGGGTTTGGGCTTACCTTTAAAAAGGTAGGCTTGGACTTGCCTTTCTGCTGCGGGGGGGATTGGATCAGCATGGCACGGAGCGCCAGGTTTGGGCTTGCCTTTCTGCTGGGGGTTGGGGATTGGATTGGTGTGGTGTGACGCGCCAGGTTTAAACTTATCTTTCTGCTAAAAATTGATTTTATTTAAATTTTTATTTAACATATTATTTCTTTACTTTTGTGCCGGTTGCTTGAGAGTGCCAGTTGCTTGAGTTCCGGTTAACCGAGATTCTACTGTATTAAGTGTTTCCAAATTGCCCTGATAATTGGAAGCTGGATTCAGAAGATGTTCATAATACATGCTGACAGAGAAGAATGCATGACGTTTACTGGCTTATTTGTATAATTAAGCTTAACTGTTGAGATACACTGTCCCCAGTGCAGTTCCCTTGTTTGGCCAGAGCTGGACATTGGTTCCCAGGTTGGACCCATGCCTTATATTCATCATGCTTCCAGTTCAGGACACGTTGCAACTCAAATTTCTTAGCAGTGCTATAGATACTGATCTCAACTTGCCCAGTTGTGTTTGTCAGCTTTTATAAAATTTTGTCCAAAGTCAATAACTCTGAGGTTTTGGTACAGAGGTGTGGTATACTTAGAGGAAGCAATTTCTAGTTCAAGTCTGTGACTGATAATATGCCACACTCCTTTCTTGTGACAGGTTGTTGAATTCCATAAAGCCTGGATTGGTCAAAAAGATCAATAGATTGCCAACTCCCGTTGCAGGACTGGTGAGTATCTGTGAGATGCTTCAGTTGTCTTGTTTACTTCTCATTGTTGTGGTTCTCCTGAGATCTCTTCCAAAAAGGTAACATGAGCACATCTATTAAACCTGGACAGCCCTGCTGAGAAAAATTCCAGTTATTGTTTGGCCAGTTTTAGCTTCATTTGATCTTTTTTCATCAAAAAGGTAGATTTCTTTTTTAACTTATGGTATGATAATGGGGAAATTCTATCTAAAGTAATGGATATTTGCTTTATGCTTTATACATAAGCTTATTTATTTCCTAGATATAGCAGCTCTCATTCCAGTATTAGATTCTTCTATTTTATCAGAAGCATTTTGGAATATTTGTTTCTTTTTAATCGCTTTTTAATGTGATAAAATAACAAAAATAAAGTGATAAATGAGGTTCTGAAATAGAGGCCCACCACTGGTTTTTGGCAGACTTTTGAAAAATTGTCCTAAATTTCCAAGCTAACTTGAGATTCTTAATTTTAATTGAAGTAAAGCAGTCCATATAGATGTCATCTTAAAGAAATTTCAGTTACCCAGAAAAAAAATAGGTTGGATATGAAAAACAAATCTTATATTTTATTAACTGTATCTTATTAGTTTATGTTTCTGACATTCTTAAAGATTAAAAAAATAGTCCTGAACTATTCTAAGCTTATTTGGAATGGTCTTTAATAACTGGTTGTTGATTCTTCTTTCTACATTTTTTGGCATTTGAACAAAAAGTAGAAAAAACATAATGCACAAGTGTATTTGTTGATACTCAACCTTAGGAAATTCTTTTTGCCATCACTATCTGATTTTGGATTGATAATTCCTTTGATTAGGACCTGTTCCCTATTTTTGTTCTTGGTTGAGTTTGGAAAATAATCAGGATTGGGCCTGTTCAGTATTTGGATGGGAGTCCACCAAGAAATGCCAGAGCTCTAGCCCAAATCAAAGGCAGAAGATATCTCAGAAAAGGCAATCGCAAACCACTTTCCTTCTGTCACCAATACCATTCAGTGGTTGAGTCCATACAGTATTGCGATGGAATCTGAAAGACCCACCCTGACCACTCAAGCGATAAATAGTGAGGGCGGGAGTTTTATACTTCAGACTTGCAAGATTCAGTTATGGTAGCTTTACAATGAAGTAGAATTAGTTCATCTAGTCGTATTTCCTGTCTGGTTTACCTGGAGGGGCTGACAAGTATTCACTCTGCTCCAGGAAAAGTTGAGCTTGGCTTGAAGGCATCTTTATTGTTAGGCCCATCTCCCCCCTTTTCCAACTTTGGTTTTTGCTGCAGTGACTATTTCTTTGATTCTTCAAGTCAACACAATAAGAGAACGCACATTACATGAAGTCAGTCTTCTCCATCTGTTTGCAACTTTCCCACCAACGATATGTAGACTTCTTTGCCCTTAGACCTCATGGGAAGTTCCAGCTCATGGATATGATAGTTTAGCCAACCTGTTGGAAGGCAGACTGCACCCTCACTGGTGGCATTTTTTTCCCAGTGGTTCTTTGAGGACCATTTCTCCTCCTTTTTCTTCTTGCTTGTAACAGGTTCTGTCCCTTCCCCACAGCCACTTGCTACTCCTTGAGCATCACTTACCTTCTTTCTCTTCACATTCAACTTATTCAAAAAACACCCAAGAGAAGTTAGAGCTGAAATCCAGCTCTGTGGCAGAGGGGCTGCTTTTGAACAAATGTTGATGGTCTGAAGTCACAAGGCAACATTTACACAGAAGGGCCTTTCTCTTTTGCCCAGCGTTTTTCCCCCAGTCTGGGAAGAGTCACTGAAGAAGGAATTTCTTGTTGTTTAGGGCTTATCTTTTGTTTGGCTGGGTTGAGATACATTTATAGCATTACTTCAGTTCCCTACGCTATTCCTATGGGAATTCAGACATTTACTGCAGAGGGTGTGTGAAAAAGGAGTTGGGAATAATAGTAGGAAATAGCAAAGGCAAAACTAAATGGTTGAACTATAAGTGCCCTTTGGCACCTGGCTCTGTTTGGCTCTTGGTTGCAGCTCTAATGAAGGAAACCCAGTAAGTGGCAATGTTGGTTTGTGGATTTGCCTTTGAAATATTTGGTGCGGACCAACAGAAAACAGCATTGTCTATAGCATTGTCAACCTGGGCAACATTAAGATGTGTGGACTTCAACTCCCAGAATTCCCCAGTGAGCCATGCTGGCTGGGGAATTCTGGGAGTTGAAGTCCACACATCTTAACATTGCCCAGGTTGAGAAACACTGGTCTATAGTATACTCACAGTTCTGATAAATAGCTGCAAGTTTCAAAGAGAGAGAGCACCATAATTGGTAATAATAAAGAGGGATCCCTGGAAACCAGATGTTTATTGAACTGTTTATTTTTTAGCTTTGTTTTGGTAGAGGAATGTATAGGAACTTGTTGGGGAAAAATTGGGATGGAAAGCACAGCTACACATCTTTTTGTTGAAATACTGCATTTCCCCAGAAGAAAGATGATCTTGAATTTAAAGAGATTCCCACCAAGGGAAAAGAAGAGAGAAAAAGGATTATAAATATAGAGAAGAAGAATGTGGAACACCCAGTTTCCCCACACTGTCACAAGCTGAAAGGAATCCTAAATATTTAGTCCCTTTCTCCTCATACACAGAAGCATACAAGACACAGACACATACCCCCAGAGGTGTCTGAAGGGGTGGGATGGGGTCAGAAAAATCAAGATGGTGGCCACAATCAAATACCTGCTCATTTTTTATGGGTATCACATGCAAAGCACTTAAAAAGACGGCAGGTCTTTTCTTGAGGCCACCATCTTGATTTTTTTGAGTCCCCATGCAGACCTCTTTACACAGACATGTATATTCCCCTTATATCATCCAGCAGAAATCATAAGGAAAAATTAGGAAGGAAATGAGATAAGAGGAAGAAGCTAATGGCATGGAAAGGAAAAAAGGGAGAAAAACGAAACTGGGCCATAGGGGAAAGAACCACTTGGGCTGAAGAGAGAGAGAGAAAAAAGAAAAACTCTGTTGAGCATTACAAGAAGTCTTATCACTCAGCAAGCGAGCAGCCTCTCCTATGCCATGGCTGACCTTCAAACTAGGTTTAGAGACATTCAAGCTTTTTACTGTGGTATCTACAGGCATTTTTACTTCCTGCCCCTTCCTTTGTTTTCAACAACCTCTTCTCATATCAGAAAAGATAAGATCATATCCTCAATTCACAGGCATGTCAGTTAGTTGCATAAAATTTCTGAATGGTGTATGAATATGAATAAGAGATTTTGGGGGTGGGGGGGCTGTGGTGTGTGTGTGTGTGTGTGAGTAAAGTTATTGTTGTAACCACAGGTCATAACATTGTGTGTGCGTGTGTTCAACATTACATCGGCCAAGTAATTAGTTAAATCTGTTTCCAGGTGGAATGTTATATGAAAAAGATTGATAGCTGTATTTTATAATGGATTACAATTACACAACAGGAAAAAAAGTGTTGAAGAATTTGTATGGGTGTAGACATTGGCAATTAATCAGGATTTTCATTTTTGATTTGGAAAGAATGTTATGCCAGTTAGTGAATAACAATTTCTTTCATTTTTTGCATTCAAGCCACAAAAAAGACTTTTTCAGTTTTTCATGGTACCTTCACTTTATAATTCCTTCCATTATTGCTAGTGTGACTGTTTAACACCATTTTATTGGGCAAAATTCTATTTTATATTCGCATAATATAGTACCTCATTTTAATCCTTATTTTGCCAGGAATGAAGTTTTGTTGTGTCTCAATACTTACAGTAGGTGGACCTGAGATTTAACTATAGTTGATTGAATAAACCTTGGCTGGGTTTGCATGATACATTAAGTCACATTTCACAAACAGCACTTGTTGCATTCACACAAAAACACTAAGCCAAAATAGAACTTACCATAATATGGCTTATTGCAGACTTTCTGCAATTGTGGATAACTAAGCAAAAATTTGGAAAATATGAGAACCGGTCAATTAAACTTCCCTTTTCTATGCTGTTACCATTAAGAGTATGGGAATGTACTTTTATGGTGAATAAAATAATGATGCTCCTCCCATTTCTGTACACTTTTCTATCCCCTTCATTTATTTTTGTTAGAATATAAGTGCAGATGCCAAAAGAATTAAAAGCTAAAGTAATTAATAGTAACTTCTAAATCCTAGTCCACTAAGGATATAAGATTCTAAAATGTAATGTACTGAAGTATCTAATTACTAAGTTGTTAAAATATTGACATTGGGAAGATAATGCAGACCTTAAAACTACATCATTAATAATAATTAGGTTAGAAAAAAAATATTCAAAAACTTCAAACATTAAAAAAAATTATATTAAATTGTATTAAAAACCTACTGTAGCCAAAATGGGTAGCTGAATAACTATGAATAACTCCCTCTTTAAATCCTCCCATTCAAAACGATCATTCATCTTTGCCATAGAAAATCCACATCATCCCTGAAGACAGTTGTCTCTCAAATTGTGCTGAATTTTCAGCAATTATTCCAAATAAAGTATTTTAAGATATACTTACAAGGATCTTACGCCTTAATACCCTGCATTATATGCATTATTTCCATAGTTTTATGTAGTTTTTCTACATAACATTATTTCTAATAATTTGAGGTAGCCAACACCTCCATTTTAATTTTTTTTTTAACTAAATTTTATATCAAAGATGTAATCCAACTGTTTGAAATGGGGACTGAGGATGCAAGCAGGCACTGATTTGCCCATCTGACTCTTGGCATGAGGAGGGAAGTGTGGTGAAGTGGTGCCTGGGGTCTGGACAGATGGTTCCCCACATGCCCCAAGGGTCAGGCAGATATGGCCCCCCTGCTCCTTCTGACCCCCTTCCCACATTCACCAAGTCAGCTGGGGCAAACGAGGAGGCTGCTGCTGGTCCACTGGCCGCACTTGGAGAATCACTTCCTAAGCGTTTTTTGTGAATCAGGATAGAGTAATTATGGTTCTTTATACCGTTTTTCTTAACCCAAAGTCACCATAAGAGACAAAAGAGCTGTTTATCCATTTCGGGTTTAATTCTGTGCTCCCCAAACTGCTTCTCCTTCTGTGGGGAGAAGTTATAGGGATCTCACCACTTTCTATCCATCTGGGAGGAATGGTCTTTATATTTGCATTAAAAACCAAGAAGGAAAAACCAGGCAAGTCTGGGTAAAAGGTAGGTTGACTCTCATTTTATCTAATTTTTCAGTATTTTGATATCCCGCAGGGATTTCTGTGGACACAGACAAAAGATACAGTAGTATGTTAGATATTTCTGTAAATGGATTGCAACAGAGAGCTGTGGAACCTGTGGTGTAGACTGCCATTGCTAGGCAATTACTTCCTATGACTGACCCCATGGTTAACCTCTGAAAACTCAGCTTAAAATGACAACTGTGGTTGGAACTGTGAAATTTATTTTGGCTCTTCAAAGGCTACTCCAATGGTTGGAGAGTTGTGGTTGAAGTACAGAAGAAGAATGGAAGAAAAGAGGTTAAAATACAAGCTTTTCCTAAGGGAGTTTTGTTTTGTATATCTGACTGCTCATTTTATACTAAACTTTCTGGGACTCAACAGATTCATTTTCCATTCGGTCCCCCCCTTCCCATTCCTTTTTGAATTATGGCTCTTATAGGAACAAAGAAACTTTCCAAGCGGAACCTTTTCTTCTTCCTCAGTTCAGCAATATGCATCTCATTTTTATTAAAATAACAACCTACTTGGTTGAAAATAAAATGCCATATAAATAATGGAATCCTTTTTATTTGTTATCTCAGAAGACTAAAACCATCTGCTAAAGTCAGCAGATGCTTTTGTGTCTCTGAACAGAGAAATTTAAGGAAATGGCATTTGAAGAGAGGAAAATAAAACCAGTCTAGTTGGGGAAATTGGCAGGTTTATTGGGCTGAGAATTTCTTCATAAACCTTGTTTATCCTCTTCTGCAGACTAAAATATTCAACTTCTGCTGGTGGAGGAGCACAAGTTGGATATGAACAATTGTAGTGTATAATCAGAAAAAGGATCCACTTTTCAAAGATGATTTTGGGTTCTATCTGCCTGTTTGTTAGCTAGGCCTGCATTACTTCATTTTTGATCTGAATAACTAAGAACAAAGGTAGCTTTTAAAAATAGCACTCATTGTTGTACTGACAACATTGTCCATCAAGATACTGCTTTTCTTCCTTTTTGTGACCCTGTTAAGTCAGGGTTCTGGTCAACATACCCAGAGGACAGCACAAGTTGGGGAAGGCTACAATCTACAAAATGAAAACAAGGGCCACCCCCAGTCTACCTATGTGAAATACCTTGGTGGTGTAATGTTCAATGGCAAAACAAAAGGCATGATATATCGATGTGGCTCCATTTGTTTGTGAACCTAACATCCTTTTGACAAGTATTTATTCCATTGCATCTGTTTCAGAAAGATAAAAGGACACAACTGCATTTATTATCCCCTTGCTCTTCCTGCATCTTTTAAATATCCAAATGCATCTATGAATGTAATGGTGTTTCCCAGTAATAATATCTTATCTTTTCAGGTATGTTAGTACAAAGGCCAAGGATGGTCCGTTTCTGAATAGGTTGGAGGAGGCAAAGGTTTCCAGCTTTCTACTGTTTTAATATCAGCAAGAGCCAAATGTCAATCCTCTCCTCTAAATTAGGCTGCTGAAATGAAGAAGGCCTGGGATTTGATTTCTGTGTAGAAGAGATACAAAGTTCACTCAGTTCTGGTTCTTGAAACTAATTCTCAGGCCAAGAAAAGTTTCATTCTGAGTGAATGAGATTCAGTTCCACTTGATGGATCTTGAGGTCTAATGGAGAGAGATAGTGACAGTTGAGAAGATTCAGGACACCTGCTTGCTTCTGATCTAAGGCTCTATTGGATTCATGTTTGGAGTTTTTACACAGTGCTTTGACCAACTGGTGGACATATTAAAGCCAAAATGCTAGGAATATGCCATTCCTCCACAAAGCCCAGTCTTAAATCATAAGCTAAACTTGACATCTTTAACCCAGGATCTGAAGCATGTTTTAAGAAAGGAAGAATTTGCTCCAGGGAGGCGGAATATCTTTAAAGCACAAGGACGTCTTCCCAAGATTGCCTCCACATTTATGAAGTGTAGTTTTCAGGGAGGCATTGTCTGTCCTGGCTCAGTCTGAAATGGCAGTCCCTCTTTTGCAGATCCAGCCCTCTGCAAATAAACAACAGCAGAATAGGCTTGTTTAGACAGCTCCTATTGCTTTTGGGAGCCCCTGAGCCTTTTTCTCTTTCCATTCTCTCTTTCTTTTCCCACCTCAGCCTTTGCCAAATGCTGACAGTATTTTTTTAAAGATGGGAATTTAAAAAATGCAAAATAATTAGATGTGTTCAAAGATACCCAGTTTGTATAGATCTGATGGATGAATTTAGATGTTCTTAATACAAAGATAATGTTAAGCCAAGCACCCACACTCCTTTGAATCTATGGCTCTGCATTGAGAAAACAGAATGGCTGCAGTCTAACATACGGTTGTGCATACTTAAATCCCATTGGTTTAAGTAACCTAGAGTTGGATTTTAGCCAGTGTCTTTCATTCTGTTGCTTAGGACTGAGCTTAAAGAAACAAATGATAAAAGGGGGAATCATTGAGCCATCTGAAAGTAAAATAGTCTGGTCAGAAAATAACCTCAAAGCAAAATTTCTTCTGTGTCCCTGTAGCTTTTTGATGGAGAAGAGCTTAGAAAGTAATCTTAGAAATTAACATGGAATAGAAATGCCAGAATTTACTGTACAGTAGGCTTAATTCCGTTCTCTCTTTCCCCTACAAAAGATGGAGACTTAAGAATTTGTTAATGTGCATATCCATTCATAAGTTTTGTCTGTTAGTTGTTAATGCTATTTGTCATCCAAGTTCCCATGTACAAACTCATGCATGACTGCCTTGTGTACATATGAATAATAACTTTTTTAAATAGGTGAATGAGGACAGACACCTAGAATTTTTATTACATTCCTAGTGTTCCTTGTTTGTTCATCACAATAGTTTCATTATACTTTTTCTTCTTAAACTGCTATATTACAGATGGAAGAGGTACCATCAAAAGCCTAGCAAGAGCATGTCATAGCTTGGTGTGCCTCTAACCTTTCACCTATGACAGCTTTGGTATCCTCCAGACATGGTTTTCAGCTCCCAGAACCCTCAGCTGGCACAGAGCTCTATGAGTATTTTCCCTGTGTTACTGGTCCATAAAACATTACAAAGTGGAAAAACTTGTAGTTGAGCCTCTTGTATATCTCACATCTTTGCGATACTAAAATCTGTACATGATGGTCCTTAACATTTTTGGGCCAGTGGGTGTTTTTAGAATTTGGGGAGCATGTTATGGGCACATTCACAAAATGTATGCCATAGTGGGTGGGACCAATAAAAAGCCACATACATCAAGAGATAGAAGCCACCAGTCATTCTGGTTTCTGAGTATTCCTTTACCATCTGCATGGCCCCAACGAAATTGTTTTGCACTGTACTACTTTTCATTCATATTTATTTTCATTAAATGAATCTAAAATAATAAAACTAGGCAATTCAGAGAGCTTGCCAGTACCAAAACGTAGATTAGTAGGCACATTATCTTCCCCAGCCTAGAGAACCAGCGTGGTATAATGGCTAAAACGCAGGATTTAAGAGGAGGGAAGTGCAGTTTCTAGTCCTCTCAATAGACACAGAAGCTGGCTGGGTGGCCTTGGGCCAGTTCCTTCCTCTCCGCCCTAAACAGTGTAACTGGCTGAAAAACAAACCCCTCACAGCATTGTGCATGGATGGCTTTGCAAGTACAGTGCAAGCCAGCAGACCCTGAAACTAAGTGGGGCAAAAATTATACACCTATCACCTCCTCCTTTCTTTCACTGGCATGAAGATACATCCCAACACCTATTGTACAATAGGTGCCGATGCTCAAGTGGAAAGATTGACTAATAATAATACTCATTTAAGGCGAATCTACTGATGTCCAGGAGACCTTGGCCATCTCTTCGGATATAAGGTTGACATAAATAAAAGGAATAGTAAGAATATGTAAATAGTCTGTATGTTCTGCCATTTGGGAAAAATAAATGGATTCCTGCTTGAATAAGACTCTGGGCAAGAATCAGTAATTGTCATATATAACTGACATGAGAAAGACTGGTAAAAATGAATGTAGGTCCAAGAAGTAGCTACTAATAAGTTTAGTCACTGGGAAGTCATGCTACTGAATGATATAGAATAACAGGGACATACTTTAAATTTTGACCAATTGGGGTCAAAGAAAAACATTTCTGTTCATTGTATTTTGATTCCCCTGTCCCTAGATTATCTTTTCATTCCTCTGTTGACTATTGGGCACTGTCTTGTTCTTTCTTTTTGTGTCTATTACCATTTCTGCAAGAAAGAACAAAAGAAAGAAAAACACGGGCTATTTTTTGCATTAATTTGGTAACTATATTCAGATAGTTTCCACTGCAGAAGAGCCAGGTCACAGTTCACGTTAATCTCTACTTTGACAATGAGACATTCTACAGTGCCTAGAGTGAGAGATGGGGGTATGTTTCACCTTATGTACTCTGAAATAATAACAACAAAAGTAGTAGTAGTAGTAGTAGTAGTAATAATAATAATAATAATAATAATAATATCCAGTTATGCAAATTGCAGTGGCTTAAATATTAGGGGAAATTCAGTATGAAGTATTTGTTTAGATAACAAGGGCTTGTAGCTTGGCAATCAGGATACAAAAGAGAGCTGTGCATGGCAAGTAATAAACAGTTTAAGGATAAACAGCTCACACTGATTTATCCCAATCATTTTGGCACTTGATCTCACAGGAAGAGCTTAATGAAAAAAAACATCTGATGGGAGCTGTTGTTACCGAAGCACTAAAAACATTGTGCAGTGCACAGCTTGAGGTGTCCCAAGTCCTGCCTTTGTTCTTAAGCTACTGCTGATTAAATGGATTATAAATTCTGCTACTTCTCTGGATAGTCCAAGGATTAGCGCATACATTTGCTTAGCATAGGGAAGCCTCTATAACCAACCTGTTTACTTGACTGCAAGTGTGTGATTCTTGGATTGTGAATGGTGGCTGAATCCAGAGGCAAGCCTTGTTTTGCATTGCTCCCTTGCTTTGTCATTCTTTGTTGCTAGCAGACTGTAGTCTATCCAATTTCTTCCATGATATGTTTTTATTTTAACCTCCCCTCCATATTAGCAGATGGAGCCATCCTCTATCCCAGTGTTTCTCAACCTCAGCAGCTTTAAGAAGTGTGAACTTCAACTCCCAGAATTCCCTAGCAAGCATGCTGGCTGGAGAATTCTAGGAATTTAATTCCACACATCTTAAAGTTCACAAGGTTGAGAAACACTGCTCTATCCATTCTCCTGAGTAGGGTTGTTGTGATCATGCAAACTACTGTTTTGCATCTTATTCGGAGTCCAAGGCGACATGAATGTAACACCAGTCCTCGTAGAGCACTGTTTGAGGATACCTAGAAAGCTATGAGAGGGAAGTGAAATCCTCAGATGACTTTAATACTAGATTAAAATTCATGTCATTGATTCCCAGGAACATCCTAAAGCAGGGTTTCTCAACCAGGGTTCCGTGGAACCCTAGGGTTCCGCGAGAGGTCACTGGGGGTTTCCTGGGAGATCACGATTTATTTAAAAATTATTTCAAATTCGGGCAACTTCACATTAAAGAGGCAAGTTTCATTCTTTATTTCTAGTTTAAGAACACTGTGAATGCATACAGACAGGCCTACCCATGAAACAAATATAATAGTTTTGTAGCTTCTGGCCTATATTTGAGCCTGAATGTGCAGGGGTTCCCTGAGGCCTGACAAATATTTCAAGGGTTCCTCCAGGGTCAGAAGGTTGAGGAAGGTTGTCCTAAAGGGATATGGACCTTCTCTATGTGTACCTAACAAATGTGGCAATAACCCCTTATAAAATATATGATAGTTTGGGATGCAGGGTACTAGAAGCCAGACTCTCCTTATACACATTCCTCCCACTGGTGAGCTATTGGAAGAATGAACTGTTCATAGCTTAAGCCTTTTAAGATAGGTTCTTGGGCATCAGCAAGTCAATGATCAGAAGATCCAGCCATCTACCTTCTCATATGTTCATACTAAACCCATTTGACTTGAAATCCAGTTAAGTGATAGGATGGATCATGGATGTTTCACTGATCTTATTAAAATTTTTAAATCTCTCTTCACTTTTCTGGTTGAGCAGTTAGAATCCACACGTACACATCTGTATTTAAGCAGTGAAATACAGATGCATTTTATGTTCATTGTTGCCTATAATAATTTTACAGTCTTTTTGAGCAGGATGCGGAAAGGTGACTGTATTCCAACCTACTTACGAATCTGAGAAATGTGAAGTAGGCTGCTTTGATTAAAAATAGGGACCAAATGATGTCCATAGCAGTCCAAGGAACAATTGAATTGCTGCCTAATAAACTGCCCTCTGCCCACTGTGCAGATTGCCTGTTGAAATATAGTCACTGCTGGGCTTTCCAGCTGTATCAGTCTGTTCAGCTGCAATACCTTTCCATAGGGAGCTTTTCCAAAAATAATGATCTGGTATAGTCCAATACCATTTGGTTATAGAAAGCTACTAAGTCAGAAAAGATACTAGGGTTGATTTTATATGCAGGGATTATTTTGTGTGATTTTATTTTTGCACTGGAATAATTTCAGTTGGCAAATTCTTTTTGCATCCTTCCCAGCTCTACCCTGTGAAACATGCCAATAGTTTCACATTCCAGTGATGAATGTGGGTGAAATATTTGAAGGGTTAGGTTAGGTGTTTAGATGATGTTTCTAATTCCTGCATACTTTCCCCCTGTTATTTAGTACATCAGTTGATTATTTCATTTAATTATTATTTATTTATTCAAATTTGCTATAGCCACCCAACTCCAATGGAGGTATAGGATTTATCTTATCTTATTTGTCTTATTTATTTATTTACTATCCCACCTTTATTATTTTTATAAATCTTTTCATTCTTCTCTGACTTCATTAAAGCACATCCTGTAAGAACTGAAACCATCAACCTGTTTTCTTTTCTGAAGAATCAGTTATTAGCTTATAGCTGAACATTGCTCATTCTAAGGTTTTGTTAATTTGGGGTCAGCGTAAACAAACGTCGTCTAGCAATTGGTTCTCTTTCTCTGAGCTTTCTGCTTTATCCTGACATCTGATGGACTGGTAACTTGCTGTTGGCCACTTAGGCTGCTTCTTCCATATCTTTTATCTAATCATAATTAAGCACGAGATTTTTCTTGAATGACATTGCACAATCTTTCCCAGTCTACTTCTTATTCAATGCTTGCTTTAGACATCTGGCTTGAAGTTGTTGCAGGAGGAGATTCTTGATATGATTCTTAATAGCTCTTTAGCTGCGTTTCTAAGATAAAGTTCATAACAGCTTGGAATGCTTTTCCTTGAAAAGATAAAAACAAAACTCAGAGGTAATGGCAAAAACTTGTATTGCCTGTTCCACAGGGTAAGGCTTGTGTAAGCAAATCTGTTGTACAAAAATATTTCAAAGATCTGGATCAGAAATAAATCACCGTTCATTTGTATCTTTTATATATTATGCTGGAATTACGGTTGTTTTTTTAAAGGGACATAGAAAGATTTATTCCTTACTGTGTAGGATTTAAAATAGCAGTTAGATTAAAGGCTTAGCAGAAAATTGGGACATATTTGGAAAGAATGCCATGGGAGAAGATTAGGTTGTTGTACTGCTGTGGGAAAATATAGTATTGAGAATGAAGTAAACCCCCATTTTGATATATATGGATGAGTCCATGTTGAAGATGCAAGGCAGAGATGATGATGATGATGATGATGAGAATGCTAGAATAAACTATTAACATTTCCTTTATTTTGTGTAAATGTGATGTTTTTCATTTTGTCATTTGCCTCTGATTATTATTATTGCTTTAATGTACAAAGAAGAAGAAAGGAAAGGAAAAATAAAAAAACAAAACCAGAAAAACCAAAAAGGAATAAAAAGAGAACATCAGAAAAATATTATATTACCGAAAAGGTTACTCAACCCAAACTTGATCTCGGGGTCAAGAAAGATGTTGATTAATCTTTCCATAATATTGATAGAAAACTTCCTGTTCCACTAGATCACCATTGTGAGGAAAGTATCTCTCCTGGCCTCTGACTGGTGCCATCTTATAGCCAAACCTAATGACATACTCTTTCCAGTGGTTTATATTGATAAGCAAGTTTACTTTTGACGCTAGAGTAAGGATAGTTGGTGCCAGTTTGTAGGAGCTGAAATGAATTTCCTAGGTTGTTATTACTATGACTATCAGCCTGAATCAACCCACTGCAGGTTGAAGGCTTCATCAATGAAGGTTATGAACCATAATCTACCATGCTGGTCCAATGCAGGTTGGTAGAAATGTTTTTGCCTTCTTAGTCTAGGACTGTCTAAGGCTAAAAGAGAGGGCCTGGCCCAAAGTCACCCAGCTGGCTTCCATGCCTAAGGGAGGACTAGCATCCAGGTCTCCCTGCTCCTATTCCAGCACCTTCACTACTACACTGCACTGGCTGTCTCATGTGTGTCTGTGTGTGACCCTGAAGTTGACAAAAGGATTTTGCTTATCTTCTTTGTTTTCCATTACAGCATGAAAACTTCAAGGCCGTGAATCAAAAATGTTTAGCAGTAGTATCCCCACAACAGCAGATTTTTTTGTTTAGGTTAGTAAAACAAGCTAAACTATTAGAGTTTATTGAAACATATCTTTTGGCAAGTTAGAAGTAGATGTTTAATTTTAAAAGAGGAAAGGAATTTGTTGCTCTTCCTTTGAGGAGGTTGTGAACTTCAGCAGGCATGAATGCTCATGGCAGGGCTGGCTGTTTTGCTGTTTGCCTTTGGGGAATAGCAACTGAGAAGCAGGCATCATGGCTACTGCTAGGCCCTTGCTCTTCATCGGCAGGCTTGCTGTGTTTCAGCTCCAGCAGAAATGTTGCAGATGTTGAACGTAAGCAACACCTATTTCTTGCTTCATGGTTGTTGGGGCATGACCATCTCAGTGTTTATGCTCGCTGTTGGGGAGGACATTGAATGTAGCCAGTGGTTCCGATTTATCGGCTTTACATGAAAGATAGTATTGCTTCATTTGACACAAGAGGAGAATAGCAGAAAACAGGAAAGGAAAAGGAGAATGATGGATGCAGTTGCATTAATAGCAGCCCCGTGTTTACAAGAGATTTTGCGAGAATTGCCAGCTGGCAACCTAGTTAGCTCTTAAACGTTTCATGTTGAAATGTTGGTTTCCTTCTGTAACTTTTCAACTGCCGTACTAAAACATGGGGAAGATATGTCTGTGTTGCAGGAATAGCATGGAGAGGTTGCTTGTCTTTAGGTTTTGCATTGCTCAGGGGTACTCTCAGAAAAACCAAACAACAGATCGTTCAAGTAAAAACTCGGCAAGTTTTTCCCCTAATGTGCAGGATAGTATTGTTATAAATGAAGAAATCAGTGCATAAAGGTTAATTAACATCTTAGATGACTTTGATTAGCAAAATATTCCATCAACACCATTCTAATCCTTTTCCAGTAAAAAACCAACAGGCTGTGAGCATCCATCAGGGGGTAGGGGTGGCCAACGATGAAACAATCATTGAAACATTGCAGTGCAAGCTCCGCCCCTTCAGTACATGAATTGTGAGGTCTCATGCAGATATGTAAGAGGTGGAGCTTGTGTCATGTAATCATTGTTACGACAAAACTGGTGGTATCTCTCTCCTACATACACCTAAGTTCACACACAGACACTAGCATATGTAGGTGACATTTTTTACTGGGAAGAAGTAGAAATTAGGAAGCTAAGTTTGAAGGCCCTGCATGTCCTTCCTGAGAAAAGGGTAAGTGGAGAAACCATGGATAGTGTACGAAAGAGAGGACATTTCAACAGCGTGGAAGACTGAAGTATCATGACAGGAGCTGGGTTTACACAATATATGCATACGCATGGTTTCTTTAGGTAATGAACCAGAAGTGACTACATTCACTCAAAGTGCTAAACTGAAACCAGACAAACCACATGATGGCACAGTATTTTGTATGAGCAGACCAGTATATTAGGTTGAATCCTGGTTTCGAAATTCTACTTAAATATGATTAAGTACCAATTCTCTTCGACTGGTACTGAAATATGAAATGTACTGTAATTGGCAGCATGTAGTTTTCACATGGAATAGTGGTGAGGGAAATGTGGAATGTAGGTGTATGTTCTCTAGTTTCTTGGACAAATGGCAGGGTGCACCAAGAACTGAGGCTATATTTTTAAAATTCAGTTGAGGGATAGTGTAAATCTGATCACCATCCAAATGTTACTCATAATTTGCAGACTTAAACTTTCTACTTTGGAAGAAAGAATCTTCTAAGTTTTTGCCTTCTCTCCTATCTAGCTTCTACCCTATAGCGGAATCAAATGGACATTGGACTCTAACATTTCAGAATTTTTGCAGAGAACTGATGATGACTGCAAGCTAAGTGTGTCTGAGTGCTGATGTGTCAAATGCCAGAGCAATTAGTGATCTGATCACTGAATGCTGTAATAGCAAGGAGTGCAGCTATGGCAAAACTGTAGAAGTACAAAACAAACAGCGAAGTCAAAACACAGTAGAAGTGTTTGAAGATGGTGTTCGGTAAACCCATGAGATTGAGTTTAAAAAGATAGGTGAGACTTGAACAAAACACTATATTTTGAGTTCTATTTCTATTCTTGTATCATATCTATAGATTCAGGTACAGTTAAAAAGAAAGATCACAAAACAATATTGCATCATTCTATTGCCAGCTTAGATTTTATTTCTTGGAATGAAACAGAATGGGAGCTAAATAGAAAGTTTCATAAAGGTGGCATTCTGCCCTCACAAGTAATCAAATCAAATGCTTGTGGATGCCCTTTGAAGAATATGACGATCGCCAAGTTCATACACCTTGATACAGTTGATTAATTTGTCCATCCCAAATTGTTGCACACTCTTGCATCTTGATGTACCCTGTAGACACCTTCTGGAGAACAGCAGAAATAGTTCATGGCACATATATTGAGAGCATGTACTAATAGACTTGGGAATTCTTTAAATAATCAGATGAAGTATCACAGCAGAATCCCCTGAGGCAGATGAAGGATAAGGTAGTGGTCAGGTTCATACACTTGTTAAGCTGTTAATTGTTGACAAAATAACAATTAGCTGGGTTTGCACAGAATTTGTGGATGCACAAATCAAGCAGTGCAAATGCTAAAGCTGTAACAAACAAGTTGCATTTTGTGTGATCCAGAAGAGAGAATCTTACAAAGGCACCTGTCTGGGAGCTGCATTTTTGGAATACAAGATTTGCCCAAGTTACAGCTGTGAGCTGAGATTCTGTCCTGATTTGAGCAGGGAGACTTAAATGATGAACCACTGAATTCATCGTTAGTGGCTTGGTGTTGTTACAAATACCATAAAGCTGAGTCAATGCTGTTAGCACAATTTATGGCTGAACCACATGTATGTGGATTGCGATGGGCAGATCTAAGCCATGATCTTTAATGTTCATGAACTTTTTAATGCTTCAAGTGCTTGCTTGTCTTTCTTTGCCCCCTCTTGTCTAAAAAATTGTTGGGGAAAGTACCTCCAGGCTCTTCATTTCACATAAAAAGCATTTGTAAATATCTGTGTGTCAGTTGTTACCTTTCTGTAGAACAGCTTTCATCTGTTGCAGAAAAACCAATTTTCTATACCTTGTCTATATACTGGACTGTTCCACAAAACTTGTGCAGTAATAAATTAGTTAACCTTTAAAGTCATAGAAAGCTCCTGGTTTATTTTCTTTAGTGTGTGTGTGTGTGTGTGCCTATTAGGTAAGTTATGGCTAAAGGTGTATGTATTTGTCTTTTGGATAAATGATGAATTAGTGTGAATGTGATGACTAGAACACTCAACTTCCCATTAAGTCGGACTTCTAAGTATTTACTTAGAATTCTCTTTAATGGTGTGTAGCATTCAGTACAAAGAAAAAGTTGTGAATGAAAAATCCTGCGCTTTTCCCCCATTAAACATCTTCAGTGAATTCAAATTCCTCCCCACTCCCCATCTCAGGTATGCACCCCTCTCGCTCATGCCAGTTAGTGTCAGAATCTGCAGCTGTCTTCAACGGCTCTTCACAAACGACCTTGGCATTGCAAGATAGTCCAAACAAGATGATTTCACACTCCAACGATGTTTCCCCTCCCGTGCCTGTGACTCACAAGAGTGATACACATGTTGACTGAAACATGCATGCGAGTCCAGTCTAATGTTCTAGGAACATTTGATCTGGGAGCATGAAAGTGAAAAAGGTATTCTGTGTTACACAGCGATATCTGCAGCAAATCACAGTGATGTCACGATAGTGCGTACATGATGACCCCATAACTCGAATGCTGCCTTTACATCCTGATGTTTGATGCAAATATGTAAATTATAGCATTTGTGCAACAAAGTTGTCATGCACACGTCATGGTTTGCTCCATCTTCTCCATGTGGATGCCCAAGAGTTCTGGACAAGAGCTTGGTTCTCTTGTCAGTCTCCATCCCTCACCAACTGTGATACAGTAGGATAAGATTTGGCATTTAACTCTGATATTTGTGGAGGGTTAAGGCTGTTCTCATAGTTCTCTGCTCCATGTTGAAGCAGCATGCCTGACACCCAGTTGATGGAGGGGAAAACCCTCTTTTCCCCTGGCATGTCCTGTTGGTGGCACATACCTGGCTGAATGGGATGTATGGAATGGATCTTTGCTCTCATCGATTTCACCATTTGTTTTTATAACTCCTATTTTGTATATTTTTATTTAAGTATTTGTTTGCTAAATGTATGTTCTGCCCTTCCTCAAGGAGTTCGAAGCAGCAAACAAAGCATCCTCCTCTCCAGCTATTCTCCACACCAACCCTGTTAGAGTGGGTAAGAGAGGGTGTAATCACCCAGTGAATTTCCATGGCTAAAAGTAAGCTTGAAGCCGGGTGTCCCCATGCATAGCTAAACAGCTTTACAGTACTACACTGCGCTAGTTATCAGTATAAGGACATAACACACCTTACACACCATCAGTGTAAGGACATGACACACCATCCATCTCCCTCCCTCCTTCTTTGGCTTGGCACACAAAAGGACCAGCCAACCAACCATGACACCTGAAAAAGCTATAAAGCTGTGTGCATGTGTTCTTCTTTAAAGTTCCATTGCTGATTATGCAGGTGGTTACTTGCCTGTGATTTCAGTAGAACTAATTTCTTACTTTTTTTTTTAATAATATGGGTTGATGGACTTCAAGAATGACTTGAAACCCTGTAATACTGAAATACAATGGAAAATGCATTATTATGAGGTTTCAGTTCTTGGATCTTTAACTGCTGCCATTAAAAAAAGAAAGACTGAATTCAGATGGAATATGTTAGATAGAAATCATTGGCTTGCCATTAACCTGTGATTACTCTGATTGTACCAAATGATCAGAAGAGACATACACATACACTTTCCCTAACTGGCACTCTCAAGCCACAACTCAGAGAATTCTTGGCTGGTATATCCGTAGTTCTTTGTTTGGTGATATTTCTGATGAGCTCTGATTTCTCATTTGCCACCTGATAGTTTTGTGGGCTTATGAAGCAGTTCATGTTTTCTCATATAAACTTGTCTCGAATATTTTTGATTTTTAAAAAAAGTAAGAATGACTGGACTTGGGAATGATGCATTATCTTTTCTGGGCTGGTTTCATTGTTTATTTATTTTATTGATATATTGTTTTATTTTATTTTCTATCCCGCCTTTATTATTTTTTTATAAATAACTCAAGGCAGCAAACATACCTAAGATTCCTTCCTCCTCCTATTTTCCCCATTGTGTAATAAAGATACAGTACATGCTGGTTCCACATTTGAAAGTCTAAATAAATAGAAATGATCCAGGAGACTTAGGTCAATAAGGGAAACAGAATGGTGAATGGAGATAATCTCTGTCAACTAAGGAAGTCTCATATTTGTTTTGTTCCTTTCAGGACAACATTGCCTTGTTCTTAAGAGGTTGTAGGGAAGTGGGACTGAAAGAATCTCAGCTTTTTGACCCAGGAGACCTGCAGGATACTTCAAGCAGAATAACAATCAAGTGAGTAAAACATCACTGGTATTTCTGGAATTCCAAGGCAATGCATACCTGGAACATATGGATGTCTAGAAAGAAATTTTTAGCCATTCAGTCCATTACATTACCAGCATTATAACTGTCTTCCCTTTTAGTTCAATTCTGTTAGTAAACAAGAGAAGGTAAGAGAAGAATAAAGCATTAAAAATGACCACCAAACTAGCAATGGTGTCTTTAGAAAAGGCAAGTAATATCTGTGTGATGGGGAACACTAGTAATGGTCAAATCTGGGGCAAGCTCTGAGCTCTTGTTTGTTGATCGATATATTGCTCAGGAGCTGCAATAAGGAACAGCCAATCACACATGAGTGAGCAAAAGACCCAGAGACAGAAATAAATTCAGCACAAATTCTGTTGCAAGCAAATTTGTAAGTTACCTTAAATGTCATCTTGAATGCAAACAAGGGTGCTTTAGAAAGGGAACTTACATCAAAGGAATTTGTCTGCATCAGGAAAAATTATGTATCAAAGACCTAAAGAAAAGTGATCTCATTTTTTAAAATGGTTCCTCAGCCAATTTCATTAATGCTGTGGAAAATATGGAAAAATCCTGTATGCATTACAAGATATTGGGAATGTGAGTACTAAATTCATTAGAATTATTTTTAAAAGTGCATAGAAAAAAGTTAGACTGTCTCCTAAGAAATACAGTAAATTGGACAGGATGTTTTAGCAGTTTGAAACCCCACCGTCAAGATTCCAGATCAAGGGCACCCAGGGGAGATATGGAAGGAATGTGGACTCACTGATATTCCTGAGAGACCTATGCAGAGAGACAGAGGACTTCCTTGCATGGAAACCTGAAGTGTTCTACACACAAGAATCCTATGTAGAACATTTACTATAGCTTTAATATTTTGCCTGGGGTCCTGAAAGATCTAAATCCCAGTCCTAGTTTAAAATCAAAGTTGATGCTTTGTAAGCAAACATTAAGGTAGTATTGAGATGAAAGCATGTGTTTGAAAAGAAAGAAAACTTAAATGTAGTTTATTTATGCTGCTGTGTAGACAGAAGACTTAAGTATCTTGTTGATGCAGATTAAAGGGACTTTCAGAATGGTTTATGGTATTCATTAGATGATCCTCAAAAGCTGATGGTCCCAGGACTAAACACATCAAAAGCCAAATTAAATTCTGATGAAAGAAATACATGAGGTGCCTATGTGTACATACTGCAGAGTGAGATCAGGCACTTGAAGTACTGTATATATAACAGGAAACATGCAGCCCTCTTCCAACAGAGAGTGGGAATAAAAAGCATTGGTTTTATTGGTGATATTTCTATTTTCCATTCTCTTAAGGTGGTCTGAAAGATGGAGTCCTCAGTCTTTTTGGCCAACTGGCACATTTGACATTTGATGGCACTTTGTGGATGCTTTAAAAAATGATTACTAGAAGGAACTTTATCATTCGTACCATATTTTTGTGGACAGTCATAAAACACCAGCTCAGCAGAAAGCAAACTAATGAAGTTGCTGCCTGCTACATTCCCTAATCCCTGGATGTTCACTATCAAACTTCAGCTTCCTGTGGTCTTTTTTTCCTGTGAAGTGTGTAACATGGGGTCTAGTGAGCACCAAGGGAGTGTTTGTGGGTACTTTGGTGTTTGCGGACACCATCTTGGGGCTTCTAGTTCTAACCTATAACAGGAATGCTTAATATTACTAATAGAACTATATCAGTCATCATGAAACCATTTTCTGGAACGATATCCAGTTATTAGTTATGGAAATACTAATTAGTTAAGGAGTCTTGTGATCATTAAGTGAACTCAGACTCTGCTGAGGATCTATTCTGGAAACTATAGTATGGAATCCCTCCGGCACTTTTAAAAAAAGAACTATGAGGGGCGTGTTGAATCCTTGTAGAATTACTTGTGGTTCTAAGCAGTAGATGGAAGTAATGTCCATTAGTGCTTGGGGTTTGCTGTCCATCTTGATGATTCTCATAAGCTCTGTTCAGAATCAATTGTATTTACTCCCTCAGCTTGGTCCTCTTTACTAGAAACTTGGCAATTGGGTAATATGATAGCTCATATCTGTAGGGCCATTTTCAAAAGAAAGGAGTGTAGGAATCTGGAACAGCAATCCTTTTTTAATATTGGCATGCCTACCAATGATGCTAACCTGGTTGTCACACTGTCCATGGCAGAAAAGCTTGCCTTTTCCTAAGAATAGGAAACTTTTGGCCATTTAGGAGCCATTGATTCAACAATTTATCCCTATTTTGTCTGCTTACATATTCCATTAGAACAATGATGTAGAGGGACATGAGCAAATGGCTGTTTCCTTTAGGCTTCTCCTTTCTCTGCATTCCAAACAAGTTTTGACACAATGAAGTCAAAATGGCTAAGAGCCTTAATACTTTCTTTGTTTCTATATCTCCCCAGCAACTGTCCTGCTCACACAGCATTCAGAAATGTGACCCGCCCATCATTGCAACCTCTGGATTTCACTTAATATAACTGTTATCTAGAAGGTCATGTTCTCTATTTATCTAAACTTCGCTCACAGGGTCCTGATGAATCAAGTGTAAGCTAAAATCAAAGTAAATTGGCTGCTAGGAAATGATACACTGACAATCCTTCATAATCCCAGATTCTTCTTGACTAGCTGTGATTTCCCACAAAACCTTAACTCAGCTGTTTCCTGGATGATGAGCTGTCAAAGATCAGTAGTCTTCTGTTCAGTGCTAACATTCCTGACTTTTGGATCAAAACACACACACACACACACACACAGATTGAGTCATATGCTAAGTTTCACAAAGCCCTTAAGGTTCATGTCTGTGCATCCAAGAGGTAGATTGTAGCAAATGTGTTTGAAGTGAAACACAACCATGGTTGAGATACACAATAACAAAAAGAGCTAAATAGATTTTTAAAAGGAGATAGCTATACGTCAAGCATTGATAACCTATTTACAGAGAATAAACACATTGTATGATTCTGATGCGGGTTAAACCGCTGAGCTGCTAAGCTTGCCGATTGAAAGGTCGGCGGTTCGAATCCGCGCGGCGGGGTGAGCTCCCGTTGCTAGTCCCAGCTCCTGCACACCAAGCAGTTCGAAAACATGCCAATGTGAGTAGATTAATTGGTACCGCTTCGGTGGGAAGGTAACGGCGTTCCATGCAGTCATGCTGGCCACATGACCACGGACGGGTCCTTACGGACAACGCCGGCTCCAAGGCTTAGAAACGGAGATGAGCACCGCCCCCTAGAGTCGGACTCGACTGGACTTAACGTCAAGGGAAACCTTTACCTTTACCTTATATTTTCTTTATCAGGACCACAATCTTGAAAAATAAATCATAATTGTTCTCTTATTACAAATAAGGAAGGAAGGATGAGATTGTGACTTGCCTAAGTCAAATTGATAGTTTAGACTGGTGTTTCTCAACCGTGGCAACTTTAAGAAGTAAGCGGAGCTGACTGGGGAATTCTGGGAGTTGAAGTCCACACTTCTTAAATTTGACAAGGTTGAGAAACACTGGTTTAGACAGTGTGGTATAATGGTTAAGGTGTTTGACTGGCACTGGAGAGCCCCAGGTTTAAATCCTCCCTCTGCCACAGAAACTCCCAAGTAACCTTTGACCTTGGGCTCTCTCAGCTCAACCTATATCCCAGGATATAGGTGGGGAAAAATGGGAGGACAGAGTGTTGTGTATAGCACCTTGATCTCCTGAATGAAAGGTAGAACATAAATATAAATACATATTTATAGTTGAATCAAGACCTGCATCGGGGACTTCTCTGCAGCACAGACTTTTCCCATCTGTTTCTTACTTTGTTGCATGGTTTTGTGCGATAGAAGCAACTAAAGTATCTTAGAACTCATTGTCTTTGTTTATTCACCATGCTCATAACCTGCCCTGAAGACTCTAGATGGTATACAACAGTGCACAGAATAAAAATACATTATCATAAAAACCCAAACATCAAAACAGAATGCCCTACCTGAAGACTAGTAGAGGCCATGGCTGGCTGAAACAATCCAGCTTTGGCTTGTTTACAGAATACTGACAAGGGAGGGGTGCACATACCTCAATAGTTTACAAATTTTGCAACTGGCAGTCTTCAGGACAACCTCCCTTTCGATGGTTCTCTAACAGGAAGAGGAAGGCTGGGCACTTGGAAAGTCATTTTCCAGCTGTAGTGAATGGCACAGCAAGAAGTGGAATTGCTTCACCATGGGCAGACAGGAAGCTCAGCCAGGGATCTTGAGGAAGTTCTGATAGTGATTAGGAGGAGGAGGAGGGGCTCCCTTCCAGAGAGCAAAGTGTCTGTGAAGACATCGTGACCAAGGCTAATGCAGAATTGATGGGGAAATGGTGGGTATGCCCATGGCACAATGCAATTGGGGTGCCAAGTAAGAGGCCACTGTGCAGCCCAAGAGGGACCTTTATCACCCACCACCTCTGCCTGAGGCAAGGCTTTGACTCTGCTTCATGACAGAGCTTTCCCTGTAGACCAGTGTTTCTCAAACTTGGCAACTTTAAGATGTGTGGACTTCAACTCCCAGAATTCCCCAGCCAGCATGGCTGGTTGGGAATTCTGGGAGTTGAAGTCCACACATCTTAAAGTTGCCAAGTTTGAGAAACCTGAAGCTGAAGAAACTTGAGAAACTTGAACTTAAATTTGCCAAGTTTGAGAAACACTGCTGTAGACAGTGAAGGAAAATCTGTGCACCTAGACGTACTGCGCCTACCCAGTCTTCGCTGCTGTGGCTTAAGAGGCATCACACAATGTGCACATTCCTTATCCTTAGTATCTCAGTAAAACAGTTGAATCATGACTGAGCCCCATAACTTTGGGTCCAACCTAGTAATCCATTCCCATGAGAAGAATTTCTTGCTTATTCTGTCTTTTAGATGCTAGGCTTCTGATGGCTTTGCATTGGTTTATTTCTGTTGAGGAGAATTTTAATTATTTGGTAACTCAAACATTAGCTGCGTGGATCAGAGTAACTCTTAAGAATGTGCTTCTATGCTATCCAATATATAAATAAGCCCTCCATCGCTTCAGTTGCTTTCATGTGTTTCTAACCAGCAGACACATCCTGCAGACTTTTGTTAGGGGAAACATGTGACCTCTTGCATTATACAAACCCTGGAAAGAATTTCTGCTTTCTGATAGTTTTTTCCTCCTTTCTTTTGTAGGAATCTTGACTGTAGCAGAAAGCTGAAAAATGTAAGTACTCAGATGTATAGCCCTTTTCCCCCCCTCTTCATGCTGGATAGGGTTGGGTGTCTGTTTAGTTGCGGGGTGGGGTGGGGACAGATTAAGCTTGAAGCTCAGATATAGTTCTGTGGCTACAGGGATCTTTTGTTTATTGGCAGGCACTTTGTCTTTTTGCAATTCGTGCACTACTATGTAAAGCTAACTTTGCTCAAGTTTTGATGAGTAAATAGCATAACTTCCGTGGACACAGCAGAGTCCATGGAACAAAACAAGTCCTTTGAAATAACAGTAACAACAGTAAAACATTTTGGGGATATTCTGGGGTTTTGTTCAGGGCGAATGACTAGATTAACAAACCTGTGCCTATTGGAAGTCACAAGAAATAGCTGTATTTCTGTGTGAATTAGCTACCAAGTTTGCAGGAATGTCCAAATGCTTTATTGCTGCTGCAAACTTTCCTGTGTTCCCCAAATGGGATTTTAATTTCAAAGCAGCTCTTTTCATTCAGTCATCTTGATTGAAACCAGGAACAGCAGTAACAATTTCAGAACTGCATGGTAAGGAAGGAAATTGTTAAATGCACCTGGTCACAGAGTTAGATAAACTATCCAAAGCCAGACAAAACTTCTGGTTTTGCTGTCAGTTACACACTCCTGTCTATTCAGATTCTATTTGGTTGACATCCTTGAGTCTTGTAAGGAAATACCAAGAGCTTTTCGATATAAATTTGAAGCCCGTAATCATAGCCACAGGTAAAAAAGTGTAGTGTTATTTTGTTGTGTCTGGCTTATCATCAACAAAGTAATTGTTTTTCCACCAAAAACTCATTCACACCTATAGCTTTTGGCATAATAATATTTAGCTTTGCAAGATTTACTGAGAACGATCTGCACAGGCACTGTTGGTAAGATGCTGAAGCCAGTTTACAAAATGCTCAAGATGCTTTTAGAAAGCTTTCATTTTAAACCCCAGCAGAGTCACCACTTTTTGGAAAACCTGAAAAATATTTAAAAGAAATTAGGAAGTATTTCAAAGTATTTTGAAATGATGTTGCCTAGCAGGTCCCTTTAGAGAGACCAATCCAGTTCTGAGACTCTGGGGATGCAGTTTATATGATTTTAATTGGATTATTAAAATGGTATGCTGCCTTTTAAAAATAACTGCAGTTTGCTAGTTGTTCCTTGAATGATGTGATGCTGCTTAGTTGCAATTAAAAAGAAAGGTTAAGCTCTGCCCTGATTGAGCCTCGTACTGACTCAGAAATCAGTCCCACTGAATTAGTTGAGGTTGAGTGCCAAGAAAGGGCCAAAGGGACATAGTCTGATGTAATTCCCTATATAATTTTCTGTTTTCAAAACCAGCCGTGGAATGTGGACATTTAGGGTCAGGTCCTCTGTATAAGGAGGGAGGATCTGACTTTCTGTGCCACATCCCTGATTTGATCATTCCCTTGAGCTGCTGTTACTCGTGAATGGAAACCTTTGGCCTTTCGGTGTCATTATTCAAGTATGAATGAAAGGGAGTTGCAGGGAGTTGCAGTTATGGAGCCTTATGCTTTGTATTATGGCACATTAGGATTTCTCATAACGCTACATAAATGGAAACTCATAAGTTCTTGAACTCAATTGGATTTAATTCCAGATAGGAGTAGATTCAAGTGCCACTGAACTTGATAGGAATTGCTCTCTATAAGTAAGCTTAATAGGGCAACATTAATCTACCATGGAAGTAGAAGTCAGAACAATAGCATCATGTGAAGAACTCAGCAAGCAACAAAATTCTTATGGATGGACTCTGACCTGTCCCTAAACTCTGTTGGTTTCCAAAATCTCTTCATTAGTTCTGAAATCAGATTGACAGCCTGTTTGACTGGAAGAGCCCTACACGTATGTAATATAGATAGTCCTTGACTTACAACCATTCATTTAACAACCATTCAAAGTTATGACAGTGCTGAAAAAAGTGACTTATGACTGGTCCTTGCACTTAACGACCATTGTAACATCCCCACGGTCATATGATCAAAATTTGGGCACTTGGCAACCAGCAAGTATTTATGACAGTTGCAGCGTCCCAGAGTCATGTGATTGCCATTTGCAACCTTCCCGGGGGGCTTCCAACAAGCAAAATCAATGGGGGAAGACAGATTCACTTAATGATCCCAGTGATTCACTTAACAACTGTGGCAAAAAGGTCATAAAATTGGGCACAACTCAACAACCATATCGCTTAGTGATAAAAGTTCTGGTCCCAATTGTGGCCGTAAGTCAAGGACTACCTGTATGTTAAGTCTTCCCGAATCTCTTGCCTTCCAGGTGTGGTAGCCTATAGCTCCCAGGATTCTCAGCTATCAAGGCAAAAGGTCATATTTTGGTAATTCTGGGAATGGTAGTCCAACTTCTTTACAAGGCACCATGTTGAGGAAGAGTAATCTGGTCTCTGCACCAGCGCCTGGACAGCAAAAGTCTGCACTCTGTCTTCGTGTTTCTTTCCACCCATTTCGGCTAATGATTGAAGTATCTTACATTTAATATTTCAACATGTTTGTAGAGAAACCCCTTAATTTATGGCAGTTGGGTTTTTAAATTCAGCCTTAGGAAAACTAAAGGATAATAGCTCAGAAGAGTTTCTCAATGGTAGCAGAAAAACAGTATCTTAAATTCTTCCTTTACCGGAAATTGTAAAATAGAAACATTGGCTTCCTAAACATTAGAATAGTGGAAACAGTTTCAGTTCACATCATTATAAATGGGTGTGCCTCCTCTCCCCCCAGTGAATTTATGTCTATGAGTGGAAATTTCCTGTTGGTTATCTGATCATCATTTAAAAAGATTCCAAGCCCTGCATCTGGAGTTACAGGAAACCTCTCTTCTTTAATAAATACCAAGAGGCGCATTATTAAAGTAATAAATGCCTTGCAAAAAGGTAATACCATTTTTAAAAACCTGCACCTGATTAGAATCCCTCCATTACATTTATCACTGGGAACTCTTCTGTAATTAATCAGGTGTTGGTGCGCCTATATATTACCTTTACTTTGAATTAAGGGTTTTAGGATTTAATCCTATCTCCTATACTGATGCTAAATATTCATGTATACTCTGTATAATAAGAAGTAGTATGGCACATTTATAAATAAATAACAAGGCTAGAAAGTAGGTTAGGAACAGAAAGAAGATAAATTATGCAATGGACCATCAGCGCCCAGCAGCATTGCTGTTATACCATTTTTGCAGCTAATACAGATCTTTAAATGGCACAATAAAGTGGCAGCACATAACCCACCTTGGCTGACCTTGAAACAGCTAATTAGGACTGGCAGGCCTGCAACTAAGGTCTGTGTCACCCTGGGCAAACATGGATTCCGCACCCATTTTGGCACACACACACCCCAGCGCGGTGCCCAGGGCGCATTCCCTGCTTGCCCCCACCCCTAGTTGCGGCCCTGAGGATTGGATTCAACTACCACTTGGAGTCTACCCGGAAATTTCAGGGCTGCAGTATACATACCCAGACAACTTTTTAAAAAATCTCAGAAAAAGGCAGAGACAAACCATTTTGGTTTTCCTACTAGGAAAACTGCATAGACAACATGGGAGTTGAGCTTGACTTGAGGGAGCTTTTATCTTTATATTTTGTATAAATTAGTAAATTTAATAGTTTTTTAAAAGACTTTTTATTAAGGTCACAGACCAGAATTGCAAACCGAAACACATTAAAAATAAAAATAAAGTAAAAACAGAACAAGATAAAATATTACAGGTGGTGGTAGGTGGTTGTTCCCCCCCTCCCCCTCCTCCTTCTTCATTTAAATAATAGTTTTGTTTAAAGATGTATGTATACCTGTATATACTTGAAATGGTCTGGAGACGTACTCAGTAAACTATTTGCTTGCTCGTGTGCCATAAATTAGTAAACTCTGCTTAAAAGGGGTTGTGAATTAGTGCCAGTGGTTAAGGCTGCTAGTTTCACAACCAGAGAAGATTCATGTGATTAAAAGAATTAATTCTGAATAAAACAATTCTTGTTTTAAAATGTCACCTGAGTGAACTCAAGGGAAGGCCTTTGGCCTGTCATGTTTGTTTATTTTAATCTGATTTATTAACATTTTTCCCTTTTTATTATGTAGTTATAAGTCTTGATTCATTGTATTGTTTCAATACAGTGATGTTTATACAATATTAATTGAAGATTATTGACATTATATTATTTAGATAACTTAGAGTGTTGAAAATACAGAAGAGGAAAAGAAGTATTCTATCAATATTAATTACAATTTAGGATGTCAGTATTACAAGCATAGAGAGCTAGATTGGTGTAGCGGTTAAGGCATCAGGCTAGAAACTAGAAGACTGTGAGTTCTAGTCCTGCCTTAGGCACAAAGCCAACTGGGTGACCTTGGGCCAGTCGCTCTCTCTCAGGCCAAGAAGGGGGCAACGGCAAACCACTTCTGAAAAACCTTGCCAAGAAAACTGCTGGGACTTGTCCAGGCAGTCTCTGAGAATCGGGTATGATTGGACAAATTAAAAAAAAATTAAAAGCATAAAATTATTTGACTTTTTCATCCAAAGTTGAGTTAGGTTTCTGTGTTACTTTTCCTTCCACAGGAAGAGGGCATTGCTTTACACCCAGCTGTATTGTGAAGATGCTTGTACTAACTTACCATTCCTGGGTGTTGAAATAATGTCTGTGTGATGTGTTGAGCAGTTAGAGAAAGTGTACTCTAAATGCTACTTAAGATGACAGTTTTGTTAAATTTTCAATAGTGTTTGAGTAATTTTAATCAACTTGGGATTGCAGAAATTTAATAAGCCAATAGGGTACAGAGGATACAAAAATGTGTCAGTGCTGAATAAGATGATAATATTTATGGAGTCACAGAATAGTAAGCAAAAAGTTTTAAAATCTAGATCAGTGTTTTTCAAAATTGATGACTTTAAGATGTGTGGACTTCAACTCCTAGAATTCTGGGAATTGAAATCCACACACCTTAAAGTCGCCAAGTTTGAAAAACACCGATCTAGAGATTTTGTACATAGAAAAGACTGTTTCCTGAACGTTATGGAGAAGCTACCTACTACTTTGGGATTTGTGTAAGTCTGTTTTTTTCATGATTAAGAATAAAAATATCCTAGAATGGCAAACCATGGAAATTCTTATATTACTTGCTAAATAATTTTTTTAATGTTATTGATCTTTGAAGGAAGTGGCATGCTGTGTTCAAGTGTGTTGTGGGAGATATTTTTGTTGTTGAATGAAGATTTTCTTTGTTGTTGATGTAAAAAATGTGAGGGCTCATTGACTCATATGATTTGGTCTTGTGAATTATTAACGTCTTTGGGGAACAATATTTTAATGTACATAAGTAGATTTATGGGGATTTTTTTTAACGTTAAAATGTTAATGTTATATTAAATTATGTTCCAAAACTTTGGAATCTGACTATTTTTGAGGAGTTATGGTTATATCAGGCCCAAGAGAATGATTTTGAGAAACTGGAAAATAGAAGTATTGCTGAAGTAAGGATTGGATTTAAGAGACGTGTAACTTTATTTTTGAAAAGGCAATTTTATCTACTGATCAAAAAATGACTCAATATGTTCTTCTTTGGTATAAATTTTATGATATTTTGTAATGTAAGAGAACCATCTTCTTAAATGTAGAATTAGGGTTAGGGTTTGACATTTGATGAATATGGTTTTTATGATAGACAGACAGACAGACAGACAGATTTTCCCTTGTTAGTTTTTGGGGGGGCGCTTTTTGTTAAGTTGGTTGCTGTTCTTTTCTTTTTCATATACAGTATTTGTCTTTTTGTTTTCTTTTGGGGAGGGTGGTTGTTTCTGTAAAACTTGTTAAAACAAATACATTAAAAAAGGAATGAAGTTTGAGAATAAGCTTTATTATTGCAAGTTTAAATTCATTACAATACTTCCATTGGGATTACAAAGTCATTATGGGTATTACATTTCATGTTCTTTTTCTTTTATAATGTGAAAGAAAGCTTCTGTCCTGCTCTTCAATAACATAGGCAGAATTCAAAGAAAATAACAGGGAACGTATTTAATTTGCTCTAGAAAGAGTGAAAAGGGTTGTTATTGTACTAAATTGATTCAGCGGCTTTGATTTGTTCCCAATTAATATTCGTTGAATTCTTCAGGTTTTAATCACCATCTATTGGCTGGGGAAAACTGCAAACAACAGCACTTACTATAGTGGAGCACCACTGAATCTGAAAGAGTTTGAAGGACTGCTAACCCAAATGAGAAAGGTATTTCAATTGCTCTCACATACAAGAGATACATGCGTTAATAAGCAGGGCTTGGATTTCTCCCAAACAATCCATATGGATTGGGGCAGTTTCTACATAGTTAAATAAACAAATACATTTTCAACTTGCATGCAGCAGGTGCATAGTGTTGTGTTTTATATTTTATTTTATTTATTTTATTTGTTATTTGTAAAGCTTGTTGAAAACTGTGGAATTGAGACATTCTCTTCTTACAGATTCTGAACAAATGCCAAGAAGTATTTATTTTGTCAAAGCTATTTCAGTATATCTGTATCCTTAATGTGTATATTACGCTGCCAAGCTTGGATAGATAATCACTGTCTTTACTTACATGCCTGAGGTCTAAAGTCCCATAATCCCCCGTTCCCAACATACTTGGATAGCATCAGGTTGACGAAGATTGTTGAATGCAGAAAAAGCAACCCTTACATGACTGTACAAAATATAGTTACATTTTCTTAATTTCAGTAAATTGAATTCAATTTACATTTGCAAATATTTCTATAATCACCACCACAGAAAATGGTGGACAATGCCAACTTTTAGAAGATACAAAAGTCTTTTAAAGTTACAAAACACATGGTTAATAGCATGATAGTAAATCTGCAAAAACAAGCGACAGATGGAAATTGGCCTTTCTGCACAAAAGAGGGTCTGGATGGTGCATTACTTGGGATGGAAACAAGAAAGAGGCACAAAGGGGTCTAAATGCTGTTTCATGATCTAGAGTGTGCTGCTCTTGAATCAAAGCAGTCACTAGAATTCTTTGGTTAAGGCTTTGTAACTTATCTTCAGTAAAGATTATTTGTCAGAACTTGGATTCTTCTGAGATTCCTTAATGGGTTCCATTCCTGCTTGTTGGGTGAAGTCGGAGAACAATGGTTGAGGACACTACAAAACAGTATAAATGTAACTTTTAATCTGCTTTGTGCCTCATTGTGTTGAAAGAAGGAGTCCATGTTTTGGAACCCAATGCAAAGAATGAAGTTGTGTTCTAATCCCACCCAGCTAAACATCATAGGATACCATTGCACATATCTGGTAGAAGCCACAGAGACTTCACACATTCTTAGGTCATTGCTCAAAGGACATCACATCGGTCACATCATAGTTACATAATCCACATCATTTGTGAATTGATGCCATGACATGCATGACATCACTTGGCCCCATGCAGTTGCCTATATATCATATGAAAGTTATAAATATTGCATGGCAATATCAGGGTTACGCTGATCAGTATATTCCTTCTGAGTGAAACTCTACTATAACAAAACGGTTTGTGTCACTGGAATGCTATATCCATCTTCTGATGGCACTTTTTAAAATAGTATCTCTTTTTTACAGTTTGATGCATATAGAATATCCTTTCACTTTCTTTAAGCTGCCAGTCTTCACAGATATGCTTAAATCACCATGGATGGCTGATCTGCTCATTCCACAAAGTTGTACTGCATAAAGGCCAACCAACCCATTTATTTTTTTTTATAAATGTTTTGCGAAATGATTGCATGCAAAACTAGAAAGTAACCTAATTGTGTCTTCCAGAGAAAGAGCTCTTGCCTTTCAGTAAAACATATGCTAGATAATGTTTTGATCAACAGGAACAAAATATTTTTGTTTCCTTCACTGTGTCTTGGGTAAGACTTGGACCAAGCCCCAGAATCTGATTCAGCCTTTGATGCTTATATATTGCTCTATCCAATCATGGAACAACAGGGCAAAATAATAAGAATAAGTTTCTAATACAATAGTTTCTGGACATTTTGATCCACCATATGTTTGCACTATATGGAAAGTTGTGGAGGAATGAGATCTTTTGTTAAGACAACTTTTACAACGTATTTGTGGGCTTGATGTTATCCATATGGCTATGATAACTTGTATTACTGAATGCCAAGCCACGGATGATCAAAACATTTTTAAAAGTAAAAAATGCTATATTGTATTGTGTGCAGTGCACTTGAATTGCTTGTTTGAAAGGAGGATGTAACAAGAGGCAGCATCATTGTTTGTGTATCTATTAATATAATACATGTATTTCCTTGCATTACATAATCTTTTTATATTATCAACCACTCCATAGCTTTTATTTAAACAATCCTTACAGCAGCTGTAAGGTAGACTCATATTAATTTATTTATGGCTAAAGCTCATCTTTTTGGTTAAACCTCTCATTCTTAGCATTCTTAAACACTGATTTTCTCCAATTATATAGAAATAGGGGAATGGACTTCATTGGCATTCTGTTATGCACTCTTCTGCCCCTTTGAATTACTGGCATGCCAGACTAAACCAAGATGAACTGAACTGCTATTCAGAGGACATATTAACAATGGTTGCAGTTTTAGAACTAAAGCTTTTTTTTCTATAATTTGCTCATTCGTTCATTCATTCATGCATTCACTCCTTTTTTTGATTCCTTCGGATGCTGAGTTTTTTTTTGAAAGAGAGAGAAAACAACAAAGCTTTTTTATATTTCAGGAATGTTTTATGAATGAAATACAGTCTGTGTGTCACTGGATAGCTTCTCTGATTTTCAGGCCTGCTGTGGCTGAACTTTCTGCGATAGCCCAGCATTTTCTCCTTTTCTCCCTTTGCTTCTGAAAAATGGCAGTTTGCCAAAGGATTAAATGCAGGCTGTTGGTATGCAGGAGCTGTAGTCCCAGGGAAAAGATGTCACATTTGTGGAGGAGATGCGCAGGGAGGAAAAGAGAGATTTTAATAGGAACTTGGTTTGCAAAGTGCAGAGGCCTGGCAGTGTATAGTGTGACCTGTTGGTCCCACAATTAAGCAGAGGAAGATTGTTCACTCTAGAAAAGTTTTGGGGGTTCATTAAAGGAGCACCACAATATCAGTAATAGTTTATTTTATGATCCCGTAGCTGACCTTGACTGATACTAAAAAGCTAATATGTTCAGACCTGGTTAATACTTGAATAGGGGGCACCACCAGGAAGTCCCAGGGCTGTAGCCTGGACAAAGAAGTCAAAACTACCTTCCAGGAGAAGGCAGTTGCAAACCATTTCTATGTTGTTTCCCAGAAAACAACCTGTAGTTACCAGAAGTCAAGCTAAACTCAAAGGAAATGCTTCTGTTGTCAGTGATATTCAGCTACTTTGGCTCTGATTCAGTTGTGGATACTGGAGTGGAACAATACCCAAAATTTGGGGCAAGGGAAGAAATTCTATTTGCTTGAGCATTTTAGGCTGAATTTTATTTCCATTAATGAGAGTCTTGAGGCTGGATGGATAAGCAAAGTGTGTTGTGGAATTGAGGTGCAGGTTCCAAGAGACCAAACAAGGTTTTGCTGAGTGGCTGAGGGAAGAGGGGAAGAAAAGGTAGCTGTGGGTATGTATCAGGTTTGCAACTAAATCATCAGAAATTGCTAGTCAGATGTTCATTAATCTGCTTCTGTGAATGTGCCTGAATCATTTGAGGCTTTAACTAATTGCAGAAGAAGAGATACACGTGGAAAATAAATAGGATGGGCAACAGAGTTCACCGAAGGTTGTCATAAGGCAGTCTGACTCTTTCTAAGTATGGAATAAAATAATTCATTTCATTTTAACTAATTCCAACTTGGAGGAAAGACTGCTCATAATTGCTGTTTCTGCAGTCATTGTTGGTAAGCAGACTGAGGCTCCATTGATGACCACTGGGTCTTCCGTTCAATTTAAGTGGGTAGCTTTTGTTTTATAGCTGTTGCCAACTTGGCCTTAAAAAAGCTGTGATACTTTGGGCATGCAGAAGGAATAGCTTTGATTTCTAATCATTAGGGCCACCAGGAGAAAGCACTGGGTTTCTCCCCAGCCTCAGAATGCCCTGCGAGGCAGCTGCTTCATTTCTCTTCTATAAATATATGAGCCATCCCTACATGTCTGGTCAATAATTCTGTGAATTATTTTCACAGGAATTTTAGCCCTGGCAAGTGAGAATAACATTGCAGTCCAAAGTATTGCACTGGGTACCCAACCTCGCCCACTCCCATCTGCTGATGGAAATCCTGTATTTGGTGCTGTGTGTCTCTACCATATAGTAGGCCCTGGAGTATCTAAATCCATTCTTCCACATGCCCTGCATGATTATCAACATTATTTCTACTCCAGTGCCAAATTAAATTTGGTAGATGCACATAAAAATACACAAATTAGAGGGCATCTTCTTGTCTAGTAGGGCATCAAGATTTAGGGATGATGCGGAACAGACCAGTTGGAAAGGCACATCACCTTCTACTGTACAATCCCTCTGCCAATGTGTAGAGATGTTACTATCTTATAGGCGCCCAGAAAGAAGTTCCTCTCAAAAATGGAGGAAATTACTTTTTGAAGGGCCTGGACAGCCTCCTTTGCTTAAACACAGCCATGGAGAGTTTAATGTACCTCTAAGAAGGCAAAGTGAAAAACACTTGTTTACAAATACCTATTGCTCTGGGTGGTCTTGTTGAACCTTCAGTTTCTTTAAAGTGCGTATTACATGGAAATCCAAAATTTCTTCTTGGTTGGTATATTACATGCCTGGGTTTCAGGAGTGTCAGCAGGGCAGGGTATGGTAAAAAGAAGTCAACATCATGGCCACGACGATGTGATCAAAGCTCCGCCTGTTTTTTTATAAAAATCAATCACAGCATCATGACCACCATCTTGGCCTTTTTTAACCACATCCTGCGGTCACCCCTGCTGAGTTTCTCACATTCACTCCTAATATTAGGGACTAGTTCACACATAATGCAGCAAGAAATCTAGATTTGTCATTGGGGAGCACCCTCAGGAAGTCTTGGGCTATTTGACTGTTTAACACACGAGAGAGAGAGAGAGAGAGAGAGAGAGAGAGAGAGAGAGAGAGAGAGATTACTGCAGACGGAATCCTGAGCAGTTGTTTGTTGAATGAAATTTGACTCGCCTCCCATTAGTAGCATTTCAGATTTTAAACAGACCTCCAAGGGGCATATCTCACGATTACATCTGAGCGTGATAATATTGTACTTAACTTTTGGATTCAAAGGGAGGAAGGAGAAGGGAGAAAAAAAACGTTTTAGAAGTCTGGCTTTGAATGATAAGACACTGGCTGAACCAAGGGGCAGCGTTCTAATAAAGCAAGACTGAGGTTCTCCTGACCTTTTCGTCTTCGGAGTTCTCAGTGTTTTAGTATGTGCAGCTTGCACTGGAAATAATTTATAATCGTGAGGCTGTCAAAGACATCCATTGTTCTCCTTGCCCCGAACATGTGGGGCAGCTTCAAGTGCTTTCAGATCTCCTACAGCCAGGAGCTGGCAACAAGCAAAGAGCAAGACTGAATTCTTCAGAGGCATCAGGGAAAGGGTTTTGCTGCTTCTTTCTTTCTTTTTCAACGGCTGCTTGCTTTAGGAAGAAAGACATCCCCTCTTTCAGAACTGAATTCTCCTCAACGTGGAAGGAGCTGTTGGACGCTGGAGCTGGCCGCTTCGTTATTTTGGCTGAACCAGAAACAACAGCAGCAGTAAATTCACTTTGCTGGCGTTCCGGGCCAATATACGTTAGTTTGAAGGAATCTGTTCAGTGAGGTTAGATATGTTTTGCCTGCTAACTTAAAACCAAGATGCCTTTCCTTGTACGATATGGACAATAGCCCATATGAAGTGGACGTGGATGAAGAATTAGCCATGTTTCAGGTTGCCTTGTTTATTTTTACCTCCTTGGTGTATTAGTAAATGTGCGTCTGAGCAAAGCGAGTTCTGTTTTGCAAGGGTTCCTGCCGTAAGGGGTGCACTAGCTTAGTAAATGTGTTACAAGATTCCTGGCTGAGCTTGTCGTGCAAGATTAGCGCAACTTTTTTTAATCAGATGTGCAGATCTGCTTCTCTGAATTCTTGTTTAGCTATCTGCATAAATTAGGCTTACGTTTCTGTTTTGTGCAGTGAACTGTGGATTTTGTTTTGCTTTTCACAGCAAACTCATATGAGTAATTGGAAGGGGTACGTTTAAGTTATACGGTGAGAGAATGGGGAGAAGCCCAAAAGATTGGGGTTGAATTATTTTGTCCAAATATTTCAAAAGTAATGTAAAATCCTCGCCTCTGGATTATGTTACCTGCTTTCATCCTCAGATCTTTTGTGCTGGACTGGGTAGAAACAAATAGGCTTTTAAAAAAGAATTGAAAATCAAATTACATGTTTCCCACAGTGTCTGCACTTTCGTTGTTTATCTCCTGGTGGCTTCTGGTTCAACAAGTTGTAGTAGTGTTTCGGAAACCTACAACACTTATTTGATGCAAGGAAAGTGGTCGCAATGAAGAAAATCTATTTGATCTGAGGCCGCCGGAGCATAAAATAAACTTGTGTGAACACCAGGAGGAACCATGCTTTTGCCATACTACTGTCACCTGTGCCACAGGTGTGCATATACTAGATGTGTTCATTATTAATACATGGGAGGATGTGCATTTCTAAAAAGGCTTCTATTCCACATCAGGACACGGAGGAGATTGAGAGTCCGAAGCGCAGCATCCGTGACAGCGGCTACGTAGATTGCTGGGACTCTGAACGCAGTGACTCTCTTTCCCCCCCACGCCATGGTAGAGATGATTCTTTTGACAGTCTGGATTCCTTCGGCTCACGTTCCCAGCAGACACCATCTCCAGATGTGGTGCTAAGAGGAAGTAGCGATGGTAAGTTCTGTTCCCCAAGGCTGCTATTCCAGGTGACGTACGGGCCCCTTGGTGTAAAATGCTGCAGTTTCCACAGCTGGCTTCAGTTGTGGAAATGTGACGTCTCTTGCTAAGCTGGAGAAGAGTTTGATTGGAAAGATTTATGGCTTGAGGTGATTTGCTTGCAGCCCTGTTAAAGCCTCTTCTCACTCGCAGCCATGAGCTGTTGGGAGGAATTGTTGCCTCACCATAGTCTTAAATTTATGAGGTGGTGTTTCTTCCATCTGAAGTGTCAGGAGATAGGAGGCAGACAGTTATTTAACCAATAAAATGAGATCTAAAGTTAATGAGAACACAGGGATGAAGAAAACATTGCTTGGAACATGAATCCCAACAAAGGAAAAATTGCTACCATATCTCTGGCATGGTAAACAATTCCCCCTTGGTGCACGGTGAAAAGAAGTTTGCTTTGAACTGGTTTTCTTTTTTGTCACGCAGACCTAATAATTGTTAGCAAAAATGCATTCATTCTAATGAATATTACTAACAAAAGTGTAGTAGCTATAACAGTAATCTTGTCTTTGAGAGAGTGATTTTATCTTGCTCTTCAGTTCTCTGTGCTAAGGAGGACCATAGTTGAAAGATTAGGAAGGAGGAAAGAAATGCTTCTTCTTACTTTCCCAAAATAAGGCAATTAAAGTGCAGCATTTAAACCAATGACTGAACACAGAATTATGCATGATCAAGTTCACTGACTTTAACAGGCTTGTAACAATGTTTCATTGTAAGAAGATGTATTTATTATCTAATTTTGTCCTTAAAGGCATATAGGGGGGCTGTCTGGTTTTTGTCGTTACAACAGCCCCATGAGGGGAATTCCAAGGTCTTCAGTGAGCTTTAGGGCTGCATGAGAATTTTCCTATCTCAAATTTAATGCTGTGTTTATTGAACTTCTGGTTGACTTCTACTATTTAATGCCAGTAAGAACAAGTGTATTAATCAGTATTTTATGTTTATTAAACCTGGCAAAATTGATTTTTTATATATGGCCTTTTTGTTACTCCTTAGACTGTTTTTTTCAACAAGAGATGCCTTGAGGGACAAAGGATTAAGTGCATTATTTGTGGAATAATCAGATGATTGCAAAAATAAGTATACCTCCTCCTTAAATAACTTCTGATTTTTATTCTTTGTGCTCCTCTTAATAATTTTTTCATCCTTTATTCTTACTCCTAACACCAAATTTCATACATTCATGAAAGCAGGCATCTATTAGATATAGTATGGTGTTGCCCAATACAACACTTATTTGCAAAAAAGACATTTCGAATGGGGAAACCGCACTAAAGGGTGGGGGGCACCAGCTCCTTTCCCTGTTGATGAGGTCTCTGCTCCATTTCCCTCTGCACAAATGTCTTTCTTCCATCTTGCATTTCAAGTGCCCCTTTGTAGCATACACTTTGAGCTTCAATTAGCTACCTAGAAACAAACCAAAAAAAATAAAGGAGGGGGGCTGGCCAACTTGGTGTGCAACACTCCTGCTGGAAGAAGTATAATGGCAATAGAGACTTGGCTGAGTTCCTTTGGTCTAGCCTGTAATTGTATTAACATGTTAATTTTACCTAATGATTCCATTCGTTTTCACTGAATATAATTGATTAGCCTCAAGTTCTTTACTGGCTTTGGTGGATTTTCAAAAACCAAAGAGCTAAATTCATAGATGAGATTGTATCAGTGGCTACTAACAGGGAATTCCCATCTTTAGATACAGAATAAGAAGCAGGAGATATATCATGGTAAGATGGTGATCATTTTCATATGGGAGCTTCTAGAGCAGTGTTTCTCAATCTCAGCAACATTAAAATGTGTGGACTTCAACTCCCAGAATTTCCCAGCCAGCAAGGCAATTCTGGGAGTTGAAGTCCACACATCTTAAAGTTGCTGAGGTTGGGAAACACTGTTCTAGAGGCATCAGTTACCTGAGATGCTGGGTGAGGTGGACTTTGATGTAAATTTTGCAAAGCAATCGATTACTTAGACCTATTTCAGACCTATTTCAGTTCAGATTGCAAAGCAATCTATTACTTAGACAGACAGGAGGCTCTGCGTGGGCTGGTCCATGAAGTCACGAAGAGTCGGAAGTGACTAAACGAATGAACAACAACAACAACATTTCAGTGTAACTTTAGGTTAGGTCAACCTTGATTGCCCTGTCTGATGACTTTTGCCAGAGGAGAGAGGTAGAGGCTACCTTACTCATTTGTGTCATTGTCTCAATGGCATTTGATGCCGCTGATGATGGGATCTTGTTGGAGCAGCACAGTGAATTAGGAATTGGACATTCCGCTACAGTAATTCCATTCCTACCTGTAGGACCACCACCAGTGTGGGTAGGGGATGTCTATTCAGCACTATGGCACTTGCTTTGTGGAATCTATTCTTCTCGCCTGCTGCTCACCCTTACAGTGGTTCACAACCAAGAAAGCGAAGTTCTCACATATTTAGAGTAGCAGGTCTATTGCCAGGAAGGAAGGGGTTACAGGATCTTGAAAACTGGATATATACTGTATCTTGACCCTTATTCATCAGTGAACATATTAAGGTGGGGCCTCCTTACTGTCTTTGATCCCCTTTCTAACTAAGTCTTGGCTGGGGAGGATGCTAATACTTTATTTGATACCACAAAAGTGTCCATCTGTTTTGCTTTTGGAATTCCATCACCCCTGTTGTTGATTATCTAGATAAAAACCCTGGGAGAGATCACCTGCAGTTTTGGAGTGTATTGACATCAGTATCATGACCACTCAATACTATCTCCCACTCACAACAACTTAATCAAGACTGGCAGATGTTTGACAGTTGCCTGGAGGCAGTGATGGGCTGGATGAGTGCCAATAAACTAGTTGATTCCCAATAAATGGAAGTGCAATTTCACAATTTGAGAAATGCCCTATTTGGATGAAATTGCACTCCCTTTGAAGAAAAGTGGCCACTGCTATGGGGCCATTCTTGATTCACACTAATGCTAGTCATGTAGGTACCTTCAGCAGTGTGGAAGGTCTGTACCTCGCTTTGGCTGGAGTGACAGTTTTGTCCCTTCCTGGATTGGAAAAAATTAACTTCAGTGATCCATTCCTAATAACTTCACAGCTGGAAATGCAGCTGCCACATAAAAAAAAAGTGGGAGAGCAAAATTGTGCCATATAATATGCATCCTTAAAACAGCGCATTGATTGCTTGTGAGTGTTGGCAATTGGATATAAAGCCCCAAATGGCTTAGGCCCTCCCCCAATGCTGCCCAGCTTCAGCAATAAAGTCAGCTGGAAAGACCTTGCTTTTGGTCTTTTCTGTAGTTTTGGCCTGCAGTATTGTCAGTATGATTAGGATCTTCTCCCTCCTGAAAAAAGTACAGTTGGCTTCAGATGACAGTACTTCTGTCCAGCTTCAGTGCCATTATCTGCAGGCAGTTAATACTCTAAGTCTGCAAACTATGTATTTTGAGCCAGGAAAGGAAAGACTGACTCCATTGTGGCCAAATCAATGGAATTATTTTGATTATGGAGTACACTTGGATTCCATTTTGAAACTTTACCTATCTTTTTTAAACACACTTAAACATTTACAGGCACGTGGGTTTCTTTGGGAACAAGAGGAATATATAGATTAAATGCATACTAGTATTTCCTATAACTGTGTCTATAGTGTAGGTAGCAGGGATGATTTTATTGCATTTTAGATGTCTGGTAAACCACTGAGAGTCTCCTTAATCACGGCAGGCATACCTTGAGAAGCTAAAAAATAAATGGGTGGATGATTGGTGTAGGTGTTGGGTTTTGCTTAACGCAACTAAAATATTAAACATGGAAGAGCCAAAACAGTTACTTGGAGCTGCAAAAACGTTGCAGTTCTTGTAAATCTGACCTTTCAAGTTCAACATTATAATAAATAAGACACTAGAGGTTGTAGCTGTGCTCTTCTCTATTATTACTGTTACCTGAATGAACCTCATGGTTTCTAATAAAAAAATACCTTGGGGTGGCACTCTCATGTACTGTAACTTTGTGAAACTTGATGGGGAATCCTAAAGCAGAATGTGCTTTATGAAACATTTTAAAGGTCCATTCCCCACTAATACTGGAAATTACATTGCTTTGTTTCTCCGTAGAATTTAAAGAATATTTTGAGATTCTGCAGGCAGTTTTATTTATTTATTTATTTATTTATTTCTCAAATTTATACTACTGCCCATCTCCCCCCAAAGAGGGACTCTGAGCAGTTTACAACAAATCAATCAAACATTAAAAACAGTAATCATAATAAATGATATTCTAGAGGTGACGGACTCATCCTTGGGGGAGCTGAGGTTGGTGACGACTGACAGGAAGCTCTGGCGTGGGCTGGTCCATGAAGTCACGAAGAGTTGGAAGCGACTGAATGAATAAACAACAAACCATAATAAAGCATAAAGTATAATACAATACAATATTAAAAATAAAAATCCGGATGGCTACTAAAGATCATAAAGATGAGGGGAGCACTCTAAGGTGCCAGCCATCCCCAGGAATGACCACCCACCTCCCTGCCCCAGGCACGGCGGCAGAGCTAAGTCTTCAGGGACTTCCGGAAGGTCAGGAGGGATGGAGCTTGCCTGACCTCTTTCCTTATAAATATGACACTTTATAAATTAATTCATTAAAAGCCATTTTAATTCTAAACCAAGAGCACACTGTTTATCTAATACCAAGTCGGTATATTATCTGCAAATAAGTAACATAGCATTTAAAAACTAATGTTTGTAATACATTAAATAAAGTTTAAAGATCATCAGTAACATTTTGTGCTTCTATTTGTTAATACTGTAAGTCTGCAAACTATGTATTTTGAGCCAGGAAAGGAAAGACTGACTCCATTGTGGCCAAATCATTGGAATTGTTTTGATTATGGAGTACACTTGGATTCCATTTTGAAACTTTACCTATCGTTTTTTTAAACAGGAAGAGGAAGTGATTCTGAGTCTGACCTGCCACATCGAAAGCTGCCAGATGTGAAGAAAGATGATATGTCTGCAAGGCGGACATCTTACAGTGAACCCAAATCAGTTGTGCCTTTTAACCAATACCTCCCCAATAAAAGTAACCAGACTGCCTATATTCCGGCTCCTCTCAGGAAGAAGAAAGTGGAACGAGATGACTTCCGAAAGAGCTGGAGTACCGTTTCATCTCCACTAGGAGGAGAGAGACCTTTCAGGTAAGGTCTTGACCAAACTTCAGATGATCAAATCAGGTAATACAAAGCCATCTAAAGCAGGGGTCCTCAACCTTGGCAACTCTAAGCTGTGCGGACTTCAACTCCCAGAATTCCCCAGCCAGATCTGCTGGCTGGTGAATTCTGGGAGTTGAAATCTGCACAGCTTAGAGTTGCCAAGGTTGAGGAACCCTGATCTAAAGTGCCTCTTCCATTCACAGGTGACCTTTCTTGCTCTTCTCTTGCTTAATTATTTTTTTAGTAATTTCAAATGAATTTTTCCTGAGAATCTTACATACATAGTATTGCTACTCTCAGTTGATGGAAATATTACTTTGGGTTCCCTCCAGTTGTACTTGTGAGCTGCGTTGTTTGTAAATGGATGCTTTGCTCTCAATTCATGCCGTTTGAAGGCAGGGACTTTTTTTCAGATGTTCTAAAGGTTTCTCATAGATTCTTGCTCCTTCTTTGTGTTCATATGCTGGCATGATGTCTTCAAAACCCTCCTATATTCTCCTTTTCCAAGAGCCCTTAGTCCTCACCAGAGATGTCTATGGGAGAAGGGGGAGAGTCAAAAAAGTCAAGAGTCTTGACTGTGTGGTTGAAGCCTCGCCCCTGTGGGCACCCTTGGTCCTCATGAAACACATCCTCAAAATCTACTGCATTTATTCCAGCACTGTTACAGCTGCCCTGTTTCTTGTCCCTCCCTTCATTGTCTCCCTAAATACAGAGAGTGTTTGTTGACTTGTATTGCTCTGTAAAATGTCATAAACTTCAACAGGCTTATGTTTGAAAAAGATGAGAAAAATAGTTAGGGAAGTAAGCTGAGAATTGGCAACTTGACCTTGGCATGTGCAACTTCCTAGCATTGTTCACTGACTTACATATTTTTTTACTTAATGGAGAATTTACAGTCCACTCTTAATCCAGAGGGGGTTACAGATCAGTAAAATCAGGATCTTCGGGGTTATATTAAAACTTAACAGCAGAAAAAGAAAGAGAGGCTGAAGAAGGAAGAAGGCAAGCTCAGCATATGGCAGCTGTAGAGTTGTAGTACACCCTTGACATTGTTGGCTGTGTTACAACCAGCTGGAATGGAAAGAGTTCAAAGAGAGGAGTTGGAACTGACTTGCATGAGCCATGGCCTATCACTTCTTTTCCCTTTCTGTTTTTGTGGTTTGCTGGCTGGAAGGGTGTCTGTCAGTGTGGTCATCCAAGGCCAAATGTCATATCCTCCATATCCTTTTTCATTCATTCCTCCTCATGTGGGTTGAGTCATTGACCCTGCCTCCATGGAACAGGGAGCTACCTTGCTCCCATGGAACAGAGTCACAAGCATGAGAAGGGCGGCTATATAAATTCAATAAATAGATAGATAGATAGGGAAATTGTATTTTTATGAAGGGTCCCTGCACAACTGAGAAGATAATAACTCACACAGGAACCTAGACAAATATAGCAAATTACCAGCTGCAGAAGGGAATCCCCAGGGCATGAAAGGTAGCAGGATGGGTCATTGGATATACTATAGTGATAGGGCAATGAGTATCTTTCCACTTACCCCTCCTTTGTGCAGAGCTAGTAATTTGAGAAAGAACAAGAGAATAAGAATCCTGGGTCTATGTGCATTCAGACATGCTGCTTATAGACATGTCAGCCCTACTTGATTCAGACTGGAACATTGTGCTTATTAAGGCTAGTCTGTTTTCTTTTTGTTGTTTTTTTCACGTAAATATTCAAATGTTAATAACTTTGCAGTTACTTTAATTGGATTTATTTATTTGTTTGTTTGTTTGTTTGTTTATTTTCTACCCCACCTTTATTATTTTTATAAATTACTCAAGGAGGGGGACATCCCTATTACTCCTTCCTCCTCCTATTTTCCCCACAGCAACAACCCTGTGAGGTGGGTTGGGCTGAGAGACAGCGACTGGCCCAAGGTCACCCAGCTGACTTTCATGCCTAAGGCAGGACTGGAACTCTCATACCATGCCCGATTGGCTCTTGAGCTGAGAGAGAGCGACTGGCCCAAGGTCACCCAGCCAGCTTTCATGCCTAAGGTGGGACTAGAACTCTCAGCCTCCTGGTTTCTAGCCCGTTGCCTTAACCACTAGACCAAACCAGTTTAGATGTGTCCAAATGTTAACATACGGAACATCTGGTTCTGCACATCTGTATATTAAGAGGTAGAAGGGTAATTTTCCTTTAATATTTGCATATTTTCCTTAAAAAAAACTTAATTTGATATAGAGAAACCTACCTGATCAGCAATATCACAATTAGGAACAGCTAAGGAATCAGGCACATACTGTGTAATAATCTGCCCTATATAACTTGATAGCAAACTCCATCCTGAAACTATAGAAGAAGAACAAAGTGAACTACTGTTGCCATTTGAAGGGGCCCCCGTGAGCAGCAGAATTACCACTTCAGCCCCCTCGGCGAACGCTGTTCAGACAGACAAGAGTCAAAAGAGCCCTTTACATCAGTTTCTCACATGTTCTGGAAACAAAACAGCAGGGCCCAGAAATGATGAAAAAGGTCCAGAGGAAATCAGGAAGCTGAAAAGGCTGGAACAGGCTGGTATTAAGGTCAGACCAGCAGCACACCGCTATGGCAGCAGGTTAGCGCCACACTGTGGGACTTTGCCTGGCATGCATTACCCTTTTAGCATTCGCTGTGTGTTGCGGTTGTTTTTTGACGTGCTGTAATATCCCTTTTCATAGCACCAAAAATTAACCAAATAAATGCCTGCATTTTTTTTGTCACAAGATGTCAAAGATCATAGTTAAGAAACCTGGAGCAGTGCATTGCAGTCTTTGTGGTGATACATGCATTGGTTGCAATTGCTGTGATGACTAAAACGGTTCTAAATCTTCAGTTTGCTTGGAAAGGCTGGACTATGCTTGCATTTGGATTAATCAGGAAACACATTAAGGGAAGCCCGGTTTCAAGCAAGAATGATAGAATATGTAACTGATTATATTTATTTGTTGCAGCATGAAAATTGTATTCTGTAGTTTACTGTAAGCAAGGATTGTGTGGCAATTGTGACTGGACTATTGAATTAAAATTAATTCCCAAACTTTATGTATGTTTACAATTGACAAATGATGAAGTGTGATCACTAGATGTTATGGGTATTGGTGGGTATAAGCCCCTTCCTCTATTCTGTGTTGTCTTAGCAGATGAAGGCAACCAATTGACTTTAGACCCAGAAGTTAAGTTGGGTTGGACCTCGGTAATACTTCTGGGGAAACCACCAGGAAATTATGGAAAAATTCTGGAAGAAGATGATAAATCATTGCTGTATTGTTGCCATGAATGGGTCTGCATAGTTGGCAGGAGTCAAACTTGACTGAAGGACATCTTTGTTCAGATTTAGCTGAGAAACCAACCTTGCTCTCCAGGCCACAAACATTCTAAGTGCCAGGCTCAAGCCTGCTGCCTAGGGAAAAGCCGTATGGCAGACTGAGAGCAAATTGTTCTCCAGAAGCTGCTCAGGATTAACTCAATAACTGCTACTCTGGGTGTAGCTGCGAAGAGGCTGGGTGTGATGGGATGAAGTCTTATATAGGCTTTTACAATCTTAAGTGGTCCCTGCATCTCACAGTGATTTGGAAATTATCTCTTGGTCTTTACATGAGCCAGTGGGGTTGATGGTTAAGGCGCTGAACTAGGACTGTAGGCACACAAGTTTTAACCCACCCTCAGCCATAAAAAGTCACTGAGTGGTTTGGCAGACTATCCTATCCCACCAGGTATTGTTGCAAGGATAAAACAAAGGGAGATCCCCGAGTGAGTTGTGCTGTTATTATTTCCTTCTTAAATCTCATCATGTCTAGTTTGGTGGGATTGGACTGTTTATGGATGGGACAGGAAGATGGACTGTCTACTTCCATTATTGAAAATTTCCATGTCCCCAAAACTAATTGGCAAGGTCCTTACTAGGAGCCTGTTTTTTTGCTGCTTTCTGTCTTTGAGACATTGTGTTGCAAAATACATGGGTCAATTCTGGCTAAAAATTATATACTGTAGAACTGGAAAGGGCCCATTTAGGCATCAGATTCTCCTCCCTGCTCTGTTCAGAAATAACATTAAATCATCCATGACAACTTGTTCTGCTTTATCTTTTCCTACTAGTTGTAGCAACAGTTGTTTTGTTCTTCAGGCACTTATAAAGCCACACTTTATATTTACTTATTTATTTATTCCATGTTTGTACCACCAAATCTGCCAGGGTCTCCTTTGCCTCAATAAATCCTACAGTTATAAGCCTACATGATAAATTTATCTCAACAGTAAACAGTAAATACCTACAGTGAACAATATAACGTCAAAATTAATGTACTGAATAATAACAATTTAACTCCACCATTGCCAACTCCTGCAATGTGTTTCGGTTGCGATACGCTCACTTAAAAAGGAAGGCTGTATCATAAGACTGGGGCTGGAACAGAAAAGCATAACCTCCTGGCCTCAGCCCCCTTCTCAAAAATGAGGGATGACCATCAACTCTCAGGCAGGATCATAGTGCAGGATCAGTTCTGGTTGGAGAAGATGGTTTTGGAGCTACCTTGGTGCCAAGCCATGAAAAGCTTTGTAGGTCAAAGCCAGCACTTTGACTTTCACCTGGAAACTGTTGACAACCTATGCTGATGCCACAGCACAGGTGTAACACGTTGCTTGTGGACAACATCCAACAGAAAGTGAGCTGCCACATTTGTTACCAGGTGCAGTTTCCAGATGCTCCTCAAAGGCACTTCCATGTAGAGCACATTGGGTAGCCCAAGCACACTTCTTCTGATCAAATCCCAGCCAGGTCAGTCATGTCCTGTGTATCCCAGACCCAGGCCTGAATCCAAATTGAAAGGGATACAGATAATATGCTTCTTGTAAGGCACTCTATTATTGGCCATCCCCTTAATGACTTTCCCCAGATCTGGCATCCGAAAAGGATAGGTTGGAGACTAAGCAGTAGTTATGGCCCAAATGAAAGAGGGTTGTCTAAGGAGCAGGCACACCACAGCCTCTTCGAAGGCTGCAGACATCACCGCCTCTTTCAAAAAGGCATTGACAACCTCCCAGATCTAGCCATCTATTTTACAGTTCTAAAATGTGTAGAAGGTTTTCTTATCTCCATTCCAAATTCCTTCAGATTTATTATGTGCATTTTTACTTTCATTTAGTGAGCAGAAATAACTGATCACTGGGATATTCTGTTAACATTGTGATGAATGAATTTGTTCTTTGTATTTGCTTGTTGGCTTTGTTACCTGCCACAAACAACTCTTGGTAGGTAATACTTGATGACGTGTATTAGGTTGAGTTCAGATGCAGCAATGTTAACCGCAGTTCATAGATAGAATTGCATACACCGAATGGCTTACTGTAAATAGTGGATCTGCCCTGTCACATAACACATAGCACATGCACTCATACCCACACACCCACGCAAATCCAGACTTCATTTAGCTTGAGTAGAAACCATTCTCAGCCTAGCTTGGTGGCACAGAGGAGCGTTAGCCAAATACAGCAAAATCTGGCACTTTACTTAAATGAGCAACACAATCAAGCTGCCAAAGACTGCAAATTCCAAGTTAATTTTTCCCTAGAAATGGAGTCCTAATCTTGCCTGACTTTATGATTTCAGCATTACATTCCTCAGGCACAGAGAGCAAAAAGTTGTGGAGGTTTTTTATTTAAAAAATGCCAGGTCATCCCTGGAATTAGCTACTTTGATGATTCTGAACATCTGGGGCTGAAGAGGTGGAGAACTGTTTTGTTGCATGCCATCTGGCGTTAGTCCCACTTTGGAAAATAAAGCTGAAAAACAAGTTCCAGTGCGCTGGTGTTGAGGAGATTCCATACACATCTGGAACTCATGCAGTGCGGCGGATGTGTGAGTTAGCATAATAAATACAAAAATAAACTGGCAGGTTTTTTTGCTCCAGCTGGCCCAGCTTGTTTGTAATGGAATAGGCTAAACTCAGGTGAGATTTCTGTTATGCTATATTAACAAGCCTTTCCTGTCTGTAGAATGCAGCCGAATTCATGCGTGCAATGACTATTAACTGTTGGACTTCAGTGATAGCCTTGGGCCTGAACTACTGCACTCATTGTCCCTCTCTTTCGTCCTGTTTATTTTAAGATAACTCATTCAATGGTTTAGAGTACAGAAGGCTCACTGTATGTTTCCATTTTAGATCCTTAGCTCTTTGTTCTTGGACCAGCAGTTAGGTTGGGCATAATATGTTCAACACATGGGTTCAGAGAAGGCAAAGCTTTTCCATCCCCTTCAAAATTGCTAGCACACATGGACGACAAACAAATGATTTAGCCAAGTTAGCAGAGGTCAGTTGAACAGAAGGGATCATATCATCTTATCCACAAGATTCCTCACTTTCTTGCCACAAAGACTGCTTGTCCTCTGGAGGCATCTGAAGGGGGTTCAGAAAAATCAGGATGGTGGCTGTGACTACACAACCTCCGCCCTCTTTTCACAGGCATTGCACATTAAAAGGGTGTGACTTCAATTGGGTGGTCATGGCTGTCATCTTGACATTTTTTTTACCTCCCTCCCTGCATGGGTGCTGCAATTGTACTGCATTTGGTAGAACAAGACATTCAGTATTGCAGCAGTGATAACGGTTTCCTCTTACGTTGCCTTCCGATTCTTTTTCACCTATGTGTAAGTGCAGTTTTTGCAGATGGAGTAAGATGTAGCATAGTATATAGTAGGTATAGTAATGCCTCCTGAAAACAAAAGTAAGTTGACATTATTTTCTTTTAGAGAGCGAGCAGGTTTCTTTTGGACTGTAGGCAGTGCTATTTCCCCCTGTGCTCTTCCTGTATGAACTTTCTTGAAAAAAGAAGGCAATAAGTTGTTTTCTGTAGAAGGGAATAACTTTGAATCCATAAGACACGGATAGATAATAAGAAACAGTATTGGAAATAAAGATGCTGATTTCATAATGCCCTTATATAAATCAATGGTGTGACTGTATCTGGAATATTGCGTGTGTGTGGTTCTGGTCGCCACACCTCAAAGGGATATAGTGGAGCTAGAGCAGGTTCAGAGAATGGCGACTCAGATGATCCGGGGCCTGGAGCAGATTCCGTAGGAGGAAAGGCTATGCAATTTGTGGGGGTTTAATCTAGAAAGGAGGCAAACAAGGGGGGACATGATTGAGGTGTGCAAACATACACATGGTGTGGATAAAGTGGACAAGGAGAAGCTCTTTTCCCCTCCCTAAAATACTAGAACCAGAGGTCACCCCATGAAATTGAATTAAGACAGACAAAAGGAAATATTTTTTTACCCAACATGTAATTCAACATTGGAACTTGCTACCACAAGATGTGGCTACCAGCTTGGCTGACTTCCAAAAAGGGTTGGACCGATTCATGAAAGTCCTGGGGACCTGTGGCTATTAGCCTTGATGGCAGTGGGACTGCTTCTGAAGTCCATCTGCTGGGAGACTGGTGGGCTTCCTCGTGTAGTTGGTTGACCACTGTGAAAAAAGACTGCTAGACTAGGTGGGCCAGGAGCGTGGCTTATGTTCTTATATTTTTAAGAACAAAGGCTTTTAAAATCAAATTGAATGATAAAAGAATTTACCTTTTTTCTTTTCAGTGGTAGCCCTTTTCTGTGTTTTCATTTAAGTAATTATTATTTGTAATATAAGTATGCTGACTGAATTTTGCAGAATCTGAAATGTTAGTGTTCTAGCTGGTGGGCAGGAAGAACCTCTTTGCCATGAAAGAACAATGAAGTGCTCCCCGTGTTCTGTGGATTTCTCTGAAGAATTTACAGTTGCAGGGAATTTTTTTCTTTAGATTTCTCTGTAGAAATTTATTGAGAAGATAACAAGGATGCCCATAGGGAGGGGCATAAAAGGTGGTGGCCATAATTGTGTTCTACCCTTTTTACATGCATCAAAATAGTAAACATGGAAGCCACAACAATGCCATCAAAGCTCCGCCCTTCTTTGCATGTGCTGTAATGCATGTAAAAAGGGGGGGAACTTCAATTACATGGGTGTGGCCACCATGATGACTTTTCTGCAGCCACCTCTGGAAGATAACCAGGATGCTTTTTAACTGGTAATCAATTTGGTAATTTCAAATTTTCAAAATTACAAAATTAGTTTGGTAAGCAAACAATTGGATTCTAATTTATGCTTTTGAATTTTTCATTTTTTGTATTCTGTAATAAACTGAGTAGAAAGTGGGGTATAACTCAGATAAAGAGGAAAAAACAAAGACAGTAGATCCTGGAAGGCTAGCACGTCCCAAACTATAGTTTATGAAGTCTCCAACAGATGAAAGTATGATCCATCTTTTTTAGGGAAACCAGCTTCCCTATATTAACTTCCCATTATTGCAGCGATGGGAGATCAATGCATTTTAAGGTATTACACATGATGGATGGGCATATCAGAAACTACCTTAACCTGCAGGGAGACAAAAAAAAAAAGAATATTGCAGTATTTGAGAATAATGGCATTTGTTTAATATGGTAAAACATGCCAACCTTAATCTGTCCACGCTTATTCCACTAATAAAATAATAAAACTTTAGTGCTATTATATGTTTCATGCATGGATTTTTCAGATTTTGCAGCATGAAGTTTCCCTTCAGATATGTTGACCTACAATGCCCATCAACCCCAGCAACTGTCCCTGAATTTGATGCCTGGGGATAATGGGGGTTATAGTGGAATATGATCAGAGGGTGACAGATTGGGGAAAATTGCCTTAAACTAAAAGCATGTATCTGCATTATTTTTGTCTACCTTTTAAAAATATGGAGAGTTATGGGGTTCTTTGTTTCACATCTGGATTTCTCATTTCACTTTGCTGCATACCAGTCAAAAGCACATGTGTGAAGTGAATGAGGTTACCCCAGACATCATCCTTCGCAAAGAGAACCCTTTTATGTGGTGCTATCAGCAAAAAGATTCTGGCTCTGAAGATGAACAAGACGATAGAATTCCTGACCTAGAGAAAGATGATTTTGCTATACGCAGAGCAAGGCTAAATCACCGCCAGTATGCATTGCCATGTACTCACTTCCTTCTTGGCCCCTATACAAACAAAGATCGAAATAAAGCGGAAGAAGGAAAGACACAAAAGAAAAAGCAGGAATGCTCCAGGTGTGCTCATGTCTTTATTTGTTGCAGAAATTAGCTTGAAAATAGGAAATCGTTTAGTGAATTGATGTACTTCTCGCATGGCTGTTTGCAGCTGAAATTGAAAATGTATATAAAGTTAGGCATGTTTCATAAATATAGCGGTAGAGTCTAGCCTAGCGTTTCTCAACCTTGGCCACTTTCAGATGTGTGGACTTCAACTCCCAGAATTCCCCAGCCAGCTTTGCTGGCACTGATTTTAAGGAGTTGAACAAGTCTTTTTTATCCTTAATTCCCATTTTTAAATTTAAGAACTGAGCTACTGTTTCCTGTCAGCTAGGGAAATTTGGGGGTCAATCTCCAAAATATGGACATAAAAACGTGGTTGGAATATCAGTAGAAAGAATTACTTTCTGTGGGATAGCAGGACATTTCGACTGGCATCCCCAGAGCATCAAACTTTCTTTAGGTAACCTACTCTTTGAAAGGAAGATTGTGGAAATCAAGTAATTGGAGGGTGTTCCTGTTGGTTACATTTAGGAATGTAGAAAAACAAACAAACAGTTTGCCTTACTAAGTTATCAGCTCCTTCTCAAGGTATTGGCTTGGAATATGCTAATTTTTATTTTATTAGAATTTTTATTGTAATCTTTATTAGTAAAGAAAAGATGCAAATCTGCACTTCGCTCAGCTTTGGAGCATGCCTTTTGATCTTTTCTACAGAATTCCCCACAAGGATCGGAGCACTGTAGTATGGATCAGATTGAAGTGTGAGGTTGTCATGGGTAATGCAACATTAGCAGAGAACATTAGTAAATCCTCCTGAAATATCTGGTCCCTGGACATAGGGATACTGACTAGTCACAATTTTTTTTCTTTAAAAAAATATGTTGACTTGGTAGCATGAGAAACCACAGTGTGGGCAGCCAGTGGTAGAACTTTGCATTGTGTTAAAATTCAGCTCAGTTCTAGATAGCTGGAAGGTAGGCTAGCATTCACCTAAATTATTTTGCTCATTACTGGATAATTTTCCCATTGTATCCTGAGAGTTTAAAAAGAACAGAATAACATTTTATATCATTTTTTAGTTTTTAAAACAAGAATTTACATAGCACTGGTGCATCTTAACCTGCCTATAACTCTCTTATATAAACAATGAAATCCCACCAGTTCTTGTAGAACAGTGATTCACTACTGTGCCTTGTCATACAATGGATTTAGCAGAGTCTTTCTCAAGCAAAGCTATAGGCCAGTTCTCCACTAAGATATTATCTAGATATTTCAGGTGTTTGGCAATAACTCACTTGGCTGCTAAAGGTAGAAACTTGTAAAGTGTTTTTACTTTGCACTGTTTTGTTCTGGCCATAAAATCTGTGCAGCAGGCCTAACCTGTAGAGAATTCAATCTTCTGTTTGGTTATATATGACACTTGTTTAAATACCTTCTTCCAAAAATCTAAAACTTGGTCATATTCCCACCAGAGGTAAAAGAATATGCCCTTTGATTTACAGCCTCACCAGCAACTTAGAAAATATTAGAGCTTGATGCCATTGGTGGCATCAAACTTATTGGAATTTGATGCCACCAATGTAAAAGTTTTAAGATCTACAGCATTTCCTACGTAGATACTGAAGAGATTCCCCCATGCTGCCATGAAGACGGCCATGTATCATCATTTAATTGTTCCTTTAAGTCTAAATCCCAGCCTTCTTTAAGCTGTGTGATAGATTCCCCCATAGTCTATTTCAATTTTTTAAATAATAATTTTATTGAAAGTTTTGAAAAGAGCAATAAAAAATAGTACAAACTAAAAGAAAAGAAAGAAGAAAATACAAGAAAGCAATAATAATATATTTTTTTTTTGCTTTCTTGTTTTTTTCCCTCTCTCCATAGTCTGTTTCGGATAAAATCTGATTTTTTTTGTAATTATACCTTTAGATTCTGTTGAAAAATAGAATGATTTTATAAGAAAGAAAAGATTGAAGTCTTTTTGCAATCTCCCATCACATTTTATTTTGTACAATTGAATTAATCTGACACCACAAAAACCATGGCATTTTTTTTGTCATGTCCAAACAATTCAGTATTACAAAATAAAAAAGGGAAGGAGATTGCAAAACGACATCTATTTAAAAAATAATAATAATAATAATGTTTTTTCCTACAAAACCTAAAGGTATAAATTATAGTAAAGTGTCAAATAGTGGCCTTTATAGGGGTCACAAATACTTTGTGTTTATTTGTACTATGTCCATAAAGAATATGTTTATCCTTTTACCAAAGTGAATTGCAGGATAATCAGCTCTCCCAGTGAATTCATAAAATCTCTTTTAAGATCTGCTTGTTTCAGCTGCTTTAAGACAGATAAAAAGTCTTGCTTTTGTGACAGAATGTATGTGTCAACATTTATAATCTGCGTCTGTAATATGAGTAATGTCTTGGAAAGGTCTCTGAAGAACTTACATATCAGAACCGTCAGATGCCAAGCTAGGCCATGGTGAAATACTTAGCGCCAGTAAAAACTCCCACAAGCTGCTATATTTGGAAACAAAACTTGAATTCATGAAAGTATGGGAAAGTGGACTTTGTAATCGTCAAAATTAGGTATCCGTAATAAGCTAAACTTAGCAGAGGAAAATGCATCAATAGATTTAGTTTTAATTTGCAGAGTGGTCTGCAGAGACTGGGTCTGACCCCAAAGGATAGCTTAGTTAGGATCTTGAACTGGCATAGTCATACCATTTCTACTTTTGCATTTTCACGTTACATCTTCACCTTTTCTGAACGAAGGAGGCTACTTATAATGCCGAGCCTGCCAAAACCTACTGGTAGAATAATAGCGATAATAATAGTAATGGTAACAGTAATTTTAAAAATTGGAGGATACTAGTCAATAGCTGAAATTGCTGTGATAGGTAGTTGTTTCTCTGCTCCTCCTAATTTATGTAATAATACTGCGGTTTGTAATTTTGGAACTTTGCTGATGGTGTGTGATTTGTCCTTGTCTTGTCCTACAAAACCCTTCTTTATCCTGCTGATTTTGGAATGAACATTACACTAGTGGGAGAAAGATACCCATGACTTCAACAAAGCCAGAGGTGCTGTGTGCAGGCAAACCACCCCTGAAGTCTCGGGAGGATGAGTCCAAGGAAGAAGGCAGAGCTAAAATTCCTGATACACAAAGTCATGACCTGGCCAAGAAAAAAACTCAGACTAGTCCTCCCCAACCAGACTTTCCAAGTTTTGTGAATGCATCTATAACACAAAAAGATAAAGAGATCTGGGATCGACTGAAAGTTTCAGGGGAGACGAGGTATGTTTACATAAAGGAAGATAATGTCACATTTCATGCACTTTCCAAATTCTTTTATTTACTAAATAGTGAGACACCGTTATCTTTTTAAAAAATTAAGGGTTAGCAACTTACACATCTTCTATGTACTGACATCCCAAGAGCATTAATTCTGCCTGCAGGACATCCCAAGGTGCAAGCGGGGGTAACCAGTCTTTTAAAACAGCAGATCATCTTCTGCTGATAGCTGTATGTACAATTTTCATGTTTTCTTTATGAACACAGGATGCTGATCCATCTATAAGCTGTCGAAATAATTTTTTCCCGTGTGGCTAAGAATAACATCATGGTCCACTTTGAGGCCTTTTGCACAATTTTCTGATCACATCTGTACGGGAACCAGGGAAGTCCCTTATTGTTAAGATTCTGGGCCTGAAAAGAAACCCTTTGCTTTCCCCTGATGTCTCAACATCAAATTTCCATTTTGGGCTTCCCACATCTTGGCACTCCTGTTCAGGAAGCAGCTGTCACAACAGGCCTCATTCTGCTCAGTGTTGCATGGGAACCTGTCAGAAGCAATCTTGGCTAGACGATAGAATTTTATCAAGTTTGGTGGAAAGACTGTGGGCATAATCTAACTGTTAAAAATCAATCCTTCCAAAGCCATCTAATTACACTCTCCAGATTTCCATTATGCCTTCTGTTAGAATCAAATAGCTGCTATTCTTGGATCTAGTTGTCATTTTCTGAATGCAGTTTGCCTCAACTTGGAGCTTTTTATTATTACCAAACATCTCAGTGTTACTCATTTCCTTACATCAGCTTCCCCAATATCCCACCTCCAGATACTCCTTCAACATTACAAATATTTTTTTCATTGGTTGATTTTCTTTGCCTTTTCATTCAACCTTTGTTCTGCCTGTGTTTCCTTTGTCTCCTAGTTGCTTTTTGTATGCCTTCTGTGTTTATTTCCTTGGCAATAGTGATGAGGAACTCAGGACCATTTTCATTCCTCTGAAATGGCAATCACAATTGCTTTACAAGGCACAAAGTGAGGGTACCCAAGAAGGTCACCAGTCCTAAACAGAGGTCCATGCATTTTGGACCAGTGATGGAAACTGACTTCCAGAAGTGGGAGGAGCTTTTTATATGCCCTTGGTGCCTATTTCTTTGGTGATAGTGATGAGGAACTCTCAGTTACTCAGGATCCTTACATCCTTACACTCGGTAAGACCGAGTGGCTGTGGGTTAATGGTTCTTCTGTATCTGGGACATCAACATCTCTGGTTCTGGATGGGGTTGCACTGCCCCAGACAGACCCGGTGCGTAACTTGGGGGTCCTCCTGGACTCACGGCTCCTGCTTGAAGAGCAGGTGGCAGCCGTGGCCAGGAGAGCCTTTGTGCAGCTACGTGCTGTGCACCAGTTACGCCCCTTCCTGGACCAGGAGGTCCTTCGAACAGTCACTCATGCCCTTGTTATCTCTCAGATAGACTACTGCAATGTGCTCTACATGGGGCTACCCTTGAAAAGTATCCAGAAGCTTCAGCTGGTCCAGAATGCAGCTGTGCGAGTTGTTTTTGGTGCCCCCAGAAGGGCACGTGTAACACCACTGCTGCGCGAGCTGCATTGGGTACCAGTTTGCTTCCGGGTCCAATTCAAGGTGTTGGTTATTACCTTTAAAGCCCTACATGGCATGGGAGCAGGTTACCTGAGGGACCGCCTCTTCCCCATTACATCAACCCGTCCCACCCGATTGTGCAGAGAGGGCATGCTACGGACCCCGTCTGTAAAAGAATTTCATCTGGCGGGGTCCAGGAAACGGGCCTTCTCTGCAGTAGCTCCCGCCCTGTGGAACATGCTGCCCCCAGAGGTGAGATTGGCCCCATCGCTCCTGGCCTTTCGGCGGAGTCTGAAGACCTGGTTCTGCTGCCTCGCTTGGGGTGGAGAGGGGAATAGAGTTACATGGGGATGGTTGTTATAGACCACTCCTCCCACACTTGGACTGTTTTAGATCTTTCATCGCTTGGATTTTTATTCTTTATTTTTATTTCTATTTATAGTATTTTTATTGTATTTTATTATTCTGATGGTTTTAATCATTTGTTGTAAACCACCCAGAGGCCTCTGACAGGAGGAGATGGGCAGGGATAAATTAGATAAATAAATAAATAAATCATTCTGATCTTCCCAAATGGCGGTGGAAGCTGCCAATCACAGTTGCTTTACAAGTCACAAAGTGAGAACACTGAGTAAGGCCACCAGCCCTAGACAGAGGTATTGGTGTTAGAAATGGGAATCTTGATTTGTCCCGCTCCACAAACCAGAGCAGAAATCACAGCTTGTTGCTAAAAATTCCAGCTTATTGGGACTTGCAATTTGGGTTGCACATTTTCACTCAGGTTACTTTAGCAAAATGATAATGGGAGACTGAGCTTTCTAACCTAGAGCCCATTCGTGATAACCTGGGATTCTTCAAAATCTTCTGTGTCAGTGCACGGTCAATTAATGCACTTGATCCCATTCCCCCCTTCCCCCTCCCTCCTAAAATTTCAATTGATCCAAATGAATTCATTCAATTCATTTCATTTAGCAAAATGATAATGGGAGACTGAGCTTTCTAACCTACAGCGCATTCGTGATAACCTGGGATTCTTCAAAACCTTCTGTGTCAGTGCACGGTCAATTAATGCATTTGATCCCATTCTCCCTCTCCCCCTCCCTCCTAAAATTTCAATTCATCCTCCCTCTAGGTGGCTTTGGGAATCAGTTATAAAAGCAGTTTGGAGGGAAGCTACTACAGGCTTATGTGTGCACTGATCTCGTGTCCCCATGAGTTGTTGTGACAATATCTGTTCTCTAAAATATTTTTTGAACATCAAAGATACAGTATTAGAGTAAGGCAAAGCTTTGAATGTTGACAATGGACATCACATTGTGAAAACCAAAGTCTGGGTGATAGGAGGAAAGGCTGAACGTGGCATGCAGATTGTCTAATGTACAATTTGCAGGACCATAATAAAGAACCATTTATGCATTATATGCATATATTTAGAAAAGTGGGAGTGTAATTAAGTTATTTGATCTTTGCTAGCAATTCCTAAACACAGTTTCTGGAAGTAAGGGAAGAATTACACAATATGGAGTAAATACAATATTTTCATCCTAACACTGACATTACCAAGCAAACCGTAAATACTATCTTCAGGAAGCACTCTACAGGTTGGGGGTGATTAACTCTTCCCATGCTTGCTGGTACTTCTTAAAAGTTGTAACCTTCTTTTAAAAAAATATCCTACCCTCGTTGAACTAAAACACTAGCAGAGAGCTCAGGGGAAAATGGCTGGGATATTTTTCTTCCAGTGAAAAAGAAGGGAACGTGGGAAAGGTTAAAAACAGGTTGGCACGATCACTGTCCCCATGTGTGTTTCAAAAATAGACGCTTCCTAATATAAATTTGTTGGCTGTTTAACCTTTAGAAACATTATTGGAAATTACCATTACTTGTGTACACCTTCAGTCTGAAATTCTAGACAAATTCTACAGTAGACAAAAGCATCCAGCATGCCAAATTAGGGGATTCAAGGCACTTACTTAATATGCCAAATCATAACACACTGTTTTATTCTTGAATCCAGTGCGCACTTATATCCTACCAGTAATCCAGATCAAGAAACAAAAAGCAGCTTCTGAATGTACAAGTGATGTTGACCTGAGAAAGTCCATAGGGTGATCCTGATCTTTTTCTTCCAATTTAACTAAATTAGCCCACTGTACAAAATGAGGAAGGATAGAAAACCAGAGAAAATACGAAGTGACCACTGTGAGAATAAACTGGTCCTAATGAGTTATCTTCAGAAGGAGATGATGAACCTCTAGTGCAACTCCTGTATGGAGTGGAATTAAGTATAGGAAGACATCTCTACTTGAGACTATTCAGGCCAAGTTTCTAAGAAAATGTTCCAAGTAGGGTGCGGTGTTCCAAATGCAGCACTTCACTTGGAGATGGACCTTTTGAGTTGAATTTTAGGCCCAGATAAGGATATTTTTTTTGGTTAAAGCTTAATTTCTTATCACAAGGCCTGGCCCCTCTAAAGCTGGCATGCTTCCTGGAAACCAAACATAGAGTGGAAGATGCTACAATATGGGCTTTCTCCCAGATTTTGGTTATGGGTTATAGCCAAGCAGGATATATCATAAAGCAGAATTTACATGTATCAAGACACAGGAAGATCAAGGTAGAACCTCTTCAAGTGTGGTCTGCAGGATCCAGATAATTTGCAGGTGGTTCAATATCTGAAACAGCTTACAAGGGGTGTAAGAGGGTATGGTCAAAAAAGTAAACACGGCAGCCACAATGGTGCGATCAAAGCTCATCTCTTTTTTTTTTAATGTGTGTTGCAGTCTTCCAAGCCCATTTACATTTGTGTATTTTGATATCTGCATCTACCCTTCAGCAGTTCTTGAGCCTATGAGAACACTCTGCTCAGCAAAAAGGTCCACTTATGTGGGGAAAGTGGGGTAGAAACCCGGCCCACTTTTTTCTGTATTATATTTTCAGTAGGGACATCTGTCAATCTGTGATATTCCCCTAATACAAAATTTTCCAGGTGTTCCAGATGACTTTTGTGTAAACCACCTACTTGTGCAGAAAGACTGAAAATCTTGTGGCAGGTCACAAAATCCTGTTTAGCACTATTGCAAAGAAGAACAGATAGAGTAGGAAGATAAAACTCAGGGAACTTATTGTATATTATATTGATTTTATGAAATATTATATAGCTTATATATCTTTTCCTTGTACCAAGTGAAACAGTGTAATGAATCTTTGACACTGATCTATGACTGTAATAAAACTGATTGATTAATCAGTCAACAATAAGGGATGATGGCCAGATGATCTTAATAGATTTCACATTCTGATGAGCATTTGGTGAGGGTCAACAGTGTTGGCTGTGGACTATGAGTATTCCAAAAAAAATTGTCTTGTGATTTTCATGTACCAGTATACTTTTTGTTTTATTACTGAAGAAAACAGTACAAAGTTTCAAACATCTCTTGAAAGCAACTGGTTAAAAAAAAAGTTGTGCTTTCCACTCTGGAAACAATGCTGTTGAGTTTTTTGGGGGGTGAGTGGGAATCCAAAGCATTTGCATTTACTAAGCTTCTCATTTTTTATACCAAACCATGTTGATGCCAGAAAAAAAACAACCACCCTTTTGATACTACTATTAAGAAGCTTTGATGTTCATTTTGAAAGATAAGGTTGCTAAGTAAAGGTTTCTTCTTTGCCTTTCCATGTGGTTTTCATTATCTTCCTCCTCTTTCTCCTGCTCTCCTGTGTTGTTAGTGAAATAATGTTGGCCAATTCAGATGAGTATAATTCATCTGTCCGGGATGCTTGTGCTGATCCCCAGAGGCAACTATCAAGCAGTCTGAGTGAATGGCATGAAAATAGTGAAGAAGAATTGGATAGCCGCTTCCCAGATATTGAAAGGGATGACATGATGGCTAGAAGATTTGGAACTTTTCAGAAATCGATTAGTCCTGTTTACACAGCTAACAATTTAGCAATATGTAATTATCCATTGAAGCACCAAAGAAAAGTTGCTGGTCAGAAAAAGCAACAAAATCCACAAAAAGCAGAAAAAATCGAAAGGTTAGAAACCAGATACCAATTGTTGTGAGCTTCTTATGCCTACTTTGCATGTAATGTTTGTGGGGTTTTGTTCTATTTCTTAAGAAGAAAGGATGAAATAAAACGATGGTCTGTCAATGAACCAATTAGTTACCATAATATTACAGCAGAAGGTAATCAGTGTGATAAAAGTTTAAGAATACAAGGGATATAAGGAAAGTTGATTATGTTTAACTTAGTTTTCCCAAAGCTTTATGCTACCAGCTGATTTTCTGCAGGTTCTCATGTTAGATTGTAAGATTAGGAAAGCGTCATAGTTGTAAACACAAGTATGTGTTCATTTGTTACATTCCGTAGAAGGTTAAAAGAAACAGGAAGTTGTTGTTACATCATTTTGCTGGCTGATTCTGTTTCTGTTTCAGTTTTGCATGGTAGTTTTGTTTCTACATAGAGCTTTTGCAGACGGGATGTACAAAGTACAATGAATGTCATTATGATTTATGTATATATGTACTTATTTATTTATCGTACTGTGGATTTCCTAAAAGGAATTCAGTATGTCCTGTCATGGGTTTCCAGAGAGCTTATAACCCATGTGCTCTCCAGGATAAAACATGCTTATCATTAGCCGTGTGACAGCATCATGCATCCTATGTCTACTTTTTGGTCCTTAAAGCAGACTGTTGCATGCAGGTCTATATTATCTTCCTTGGTCTTCTGCAATCTTCTGAATAATGGTGCCCATGATTGCTTTAACAGAAATTTCTCATTGGTTTGCATGACTCAACGTGGTCATGGAGCACCTTCATTTATATCAAAAGATCAAAATGAGCACAAAAGTGATACAGAAAGTGAGAATGTGGGATTTCAAAATCCAGGGAAAGATGGCATTATGGTGAGAAGAACTGAAGCTTTTTCAGAGCAGGCTGAACCAAGCATGAGTCGGTTAATTCCTGTTCATTTCTCCAAGCAACAGTATGGGGAGGAAGCAACTAAAGAGATTATAAAGACTGAACAGCAAAAGAAGAGGTCAGAAACCTATTCTGGGGTTCCCCCTCTCCCCCCGCTTTTCATACAGAACAAGATTTCCGGTTTAAATTACAATGCATTCACCTTCTTTTGTTAAACCAACATTCTGTTGCCTTTGACTTAGTTGCCTGTGGCAAATAAGAATTAGTTCTAGGTGATAGTAGACTGGGAAGGGTACCCACAAAGTTGGCTTTTCTTTTTACATTTAGCCCAGCCTTCCTTCCCCCACCCAGCCTATCTGTTACACTGTAATCCTGGGCTTGAGTAAGTCTATGGTTTGCGTAAAACTCTATTCTTTTAGAATGTTGTGTGAGATACACAAAATAAATTTGAATAATTATGACTTGTACATAACAAAGGAAAGAGTGTCTGTTTTACCAACAGTAAAAAAGATGTGCACTGAATTGTTTTAAAAGATGTTTAATTATCCTGCCCATCTGAGGATATAAGCTCAAAGCATTGCATATTTTCCTCATTTTATTGTGTCAAGGAGGGAACAATTGCCCAAGGTCACTGAATGAGCTTTATGGTTGAGTGGGCTTTCAATCCAGCACTTGATCCATTGAAACATGCTGGATATCCAGGGTGAAAAGTTAGAGAATAATCTTCATCTTCTGGTGAGAGTAACATCTGTTGATTTAGCGTGTAAGAAAGAATTGGGATAAATTACAAAAGAGTTCCCCATTCCCGTTCTGAACTGCGTTGTGGATGGAAGTTCGACAGACTTTAAACTGGAGAGGAGATGCATTTGTCATCAACTAACTCAGTGGTGGTTGCCTACACCTTTGGCAACCTTCTACCTGTCAGTTACCAAGGATATAAATAAATTGTTCCAGTACAAACTACTGGAAACAATGCATTGTGCCATGGTGCAGGTTTGTTGTCGTCTGCTGAAGAGGGGAGAGGCGGCAGAGCGATGCTGATAGGGAAGATGAAGGTGCAGATGGAATCTGGTGATGCAGCAATTCTATGTTCCTTCTTGTTTCTGTCTTTGGATGTCACAAAGTCTTTTTTTTTTCTGTGCCACTTATGGTCCTGATAATACTGGGTGGCCACCCAGAATGTAGCCATCAAAAAAGTCTTCCTTTAATTAAAGCCAACATGCAATTTGTTGGTGCCAGCCTACTGTAAAAACCAATTCACAATCATCTCCAGTTAAACTTGATAGGCTTTGTTGTTCTGTCTGGGTGGTGAACAGAACTACAAATGCTGAAAAATACTGTGTTTTTCTTATTATAATGCATGCTCTGTGACACAATCTCAGTCCTTGGCTCCTGTATCAGTTTAAAGGGGTTGGAGAGGTGTGATTTAAGCATACATACTGTATCCTGCTGCAAACTAAAATCGACTCTTCTTTTAGCGTCATTGTGACAGATTCAGTAGGAGCTGAAAAGCATCTAAAGTTTTGTGCAGAAATCTCTCAAAGTCTTGCAGCGCAGCCTGAATACACACTGGAACACAGCAGACATAGTTTTGCAGATTTAGCACAAGAGGATGTGCCTTCTGTTGTTCATAAGAATATATCTGGCCTCAATTCAGTCCAGCCAGAGATGCAGGAACTTCTCAAAAGAAATAGTAAACAACTTCCATCACTAGAAGATGAACCTGTGCAAATGTGAGCTATTATCCAATTCAGACGCTGCATCCTAATTTATACTCACATATAAAGTGTGTTTAGATGTGTGCAGGCTGCCTGATATGTTTAATTGTATATTAACATGCATGTATGTTGGTACTATGCCTTTTTAATTAATAAAGCTATGTCGGTCACAGCAGTTGGGCTGTGTGAATGGTGGTCAAGGGAAATGGCTGATATTCTTGAGAAATTTGGTATAAATGTAAATGACTATGATTTTGTCTGGAGGTCTGAAATCTGACTTCTGCTCAATCACAGCTTATAAATGATATAATCTTTCAGAAATAGAACATGGTATTTTCACTTGCAGCATCCAAAGCATTACAGGGTAAAGTTTTTGGTCCCCTCCCCATGGACATTTAATTCTCACAATATAACATGTGTAGTAACTGCATGTGTGGCTCATCTCAACAGTTTTATTATTGCTCTTATTTTATCAGCTTTTATATTAGAAACTGCTTTCTGTCTTCACTTTACAGTGTGGCTTGCTAACAGGATAAGTCTGATTTTGAACATTTTTGTTAATTTTTTTTTTAATTAAATCACCGTTCTATGGAGCGACAGAATAAAATTTCTCATGTGTATTGTTCTGAAATGTTAATGCTCTTTCAGCTCTCCTGCCTTTTTGTAGTTTTATTTCAGATGAAAAACGATATTTTCACTGCAGTCAATACATTTTTATCCTTTCTTACCTTCCTGGCCCAGTATCTCTAATTTTATATTTGATTTTATAGATTCGGCTCCAGAACCCCTGTGTCTGATGACGCAGAGTAAGTTGTTGTGTGCTCTTTGGGATACTTTAAACAATTTAAGCTGCATGCTTTCCATACTTATTACTAATTTAAAATGCAGTTGATTCACCTTTATTCCTGTGCTTTCATTGTCCTTCTGCAGAGCTGGTGGAAATACATGTGCTTTGACGTAATCTGTCATGATATGTTCACTGTGGCATTAAAGTCATAACTTTTCAGAAAGCAGCAAAGCATGCAGTGGCTGGAAAAGCTAACCTTTGCTAATTCATGATGTGATTCTCATTTTAAGCTTTGTGGGGTCTGTGTTGATTAAAAAGAGCTAGAATTTTAACTGTGGAAGACTTGGATAACTGCAGGCTAGGTTGACAAGATTGTCAAACAGGAAGTCAAGGAGAGGAGATTACTAAGAATTGAGGGAATGAGTTTATGGATCCCGGCTGGTTGAAATTCAAAAGTTAAAACAATGAAAATCTTTAAATAATTCTTATTAAGGTGCAGGCTTCCAAGTGACTGCCATGAAGAGAGGTGGCATCTTCATTTTCTGTCATCCTTTTTCATAAAAGTCCATTCCCCCAAAGTGTTTTCTCTCTATACTAAGTACTAAAATGTACAGTATTGAGAAATTGCCTTTTCCCTCCCCTATGGTGATAAAAGCAATTTTTGGCTGGCAGTTAGAAATGATGGAAGAAAATTCTAAAAGACTGCTTTTTCTGCTATCATCAGTGTGATGTAGTTGAGGTGGTGGTTGTTTAAATGAAGGAGATAAATCATTTCTTTTGTCCATGAATTTTGTTTTTGTGGTTAATATCCAGAACAATACATTCAACATGGCCAGAGAACTAAGGTACCTCATAGCCTTAACATAAGGAGATACTGTCTGGTTTTCTTTTTGGAAAGGCCTCAGAACCTGTTATAAATCAGGCATGGAGTAGAGGTGGACAACATAATCTGACCAACCATCTCATCTTTCCTGATTCTTGGCCTTCTGATTATATATATATTTGATAAGATACAGTAGTACATTTTGCTGAATGTTTGTTCAGGCTCCCAGTTCTAACACCAGAAATTTTGACCGATACATTCTTCTGAGCAAAGAAGTTAAAAGCAAGAGTGAACATCCAATACTATAACGATGAGAATAATTTTTAAAAAGATTCTTATACTGGAAAATGCATATGCAAGTATAATACCATTTACGTCCTTTCTAGTAGAATAGTTGCCATCCAGACTTGTTAAGCAGCAAATCTATCTAAATGACTGTGGCAAATATCAATGCGGACTGGAGGCAGAAAAATGATGATCATCCTTTAGTCTGTCTCCAAAATATGTTTTAATTGAAACCATTCTTAATTTGGTTAATTGTTTCTCTTCTGATTTGGCACCATGTTTAATTAGAAGATGAAGGGACACATTTAATGCTGTCTTTGATACACCATATGTCTGCAAAATAACCTTCCAAACTTGTAATACTCATAATAGGTTATTCACAGATTTCTGGCAATTTTTCTTGAAATCCAGTGACTTTAGAGTCTACCATCTGACATAATGAATTGTAGTGTATATGGCTAAGAATTAAATGGAAATAAAAACTTTTCTTTAAAAATGGCAGAAATTATGGGTAATCTTTTAACATTTTAACTTCCAGACACAAAATGCTGTAGTATTTTTGGCCAAAACCAAATTTAGTATGGCAGACTAATTGGTGAGAGCAAGTACATAACCCGTTCCTTAGAAATTCTAGGGTGAAACTCTATGTTACTTAACCAATGCAAAATCGCAATCTTGTAGCTCTTCATTTCTTCCTACAGTGTTTAGTAAAAAAAGACGTGATGACAATACATCACACATTTTGTACAGCTAAAAGTTTGCTAGAAGAAGAGATACAGGAATTTTGGATTCTCCTATGATGTGCAATTCCACCCTTATTTATTTCTTAATGACTTTTTATATCCTATTTGCATGACTGTAATTGATACGTACCAGTATAGGTAAGTCTGTCACTACCGTATAGACTCATCAGTTGAATTCCTTACCCAATGACATGTGAGTTGTTCGGAAAAAAAACATTCCAATCTTTATTGAACATGGATAATTAATAGGTATTGATTTTTCAAGTGGGTTTTCATTATAGCTGGCTTTCTGTTTTCAACATTACGGGTATTTTTATTTAATAACATTTTTTAATAGAAAGAAGCAGTTAAGGATCTCAATATTAAATAGGTATCAACTGAAAGACCATTGGCTCTGATCTCAGACAGAACCTTCCTTACCAAAATATTTAATTCAATATACTCCATCTCTTGATATCATATTATTTCTCTACCCTTCCTTCCCTCCATCAATAGGCAGTAAGAACATACTGTAGGAAGGAAATGTTCTTCTAAATAATGCCAAAATACGGGTACTCAGAACCTCAGCCATAGCAGATGAGAGGTGGGAAATGGAGGCACCTTTTCAGCAGGACACCCATTTCCTTTTTGTCTTTTCTTTCTACCTTGAAGGAACAGTGACCGAAACAAAACAAAAACATGACCAAAAGGATGACAGTCTGCTCATCTACAGTTCAAGTAGCCTCAGAAGAATAGGCAGTAGGTACTTCTCCAAAAGGCAATAGTTTAGAAGAATGATTGGCAACCTGATCCACTCCAGATGTTCTGGACCAAGTCTCATCATCCCAGCCAACATGGTGACAAAAGGATTGTGTGGTGTATAGTCTAAAACATCTGGAGGGTGCTTCAGTGTTGCCGAATTTAAGATTAGAATCATGTCTGCAATTCCTTAACAACAAACTAGCAAACTATACTGAAATTCTGTAGTAAAATTATCTCTGCCCAGCATTTGATTTGTTTAACTAGAGCTGTTTCAGTTCATACACTGATTACAGATGAAAGTGATATGCTTATAAAATTAACCTGCATTTCTATCAAAAAAAGCAATCAGAAATTCTGTATATGTGTACCAGTCCTGAAAAACAATCAGCTGCATATGCTGTCTTTGAATTCTTGTATTCTGTGCCATCTTTGTGATACAGTATTTTATCTTGCCTAACATTCATAACCAGCCTCTTAGCTTCATCATGCCAGAGAAGTTGTCATAGAATAATTACTCATTGTTTTATTATGTATGAATGTGTCCCAATGTTCTTCGGGGTCTTATTCTTAACAAAATAACAAGAGCATAATTTCTGCATGTGCACTCAATAGAGATGGCTATCTCAGCTTACTTACTGCTGGCATTTTAACCTAAAATATGAGCTGCTATGTTCCTCTCAACTGTCTCTAAAGTGTCATCTCAAGTATTACAGAAATCAGAACTTGAGAGCCACATAATTCATGGCTAAAGTCTATAACGGTGTTTTCAAACTTTCTAGTTTGGGAGAATGCTGACCCCTTCATCCACTGAAGGCCGTTGTACTTCAGCTCTCTGAAATATATTCTGGGCTGGGAATGGGTTACCCTTTTGATCCTGAAGGCTGTATATGGTGCCTGTTGGTGGAACAGGGACACAAATGTACACAGGTCTTACCTATCAGTGCATTCTAGGCTGTGTGGTCAGTGCATGTGCAACACAAGCCAGTTCCATCAGATCTCACTGTCTCAGCTTGGATTATCATTCAAGACTTCTTACAGTATATCATAATGCACAAAGTCAGAACAGAAGTTTCTCTGTTCTTCTTCCCCCTTTTTATACCAGTTTCAGGAAGAATACCTCAATTTGTATTAGGACGTATGTTTTAATTCATTCAAACCTAGAAATTCTGGCTTAAAGTCAGTTTTTTATCAGGCAGCTAAGCCACACGAACTCAGAGTCTGAACTTAGTTGAACTAAGTTGCGTTCAACACTGTCTGCATGGTTCCAGGTTCTGCAAATCTGTAGAGGTGAAGACTTGATAGTGCCATTACTGAACTTCTAATTGAGGAGTTAGAAATTTACCAATAACCACAAGTCTTCCTTTCAATAAAGTTTGAAAATCACTGATACAGGTAATGTGGTTTTGATGTTTTTCAACAATAAAGAAGGGACAGTTGAGAAATTTAACACTGTTATCTATAGAGGATTGTGCTGAATTCATGCAATAATGTTGAGCTAAAGAGTAGCTTTGGACATGCTTCAGTTTGGCTTAAGTAGCCAACTTGCACGTGCGTTATTAGTATGGCTGCTTCTGAGCACTCCATATAAGGTTCCACCTAAAGAGGTTTCTAACTCTTAGATGTACATCCAAAGGCTTCTTAAGCTTTGTGACTTCAGAGCTTCCCATGGAAGCAGATGCATTTTGCTTTCCTCTAGCACCCTCCCGCGGCTGAAATGTTCAGTCTGCTGCTGATAAACAACCTCCTTTCCTTTCAGGAGTGTGAGCATGTTCGACATGAGATGCACAGATGAGGGTGCTGTGATGCAGCCTCACAGTAAAGCGCGCCATGAAAAGTTGCAAAGTATTCACAGCCAGCTAAAGGAAGATGAGGATCAGTGGCAAGATGTGAGTAGGGGTCTGTAGAGCTATTGCAGACAGAGCTAATTGCTGTTGCAGAGCTTTTGCAGACCACATTAAGTTACATTTTCTAACTGGGAATTGTAGGGGGGAGCTGTGTTAGTTTGTGGCAGCCAAGAATCAGAAAGAGTCTGGTCGCACCTTTTAAGACTGACACAATTTATTATAAGTCATTGGTTTCATGAGCTGCTGCTCAGTTCATCAGATATTTGACTTCTAGGGACTTCATGGCCATGAAGGAAACAGTGGGGAAATGGTTGTCCACTCCCTCTTCTGGGGTATTTTTTTTTTAATTTGCCAATCTGGCCTACAGGCCTGGAACCTTTGTAGTCTCCCACTCAAATAATGGCCAGCTCTGACTCTATTTAGCTTTTTGAGATCATCCGTGATCCACAAGATGCTGCCACCTATAGCTATGCTTTTCTAAGATACTTTTCTCCTAAGTGGTGGCACATCATATTGGAGCAGATGCTTGGGGGGGCCATGGATGCCACTGCTATAGACTAGTGGAACTAAAGTCCATCCTGTCTGCCTTCTGCAAAACAGTTTGGACCCTTGGTACCACTGCACAAATGCAAACATTGGAGAATCATCCTGTTATCTCCTCCCTTATTTTTCTTTCCCATATAAAATTTACACCAAAGAAGTAGTGGTGGTGCCCCTGTCCTAACTACCTTTAGGTAAGCCTATTGATATTTGAGGGTCAAGGAGCCAAGTATGACTGCCTCATAGCATCGGCCCTCAATAAAAGCATAATGCTTGGATGTTTCGTCTCCCCTGCCTCCGCCCTGTGATTTTATGTAGGATTTAGCCAAGTGGAAAAATCGTCGTCGGAGTGCTTCACAGGACTTGCTGAAAAAAGAAGCTGAGAGGAAGAAGATGGAGCTGCTACTCACTGGAGCTGAGGGAAGCAGTGAGAGAAGGAAGAGCATCAAGACATACCGAGAGATTGTGGAAGAGAAGTAGGTGGCCTTAAGGAAGCAAAGGCTGGTTGCGGAAAGCACGCCAGATCATGATGTGGGTTTGGTTGAGTGTTGAGTGAACAACCACCACCATGGCTAAAGAAATCACAGTCCAACCATGTTTGCCTTATGGCCAAACCATCATTACACATGATGGTTCTCTGTTTGTAAAATGCATTATTACCCCATGCTGCTTGGAATATAAAACAGGCAAAGGTACAAAATCTGGTTCCCTTCTGTTTTTAAGCAGGATTTCTCTAGCCCAGCTCCATATTAGGATGAGCTGCAAAGAGAAGGTTGCTTAAAGCTGCCAGATACAATGAGGAAAAGGATGGATTTAGTATCTCTCTCCCCTGTGTAAGCAATACCTAAAGGCAATTCCTTAAACCAAGTGCATCTTTCCCTGGAGTCCTGTAGCCACATCATCCCAGGCATCTGATTTAAGGAAGTGCCATCTGGCGCAATGTGGCCCCACACACTCTGAAGCTTTGGCCTTCAAATCCAAAGCAGTGCACAACCAACCATCTCCATCTGTACCATTTGGTCAAAACGATCAGCAAGATTTTACCATATTTCATGTAAAAGTTAAATTAAGTTAAGGTAGGCATATGCAGGAATGATTCCAGTTCAGGTCCTTCTATTGTCAGCCCTTCGTGGTGGACCAGACTAGGAAACCAATGCCATGGAGGTCAATACTACCTTACTGTAAGCTATAGCAACAGAATCTTGGAGGTCTGAATGAGCTTCCCCCCTCCTTCCCTTTATCTTCATGAGAACTAGGGAGGGGCCTGCTGAGATGATTACTCACACTACCTTCTTGCTCTGGACTCAGACCTCTTTTATCTGACAGTTGCCTTGGTAGTGGCTCTTCCTCCTGTCCCTCAAGGCCATTCCCTTCGCCCTCTACATATACAGAGTCATCAGAACAATTTGACAAAACTTCTTCTAGATTGTACAACCGCTAGCTGCAACTGTGCATGTGCATTTGTGGAACATCAGGGCTGAATGCTTGAATTATCTTCCAAGGAAGAAATAGTACAAGCACATCAGAAGAAAGTATTCAGCCTGATCTTCTGCTCCATGTAGTTTTCCATAGGCACAGCACTTGCTATGACTTTAAATAAAAGTAATGGCCCCTAGAGCTGCAGGAGGGTGTTGTTGCTTTGCTACTGCAGATGAGATACGAGTCAGGCTTGCTTCCATCTATACGGTTGCCCAGTTGTGCTCCAGAGGTATCATTCTGCAATCTTGTTTCTGTTACACTCAGAGAGAAGCGTGAGAGAGAGTTGCATGAAGCCTACAAGAACGCCAGGTCTCAGGAAGAGGCAGATAGTATCCTCCAACATTACATTGAGAGGTTCACCATTAGCGAAGCTGTCCTTGAACACTTGGAGATGCCAAAACTTCTGGAGAGAAGCCATTCTGTTGAGCCAAGCTCATCCTCCCCATCTAAGGACTCCAATCCCCTCCGATATTTACGGCAGCAGTCGCTCCCAGTCCCAAAATTTACTGCCAAGTTGGAAGCAACCATTGCCCCCACCATCAGTGGATCAGAAGCCAGCATTTCCACCAGCTGCCCCTCATCAAGCAGACCTTCAATTTCCAAGGCTGTGCCTCTGGTGACTCCCAAGCCTTACTCCCAGCCTAAAAATACACAGGAGATTTTAAGAAACTTCAAGGTAGGTTAAGATATGGGGAAAAAAAGGTAAGTTGGTGCAGAGAAAGGAACAGTTTTGACAGTTTTAAATATCTTGCTGCAACAAATTGATTAAGTCTTCTAAGTTAAAAAGCACCCTGGTTGATTGGGCAGCTGTTTTTGTTTTAAATGAAATATTTTTTCAAGTCATATCTATCTCTTTGATTGGTATCATATCTATCCACTACAATATTTTTGGTCTTGGACCATCTCTAAAATCTCTTGGCTGCCAAAGAGAAGTCTTTTTGTATGACCAGCAGTAGGAATGGCTTCTTCCAAGACACTGCTGGGAAGGTGATTTTGTCAGAATAAAATCCTTTGTTTAAAAGGATACAAAATAAATTTAATTTATTTAATTTTGTTGTAGGATTGATTGATTGGGCAGCATCACTGAGTGCAGATTTTAATGCCTAAATCAGTGGAAGAGAATTTATAATCCTGCTGATGAAGAACTGCAATTCTTAATATCCCTGGCCATGAGCCGTATTACCTGGGTCTGATGAAAGTTGGCATCCAACAACTGGAGACCTCAGATTTGGTGGATATAAGTAACAAGAATGGTCTCTAGCCTGAGAAAGTTAAACTTCAGAAGTGGGGGGTGGAGGTGGGAGAGAAGTGGTCTCCCAAGTGGGGGAGATGGGCGGTAATAAAAATATGATAATAAAATAAATAAGTAAAAACTGGATCTAGGATCACCGATCATGCCAAACTTGAATGTAGTTTGCCTGATTTTAGTGTAGGCAATGTGCAACTCCAGCCATTTTGATTTGCAAACCATGCTTTGTGGCGTAGCACATTGTATGAACCCAAGCAGAGGCAACAATAATTGCATATGAAGAAATAGAATTAGGCATATATATAGACAAATAATTTTGTAGTGCTAATATTGAGAGGAGTCCTGATAACTCCGAAACACCACATTTCATTTTCTTTGTTAATAGAACTAATACAAGATTGCCTCAGATCCTTAATCAATGTGTTTTGTGTTTTAAAATGCAGGTCGATGGAAAAATCACCATAAATGGAGAAGCTACCAATGGAGTGGAAGAGCAGCAAGAGAAAGAATGCACAGCCTTTGTATTTTCACCTTCCCCCAGCCTTTCACTGAAGTCTGACCACGTGGTAGAATTGCATGGTGGCTCCATGGAGGGAAACCCAAATTCCAGTCATACTGAGGTGGTTCGGAAGAGCTTAATCGAACACAGTGTGCACAGAGAGCAAGTTGTAAGGATCAAACACTTGGATTAGCAGGAGGAGGGTGGGGAAATGGGGTCTGCAAGTGCCTATATATTATATTATATTATATTATATTATATTATATTATATTATATTATATTATATTATATTATATTATATTATATTATATTTATGATATGATATATGATATGATATTATATTATATTATATATAAGTGCCTATATATATATAGGCACTTGCAGACCCCTTATATATATATATATATTGTCTGTAGCTTAGTTCTGTTGTTGTACTCTGTTGCCACAATCATTGATTGTGGAAGAAGAAGTGGAGGTAGATCCAGTAAATTAAAAGATAACAACAGAAAAGCCTTGGATTTTTTTTAATTAGACTTGTTGAAACGGCAATACAATGAAGTTAGATCTGCAGAAATCAGGGCAGCAAGACTTAAGTATTTGGAATCGTAATTGTTCTCTACTTTTTCAGGCCTGTAACCAGCAGCACCTAACCAAAATTGACTGAGCTGGTTAGGGGGGTTGCTGGTTAATACTTGGGTAGGAGAATACCAGAAAATCCTACCACTATAGACTATACTGGGAAATCTCCAAAGGCCCCAGAAGGAGGAAGGAGCAAATCATTTTTATACTGTTGCTGAGAAAACTATGTGGACCTGTCTGTGAGGGCACCAGATGAGCTTGGTTCCAAGGAGATCTTCCCTTTGTTTTTCAAGGCTCTTCTTGGCCTCCTTATTCTGGAGGAAAAACAATTGATTACAGCACAGTCCACAGGATTTGGTCAAGAGTATCAAGAGGGTGCTATATGCAACAGTGTTATCAAAGCTCTCTTTTTTTATGCATGTTGCAAGAGGCAGAGTTCAACTGTACCATCATGGCCATTATCTTGACTTTTCTTATCATATCCTGCAGATACCACTGAAATATTACAATTTTTTTTTTTACCTCTATCCTAAAAAGCTAACTTTCTGCCTTGTTCCAGAATAACCCTGAATTTGGCTTAAAGGAAACTTCCATAACAGTCTTGGAGCTTTGACCTGGACAGAACCTGGATGTGTGGACTTCAACTCCCAGAATTCCCTAGCCAGCCATGCTGGCTGAAGAATTCTGGGAATTGAAGTCCACACATCTTAAACTTGGCAAGGTTGAGAAACACTGGTTTAACATAATACAAAATCTCCATTGGTGTTTTGCTCTGTGACATGTTCTGTTGTAGGTCATCACTGTAAATCACCAAAGGAATTTTACTGCAATTAGGTAATAATCTCTTTAAGCTCAAGATTATTGACTTAATAGACGCATCCCTGCAGTTTTCTCAGCAGCAGTATGGAAAGGGTTTAGCACTGCCTTCTTCTGGGGTGTGTTCTTGATTTCCAAGTGTAACCTACAATTGTGTGGAGTGGGTGATCTCCCATCCAAGTACTAAGCAGGCCTGACTTATCTCCAGCATCCAGACGAGGTAAGTCAGCTGCTGCCACCTACTGCAAATGCTTGATCCAGTGGTGAGTTTAATGCCAGAATGGAAATCAGCATGTGTAGCCAGGGAAACAGAAACAAGTTGTCTTGGATGTGATATATTTTCTACTTTTATACCCATTTAGCTTAACAAAGAAACTTTTTAAAACATTTGCTGTGGTCTTAATTTACCACGAACAGTGTTTTTTTTTAAAGAAGTGCTATAACAGCCAAGTTACTGAATCCTGAAAGCATATTCAAACCATGAGGAGTCATTTATTTGTGGCAGTATATAAATACAATAAACAAATTACTATTTCTTTGGCTTCTGCTTTAACTATCAGTTAAATGTTTTCTGCAGGGCTCCTTCACCGAAGAAGCTGAACCAGCCAGCTATAAAGATAAAATGGATTCTGAAGAAACATTTCTGGGTAGGCTCTTTCAAACAGGCATTTTTAAAGAACATCAAGCGACCCTGTATTTTCATTTCAGCTCGCAGGTAGGGGATGCAGAATCCCAGATTCTGTGATCTGTCTTCCTGGGATCAGGCTGGAATCCCTAAAGGTAAAGTCCAGCTGGCATCCTGCAGTGTCATATCCAAGAAGCTGTCTTGGAACAATGTGGAAGTGATTTGCCATCGACTTTTCCTGGATGTGTTTTCCATGCTGGTATTTCATGGAGGTCTCTCATGCAATTATTAGGGACGCGGTGGCGCTGCGGGTTAAACCGCTGAGCTGTCGATCGGAAGGTCGGCGGTTCGAAACCGCGCGGCGGGGTGAGCTCCCGTTGCTAGTCCCAGCTCCTGCTCACCTAGCAGTTCGAAAACATGCAAAATGTGAGTAGATCAATAGGTACCGCTTCGGCGGGAAGGTAACGGCGTTCCGTGTCGTCATGCTGGCCACATGACCCGGAAGTGTCTATGACAACGCCGGCTCCAAGGCTTAGAAACGGAGATGAGCACCGCCCCCTAGAGTCGGACTCGACTGGACTTTACGTCAAGGGAAACCTTTACCTTTACCTAAGCCCAAACAAGGCTGGGACATTCTCCTATCTGCTCAGGCTGTCCTGAACTTACTTTTCAGTCATGCCAAGGAAATTAAAGAAATACTTTTCTCCAGATCAAATAGAAGAAGTACTAGTGGTTAGTAGGAATAGGAGTACTTTATTACAGTTATGGAGCAGCTTGAAAAACCAAAAGAAGAAAAAGAAAAATTGGGAGCCAGTAAGTAAAAACCACAGTAAAACCCATTCAAGCAAGAACACACACAGCAAATAAATAGTGGCACTTAGAGCAGGGTTCCTCAACCTTGGCAACTCTAAGCTGTGCGGACTTTAACTCCCAGAATTCCCCAGCCAGCAAAGCTTTGCTGGCTAGGGAATTCTGGGAGTTAAAGTCCGCACAGCTTAGAGTTGCCAAGGTTGAGGAACCCTGACTTAGAGTATGATTTCTAAAGCTTACACCAATAGATACTGTAAATTGGTTGGAGAACAAGGGGGAAGTCAGAAATTAAATATTTCTCTGTATTGTTTTTTTGGGGGGGGGGTTCCCTCTTTTTTCTTTTCTTTTTCTTCTATTTTGAATAATTTCAGGTAGTCCTCACTTAACGACAATAATTGGGACTGGAATTTCCATTGTTAAGCAATGCAGGTGTAAAGCATGATGTCACATGACTGCATCACTTAGTGACACTAGTCCTGGCAGTCCCCAGTTACCATCATTAAGCGAATTACTGCGGGTCATTAAGTGAGGACTTCACATGACCACAACTTCCAGCTTTCTGCAGCTTCCCCATTGTCTTTGCTTATGGGAAGTGGCAGGGAAGGTTGCAAATCGTGACCACGTGACCACGGGATGCTGCAACAGTAGGAAATCCAGGCCAGTTGCCAAGCGCCTGGAACTTGATTACGTGACCACAAGCGTGCTGCAACAGCAAGAACTTCAAGGACTGGCCTGCAAAGCACCGTTGCAAGTTCAAATACTTGCTGAATGAGGACCACTTGCATAAATAATAATATAGTGGAGATTTTGCTATTAAGCTCAAAAATTCACACACACACACAAACACATTTAATATGAAATGTACTTTGCTTGGTATCTCTTATTAATGTTATATTGAGCATTAATTGTATAACCTCAGTAATTTGTCTTTCTATAGATACCATCTTTTTTTGGAAATATATCTCTGTTTTAAATAAAAAGAAAAGGAAGAGAAAAACCACAGTAAAACTCATTAATTATAATACTGGAGTGGTCAAAATATAAGGTATTTTACAAGTAGTAAAACAAAACTGAACTGCATTAAAGAAATAAAATTACAGATAATTTTACTGTAATCAGATAATGGATCCAGGTGATCTATTTACCTATCTATTTCTATCTGGAAATCAATCTGGATGGGGCATTATTAGCTGCAGCCAGGCATCTTTATGATAACAGTATAACAAAATGTGGGTTAATGTTTCAGGAGCTCCTTCTCCACAGAAACAAAATCTTTGTTCCAGTGGGAGGCCCCAGAATTTTCCCTCAAGAACAGCTGTTGGGAGGTCATTAAATCTTGCCAGGACTAGGGATTTCTGAATTTGGGAGCTGTTATTTGGCTTAAATATCTCGCTGGTTCTAGATAAATTATACCAAGAAAAGGTGTCTCTGCTGGTTTCATAATAGATAAATAAATAAGCTGAGAAACATTCAGATACAATGGCAAAGAAATCCAAATGAATTATTAGCTGCTTTAGATATTAATTGTGGATATCACTAAATTAAGGAAGTATAGTCAATAGAATGTACTTAATTAATTACATGATTCAATATGTAATTATTTTCTTACGAATTAATAATATTGAAGAAAAAGCATGCCCTCTTATTTTTACATTTTGCAGTTATTAACTCAGTAGTTAACTCAGCCTGGGTGGCTAGATGCAGGAAAGCCATGCAGAAGAACCATTTGCTCCTTATGTGAGAGCAGGTGGACTACCTTTTCTTAATTGGTGCTGATGATGTGCAGTTTCTGAAATTAGTTACTGAAAGTTGAAGGTTGATGAAAGCAGTGGCAAATCCCTCCTGAACTGATGCCGTGAAAACTGTACGAATCTGTGCATGGAGTCACAAATGATTGAGAATGATTTGAGAGCCTTTTCTGTGTGGAAATAATCTAACATTTTATATCAATTAATAATTAATATTTGGGGCAACTGTACGTAATCAGTGAAATGATATTGTAGAGCGAATGGGAAATGGCCTTGAAGGGCAGAAGGAAGAGTGATACCCAGCCAATGGTCAGATAAAAATGGCTTGGGACAGTTCCAGGAAAGTGGTTTAAGGAAATATTTATTTATCTATCTGTCTATCTATCTGATTTGTCCCCGCCCATCTCCTCCCGTCGGGGAACTCTGGGCAGTTTACAACAATCGATTAAAAACAATAACCATAAAACACAGAGAATAAAATACAACAATAAATAATATAAATAAAGGTAAAAATAAAGAATCCAGATGGTGAAGAATCTAAAACAGTCCAAGTGTGGGAGGAGTGGTCTACAACAGCCATCCCCATGTAGATCTATTCCCCTCTCCACCCCAAGCGAGGTGGCAGAGCCAGGTCTTCAGACTCCGCGAAAGGCCAGGAATGATGGGGCCAATCTCACCTCCGGGGGCAGCATGTTCCACATATATCAGATAGGCCCCTCCCCAGTTTGCACAAAGATAAAGTGAGGGAAGGGGAAGTACAGTCAGACTTGCAAGATTCTGTTCCTCTACCTCTTACTATAACAGTAGTCCTAACCTATATGGCACTGTTTTCTTAGTCTAGTCTACCTTGTTGGTTGACATGTATTAAGTGTTGCACTAAAAGTTGCAGCCCTGTGTATCTGTGTTAGCATCTGCTGTTGCAGCTGTCTAGAAAAATGTGAATATAACCCACATTGACTTATTTGTCTTCTTTAGATCAAACTATGAAACAATGTGGATTTACTTTTTTTTTTCTCAAAATGCAAGGTTTAATTTTTATCTTTTTTTTTTTTTATGGATTAGCTCCAGACCACACAGAATCTAGCACAATGTTTTCCTGTGCCAACCCTGTGGTGGCCAATGTGGAAATATCTTCCCTTGGCAATCATTCCAACGAGACAGAATCAAATAATGAGCTGAATTCAACTCACGAGCCAAAACAACCTGAAAGAGGAGAACAGAATGGTGCAGAAGCCTTGGTTGACCAGAAGGTAATCTAAAATGTGTATCTGAGAATGAAGTGAAATGTTATCCTTCCCAAAGGGAGGTGTGGATTTTTTGGATCAATAGAATAAATATTTTTTATGTGAGGTATCTTCAGTCTTGACAAACAGTTGGACAGGAAGAAAGTTGATGCAAGAGTAGAAGGCAATAAAGACAATTTATAGTGAGTGGTATCCAATATAAAGTGGGTTTGTTTTTCAAGGCACTCATTATATCCTGCTCATAAACAATCACATTCAGAAGAGCTGTTTTGCCTTTGAGTTTTTAAGATCAAGTTTCTTTCACTTCGATCTTCCCTTTTGGGTAGTAGAAGCAAAGAGTGACTCCTTTAACAAATACATAAGTCAACCTACAGAGCACTTACTGGGACGCGGTGGTGCTGCGGGTTAAACTGCTGAGCTGCTGCGCTTGCCGATCGGAAGGTCGGCCGTTCGAATCCGCGTGACAGGGTGAGCTCCCGTCGCTAGTCCCAGCTCCTGCCAACCTAGCAGTTCGAAAACATGCAAATGTGAGTAGATTAATAGGTACTGCTTCGGCGGGCAAGTAACGGCGTTCCGTTTAGTCATGCCGGCCACATGACCACGGAAGTGTCTACGGACAAACGCCGGCTCTTCGGCTTTGAAACGGAGATGAGCACTGCCCCCTAGAGTCGGACACGACTGGACTTAATGCCAAGGGAAACCTTTACCTTTACCTACAGAGCACTTAATCCAGACCGAGAAGCTGCTTTTCTAATCCTCAGTCCATACAGTGAATATTTTTGAAATGACTGAAAATGAAAATGCCAGTCTATTCTGTGGGAGACAGCCATGGAGACGGCCTTGAGGGAAATATTCAGAAGCCATTACAGAAACAAAAACAGCAGAAGCATTCCTAAATCCTGGATAAGGAGATAGTATTAGGAAGACGCTGCAGGTGGCTTCTCCCTGACTCACTGGGTTATAAAGAGGAGGGGGAGGACAGACACAGTCAGGTTTGCAAAATTCAGTTAATATAGCCTATCTCAATAAAGCTTAGTTCTAGTTTTCTGTTTCTTGGTCTGGACAACCTCAAAATTGTACTGATAGTTGTGCTGTTTTGTTGATTGTGCTGATGATGTTCTTTACAAATTGGTCCAGGCAGATAACTTGGCGGCTCCAAAACAAGGTGGAGACCTAATCTTTTCTCTTCTGAAGAAGCTCCCAGAGACAAGCCAAGGCGTTTTGCAGGAGACTCCCCTACAAGGTAAAAAATGTAGATTTCATAGCTAGGAATAAACAAATCAGTCATTTTTGGGTTTTTTCCCCCCAAACAATCCTGAAAACCAATACATTATGTCATGTTTGCCAGTGCCAGCATCCATTAGTGGCATCTGCTGAAGCCCAAACACCACCAAATGGAGCAGGGCTGAACCTCCCATAGTACCTGTCCTGTTCTTGCTCCTTTCTGTTGCTGTTGTCCTCTTCAAGCAGGCAAACAATGAAAAATAGAGCAGATGAGACTTTACTGATGTTGTTAGACAAGGCTTATTTTTAACCATGAATATGATTGTCTCGTACTTCCAAATGGTTAGTTCTTTTGGAAACCCTTTGAGGATTACAGAGAGAGATGTGAAACCATAAAAATAAGCAAAATAAGCACACCTGCTGAACTTGACACTTTCGAAAGTTTAATTTCAGTTTTTCTTTTTCTGCAGCCACCACTGATAACAGCGACGCATCAAACGTAAGTTGTCTTTATTTGAGTTTGGGAACGTTCTTAAGCTGCTCAGGGTCTAATGAGCAGCATTTGAAAGTTTTTACTGACAGGTTTTTAAGTAATTTATTTTTTATCGGTGTAATGTGTCCTTCATATATTCTTGCTCCAATGTTAATACCTCTTCCGAAGGAGATACTTAGTGAGTGGAGGGTGGTAGGACTCTCCCAACAATGTAAGTTGGATTGTTTGTCCCTAAATTTTCCTGAATTTGGGAACTTCGAATAACTCTTAGGGTAAATGCAAGTTTTGGAATTATTTAAAGTTTAGTATGATGTATTTTTAACAACCTTTGTAGGCAAATGTTAAGAAAATTGATCCTGATCTCATTCTAGCTAGATGTTACAATGTTTAGCATCACAGCTTATATTCAGGCAATTTAGTAGGGACTGGATAATCATTAGGGTTCTCCTTACTACAGCTACACCTACAAAATGTGATGGTCCAGGAGAAGGGTCAGCCAAGAAAGTGCTTGCAACCCTACCTGCAGATGAATTGGAAGGATTTGGGGTAAAACATGCAGGGGACCTTTATTACTGTACTTGCTTCTAACGGTACATTTGATCAACTTATTTAAGCGTTTGAGTTGCTGGTCCTGGGATCCGGAAGAAGAGCGTAAGCGCCAGGAACGGTGGCAGCAGGAGCAGGAGCGTTTACTTCAGGTAGACCCATTTTTTAGTTACTTCTCACATTTTATTTCGTTCTTCCAAGAAGCTCAAGGTTATGTATAGGAGGTTATCTCTGTTTCTGTTCACAGTGAGATTTCTAATCTAGCATAAAGATATTTAAAAAAATATGTATGAAGCTAACCAAAGGTGATCGATAGAATTAAATTATAAACATACTTTTTGGTTAGTTTCTGATCCAGGAATTAATTTGGCCAAGTGTAAAATCAATAGATTGCTTTATCTACAGCTATCCAGCACCTACATGACTGTGCAAATGGAACATATTTAAAAGCTTTTTTCTGGTCAATAGCTTGCCGAAAAGAAAATGGGAAACGATGAAGTATTTTAAAGAATGAACATTGCAGTGTTTGGAAGTACAGTAACTGTGCCATGAATAAACATTACCTCCTTTGATTGGAAGAAAATGGTGCTTAGTCAGAAAATAACGTCACTTCAGAACAACCTTTCCAACCTAGTCCTTTCAGATGTGCTTCAGTTCCCATAATTTCCAGCCAACATGTCTGGAGGTTGGGAAATATTGTTGTAGAACAACTGACTGTTAAGCTTGCCCGAATCCTTTCTGTTTATATTCATTGTCTGTTAGTCTCATGAGAAGGGAGGGAGGGAGGGAGGGAGGGAGGGAGGACAGAAAGATTTGGTGCCTTCAAGACTGACTTGACTCTTGGCAACTACGTGGGAAAGTCCCTGCAGTTCTCTTGGCAACATTTTCAGAAGTGATGTGCCATGGCTTTAGGGCTGAAAGAGAGTGACTGGCCCAAGATCATCCAGCTGGCTTTGTGCCCAAGGCAGGACTAGAACTTACAGTCTTCTGGTTTCTAGCCTGGTGCATTTAATCACTACACCAAAATGGCTTTTTTTTTTTACTGGTAGCATTTTATCCTAATTATTAGGATAAAATTAGCAGTTTATCCTAATTACTGGAACTAATGTATGTTAGATGTTAGAATACTTTATTGGCCAAGTATGATTAAACATACAAGGAATTTGACTTTGGTGGAAGAGCTCTCAACATATCTACACAACATCAATAATAATAATAATAATAATAATAATAATAATAATAAACAATAATAAAGCAACAATGTTATTTACTAAAACCATACAATCAAGAAAGAAAAAAAATTGAAGGAAATAACACTACAGCTATCAACCAACACACACTCATATTTAAAAGGAGAATTTATGGACAGCATACTGCATCTGCTGTCCAACATATGTTCACATTTAACAGAGCATTACTGGTCACATCTTAGCAGTCATGTCTTACCATGCATTGTCAATCATTATATCGTGCTACATTAATTAGGAGTTCAACAGAGCAATGGCACGAGGGGAAAAACTGTTTTGATGTCTAGATGTTTCGACATACGGTACTCTGTAGTGCCGTCCTGATGGTAGAAGTTGAAACAGTTTATGTCCAGGATGCGACAGGTCTGCAGATATATGTATGAAGCTCAGTTAAATTCAGATGGACTTACAACAAAATGACAGTGCAAATCCTCAGTATCTAAATATTGTTTACCTTCCTACATTCCTCCTTCCTCACATGCTTGCTTGCTTGCTGCTTTATGGCTGAGAATGTTGTTGTTGACACAGATATGATACAGTTCACCCTGGTGGTTCCCAAACATTCAGATGGGATGTTTGCCCCCACCTTCCCCAGCACTTATAAGCAGCAGTTGGAACACTGAATCTTCCATGTGCTTGTTTTCAGAAGCGATAGGTGCCAAGTCCTGGTTCAAACAGGATACTCACTGAAAGAGTTTGGGATGCTAATACTCCTCCTATTCCTTTAAAAGAAAACAATTCCTCTTCCATGTGGGTGTTGGATTTAAGGGGGGAAAAAACCTCAATTAGTTTGCTTTCAATTTGCATCTGCTCAAGAAGGAGTTGCTGGGGAAAAGGTTAGATTTATTCCTCCTGGTGTTTGGTGACCCCAGTCCAAATTCTAACTGTAGTAGGAGAGTACATCGTTTATGTACTGTCTGGATTAATCCTGCTGAATTAGACCATGTAATCTAATGCTATAAATAAATAATAATTTGATCTAATGCTCTGGGTTTTTTCCCCTAACAAAAAAGAATGTTTCAAAAGAAATCTTTGCTAGGAGCTCTTCTGCAGATCCAGCTGAGAAGCCAATTCCTCCCCTTGTGTCACGATTCCTGCTTAACCACTTGTATTGCAACTCTCTCTAGGAAAGGTATCAGAAAGAGCAGGAGAAGTTGAAAAAAGAATGGGAAAAGGCACAAAAAGAAGTTGAAGAGGAGGAGCGTAAATACTATGAAGAGGTATGAAGGCAGGGGTGTGATTGTGGAGAGGCGGTGATGTGCCTTGGGCTAAATAGGCGCCATATCTAGTTGGTTTTCTTTCAGCTCAATAAGCCATTATTTGAACAAAAAAATTGGCACACGTACAGCCCCTTCATTCAGCCCTTTGCACAAGTGAGCCAGCCAACCAAGAAGTTTCCCACTTTCTCCCATTTCATACAATCTCCCTCACCAAACTAAAAGAACTAGTACAGCTTTAGAACAACATTGTTGAAATTGACTAGTGCATTTCTGGAAGCCTAATAAAATTTACTATAAAAAAATAGAAATGAAATTGACTAGTGCAGTGTTTCTCAACCTTGGCAAGTTTAAGTTGGGTGGATTTCAACTCCCAGAATTCTCCTGCTGGCTGGGGAATTCTGGGAGTTGAAGTCCACTCATCTTAAACTCACCAAGGTTGAGAAACACTGGACTAGTGCTTTGGCTTATTCCAGTCTATATTTCTCATAGGGCTGTGCAAACTTTGAAAACAATTTGAAAGAAGTGTTTTGGCCCTAGTGCAAGCGTGGCACCTCCCTGCTATTCATTAAAACAGCCGAACATTTCTTTAGGCTGCTGTGCAAGCCTGAAAAAAAGATGTGGGTGCTTTAATGAGTCAGGTCATGAAATTGCGTATAATTCTTAGATCAGCAGCGTCCTTTTTTTTTTTTAGCCTTGTGAGAAGTCTGAAAATGGGCATGCTGCTTCATTGAATAAGTGAGAGGCATTGTGCTTGTGTAAGATATGAAGTAATTCTTCTGAATCAGTTCCACAGTGTGCACAGGCATATGTTCCTGGACAAAACAAAAAATTAAAGCGAATGGAAGAGTTTGTAATTTATCTGTCCCTACCATGAAGGGGATGCATGCATAGCACAGAAGGTTTATTCATCTCTTGGTTTATTAAATCAAATTATGATCATACAGATTACGAAAAGGCAATTGTGAAGATAGCATAGCTTGGAAATTGAACCTAGGCAGCTAGAAGGGTCACATCGGCAGCAGGCAAGATAGATCACCAAAAAAAGAACTAGGAACTCTATACAACTCTATACAACATCACAACTTTTCCTTCTTACTCCTCCTTCCTTTTGTAATTTTATTCCCAAAAGTATTTTAATTTTTCTCCCCCTTTTTTTTCAACCTATGTTGTAGAAGGCTGTCAGAACACATTTGAATTATGTAGTCTTTGTTTATAAGGCTAGCTTTGTCTTTCACTTTCAAAGGACTCTTAATGTATGGCTTTGACAATCCGCTCTTCTTTAGGAACGCAAGATCATTGAAGATACCGTGGTCCCATTCATGCTTGCTTCGAACTCTGCAGAGCCCTTGTCTACATCGTCTTCTGTGACCGATGGAAACAGGACAATGGTGTGTTTGCTAGTAGAATCTGAGGCTGAAAATGGAGATGGCAAAAAATATGCTTTTAAGGCCAAACTATAGAATATAAAGCTATTTTTAACCTAGTCTTTAAGAAAAATTAAACAATATTCTGCTTCTTGTCAAAAACAGGATTTAATTAAAATTCTACCTGGTTGTTTCCAAAAATTATTTTCTGATGGAATCTTTTCAATGATTTTTCCAGTTCTTCCAGTGTCACAAACCTTCCCTAAGTTCTGGAATTGGTTTTTGGGAAGTGCAGGAGAATTGGGACCTCTGTTTGAACTCTGGATCCAATCTCTCGCCTTGCATTAAAGAACTCAGTTGTTGGCTGATTTAGACTTCACATCGCTTTAAAGGGTTGGTTAATTAATAAGATGGTAGCTGAGGCTGAATTCATAGGTAGATCAGATACCAAATCATGGTTTTAAAGGCTTAGCTCTTGTTGCAGGATGGGAGAAGCCCATAGAGTGGAAGACTGCAGATCTCAAACCTCCTGATCTCAGCCCTCTGAGGTGGACCAGATCAGGAAACCGACTGCACAGGAAGACTGGAACTATACTTTATTGAGATAAGCTAAAGTCCAGTGTTCCTCAACCATGCCAAGTTTAAGATGGGTGGACTTGAACTCCCAAAATTCCCCAGCCAGCTGTGCAGAGAAAATGAATACCAGAGACAGTGACAAAAATTAAAAATAATGCATCATTCCCAGCTGGGCTTTTTAACTATTTCTTAGGATGCCCTAATGCCTAAAGCTAAACCCCCCTCCTTGCTTTCTTTGAGTTTTTCCAACTTTCTGTAGGAAAAGGCCTTTCTTTTCATCAGGGCTCAAGAAGATGCTATTTCCCTCCTTTTCTTAGCCTCAATACCCAGGTGCTGCCTTTGTTTGCCAAAGGATCGAAATTGTCCTAACAACCAGGAAACACACTGAGACAAGGAACTGGTCTCTAATATTTATTGCTAGTACTTAACAGGAATCCTAACAAACTGAAGAAGCGTGGGGAAAACCCAGACATATGACCCCCAAGGGTTAAGGCGGTCCTGATCTGTGTCTCTTTGAATGGCTGAACAATTCATCAGTGCTACGCATGCGCTTGACAGTCTGGATGGGAGCCCCCTGCTCGCCATCCTTACTCATGACAGAAATTTTCTCAGTAGCAGAAATGGGGGGAATCTGTTCCTTATCACAGGACGCCAGAATGGTGAAACATCATTTGTTATGCCACAAAGCAAGCTCTGTTCTTTCATACTTGCTTTGCAGTGTTGTATATAAGTACATAAGCAGTGGAGTTTCTGGTGACGTTGCAACACACGTTTCATCGCTTGCCCCCACCCATGTGGCTTTAGCCCAATATTCCAGTTGATGAACCAGAACCAGAAATTGTAATATGAAGTAGCTTTCCAAACAGTGGTTGGTGAGTGCCCAAGGCTGTGTTGTGGTTGTTTCTATTAATGCATTGGAAAGTCAAACTATGTTCTAATGTAAGGCAAGACTGAACTTATTTTGCCTTTGATCTTCCATGCGATTAGAAAGTCTTCAAGAATAAACCTGTTTCTTGTAAAACGTTCTGGATAAGACAAGATCTGTGTCCGTAAAATCTCTTTTTTCGTAGAATGTAGCAGATATGAGTAACTCTGAAGAGGATAATAAGCAAAACGAAGATACAAAACTGAAGGCGTTATTTTGTGAACAAGATGGCACGTCCTTTTCAAAAAATAAGGAATGTGAACCACAAGAGGAGAACGTGAGGTGCGTAAAAGAAAATAATATTTCATAAGGAACGTATTTGAGAAAAATGTATGAGCAAAGAACAGCCACCAGAAGAGATACAGACATTTGGTTTAGGATAAAATGGAGAAACGCAGAAACAAGAAGTATAAGATATTTGTGTTTCCAGTTCCTCTAGCATCATTGGGGAGGCAAGTTCAGACAATCATCCTCATCCTCAGCTGCTTGTTGACCTTTGTGTATGAACCAGCTGCCCCAGATTGGATATCAAGTTAATATAAATTTCCTCTGAGAAGCAGCCGTAATAGCAAAAGCAGTTCACTACATCATCTGTGAATTCTTGTTTGGACTTCTGCATTTCAGCATTAGTCCTCTGCTATTATAAATTTCTCTCTTCATTTTCTAAAGACACTGCCAGATACCTGTTTTCCAGAGTTTCTAGTGATTTTTAGCATTCTGGCATTTTTGGCGTGAATATGTGGTTTTCGGGGACGCGGTGGCGCTGCGGGTCAAACCGCTGAGCTGTCGATCGGAAGGTCGGCGGTTCGAAACCGCGCAGCGGGGTGAGCTCCCGTTGCTCGTCCCAGCTCCTGCTCACCTAGCAGTTCGAAAACATGCAAATGTGAGTAGATCAATAGGTACCGCTTCGGCGGGAAGGTAACGGCGTTCCGAGTCGTCATGCTGGCCACGTGACTCGGAAGTGTCTACGGACAACGCCGGCTCTAACGGCTTAGAAACGGAGATGAGCACCGCCCCCTAGAGTCGGACACGACTGGACTTTACGTCAAGGGAAACCTTTACCTTTACCTATGTGGTTTTAGGGATAGACAAATATTTCTGTATTCACCAAAGAAACCAGCCATTTGGACGCTGCAATTATTGCTATTTTTCCTGTCCTTATCTCCCATTTAGAGCAGCAGGAATCTAATACTCCACTTGCTATTAAAAATTATTTCAGTCATTAATTGTCTGTGGGGTGTAGGCCTATCTTATAGGCCAGGTCTGTAAACTGCTATTAACTGAATTATCAAAATAGGCTGCCAGTTCCCACCTACCATGCTCAGCTTTGGTAGCACTGAAGCTGCCTCAGATACCTGCCGGTTGCAACTTTGGCAAAATTAAGATAAATCTGAAAATGTCATGATGAAAGACAGGGCCATTGATTCTTGTTTTCCACCTTGCTTTGTAAAATGCCTTTTCTGTTTTTCAGCACTGTGAATAAGGAAGAATATCTAGAAACCGTGAGTTGGAGACCAAAGGAGCAAGATCTCACACCTGAAGGCAGATCGCCCAGCAAGATGTCTTTGCCGCTATGTCCAGGTATGTGGTGGCTTTATGTCTTTGTTTTAGAAAAACTTGCAAAAATCAAAATGTGATTGACTTTTTAATTGCTTGCCTTGCTTTCTCCTCACTGATATTATATATACCTGGTTACAATGAGAAGAAATGCAGTTACTGTGAACTCTTGTACCAAAGTGAACCTATTTTTATAGCTTTAAAATGCATACTAAAATTGAAATGTCAAAGGTAAATTAAATATCTGAAACATATTTTAGGTTGAAACCCAGCCTTGGTTTGCTACTTTTCATTACTATTTGTACCTCCGACTCTTATGACGGATTTGAAAGGCTTGCGCTACAGAGCTTTGGTTAGTTTTTAAAGTGCTGATGGAGTTGACTGTTATTATGGTGGTGGTACTTCTGTTAATCACTGATCTTCAATAAAACAATATGGGTGACATCCAACCCTTTGGAATACGTTGATTTGCGGAGCATTTCTAGCTCTATGAATAAGTTTTTCTTCCAAGTTCTCTGCCACAGATGTTTTCAAGATCAGTACTGCATATGGAATATAAAGGTTTTGATTCAATGTTATCTAGACATTACAAAATCTCAACCAGCATTTTAAAAGCATCCCATAGTTCAGGGGCTTTTCAAAAGTTAATGTAAAGTTATATGATCCCAAATAATTTAACTAGCAGATGAGGTCCTCTTTGTCGTCCCTCCAGATGTACAGTATCTCTTTCCTACGTTGGATTGTTGGCATTCTTTCCATGCACACTTTCCTGCATCACTTCACCTTCTACTAAGGCATTGCTGTAGTCTTGCAAGGAGACAGGTTCTGCCTAGATAAATGTATAAAAACTGTTCATAAATAATTGCGTGTCATGATTTTACAGTGTTTTCATAATTACTACCCTCCTCCGCCTCTGAATGATTTCACAGACATCCTTAATATAGGATCAGTTTCTCATATACTGCATTTGTTCACAAGTAAGATGACCCTAAATTTGAGATAACCCAACCCCAAAAGAAAGAGAAGATAGCCTGACACATTGTCCAGCTTCTTGTCAACCAAGGGTTATTAACTCTAACTTCAACCTACCTGAAGTTTTCCCATCTCTCCCCAAACAAGTGTATATGTGTGACATATTTCTATACTGTGCATATATATGTACCAATAAAGTATGGAACTCAATAATAAAATTAATGGGTCCCCATGAACACACACACAAACTATCCTTTCCCATACAGACAGGCTATTATCCTTCCTTCATCCAACTCCACCCACATTTCCCTCCTTTTTTCTAGCAGAAACACCAGAAAAGAAAAAGAACAACCCAGGATGGACATGGGATAAGGAAAGGGTTAGCTGCACCAAGAAAGGGGGGCAGGAGAAAGCGGGAGGCTGGATGGAAATTAGATATGGGGAAGAGGTAATTTGGAAAGAAAGACATAAAAGAAAGAGGTGGGATTCTCCTCATGTCAAGGCTGCATTCAGAAGAGCATGCGTGGACTGCAGACATTGTCCTGACAAGCAGGAACCACGCCAAGCCAAGGAATGAGTCTGTAGTGTTTATTACTGCTACAGTAGACAGAAAATCCTACCAAACTGAAGAAGTGTGGGAAAACCCAGACAGATAAACCCCAAAAGTCAAGGCGGGTCTGTTCTGGTTCTCTTTGAATGACAGCTCAAACTCTCTCTACTACGCATGCGTTTTCCCCCCTGGATAGGGGCCCCCTCCTGCTCACCATCAGTACTCATGACAGACATAGAGGAGGCTCCTCATCCGTCATCTGCACAACAATTTTTCTGGAGTTCTCATTCTCAGAGAGCAGCCGTGGCTTCTCCCTGGTCAGTAGCATCTGCCTCCATTTTGTAAATGTATGTTGACCCACTGCCATTTCAAAGGTCGGAGGAGCTGCTATGTTGATCAGGGAAAAAACTCATGTGCCTTTGCTTACAATGATACAAGCTTGTTTCTGTCTATATATGTTGCTATTAGTTCTCTGAAAACAAGCAGTGTGCATTAGAAGATTGTTGAGAGTCCGGTGGCATAAAAGTTTAATAAATAATTATAATTATAAGGCCAAACCACCAGCTTAAAAAAAACAAACCAGACCTGCAAAGCTGTTGTTGCCCTATTAACATGTTTCCTCTCAATTCTGCTCATCATGGTCCTTCCAGATCCCCTGGAACTTATTTAAGAAAGCATGTTTGAGCTGTTGAGAAAGGGTTTCTTACGTTACAGTAGTGTCATGAGAAGAATTCCAACATCTGTGACAGGAGACAATCCCTTTTCCTATTTATTCATTTCCTCATTTGTATTGCATCTTTCATTCTTGCCCCCAGTTCCTACCTGAAAATCCCCAGCTTGGTCTTAGTTATAAGTCTATTTCCAGCCTTGAAAGCTAAAACGGTTCAATGCTGTACAACTTGAAAAGGCCCCTTCTATCTTCTTCTTCTCTTCCTCCTCCCATGTAACTACGTAGTGTTTGAAAATGTTTTCTTATGAACAAGTTTATGCATCTCATTTCCTAACTTCAAATCCTCCCCTTTAGATGAGCAGTGGAATCAGCCATTATCAGCTGAACAGAGCCCATGCATTTCAGACATCAGACAGAAGGATTCACAGCTGGCGTATAATATAGGCCTGCCAGCCAGTTCCCCAAAAGAAATTAAGAGGTAAGCACGCTTTGAGCACTTTGGTTTGATGATGGGCAGCCTATAAACATTTAAATAATTTCTAGCAGAACTGACATTGGACAGATAGTATGTATAAATGGCACATCATGGAGTTTAATATTCCTGGATATAACACTTCAGAAACCAGATGGGAGACTGCAGAATTGAAGATAGCCAACATGTTTGTTTATTTATTGATTGATTTTTAAAGAATTTCGTGTATATAGATTAAAGGTTAGTATCAGAGAAAAAGGTTAGTAAACTTTTACCCTAAATTTAGCCAACCTTTCTTGGGTGAAACTGATTTTCTAGATCCATTTCCACCTGGTTTGAGGCCTGGCTATGGAACAGAAACGGTCCTGGTCATCTGTGCTGGGAAAAAGGCAGGGGGATTGCCACCCTGATGGTCCTCCTGGACCTTTCTGCAGCTTTTGATACCATTAACCATGGTATCCTTCTGGACAGGCTGTCAGAGTTGGTATATGGTACCACTTCTACTTGGATGGCTGGAGGTGATGGGGGATTGGTCTTCTACCTCATGGTGGTTGGGTTGTGGAATGTCTCAGGGCTCCTTTGGATCCCCTTTAACATCTACATGGAACTGCTGGGAGAGGTCATCTGGAGATGTGGGCTGAGGTGGCATCCATATGCAGATGATACCCAGCTCCACCTCTCCTTTTCATCCAACACAGGTGAGGCAGTTGGTGATCTGTGCTTGGGCCCAGTAATGGACTGGATGAGGGCCAATAAACTGAGACTCAATCCAGACAAGAGGGATATACTGTTAGTAAGTGGTGCATCTGTCCTGGAGTGGTCGGCACTCATCCTAAAGGAGTAGACAGTTTGGGGATGCTCTTACTGTAGGTGCTTCACTGTCACTAGAACACCAGGTGACCTTGGTGATATGGCGTGCCTTTTATCAGCTTTGTCTGATTTACCAGTTGCGACCTTACCTGGACAGACTTGCAACAGTTATTCACACTCTGGTAACTTCCTGGTTGGATTATTGCAATGTGTTGTACGTGGGGCTGCCTTTGAAAATGGTCTGGAAACCAGTTAGATCAGAGTAGAGTGGCTAGACAGCTCTCTGGCACTAGCTGATACAAACATATTATGCCAGTTCTTTGCCATCTACCTTGGTTGCTAGGCCATTTCTGGACCCAGTTCAGAGTGCATTACCTACATTAATGTCATTTCAACACCAGGTGAAGGAATTTCTATTTCCCCAGGCTTTTTAACTGGCCTTTAATTGTATTTTAATTCTTATTGTTTTCATTTTTTGAATAACTGCATGCTGCTGCCTAGTTCATAGGTTATTTTATTTTTGTATTCTGTTTGATTTGATCATACTGTATATTGTTTTACTCAGGTTGTATTTTTTAGTATATTTTATTGTAAACCACCTGGAGAGCGTTGGTTGTTGGTCAGTTTACCAATTCAAATAAATACATAAATAAATCACATTCCTAGTTTGAGTATGGGGGAGAATCAAAAGCAAGTCTAGAAACAAAATAGCCTTTTTTTTTTACTTTTTCTTTTTGCTGTTGTTTTTTATTTTGTTTTATCTTTTTTTTTTCTTTAACATGTACAAAAAAGAATAAGTAACACTGCAGTGGGAGACCTTAGTATTAAGTATTAAGCTTAAGACAGCAACCTTTATTGTATAACAAATAATTTGATGTATTTTGCAGTTGTTTATTAATGTCACATTTAGTTTGGGATGTGAATTTTAAACAACTTACACTTATCAACATTAACATTTTAGACGTCATAGTCAATACTGGTATAAACTTTTTCTCTAAAGGTTTAGGTTATCTAAACATTAGAGTATTAATAATCTCTAGTCAATATTGCATAAATATTACTGTACTTAAATAATACAATGTACTACTTGCGTTGTATAATAATACAATAAAAAAAACTATAGGAAAAAAGGCAAGTCTAGAATGCAGATTTTATCATTAAGTCCACCACTTCTGTACAGGTAGTCCTCGCTTACCAACCACTTGTTCAGCAACCATTCAAAGTTGCAATGGTGCTGAACGAGTCGTACTTATGCCCAGTCCTCAAAGTTCTGGCCGTCGCAGCGCCCCCGCGGTCATGCAGTTGTGATTCAGGCGCTTGCCAACTGGTTCACACTTACAACACTTCACAATTTGCGACCTTCCCTGCCAGCTTCCCACCAGCAAAATCAATGGAGAAGCCAGCAGGGAAGGTCACAGATCGCTCTGGTAAGTCCTCCTGGCCTTCCTGCGCTCATGCTGCGCCATCCACTACCTCCAGCCTTCCTGCCCTTGTGTCACACAGCACCGTCCGCCCCCTCGGCTCTCTGCGCTCTTGCCGCGTAGCACCATGCACCCGCAGTCTTCCTGCCCTTGCATCGCGCCACAGCACCGATCCCCAGGCCTTCCTGCGCTCACCCCATGCTGCCCAGCCTCCCTGCACTTGTGCACAGCCTGCACTGGGCCTCCCAAGCCCTTCCCCAGCCTCCCCAACTCACATGCAGCCAATGCTGGCCCTCCCAGAGCCTCCCCCAGCCCCCCATGGCACCCCCCACCCCATTGTGGCACCCTTGTGCTCCTTAGCTGGGACTCCCCCCGCTTCCCGCTTAACAACCCGTACGTCTTGGGATTACGATGGCAACCAGGACTGCCAGAATTGTTGCTAAGTGATGTAGTCATGTGACATCACGCTTTACACCACATTGCTTAGCGATGACAGTCCTGTGCCCAGTTGGTGTCATAACCCAAGGACTACCTGTGCTCCATCCCAATTCCCTTTCCAAGACTAGTGCCTGGACCCCTTTGCTACATTTAAGTAGTGCAGGGGTAATTCCTCCTAAACACAGCTTCTCTCCCGCCTCCGCCTGACACATAACACTTTTCCTACCTCTACTGCCCTTGCCTCTCCCCCTATTCTTAGGTGGGTCTTGACTCTGATGAAACCATAGATGGTGGCTTTAGTGGAATGTAGATAAAGGGTTAATGGGACACGTCCTTACAGTATTAGGAAGACAAGGTGAGAGGACTTGAGGGAGAGTTGAGAAAGAAGGGAAGCAGTTGGTAGCTGGAGAACATAAGAAGGGGGAGAGAAAAGGAAGGGGCAATGGCCAGCATAAAAGAATAAATATTATTGGGTAAATAAGCATGGGTAAGAGTTAGAGGAGATTTGCTGGTGTAGCACTTTAAAGAGAAACAGCATCTCTCTCCATGCAATGTTATGAAGAAAGAAGTTTTAATTGTTTGTAATCAGCTGGTTCTCTGCATAAATGAGAGACAGACTATAATAATGCACTTCACACTCCTGAGTTTCTATGGCACCAGGAAAAGAACCACTTGGAGAGGAGATAAACTCAATTTGGGGAACTCAAGGTTTATCCTCTTCAGGCGGTGGCAGTGAGAAATGTATTTTTTCTCAACAAAGAAAGCCAGTTTTGGAAAAACTCAGCCCTCAGAAAAAGTTATCTGCTTCCCTTAGCCTCATTGCCCTGCTCCACCCCAGTTTAAAAGCTGTGGCTTTGGTTGCTCTGGAACTTTCTATGGTGGGTTTCCAAAATCCTCAAAGCCATCCATCTGAGCTTTTCAGGAGCTCAGTCATACCAGTCACTAAATGTTGGGACAGCTCCCACTAAGGCAGGATCCAAAATGAGCCAGGATCAGCCTGCTGAGGTGCCGCGAAGCAGAAGCCTGGTAACAGGAGGCTGCAGAGAGTCTCCTCTATGTAATGTTCTACTCTAGCTTCTCCCATCCAAAGAAGGCCAGCTTTTTCTGCAGAAATGTCACGACAGTACTGAATTTGGTCACCAGATGGCAGTGGAATCATTGCAGCATCTCAGCTCTGCCGGCAACTCTGCTAATGCCTGAAGCTCTTGAGGTTTGCGCAGGCATGACAATGTGGTGATGTCACTGGTAAAGGCAGGGCTGAAAATTTGGGACCTGCTTCTGTTCTTGGGGGGTGGGGGCCGCTCACTCCCATGCTCACCCTTATTTTACAAAAAAGCAGAAAGCTATTACCACTGAAATCCAGCCACCACATTTGGTGGTATGATCTCAGCATGTTGTGGAATTGCTTTCTAAAGCCTCTTGCATCTTACATAAAACGTGCCAGTTAAGTCCTCTGCCCACTTTCCTCTGGAAAAAGAGCTTCAGATAGTGCCTGGGAGGGCCAGGCGGGGTCAGACTGACTAAAGCAGCATTGCAGTGTCTGGGGATAAGCCCTGGCCCTTTTCTTTATATCTATATCTATATATAACGATGTGTCTGTGTGTGTCTCTGTGTGTATTTTATTAAAGATTTTAAGAAAGAAAATAAAAACCAGTAGAATGAGAAAAAGAAAAGAAAGGGGGGAAGTAAAAGAAAAATAGAAAAAAGGTTTTTTGTATAATTTTATTAAGAAGACAAAAACTAGTAGAATGAGAAAAAGAAGAAAAATGAAATCAAAGAAAGAGCTAAAAGTGCAAGAAAGGATTAAAAAGTAAAAGAAAAATAGAAAAGGAAGGAAAAAAGGGTTTTATATAATTTTATTGAAGATTTTAAGAACAAAGATAAAAACTAGTAGAATGAAAAAAAGAAAACAAGAAAACAAAGGAAGAGCTAAAGTTGCAAGAAGGGGTGGGATGTAAAAGAAACAGAGCCCTGGCTCTGTTTCCAGCACTAAATTTAATATTAACATTTGCCACATGAATCCTGTGTTTACTTGGCAATAGGAAGAGGTAGCTCATGATCAAAGGCATCTGTCTTAGCAAGAAATCTTCACGGAAGGGCCTAATATATTCTCTGCTAAATCTTTAAGCAGATTTTACTGTTTAAGCTTGCCATTCCCCACCTGGAGTTTTAGAACAGCATTATCTGGAGGAAATTTTGTGACAAGGCTGGCCTTTGCAAAGACCGAATCACTTCAGTGTCCTGCAAAGTTCGGGTCACTCCATTCGATGATATTTTCCTGTTTTTATTGTACAACTGATAAGTAACAGATAAAAGCACATTGTTATATCCTAAGGGTTGCAGCAATTAAATAAATAAGTCGGGAGTCTAGATGAGGACTAACAGATCTGGGCTATAAAATGCAGGTGACCCCTAGAGCAGTGTTTCTCAACCTTGGCAACTTTAAGATATGTAGACTTCAGCTCTCAGAATTCCCTAGCCAGCCATGCTGGCTGGGGAATTCTGGGAGTCCCCATGCTGGCTGGGGAATTCTGGGAGTTGAAGTCCACCCATCTTAGAGTTGCCAAGGTTGAGAAACACTGCCCTAGAAAATAGCTATGTTTTCTGTAACTCTCTTTTGCCATCCAGTAGATGTCCTAATTTTTGTAATCCTTGTCTCTGCTGAATTTTCCAGCACCAGCAGCAGCAGAAGACCTTCCTAGAAGCTACTCAGAATATGAGGCTGTAATCGGAGGCTGGCTTCTTTTCCTCCCAGGCCTCAGTGAGGAGTTTTGCTCTGAAAGCTTTACTAGAATTCATTTCTGTTTTATACTACAGGGCACCTTCCCAAGGCAGCTCCAGAACTGGGCCATCGTCACCATGTTCTCCAATCGTCCAAAGCCAATCATCTAACAGGTATGAAGGACCACTAAAGCATTTTGCAAGCCAATTAAAAAATTGAAATGTTAGCCCAAACTTTAACTGGCAGATGCAATTTTGGGGCTGTGCTATACAGATACGTATTTGTTTTTAATTGAAACGTTTATGCTCACCTTTCATCCTAGAAGATGGAGACAACTCAAGAAGGACAACAATAAACCAGCAGCTGAACTGTACTTACAACAAAAATCTTAAATGTCAAATCATGAAAACGGTAGCAGAAAAAAATGACTACAGTTACAATCATAACATGTAAAACGCCAAAGTTAATCCTTTAAAAATATTTATTTACTTATTTACTTATTTATTTACTTATTCAATTTATATAGCTGCCCATCTCAAACCAGTGACTCTGGGTGGCTAACAATCATGAAAACAGTTAAACAATTAAAACAGTACAAAAAGAAATTAAATACAAATAGCAGCCAAGAAATATTAAAATCTATTGATGTCAGGACAACCAACTTACCACACTGGATGTAGTATTTATGATCTGATTTTACAAACTAGCAGAAATTCCTGCAGTGACATGTATGGTAGAAAAAATTGTGTATGAGGTAATTAACTTAATTGTGAGATCCTAAAAATGGCACAAATCAGAAGTATGTCCACAAAGATAATAATGCAATAAATGATAGCTTCATGCTCAGCAACATCCCCACGAGGCCATCAGTACAGGTAGTCCTCACTTAACAACCACAATTGGGACCAGAATTTCAGTTGCTAAGCAAAGCGGTCATTAAGCAAATCTGACCCGATTTTATGACCTTTTTTGTGGTGGTCATTTAGTGAATCACTGCCGGTGTTAAGCAAACCATGTGACTGTTAAGCAAATCACATGGTTCCCCATTGATTTGGCTTGCCAGAAGCCTGCCAGGAAGATCGAAAATGGTGATCATGTGACCATGGAATGCTGAGATGATCATAAATGTAAATCTGTTTCCAAGCACCCAAATCACAATCACGTGACCATGGGGATGCTGCAACGGTCGTAACTGTGAGGACCAGTTGTAAGTTGGGGGGGTTTCCCCAGCACAGTTGTAAGTCCGAACCATCACTAAATGAATGGTTATTAAGTGAGGATTACCTATAAAAACTCTGCACAAGTTTTTACCCCAACCCAGTTGTTTCCATCATAGGGGTAACACTGTACCTCATCAAGACACAGCAGTGATGCAGTACACTTTGTTAAGGAAGAGCGTTCTGATGGTCTCCTCCAGCAGTGCCTATTCTGGAAGCCTGGAGAACACACAAATCAGAGCTATGCAGCATCTTGGCTTCCCTTTAGAGGCAGAGGCCATGTTGCTTTGCAAATCAGTTTCAACTTTGATTTCAAGGCAAAGTGCTTCCCCAAAGCTTTCCACAGCTATAACACACACAATCACACATATTTCTAAATAAATACAAGAATTATTTACTTTAGGAAAAAATGCAGGTGTAAAAAGTTCAATATGGCTTGTACTTCAATTTTTTTAAAAAAATCATTTCCCTCACCCTGTAAGATATTTTTCTCCCATATTGCTTCCAAATTTCAGGAAATGTTAGGTCTTTACTGGGGCAACCGTCGTGCCTTTGGGGACTTTTGTAAGGCTTAGTATAAGGTTTCCCAAGCTGTGGGGAGAGACCGCCTTGGCTTATGAATAATCTTCAGAGGTGGGGGCAAAATATTGCTGCCTGTCCATTAATACCAGAACTGCTCAGCGGCAATGGCATTGGGAGTGGGGTGGGAAGTGGGGTAGAAAGAAGGCAAGATGGCAGTTGCATCTTTACACGTTCACCAACATTAAATACGTGTCCTCCTCGTGTGCCCTGTTGGAGAATCAGCCATTCTGTTTAGAAGACTAGGCTATCTTCTGTTGAGCAATATGGGTTCATGATTATCCTAAGTCAGCAGGGAAGAGTTAAACCCGATTTTATCATTTCAGGTCCATCAGTGGGAAGAAGCTCTGCTCTAGCTGTGGACACGCCCTTGGGAAAGGCGCTGCCATGATTATTGAAACACTTGGTCTTTATTTCCATCTTCAGTGCTTCAGGGTAAGCTTTTCCGGATCATCTTTGTTCTTCCTGGCCAAAGCCTAGCCAGCCAGTATGTCTTCTCCCCACAGTGAGGACATGAAGATGTCCCTAAAAGCCTTTTTACAAGCATTTTGCCATACATTTGTATTCCTGTATGATTTTTTTTTTCAGAAAAAAATCAGATTGTAGGGAGGAATACAGAGTCCCCTGGCTGACTGTTTTGCATTCTTTTTGTGAATTAGCTGAATTAGCTTGCCTCTTCCTTCTCACTGATTCCAATGGGTTCCATGCCGTGGTCTATTATCCCAATATTGGGCCATGGAAAAGCTGTAAAAGTTTTGGATATCTGCATTTGGTTTATTATTTTTATTATGACCACAGAGACTGAAGTCATTTTAATCGGGGACAGGTTGTTACAGGCTAATAAAAGCCGGAGCCTGTGATTTTCATTACATTTTGCTTATTAGTTTACTTTTTTTTTTCTTTAAATGATATGCTAGTTAAAGGGGCCATTCTGAACATCTTGGCTTGTAATTTTCATAAAGCAGCCACAGCAGTTTTGACTACGGCACACGCTACATGTTTTCTCTTGTAGAAGAAAAATGTTTCAAAAATTGTCCATTGAAACCTTCAGAAATTTTCAAAGTGGTCAGCTGGGGAAAAAATAAGAATTGCTAGCTTAGTTGGCTTCTCTTTTCACCCTTAACAATTGCTCCCTGCAGTCAATTTTATGTTTTTTTTAATCTTTTCCTGATTGGTTCTCAGTTTACTTTTGATCAGTTTGTCTTATAAGTTTTTTTATTTGTACTTTGCATTATGCTTAACCTGATTTCTAACGGCTTAATCCCATTTTGCTTCAAATTATATGTGTATGTTGGTGATCAGGTAGTTCATTGTTTAACAGAATGAGACTCGAAATGCATGCATGTTTTCCTCCTTTTGATGGACCCTTTTAGAGATAGAATTGCTGGTGCAATGGAAGTTTCTGAGGAGGAAGCAATACAGTGCCATTTGTCCTTTAATCTATGTAAAGCCTCAGCCTCAGATGATAGATTTAAACCATGGAGTGTTATTCCCTCTTCATAGGGAATTCCTGTAGCCCCACCAGGTAGAGCACACCAAGAAATCAACACCACCGGCTGTAATAACAGAATCTTTCAAATTGGATTGTGTTCTATCTCCTCCTCCTCCTCATAGTTCAGTGAATTAGGGAGGTGTCTGAGCCACTTCCGAACATTGTCTGGATGTTGTGGACTTAAGATATGTTTCACCCCTTGTTGCCTTGCCAACAGAGCTTGCATACCTCCATCAAGGTCATCTTCCTTACTCTGTACAATTTATCTATTTATTCAATTTGTATAGCTGCCCATCTCAAACTAGTGACTCTGGGCGGCTAACAGTCATAAAACAATTAAACCATTAATACAGTACAAAAAGAAATTTTCTGGAACTCTAGTCCCATGATGGACTCTAAGGAGATACGAGACTGAAAAATTTTAGCAGTCTTGCCCAAGGTCAAAGTCAAGAAAGGTTACGGCACCATGACAGTTAAGCAGATATAAAACCAATAAGAGATTGCAGTGTAAATGACAATTAAACAAAAATATTTAGAGATGTCACCCTTCTTTGTCAATAAATAGTGTGGAATTTGTAAGGGACAGCTCGGGGATGCAGCAACTGGAACGGACGTCCGGATCAAAAACGGCCTTCTCACCTGCAGTGATTGTTACATCAAATCCAGAAGTAAGTATCAAAAGCAGGTCTTGGCAAAAGCATCCTGAATCTTTACTCTTTCATCCAGAACAGCACTTTCTTAGCCTGTCTGTCCCAACAGAGCCCCACCAGCATGATCATACCCTAGTAAAGCACTTTATTATCCTGCGTTTTGCTGATTGAATCTATGCTCAGTGGGGTTTCTTGCAGAAAAGTGTGTGTGCAGAGCTTGGGTGTGTGCAGAGCTACAGCTTTAAGACTTGTCTGATTTCTGGTGGAGAGCTTTCATTTAATTTTACCCGAAATGTAGCTTCATCTTCTCAGTCAGCGTATCTGTGAAAGCAGTTTGCTTTTGCTCTAGAGTAAACAAGTGGCTATTTATGTGTTGGTCCAATTCATAGTTTTGTGATGGTTTTAGTTTTTTGACACTAGCATGGTTCATGAGTGCCGTATCTATACATAGATGGAGTAAAGAACATAGAGAATTCTTGCTTCTGTATCAGCGTTTCAAAAGATGTTTCTACATCAGTGTAAAATTTGACCCTCTCAAGAAATCAGGCTGTGAGGAGCAGAGGAAGAGGGGGGTTGCCTGATGCCACCAGGAGTCAGGCTCAAATTGAAGGAATCTTTTTAGTTTGCCAAAGGCCTGGAAGAGACAAAGATTATTTTCTGTGTTTGTTAGCCGTGGTCTTTCAGCAGAAAAGGGTATCGGATATCTAAATGCATGCAACATGCTTTTCTTTTCCACAGCGTATATAATGAAAAGAGCAGCTTAGACAGCAAGGCTGGAAATATGATGGGTTTTGAGGTTGTTGTTTGTTGTTAAACTGGGAAGCACTTCCTCATCCTGGATAGAGGAGAGGTATCATGTAGCTACTCAGTAATTTCCTGTATTGATTTCTTTCTTTGGCATTTCATAATTTGACAAGCCCTTTCTTCTGCATGAAGTGAATTCATATGGAAAGCTGCCTGCCAGTTCTTGAAAAAGAACTGGACTAGATGGGCTTAGATCAGTGTTTTTCAAACTTTGGAACTTCAAGATGGGTGGACTTCAACACCCAGAATTCCCTGATCAGCATGCTGACTGGGGAATTCTGGGAGTTGAAGTCCACCCATCTTAAAGTTCCAAAGTTTGAAAAACACTGGTTTAGATGCAGCCCTAAAATACAGGTAGTCCTCAACTTACGACCACAATTAAGACTGGAACGTCAGTTGCTAAGTGATGTGGTCATTAAGTGAGGCATTACAAGACTGCGCCCAATTTTACAAACTTTTTTGCAGCAGTTGTTAAGTTAATTACATGGTTGTTAAGCGAATCCGGCTTCCCCTGTTGATTTTGCTTGTCAGAAACTAACTGGGAAGGTTGCAAATGGTAATCACGTGACCCTGGGATGCTGCAGCCATTGTAAATACATGCCAGTTGCCAAGTGCCTGAATTTTGATCACGTGACCATGGGGACCAGTCATAAGTCGCTTTTTCCAGCACCGTCATATCTTCGAACAGTCGTTAAATGAATGGTTGTAAGTCGAGGACTACCAATACCCTTTTTGACAAAGTGTAGGGTTGCTTAACACATATCCATCATACTTTAACGTTTGCTTCTTATTTTCAAACAATGGGGGTGTTTTTTTAAGGAGACCCACATAACAGAGAAGTCAGATGGTTCTTACAGTTGTGGATTAAATAAATGCACTAAAGTGTGAAATGTGGGGCATACTCTGTCTTTGACCACCCAGCGGTGGGATGTAGAGGAGAAGGCAGCAGACGATCTCGGCATGCTTCTTATGCAGAGCCTAGCAAGGGGTAGGAAGAGGGGTTCTGCCCCAAAACTTCTTAGGGCCATTACTCTTTCCTCTCAGCATATCTCCACCCTGGGAGTATTTGCATTTTTTTGCCATTTGTTCTGTCAGGAAGATGTATGTGTATGTAGAAGGTGTTTCTATGTGTGTGAGGCTGGCTTGTGTAAATGAAAAAAATGGTTGGAATATGCAAGTGGAGATCAATTAATCTTGTAAACAAGCTACCTTGTTTTACAGGTAATTAATTTTAATTAGTAGTTATTAACTAAATTAATATACATTCATGTTTTTGTCCTGCCCCTGTCCTGTTTTTAGAATGTGGCTTCTGGAAAATAGGCCTGCTTGCTTGCACATGTGGGGACACACACACAAACACACACACGCACACACTGTGTGTGACAGGTGCACACATTAATAGAGACGGGGGAATACAGGATTGCTTTCCACTGGAATTGGAAACCCTCAGCTATGATGGAGGAGCTGGGCATTTACAAGATTTATTCTCCTTGAGTCTGTTGTTCCTTTGTGGGGGGTCATCTTGCTTTTAGGTAATTATGGTATATTTTAGTTGCAGCATTGTTTATGATATGAATCTCTCTCTCCCTCCCTCCCTCTCTCTCTCCCTCTCTCTCTCTCTCTCTCTCTCTCTTTCTTTCTTTCTCAATATAGCCGCTGGTCAGCCAACCACTTTGTGACATGGATCTCAGTTCTGCTTACAGATGTTCTCAAGAAGGAACATCATCATCATTTCTGTCCTGGAGCTGTTCAGCACAATTGCTTGTAAGAGCTCAAATCCATGGACTTCATAGCTCTTGTCTTACTTTGAAAGAGGGGTTGAAAGGCTCGAATGCCTATTTCCTCATGCAATACATAATTTTATTTCCTGAGTTCACTTATGTTATGTGTATGAAGTACATTGCTGGACATTTAGCTGCTTTCCCTCCTACGAGAGCGCGTTCCAAATTATCGGTCATGATTGGTTTCAGAATATGTTATTTTGAAAGGAATGAAGATGCAATAAGTCTATTCTGTTTTAATATCCTAGGAACTGAGAATTTTAAGCTTACACAAACTTTGTAGATGTTCTCTAATATGCCAATATATTAATCTAATTAACTGTGTTGGCGGGAGGAGGTTAAGCAGCATCAGAGAAACCAACTTTTCAGTTTATTACTAAAGAAGTAACTTTTTTTATATGGACACATTTGATAAAACATATTGTAATTCTGAAACCTTTTACTATATTGCCTTCAGTGGAGGGTAGGAATTCTCTCAATAAATTATTGCACCTTCAGTCATGCAGTCTTTGAAAACATAAAATGAGGCTTCTTGTAATAACTGTTCATCTACATAATGTTGGCATTTTCACGAAACAAATAATATAAACATTCGGCGATTGTCAAAATGCCTAACGGATGGAACCTTTTCTTTTTAGTTGACCTTTGCTAACCCTTTCGGTTTTAATTAAGATAAGCTCAGCGTTTTATTTTTACTGGGAAAAAAAGTTAGTATTACAAGTCCCCTTTGCAGTTACTGTATAATGATGTTGAAGTCTCAGTAACTGTGAAACTCATTCTGTGGTAACCAGTTTAGCGCTGGAGATGCGGAACTTGAAGCTTCTGATCCCCGCACTACTCTCGGGAGAAGTGGTGAGGATGTAAAATGGGGGTCCCCTTGTAATAAATCCTAAGTCCATCTTAATAGAAACCCTTAATAGAATTATAGTACTGATAAAGCAAGAGCAAAGGCCCACACTGCCCATTAGCAATGACTAGATGTGGTGTTCCTCTGTTAAACTGAATGGGGCAGACACTGAACATAGATGAAACTCCTTTGAATGGGAAGCCTGCAGCCTGGCTGCCCGTAGACTGGAAAATTCAATGATTCGTAAGACTAAGGAACAACCAATTCATCCTTTTTTCTGTTTTTAGCCAAGTTGGTAATATGCAGAACCGCTTACATTGTTTGTGAAGGTTGTGCACGCTGCATTATATTGCCCGCATTTAATAAACATTTTTAAAAACTTCCCTCAACTGCCTGTCTGAATATGAAATCATAACAGTCAGGCTGAGATCTTAAGCTCAGATCTGGAGATGGCAGTTCAACTGAGGCCAGTGGGATTTACTGACAAGTAAGCCTACTTAGGACTGGGGGTTGCTCATACAAAGAGACATTCGTGGCAGGGATTCACATAGCAACTACAAGACAAATCTGTTGCTGCTTTCAGTGATTGATTGATTGATTGGTTGATTATGTGCCATCAAGTTGGTGTTGACTCTTAGCAACCGCATAGATAGAGGGTCTGTCCCCCACTTAGTCTGCCAGGTCTTCTAGTGGCGCCATAGTTGAATTCATCTAGTTTGCAATCGTTGGAAAACATTCCTGCAAAGACATACACAATCCTAGATATGAGTATATGATAGGATTATTTCCAGTCCTGGAGTTTGCTCTACACCAGTGTTTCTCAACCTCAGCAACTTTAAAACGTGTGGACTTCAACTCCCAGAATTCCCCAGCCAGCATCTGGCTGGGAATTCTGGGAGTTGAAATCCACACGTCTCAAAGTTGCCGAGGTTGAGAAACACTGCTCCACATCTTGACACAGATCCCATGTGGAAAATAGTCCTCTCTGCTTTTCCCACCTGATTTCACCATCACATGGATGCAGTGTTACTTTCCAAAGCTGTTCAACATTTAACTGGGAGGGTTGCAACAGCCGTTATGTACTCATTTGAAATAGCTGGAGGACAAACGACAATGGCAGATTTCAGATGTACGGAAGGTAAGCAAAAATCTGATTTTTCAGCCGAGTACAAACAGATTGTAAACATCATACCTGTTTCTAATGACCATTTTAGCCTGCCTGTGGAATTTATGTGGCTCTTCAAGGCATTACTCTAGACTTAGGTGATATACTATGTTATAAAATAGGGACTTGTATTCATTTGCCAATTTTCTCAACCCAGGACCTTTCAGAGATGTTGCATGGTAATCTCATCAGCTCCTTGCTCAGGGGATTATGAGAGTTGTATTCCAGATAGTTAAAAGGCTGGAATATGGGGGAAATGCAAATGTAGTTACTAAAAATAAGATGGTCTTGAAAGACAGGAACACATTTCTGCTGTTTTTAAGTATATCACATCCAAGTAGATACTCACACCTTGTTAGCCTTTGCTGATCCATAAAAAGCTATGCGGGATCAGTTTTGCGCATTCTAGGATGGGAGACCACTAGGATATCCTATAGTGGTAGACTAGTCAGGGAAGTAAAACAAACAAGCAAAATCCCACAAGAAGGTAACAGCAGGTTGCCAATCAAATCTAATGTGCGTGTCTTTATAGTCGCCAGGAGCCGAGCTTCACTCAAAGAGACTTTCCTAAGAATATTAAAGGAAAAACAAACCTTGAATTGAGATTTCTTGAGATTGGGGTGTTAAAATTTAAAATTCCTTTCTTTGATAAGCAATAAATGTTTTCTAAGGGTCAAACAACTTTTACACTTATATTCATCTATTTAGATGGCATGTGGCTGGATATCAGCCCTTCGAGGTTGTCCAGATCAGGAAACTGACTGCACAGGATGATTAGAGTGATACTTTATTGAGTTAGGCCAGTGTTTGTCAACCTCAGCAACTTTTAAGATGTGTGGACTTCAACTTAGCATGCTGGCTGGGAAATTCCGGGAGTTGAAGTCCACACATCTTAAAAATTGCCGAGGTTGAGAAATACTGAGTTAGGCTATAGTAACAGAATCTTGCAAGCCTGCCAGTGTTTTCCCATCCCTCTTTCTTATATCCCAGTGCAGCATTTCTCAACCTTGGCAACTTTAAGATGTGTGGACTTCAACTCCCAGAATTTCCTTCAACTTCCAGAATTCCTTGGCCCGCTGTGGAATTCTGGGAGTTGAAGTCCACACATCTTAAAAGTTGCCAAGGCTGAGAAAGTAAAGGAGTGAAGAGGGAGCCAGCCTCTTTCTAATACTTTCCGTGTCCTGGGCTGACCACATGCTTCTTCACCTTTTGTTACCTTAATAGTTTCTCCTAGGTCGTCTCCACGGTTCTCTACCCTGTAGGCACATGCAGAAATGTCCTGTCGCTCACAAAGCATTTGTATGATTTCAGCTTGGTAGAAAAGGCAGTAACACCTTTCATGAAACAATGTCTTAGAAAATACAAAGCTGTCGAAGACCTCAGTAACACATGGATTTAGGGTTTTGTGTTAAGTAAAAAATAATTTCCTAGCACAGAGAATAGCCTAGACGGTGGAGTCCCGAATTACAAATAGTCCTGGTGGGATTTATTAGGAGTGCACTTGGATGGCCTGGGTGCCTCTGTGTCTTGCACTGCAATTACGATACCTCTTTGCAGCAAGCAACACACATGACGAAAGCACATGCTACATTTTCTTTAAATTTCACTCCTCGGCCCCCACTGATGACTTGAAAACAGTCATTCTGAGACTGTTTACATCATGAAAATGCTGTTTTGCATCCTAAGAACAGAGAAGACTATCAGACTGACTAGAGGTAGTCCTTGTTTAGCAACCGCAATTGGGACCAGCAACTTGGTCATTAAGCAAAGCAGTTGTTAAGTGAAACCAGAACTGTGCTTCTTATCTTACTTCAGCTTTCCTTTGCTTTACAGACCTGTGAAGGTCATAAATGCGAGGATTGGTCGCAATGTTACTTTTTCATCATGGTTGTAACTGCGAACGGTCACTAAACGAGGCTGTAGCTGGAAGCAGAATGTTTAATCTCTGCACAGGAGTTTAGCTGGATGCAGAAAAAGGAGAGGATTGGCCATTTTCTGTGGGTGCTTCCTGTTGCATCTCTGCCAAAAAAAAAAGTTAATGCAAGATTCGTGCCATTCAGGTTGAAGATACAAACCTCTCAGTAATTCATGCAGAAGCAAATGGAATGGGGCTGGATGATTTTGGGGTGTAGCTATGAAATTTGTCCCTAATTTTAATTCTAGTGAAAAGTGCTTGTTAGTGTCGAGAGTTTGCAAGCAGGATTAAGAACATGACTATTGGAATTTCTCTTTAGAGCATGGGATTCTGTGCATGGACAACTCCTGGTGTCCACCATATGAGATATTCCAGTGTGAGCACCACCATTTGGGGTGAGAGGCCCTTCATCCCTGGGATGTGCACATGCTCAGCTCCACACATCAGCTTGCATACAGCCAAACTCCCAGTCTTTGCTTAGCCATGTGAACTAGTGGTACCATCATCACACCTGAAATCCCTTGGTAGCCAGGATCATGAGCCGTGAACCAACACTTCCAACCCTGCATGATAGGTGGCTTCCTGGAAGAAGCTGCAAAACCCGCTGTGTTTGCACCTTCTCTTAATGCTAGGAAGGGGAAACTCTGGGCTACTTTGTGCCACATGAAAAATGGCTACTGGCATTGTTTTGATTATCACAGGAGCTGTACCACCAACTTCTCTATAGAAAGGACCATGTTTGTTTTTGAATAATAATTATGTTTTTGTTTACAATTGTTCATATTGCTCATAAGTTGCTTTGAGAGGATTTTTATTTTGGAAGGGGGGATACAAATAATTGTAATAAATACATTGTTTTGACCTCTGTACAGATGGTGATAATAGAATTGCTAGTCACGCCACTGGTGTGCTTTAAGGAAAATCGTGGTTCGATGTGTATTTTCACCACATCGCTTGTGGCCAGGCATGCTGACTGTTAACACAAGAATGGAAAAGTTGTGCTTACAACTTGTGGATTTGTGCTGATGCAGATGCTATCATGTTTCTAGGATGGAATGTAGTCTGTAAAGAGATTTGATTAAGTACTTTGATCACAGTGGGCTTTTTGTGGCTGTGCACAGCTTGGGCAGAATCTACTGCACAACTGGGTGCGTTTAAGCTCTTTAGAAAACACACTCTCTGTAGAGCAGATTAGCACATCTGTAAAGAGCAAAAGATCCAATGACGTTGAGTACTTGATTGCACTTGTGAACATTATCTGTTTTGTAAAAACTTGGGCAAAGTTACAAGAAGTTTGGGTTTCAGGTTTTACTCTTGCCCATGAGGCTTACTCAGAAGTAACCCCTATTAAGAAACTCTGGGGTCACTTCCCAAGTTGATGAAGGAAGGAAGGTACACATAAAGTCCTACCAGCGTTCATTGAGTGTTCATTATTAATTCTAAAATAGTAGCCAGCATTGGCAGGCCAACAGAATCTTTCATGCCTTTTTTAATAGAAAGAAGAAAGTGAAAATGCAAATGCCACTCTGAACCTTCTTTGAGGTAATGATAAGATGGGGGCAGCTAGCTTTACTGTACATGTAGCAAAATCTGAATTAACCAGCTTATGGATTAACCTTATGGATCCAGACTTCTGTTTCTCCATAACGACTGATTAGTCACCAGCAGAGATTTAAAGACCCTGGTCTTCCTATCCTTTTTAATTTCACATTATTCTAAGAAGATCACTCACTCTTCAGTCCCCATTAATTCCAACACTGATGTAAATGTGACACATATGTTATTTTGGTAATTTTGAGGGAAGAGTAAAAGCAGTGGCAAGGAAAAAAAGTAACAATTTATTATAGTGAGTTGAAATATTAAATACGTGTTTTAAAGAGTGATTTACTGTCGATATGGCAATATTATATATGTAATGGGTTTTTTTCAGTGTTCCAAAAACTATGTAGCTTTCCATTTCTTTAGATGGCAGACATAACCATGTCATAATTATTTTTTATATATTTCATTCTCAGCACTTCATAGTGGTCCTTTATTCTTGTTATTTAGAACTAATTTCGTATCCAATATAATTATTGATACGACTGAAGATTGGTAAGCCAAAAGGGGGCTTCTTTACACGCAAGATCACCAAAGGCTTGAATACCAATTATTACACTAATCTCTATTGATGATATTTATTCTAAAATGCTCTGGGAAGTAAGAAAATTGTCTAAAATGCAACTGCTTTTATAGTAAATGTTACATTTATAAATAAACGCTGATTAAAATGGGTGCTGTTTGATTTTGTGGCTGTTGGAAGTAATACAGTACAGGAATATTTTAAGTTTCCTGTGTTTGTTTATTTGTTCGTTTGTTTGCTAGATTTATCATGCCACCCAACTCAAACAATGTAACTCTGGGCAGCATTTGACTCCTGGTGACTACGTGAACCTATCCGTGTTGTTTTCTTGACCCAGAGGTGGCTGCAGGGTGTGGTCAAAAAAGTCAAGATGGTGGTCATGGTGTGATTGAAGCTGTGGCTGGTCATACCTGTGATGTATGTAAAAACCAGGCAGAACTTCAATCGCATCATCAAGGCTGCCATCTTGACTTTTTTGACCACATCCTGCAGATAACCCTTGACCATTGCTTCCTTCTGGGATTTTTTTTTCTAATTTACAGCTTTGATATTTCCTACATCAAACAACTAACTAGATCTGACCATGCTTAACATTTCAAGATCAGTCACAATCAACTAAGTGTTGCTTCCTACACTAATGAAACAAAAAAAGTTACTAAATTAATTGGTATTAAGTAAAATAATTGTTAGCAGTTGATCTAACTGGATTATTTTTGTCTAAGCTGGTACTCTGCAGAAAAGTCTTTCTACAGTCCCCATCATTCAGGAGTATCTGCAGGGAGTTCAGACAGTCAAGATGTCAGCCATGCATGCAACACACATAAACAGGACTTTGAACAAGTGGTTGTGGTTGCTGTTTTTACTTTTATCACACATACCCCAGCAGATGCTGTGTTAATTGAAGATGATGGAAATCATAGCTGGCATATCTAGAGGTAGCATCAATAGTCACCATGGTTTCTTTACTATGTTTTCGCCCATCCTCTGCCTTTTGGTAAAACATGACCTAGCAATGAAATTATTAGACATGAAATTAAATTAATCCTAATACCTTAAAGTCCTTTGTGGCTCATCATTTCATCTTAATTGGGGCCTTTGCACTATATCTGTAAGGTTATCCTTGGCAGAGATGACTTGATTGCAGCTTCCAGAAAGTTGAAAAGACACTTCAAGGACAAATATTTGTTATAAATCAAGTACGGTAGGTAGAAACCAAGATAGTCCTTCTTAGGGTGGATTCCTGAAGTTTTACATTCTCCTGATTCAAAGGTAATATCCTGCTTTTTGACATTTCCAACTACATAATAGAACTTCTGTTCTGAACTTCTGTTTCCTGAGCTCGCTTGTTCAGAACAATGTCATGTTTACATTCTCCAGTCCCTACTCCTGTCTTACTAACAAAACCTGACATTACTACATATTTCTTTATGTAAGTTGATTTCATGTTTTTTCCTTCCTTATTGCCTACAACCATAAAATATATACCCAATAAAATCAAATCCACAAATAGTGGAACACAAGAAAATACCAACATCATAAGAATCAAATCTTCCAGGTGGGTGTCAGAATGAGAAAGCTCTGTTTAGGCTGCTGAGCCCATTATTCATGACTTGCGGTCTAGGACAGTAAAGAATAAATTGTGGCCTTTTCCTGTGCGAGTACTTTCATATTCTCCATCAGTCTTTCTTTCCTTCCTTCTCAAAATCCCAGTTCTTTGAACCTTTCTTCACAGAACTTGCATGGCACTTTCAGTTACGCTGACCACTGGGGGCACCACATTATCAGTTTCATCCTGGGAATCATTAGATGCGGAGAGCCAGATGTTACTCTATGGTAGTGTTTCTCAACCTTGGCGACTTTAAGATGTGTGGACTTCAACTCCCAGAATTCCCCATCCAGTATGGCTCTGGGAGTTGAAGTCTACACATCTTAAAGTTGCAAGGTTGGGAAACACTGTTCTATGGGATTCAAACCCTCTACCGGAATTGAACTCATAGACCTTCACACTTGGATGACTACATACAGTGCATTAGCATCTTAGGAGCTATCCAGGACCTGGTGCTCAGCAGTTAGCAGGGAGGAATGTCTGGAGACCATCACAATGGTTGATGAGTCTACCTCCCCTTAAGCTCTCAGAGCAGAGACATACAGATGCTACATCATGTCATGCCCCCATGTCTAGTAGTCCTGTAAACCCCTATACTTGCATTAATTTCTCTATTTGTTAAACCAGACGCTCTCAACCGTATCAACAAGTTTATCCCTTGGATTTCTGAGTAACTCAATGTTTTTAATATACGCACACTGCAACCATTCCTCCTTTCCTGTTGCTGCTGTTTCTTTTGAACAAACTGTGCCCTTAGGTCCTATATTTCAGTCGTGGGATTCATTCCACCAAGTCTCTGTAATAGCTGTTAAATCATATTTGCCTTTCTGAATTAAGTGTTCAAGCTCATTTTGTTTATTTCCCACACATTGAGCAATAGTTTATAGATCACAAACTGTGTGCTTTAATGGGACACAGTTCATGGTCTACACGCTGCATTCTCCCCAGGTTCAATTCCTTATGGGATGTTCTTTCTTTTACATTTACATTTCCAAACCCCAGAGAATTCAGTTTAAAGCCTTCCTGGCCAAGCCCACCATACCAGGTCAAACATGCTCTTCCTGGTCTTTGTTATAGCCCAGCAGGCCTTGATCCATAGAATATATGCCATGGTGCTCTTTCTATCCCCCACCAAGAGTAGTATCAGTTCCCAGGTGGCCAACTGGGAGAGGATAATTGTCTATAAACCTACTTAGACTTGACAGATTTTCATCACATCCCTGATCAATGTGGACGGCACATTTCACAAGCTAATGGGCCTGGTCTGAACACCTTCATTTCTATTCCTGTGCCAACTGCAACAAACCTCTTAAAGCAATCAGTTTCCTTCCGCCCTTTGCCTCAGTTCAGCTGGGTCTTTCGTTGATCTTCTGTAAGAACCTGAAAACAGCTTCAGGATTTCTTCCTTCTGGGTCTCTGTTTGAACTTGCTGCTCTGTTTGGTCTTGTGGCAACCAAAGCATCTAATGGAGATGTTTCTTCCATCAGTTCCTGCTACAGCAACTCCTCTCTCTGGTCCAAGAAATCTTCATTTGGCTAAAGCATAGCCCCTCGCTGTTCCAGTCATCCCATCTTTTCTTCATGTCTCATCATAAGCTTGCACTTCAGGATACGTACACCCATTTATTTTCAGGCACAACATAGGACAACTGCTGTACCTCTTGTTCACCTACTCCTCACATTGGCACCAGTTGTAGACTTTTTATTTCTTCTTGTCTCCTTGGCAGGCTCACAGGTTAGCTACATCCACCTTGCCTGCAGAGAGGGAAATTTGTTAGCCATCTTCACCTTGATCTCTCCTGCTGAGCCATGCTGCCAAGCTCGCCTGTTCTCTTGCCCAGAGGACACATGGAATGAAGGTTTGATGCCTTTAGAGCAGTGTTTCTCAACCTTGGCAATTTTCAGATGTGTGGACTTCAACTCCCAGAATTCCCCAGCCAGCAAAGCTTTGGGAGTTGAAGTCCACATACCTGAACATTGTCAAGGTTGAGAAACACTGCTTTAGAGGAAGCCTTGTGTCTTGAAATGATGGTCTAGAATTTGAGAGCTGCCCATAAGATTTGGTTCTGCATTCCATTGTATCTGGTGTTGCTGATTTTCTTCTTTATAGTTCCACTGGAGGATTGATATTTTCACCATTTACTGAAGGGGCAGGGAGTTCCCCTTAATTCAGCAGATCAGCCAGTTTTCCATTCCAATTGTTCTATGCTGTTCTTGCAATAAAAATATCCAAGCAAAAACTTTTACAAGCCAGCTATGAAGCAGAGGGTGGGAAGGGAGCAAAACAATGAAGTGGCAGTCCCCACCATGCCATCCACCCCAAAAAGGGGCAAGCCTTCAAACACGCAGTTGCAGCCACCATCTTGACTTTTTCAACTCTGCCAGTGGATGCCTCAAGTGCTATGCTTAATGAATTTTTATTTATAATTGGAATGGAAACACCCACATTGCTTTCCTGTGGCCCATGAAGCCCCATCAGATTATGCCATTAAAAGTCAGTGGCATTCCACTCTAAGCAATATAATTTTCTAGTCCTTTTATTGGGGAAATAAAGAAGTGTTGCTTAAGCCTTCAGATAGGTTTCAAACATTAAAATAAAATATCTAAAACCTCAAATCAAAATGAAGAAACCTCTATGTTCATGGAAAATCCTGCACTCATTCTTTTAAGCAAAATTTTCTCCATTACTTTGCTGCTGTTCACTGTAGCTCATTACACCGAGGCTGTTCCCCAAGCCCAACCACTGACCAGAATAAAGGTATATGCTCCCCAATTTAAATATTTGCCACTCTTTACTATTCAGATTATTTTGTAGTCCATTAAATAAATGTATCATAGGTAGGCCTTCACACTGGCTTGAATAATGAGTGTCTTTTTTAACTGATAGATTTTTAATTAAGAGGTCCTTGAATTTTAAGAGCAGACGCATAAAAGGAGAGAAAAAGAACAATTAAAAAACTGAGAAATGCATACTTACGCATGTTTATGTAATGTTAAGGAGAGCTTTTTAACATCCCCATGTTTTTTAGGCATTTATTTAAATGTGAGGTGTTGAGGTTGTGAAACAGAGGTATTTCCTTCTGTTGAGTGCTTGTATGTGAAATTAATTTGCATTTTGTTTAATAGTTTGAAAAGAAACCCATTTCTTGGCAATATATAAGTATATTTAAACTCAGTGTCATTAGTTAAATAAGGTAATTACACATACATACATACATACAGTATGCATAACTCTTCAGCATGCCAGCTGCCCAAAACTTAAGAACAAAGTTACATTAAAGCCATACTAAAGAGATAAGCTCTCCTTTGCAGAAAAGTGTGTTGACAGCATGCATTAAATTAATGACCGAAGCCTCATCGTTAAGACTATGGATGTTCTAGCTTTTAATGTAAGATGGAATTAGAAGTCACAAACTGGTTATTCTTTTCTGAGTTCACTTCCAGAATACAAAATCCATTAATGATTTTTAGTGATGCTCAGAGTGCTGTGCTTCCAGCAGAAAATTGGCTCCTTTTCCTTGGATGCTGGTCTGGGTTTTAATTGAATTTTGATGAAATGATGGATGTTGGATTTTATTCCAAGTCTATATACTAAATTAACAAGACTGTCTGTTCAGTTTTCTCTTGGAAACTAGACTGGGATGAGTTGCTGCTAATTCTCTCATTCAAAATGTGATTAGCTACATAAACCAAAAATCTTGCTCAAAAGTTCAAATGTTATTTTTAAAAATTAGTGTAATTATGTAGATGAATCACTGGTACTTTCCTCCTCCACTGAATTCTATGGAACTTTATTTCAGGAGCCATACAGCCATATGGTAAAGTCAACAATGAATAATTCAATAATGAAACATTTCTCTTCTTTTTTTTTTAATCTGTTCAATCATGTCCACTTCTTGGAGAGTACCTGGACAAGTCCCTGTGGTTTTCTTGGCAAGTTTTTCAAAAGTGGTTTGTCATTGCCTCCTTCCTAGGGTTGAGAGAGAGTGACTGGTCCAAGGTCACCCAGCTGGCTTCATGCCAAAGGTGGGACTAGAACTCACGGTCTTCCAGTTTCTAGCCTGGTGCCGAAATCACTGCACCAAACTGGCTCTCTATTTCTCTTCATAGTAAACATTAGATGGTGGGTGTCAATTTCCTTCCCCTCCATATAAACACACAATGTAGAGTGTGTTTCAACAGTGTCTCCTCAAGATAAGGTAGGACATCCTTGGAGCCTGTCTGGAAGAAAGCATTTTCATTGCCTGAGTCTTTTGATTTCACAATTAAAACATAATTGCAGGGATAGATTTGATAGTTTTGACACTTCCTTGAGCTGTAATGATGCCACAGAATCTCTAACAGAAAACCAACACACAAAAGCACTTGCTGACTCTGCCAATGGCTGAGCCAATCACTGTTGAGGAAGTAGATGCTAAACCTTTGATTTCTGTGTTCATTAAGGTGGCAGGTCTAGCCTTCCATGCTATTTATGCTGTCATAAAGTCTATCCTGCCATGGGGCCCTTTACCCAGCCATGATGCCAAACCATCATGTCAGAGCTTAGAGACAGGATGAACCAGATGTCTTCTCCAATGGAAGCACAGGTTATCCTGGGCAGCACCATGCACCCACACCCTGCTGCTTGCTTGAAAATTGGATTTCTTGGGCAGCCCAAACCTTTCATTTCAAACCGGAATAATTGAGGCTTATTGTAGCAGTTTAAGAGCTAGTTTGGTGTAGTGGTTAAGGCATCAGGCTAGAGACTGGGAAACTGAATTCTAGTCCTCCTTTAGGCACAAAGCCAGCTGGGTGGCCTTGGGCCAGTCCCTCTCTCTCAGCCCTAGGAAGGCAGCAATGGCAAACCACTTCTGAAAACCCTTGCCAAGAAAACTGCAGGGACTAGTCCAGGCAGTCACCAGGAGTCAACGCTGACTTGAAGGCACAAAATAAAAATAAAACAATGGTACCAGTAGTATCCATCATAGGCAGTGTATGACCGGTAGATCCTATGCTTGATGTTGGAAAGTATTTCTGTAACCCTTAAACAACATTAGGTCAACAGGACCTAACTTTTAGCCATGGACTTGTATGATTCTGGGTGAGACCATATACAATTAAAATATACCTGCACATGTACAGAACACTGTTCACACCTTGTGGACGATGCCTTTTATTCTGCTAGATTCATCACAGCGGCTTCTGTGAATAGAGCCCATCGTGCCTTGGAAGGCAGGATCAGAAATGAAAGCAATCTGTGTGCTTTGAGTTCAGAGACCATCATCTGACATGCAAAGTCACAACCCTAGCAGGGGGGAAGGGGTCAAAATAGTCAAGATGGTGGCCACAACCATGTGACCAAATCCTCACCCCTTCTTTGCACGTGTCATGGCATCTGTGAAAAAGATGGGGCTTCATCTCATGCTTGTGGCCACCTTCTTGATTTTTTTGACCCCCTTCCTGCAGAGACCCTGGCCCTCAGACCGTAAAACTGCAAGGGATCATCCCACGTCTGCTAATTATGGTAAGATGAACAACGCAGAGGACAGTAAGGTTCCATAATTGCTGCTTCAGCCTAATTAATGATTTTTTTAAAGTAAAAAAAAATCTGCCACCTGGATTTTATTGCGTTTTATATTTTGTGTCTTTTATTCATATGCATATTTATTGTATTATTTATAGTTTGCACTGAACTTAAAACTTTGTTTGTATTGTAAACCGCCCAGAGTCCCTCCTTAGGGGGGCGATGGACGGTGATGAACTTGGACAAATAAAAGAAAGAAAGAAAAGAAAGGCATCCATAACAATAAGAACGGATTAACAAAAGGGGTGACGGGTGGGGGGAAGCTTACACAAGAAAACTTCACAGAGCTACACGCATAATCCAGGAGAAATATATCAATCCTTTGCAACTGGTAGAAGAACCCAACATAATCAGACTTGGTGGAAACTTGGCTGGGAGATCAAGAAGAACACTTTGAGCAGGAGATGTGACTTGGAAGTTGGACAAATACCCCAGAAGGGACTGGCAAAGCAGTTTCACATTAACACCAGGAAAACAGCACCAGTTTGTAGCATGTTACGCTGCTCATTACTGTACTACAGGACAGTATTGCTGTTTATATGTAATTAAACATATAAACAATTATATAAATTATATAAACAAATAAACAATTAAATATACTACAACTTGTATTACCACCACCTCCACCAGGAGCCAATTCAGCTCCATGGAGGCTACCTTTTTATGAAAAAGTTAAATATCCATATTCAGTCGTTCTGCTCAAAAACACATTTGCATATATAAAAGCGATGTGTTTGAAAACATTTTGCTAACATAGCTAAAAATGGAGGCTATCTCACTGATTTCTTCTGCTGTCTTGTTGTTCTATTGTCCTTGTGCTTTCTGGCTTTTTAGTTACTGTACACATTAGAAGGTCCACATCCTTTACAACCTACAAGTCAAAGTAATGCTTTTAGTTAATGGAAACATAGATTTTGAATTCTTTCCCCAGCATGAATATTGTCAGTTGCTCTGTCTTAAGAAATGTGGAAAGCTTTATTGAAAGCGGCTGGTGTTTTGGAAAGGGTTTCAGCATTTCAAGGCCAGCATAGTGTCCCTGTTCCTGGTTTGCTGTCCTATTCGGGAGCTCTTGGCAACTTTTCAGTTTTTATATTTCTAAAAAGGACGAGAGGAAAGCCATCTCTGATCCAAATGAGCACATTCACAGCACTTTAAGAATTAACCAACACGGTTGTGTTGAGAAATCAGGCATCATCCAAAACTGTGAAGACCACTGCTAACTGCCAAGGGGCAGCATCACAGCACAGATTTGTTTTACCATTCAAACTAGGTATACAAAACATTTATAAACATAAAAAAAGCTTTTAATAAAATGCCAAGTAAGGATATTTCAAAGGAACAGAGCATGTCAGAATTGTCTGCTGAAATCTTCATTTGGCTAGGAAAGTTGGCTTAGTGGATGCTGGAAATCCTGGAATTGGATAAAAAGATGTCCTTATGATTATGCTTAAATTTATTTATTTATTTATTTAACAAATGTATAAGGCCGCCCAGCTCACACACGGTGACTCCAGGTGGCTTACAGAATTGAAAACCATAAAAACACAATAGATACCCCTCTGGTGGCAGCAAACACATTCACTTGATTGGCTCCGAAGCAGCTTGGGGTCCCCAGGCCCGTTGACAGAACCACATCTTCAGGTCCTTCCAGAACAGGAGCAAGGAGGGGGCCAACCTTATATCTGGGGGAACGATGTTCCACAGGGAGGGAGTCACTACGGAGAAGGCCCTTTTCCTTGGTCCCACTAGATGTACCTCCCTAACTGAAGGGACCCACAACATGCCCTGCCTCCCTGCTCTGGTGGACCAGGTGGATATAACCAGGGAAAGGTGGTCCTGCAAATAACCTGGCCCCAAGCCATGTAGGGCTTTAAAGGTGATAACCAGCACCTTGAACTGGACCCATAAGCAAATTGGCAACCCATGCAGCTCCTGCAAAAGAGGTGTCACATGGGCAAGTCTAGGCTTATGCAAAACTATGTGGGCCACTGTATTTTGAACCAACTGAAGCTTCTGGATACTTTTCAAGGGCAGCCCCATGTAGAGTGCATTACAATAGTCCAAACAGGAGGTGACTAAGGCATGAGTAACTGTGAGATGGTCCTGTTGGTCCAGGAATGGGCGTAGGCGGTGCACAACATGTAGTTGTGCAAGGCTCTCCTGGTCATGCCTGCCACCTGCTCTTTGAGCATGCTGCATTTAGGGCACATGCTAACCCATATATGCACCCCTATCTCCTGGGGTCATTATCAAGAAGTGGGAGTGATCAGATTGAACTCCCCAGGCCGGGCCTGTTTTGTAGGACTGCATACGTCTTTGAGGTTTTAAACTTTGGTTGATCTTGAAGAAGCTAAAGAAGGACTGCCCCTAGCTGGTAGAACTTGGATAGAAGACTCATCTGGAATTCCTAGGGCTGAGAGCTAGATTGAAAAGGAAAATAGAATAAAAATTAAAAAAAACCTGGGAGAAGACAGTTGGAAATATATGCCCTATTATTGTCAGAAAACAACATGGATGTGTCACTGGGAGTTGAGCTCCTCTTCAGGGAGAATTTAATTTTACCTCTGCTACAAATCCCCAAGACATATATATTCCACACTGGACTTCCACACTCTTGAATTGCTGTACAACCTCACTAGCCTGCTGACTTCTGATTTGTGTGTGCATGGCTACTTTTCAATGCAGTCCTTGGAATGGTAACCATCTAGTCCAACCAGATGCTTCTGGAGAGCCAATCTCCAGGACCTGGCTGTAATGGCACCTTCCTGTTTGTGCTTTCTCTCTGATTTGTTAGAGCTTCACCCTCCAGTGATAGAGCAAATTTGCCTGTAAGGTTGCCATTGTGATCTTCTCTAATTCTGACCTGAATGGATGCTTTGGGGGGGATACTAACTGTCGGGCAAGGATGTGCTGACATGCTAAGAAGATGGAATATCTCGGAGGACTATTCAAAAGCCCCATTTGTTGAGTGTCAGATTCAGAGACAGCATTGCTTTGGGCAGGACGCCTAAACAGTATTGCTGGAAATGAGTAACCCACCCAGGGTGTGAGAGTGGAACAGCAGAACACGACCCTGTATCCTCACAGAGAAAAACCTACATACACCTAAACAATGCCCGACTCACAGCAACTCTGAAATTTGCCAGTAGCCAGATCACAACCAGGCCTTTCTGTTTTCTAATGCCCATCTGCGGGGGGTGGGGGGAGTGTGAAAAAGTCAAGATGGCAGTCACAACCCTGGGACCTCCATCTTGGCCTTTTTGACACCCCTGATGGTGATTTATCCGTTTAATTCTGTAAAAAAGAAATTCTCAGGAATAAAGTAAATTAGACCAAGAGATCTATGGGGGCCCGTATTTCCTTTTTGTTTTTATTATCAACAATCAGTTAATGGTACACTCTTGTAAAACTATATGCACATGTAGAAATATTTCCCCTTTTAAATAGAAGCATTCATTTTAACCACATATAAATAAATCTGGAGTTCCTGGAACATAATTTATGACGGTTAATGCTCACAAACATATTTGAACACAAAAGGAAAATTAAAAACAAAGCCACATGCAACTGATACCAGTGCATGAAGCCAATCTAAATGCAAAGAAATGTAACCAATGAGAACCTCATCATTCTCCATAAAGACACACCATTAAGACTACAAGGAGAGAAAACGTTATTTATACGTCTAATTAGAGTAGACAAGTTTGTATCAATATTAACACTATACAATTGAGTCACAGAACACAGTTGTAGAAAGACACAGAAATGATGTTTTAAAGCATACTGGTTGACAAAACTAGTCCCTAGGTTCTTGTGCCTTTTAAAAGAAACATTTTAAAAAACTCTAATCGGGGTGGCTAAAATCAGAGTGGACGATGTCATTGTAATCTTGAGAATGAATACAATCCATTAACCAGAAAGGAACGAGCTAGGCTGAGACCATTTCAGGCAGAGAGTTGGCGTACCCTTTGTAAACAGCTCCCTGTATATTAAATACACTATTACAGTCGGTTTGCAGAAATTGTGTTAGAAAGAGGGCACAGTCATGATTGTTTTTAAAAAAACAAAGAAGTAATAATAACAGGATTTCTTATGCGTAATGGTCAGGGCCAATTCACTTTAGGGTTTTTCACAAGACCCAGAAGGGTTTGACAGCTATTCACACATCCATCGTGGAATTTCTCTACATTGTGTGCTTAATGGCTGAAGGTGGGCTATTGAGCATTATGGAAGTACACAGGTTGTAGAAAAGTTCCACTGTAGAAGTTCATGGCTCTTCAGTGCTCAGCCACCCACAGAAATCATCACTGGATGCTAGTTCCTAAACTGATAGGAACCTGTGAATGAACACATTGTTCATTGGGAGCACAACGAAGAATGATTTGGCCTTTGATCCTCCCAATGATGGGTGAGCCATATTTTGGGATATATGCTGAGTATGAAAAGGTATTCTTCCTGGGTGCATCAGGAGACACCAGGACAACTTTTCATTTTTCATGAGGGCTGGTAGCTCTGAAATCTACTTTGCCCTAAAGAAAACACAGATGAGCCTACTCGGCCTCTAATCCTAAACACGCTTACTAGGGAGCAAGCCGTATTAAAGACTTGCTTTAAGTGGTACTTCTTTTTTACGTTCACATAATAGAATTGTGCAATTAGGTCCCTTAGTGTACAGTCCTACAGAATTCTTCCAAATGCTGTAAAATTTCTACATTCATTAGCAAATGGGTTAAAACTGAAACTAAAACAGAATTGTGGGACTTCTTTAAGCCTCAGAGACACTCAGAGGCTACACTTTAGTTTTAAGTACAACTTACTAACAAATTCCCTCTAAGGGTCTAATCTTTAACTTGAAAATATGTCAGACCTTCCAGCCATACTGCAGGGGTCCTGTCTTCTAGTCGTCCTGGACTCTAAGCTCAAGTGTTGGGCTATTTCCACACAAGTGATGGGCAGCTTTTGGTAGCCTCACCCAGCCATCCCCATGGGACGGTATGATGCCAATCTGCACTCGTGAACATGGCCACAACCACAGTCGGGTGATGCTATAAGCCGCTACCAATCACTTGCGTGAAAAGGGCGACTCTATTATGAAAAAGGTGCCGTCTTTGCATCTCCTGGGGATCGATTTCCCGGCCATAAACCATACTAAGGCTGAGCTTCGCTCGCGAAAACAAGAGTCAGAACCTCGACTAAAACCTCGCGCTCGAGAGGACCACTAGGGGGCAGCAAACCACGGCCGTTCGGGTGTCTCTCCGCTGCCGTCTAGCGGCCATCCGCGGGCTTGCAGCCCAGAATCGGTACTGTAGCTCCAAGTCTGCGAAGGGAAACGGGCTGCGCCTGGCGAAGACACGGGCCGCTCGGCCACTGGCTGCGCGCCGGCTCCCCAGGGGATCGAGCGAGCACTTGGCTTGGCAGACGAAGAAACGGCCGCGCTTCGGCAGAGCAAGCCGCCCTAACAAGTAGGAGCGGGGGGCGGAGGGGGGGCGGGAGGAGAGAGTTACTTTGCAACAGCAGCGCAGCTTGAGGACCATTGAACTTTTCTGTTAGTAAACCCGGTGAGCGGCTGCGGGAGGGAGGGAGGCCGGTGGCCAGAGAGCCCCAGCGTCGGGCCGTCCGGGAAGAAGCCAACGCCCACGCTCCCGCGGAGGCAACCCCGGCGGGGGAGAGGAGGCCGTCCCGCCGGCCGGTGCGAGCAGGGCGGACGCGTAACGCGAGTCCCGGAGGGGGCGCCCCGGCCTGGCTCGGGAAGGCTCGCCCCGCCGCCGCCGCCGCCGCCGCCGCCGCCGCCGCCGCCCTTCAGAACATGCCGCTCTTCACCAAGGTGCCTTTGGTGCCGTTGGGTCTCTGCAGGGAGGAGAGCACGCTGGCGAAGGGCCCGCCTAAGGAATCCGGGATGGAGGCGATGGAGCCCGGGCCCGGAGCCCAGCCCTGCCCGGGCCCCGCTGCCGCCAAGCCGCCGGGCGCCGCGCCTTTGCCCACCTCCGGCCCGGGCCCGCCGGCTCCCGCGCCGCCCTGGCCCCCGGCGGGGCTGGGGCCGCCGCCTCCGCAGCTGGGCGCCGGGTTGGGGTTCGGCCCCGGGCCGCCCGTACTGTCCGGATCGGTGCTCTTGGCCTCTTTGCTCTCATCGTCCCGCGACGAGTCCGACTTCTTCCCCGAGGAGCCGTTCTTGGCCGCCGCCGCCGCCGCTGCCGCCGCCCTCTCCTGCTTGCGGAACTTCGCCCGCCGGTTCTGGAACCAGACCTGGAGCGGGGAAGAGGAGCGCGCGGCCGGGTTAGACGGCGCCTCCGCCCCGCCGAGCCCACACCCCGCGCAGCCCCTCGATCCGGCCTCACGATCGCGGCCCCCGCCCGGCCCGGCCCCGCCCCGCCCCCGGCTCTCTCGTGCCTGTCGGGAAGCAGCACAGACGCGTGTCGGGCGCCGCGTTCCGACGCGTCCCTTTCTGCCGCGTTCGGAGCTGGGGAAGCTCGGAGCGCCGCGAACACCCGCGACTTGCGAGCTTGGAAAAGCGGTTCTCCGCCTTTATCAGTTCTGGATAGGTTTTAAAGGCGGCTTGTTCCCTGTCTTGAGAGAAAATGCTGGTGCCTCTCCGAAAGACTATCCATTTCCGTTTTGACCATCCTGAAGGAGGGCCGAATAAAAACGAGCGTTTCCAAGAGTCTAAACCGTATCCATGAGCAAAGACCTTTGCCACTAAGGATCTTCTAGATGGTTAGGAATTATTTGTTTCATAAATTCCTCTGCTGCAGAACTAAAGGTACAAATGAAAAGCACAAAAGCCATTTCTTCATTTTGTTACAAAGGGCAGGTTTACATTGTCTTGAGCTCAGAGATGCCCAAGAAACGGCGTTCTGGACTGGACTCAGGGTCTAAAGCAATTTCCTGGCTGTCCAATGTTTTTGACTAAACTGCCTGCAAATTGCAGAACTTCAAGCCTCAACACATCTGAAAGGCACCTGCTTGAGGACGGTTGGTCCAAAAGACCTATCTAACCCCCCCCCCCCAAATCACCTTGAGAAATTGAAGGAAACGAGCAGTTCTAAAAGGAAAAAAAATACTCAAAATAAAGAAGATAATATGGTAGAATTCATTCTTTGTCACAAAATAGTGTAATGGTTATGAATGCAAATAGCTCCTTTACAAAGATTGTACACTGTATTTGTATAGAAAACAGTTGACTTTGCAATCTCATCTCCAGTTTCCGGGGGGAAAGCCCACTGAACTTTGTATAGACGTGGATTAAAATTATGCTGTAAATTCCCAGTTTAGAAATGTCCCAAGATAGTACTAGCTCAGATTATCCTATTTCTCTTTCAATAGCAAACCATTAGTTTCTTTTGGACCCTGTAAACGCACCCAACGAAACAACGCAGAAGCGAAGGATATCACTACTGGATTTATTTCTCATCTATCTGCTGCACAAAAATCCCTCGTGTGAAGTTCAATTCTTGGTGATTTCACAAACCGCTTGGCAACAATGCAGCATAATTTACCTTTTTCTTCTTCACCTTCCCAGTCTCAGCTAAGCTTTGGGATCTCCTGCTAGTGCCCTATTTAAATACCATCTGGTTTGGTTTTTCGAGCTCAGCCAATGATGGCGAACTCCCCTAGTCAGCGAGGCTGAGCTCTAACAGACCTGCTTGGGAGTCCCTTTGGCCACTGATGGACCATTGGCACAGTCTAATGTAATAGTTCATAAGACAGTGTCATGTGTGGATATGTCTGAATGACGGTGTCATGTGTGGATATGTCTGAATGATGGGCACCCAACTGGTCATTCACACCCATCACCTTTGCCCCCAAACGCACACCTTAGTCCTAACTCTAGCGACACGTGTCTTTCTGATCAGCTTCTTCAGCTGATCCTTCATGCTTAATACGACTTTCTGTACAGTTCTCTGATTTACTGGTCACATGCGCGATCTATCCATATGGAGAGCATGTGCAGCTTTATTTGGAAATACATTCCATCATTTCAGTAGCACTGGGGTGCACCAAGTGTGGGCAGGATACAGCCCTGCAGTTTTAATGACCGGTGGTCTTCTTTTGGGAGACACTTCAAAGCAGTGTGTTGTGCCTACAATTAGAATGCCGGATGGATACAGCCGAGTGTGCTGCAAGGATTCTTTACTTCGGAGAGGTAAATCCAAAATCCAGGATAAATTGCTATTGCTGTAGCATATACCATACAGTATGCTTTACTTTAAGACCTTTCCTATTTCAAGTATCCAGATTGCTAATCAAGAAATGAAGGACATCTCATCTGAAACAGATAACAAGAACTGAAGGCAAGAATGAGAAAATGACTCTGATTCACCATTCCTAACTTTGAAATGTGTCTGGAATATTGAGGTCGGCCCTCCCCAGAAGGCTGCCAGTGCATAATGTATCCTGGGCCATCAAAAGCACATGATATGAGCTAAATCAAAAGAAGTGGCCTCTGTGACAGAGGAAAAGTGACACTGCTGGTGTCTGCACAATAATTCCTATCTGTTTTCTGTTTCAAATGGCAGCATCTGGGACCTTGGCTGATCCTGAAGAACCTGGGCAGATCTAGCCTGTCCTTGGGTGGGAGGGAGACCAACAGGAAATGCCAGGGGTGGGACTAGACTCAGAAGAACCAGGGGGAAAACTGTGAAAAAAGACAATGGCAAACCACTTCTGCACTATTGTCAAGGCAGCAACCCGACTATATCCATGGGGAGGCCAGGGATAGCTCCAGACTACAAGGAGCAGTCAAGCCGCGGCTTAAAAATGTGAGTCGGCCTTCCATATCTTGACCTTTTAAGTCTGTTGTGTCGCAACGCAGGAAATGCGTCTTGCTGCGCCTGGCTTCGCGCAGCCCTTGCATCCACGCGTCCCAGGCGTCGCGCATCCCTTTTCAGACGACCTTTGAGGAAAGAGCACGGGAAGGCGCACGGGGGAAGAACGCCAGCGCGGGGCCTCCACGCGCCCTCGTCCCCCCCGCACCGCCGGAGCGCCCCAAACGTCCGTCGCGGGCCGCCGGGGTCCTTCCCTACCTGCACTCGGGCTTCGGTGAGGTCGATCTTCAAGGCCAGCTCCTCGCGCGTGTAGATGTCGGGGTAGTGCGTCTCGGCGAAGACGCGCTCCAGCTCCTTGAGCTGCGCGCTGGTGAAGGTGGTCCGGATGCGCCGCTGCTTCCGCTTCTCGTTCAGGCCGCCGTGGTCGGTGAAGAGCTTGTAGGGGACTGCGAGGGGGAGAGAGGAGAGACGCGATCAGGCGCCGCGCCGAAGCTGACGCAGGCCCGCTCGGCTTAAGGCCCGGCCGTGCGCTCACTCCCGTGGTCCGTTTCCAAAGCGGGCTAAAATGCACGTGTGAATCGTGTCCTCTCGTTCGCACATGCACACGCGCGCGCACACGCAGGAAAGCTGGATTGGGCTCTAATATGGAAGGGGGGGCGGCGGCCTCTTGGAAACACGCGCCGCTCCTCCCGGCTGAACGTGGCTCCGCGACCCTCGGCCGAGCCTGGAATCGAAGCTCCGTTTTATTCCCTCGGAAGCGGGACAGCGCCCATCTTAAAAAGCTGTTCCTGGACGTGACAAGAAAAGCAAAGCCAGCTTGCTGTTTGATTCATTTCTCTTTTTCGTCGTCGTCGTCTTGTCGTCACTTTAGCATTAAACGGGCTTCAATTTTCATAATTTAATTATATAGAATGGCGGGCATACCTACAAATCTAAGGCCAGTTTCGATTAGTCTACGGGAGGTGTAAAAAGGTAAAATTTATTTTTGCATATTGCGTTTATACAGAAAAGGAAGGGGAGGCGGACACCCCGCCTTTGCTCAGCCGCGGGAGGTGATGAAATCGCGCAAATGCCCCTCTCCCCTCGCCTTCCAAGCTAGTTTTGCAAGCGATTAATCACAGCCGAAGCTGCCACTCGCGGGATTCGGCTTTCCGACGGCGGGTGGCCCGCGGGCGTTTAGACGAAAACTCTGCCCTTTCCAAATCGCTTCAAACGGGCGGGATCCGAAGTCGGCCCCCGAAGCGAGACGGTCGCCCTGTCGCTGGGCGAGGCAAGGAGGCGCTCCTCCCTCGGAGGCGACGAAGCAAGAGCCGGGAGGGAGCGACCCTCGCGCCCTCGCTTGCGTGGGGTCAAGCCCTGCAGCTGGACGGGCGTAGTCCCGGGCGAGGGGTCCGAGCCGGCGCCCCAGCGCCTGGCTGTAGCTCCAGCGCCTCCTTCCGGGGGAGCAGCTGAAACCAGGGGATTCCGGATCGGAGGCTGAAAGGTCTCCCCCTCTTCCTCTGCCGGCCTAGCTGCCCTTGCTGGGGAAGGGGGCCCTTCAAAGCGAGCGAGGAGGAGGAGGAGGAGGAAGAGGAGGGCAGCTTTTGGCGCAGAAGGCGGCGGCGGCGAAGCAGCCGCAGCAGCAGCCGGTGTCAGTAATCACCCTCCACTCGGCTTATCTAATTATTCCCCTCGCTTTTCCGTCTCCCTCGCAAAGTAAATAAATTATGCCGATCATTTTGGCAGCTTAAGATAATTTTGTTGGCGGTTTCGGGTGTGACTTCGGATAGTGTAACCGTGTAAGTGAATTACACCCCCCTTTCTCCCCCCCACCCCTCCTTCTCTTCTCCTCTCCTCTCCTTCCCCGCAATCGCTCCTAACGTGATAAATTCTTTCATTTGTGTAAGCAAATTTCGTTTGGTAAATACTAAGCCCGTTGCCATCTTCCAAATGCAATCAAGGCGCGGTTTTAGGCCAGGCTTGGCTCTCCCGCCGCCCGCCCGCCCCCTCCCGAGCGACGCCAGCCGGGCGGAGGGTCCTTACCTGCCGCGTAGGGGCTGCTCTGGTGGTCCCTAAGGGTGCCCAGGCTGCAGGATCCGGGCGTGAGCGACGGGCACCCGGAGGTGGCCCCGAAAGTGGTCCTGATGGGGTTATACTGGAAGCCGCTGGCTTGGCTGCACGAGCTGAAGTCCGCGTAAGCCGAGGCCAGGCTGGACGTGTCCATCCCAGCCATGCACGACTCGTAGGCGGAGGAATTGAGGTAGGAATATTCCATTTTATACATTGAAAAGGCTCGAGCTGGCCCAGCCAAGGGTCGGGGGGCCGGGGCGGGATCGGACTGGCCGAGGGGGGCCGAGGGCAGAGCCGAGGCCGGGGAGAGATGCTCACCGCTCCGCTCTCGCTTCCAGAGTGGCCTCCCCGCCAGCAGCCGAGCCTGGTTTTATGAAAAAACGGCTCCTATGAGCTGCCTTGCCTGAGGTCTCTAGAGCATATAGTCCTCATAATAAACTTGGCTCTTTCCTCTTGGACAATAGCAAAGCGGTGGGTCTGAACGCTGCCGCTTTTTACATGACAATAACTCATCAGTCTATTGGGCTGGCGGGGGGGGCGGCCGCTGGGAGGGGGAGCAAGGAGAGAGTGCAGGAGGGGGAGGAGGGGGAGCGCGAGCGCGCGAGGTGGAGCAGGCGCGCGCGCCCGAGCCGGCCAAGTCCCCTCTGGCTGATTCCTGCATCTCTAATTAGACTTTAATACCGCCCCCCCCAATCGACGTCCCCGCGCCGCCTTCGCAGGCTCTCTTTTCCCCCTGCCCTTTAATTCAATCAGCCTCCTTTGGCAGGAAGGGAAGTTGGGTGACGATTTTCTCCGATCCGATTTGTCCCGGCTTTGAAAGAAAGCCCCCCCCAAAAAAGCACATACACACGCACGCCTAAACCCAAAGCCGTGCATCCATACGTACGCACGGAACACCTCGCAAGAAGGGGCAAGGAGAAGAGGGATTGGCACCTAGGTCTGCAGAGGGCTTTCTTCTCCTCTTCTCTCTCCCCCCCCCCCCGTTAAAACCTCCCAGTCCTCCCCCTTTCCCGGGCTTTGGAGGAAGGCAGCCCCCTTGATGTCATCGCGGAGCCGGTTTTGTAAGCGCGTTACACGCCCAATTGCCCGACAAAGGGACCCCCTGAAGGGCGTGAAACGTTATAAAGGGCCGGGACGCCGGCAGGAGGTGGGCACCCTCGGAAACGGACGCGGGGAGGCGGGACGCGGAGGGCGAGGCCGGGCCTGCGCTAGGAGGCGCCTGGGCCCGGGAGGCAGGAAAGGCGGCGAGCGAGGAGCGCGGCGGCGTTTCCGACCCAAAAGCCGCCCTGGGTTTTTACTGCCTCGCCGAGTTCCCTCCGCGGGAGGAGCCCTCTCTGCGCCCGCGATCGGCTGCTCCGAGCAGCCCTTCGAGCCCGGCCTTCCCACTGAACGCCCCCCGCGCGCAGGGCTCCAAAAAGCATCTCCTGCTCCCGGCTCTTTTTTCCTTCCTTTCCTGAAGGCGAGGCGCTCGGAAAGGGACCTGTGCACAGACTGGTCCCCCTTCTCCCCGGCCCGAAGTGACCCGCCTTTTAAAAGCCGACGGGGTTTTCCCGGGAGATTTCAGCGGCTCCATAGGCGCCCTGGTTCCTTTTCTGCTTGCCTCGGTTCACCATTACTGAGATGCCTGCAATCTACGCCGTTGCGTCTCCTACGCGCAGCCAGGGGCTCCCAAATCGAGGGGGCCCAAAGGCTCGCTGCTTTGCTGGCCCGCCTGTTAGCCCCTCGTTCCACAACCCTTTCCCACGACTTCTACAGGATTTCGGTAAACGAACACGCGTCCGGTAAACCCCCTTCCCAAGCTTTCCTCGCGCCCGGACGCTGCTTATAAGTACAGTGGACGTTTCGCTCGCCTCCTTTCCCCAAGATTGAATATTTTTACACTATTTCCGTTCTTTGGTTAACATTTTTCTCTTGGGTTTCTCTCCTAACTGGCGAGACAAACAGCCGGAAAGAAAGCAATTCTCAGCGCTGGGTCGGAGCGCGCCCCCCGCCCCCGCCGATCCTGAAGATAGAGGCGAGCGGATAATTAGCTTCATTACGTTCATTACCTCCCGTTCTGGCCTCGGTAACAAGTCGTTAATTAAAGTAACAAACTCGGGGAGTAGTTGCCGAGGAGAAGGCTCCCGCCCCGCCGGACCAACTAAGCGGGGCTACCCTCCAAGATGCGCCGAGGCGGAGCCGAGCTCGCCCGGGGACTCTGCCCCCTGCGTTCCAACACTCGCCCTGGGGCTTCGTGGCGACCGGGAAAGCGGGGGGGGGGGGCGTAACGCCCGCAGGAGTTCCTGGAAAGCCCCTCGGCCCTCCCGCCGAACGGGCACCCCGGAGAGAGGGGCGAGGGTGCGATTGTGCAGCTGGGGCGGAGGAAGGAAAGGGGCGTGGGGCGGCCTCTCGGAGGTCCAGCGCGAGGCGCGTGGGTGGAAGGTGCAGCCGCCCCGCCAGCGGCGGCGGAGCGAAAGACCCCACTAGCCCCCGGCTTGTGACTACGAACAGCGACGACCCTCCGCGCGGAGGAAAACCGTACACTGGCCACGCCCCGTTTCGGAGGGGACTCCGCCCATTTTTCCCGGTCCGCGGGAAGGCCGCTTTGTCTGCACGTGGCCTGGCCTTGTTCCGAGCGCCGTTCGGCCGGCAAGGTGCCCGCGAGCAGCAGTGGCTCGAGCGGAGACGCGCAGGCCAGACCGGCTTCCTCTCGCGCCAGGTTAATTCGAATTATGAGGCTTCCTTTCTCTCCCTCTCCTGGTTGTATTTAAAGAGCCTTGGCCGCCTCCTGGTGGCTCGCATTGATGGGGAAACAGAGCGAGCTGCGGGTGGGGGCTGCGTTCACGCGACGTGGGTGCTAAATTACAGGAGCCCTGTTCCCGGTCGCGCAAGAGGCCCAGACCAAGAACAAGTGAACCAAGGTTAGCATTAAACACCGCTGCGAAGTTCTGCCAATGCATCTGCCAGGTCTTTACAAGCCCCACCCGGTTAAGTCTGTCGTGTGAATGTAACCGGTGTTTTTCCGAATTCCGGCTGCCGTCACCTGGATGTCAGTAAGTAGCCTGCAGGTGGCACATAGAATCAGACGCTTCCTTGGCATCTCATGTTTGGCGAGGTTCAGTTCTGCCATATGACCAACAGCCGTTGGGAGTACTGATTTTCAGTGCATTTGTGTGGCGTTTCTGCAAAACCGGCTAAGCTAATGACCCCTCCAGCACCGATTTCTGTATGACTTTGGGTTGTGCTAGCTCATAAGCCTTCTATCAGTTCCAGAGGTTCTGGTGATGTATTTTGCTGGGCGGTGTCTTTGTTATCTCCTGCTCCAACATTCCTTATAAGAATCCATATTCTCTATCCTATATCGTAAGAAAGATGGAAGCCCTGTTCAGGGTTTGGTACCACTTGAACGTTTTTCAAAACCGAGAAGAATCCCAAAGCAACTGCTTTCTTAGGAGGTGGTCCTCTGGATCTTGGTAACTTGGGTTGCTTTAAAAAGAGAACTGTTTCTCATGCTGCTGCATCGGTTTTGAGGAGGCGTTACTAGAATGGTATATAGCCGTATGTATTTATTTGGGCAGTGTTTAACGTGCTCTTCAGTAGGGGTTCTGGGGCAGGCTACAGATGGTTGAAATGTACCATCAAGACATGCATACTGTATACTTCCCCTCCACACACAAACCACAACATGCTAGAGAGTAAGGAGAAATCAAAGCTACAGAGCCAACACCAAAACTGTAAGTAATCCTCCAAAGCGTACCTAAAAACCAAAACAGGGATAGATTTGAGCTACATATATCGGCCACAGGCATCAGCCAACTATTGGAAAGGTGAACCACCAAAATATTCCCAGTTTAGGATGTTGAGGAACAGGAAGGTGGGTGCCAGTTTGGTCTAGTGGTTAAGGCACCAGGCTAGAAACTGGGAGACTGGGAGTTCTAGTCCCGCCTTAGGGACGAAAGCCGGCTGGGTGACCTTGGGCCAGTCACTCCCTCTCAGCCCAAGAGCCAATCAGGCGTGGTAGGAGAGTTCTAGTCCCGCCTTGGGCATGAAAGCTGGCTGGGTGACCTTGGGCCAGTCGCTCTCTCAGCCCAAGAGCCAATCAGGCGTGGTATGAGAGTTCTAGTCCCGCCTTAGGGACGAAAGCCGGCTGGGTGACCTTGGGCCAGTCGCTCTCTCAGCCCAAGAGCCAATCAGGCTTGGTATGAGAGTTCTAGTCCCGCCTTAGGGACGAAAGCCGGCTGGGTGACCTTGGGCCAGTCACTCCCTCTCAGCCCAAGAGCCAATCAGGCATGGTATGAGAGTTCTAGTCCCGCCTTGGGCATGAAAGCCGGCTGGGTGACAGTTGGGCCAGTCGCTCTCTCAGCCCAAGAGCCAATCAGGCATGGTATGAGAGTTCTAGTCCTGCCTTGGGCATGAAAGCCGGCTGGGTGACCTTGGGCCAGTCACACTCTCTCGCCCCACCCACCTCACAGGATTATTGTTGTGGGGAAAATAGGAGGAGGAAGGAGTATTGGGTATGTTCGCCACCTTGAGTTATTTATAAAAATAATAAAGGTGGGATAAAAATATATAAGTATGGCGAAAGATGCTGCCTTACACATTCTGTCCTTTGGTTTTAAAAGAGCTTTAAAGGGAAGTATAGCTATCTGTAGAGGTTATGCAATATTTTTGTAAATTCTCCTTGGTTAATGCTGAATGACACAGTTTATATACGCTGTAGTGTGGATTATAGTATTCTGGTTGGGAATTAACATGATTTTCAGTGCAGAATTCATTAGGGGCCTTATGATGCTGGTGATTTGATTTTCAACCACTTTCGGATCATTTCTGGCACTGAGTTTCTGAGTTGCCTGTTCACTGTGGCCACATACTGAGTTGGGTATTTGCAAAAAGTTACTCCTGCACAGTGAGCTGGTGCCCTTGTTTATTTCCCACCTAGACCCTACTATGGTCATCTAAACTACAAAGTGTGTACAGGTAGTCCTTGCTTAATGACCACGATTGGGACTGAATTTCCATTGCTAAGTGAAGCGGTCATCACAGGATAGACCTGAAGGACTTAACATCCTGGCATGATACAGCAGTTATTAATTATTTGTTTTTATTGGGTGTATATCTTGCCTTTCCTTCATGAACTCAAGGTGCCATAAGTAGTGCTGTTCTCCTCCTGTAACAACAACCTGAGAGGTTGGCTGGGCTGAGAGAAAACGATTGCCCCAGTGTCACCTCATGCGTTTCTGGGGCTCAGGAGAAGTAGAACCAAGGTTTCCCTATTCCTAGTCCAAAGGTCTTAACCAGTACGCTGTGCTGCGTGTTGGGATGACTGAGAGGGACTGGGGCACAGTTGCCCAGTGAGTTTCTGTTCCTGGGATATTCCTGGTGCCAATCCAACACCTTAACCACTACACTACGCTGGCTCTCCTGTAACGTAAGTGATCCATTCATGTAATTACAGTAATTCCCCTGGTAATGTCTGCACATCTGGAATGACATACATTGCTTTTCATGTGAACCTAACCTAGCGCCAATTCTACATATTTCCTTGGATGTATTAGGCAATAGAGATTTGTAAGCATCCAAATAACAGGGAGATTGGTCATTGATGTCCTTTACGTGGTAGTTGGTGAGTGGTTGTGGGCATTTCTGTCAAACCTAAGAAGCATCTAAAAAACCTGGTTTCTCTTGCCAGTTTGAGTTTCAGATCTGCTCTGAAGTAGCTAACAGCTGTGTGTTCAGTGTATTCACAGTGTTTCCCGTAGTTTCACCAGTAAATCATTGTGAACAACAGCTATACTCTGTGATTACCACTCAGAAAAGTTCTGAGTAGGCAGTTCCCATCACTCAAAAATCTTCTTCCCAGAATAGTCTCTTTGGATCCCATCAACCGCTATCCTGGAGAAAGAAGATTGGTTTGGCTGGGGTTTTTTTTTCAGGATGCGCCCCTTCACTTTGCATTTATTTGCATGGATTCATGTTTGCCATTTATCAACTTGAGGAGAACCTTCTGTAGTTCTTCACCATCTTTTTGGGATTCTAGCATCTTGAATTACTGGGTATTCTTTGTGAGCTTGGCTATTTTATTCTTCATCCCTAATACCAATCCTTCATGCATGAATTAAGTAACTCCATAATAAAGTGAGAGACAGTTTGGTGTAGTGGTTAAGGCATCAGGCTAGAAACTGGGAGACTGTGAGTTCTAGTCCCACCTTGGGCACCTAGCCAGCTAGGTGACCTTGGGCCAGTCACTCTCTCTCAGACCTAGGAAGCAGGCAATGGCAAACCACTTCCGAAAAACCTTGCCAAGAAAACTGCAGGGATTTTTCCAGGCAGCCACCAGGAGTCAAAAACTGACTAGAAGTCCCAAAAAATTAACCTTTAATAGCAGCCTTTCCTTTATGTCTTCTCCAGCCTGATTATAGTTATTTATTGGTTTTTAACATCAATATGGTTAAGGCAACAGGCTAGAAGCCAGGAGACTGAGAGTTCTAGTCCCGCCTTAGGCATGAAAGCCAGCTGGGTGATCTTAGGCCAGTCGCTTTCTATCAGCCCAACCCACCTCACGGGGTTGTTGCTATGGGGAAAAGAGGAGGAGGAAGGGAGTATTAGGTATGTTCACTGCCTTGAGTTTTTTATAAAAAAAAATAAAGGCAGGATAGAAAATAAAAATTTTTACACTATCAGTTGATTCAAGGATGCTCAAGCTCTGCACAATCAGGGGTAATCAGCTGGCTGCTTCCCCTATACATCTCCAGGGCTCTTAGGATGGCTTGCTAAGGGGCTGACAACTGCCTTCTCCTTAATAACTGGTCACCATCTGACAAATTAGGTATTCACAGTGGCCTGTTTCTAAAGTGTCAAGTACTTGGTCTTCGATATTGACCTGGTTTGCATATAAAGTAGCTAAGTGTTTGATAGAACATTCAGTCCAAATCTCTGCTCAGTGCAGAAATCCAAGTTAAAACCTCTCTGACATAGCTGCCTCTCGGGCCTCTGCTTCAACATGTGTAAATTACAGGGAAGTAGAGGTTGGGTGGGACGCGGTGGCGCTGTAGGTTAAACTGCTGAGCTGCTGAGCTTGCCGATTGGAAGGTCGGCGGTTCGAATCTGCATGACGGGGTGAGCTCCTGTGGCTAGTCCCAGCTCCTGCCAACCTAGCAGTTCGAAAACATGCAAATGTGAGTAGATTAATAGGTACCGCTTCGGCAGGCAGGTAATGGCGTTCCGTGTAGTCATGCTGGCCACATGACCACGGAAGTGTCTACGGACAAACGCTGGCTCTTCGTCTTTGAAACGGAGATGAGCACCGCCCCCTAGAGTCGGACATGACTGGACTTAATGTCAAGGGAAACCTTTACCTTTACCTTTAGAGGTTGGGTAGAGGTCAGGAAAAATGACCTTATTTAAGAGCTATTCAACAACGGAGCAGACTGCCTTGGGAAGAAGTAGACCCACCTTTGCCAGAGGTGTTTCTACAAAGGCTGGATAGTCATCTGTTGGAGGTTTAGATTGGGTGATTTCCAGGGTGCCTTCCAACCCTTACAGTCTAGGATTCCATGGAAAAGGTGATCCATCCCTACTTTAAGAATTATTGTAGAAAGAGGCTCACTGCATTAGATTGTATACATTATGTATGAAAGCCCGTACTATAATATCTACTCAGTCTTTTTACAGGGTCTGCTGTTACAGGGTCTGCTGTTTGTGCTCCAACAGACTTCAGGCTGTTCTTTTGGGTGTATAATATTTGTCCTGTACTTGCTGGTTTGATGGCTCTAAATTGCTTGTGGGATCACCAACAAGTGTTCCATGTTGAACTTTGAGGGAGGGGCTCACATTCAGGTGGCTACAATGGTGGCACTGATGGACGTGTGTTACACACACAAGCTCCCAGGTTCAGCTTATGGTCAGTCACTCACAGACTCACAGTCTGCTGAGGCACGTGGACCTTGTCAGCCCCCCTTGCTTTCTACCTGGGTTTTCCAGATAGATGCAGCCAGAGCAGACAAGACACACAGCCTTGGTCAACAGCCCAGAAATAATTAGGGACGCAGACAAATCACCTCCAATGAAACACTGAGGCACAACAGGTACTTTGAAATACATGGAGACCCAGTGGATTTAAAGGAACAGCAAAACTTTACTGGTTACAAGGTGCATTGCTTTTTCGCACATGCGCGCACACACACGCTCACCCACACTTACCCACTCCAACTAAGCTGCCGGGCACTAGCTAGAGGGATGGAAGCGCCAAGTCTGGATCCAAAGACGACTCAGGGAGTGGGCGAGCTTTGGGACCCCTTTTATCCCCAAAAGTCCTTGCTTTGTTGATTCATAAGTTTGGTAGATGTAGATGGGATGGGGAGGGGGGAGTTCTCCATGTGCTCACGCCCAACTTCCTTTGTCTAGTTCAGGTGACACTTTTCCTTTGTTTCCTTAACCACTTGCTTCCTTCTTATCTACCTCCCTGAAGGGATCTTTTAGACAAGTTTTCCGGCTTTTGTCCTCTCTGCCTACGTGTCTGCTCCATCTGCAGGTAATGGCAGCTTCAGCCTAGTCTCACACATGGAGGGCTGTGATGGACACTGTGTGACTGTTCTACCCTACAGAGTAGTCCCAGTGTCTTTATCCAGGTATGTTTTAGGGAAATGAAATTGGATTTTATTGTAGTAGCCCATGTGCTTTATTTAGGGCTGGAGGGGTTGTAATATATGTGTGTGTTTCACAGACATGCATATAGACAGTGTTAAACAAGGTTGCCAGTTTTCTTGTGCAGTGTGCACAGTGGTAGCAATAATAAAAAATCAAGCAGTGAAAAACACATGAATCAAAAGAACCCCAAAACTTCCTTACAATTAAAATAACATCAGCCTCCAACCAGCTCAAATGCCAAACAATTGCCTGCACAAGAATATCCTCTTTGTCTGTTTGTGCAGTTTTGGTGCAGAGTTTCAATCTGGGAACAGCCATGGAGAAGATCCTTTCTCATGGTCCTGCCAAATGTCTCCTTTATGGTGGCAAGACTGAGAGAAGAGCCTTTTCTGAAGGTCTTGAAATCTAGGTGGGCCTGCATGGAAGAGTTGGGCCTTTCAAAGAGCCTGCTGCAACCGTTATTAGCACCAAATTTTCCTAGAAACGGATGGGTACCCAGTGCAGTGCTCTTTCTAGAGGAGTTACAGATGTGTAACAAGTCTGCAGCATTCTCAGTTAGATGAAATGTTGAAGCACTTGGAGCCTAAGGCAGTCCTGTTTGGGATACATTAAAGTTTGAATGGGAAACAGAGTAACTAAGATACGCCTCACCACAGCCAGACCTGACATTTTCAGGGAAGTGTATGCCCAGAGCATAGCTTGTAGTAAATCTGCTGCCTGTGGTCCTCCAATTGTCTTGAGATTCCAAGAATTCCTAGCTAGTATGGAAGGAAGAAGTGGTACATATGAAATCATGAAGTAATCTGCAACAGATCTGGGCCTTGACCAGAAAAATCCTAAACCTTGGACCTTTAGACCTGTCCAGGAAGCTTATTGGTTGATAATGCTTTAATGGCCATCTTTGCATTATTATGAGAAGAGTCAGATACTTAGCAAGTTTGATATTTCTACGTAAGAGATACTTTTCAGGATAATGAAGCTACTGTATGTAGCTATGCCAAGAGCTTGAAAATCCATCAAGCTATAGCAGTCAACATTAGATGTGCTATTAAGCTTTGGAATGCATAAACAAACCCTTAGATTTCTTAGATGTGTGGCTTAGCACTCATTGGCTTATCTCTCATCTGTTGCCTTTTGGCAGTAGAGAGTAGGAGGTCACTGAAAGAAGAACTGGCTAAAGTTCCATAGCTGTCATAACATTGTGGCTATCTGACCCTTGTTGCCTAGGTTCCCCTGCAGGAGCTGAACTTGGGGGCAGATCTCCAGTTTGCCCAGCAAGGCATATGTTTCCTGATTGTGACCTCAGTTAGACTCGAGCCTCACACAATGAAATTATTGTTACCCCGTGAAGCCCAACCAGACTTCTGCCACTCATGGCCTGCCAAGCCAAATAGAGCTATTGCTCGACAGATCCTCTGTCCTGTGTTTCTGCCTTGAGTAGAGGCCATCTAAGCCAGCTTATGGCAAAATGGCAAATAACAGTTTCTTTACAGAACCCAGATTCAAAATGCATGAGCAGAACAAAAGACAAAAAGGTAACTCTCACTGTTTTGCCCGCTTGGTCAGGAAATTTATATTTTGGGAGCGAGGTCCTAAGCTTTCTGAGTTTTGATTTGGAACCGTTGTTGTTCTTGAACAGGTGAGCCTACAGAGATAAACATTGGAGCCATTTCCTAAAGCAGGGGTTGACAGTCTAGAACCGTGTTTCTCAACCTTGGCCACTTTCAGAAGCGTGGACTTCAACACATCTGAAAGTGACCAAGGTTGAGAAACACTGTTCTGGAACCTGCGGATGCTTCCAACGCTTCCCCAAATCCTGCTGTAGAAATTAAAATGCAAAATCTGATTTTCAGCAGCTCATTTTTTTCCTATTTTGAGGGACACCCCCCCCCCAGCAAAACACATATCACTGTCCGAGCAAGGAGCAGAAGCTGGACGCTGATCAAGTTTCTGGTGGACTATCATATATATGGCTAATAAGCTCCGTGTGGCCTGAAAAACCTGTCAGAAAACATTACTGGAATTCAGGGGGCCTGTTCTGTTTGTGCAGGGGCAGCCTCAGATGAAGAGAACATCTTTCTCTCAAAGGCCACAGTGATGATGGATGATGACTTTGGCGCTGTTTGGTCTGAGCATCTTCTCAGCTTCCTCCTTCGCTCCGCACATATGGTACACCTTCTTGCCTCTTTTTCCTTCCACCCGTTGGCCACCTTCTTGCCTCCATTCATGGTACTGACACACCATGCTGCACCATTCTTTTCACTTCACACAGCCTTTCAGTCCCCTGACTAAATGCCCTTGACTTGATTATCTCCCCTCTGTTTTCCTGTTTATTTATTCATTCATTTAAGGGCAAAAAGCCTCCTTTCCCTGCTCCCCCTCCCCAAAATTAGCTTCTAAAGATGAAAGACCCTTCCTCCCTCTCTCAAGTCTGACTGCCTTCAAGGCCCCCTCTGGTTTTGTGGCGCGTTGTTCTTTTTACACGCGAGCAGTTCCCTTCAAAAGTTGTGCAAATGGCTGATTTGATTATAGCAACTATACACCAACTGCTTCAGCAGCCTTCCACCACGCGTCTGGAGAAGGGGGAGCCTGGGAGCCCATCTATACAAAATAATCAAATCAGAGTGAAGTGTGGAGGGTTTAAAAAACAGCCACCACAAAACCCCACTTCTCAACTTCCAAGCGTCCCAAATGGAATTAAGAGTCCCCATTGTCCCCTGTCTTTTCTTTCCCGAAATACAGTTTGTTGCTCTGCCATTTATTAATACAGCCAGCAAAGGAGATACGTGAGCAAAGTTCCCTTTTTTCTCCCCTAAAATGTTGCATCACTGGCTAAGAAAGGCCGCGATTTTCACAAAGCTGTGAGAGAGGAATCAGCTGAAGGAAATTGGTAGATAGCATTGAGGGCCAGATCTGGGGGGGGGGGGCGGGGGGAGAAAGAAAAGAAACTTTTCTTCCCTATTCTTTGACATTTGTAGAAGAGAATCTTTCTCTTTCTTCCCCTCCCATTTTTCTCTCCCCCCTCCCCCTTGAAAAAAGTATTAGAAGACAGCGAAACAAAACCGAAAACAAAATGTCATTGTGTTGAAGTTGCAGTTCACAGGGAAACGCTTGTCAGGCCTGTCATGTCTCACTCCTATGAAGCTGTTTTTTTCCTCGGGCTAAACACTCAGTAACATGGGGATGGATCAAATATTAAACACCAGTGAGCATTTCAGAGCAGCCTTCTTTTTGATTGCTTTATTTGCTGGAGACTGCTAATGATACCCACTAGAGATGACCACGGAGCGAGGAAGCAGCTTGGAAATGTCATTTGGGCTTAAGGAAATTGTCAAATATCCTTCCATGTATGGTCTTTATATTCATCAGACAAAAGCAGGCCATAGTCTACACCAAGGGGCGCATCGACTGTGCTTGTGATCAAACTCCGTGTCACAAATAGGAGAAGCACCAACACAGCCAACAGACAATAGCTATTTCTTCCATGGAAGTCAATTTGGTGTGAGAATAGACCCGGTTTGCCTCTTGCTGTAGCTTTTTTACATAATGCTTTTGGTTTAATAGACTATGGTTAGTGAATAGAGAACGTCACTCTGTGGCAGCATGTAAGTGACTCCAGAACATTTGAGGTACACTGAAATGTTTGTTTCTTTGTGTTCCTTTCGATGAGTCAGTGTGTTCGTCTTCCAGGCCAGTGAGTAAATTCGATGGCTGTTAAAATAAAGTATTATCTGCAGCAAGCTGGCTGTTTATTATACTTCTTGGATAGTACCTAGCATTGTTTCATGCAAGTGATGGATTCTTGGATCATACGAGCTGGGGTAGTTAAGAAATTGTTTTAGAGGGATTTTATTAGAATTTTATTGTATATTTATTAGAATTTTATTGTATATTTATTGTTCTGTATTGTAAACTGCTGAGAGTCCCTCCGGTCGGAGGAGATGGGCGGTGACAAATTTGATAATTAATAAATAAATAAATAAATAAATAAATATGTCCAGTGATATTGTTAATGAATAGACTGTTGAGTGTAATTGCGATGCCTCAAAGAACAATCCAGCTGAAAAACTTTTAACTTCTATTTATCCCACTTGGGGAGACTGAAGGTTACTTGATGATGTTCTTAATGAACTCATGAAGATATTTTTCCCTAACTTCTGTGCATATCAAGAACGCTTGTGTGAAATGGGTGGAATGCTTATAGATCTATTTTAGATATACTAACCAAGGCTGAATGTGCTTAATCCATAGGGTGCTACCAAGGTGTCTTTATTCGATTGTATTGGTGGATTTGTCGATGCGAAAGAATTGCCCACAATACATTGGGGTTGTAGTTTTGATAAGTCAATTGTACAGAATTAAATGGAGTTATTAAAGATGCCTTTCCCATTCTTAGATGCAGCTTCTAAATTCATCTTGTGCTTTTTTCAGTATATCAAGAAGAAATGGTTAGATCCAAGCTTGAGAAGAATCACTGAAGCCAGCGGCTCATCAATTAATGATTATCTCAGTGGTTTCAGTTATGATGAGTTTAGTAACGTGCACTTTTATTTGAATTCATGAGTTGAAAGCCCAACAAATAACTAATTACATATTGTTTCATCAGTTAACAGTCCCCAGCATTTGATGGTTTGGTGCTCTATGTTAATGGCCCAGTGCTTTTTGGAAGAAACAGATGAGATTCTGCTACCCGCTGTAATCAGGATGAAGTTGCCACTAAACCATGAAGTTCTACCTTTGCAACCAAAGGCATCTTTTTGACAGTATAATGTGCTTATGTGTGTGTGTGTGTGTGGGGGTGGGTTCTGTTATGTTGCTATTGTGGAGTTGTTGAGGCAGGAAACCAAATGGGTTTTACTGAATTGTGAAGTAGGACCTGCTTCCAGTCTGTTTCCACTGATGTGCATTTCCTGTTAAGGTGGTGATGGTGGTGATGATTGTCTGGCTTACGGGGTGGGATGCAATTCCATGTGCATTGTTTTCTGTGTTTAAAATATATCCTTTAATATACAGAATTTTATATATTGCATTCTCTATTGTGGGCAGACAGGTTTTTCACCTCTTTTTTTTTTGTGCAGAAGTAGGTTTTGGAGAATCACTTTAAAAAGTTTGGTTAGCCAGTGTAGAGTTTGTGCTACGCTTGTCACATGCGTTCTACTCTAGAGTTGCAGGAAATTTTACTTTCAATGGAGGGGGATTCTGGGGGCTGGAGAAGAGGGTTTTTGAAACTGCAGGCGGTGTGAAGCCACAATTTCATTACACAGTTTCCTATCTGTCCCTCCTGCCTTCCACACACACACCAAGTTTGCTACTACCCAGAAACAGATATTCGAAACTCTTAGATGAAGTTGTGCTTTTCGGCATGAACGTTGCTGCGTATCGGAGTTAAAGGGTGGTGTATCTGCTGGAGATGTTCTGAATACCTGGAAATGAGAAAAAAAAATAGGGAAGTAGCTGCTACTCCTTCTTGTAAAGGGATCACCTCTATCCTCCTTTTCGCTATAAGAGCTGCTGGATTGGAAGGATCTGAGAGCACTTTAAGGGATGCACAGATGTAAAAGTGACCTCTGCCGATGACAAAGGGGAGCAAATTGAATTAGGCAATGAGGCCTCGCTTCTGTTGGCAGTGAAACCAGAGAAACATACTCACTGTGTCAAGAGTGAAGGAGACCAGCAGTCCAGGGGAAGGGGTGCTTTTTGCTTTAACGAAGGTTGCTGCACCCTGATAGGAAGGCTTTGAGAAAGGACTGGAGGAGTCAGTAGCAGAAAAGCACTGAAAAATCCAGGAGTATTCCTTAAAATGTACATAGGGCTACAGATCTGGAGTGCAAAAAAAGAGATGATCACTAGATGGCAGCAAAGGGCTTAGCAGTATTGTGGCCTCTTTGCTCCTCTCTAGTGGTGTTTCAGGGCCTTGCAACTCAGATCTGGCCACTGTAGTTAAATTCAGCCTTTTTTCCCCAAGCACACTGACCTGGGAGAAGCTCTGTTGCCCAGTTCGAACTTTAGAATTGGTTTGATTGATTGATTGATTGATTACATTTGTAGCTCGTTTGGCTGCTTCTTATGGAGTACAAGATAAGGTTATCCCATTTTATCCTGGGCCAAAAATCTTAACAGGATAGGACCGCACCTTCCATAATTCTGCTGCAGGATAAGGCCCCACATGCTATCCAAAATAACATGGAATACCCTAAAGCAATGTTTTTCAGACCTGGCAACTTTAAGATGTGTGGACTGGCAGCCGAAGTCCACACATCTTAAAGTTGCCAGGTTTGAAAAACAGTGCCCTAAAGTGCCATTTCTCTGGGCAAACCTCATGCCCCCAAAAGATACGAACTCAGGCTTGTGTCTCAGTTCTGTATATTGGTATGAGAATATTTTTCCAAATGGGATTTTAGAGGATGCTTTTAACACATTTTTTTCGGCTAGATAACAGCTCCTGGCTGACCTGGGAAGTCTAAGCAGGGTTGGACTAGTTGCTTCTTGATGGGGAAGCCCTTGGAAATGTCCGGGCTGTAGGCTAATTTAGGATTAATTAGAAGAAGGCAGTGGCAAACTGCTTCATAGACATCAGGGGTAGTTGCAGGGCATGGTTTAAGAAGTCAAGATAATGTCTAAAAAGAGGTGGAGTTTTCATTGCCCTGTGATGGCTGCCATCTTGACTTTTTTGACTATATCCTGCTAGATATGTCCACAAAGCTGCCAGGAGTTGCTTTCAACTCAGAGTCTTCAACCATATGTGCTTTCTTACTAATCCTCTTGTGTTTGATGGGACTTGCTCTATTGTTAGTACAGGTATGCCTCACTTAATGACAACAGTTGGGACAGGAATTTCGGTTGCTAAGCAGAGCGCTCATTAAGCGAATCTGACCCAATTTTATGACCTTTTTTGCAGCAGGTGTTAAGCAAATCACCGTGAGCTTTAAGCAAACCACATGGTTGTTAAGCAAACCACGCTGTTCCCAAATTGATTTTGCTTGCCAGAAGCCAGCCAGGAAGGTTGAAAATGGTGATCACGAGACCACAGGACACTGCGACAGTCATAAATGCGAACCAATTGCCAAGCGCCCAAATTGTGATCATGTGACCGTGGGGACACTGCAATGGTTGTAAGTGTGAGGACTGGTCACAAGTCAGTTTTAGCGTTGTCGTAAATCCGAACTGTCATTAAATGGTTGTTAAGCGAGGACTACCTGTATAGGCTTGTAGCTTTCATTTGAATGCGTTGCTGTGACTGCTTAGGCACCATTGATGTGGCCGTTAGAGTTTTTAAAGAATCAATTTTTAGTTACTGAGAATTAATTGCTGCCTGTCTCTCTTTTATCTAAGCCAGTCACCGAGTAATAAAAGTGCAAGTGGCTAATGGATTAATTGTGAATTGGTTACATTTCCATTATATGTTACATGGCTCTTCTAGTTTGCATAGGACATTACAAGTCTAGTGGCATTTGCACTCAACTGGTGTGGAGTCCATATGCTTCGGTTGGAAGGGTGGTGGACCCTTAACCTAGAATTGCTGTCCAAACCATGGAAGAGCAACAGGTGGTCCATCCAGTCCCAAATCCCAGGACCCCAAACCAGGATGGGCAGTGTAAGCGTGTTCTGAGTGTTTCCCGTCCTTTAATGTGTAGGGGAGCACAGATTGCCCATCCTGGAAGCAGGACAAAAGTCACAGTATCAGGGCGCCAAGAATGAAATTCCAAGTATTTTGTCCATCTTCAGCATAGCCTAGACCAGTGTTTGTTAAACTTCTTTCTCTTGGGACCCTTTCCCACTTTCAAAAATTACGGAGGACTCCAAAAGAACTTTCGTTTGTATGGGTTGTATTTATTGATTTCTACAGTATGAAAAATTAAAATTGAAGTATTTGCTGCCACTACTGCTTCCCATGATTGTTTGATAGGATTTTAATATTGTACTCTTTTTCAACGTAGGCTGGCAAATAATTTTGATTTCACAGACCCCTGAGAGGGTCTTGGGGGACCTCCAGAAGACCTAAGACCACACTTTAAGAAACACTGGCCTAGAACATCCTTTCCACATTCCATATAAATCCCATCAGGATTAGTGGCTAGGAGTGAATGTTCTCTTAAAGCAAAGACAGGTTATTTTATGACACTTTTGTTAAGGTCCATATATAATATATTTTGTTTTCTCTATTACTTTAATCAATATTTAAGAATACTTTGCCAGATCTGCAGCAATGTTCCCCCAGTTTTAGAATCTAATTATGATAGCACTGGAAATGTGATGTTGAGTTCAGATAGATGTGATTTGACTTTTATTCTTTTTTTAGTGAACCGTGTGGCCAGGGAATCTCCTGGTAGAGAATTTATCTTTTCCCACTGCATTTAGATTCCATATCCTTGTTGCACTAATTGGTGGATTATGACTTCTTCTTTTGCATTTAAAGTTTATGCCATTCTTTGGGTTCATTTTTCAAACCGTTTCAAACTAAACAAAATTCTAGACAGGTGTCCCTTTAAACTATGGCTATGCAACCCTTTGTGACTAAGGGCCAACTTTGGCCTTTGAGGAATATGCTGGGGGCCACATTCCACAATTCCCATATTGAGGAATGTGGTCCCGATATGGAAGTGGTATTCCTTTGTCTTCTTCCAGGTGTAGCTGACAGCTCTGGGATCCCTTGGTGATGTCCCATCCAAGACCTTGCCAAGTCCATCCCTGCTTAGCTTTTCCCAAGATTTATAGGGAAGTGAGACAGCAGTAGCATTTGATTTTTCAAGGTTTCCTTGGAGTAAAATGGTCGGGAAGCTTCATGAATTCTGATCTGGCCAATAGATTGTTAAAATACATGAATCAGAGTGCTGAAAGCCTCTCTGCTTAAGATGTTTTAAAAATCTCTGTGCATTTTCTGATGTTGGTTTACAGGCATTTTTCTGGCTATCAAAATAGCCCATTAATTGAATTTCCTGATGAGAAGGTAGTGGATTGAAAAGTGCTCCTAAAACAGACAGGAGAGATGGCTGATACAAAGATCTGTAGTGCAATCAGCAAGAAAACCTCTGCTTGTGGATATTTATGAAGTTATAGAGAAATATTGCAAAGAATAAATAAGAGTGATGGATTCATTACTGTCGTAAGCTCACACTCATGGTATGAAAGTGAATATTGAGGGTTTTTAAAAAAAAATTTTTTTTTTAAATCTGGCAATATCAGGGAGCTAATTCAAATATGCTAACATTTCAGAGTTTTAAAGAGGATCTTTTGGGTCTGTGGAAGCCTTCAGGCTTTCTTACTCAGTCCTCATCAGACCGGTGGCTTCCATGAAAGCGATTCCAAGATTGAATCCCTGGAGGTATCTTAAATGGTTGAACTCCTAAAAAAAATGCTGGACTGTGGTAGCTAAATACAATTTACTTTTTCAGACTTAAAAAAAATAGTTATCAGATATTAAATTGAATTAGAAGGGGGGAAAAACCCACAGATGACTGTCATGTGAATACTGGACTTGGATTTGGAAGGTCAGCATTTAATCACACATCAGTAGTGTGGTTTTGGTGCCTGATCTGTAAAATGTTATCACAGATGTTTCATAATAAACGCAGTCATCTTGTTTACCCACCCCACTTAACTGTATGATTGGTGTGTGAACTCTCTAACCTGAACAAATGACCTACTTAAATAACTCATCCTTGTTTGGAGTTGAATCTACCGTTGTGAACTAATTCCTCCTGTGTCACACAAACCATTTATTGAAAAATCAGTGGACTCTTTTTATTTCCAAGTTCTAGACGGTATCCTAGTGAAGCCCCATGAAAATGGGGCTCTTCTTTAGAAATTCCCATTTCAATCTCTTTGAGCATTTGCATCCCTCCATGTCCATAAGGGTTGGTATGAGAGATTGCGGGGAGTCTGGAAAAGGAAGGGAAACTAGACATAAACAGTCAAGAGGTACAATCTTGAGTAAGAAAGTGAGAACTGGCCTCCAGGAGATGTGCACTAAGCAGCCCATTAATCGTACTTCTGTGAACTGGGTTGGATGCAAAATTACCAATTCCCACAAGTTGTATTTTGGGCTATGTGCAGCTCCACCATAAGACCAAACATCTGAATGCCTGATGGGGGCTAATGGGATAGAAACGGATTCATCAATTAGTCTTCAGTGCAAACCCTAAAGTACCTTTCCCCACTCTGGTGCACTCCAAATGTCTTTTGTTGTTGTTGTTAGATTTATATCCCCATTGCTCTTCTCCCTCCTATTTTTTTTCCCACAACCCACCACCAGCTGAGTAGGTTGGACGGTGAGGCAGTGACTGACCCAGAATCATCCACTGAACTTGCTGGGTCTGCTTGCTGCTAGTCCAGTTTCTCAACCTTGGCCACTTCAATACCTGTGGACTTCAACTCCCAGAATTCCCCAGCCAGCATTAGTTGGCTACTCCACCACACTGGGGCAGAGAGAGAGGATTGACCCAAAGTCACCAGGATGTTTCCATGGCTGAGGATGGACTGCAACCTGGGTCTCCCCTGTCCTAATCCAGCTGCTTGACCATTACACCACACTGGTTTGCAATTCCCAGAATACCTTTCCAGCAAAGCCTGTTCTAAGAACTTCAACTCCTGCACAGTTGGCATCAATGCTGAAGAGCAGAGTTAGCTGTATAGCAGTGCAGAGCCTGATGGAAGAAAACACTTCCACATGGTCTCACTTATGAATTGCCCTTGCTGAGTTCAGGACAAGTGTTTTATATGAGATACAGTTTTTGATAGATGGAATCTCACTGTAATGTACTGCGGAAAATCAAAAAGCTAGAAAGATTTTGAATACCTTGTGCAACGTGCCATTCTGTGGCAGATATTTCCCGATGATGAAAATCGTTTAATGCCATTTTTAAAATGTAATACTATAAATCTTGTAGACATGTTTGCTTTTAAATATTCAGTGCATTTTCATTTCAAAGTTTACTGTAACATTTGCAAAGAAATTATAAAAGAAACACCAGGACAACCAAAGTTAAAATAAATTATTTAAAGTGAAGCAAAGTAAAATATCTAATCATAAGGTACGGTATAACCCAACTTATTTACTTTTAATTTATTCTGGTTATGGAAGCAAAGGGATTTTGAGCACATTCTTTAAAATGTTTTAAATTTGCTTGAACCTTTTTGATATTCAGGTAGTACAAGGGCAAAATAAAAATGTCTATGTAAATAAATAACTTTAAGGTTGACAGGACAAAAGGGTTTAATTGGAGTTGGAATTTATACCATGATCTGCATAAACCTTTTTAAAAACGGTGTGTTAATATTATTTAATTGCAGGAGTCACCCTTTGGTGCAAATTCTTTATTTTACAATAGAGGTTGGGAAAAACGTTTTGGTCAGTTCTTATATGTTTTGACCCCTTTATCAATGATAAATACGATTATTTTATTGACAAGGAAATCTGTCAAACTTCTTTTTTTTTTAGCATTGCTTTAAATAGCTGTATAAAGACTTTCCAAGTCTCATTTACGAGCACACTTGTCTGCTGTTCAGTGTTAAAATTCCTTAATTGCTCCTTTTGCTATCATTAGCTGCAGTGGTGACCCTCAAGCCACCGACTTGAGTAGGGTAAAGATCACTCTTGTTCCTTTTTATGGCTTGCTGTGCAAGACAAGAAAACAAGTTTCTAAGGATGGGTTTATAAGTGGCTTTTTCAGTTTCTCCTTCAGTAAAACATTGTCTCCTTCATCTAAATCCAGCTCCTCTTAGTATTTATATCAGGCAACCCTCCCATCAATAAAAACATCAAAATGATATACTGCATGGGAGACAAAAGTTATTGTGTCAAGTTGACACTAATCGGCTAATTCCAGTAAACCTTCCTGAAACAAAAGTTGGTTGTCTATCACTAATGTGTGTGTCATGTGCACCCCCCCCCCCAATCTATAGGCTGCATCAAGCAGAACCTTGCCCCAGGGCTCCGTATGTAAACCCGGACAGGCTCTATAGTTAATGACGTTGACCCTGCTTCCCCCAACACAGCTGAATGCAAGCCCTCCTTTTATTTGACAGCTGATAACATATACTATGGGGATAGTATGTGGATTACTTAAAGTTTCATAAAGGTTTTTCCTTATATTATTTATTTGGAGGGATCAGACTCAGCCTCCTTACCCACTATGGGCACCCACTGTGTTTGGTGTACAATTGCTGGGTTTCATAGACTCACATGTTACGGGGCCCTTATTGAGCTCATGATGTCATTTTTATTTTCCAAGTGGTTCATCCTTAGACCACATAAACCAGCCTTCCTGCCTTCCTGCCTTCCTTCCAGAAAAAAATGGCAGAATCTTCATAAGTATAAATGCCATTGGCTCGGTTTTCCCATCTTCTAAAAAAGCAGGGTTTTGACATGAGTGTGATTTATCCAGAAAGTGAAGCCATCCAAAGCCAGCACATGTTCATGGTAACCTTTGCAGTGGGTGGCATTGTATGACCTCCTTGAATGTTTTTCATTCTTTTAATTACTGCAGAAAGTTTTTTTTCCTGTCTCTTAGAAGAGACCGCTATAATGTTCCAGCGCTGTAATGCTATCCTGTTATTTTATTAATCAACCCTTTCTTATCACATCTTTACGTTTTCTTTAAAATAACAGGGTTTATTATTTTTTTAAATGAATTAAGCTATTGCAGTTTGATAGCCTTGCAGTGCCATCAACATCATATTATGATGCTGTTGTAGAATTGTACCTATCTTTGTTTTTTTATTATTAAAAGTTTTTTAGTATGAAATGGTCGATCTCAACAGAATCTCTGACATCTGCTGCACCAAATGTTGCAGAGAACCAGCTTCCAGCGTCGACTTGCTGATACACACAGGGAAACATCAAAGCACCTGTAGAAGGTCCACTGCTACTTTGCAGTTTTCATGCAAGAGGAGTCAACATCAACCTGCTCAAGTTGGCATCAAATTGAAGACAGACTCGGAACATAGAAACGTTCAGGAATGGTGGGCTTCTACTTTGCTCTGTCAGTATAATGAAGCTTTCTTGGAAGATACAGATGGTGTCCCCACAGTTTAGCTCTAATTCCTCCAATGTTAATTGCAAAAAAAACCCTTAAGATCTTGGCTGTATGTGCCATTTGCTCTTTTTAATAGATAGTAAGAACAGTAACAGCAAATCCATCAGGATTTTTATGACGCCTTCTTTATTAATAAATGTCTTGGGATATCAGTTTTCATGAACTGAAGCCACATCATCAAATGCGTAAAGTGTTCTTGCTTGTATTGCAAGAGAGTGCATCCTCACACTTTTTAGTGCAGAGGGGGAGAGAGAGAGAGAGCATTTGTATGCATATTAGAGTGAATAGCAAAAGAGAAATTTAAAGCAAAGCATTTGGGTTTCCAGCTTCTTCAGCAGTCTCAAAATAGAAGGTAGACAATGAAGCAGCTGCGCATCTTAAAGTTGCCAAGGTTGAGAAACACTGAGATTGACTATTCTAAAAGTTGAAATAATAAATTATTAACCATATCTTTCTGGATCCAGAACTATCTTATTTGTTTGCTACTTTCTGATTTTTCTCTCTCTCATAAAGTACAAGCCTTCCAACTTAGGAAACATTTCATGCTTACAGATGAAATGGAATGTAGCCCCAAAGTACTTCCACTATAGATGCTCCAACACCGTTCCCTGGTTTTAAAGCAACGCCCAGCAGAACATTTAAACAATGAATGTGCAAATGTGTGATGTAAAGCTATTGTCCTCTTCCTAAAGGGACAAGCCAGGAAAAGTAGACCCTATACGGGAGCATCTACTGAATGAGCGTCTATATGTCAACATCTGCAAGATGGTAGGCACTGTGTTGTGAAAGAAACCCTGCCTGTTTTGCACATGCCTGCAAAACACATGTACAAAAGGGGTGAGGCTTTGATCAGAAAACTGCCACCATCTTGTAGATTTTGAGAAATATATGCACATCTCTTGAGTGCCATGCCCTTGGTGGGCACCAGGTTAGAAACTAACTCCCTAGTTTCTTGGTCTGTAAAGGAGACCTGGGGGTGGGGGGCGGATTGTACTTTCAGATTTGCAAGAGTCTGTCAACGTAGCTTTACAATATACCAAGTCATCTTGTCTGCCTCCTGAAGAATCTGTATAACGACCAAGTAGCAAGAGTAAGAACAGACCACGGAACAACGGACTGGTTTAAGATTGGGAAAGGAGTACGGCGGGGCTGTATACTCTCACCCTACCTATTCAACTTGTACACAGAACACATCATGCAACATGCTGGGCTTGAGGAATCCAAGGCTGGAGTTAAAATCGCTGGAAGAAACCTTAACAATCTCAGATATGCAGATGATACCACTTTGATGGCTGAAAGTGAAGAGGAACTGAGGAGCCTTATGATGAAGGTGAAAGAAGAAAGTGCAAAAGCTGGCTTGCAGCTAAACCTCAAAAAAACCAAGATTATGGCAACCAGCTTGATTGATAACTGGCAAATAGAGGGAGAAAACGTAGAGGCAGTGAAAGACTTTGTATTTCTAGGTGTGAAGATTACTGCAGATGCTGACTGCAGTCAGGAAATCAGAAGACGCTTAATCCTTGGCAGAAGAGCAATGACAAATCTCGATAAAACAGTTAAGAGCAGAGACATCACACTGACAACAAAGGTCTGCATAGTTAAAGCAATGGTGTTCCCCGTAGTAACATATGGCTGCGAGAGCTGGACCATAAGGAAGGCTGAGAGAAGGAAGATCAATGCTTTTGAACTGTGGTGTTGGAGGAAAATTCTGAGAGTGCCTTGGATTGCAAGAAGATCAAACCAGTCCATCCTCCAGGAAATAAAGCCAGACTGCTCACTTGAGGGAATGATACTAAAGGCAAAACTGAAATACTTTGGCCACATCATGAGAAGACAGGACACCCTGGAGAAGATGCTGATGCTAGGGAGAGTGGAACGCAAAAGGAAGAGGGGCCGACCAAGGGCAAGGTGGATGGATGATATTCTAGAGGTGATGGACTCATCCCTGGGGGAGCTGGGGGTGTTGACAACCGACAGGAAGCTCTGGCGTGGGCTGGTCCATGAAGTCACGAAGAGTCGGAAGCGACTAAATGAATAAACAACGAAGAATTAGCTCATCTGGTTGTGATTCCTCTCTGGTTTACCCCACGAGGCTGACATCAATCTTGCAAGTCTGAAGTTACAATTATTGCCCCCCTCCATCTCCCTTACTGCCTGAGAAACTAGGGAGGGTTTCTTCTGAGCCTCTTGCCCTGCCCACTATCCATCTGCAGTCTATGCTGTCTCTTATCTGACGGTTCCCTTGGCAGTGTCCCTTGGCCCATCTCCCAAGGTCTTTCCCACACACCATTACATGTTCATTGAAATATTGGGCACAAAGAGAGACATTTGGAACCAGATGTTACTTTCCTCCCAGAGAAAAGAGGAAGGATGGCACAACTCCTTGACCATGCTTCTTGGTTGGTCCTGCTTCCAGCTTGCTGCTTGACTTTAATTTATGATTTTGGCTTCCTCTGCAGCCCAGCCCTGGTTCTACTCATAGCCTAATTCCAATAGCAGACTTGATTATTTAACTGCATCATCATAGCACATCAGGTTCTGAATTAACTGTTTTTGGATGTGCATAATTCTTTGAGTCATAAACCCACTCAATAAATTAAATGGCTGAATAACAATATGTGAAACCACATACACACAAAACAAGAATAAACTAAACAAACTTAACATGGGGTGCAAATGCAGCTACCAGGTCTTTTGTTGACCCAGTTGAACCTGTTGTATGAATACAATGTTAGGACTGTCCCTTCTTTTTACACTGAGATGCACATCTTACACAGCTCTTCAAGGTCACTCCAGTTCTCCCATAACAATGCCCCCCTCTAGTTTCTGCCTCCATCTGCCTCACCCAGATGCTTTCTTTGTTTATATAACTTATGTGTTTATGTGCACTTGATGGGAGACCATGGCTTACGTTTCTGACCCATATTTCAAGTGGCTTTCCATCCAAGGGAGTCAGCCATATATATGTAAAAAGTGTTAGTTAAAGGATTAGATTAATTTAAAGTGATGTATATTTAATTTGATTTTCATCCTCTCCATTCTTCAGTCTTTTGGTGTGGCCTGCCCACTTTTGCAATGCAACTCTGGTAGGCTGATATGGACATGATTTGGGATTGATCCAAGGATACTGGGAATTAGAACTTGTGGGAATGCTGAGAAGTTCATAGAGTTTTGTCCACTTGTCTTCTCATTTGCTTCCTGCAGAGGAAAGAAAGATCGAAGGCAGTGTTTCTCAACCTTGACAACTTTAAGAGTGTGGACTTCAATTCCCAGAATTCCCCAGCCAGCTAATGCTGGCTGGGGAATTTTGGGAGTTGAACTCCACTCATCTTAAAGTTGCCGAGGTTGAGAAACACTCATCAAAGGCATAGAGCTCTCTGACTGAAATGATGACAGGGGCTAAGGTTAAAAATTAAATTTTGCCTTATTTTTGGTGCATTTCTTGTGTGCCACATTTGCGAATAGTAGCGAGAGATTTAATGATCACATATTTTTATCTTATTTCCCTTTGGTCGATGGCAATTTTTTTCTGTTAATGTCATCTTAGAGCTCAGAGTAATTTAGTAATTGATTCTAAGCACGGCAGCTCGCCAATGGCAGCTTTCCATTCAGGGAAATATCTTTGCTAATTTTATCCTTCGGAATGAGATTACCATGCTAATCTCCTCCCAGCCCTCAGAAGCTTGGTCATTTGGGACCCACTGTTGCAAATTACACTAATAACACAACCCTTTTCGCCCAACGCAGAAGGAAGGAGAGCTGTCTAAAAGGAACAATTAAAAAAATCCTCAGATCAACTCCATTATTGTTTTTGGCTTTGGTTTGCCATCATCTTTTTGACAGAAAGTAACTTTTTATGTCTTTTATTAGTTATTTAATATTATATTTTGTATTGTTTGAACTGGAGTTATAAGTTATCTCCTGGGCTGTCACAGCAGATAGGCAGGATTAACATATTTCCAAGAAATGTATCCGTGCCAAAAGTGTTGATTTTAGAAAAGGTGGATTACTTTGCAGTCCACAAACTACTTTAGCTAGTACCTTTTCTCCTTAAGAATGTTTTATCCACCACAGGAAATTCCTACCACATACTTTAACCTTGGAAGGATCCAGGCTTACATGTGCGATATTAACAGCTCTGGGCTGATCAAGAAGAGAGGAGTGTCTGCATAAACAGGAAGTTCTAACTGTGAAGAATTGGTGCCTGTCAACCAGGGACATCTTCAGTGACTTCAGAACGGGTGCAACCAGCCAATCCAAGCCCCACCTGTACTTAACATTTGTTGAGCACATTAAGAAAAGAAATAGGGCTTTGCTTGCCTGATCACACATGCCATTTGGAAACCAGTGACTGTTACTGTGGAAGCCCCTATGGTCAAGGAGGTTGACATCAACATTTTGCATATAATTAGGATGTACCTAAGGCAATGTACCCTCGGCAGTTATCAAGAGAGGTTGAAGGAAGAAGTCCTTAGAGGTATGTTGAAGCTATGCTGCTCTTAGCAGGTGCTGAGACAGAGAAGACCAACTTCTTGAGTCATGGCAGGGGATATCATTTGATATCCCCTGCAGTGGGACCTGGAGCATGTTTCACTCTCTCTGATTATAGCCATCCATCTCACAAAAAGTGACTCTGGGTGGTGTACAATAATCAGTAAAAAGCAATACATACATCAAACAGGCAGTTAAAAATATAAACGTCAACATTAAAAAATAGAGATTAATTAAAACTAAAATATATGCAAACTCCAAGCAAAGGCAGAATGAGTACATCCACCTCAATAGTGGAGGAAGTTAAACAAGTCTCTGGTTCCTTGGGACCCCCAAGCCTGGTGGCATAACCAGGTCTTGAGGGACTTCCGAAACATCAAAAGGGATGGAGCCGACCTAATGTGTGGGTTGGGGGTGGGGGGTGGGGAGAATTACTTGCCATTTGCAATAAGCTACCAAAAGTTACCATCCCTATCTTGGTTTTTTACGCCTAGCATTCTTCTTCTAGTGTCCCCACAATTTCTCACACCATGTCTTTATTCTCTCAGGTAAGTATGAGAACTCTCCAAAAACTGAGCAGAACAGGACCAAATTTCATGTGGGGCTGGAAAAAGAAAGATCACATCTGAAAATGGCCAGATGAGGTTGGCTCTGCAGAGAAAAAAAATCCCCAAAAGTTGCCCCAGTGCATCCCTCCAGGGTGTGGGAATATCGACAACTGGTCCATTCTAAGCCCTTCTCTCTCCCTCCCTGTCACATGACCCAGAGCAGAGGAATGTGTAGCTCATGGTTCTCAGTGCATACATACATGCAAACTTATGGCTACTCCTGGTAGAGGGTTGGAAAGCATTCCAGAAGCCGTGGTTTCCCTACCTGGTTGATCCTGTGATATAGCATCTACATAGTAATACAACTAAAGAATTGGGCAATTTAAAAGAGATTTTATTTGGAGATTGTTTCTGCATGAAACTAAGGTGAAATGGGAGCAGGTGTAGGGGATTAATGGCAAGAATAAAAATAAAAATTACAGTTCCAATATTCACATGTTTTGAAGTTAGAAAACTGAGAAAGGGGATTAGTTTGTTTTTGTATTTCACCAGTACTGCATATAAATAGAATATGGACCTTGAATCCTCAAGGTCACTACAGGGGAATTGCTTTGGGACCTGTTTCATGGTTCACCTTTTCAAGGACAGCAGTTTTGGTAGATCTTGTCCATTACATTGGTTGTTCACGAGATTTCAACATGTATTCTTGAGATAACCACTTAAACTCCCAGGCTGTTTTCTGTTGAGACTGTATTGCTTTTATTTAGAATATGTATGTGTGAGTATTGCTTTCCCTTGTTTTCCTTATATTTCTCTTTCCCCAATAAGCTCCTTGTGATGTAGGGACTTGGCTTCATTGGTTTAATAAGGGAATTTCTCATTAAAACCTTCCTCTCTCTCTCTCTCAGGATCGACACAATATTTGTTCAGTATTTCTCTTTTGGGACAGGAAGTCCTAAAACACGTTCTTCCCTATTTTTCCTAGAGCTGGGGTGAAGGGAAAAATTCTTATCAAAAGAACTAAAATTTCTCCAGCTGTTGGACAAGGGGGTGTCTAGAGGTTTAGCCTGACCAGTGGAAGTCTATTTAAAATACCTTTTACTGAGGAACCCTTGGAAGAAGTCATCTGCCACTGAGGCTCCAAGGTACCTCCTGGGTTTGTAACAGAGAGGAATGTTCCAGATGTTCACAAGAGGAACTGTTTACCGGCTCGAGTCAGCATTAGCAGGAGATAAGCAAGCTCTTCCTCTTATTTATGCTTGATTTTTTTCCCCTCTTCTGCAAGCCCATGCATGGCATTATACTTGAATCCTAATCTTGAAGTGCTCCGTTCATTTATGGGTATCCCCAGTATGAAAATCGAGGGACCTAATGCAATTTGCTCTGGGAAGATTTACTTGTTAAAAGGAAGACAACTTTCCCATAAATAATTTACTACAACAGAAAATACCATCCTTGCTCTCATCATCTTTGCATTGAAACTAATGAAATAGGTCATGCTCCAAGTTATTTTTAAATTGCTTGGAAGTGGTCAGCTCTCGTATCATTGTCAATAAATAAGGAGAAATAACAGGAGAGAGAAGCTCTCTAGATGTCTCGCAGTTTTATAGGGCAGGTTGATCACATCTGGGGGGAAAAAAAGACTTAAACCGTAAGAGCTAATTTGATGATAGTTGAGTCACCAGAAAATGTAATATGTATAAAACCAATAGCATATTGGTTCAGAAAGCAATATCATTTGTAAATAGCATATTAGAATAAAAGACTTTTAGAAGTGGAAGGGACCTATAAACCATTTAGTCCAATTCTTTAAAAAAGTACTTTTAAGAATTACTAACAGGATAGCAAACCATTTTTGGTTGTATCTCTGCTCCATAATATTCTTCTATCTTGTCTAGCAAATGAGCCATTTTATATATCCTGTGGATTTGGGTGATTCATTTAGAATCATTTAGGTTCTTCACCTCCATATGTTGAATCAGTCTGGTTCAGAAATGGAACTTGCCTTATCCATTTGGAAACTGAGAAGTTATGGGTTTTGCTGTCATAATCTGCAATATAAACAGCTTCCCTTCAGATCTTCACTGAAGGTGTGGAGATTGGGGCAGAAACACTAGTGAGATTTGAAGCAGGGGATCACTGTCAAGTCCTCTGTAATGCCATGGAATCTGTTCTTCTATCCTCACATCAGAGAGACTGTTATTACAACAGAGCAGCTGATGAGATGAAAGGAGCTTGCCAAAGATCAGCAAATGACTTTATAGCAGAGGTGACCTTTGATAGAAGCCATGACCCACTTGCACCTAACCATGGGAAAAAAAACATGTCCTGGCATCATGAGGTTGCCTTTCTCTTGCCCCCAGGCTGTGAGAGAGACAAGCTTAAGTGGCCCTTAGCTGTACTGGTGTTAAAGTAATGTTTTCTCTCTTACTCCAGGCACCATCCCTAAAGGTGTGTAAAATCTGTTCATTTTTGTTAGTTACCTGGGAAAGTTAGGTGACTGGTAGCGATTGGGAACAGAGGCAGTAGAGCAGTGTTCCTCAACCTTGGCGACTTCAAGATGTGCGGACTTCAACTTCAAGTCCACACATCTTGAAGTCGCCAAGGTTGAGAAACAGTGCAATAGAGTAGCATATGGATTTAGAAAGGATACAAGGAATATTATCTCCGTATAATCTTTGACTGGCTCAAAGATAGGAGCTCCTATTACTTGCTAGTGAAGTAAATCTCTTAGAGTTTTTCCAATTCACATTCGAAAGAACATAGCAGATATGAATTCTTTGGATAGGATCTTCCTGTTCCTCCTATTTTTGATGGGATATTTGCTGGAAGAAGGATGAGAGAGCACTTGTGGGTTTTGACTAATGGGGCGAGATCTCACCCCAGATGCCTTCACCTTTGCTCATGGTGTTCCTTCTGGAATGAAGGTGAATAGTGACATGAGTGTTTGGCCAACAGCACTCAACAGTGTGGTACATGTTGCTTCCATATCATTGAAGAAAACATTTGAATTGCTCTGGATGTTTCCTAAAGTTAATTCAACAGAATGAAATAAAACTAGTTGTGTGTCATAAAGCATGATGCAAACTTGTTAACGTCAGGGGGAGACAGAAGAATAGCTATCAAGATGGGCAAATCCGATATGTCAAACATTTGTTTCTTCTTTCTTCCATGGAGTAAATAAGAATGCTTGTTACCAAAACAAAGACAACAGTCATCTCTCATGGAAGCCTCCGTTCCTCTCTTTTGAAGTAAAGAGTGTTTACTTTAATTAGTGTGCGCAGACACACATTCCATGTATATGGACACCCACCCGGAGAGTATGTTTTCTCTCGCTTTCAATTTTAAATGTTTTAGTGAAGGCTGATTTCATATTAACATCTTGAAAAATGTAAAGAGCAGGCCTGCAAATGCATTTAAACTACTTACTGATAACCATATTCTCTTGCAATTTGGAGACACCGGATTGAATTTCCAAGCTCTCTGCTATTGTCAGAACAGCTCCATTACAAGTTACTCTGTACCAGCCTGTTGTCTGTCTATCTCTCGGCACATTGACCTTTGTTGTAAGATCTGCTATAGACATCACAAACTCTCACGTCAATTTACTACAATTGGATGTGGCATCTCATGGCTAATTTGATTTTGGCAGAAATGCACCTGGCTCTGTTTTTCCCTATAGAATGCGGGGAGAGCTTCTCGCCCTCCCGGATGCCATCTATCCGGCTGGCCCATGTGCTGCTCCAGGTCTTGCTGTCTTGTCTTCATCTCTCCCCAGAAACAAGTGATCCCCAAAGAAAAGTGCATTACAGAAGGCAAAATGGAGGTTGTCGGTGAGGAAAATACCCAACTCCAAACCGACTGTAAGGAAGCTAGAATTTAATGCTTGCTTCATTGGTAAACTTTATTGCATTCTTTGACCAACGTGTGTACATATACGCATATGTACATGGATTTCTACATACATCATTAAAAAATGACGATCAAAAGAAGTTAAAGGAGTTAGTGAGGACGAAATGAAGGGGAGAGGAAAGGAGATTTTAAAGGTATCAGAGAAATGTAGTTTTATTGGACAATATTTGTTGCCTCGTTCTCATTGCAGCGAGGCAAAATTTGGCTACATCATGGGTAGTCATGGTCTTACAATCTGCTAGAAGATAGGAGATGTACCAGGGATAGTCTCTCCCTGGGAATTCCTTTACAAGGGGCTGAATTAGTATAATACAGAGGTTCAGAGAGAAATTACAGTGCAGCAGGACATGCCGAACATCCTCTGTGGCGTGGTAGTCAAGGGGCAAAGTCTTTTGTGGAAGGGAATTTTTGGGTATTTACCATCAATAAGTGCTGAAGGGAGCGCATTGAATCTAGCCAGAGCGAATGCTCTGCAGTGTCTGTTGTTTATTAAGGTTTGGCAATAATCAGCTGATATGCTGGTAAAAGGCAGTCTCCAAGAATTAGGTTGCCTTGGTGCTAAATTGGTATCTTGTTGCCATCATGTGTGGAGGGTCCCCTCCTTCATTGATCTTTTTGCTAGGTCATGTCCCATCCTTTGCACTGCCTCACTAGAGAAGCCAGAGGCTGCCAGTTTTTCTCTAATGGATGTTTTCCAGGTGGATTTGAAGTTATCCCTGTTAAATAGGAATGTCAGGCCTGTTGGATTAAGTAGTAATTAAAGATAACAATCCGGATCCTGGCTTTTATCCTTGTAATTCCTAGTCCTAGCCTTAAAGCTGCATTAGATACGCATCTGGGGACTTGCATGATCTATCATAAAAACTTGGACTGTACCCTCTCGGCTGCAGATAGATTAGGCCCCAGTTGAACCGCATGTAATAATCGTGCCATATCTTTTGCCTCAAATGGTCTCAGGCAGTGGAAATATAGTGCCCACCTTTAGAGGAGTAAAAGGAGAACAAGGTGTGGCACTCCTCTGGGCAACCTGCGATATGTGGGCCATGCGTGGGTGTCTGCATCCCAAGGAATGAAAGATAATTCCCCAGTAGTCAAAGCATTTGACTTGCTCACATTATTGACATTAAATGCCAATCATGAATTTCAGGTCTTGTTAAAGGTCAGAATTTGGTTGTTGTAGGTGAGGAAAATACCCAACTTGAAACCAATTGTAAGGAAGTTAGACCTTAATGCTTATTTAGACGTGTTATAACTTAAATTGGCAATTCGAAGATCTAGCTTTAAAAGTTAGAAGATAAAATGCAAAGATCTTCAGGGATAAGAAATGGTTTAAAATAATTGCACAGCAACCTAACATGAAGAATACTCAGAAAGCTTTACTCGCTGTCTGGCTGGGTGAAGGTATGAAGGAGTAGCGTCCACTCTCTTTGGGTTCTTCTCATTGCTGGCTGGCCTAAATATTCTACCAGGTTAGAAGCATGCTTAGCCCTTGCCACACTTCCATTTGTGATTTTATGATGACTGTTGCCCATCTGGAGCTCACCAGCCATAATCTTAAATTCCCTCTTCCTCCAGTCAGATCCCTCTCTCTGAATTCCAGATTGGAAGGGGGTAGGGGAAGGTACTAAGCAGTCCTGTGGCTTTATGGCTTTCAGTGAAACTGCTTAGATAAATAACATATTTTTAACTGATAATTGCATGTTAACAATAATTGCATTTATCTCTACTCATAGGCATTTTTAAAAAAATACAATAAAACATAATCAGGAATAATAAAAAGGCAACTAAATTAGCCATATAATTAAAGTGATATACATGATAGCACCCATTGAGTCATATCTTAATTTTAGACCATAGTAAACCAGTCCTTAAAGTCTGTTCATAGGCCTACAGTGATATATGCATATTTGATGTATATTTTACCTTTCCTTCATGAGCATCAGGTAGGTACAAGGAACTCTCCCTATATTTTTTTTTCTAACAACCACCTTGTGATGTAGGTTGGGCTGAGTGTGTGTGGCTGGCCCAAAGTCATCCAGTGAGCTTCAGTGGCTGAGGATGGACTGGAGCCTGGTCTTTCCTCTCCTGGTTCAACACCACTACACCACATGGGCTCTTGGAATGAGAGGTAGGGACTTGTCCAGTGTACTCCAAAAGCTGCCATGGCCGAGGTGGGATTAGAACCTGGGTCTCCTGACTCTAATCTGACCCCTTCACAACTACACCACAGTGGCTGTAGGGCTCAGAAGGAGGAAGTGCCCCAATGAGCTGCTGTGGCTGAGCGGGACTAGAACCTAGATTTTCTTCCCTTACCTACTGTACAGACAGTCCTCTACTTATGACTCTCAAGTTACAAAGTTTCATGGATATGAACAAACCTGTCCACAACTCCAGCCTAGAGGGTCCCAGAAGGCGGGGGAAGGTGAGAAAGGGTTAGTTTACGGTGCACTGCATCCATATGTGTGGCAGCACCGTTGCATATTTTTATACTTGGTTAGACTTACAAACAAAATGGACTTACAAACAGCCTCTTGGAATACAACCTGTTCGTAAGTAGAGGACTGTCTGTATCATCTCTCACAGGTATCAGAAGAGAATTCTGTAAGCAAGGACCGAAAAGGCCCTGTCTCTTCTGCACATCAGGCCAGTTGTTTGGAGAAGTGATAGACAAAACAATGTCTCCTTCTGGAATGCAATTATATTTTGACAGCAAGTATAGAACATGGTTTCACCATTTGTGCTGTGTTAGTGCATCAATGGGAAGTGAACAATGCCTGTTCCTATTTATTTTAAAACATCTGTTGCTTTTGCATGTGTGATCTTAGGAGTTACACAAAAGTTTCAAAAGAATGTCTCTTGAAAAGGGAAGATGAGATGATGGTGGTGGTGGTATTTTTATCCTGCCTTTTTATATATAGTTCAAGGCAGTGAACATGCCTAATACAAGCCAAGTTTTCTGAGCTAAGAATTTTACTTGGAGCTAAGCACAGACTGAATTTCAACTTTAGGATTATCCGTGGTCTCTTGGACATAAGTTCTACTGAACTGACAAGTAAGGCAACTTGGAGAAACTTGGGCTATTTTTAAATTTTTCATTTTAAAAATGATGCTCAAGAAAATCTCTTAGAATCATAGACCTCCTTAGCTCCCTCCCTCCCTCCTTCCTTCCTAAATGCACATAGCACAACACGTATCAGAATTTTCATCATGTCTATCAAACAATTTGAAAGAGCAACATTTAATACAATTCCTTTCGATTTTCTCTGTTGATGTTCCCCATTTTTCAGAGATGGAATTACTTTATTTGGGGAATTATGCATCTGTTGGTTAACGTATATAGACCTTCTTGCATGCTTGCTAAAATGCACAAAGAGTTTCTGGAAGAATTTGGGAGGCTTTTTGTCCTTCATGTAACACCAAAGCATTTGTGTTCTTTGGGGCAGAGCAAATACCTTTGTAAAGCCATGTCTTGTGGGGCCAAGTTCCATTAGAAGCCTCTGTCCAACAACCATCACTCTATACGTGGACGTGCTTTTCTTCCCCTTTCTAAAAGAATCCCTTTCTTTAGCTGTGGTTTCTCTTTTTAAAATCATTTGTCTATAATTTCCATTTACTGCACTGACACCTAATGGCAGGCAAAGAAGAATTGATCTCCAGCAGGCTTGTTTGTTGCTAAACAAAGACGGTTCTGCATTCTTAACTAGCAGGGAATGTATAGATGGTGTTTATTTTAGGGTAAACAGTGTTTGCTGCTGAGATATGGATACCGCCATTCAGCTGCAGGAACAAAGCTCTTAGAGATCCATCTTTTCTTTTTAAGCTTTTAAGAGTTTTAAAATATCTCAAAGGCCTACGAGAGTGTGGAGACACCATTTCCTAAGGTGACCAGCACTGTGTGGGTAAAGGAGTCATCAGCTCCCTGTGTCTTTGAAACCAGCTCTTAATTGACTGTGGCCAACAGTCATCTGTGGATTATGAAAACTGTGAAGGATTAAGCAATCTTAGTCATGGCCACTAAAATAATCTGGGAAGATGGGTTATTCCAGGAGAAAGAGGGTGTTTCGTGAATGGCTAGTGGTTACAGCATCATTTCTAAATGAATCCCATGTCACAGTGGCTCAGCTTGATGCGGGAAGCACTTTCACTGTTAGTTCTCTGTCTTTTGGGGAGTAGAACTGCACTCGGACATGGGAGCTTAAATTATTGTTACTTGTTTTATCGAGATTGGCTCTCTCAATGGACATGTTTATAAGCAGTTTGCTGTGGATGAGCCTAAATCGTGGTAAAATTGTTCCCATTGTGCTATGCCACTATGCCGAGTAGCAGTTTTCTCCATGATTGGATTGCCTTGATTAGCCAAATTGGGGCATCTACTTCCCTAGATTGGGAGCTGAGTTCCTTTCACAAAGTTTGAGTGCAAAAAAAAAAAAAAAAAGTTTAAGGACAGCCAAATTAATTTGTAGTTTTGAAGCAGCTAGTAAGAGCTTTTTGCAGGGAAAAACTAAAACCATATTCCAAAAGGGACAGGAGAAAAAGAAAAAAGCCAAAAAATACAAATTAATAAGTACTGATTAAAATTAAGGTACCCGTTTTCTCACACATCCCTCTTCCCTTTCCATCAGAAGCAGAAAAAAAGAAGAATGGAGCTGGCGTGAGGAAAAGGGGTCCTGGGAAGAAGAAGAAGGCAAGGTAACTGTCCTGAGAACAAAGGGGAGAGGGAGGACAGGACAGGAAAGATGCTGTTCGTGAAAAGCTTCTCAAACCTTTGTATTGGGCTTAGCACACATCAACTGAGGAATAATTACTCTGTAGTAAGTCCTCCTGAGTTCCATGACTCTTATTCCCAGGTACTTAGGACTTCGTTCAGTCTGGCCATTATGAAGTCCTTCAGCAATCAGGTCTTAACTCCGCCCAGGGTTCCCCCTTTCTTCCAGCTACAGATAGGCCCACGAGGAGAAGTCTATCCCGTTGCTTCTACCTCACTGACAGATTGTTGTTGTTTATTCGTTTAGTCGCTTCCGACTCTTCGTGACTTCATGGACCAGCCCACGCCAGAGCTTCCTGTCGGTCGTCAACATCCCCAGCTCCCCCAGGGACGAGTCCGTCACCTCTAGAATATCATCCATCCATCTTGCCCTTGGTCGGCCCCTCTTCCTTTTGCCTTCCACTCTCCCTAGCATCAGCATCTTCTCCAGGGTGTCCTGTCTTCTCATTATGTGGCCAAAGTATTTCTGTTTTGCCTTTAATATCATTCCCTCAAGTGAGCAGTCTGGCTTTATTTCCTGGAGGATGGACTGGTTTGATCTTCTTGCAGTCCAAGGCACTCTCAGAATTTTCCTCCAACACCACAGTTCAAAAGCATCGATCTTCCTTCGCTCAGCCTTCCTTATGGTCCAGCTCTCGCAGCCATATGTTACTACAGGGAACACCATTGCTTTAACTATGCGGGCCTTTGTTGTCAGTGTGATGTCTCTGCTCTTAACTATTTTATCGAGATTTGTCATTGCTCTTCTCCCAAGGATTAAGCGTCTTCTGATTTCCTGACTGCAGTCAGCATCTGCAGTAATCTTTGCACCTAGGAATACAAAGTCTTTCACTGCTTCTACATTTTCTCCCTCTATTTGCCAGTTATCAATCAAGCTGGTTGCCATAATCTTGGTTTTTTTGAGGTTTAGCTGCACTTTCTTCTTTCACCTTCATCATAAGGCTCCTCAGTTCCTCTTCACTTTCAGCCATCAAAGTGGTATCATCTGCATATCTGAGATTGTTAATGTTTCTTCCAGAGATTTTAACTCCAGCCTTGGATTCCTCAAGACCAGCTTGTCGCATGATGTGTTCTGCATACAAGTTGAATAGGTAGGGTGAGAGTATACAGCCCTGCCGTACTCCTTTCCCAATCTTAAACCAGTCCGTTGTTCCGTGGTCTGTTCTTACTGTTGCTACTTGGTCGTTATACAGATTCTTCAGGAGGCATACAAGATGACTTGGTATCCCCATACCACTAAGAACTTGCCACAATTTGTTATGGTCCACACAGTCAAAGGCTTTAGAATAGTCAATATCACTGACAGATTAAGACTCTTAAAAAATGTGTGACATCCAAAAATAAGTGAGGCTCTTCCTCTGTGAGCTCTGCAGATGAACTCTTGATGTGTAGCTTCTCCTCCCCTGCCTCAGTTCCAGTCACTTGCTTGCATTACAGGTAGTCCTCACTTAATGACCACAATAGGGATGGGGAAATTGGTTAAGCGGTGCGGTCATTAAGTGAGTCACCATGCGACCGGACCTGCTTGCATTACAGGGAGTCCTCACTTGACCACAATGGGAACTGGAAATTTGGTTGGTAAGCAGTGCGGTCGTTAAGTGAGTCACCACATGACCGGACCTGATTTTACGAACATTTTTACAGCAGTCGTTAAGTGAATCCAGCTTCCCCAATGGACGTTGTTTGCTGGAAACCAGCAGAAAAGATCTCAAGTCGTGATTACGTGGCCCCAGGATGCTGCAACTGGTCATAAATGCGAGCTGGCTGCCAAGTGCCCAAATTGCGATCACATGACCATGGGGGTGGTGTGATGGTTGTTAGCGCGAGTACAGGTTTTAAAGAAGTTTTTCCAAGGCTGTCATAACTTTGGACCATTGTTAAATAAATGGCCGTTAAGTGAGGACTGCCTGTATTTCTAGGTAGGTGCCTTCACCTTCTCATCCACCTTCTCATTTTCAGTAGCAGTTGTCTCTGTTCAGGAGATGTAAGGTCATTCTCGCACTTCCAAGGGAATTTCTGAGTAATTATGGTAATACTGGGCAAGAATATGGCTCTGAATATTCTGTAATTTAGGGAGTAAGAGGTGAGGCTTCCGTTTTGGTAGGTTTGAAATCAGCCCCTGACCAAACAGATCTACATTCAACAAAATATCCAGGTCAGCAAAATATTTTATTCAGGAGAAAGTCCCCTATCCGAAACAGAAGTGTTCCAGAACTGGTATGACAGGATTGTAATAGGTGTCAGCAAATGCACTTTCCAAAATGATTGCTGTGTTATTGGCTTATAAAGAGGCCTTTTTATGCAGCTAAGACCAGCTGTGTGAGAGTTAATCAAACAAAATGCAACTCTAGGCGGTGCAAGGCTTATTACTGTATTAGGGATTCTCAGGGTCCCGGTGGGCCAGGCCAGATGTGCTGCTGCATAATGAGAACACAATAACCTTGATCAGGAAGTAGGCTGAGCTGGCTGTCCCAGCTTTTGATAATTGCCTATGTTGTATTTACTGAATGTCAGTGGTTAAAGAGTAGTCAGCTAACTGGAAATTACTTGGATTCGAACTTAGAGTTGTTTTGTTTTCCTATTATTGCAGCCCTGAAAATGAATATCAAATGGCAAATTTATCAACTCTTCTTAGGCACAGAAAAGTACACTAGTGATCCCTCTGATTCTCTGGTGTTGTTGATTTAATGCTCATGGTCTTATTGCCCTCCACATCTATAGTCTGGATGAATTTTTGCTCCAGACAAACGTTTCTGCCCTATCCTTGTAGGTTACCGACTTCTGCATTTTTGCTAATCAGCCACATCTCTCCTTAAAGATGTCAGAGTATTACCAATAGGAACCCGTTGTAGACTGGTTTCATTTGGCATTATTTCCTGAAACGCAAGGTGGGAGTTGTAATTATGTTAAACCACTGAACGCTGTGTTAGCTTTTCCAAGGTCATAGAGTTTTTCTGTGCCAGCCCTACCGTTAGACCGAATGAGATAACTGCCTTGGGTATCATATCATGTGGGGCAGCAACAGTAGTTCCTCAACGGAGGACACAACTTACGATGTCCTGTTTTAGCTAGCTGCCCTCAGGTGCAGTACAGGACGTTGTCCCATCAAGAGTATTGAAGTAACCAGCTGGTTACTATATGTGGAATGGGAGGTACCAACTTTTACTTTTTCTCAGATAGCCAAATTCTTTGGGAGAACAGTGAAATGGGTCATATATTGAGGACAGAAATAGTACTGGTGGTAGTTGACCCTCAGTTTCCTTTGGGGAGGGAGGGGCTTTTATGTTCAGACATATCTGCATCACTTCCTGCCTTGCTTGGAAGGAATCCGGCAAAATGAGGAATCTTCTGCCACTCTAAACATGCATTGACCGAAGAGCATATCTTGGAGCATTACTGACCCAGATTTAGGCAGGCTCCCGTTGGCTTCTCAGGTTGCATAGTTTTAGTTGTAGCTCTAGAGCAAGGAATCAGATACTGGCCCATGGCCAGTCAAGAATCCCAGGTTGCTCTGATAGAAAAGGTCTGGGTTTCACAGGAATTTTGGCATGCATTCGGCTTGATCCAGAGGCATTCTCCATTCATGTGTAATGGTACTACACTGATTACTTAGCTTCAGGATCCATATTGTTTGGGAAGAGGCAGCCAAGAGAAACCGCTAGCAAAGAAAGAAAAGCTGTGGGAGGAATGCAGAGGGATCAGATTGCTTATGGCTTTCCTCGTCAAATAGATTAAAAGATGCTGTTCCCAGAGACTTGCAAATGCCTACAGATGGTCCTTGCTTAATGACCATTTATTTAGCAATGGTTCAGACTTACGATGGTGCTGAAAAAAACAACTTGCAACTGTCCTCGCACTTACAACCGTCGCAGTGTTTTCCCCAGAATCACATGATCACGATTCAGGCTCTTGGCAACTAGTCTGCATTTACAACTGTTGCAGCGTCCCGTGGTCACATGACTGCCATTTTCAACCTTCCCCGCTGGTTTCTGGCAAGCAAAATCAATGGGGATTGTGTGATTTGCTTAACAAGCACGTGATTTGCTTAATGACCACAGTGATTTGCTTAACAACCGCCACAAAAAAGATCGTAAAATCAGGTCAGATTGCTTAATGACCACTTCCCTTAGCAACCAAAATTCCAGTCCCAATTGTGGTCATTAAGCGAGGACTACCTATATTGCAGTGTTTCTCAACCTCAGCAACTTTAAGATGTGTGGACTTCAACTCCCAGAATTCCCCAGCCAGCCATGGGTAATCCTCCAACCAGAAATGTTGAAGGACAATTCAAGTCATGAGACTCTTCAAGAAGGAGGAGAAAGAAATCAGAATTCAGGGTGTGGTTTAGAGGGAAAGCTTGTCCTGGATATGTGGGGTGAGGATGGCATTACATTCCAAAAGATAGTTTTTACTGTGGGATTCTGATGCTGTCAGTCCAGATGGAAAGAAGTTTTAAAGATGCAAAACTGGATATTCAGCCAATCTCTACAGAAAACTTCAGATTTATCAGTAGATTGTCTTAGTTTGACTCTGGAGCTGAAATTTTGGTGTGTGTAGAACAAACCACAGGAAGATCCAGTAGGCACCCATGGGTATGTTCAGAATGTGAAACAGCTATGATCTGTACAATGATTATTTCTTAAGCACCACAGATGCACATATGTGCACACATTTGTTGCTGTTGCAACTGAAGCAATAAAGGATCTGTGACTTTGACATCGATATCTAAGTATAGAGGCATTTAAATGTTGTACAGGTCATCCTCAACTTACAACCACAATTAGGACTGGGACTTTGATCACCTTTTTGCCATGGTTGTTAAGTGAACCACATGGTCATTAAGCAAATCTGGCTTCCCTCCCTGATTTTGCTTGTTGAAAGCTGACAGGGAAGGTCGCAAATGGCAATCGTATTACCCTGGGACGCTGCACCCATCATAAATACATTCTGGTTGCCAAGCAGCCAAATTTTGATCACGTGACCGCAGGGACACTGTGCTGGACATAAGTGCGAGGACCAGTTGTAAGTCATTTTTTTCAGTGCTGTCATAACTTCAAACAGTTGCTAAACAAATGGTCGTAAATTGAGGACTACCTGTAATCTTTTTGTTAAGCAGCATCAAGCCCTACGTAGCTGGGCAAGAACAAGGAAACAAGAATTCTCCAAGCTTCAGTGGGTATCTTTGATGCTTGCCTTGGAATAAATATAGAAACTTGGGAACTACAAGAGGAATTTCCAACTCTCATTTATAATGACTTCCTTAAGGTGGAATCTCTTTGAATGATGTGAAATGCTTCTTCCCAGGTCTCCTGCCGCCTGCAGCAAGTTGCCATTTTGTAAGATAAGCTGCCAGTGGACTCCCCTTCTGCCCCATGATAGTTTATGTCTAATTTCCCTTTCGTTCCTCTTCCAGACTTCCTAGAGTGTTTCACTAATAGTATGAATGAACTGGTAAAAATACAGATGTTTGGAGGAAAAAAATATACATGTAGACCAGCCTTTCTCAACTTTTTGACCCTGGAGGAACCCTTGAAATATTTTTCAGGCCTTGGGGAACCCCTGCACATTCAGTCTTAAATATAACCCAAAGCTTACAAAATTGTTATATTCGTTTCATGGGTAAGTCTGTGTATATGCATGAACAATGTCCTTAAACTAAAAATAAAGAATGAAACTTGCCTCTTTAATGTGAAGTTGCCCAGATTTGAAATAATATTTTTAAATAAATCATGATCTCCTAGACAACCCCTGGTAACCTCTCGTGGAACCCTTGGGTGCCACAGAACCCTGGTTGAGAAACTCTGATGTAGACTGAAATGCTCGAAGTGACTCTGTCCCTAATCTTGACCCAGATCTGGCCTAAGTAGCACTTTCATCCAAGAAGCTGAATGAATGCCATTAATTCCCAAGTAAATGTCATTTCCCCCTTTTCTGCTAGAAATGGCATCCCCCAGCTTGGAGTTTCTACTTTACACTTGGCCTCTAATTTGGAGCTGAGAAATAAATAGCAAGTTATGAATGGGTTAAGCAATCCTTTCGTTGCTAGTTTTCCATTCTCAGTTGCCCTCTTGAAAAGTCGCTTTTGCTGAGAAACGGTAGCCCTGGTCATGTCTATGTGTGATAATATTCATTGCATCTTTTGAGTCGGGGATGTTTCATGGTAACTTCCAAACTCTTGGTTATGGAAGTGTGGGTCATGCAGAATAACAGAGTGTGTTTTAATGATTCTGAATCAATTGCACTAATTGCTTGTTTATTTTAGGTCCTAGTGTTGATCTTTGAAGTCTTAAATGGGACCAGATCACACAAGGACTACCTGACATGTCCCCACCTGCCATTCCTGATCTTTATCAATCATGTCCCTAAATCAGAGTATTTCAAAATAAGTTCCATGAGATAGTAGGAGTACTCATACCTATCCAATTTCATGTCACTAGAGCTTTGCCGCTTGATCAGGAGTTCTGGGAATATTTTGTTAAAATGACTACTGTATCACTGTGATATTGTTTCTGATGGTCTACTGTATCACTGTAACGGCTTCTGATGGTCTGCGGGAAAAGTCCTTGGACAGAGCACATAACCCAAACACATTCCATTGTAATGAACACAGATACAGAGCTTGGTACAAGGTCTCACAGCAGCTCCCTCCCAAACAGAAACGCGTGTCAGCGCCATGGCATGTGAAACGTTACGATGTATAAACTACATTGAATCAGTGAACATGACATCTTTTCTGCAATGGCCTTACATTTTTGGAATTCTTTCCCTCAAGAGGTGCACATGGCCTCTTCTTGAGTGATCTTTAGGCTGGTTTTAAATGCCACAATTATTTTTCTGTTCTCCCTAATAGCTTTATTTGGTTGTAGCAAGCGGCTTTCTGTATTTTCTAATCATTAATATACTGGTTGTGTTTGTAATATTTTGTATTTTAATAACCGTGCGCTGCCTTATGACAATTATTTTTCTGAAAAGGTGAATATTAAATACACTAGATGAACAATTTAAATTAAAATAGTATTTCCTTGTCTTTATAAATATGCAGAGTACTTGGACATTTTCACATTAATAATGCTGTTATCCAATCTATTTTTAGTAGTTTTTTCCCCTTTCTTCTTTTTGTAGTATTTATAAATAACAATACAGTGGAGTTTTTGGCACTGAGCTCAAAGATTTGTATTTTTTTTCATATCAAAAAATAAAAATAACTCAACGTACTTTGTTTGATATGGTCAACCTTTATTAATGTTATATTGTACATTAATTGTATAATTTTAGTAACTTTTTGTCCACTTATTAATATTATACCTTCTGAAACTATATCTTTGTTTTAAATAAATAACTATTCCTTGGGATTTAGACAATCCGGGGGGGCAACAATAATAATAGTAATAATAATAGGATTAAGGAAAAGCAATCTGAAAAAATTATGAAATACCGGGAGTTGCAGATCAAAGTTGAACACTTATAGAAAAGGAAATCCACTTGGCACTGCTTATATCCTCAGATGCTACCTTAATAATCCTTAGGTCCGTAGTTAGGACTTAAATTATTAAGTTTTCACCAGTCTTTGACTGTGAATCTAATTGTAGATTACTATAGTAGTAATAATAATAATAATAATAATAATAATAATAGTAGTAGTAGTAGTAGTAGTAGTAGTAAGTAATGTGGTTGAATGTGCCATGTTAATGTGCTTCAAAAATCAGAGGAGATTCATTTTAAAAACTAAGGTATGTTGCAAGCATGGAAATGGTTGGATACTCTAAAATGACATCTTAGCTACAGCCCTTTTCTACACTCTGAAAAGCTGGATTTTCTGTAGGGTTCAAGGCCTCCATAGGCAGTCCAGGCCTGCATTTCCCCACCTGTGTTTGTAGAGACAAAAAAAGAGTCATACTTATTAAACCATTTTAATTCATATGGATATTTAATTCATGAGGAAAGACAGGAAGATGCGGACATTACATTAACTATATTTAGCCTTGAAATTTTAATTGTTTGAATCTAACATTCCAAGCTTCATTTTAGTAAACCATAGGGGGTACAAAGGAAAATTTTTAAAAGAGTAAGGAAGGATAAGATATCAGAGTAGAATATATTACAGTTAAAATACAGTCTCTGTGACAAGCAGAATTTTGCTAGGGCACACTTACTCTTTCCAGGGTTCATAATTCTAGTTTTGAAGCCAATATTGCAAAGCTGCCAATATTTAAATCATGGGAATTTCCCCAGTAAATGTACCCAAAATACCTGCTGCTTACATTTCAGTCTTGTGTGCACTGATCTGGAAGTAGGACAGGCCCAACTGGTTTTATGCCTGAGGCAGGAAATCTAGATAGCATCCATTCTCTTCCTCTTTGCAGTACGCATTGTAATCAGGACTCAACTGGGCTCTGTGTTGGCCTGGAAAAAATTAAGTGAAACTAGAAGGCCAGGTGTGCAGTGATATACCTGATTCCACCCTAGATACATGTTCCTTCATGCTTAACCTGCTGCTGTGCCTCCGTGTGCAAGATCCACATGCCACGATAGATCTTTGAAAGGATGTGGTGCTCTTACGTTGATGCTGTGAGCATGGGAACTAGCAAATGAGTTAAATGAGTTACAGTACCAGCATCACAGGAGTGAAATTTACATGCTTCACTCTGCCAGCCTGGTACTTGGGCCCTGTTTCACTCCATTCAGGGGTGGGACTGTTGGAGGTGGATTGATCCAATTTGTTCACAAGAGCTGGTGAAAATGTAAGTTAGTGTTTAATTAATGCTGATGACTATTATGCAACAAGAAAAATACACAGGCACATGGAAGTCTTTTTAATTTAACCAGTACACTTCTATTGCATTTCATAGAACATGATTATGAATACTCATTTTCATTAACTACATTTAACCATATTATGCCTTCATATTGTATAAGCTATTTAGCATTGTGTGCCTTCATATAATAATGTACTCCAGGCTCCCCCACTAATAATTGGAATTAAGCCTGCATTATGCTTGAATTAAGCATGTATTAGCCTACAAATACATTATTTGCTGCAGTTTCGATCTCTGCACTTAATTTCTTTGTTATTAAGTACTGGTTTGCAGGTTACAAAGAATATGTAGAATGTTTATGTTGACCGTAGTTATCCCCATTTAATATTTTTCATTTTTGTTTCTTAACAAGAAAATTCTAAACATATTTTCTAAAAAAAGACACTGCAAAATGTACTAAAATTTATGGCAGTGATCTTGTTATTTTTAATATTTTAGAAAAAGACATACTTCAATGCAAATGTTGGTTAGCCATGCATGGTTAATTATGATAAGCTGCATTGTGGATACATTACATATACAATAGGAAATATTTTATCTGTTAGGTCTCTTTTTAAATATAATAAACTTAATAGGCAAGATGAGGTAGGTGAAATGCTGTGATTTTTCTTTGGGCTTAAATATCTCTTTTCAAAGAGTATCTTGCAAAGCTCGTTTAAGTGATTTTGTTTTCTTTAATTGCAAATTTAACAGGCTGCCCCAGGGAGGAAAAAAAAAAAAATCTGGCTGTTAAAGGTAGTAGGATCACACACGAACATACAAGTTCTTCTGAAATTAATACTTCTTTATTTGCTGATAGACTTGACTATAAATGAATTAAGAATCTGCAGTTCGTTTTTTAGCCTGCGATTTGCACCGGCTCTCATCTCAGCCAGTGCTTCAGCAAATTCTGTTAATGAAAGTAAAACTAAACGCATCTAAGCTTATCCTTAATGACGCCTCCCAGCAATGCATACCCATTGATAAAACAAATAGGTACCTGCTGTATAATCATTGCTTTGAAGCCCCTTTTTGTTTCAAGAACAGGGTTACAAATAGCATTTAATTCAGAAGCTTCTTTGCGTTGTATTTCCTTCTGTGGCAAGGGAAAAAACGCCATTCCCTAATACACTTTATGGTTTTGCTCACTTTGTAATATTTCCTTTGCAAAGGTCCTGCTCATATTTGTATCTTATTACTTTTCTTAGACTAGATTTATTGATAGTTTCTAACAAAAATATGATTTCAGGATATTTACTGAACAAAACTCAATATAGCAGCCCCCAATTCAATTGTTTTTCATCAAAATGGAGAACAATAAAGAACCTTGACTCCTCACCTCAGAAACACCACCATCAAATAGCCTATATTTTTTAAAAAAGAAATAAACCAATAACAGAGGAAGCCATAGATGTTACTTAAAGTAAAACGTATAGTTTTGCTTAATTTATATGTGTGTATAAGAATTGGGACTGTAAAATGAGGAGTCCTGAAGATTTCAGCCTTGAAACAGGTGGAAGTACAAATGCTTCCTATGAGGTAACAGAATTAAGAACTATAAACACACTGGTTTTTATTGTTATTCTTTTTAGCTAATTGTTTTATATACAATATTCAAAAGCAATTTAGGGGTAAACTATTTTCAGTCATGCTTTGTAATGGCAACAGCTTTTGGGTTGATAATTGTGTGTATCTGTGGTGAGAATTTATATTCTGAATTTTGAAAGCTTCTGACAAGCCATTTCCAAAGTTTTTTTTAAAATTATTGACCATTTACTAAAAGGGTTGATTAATAACCTTGGTTATCAGTTATAGTTTATCTATAATAGATGTATTTATTCATTATTTACCTGTTCTTACCCTCTTGGGTATTGCTCGGCGATGATGGTAGATAGTTATAAGATTATTCTTATTTATGGCATGTTGCATTATTGAGAGATTTTAGTAATTATTTTAAATCCCCTGCCCATCTGCCAAATTACTGGGCATTTTCCACTGAAAATGGTAAACAACATTATAAACTTAAAAAAAAAAAATAAGGAAAAGAGGGAAAGAAGTAATCTGATTTCTGGGAAAAGGGAAGAGAGTGAAAGATGTGTGACTTTATAAGGATGGACAATGGGAGGCAAAATAATAACTCCTAAGTTTGATTGTTCAAATATATTCTACAATAGAAAGAGCTGGATGCAAGCTGGAACAGGCGCAGGGCACGAAGGTTAAGTAGAAGAGAAGGCACAATACTTCAGATTGGCAGTAGGCTGCAGGAAGAATAATCTAATCAAAACTAAATTCAATTATCTAGTCCCAGGGCAGGCTCCTGGGACTTCTGCACTGAATACTAGTAGAGCCTCCGCCTAGACATTTTCCCCCAGTCAAATGCACATGATGAATGCAGATGAAATTTGAAATATGAAAATCCGAAATAATTTATGGAAGTTGTCAGAAATTTGGCTGGCTGGTAGCATAATTTCCTTGGAGACGAAGCTGGCTGGCTCGTTGCTCTGCGTCTCTGAGCGGTTCCCCGCTCTTCCAGTGGACGGATCAACCCCTTCAAAATGCTCTTCCAGGCAAATTACAGCTCATTATAGACAGCCTTGCACCAGGCCATTATGTCAGAGGAAATCTTTTTTCATTTGCAGAAATTTGCTTGGAATTCTCATATTTATTTGAACATCCATTATCAAATCTGAACATTGAATTATCCGCAATTATGCTCTGGGTAAAGCGGATGTTTGTGTGTAGATGGAATAGATGGCCACTGGGTTGTTAGAATAATATTAGAGAGTTGCCAGTGATTTGTACGTGTTCCAAGCAGCTGCTTTTAAATAGAAGGCTGCTCTGTATATTTGGGGAGCAGATTTCCTGTTGCTATTCATTTACAAAGTAGGTCTACTTTCTGGAAGGAGCCTTGGATGGAAAAGAATTAACTGATCCTTTGTGCTCAATATGTATCTCAGCTAGGACTTCTCTTTCTCTGCAAATATGGAACTTATGCTCAATCTGGCCATTTATGAGACCCCTCTAGCTGGTTTTTCATTCTGAATTACATTATCTGTGTCATGATGAGTCCATACTTGCGCTGTGAGGCCCCACTCCCTCTATCCCATTTCATTAATCACAGGAACATAAGAAGAACCCTGTTGGATAAATCCAAGGATGCCTTGCTGGATTTCTAACAAATACACCCAGGAAATGCACAACAGGTCTAGGAAGCAGCAGTTCTATTTGTCTATCAAGAACTAAGTTACAGTGCCCCTAAACATGGAGATTTCATTTAGCTAGCATAGTTAATTTGCTGTAGGTTTCTCCTTTCAGGAGTTGGATTTTTGTGAAGCTCTTCCGTGTCTCCAGTTCTCTGCTTACCGACATGGTATGGGATATTTTGCAGCATTAAGTTCCATCCAGCATGTGTTTGTTCATGCACTGTGTTTTGAAAAATGACCTGTTTCATTAGCGGATGCAACTAAGTTTCTGCATTGTTATTTGACCTTTCCTCTCCTTTTCTAAATGGATAGTAGTGACAAGCAGATGTTTCCTCAATGGCTACTGAGAAATGGACATAATGACAAAGGAGGTAGGATGATGAGGTTGAGTTCTGCTTGTGTTCAGGAGGGAGGTTATAGCTAGAAAAGAATCTTCTTGAATTTGGAAGCTAGCCAGCACATAAGACGAGTCATTTGCTCCTAACTACAAGCCCACTGTAGTCTGGCCAGTTGATTGTCCTATGAGCAGCTTAGAACAACGGTACTATGGCATGGATTCAGTCTGGATTGAAATCAGTGCATTTTAAACTATGACTGACTTGTACTATTAATTTCAGTTGCATAGAAGATCAACTTACTTAGTCTAGATCAGTATTTCTCAACCTTGGCAACTTTAAGCTGTCTGGACTTCAACTCCCAGAATGGCTGGCTGGGGAATTCTGGGAGTTGAAGTCCAGACAGATTAAGTTGCCAAGGTTGCGAAACACTGGTCTAGATCCACCAATATGTTCTCTTCTCAGAAACAATCATTCTTGTAAAATGTTGCCCTGTAAAGGATTCTTTTGAGAGAGGGTGGGTTCTCTTCTGTGATAGAGAGTCTGTCCCCAATGTCTCCAGAAGGCCAAAAAAAAAATAGTATCTAAAAGTCTGGAAAACTGCTGCAACTAAACCTAGATGCTAGTGAGCAAATCAGACCAATGTGTAACTTGGTATTAGGCATCTTTAACAAAATGGAGGAGGATGACTATTTTTATTTATTCTATTCTCATGGTTCAAGAATGTAAGTGAGACAGAATGTTGGCCTTACTCTTAGTGAGCCATGTTAAATCCCCACATGTAATTCTACAAAGTTCTTGTTTTCTTTATAGTCCATACCCTTTTTATATTTACCCCCTTTCTTGGGGGAGATGGGCAGTAATAGAAGTTTGAAGAATAAAATAAATAAATAAATAAATAAATATAATCAATTCTGCAAATTCTACAAAGTTCTTGTTTTCCTTATAGTCCATATCCTTTCTACCCTTAATAAAAAGGGCACTGAATCACTATTCCTGTAATTAATTGATTACAGGAATAATAAAAAAAAATTGATACCATGAATTAGATTCCTATTTGACTCTGCAGTGTTATGTTAATGGCACTATGACTTTGGGTACATTTTTGTTTGCAAATATTTTGGAGTTATTTTCTTTGCATTAATATCCACAGTATTATTGGATTTATAAGCTTCAGTAATTTCAGTCATCATTAACTAACATTTTTAAAAATACTGTTCTGTATTATTCTGTTAGTAATATGTTTCCTTCTCAAGCATCTGATCCTGATTTGTCCATACAAATGACTTCAGACAAGTATTCCTTCCTGATTTTGGTGAGATTAATCCCCTGGGTCAACCTATTTCATGCATGTATGCTTCAATTCTATAGCACAGAAAATTGGGACATGGGAATTGTCATGTTCAATGAAATACTAAATGCATATGGTTTGATACCCAGCCATTGAATATTTTCAGAGGTTTTGTGGATTTTCCAGCAGCTCATTTATAAAATATTGGACAAAATTTTGTCCTGTCTTCTATAATTAGAAGAAATGTTACCTAATCCTAAGGCATCATTGGTCTCTTCCGAAGAACATTGTTATTGCTGTTGGCCAGAGTGAAATTAAAAGCATCTCTTACTTCCAAAATACTAACTAGTAGGCTGAATAGATAGTGGTCTTTTAATTACCCATTTATGCAAAGTAGTCTAGCTTTTCTCAACCTGCTGTCCTCCAGATGCATTGGCTTTTATTTCCCAGAATTCCTAATTTTAGCGTGGAGAATTCTGGGAGCGGACATTCAGTGCATGTAGAAAATACTAGTTGGTGAAGACAGATTTAGTCCTGGCCAAACTGGAATAATTTCTAGAGACCAATGGGAGTTTTCTTCTCCTTCTTCCTTGACTATTTTAAGGGGAAAACCAGTTTATTTAAGCCAGTTAAATGTTAAGCTCCAAGCTAAGGTGAAGCTATCTTGCCTTTGGTTCACCAGATTGCTAAGGAATGGGGACTGAAATAGCAACCCAACACAACTACCTGCAAAATCCTTGTCCATGCAATAGAATGGTTTCTCCTCCTACATTACTCTCAATGTCTTAGGTGCCATATGTTTTACTAACATTTCTTCCATATCTTTGCATATCAAAACCAGGAGGAATGATAGCTACCAAGAAAACAAGGTACCCTGACTTTTGTGGACAAGGCCCATATTACCATAGTAACAGTTCTCTTTGAATACCTCGTTTGAATTATTTGTCTCTTTAGCATCTCTCTGTCTTGAAGAGGAATACATTCTTTGATCGGAATCAGCTTGTGTGATAGGCACTTCCTTAGCTTGCAAGATGTGACTTTTATATTAAGTGAACTGAGTAATATATTAATTTCATTGCGTGACATGTAATACATTACCTTGATAATTATACCACATGAGTTCAATAATGTATTAATTACCCGAAATAGCAGGAATCAAAGGTGTGCCCTTGTATCTAGTCAGGGAATAAAAGTGGCCTTGCAGAAGGCTTGAGTTTATCTATGAGTGTCTGCATAGATAGTTGTGTCTGGTTCTGTTTAACTAATAAATGCCCTTCGATTCTTTGTTTGCTTCATGGACATTTGTTGTCAATTTTTAAGAAATGGGTCATTGGGTGTTTATGTAAAGCTCCACATGAAACGTATTAAAATGGGCATAGTCTACTCAACTGCCAAGAAGTTGCTCCTTCTCTGGTGTGATATAACTGCTTACTATAGGTATTGTAAGGAAGAGGTAGCAGGGAGGAAGCAGGACCAGGGACAGCTCCAAGTAGCTGGTAATTTGCTCCATCAACTTCTTGTTCTAACTGGAGTTTACAGTACTTCAGTTTGGTTATCTGATAACCCATTCTCAATATACAGACTACAGAGACTTCAACTGTATAACCCAGTATTTTTCAACCTCAGCAACTTTAAGATGTGTGGACTTCAGCTCCCAGAATTCTCCAGCCAGCATAGCTAGGAGTTGCTTAAAGTTGCTGAGGTTGAGAAACACCGGTATAACCAGACGTTCCTCCTCTCCCTCTTGGCTAAACAACCTGCCTTGTATAAGCTACAATTTGAATTGTCAACCTCTTTGTTTAATTCAAGATCTGGTCAGTTAGTTCAACTGAAACTTGAAAAAATGTTTATTTAACAAATATTTCAATTATACAAAAAATGAATAAAAATAGAAGTCTTAGGAAACAATATAGAAGTAAATACTTGAATATCGGTTAAATAATAAAAATTGATTTAGATATTTTAGCTCATTGTGCAATTGCTTTCTAGCTTTAACAACAGTAAGAAAGAGGGGCCACGTTTTTAATACTGTATCCATGCACTGCTGGTTCAAATTTCAGTTAAACTGTGTGCTTATCCTTGTACATGTATACATGTACATGCTTCATTGAGCACTGTTGGAAGCACAGAAGCGAAATAGTTTCGATGATTGAGAACGTGTTTTTCTCACAGTGGCAATGATTACCTTTGCATCTCAGATGTAGCAGTCAAATTATCTTAGGTTTATAGTTCCTCACCAAGTCAAGTGTGCTTAGCAGAGCTATGCATACAGGCATGCCAGAAGAATCAGTGGAAGTCCTAAGATGAACATCGTTTTGCTGCTCTAAAAATAAGCAGAGTTGAATTTGTAAAGTATTATTAGGATAGTCAAGTCTGAGAGCATTCGAATGGCTGGGTTTCTGGTTATGGACGATCTCTGTTTTTATTTTGTCAGAGAATAATGAGAAGCAATTTAAATAATTCTCCTTAAAGAAAGAAGTAAATAATGCAATAGGAAGCATGGCCTTTTATTCGCTTAATTCTCTGCACAGCATGTCATCATTTTAGCTTTATCTTCTGTTGCTCTGCTTGCTGGATTTATCGTGATTAAAAAAAAAAAAGCCTAGCCAGTCGCATTTTTTCTTTCGTGCCGATAGCCATTGTCGAATGCAAGTAAGTTGGAGCCTCCCTGGGCTTTCTTACTGCAGGAAACTTTGTAATAGCCCTTAAATAAATAAAGCGCTGGGGCAGGACATTATTGCTGGCTTTGTCCTTTTGTAGAAGTGTATTATAACATCACCCCGTGGATTGACACCAAGAACTGAATGTGGACATGACAAATGTTGTATATGACAGTGGGGGTAGCATTGAAAGATGACCCCCATATCTGGAGGGTGAAGAGTTATGGATCCATTGATCGGTGTTAACCAGTGTCGGGAAGCGTGGCTTTAAATTTTTCTTGATGGCTTCTGGCTGTAGGCCTGCTGGTTTGTCTAGCAAGAGAGCATTTGAATGGAACTCCAGGCGACCATTGACAGGAAAGATGTGGGGGGTGGGGAGAGAGAGAAAGCTGAATGCACATGTCCTGGGGACTCTTCGTTGCTCATTTTTCTGACTTTGGGGTCTTTTAAGCCATGACCCTAAAAGTTACAAAGGCTTCATAAAGTACAGCATATTTCCACTCATTGAAGGAGGCATTAAGAGTACTTGCTAGAGAGTCAATCCATTGAACATCTAGAAACTTATTTTGAACAGACTTCCTTAAGATTGCCTTGAATTTCCTCTATATTAATTCAGTGAAAAGGAGATTTCTGATTATTTCATTTTGAATGGGTTTTGTCCGCTATCACTCGTTTCTTTTCCTAGCTTCCCCCCCACCCCCAGCCACCTTTTTTTTTAGTCATAGGGCACAGAGCAGCTGAGTGAAGCATTTTAGGTCTCATTGGTTGCAGCAGAAAAATTACGCTTTAAAATCTCTTCTATTAAGATCAATAGAACTTAAATATCCTTGAGTTGAACTGGATCATGTTATTTCTTTAAAACCTTTCAAAATTAGTCTGATTAGCCATTTCAAATATAAAAAATAAATTAAAATGGTCTCTTTGCACTATATGTCATGTAGATCATTTTGCTGAGCAATCAATGGAACTTACTTCCAAATCAGTGGCCACAATCTAACATTGAATATACTTTATATCCTCCTAATATTAATGGATTTTAAGCAGTAGTCCTGTGTATGCTTGTCTAGCAGTAAATCCCACTAAACACAGTTTCTTTCTGAGTTAACATGCATAGGATTCCTCAGTGTACTTGTTTTAGTGCTGGATTATATTCAGATTGTATTTTTGACTAATTTTAAACTGTAGAATAGTCATTTTTGTTTTCTTGAGTTTGGCCTGTACATTGATCATTTTGTTTCCAAGATTCTGTGGTTGGGTTTATAGTTTTCTACAGGAGAAAGCATCTGTGAACAGACTAAATCCAGCTATTCAGGTTAATTGATTACACAGCTCACAAGATCCCGAACAGTGCACACTTTCATAGACAGGGAATGTGACAGAAGACAAAGCAGACTGAAAGAGATCAAGCATAAAGGAGAAAAGACAATGAGCCATGAACAGAAAAGATACAGTGAAATTTTCATGTCTGAACAAGACATAAAAAGGAGAGGTTAAGGCAAAATGTGGTCTAGAAAATGTGCAGTAAAAACACTGAGAATACCGAGGAGTTGGACTATTGTCATCAACCAGAATATCATCAACCAGAATACATTTCATATAGTTATACATAACTATTGTAGAAAAATAGAACTTAACATTTTATCTTTCCAAAAAGCCCAAGGCAGCATACAGAACAACCCCGCCCCATGTTTTTTTTCCTCACAACATCTCTTTGATGCTTATTTTAAGTGCGGCTGGCTCTTAGTTGTCTGGGCATAGCAGAGCAAAGAAGGATTTGAACCTGAATCTTCTCTAGGCTAATCTAATCACTACATCACAGTGGCCCTCATATATAAAAAGAGTGAAAACACCATCATCCTGTGCTTCTGATGGTCACTGCCAGTCATTAGACCCCCACTTTTATAATATATCTGGAACAAAGGAAGCTTGGGTTGGGGGATCATTAGTTAGAAGGATCTGTTCCAAAATGTTCTCTTTCAACCTAAGGTCTATCCCACCATTTTTTCTGGAGGTACCCAAGACAAATCCCAACACATAGATGGTCCTCAAGGTATGTATATTGCAGTTATAATAAAAAGATACCAAACCAACCACATGTGGTTAAATCCAATTATCCACAAATGAAAATAATTCTAACCTACGAAACAAACAAGAACTCTGTGTTATACTTTTTTTTTTAATCTGTGGGAACTGAACTTGGCTGGATTCTCATGGGAAGGAGTGCAGCAGCCAGATAATCCTACTTGCAAAACCTTCTGTTTCATGGGTTTATCTGGGTAACAAGAGAAGCTTCTCTCTTGTTACCCTGATAAACTCATGTTCGAATCTCCGTGTGAGATTGGTTTTTGGGTGGCTTTGTTAAACTACTAAGCCTGTAGTATGTTACGCCTGTAGTAGATGTGCTCTTTACCCTTGGCAGGTCTTTCTTGAGCCCCAGAGCAGAAACTTGGAGCCTGATGGTCAGAGGAAGAAACATAGTCAGAAATAACTGTGCCTTACTGCCAGGATGAGTCAGTCCTTCTAAGTGTGAAGGTCCTAGCCCTGAATGGTCTGCCTACAATGCTGTGATCCATTAACCACAGAAGACCTTATGCAAATTGTTAGACAGTTAAAAAATGGGAAGGCATCTGGTATTGACTCTGGACTAATGATGAGAGCACAATGATACAGTGATCTGAAATTAGCAAACTTCCTACAGGTTGTAGGCGTGCAGTGAAACCATGATTAATGAAATGGCTCCTCAACACTAACTTAATTGTCCTATTTCCAGAGATGGGGATAGGTTAAACTGAAGAACCACTGCAGCATCCATCTTCTGGTGCTACCACTGAATCTGTGTAACATGATGGAGCCTTTCTTCGCCACTTTGCTTGCACTCTTAAACAAGTTTCTTGAAGGACACAATTGCTCACAAGCAGTGATTTTCACTCAGCTGCTGCAACTGAGGACAGCAGTTTTAAGGTTCGTTGTGACCAAGAGCCTTTCCATTTGTTGTGATTGCCTCTCCTGCTTTTTCTTTACCGTCCCCCAGCAGTGTGAACATTAAGATTGAAAATGCTTAGGACTTGATGGGTCAGTTTTTGTTTGGTTTCAGGTTTTTTTTTACTAATAGTGTGCTGTACAGTTGGATGGGTAGGCTGTATGACAATACTTGGGCTTTCCATATTGCAGAGGCTTTAAGCTGCGCAGTCTGTTCAGTGGTTCATCTTTCTTAACCGTCCCCCTTATTAAATTCTGGTATCTGCTGATGCGCACTCCTCTCCTCAACAAGTTGCAACTATTTCATTGCATCTCACATTTAGATTATCAAGCCTGTTAATTTCTCATTATTAGTTGTTCATACGATCTTCAACCATTACGAGCTGTTCAGAATAAGAGTTTGGGTTTCTTAGGTGCAGCCACAGAAGTTCACTGTCTGACTATGGGCCAGCATCTTTCTCAGCCCAACCAATCTTGCAGGATTATTGTGGGGAAAAGTAGGAGGAAAAAGTGCTCCATTTCCCACACTGAGCTCTGAATGAAAGGTGAGAAATAGATATTGAAAATGAAAATCTTGGACCATCTTAAAGGTCTCTTAGCTTTAAGCAGTGCTGTTGCCTAGGAATGAGGTGTCAGCTGCTGGTGGTCCAGGTAGAACTGGGGGAGCAGAGTGATGCTGGAATCCCTTCCTTCCTTCCTTCCTTCCTTCCTTCCTTCCTTCCTTCCTTCCTTCCTTCCTTCCTTCCTTCCTTCCTTCCTTCCTTCTCTTGCCCTTTCAAGAAGGGAATGATAGGGTTGCAGTGCAAGCTTCTGGCAAACTGTAGAGTTCTGCACTGTTGCCTACTGCATTCTGGAGCTGTCTTCCACCTGGCAACTTTGCTCAGTTAATCTGATCAACTGAATTTTAATAAACAAACATAAAGTTCCAGGCCATTTCCTCCCCAGAGATTGATAGCACCTTCTCAAGTCACCCTACCATCACTGTGGTATTCAACAGCCTGCCCTTGTTACAGATATCTCAGAAGAGAGATGGCAGGATGATTCTAGAAGATGCTTAAATCACTAGTGAGGAAACAGCTTCAGTCTTCATATCTTTTGTGCTATGGAAGTGTACATAACTTACTATTCAATAAACTGATGGGTACTTATGGATAGAAAGAAAGGCTGCCTCTTCTTTTGTTCACTGCCCACTGAGCTAAAACTCAGAGCCAAGGATCTTCAACCATCAGTTTAAATTATCTACCATTAAAATCCCACCTGCACTTGCTTGGAAATATATATCCCCAATGCAGTGGGACTGTTTAAGAAATCACATTTTAGTCATTTCATCAGTGATTAAAGGAGTGTGTTTTTTTCTTAACAGAGGGCCATGCTTGATTTTTTGAAGGCATGTCAGGAGTGGGAAGTCATGTTCCAAAAGGGAGTGGGTGGGGTAGGTCAAAAACAAAATTTGATTTCATTTTATTTCCATTTAAATATAAATGTAACTACACAAAAATACTGCCTTTAATCAGGTATTTATTCATTTCTTTCCTATCCTAAAAATTACAATTATAAAAGTTAGTAATAACTTTTGGGACCCACAATCTCCCCTGAACGACAGGCTTACACTGATCAAGGCTTGATAGCTTCTTCATCATTTAAGCCACTGAATTAATCACAAATTCTTTTTTTTTTAAGTCTTCTTGTAGACACACAGTTTAAAAATGTAGGTGAAAAATAAGTAAAATAGAAGCAGTCCTAACCTACTTAAAGGGAATAGCTGAAACTGATTAAATAGCTGATGGATTTAATTAATTAATCGTTGCCTGCAGAATAGGTTCATTGAGATTGAAAGTCATCTTGTGCTTTTCATTGGGAGCTGGATTTGTGCAAGGTTCAATCTAGCCAGAGTAAGGATGACTAAAATTGCAGATATTCTGCTCTGACTTAAACAAAGATTTTTAAATACTTTTTGTTAGATGATATTTTGAGGCAGGTTTCATTTCAGCTAAAGAGAATCTGGCCTTTAGTGTGGGGTTTAAGGACAATGAGCTAGTGCAGTTCTGGGGCTTATAAATATACTGTATTAATTGTAGAATATGGGTAGGCAGTTTGCAACCCAGAACTCCATTTTTACGTCTCCTGGGAACCCACAAGGTTTCCCATTATTTTGAAGTGGGAAACTTATAAAAATTGTAGTCTCAGCCCTACAGCTGGTTTAACTTAATAAAAGCAGCTAAAACACCACTAAAAAATCCATGAAAAGCAGAAAATCCTGGCCTTCTCTATTAGAGTGGGGAACATGGCCCTACAAACTTCCTATCATTGCCACTTCCTTCTCAAGAAAGGTTAATTCTCCCCCTCCCATGACCCCCACCAAAAGTTTGCCTGGAGATGCTTTAGGCTGAAATGAGATAGGACTGTCCGTTCAGTGGTGAAAGCAAATTGCTACGGTATTGTCTGATGGCCCTTGCCTCCATGGTCCCCAGCGTGCTGATTGCTGTTGTTTTCTTTAACAGGCCAGAGAAGTAAAATCATCTTGTATGGCAGGGAAGGGGCATGGACATTGTGCTTTCCAGCTGGGAACTGAGCTGGAACAGCATTTTCAAAATAAGATACCAAGCCTGGAACAGGAGTGCTGAAGAAAAGATTATCTGAGTATTATTTAGTCCCTACAAGTATTTATCTTATTTTGGTGTCTTTATAAGGCAGTGAGCTAGGTCTAACCCTCTTCTTCCAATTGTAGATTTATTTGATTGGTACTTACATACAGTTCTGAAATATGATTTGAAGGATAGGCAATTGCCTTTCAGCTCCCCTCATTTTCAGCCTTATGGCCCAATGAATGAAGATCGATTTTTTTCTTTGATTTTTTTAAACAATAGTATTAAACCTATTTTAGGATTGATGTAGTAGATTATAGGGTGTTTTGCACCAAAAATGGTGGGGAGACTATGGTGCTGAGTCCAGTCAGAGGAAGATATGGAAGGTACAAAAAGGGAGCAGGTGGAGGCCGCAGGTTCCCAACACCTGATGCGAAGAAAAGTCATAGGATTTGAGTGGTTCCTCTTAGTGCCCCAATGGAGAATTTGATTGTTGAGGCAGTTAATGGTGTCCCACACTTTCTGCAGCTTAGGAATTAGCTGTAATCTGAAGGTTGCTTACTTGGCAATGCACTGGATTAAATGAGGAACTGTTCATCCAATTAATGTTTGGGTTTTGGCTTGATATAGCTGTACAAGGACAGAGAAGGTAGATATACCTCCCAACCTCAAGAGAAAATCGTCCTTATTTTCACATCTGGCGGGTGGCTGGCTGTGACCTGTGAAGGTGTCGGTGGCCCTGAAAGAAACATTGATTGATCATGAAGGCCTTTCTCCATTTGAACCTAACTGTGGGGTTAATACGGCCCCACGACATTTCCTTCATCTCATCCCCAGGTGAGACAGACCGAAGCTGACCTGAGCAATGCGAACAGCAAATGTTATGCCAACTTAGTTTTCTGTCAACTCAAGAATGGATAGGCTGCTGCAAGGGGGAGGGGGCTTGTTTTTACCCCTGTCAACAAATTTGTGCGTGGTCGGTCTTGGCTGCATCTTGGCTAAGAACCTAGTCAAGCAGACAGATGGTGTTGTCCTGGCTCAACAGACAGAGAACGGAATGAGGCTGATTTGATTCCATGGCAATCCCAGATGAAGGCTTCCAGACATGAATGCTACCCATTTTTGGTTGGAGGGCGGTCTGGAATTTTTCTACAGTGGGGTAGCTACAAAGGGGAAAGGACAGCGTGCCTGTGCTACTTCTGAGGGGCTCCTGTGGTGGATCTCCCAAGTTTCTGCTGGAGAGACAGGCGTGGGCAGGCTGCACGTGTTCCCACTGTTCTTTTGCTTCCTTCCTGGTTTTTGCTCTCCTCCAGCCCATCTCTTTTGGCTTCCCTGGAGTGAGCGTGCCCATCCCATGCTGGGTTCTCAGGCAGGCAGCTGCCTGGGCTGATCTGAGCCAGAGCGGCAGGGAGGGTGGAGGCAGCAGGGCAGGTGGGGTGTGCTGGGGGGTTGTGTATTTTGGGCCTGATCTGTCCCCTTTTCACCCATTCCACTTCCTCTCCAGTGCTCTGCGCCTTCAGGCGGCTGGTGGCGCAGCACATAAGCTGATTAGGTAACAACAGAGCACCTTCCCTCGCTGTTTTCTCTCAATACGCCTGGGCCACGGCTTTTGAAGCGGCTGAGCCCTGCCGCTATCCAGCCATTATACTGAGGTGTATGGGGCTTTATCGGAAAAGGCTCCGCTTTGCCCCCGGCTTCATCAATCATTTGGAGCAGTTCAAATCCCCCTCATAGCATTCCGCCTCATTTAACCTATCAAGGCTGGGAGAGAACTGAAGAGAAGTTGTAAAGCCCCAGAATGCCTACACACACACACACACACACACACACACACACACACCCTTGCTCACTGCCACTGCTGAGATTTGGAGAAGGGCCGCCAAATAGCAGAAAGGGGTCCTGATGAAAGGACAGACGGTTCCCTGTTGACACGGTAGGGGCGGAGAGGGACCTTCCCAAACATTTAAAGAAAGAAGCCGGGCCAGTGGCCTTACACCTCAGTCAACGAGGAGGGGGTGAAAGGCATTCAGAAGGCTAAAGGAAGAGTCAGGAAGGGGTTATTGGAGCTGGTGGACTTACTCCAGTGCTGGTGATAACATTACTCATGATTAGGGCGAGGATTTGTATGACCTAAAAAGTTTAGAAATATGCAAGCATTTATGACCTTAAAACCGTTTAAATATGACCAATTAAACCAAAAATATGACTTTTAAAGCAAAAATATGACTTTACAATTTTTCTGAAATTAGCACCCAATTTTTAAAAATCTGTGCTTACACACACAAATTAAAAGGTTTATTCTTCACTTCCAGTGCAGAAGTGCTAGTATTGAAGGAATCAAATGAACATTTTGAGAGTAAAATGGTCATCCCTGGATTAGTTTTCTTTAACTAATTGCATTGGTTGACCACGTGCATCTTGAAGTTATCAAACTCAAAACTCCTTCTGTTGTCCACCAGTATGTTCTTGTATCTGGAGAAACTCCGTTCAACATTACAAGAGGTTATAGGAACAAATTTGAAAAAAGCAAACTCATCCAGAGAAAATTCTGGCTCGAAGTCTTCAAATTTACTTCGAGTCCATTTAGAACGTTATTTATTTTGCAAAGTGTTGAATAACCCAGATTAGATTGCAGCACTCTTTGCAGTTTATCACTAATTTTTTCAGCCAGTTTCCCCTTTCTTTGCTTTAAATCATTCTCAGTTTGTTTTACAATGTTCAGTGCATCACTAAGTTCCATTCCTACAGTTTCAAGGCGGGTGATTGCTCTTGATAATCCACTGAAGTTAGATCCTATATATGCTAAGTTTCCAGCCAAGGTTTTGGAAAAGGAATCTTGCACGATCTTGATAGAGGAACATTCACAACAGTCAAATTCTTTAACTATGAAATAATACATAGCCGCATCCAGCCAAGTCCCCCAGTGTGTCACAACAGGTTGGGGAGGGAGAGCCAAAGTAGGAGCAATTTCTTTGAACGTTTGTACTTGAAGTGGAGCTTTAATGAACATTTTTTTCCCATTCGAAATTATTTTATCTATATCAGGATAGTTGCTTCGAATATCTTCAGCCGATCTGTGTAAACCATGTGCAAGGCATGTGATATGGATCATTTTTGGATAAAGAAGTTTAAGTCTCTTGGCTGCTTTAGTCATGTATGGAGCAGCATCTGTTACAAAGGGAAGGATATTTCCCATTTTTACACCATCCGGCCAGAGTAGTTTCATAGCCACATCAAAGAGCATAGCAATAGTGGAATTGTTTACTTTTTGTAGAGTTTCACATGTTAGAAGAAATACTTCATCAGGCTTGTCACATTTCAGAGTGCCAATAATAACATTGGCTACATATCTTCCATTTACATCACTTGTTTCATCTATTGAAACCCATATCTTATTGTTGTCAACAGCAGATCTTATCTTTTCTAACACATCTTCATAGCAGGCAGAGATGTAATTTTTCCTTACAGTTAATTCATTTGGAATCGGGTGACTGGTGTACTTCTCCAAAAAATGCCTGAGGCTACCACTACCTAATTTCCTTAAGGGAATATTTGAAGTAACCATCATTGTACAGAGATCCTTACAAAATTCTTACTGGGTATTTGATGAACCTGCAGTTGAAGAAGAAGCTTTCTTGAAAAGGAGATGTCTTTTCTCAGTGAAGGTAAATCTTGCTAAACAACTCTTGTGTTTCGCTGTGTCACAATGTTGTTGAATATTACAATACTTTTGGGCCGATACCTTAACTTCACACAATTTACAAAACAAAATACCACCATCACTACTGAAAATCTGCTCCCCAAATTCTTGAACAAGATACCACAATTTCACACTCGCTGAACATCTACTTTTAGGCATGTTAAAATCAGATTGCAGCTCTCACATGACTCCACCACCTTGAACACACACACACACCTGAGTTGGGAAGCAAATGAGAAAAAGAAAACAAAACAGGCAAATTCTCACCTTTTTTTTCCAGGCCTAGTCAGGGGAGAAGCCTTTGTTCCCTCCTCTCTCACTCCCTCTCTCTCTCTCTCTCTCTCTCACACACACACACACACACACACCTCCCTGAGTTGGGGAGCAAATAAAAAGAAAAAAACAGGCAAATTCTCACTTTCTTTGCTGGCTCGAACTTGCTGGCTTATGAGGAGGGTTGCCAATGACTAAAATATGACCAAAATATGACGTTTGTTACAAAATTAAGCAGAAATATGACATAACATCTTTAAAAAGTCAAAATATGACTTTTCAGGCAAAATAAAAAGCATCTAGTCCTCACCAGATTACTCTAAAATATCTTTTAACTTACTTATAAATTCAAATAAAGGTCCCAGAAAAAAAATGACATGTCACAGAAATCCTCGCCCTACTCATGATTAATCCTTGAGAGAAAGGATCTTACTAGAGGAACTATACCTCCCTGGCATGGCCACCCTCTGCAACAAAGTTATTTCCACACTGGTGATTTCCAGAGTGACTTCTGGTGCTGTTGCACTGTTGGAGCAATAATGAGGACTAGCGTTATATCATGACAGCGTGGCTGGGTGATTGCTATCCATCTCTCTTTTGGAAATGGCTGTAGAATTCTTTGCAATATTGAAAAGGAAGGTGCAAACTCTTCATCCAGTTTGTTACTAACACAAAGTTTGGGGACATTAGAGCCTCGCCCAACCATTGTAAGCCTGCCTTCAGTGCCAGTTTATCGATACACCAGTGGCTGGATGATGTTACAAGTCAGTAAGGAAACAGCCTCGGGCACAAACCTACTAAAGGTCTCTGTGCTTTTAGAGTAGCCTCCCCCATGTGGGAATCTCCAACTAGGCTGAATGTTAACTCCTTAGATGAGCTTGGCCTCTGAGTGGGCATGACATGCCCTGTTCTCCAACGCTTCCAAAGACACCCAAGATGCCCACAATGCAAGGTGGGAAGCTGGTGGCAATAATCGAGTTGCCACATGAGTTTCATAATGAATTAGGGAGGGAAGATCTTCCGGGGATTAATGACACTGACCAAAAGAGCAAGAGAGATGCGTGCTGATCTCTCTAAGGAAGCTAAGACAGAATTAAGCTATGGAGAAGAATGGTTTTGGAGCAATGAAAAGTTGAAGGGCTATAGTAATAAAAATGCAAAATTTCATTCAGTGTAATATAGCCAGGGTTGGACCTCAGAGCCAAGAGGATCTCCAAATGGCCAGAAAGAGAGCCACAGGTGATGGGGACAGAAATATAAACTCTACTCTCCATAGCTACCTTTTTTTCTTATTTGTAAGACCATTTTTCAGTCTGTAGGTAGCCAGAGATGCAGGTCGGTTATTATCTTGTTCTACAAGACATGGTTGCCCCCCCCACCCCGAAAAAATGAATTTAACATCAGACCAGTAGAAGCAAACTTCATTGAATTCCTTTAATCAATGATGAATGTAAAATGCAAAACTATATCTACTCAAAATATTTTTCCTTAATAGTACTGCTAAATTTTGAGGGTTCTAACTTAAGAAAAAAAGAGCCAGTTAAGGTGTTGGCCTATAAATCAGGAGACTGTGAGTTCTAATCCCACCTCAGGCATGAAAGCCGGCTGGGTGACCTTGGGCCAGTCCCCCTCTCTCAGCCCAGGTCACCTCACAGGGTGGTTGTTGTGGGGAAAATAGGAGGAGGAAAGAGTATTGGTATGCTTGTCGCCTTGAGCTATATATGAAAAAAAAAAGGCAACTGTAAACTTTAAGTACTTCACAGCTGAATGCACAGCTCCATATTGTGCAATTGTGTAGGCCTCACTATCATTTGTTTGTTTGTTTGTTTATCAAATTTCGTCACAGCCCATCTCCCTCAAAAAAGGGACTCTGGGTGGTTCATGCAAAGCATACAAGACAGCGCACCCTTTAAGCACAGCGGAACTTACTTCTGGATAGATATGCAAAGAATTGCACGCTTTACATCAATGATGGCTATGTAGATAGGTCCAATAAATTAGTAAGAAATAAATGCAAAGAGTAATCGCATCTAAGTATATTGGGGAGGTAAGGCAGTATTATATTCTGCATTTCTGCACAATCAGAGCTCCAGAGGAAGTTGAGCCAACTGAGATGCCATGTTATATAGTCTTGCAAAAGATCCTGGAATATACAGTATCTCACCAATTATGACAAAACATTGTAATATCACTGGGAAGAGTGGCCTACAGACATTTTCTTGGTTTATTATCTCTCTAATAATAATGGACTAAGGAACTAAATGCTTATTCTTGAAATCTCAACTACAAGGAGACATCAATAGGAACTGAAGGCATTAATCATTTTAAGAGTGTCATTTGAAATGACGGGGGGTAGAATTGGATTATTGTCCTATCTGATCAGCGCTACAGGGTTTAAGGACTGTCTTTGCATGTATGTGTGAGGGTGAGAGAGAGTGAGCATGCCATGCACATGTACATGTTTGGGCCAGTCACTGTAATCAAGTAGTGTTTGAAGCATGGAATGAATGAATGAAGTCAAGCAGTTCATTGACAGATACTTCAGCCAGTTCCTATCAGTCGTGCTTATGCAAAACGATAATATAGTATGTAGACAAGCTCTTTTCAGGCTGCATATTTTAGAAAATTTGGTGTGGAAATAGTATTTGTCAGATTATAGAATAAGTTAATATTGAAAAGGGATTTTTTCTTTATATTCCTAATAAGACCAAAAGGAAGCCTACAGACTTCGAAAATAATTTATAGATGGGTACACAAAATATCAAGAAGATTGTGTCCTCTTGGGAGGACTGGCAAAGCAAATGGCAATCCTTACTTGAAACTTCTTAATGATAACAGATATTTAATGTCTATATTCTGTGGTAAAAGGAAAGAAAGAAAACAAATACCTCTCTTACATAATAATCAAGGCTAAACTTATTCACGACATATTATAACTTACTTAAATGGGAATTTTTACCTAGCAGCATACCGCTGAGATCCAAATTTCTAAACAGTCCTCCAGCTTTTGGTGATAAAATACTTGTTCATCTGGAGGAGTTCTTCAGAGGAGATGTTGATGATGATGATATTTTTATCCTGCCTGATTATAGATATAGGTATGTATATAGATACAGATATTTTCAACTCAAGATGGCAAACATACCTAATATTCCTGATTGATAAAGAATGGATATCCTTCCAACTTGGTAATACTTTAGGGAGTCTACAAGTGTGTCATATCCATATTCCATTGTCAGTTTCCAAACTATGGGACTATAATTCAAAATCATATGAAGAACTACAAAACTCAGTGAAGTCCTCCAGAATAAAATTAATATTTAAAATAGCTTCTGTCCAAATGGAAGCCATATAACACACAGCCGTATCATAAGTAACAAGTTGCTGCATTTGGAATACCAATGGACTTGTAAGAAGTCCAATTAACTCAAAATATTTAAACACAACATAGCAAAGTTCTAGTCCTGGCAGTGGGATTGAACCACCAGTAACAATTCGCATGGGTGAGTTTAGCCGCCATAGACCATTCAGGTGATCAAGTGTAAACAATGAGTCATACAGTTTTTTTAAAGAAATGTTTATAGGGCTGAAGAAGCAAAAATACAGTTCCACTCTGTACAGACCAGAAGATGTCCACCAAGCCCAGTTGACATTTAATGTGACCAGTCATTGAGTAACATGTACAGAAACATGTACAGTAAATAATACATGAACATGTGCAGAGTGTCTTTCATTCACTATAGACTAACATACATACATACATACATACATACATATATATATATATATTTGTTGTTTATTCATTTAGTCGTTTCTGACTCTTTGTGACTTCATGGACCAGCCCACGCCAGAGCTTCCTGTCAGTAGCCAACACCCCCAACTCCCCCAGGGACGAGTCCGTCACCTCTAGAATATCATCCATCCACCTTGCCCTTGGTTGGCCCCTCTTCCTTTTGCCCTCCACTCTCCCTAGCATCAGCATCTTACTAATAACCACATCCAATTTGCCCTGGCTCATAGCTCTTACATTCCAGGTTCCAATGGTGTGTTGATCCTTAGAACATCGGATTCGCCGTTCACCAGCACCGTCAGCCGCTAGCCATCCTTTCAGCTTTGAACTAGCTGCGTCATCACATCTGGGGCTAGTTGAACTCATCCTCTGTTCCTCCCCAGTAGCATTTTGACCATCTTCCAACCTGGGAGTCTCATCTTCAGATGGTATACTGACATATCTCTGGTTGTACTGATCCATTTAGTTTTCACATCAAGAATACTGGGGTGGGTTGCCATTACCTTCCCCAGGGATCGCATTTAGTCTGACTTCTCTGTCATGACCTTCCCATCTTGGGTGGCCCTTCACGGTTTAGCTCATGGCATCATTGAGGTGCTCAAGCTCCAGCACCAAGACAAGGTAATGATCCTTTGCTGAAGAGAGAGAGAGAGAGAGATCTCCATATATATCTCCATATATATACAGACTAACAGCATCTATCTATCTATCTATCTCCATGTATATCTAGACAGAGAAGTAGGCTTCCAACAGCTTGCTATGGATAGAAAGGGCTAAGATTTTCACATGAAGACTCCTGGACAATACAGTATACAATCCCACTGAGGTTTGTGAATTGAGTAAATTCTTTCAGAATGAACACAAACACAATTGTGGAACAGAAGGCTATAATTTGAATTCACATCTGAATATTATGTATGATAGTAGGATCAAGAGCTGTTTGGAAAATTTCCATCTAGATCATAGCTACTGCTGTTACTGGCCATAACAATCATAAGCCAGAGCTGTCAAGAGTATGGATTGCTTCAGTGACCTATAGCCACTTGAACGAGTTTCTCAGTGGGAAGAAATCATTGGGAATAATGTGATGAGCTTTATTATACCCAATCAAGCTGCTGCGCTGATCTGTCACAAGGGTGTAGATTATGGACAAGCAGAGAAAGGGGAGGCATGCCAAAGAAGAAAAGGGGGAGAAAAATTGCCAGTCCTGTTTGAAAGGAAACAGGTGGGCCAATGTGAGCCTCAGTCTGCACCCCACCTTAGTTTGCAATATAAATAATCATAAAAGAGGGATTGCCACGAGAGAGAGAAAGAGAGAGTGTTAAATGACAGAAAGGGTTTCTTCCCCCACCCCCTGAAGCATGTCAAGGTTCTGAGATCCCTGCCTTGTACTCTTAACTTTTTTAATAACGATTTTTTTTTTCCTGGGCTGTGAGCTTGCACCAAATCCTGGAGGAATTGCTCAATCAGATTAAGGTTTATATTTTGCAACAGACTGGATGGAGCAATAAAGGAGAGAGTGCGGAAATGGGACTTCACCCATCAATTAGATCTCTATTAGCAGCCAATGCAGGCTTCACCACAGGAAATGTCATATCGCAGCAGCAGCAGCAGAAGAGCCTGGTGGCCCCCCACCACCATTTCCAACTGCCCCCCCAGTTTGGAAATTAACTAATGCCTTTTGCTCAGAGAACAGTTTTAAACAAGCCCTTTGTTTATTTGGTCAGACCATTTTTAGAAATAAATAAATAAATGAAAGAGCACCTGCTTAGCCAATGAAATAATTCCCAGGGAGCAGAAGAAACATCAGGAGTTCTCCATGTGAACAGGTTGCTTGGAAGGACACCTGCACACCAGCTCAGAAGATGGAGATTTTGCTTTATTAATATTAAAGCATTTATTATAGTCATAGAGCAGGCTTGAGTTAAGGGCAATTAGCAACACAATAGGTAATATTTTGAATACCAGCTCATCTGTCCCCCATATATCATATCTGCCAAAGCTTCTTTTGATTTTTTTTTTCCGGGAGGGGGAGTAAATGTGAAGAGGTGACAAAAAAGATGTTATAATGCCAAAACCTACAGGCGTTCTGCTTATTTTTGTGTGTCTTTTGAGTTGAAGCTGGATATATTGCTGTAGTCCTGATCCTTGGGAAATATTTCTGTTCAAAACAAGGGGAATTAATTCCAGCCAAGTATACTGCAGGTTGAAGGAATACCAGAATTCTTAATTAAGAGGTTCTGTTTCCAGTTTTTCAATCTGCTTGGCTTTGAGATGTAGATTTGGGAAGCAGATTTTGTTAGTGAATGGATTCAGTTGCAGCTGGTATAGTTGGTACCCGTGCATGCATGCATGCATGCGTGCATGCATGCATTCTCTCTCTCTCTCTCTCTCTCTCTCCCACTTATGACTGGACATTACTAAGTGTTTGAATGGATATGGTGTGAACACCTTGTAGGTCAAACGAAGCTTCTGATAATTCTGTGGGGATGGTTGTTCTCACACAGTTTATTTACTGCTGATAAATGTGTGACTGCATTTAAAAATAATTGCATTTAAGGTGCTCTAAGCTATCAAAGTCTGTAGTTTTTCTTGGTACCTGTTTCATATGTGCCTTAAGGCTTATTACTTAAAGCAGATCACTCTTTACTTAGCACGTGTGAGCACCTATATGGAGGGTAGACAAAGCAGATGACATGCAGATATACAAATGTCAGCTTATTTAAACAGTGTAGGAAGGTAGTTTCCCTTGTTTCTGATAGGCACATTTACTGTATTCTAAATTATATCACGGATAGCATTGATTGTGAAAACAGAATTGTATTTTCAGTAATTAACGGCTGTGAGTCAGTGGAGGTAATCTTCAGTCTGCGATGAACCCAAATACAGAGCTGGCATTTTTCACATTGCAGATCAAAAACAGAAGATGACTTTTAAGCCATGCAAAAGAAGATGGGGAATCTACCAAGTACTAACCTTGGTATTGCACAATACACTTATCCGTGTTTGTATAATCACGGATCATGCTTAATCCATGGCTAAGTTAAATCATGGCTAGCTTAAAAGAATTTTCTGAGGTCACCCAGGACTGAGTCATGAACTGAGCACGCCGGCTGCTTGGCGGAGCAGTCTGGCTAAAATAGAGCGGGCCAGGTGGTGGTCCGTGGGTTGTGGGAACCGGGCTTCTGGAAAGGCCTGGAGCTCAACGGTTGTCCTGTTGTTCGGGGTTGAGCTGCACAGGCGCCCGAAAGGCAGTAGCCCGGAAGGCTGGTGCGTTGTGCCCTGCCAGCCTGGCCCTCGCCTTTCCCAAGCCCACGGCAAAACTTGCGCTCGCCTCGCTTGCCCGGGGCGCGAACTCTGCAGGGTGGGGAGCGAGGCCGCGCCCGCCAGCGACCAACCCCCCCTCTTCAGAAGCGGGGCCGGCGAGGGACCCGGGGCCGGCTTCGCTCCGCTGGAGACCCGGCGGCGGCGGCAGCGGCCGCGACTGTCACAGCGAAGGCGTCGCCCTGCCCTCCCTTCCCTTCCCTTCCCCGGCGGGGCGCGAGGAGCTGCCCGGCGCTGAAAGGGTCTCTCTCGCGCCTTCTCCCGCGGCCCCGAATTCAGACGGCCCAGCTGAAGCCGCTCCCGCTTCATAAAGCGCCTTTATGCGACCCCAGACTCCACCGGAGAGCAGCCCGCGGCGCTTCTGAAAGAGGCTTTGAGAGCGCTGAGCCGCGCCGCCGAGAGCGGCCAGACCCCCGCCGGGGCCACGCTGGGCTGGAGGACCATTAGCATGCGCAGGGCGTCCCCGGAGGGAGAGGGAAAAGGAGAGGCGGGCGAACCGGGAAAAGCGCCCCCAGGCTGGGCTCGGCCACCTGCACGGACCGACGGGCTCCGGCCAACTCGGGGTGCGACGCGCTCTTTGCCTTCGAGACGGTTCCCTGGTTAGGGGCGCCGCTAATGCTGAGGGCCCCGATGGCACCTTCTCCTTGCAAGCAACTTTAGGACAACCGCGTCCTGGACCACTTATTTGGGAAGGAAGGGCCCCATCGATGATGTTTCTGTTACCGATGAGGCTATCCAATCCAGACAACCACTAAAATCTCAGTGTTTCTCAACCTTGGCAACTTTAAAACAAGTGGACTTCAATTCCCAGAAATCCCCAGCATGCTGGCTGGGGATTTCTGGGAGTTGAAGTCCACTTGTCTTAAAGTCACCAAGGTTGAGAAACCCTGATGAAAGTAAAGAGTTGGGTGTCTGAGCATGTTGCTGTCATCTGATGGTTTCTGGTTCATTGTAGCCCCCCTCTTGTTCCCCTGCTATAAAGATGGATCTTTTCTGGGATTGTTAGGGTTTTCCAAAGAGAACTGGGAGAGGGACGTCTGAAAAGTTTCAGCCCCCTCAAGGGTGTGTATTCTGCCCAAAAAGGTGAATAGATCCAGATATGGTGCAGTCTGCCAGATGTGGCAATTGTTGGGTGATTATTGCAGGCTTTAGTCCTTAAAATGCCCAGTACTTTCTGCAAAATGTTGCCACTTTTGAGAAGTGTAGGAAGGATGGGAAGCATATTTTTTTTTCCTGTTGTAGATGAAAATCACTGCATTCCATCAATAGGAAAATGTCTAGATTTTCTGAGGTTTTTAGTTTGTGTCTTCATGTAAAAGATTTGCCATTCAGTTAATTAGATTTAAGGTAGCAGAGGAGAAATTTAGACCTTTATGGTTTATCTTATCCTATCTTTTAATATTTAGCCTTTTATATTTTGACAAAATGTTGAGGTGGTAGGTAGAACATGGATCCTCCTACCCATATAGATTTGTGACCCCCCCCCCCCCCAGTATGAGTTAATTCCACTCCCTAGGCTCTTCTGAGATCTCTATAGCTAAAAGTGTGCAGACTGCAATTTCTGAAATTCACTTTGCATTTTTATTAGAACCTGGAATTCACTAGCTAGAGCTTGGTGCAAAATAAATAGATTTAGAATTAAAGAATTCAGAGTTCAGGAATTGGTTTTGAGTACCAGAAACTAAAAATCCTTCCATTAAAAAGAAAAGAAAAGAAAAGAAATCTACTCCCAAGTTGTTCAAAACCATCTTCATTTCAATAGTTTAATATAAGGTGAGAAAATTATTTTATAATTTAAAAAATAGGATCAGGAATCACTGATCAACTACAAATCAAGCAAAAAACTCTTCCATTTGTCCCTGCTCATGAGATTAAATTTTGGGCTGGGTTTACAATATGCAAGTTACATCAGACCACAGTCGCTATAGAAATACAGGAAAAATATATAGGTTAAAATATGACTTCATTGCTTTTCTTCAATTTCACCAAACCTAATTATTCTGAAAATTAATGTTGCTGTCTTTAAACTTCAGCTGTTATTACAACAGCCAAATCCATTGTGATTGAAAATGTCCTAATAATGATTGTTTACTAAATTATTTATGGTCAGTTTCCTAATGAATGTGTTTTGTATGTTCAGTGCAGGATGGTCTCATTATTCAAATTCAAGATAAGGCTTGTGTGAGTAGGTGTTACTCTTCCTGTGTGTCTCTTCACATATATCAGAATGTGAATCATCTGGTCCAACTCTCTGCAATGCACAGGAAAACCATTGCACATGAGAAGTCCCTGTCCAGGTACTTGTCAAAAACTTCTTGTTCTAATATCAGCAGCATGATTTTCCTTCCATGAATGCCAGTAGCATCATGAGTTATCTTATCCTATAATATCAGTTTCATCCTCCCCATTTATATTCTGTAAGCACTACATAGAAGTAATACTTCATTTCAGTATGCTGCATGTACTACCAGATTTTGGTGCAGATTTTGGTGACATAACCTAAAACAGGGTTTCCCAACCAGGGTTCCGTGGCACCCAAGGGTTCCACGAGAGGTCACTAGGGATTCCCTGGGAAATCACAATTTATTTAAAAAATTATTTCAAATTCGGCCACTTCACGTTAAAGAGGTAACTTTCATTCTTTATTTTAAGAACACTGTTAATGCATATATATATAGGCCTACCCATGAAACAAAGATAATTTTGTAACTTCTGGCCTATATTTGAGCCTGAATGTGCAGGGGTTCCCCAAGGCCTGGAAAATATTTCAAGGGTTCCTCCAGGGTCAAAAGGTTGAGAAAGGCTGGACTAGAGTACTGTAACTATCTAAACATGCTCATAATACCTTAAGCTTCTCTTCCTAGAAACGGCAAACATCAGTTTCAAATTCTGGCAGGGATGACCTGGTGTGACGGCCTTTCCCGTTGATATGTCATATGGAGCCTGAGGTAGGCCTTAGACCTTGGTTAAGGGCCCATGGAGGTGGGAGTTAAAATGGTGGCACGTGTGAACTCGTTAACCAGGCAGAATGCTTAGAATATCACCCAAACCTGCTTACAATCTTTCCTTTTTAAGTTTCTATTCTCTGCTACTGTAGATAGCTAAGAAGTCTTATGATGTCATGACTGAAAGTTTTTCTGGAGTCTCCCAAAAATTGTTTTATTTTCCCTTTTTATATCAGAGATTTGCATATACAGTTGTGCAGTTTGGTTATTGGTGGTAAGGGTTATTTAGGCTACATGACATACCTCCAAGGTGTTTCTGGACATTATTATGATGAAATCATGTTCTATAGATTATGGGTTGTTATATATATCTGATAGCTATATCTGATAGCTATCAGATAATGGAAAGTACAATAACCCATAAGAAGAATTGTTGGATTATAATGGGACACTGGAAGAAAAGAAGGGCTTACAAGTTACATAGCATGAGATATGTAATTTAAATCAGTGAGACTAGTTCAAATATGTTTAGAGTTGGAATGTAAGCAAGTCACTTTTGGGGTATGATCTCACTAGCACTAGCCAGAGTCTAACTATTTGGAAGCATACCACTGAAATATTATGTAAGATCTGTAACAACCTGCTCATGTAAACAGCTTTGCATGATAATGCATAATTAGCCATGTATGTGTGAAAGCATTATCTTTAGAAATTAATTTTGAAATCAAAAGACTTGCTTTTCTACTAAAGATTTACCTTTCATCATTAAAACTAACTTCCAGCTTGGTATGGATTTGTGCCTCAAGTACCTTGAATGTCATTGAGAGTAGTAGGAGCTTCAGACATCAGAAAGCCAGGAAAGAAATTTGTTGTAACAGTAAAAATGCATTTCCTTCAGTGTCACTTTTTATTAAGTATATTCACGCACATCCATACTATATGCACATTATGCTTAATTGAAATGCGACAGATAGATAGTGAAAGAGAGAGAGAACCTTCACTTTCCAAATTCGTTGTTAACAGGATGGCCTTGTAATGTAAATAAATCATGGATAGGTCTTTTAATTGTGCTGTAACCATGAAGCGCCACTGTCTTCAGAAATAGTCAACCAGGCCAGCCCACAGATCAAATACTGGATAAGATGAAGCACAGAGTGGAATATATAGCTTTGTAGGAATGCATAATGATTCTCCATGTCTCCTGACATGCAATTAGACCAAGGCTGTATAATAAGTATAATGAGAGCTTTTTTTCTTAAATCAACAGTTCCAGTACAAACCAATACAGGTTAAGAAGCCACTTCTTGAAGAAAAGGGGTTTTATTTATTGATTTGATTTAGAGCCCATACTTATTTAGGAGCTCTGGGTGGTATACATAGCACTCCACTGTTTTCACCATAACCACCATGTGAGATAAGTTGGGCTGAAGGTGAATGACTCTGTAGCTTCTCAGGGGGAGGGTGGATTTTCTGTCTGGGTCTTTCTCCGCATTTCTAGTTCAACACCTGAACCATTACATCACAGTGGTTCTCCCCTGTTCTTTTAACATATACATATATCAGACATAGAGTTACTTGCAATGTTGCACATGCTGGAAATCAGTAAGGCTTGCTTTTGTGTGGGTGTGCACATATGTTTTGTCTTGTATCACATAAAACTAGTCAGGGTTAAAAATTTGCATTTATTGGATTAAGGCCAATAAAGTTAAGCTCAATTTATGCAAGGAGAGGATACTGGCTGGATTGCACTGAGCTGTGTTCTATTTAACCACACAGTTTATTGCATAAGCCACAATTGGTTGGATTCATACATATTAACCCATAAACCATAGCTATCCATAATGACTGAATTGACAAAACATGCTAAGCATAAAGCAAACTAATTAAGGCTTGATGTACTGGCTGAAGCAGGCTTCTGTGCAGGTTTTTCTGCCTGGCTACACAATGGTTACCCTGTTCAGTAGATTACTGCTTTTGTCAAACCTTGAAGTATGTAATTTAATAGTAGATACAGATGATCATAGTCACTAAAGGCAAAGACGGCCTCATTAGCTTGGAGCACCGTTTATCTCTGTACCAACTTAATGCCGTTTGTCACTCTAGCAACTCCACTTAACTAAGTAGAGAAAACCTGGTATGGCAGTTTTTCAAAGGCTAATAATTTCTCATTTGGGCTGTGATGTTATGCTTGGAACTTTGTGTGAAAAGGGGCTGGGAACTTCAGCTAGTCCAAAACAGGACAGGCAGATTGTTAACGGAGGTGGGCTGATAGTCAACTTATGCCTTTCGTTCTCTGCTGTCTGTCTTCAGAGCTCATTCAAAGCCAATTACAGACCTGTTAACTTCCTTAATACAATAAACCAGCTATATGCACAGTATTTTATTTAACACTGTTGGTTTGGGTCCAAAGTAAAGAATCTTCTTGCTGTGATGTGGGCAGAATTTAAAGGGGATTGTTGACTCTTGGCATTGTCTGGTCCTGCACCATTTAGCTGAAAAATATTCCACCAGCCAAAGGCTGCCTTTTTGCAGCTTTTGTGGATTTCAGATCAGCTTTTGATTTGATTCCAAGGGAGAGGCTGTGGGAAAAACCAAGGGAATCCTTAATGGATAAAATATTTACCCGTCTTACCCAGTCTCTTTATCCTAACAAGTCACTCAGTGCTAGATGCTCCTCCTGGGGACATTTTTCTGGAGCAATTACCACTCAGAGAGGGGTAAGGCAAGGGTTTATTTTAGCCCCCCTACTTTTCAATCTATATATTCACTAAGTCAGGCTCTTGCATCTTCTGCTCATCAGCCTCCAATGTTGGCAGACTGTGCAATTCCACCTTTGTTATATGCAGATGATGTAGTAATTCTGTCTGGACAGGTAGATTATTAATGAAGATGGGCAGATACAGTCACCTTATGTCTATTTTCAGGGCTCATTCAAAGTAATAATTTGACCCTTTAAAACTCTAAGGTAGTGTTTCTCAACCATGGCAACTTTAAGATGCATGGACTTCAACTCCCAGAATTCCCTAGCCAGCCATGCTGGCTGGGGAATTCTAGGAGTTGAAGTCCACACATCTTAAAAGTTGCCAAGGCTGAGAAACACTACTATAAGGGCCTGGGACCAGGTTACTTGACCAAATTTACCTCCCCAAACTCTAAGGTGCCCATCTGAGGCTCTTTTCCAGAGACCCTCACCAATGTTATTTGGTGAAGCTTGCCGGGCCCTAATGTTATGAAGACCTTTTCATTTTCTCAGGCATTTTATTAAAAGCTTTTGCATTGTTTCTAAACGATTGCACTCTTTTATCTCCACCATTGGCTTTGCTTTGGGTTTATTTTGGGTGCTGTTACTGTTTGTATCCTATTCCTTTCTGATTTGTATTGTGTTATGTTTCAAGTATTGGGCAATGTAAGCATGTAACAAATAAAAATATACTTGCTCCTGAATAGGGAAAAAGCTACATGAGTGATATAGAAGTGAAGTTTCATCTTTTTTAATGGGGATTCTTATTTGCTGTCCTGCATGCTAGTGTTCAATCCTATTTTCAGAAGAAAAAAAAGATCTCTTCCATATGTCTTAAAACTAGCTTAATTCTTCTCTTTTTAAGAATGCCTGCATTTGTTTATTTGCTTGCTTGCTGGAGAAGCTGGCAGTTGTAGTATTGACCCATTTGGAATGCACCAAGTTGGAAAAGGCTGGTCTAGATGAATATTAATTTTTCTCACAAGTGCAACTGATTCCTCTTACAGAAACAAATGAAAATTAGGGAGTTTGCCGTCCATGGACAAGGGACAAAACCCTATTAAAATAATGGGTTTACCTGCAAGATTTAACACACAAAGGCAGTAATTCATGCTTGTTTCTTTTAACACAGCCCAGGTACCCAAAGCACACCCAGTGTTCTAATGCCTTAACAAAAGCTTGGTAGGCAGAAACTAGCAGACTCAAAACATTCCATAATTACAGCTAGTTATTCACTCATGGCAGTGAAGAAGCTATGTAGTCTTTATGCTACTACTATATGCTTCTTTGATTGGCAGGTGGGTCCAGCTGCAGTGTTTCCAGAGTTATCCCTGTCAGTCAGAAATAACACTTTCCTCCTTTATGAAGTATGCTGGCTCTTAAGTATAGCTATATCATTCCTTCATTCCTTACATTTATATCCCATCTTTCCTTCAGAAGCTCAAGTTGGCTTTATGGTACTTCATCCCTTTGAAGATGCTCCTGTAAACTATGGTTCACCTTTACCTTTCTTTTTCCTTCTTTAAATTGCCATTTCTCAAGTTCACAAGCAGGTCCAACAGTCTCCCATGGCTTTCAAACTCATCCTGCTTGGATATAAGTAATCACAGCAACAAATCAATATTGCCAAGAATCTGTGAAATGCAGAATACAGTTTTTTGCATGTCAGGTACCTGCAGTCCATAGAGAGATAAATAGATCATTTCTGAAGGATAAGAGAATTTTCCTGAAGAAAAAAAAAACAGGCCTTAGTTAACTCCCTGGTGTGAGGGGAGGGATCAAGTTACTATTGACAAGACTGCAAAGACATCCTCTAAACCATGGGAAAACATGGAGAAATTGTTTAGGCTCATTGCATTCAAACTCATTTGGGGGTGAATTAGCAAAAAGGGAGGGGATGCACTTACTTGCATTGTTGGCCTGAAAGGCTATCTATTTATCATCTCATAAGACAGCTCCAATGATCTTTATCTGCTTTACCCATTTTCTGACCCAAATTCAGAGGGTTTTATGGAAAATTGCAGTCAGTTTGATTGATGAAATCCAAAGATGTCTAAAATGGCACCAGAGACCTCCAACTGTGCAGACCCCAACCGAGGGCTTCAATGTTGGCATTGTTCCTGCAGAGTGGAAAAAAAAAGTGGAGAAAATGAGCAAAAGTTAGGGAATTTCTGTTTAAGAAAACTTCAAATTTCAATGAGGATCCCCAAAACTATTATCCTTATTCACACAAGGGCAAAGTGGGTGAATGTCGCAGTGATTTCCCACACATGGGAACAACAAAACCCAGCTTTTCAACCAGGCTGGCTTTGTGAAATGCTGAATAACCGTTCCAGGAAAGAAAGAGAAGCAACTCTCATGCTAAAATCAAATATTAAATAGAGGATTTGAAAACATAAAGTTTAAAACATCAGCATCTAAAAGGAAAGGGGATTGAACTGGCTAAGTTGAAATAAGTCCCATTAATTCCAGTGGAAACGTCTGCATGCTGCACAAGGCACTCTTATATAGGTTTACCTGGATTCAAAGAGATTTTGAAGCAGGAATAGCTTGCTGCCTTACAATTGGTTTCCATGAAGGATTACTGGAGATACAGGCTTCCCTTAGCAGAATGAAAATATTCCTAAAGGACCATAAAATTATTCTAAGCACTCCCAGTGGACAAATTATATAATAACAATATATTTCTAATGGAGAAAGTGCTTGACAAATGGTTATGGTGCTATTTCCTGCTTTTTCACACCAGCAAATATGGGGTAGAGTATAGGGTCACTTCACTAGGGTTTGTGTTTTCAGAAATCACATTTAAAAGGGAAGACAGTGGCTTGTAACTGGGTTAACTCACTAGGTTAAAGATTGTTCCCAGAAAGCAAACTGTGAACCGAATCAGCCAAAGTTAAGCAGATGTACAGTAAGTCTCATTTGCATGGATGGCAAAATTGGTTTAATTTGTTCCTGTTGATTGAGTTCTGTGTGAGACCAAAATGGGCTGAAGTGGACAGTGCCAAAGTTTTGCTCTTCAAAACAATAATTTTGTATTGTGGGTCACAGTGCAAGAACACAGAGGCTCGGGTTACCTAACCTCCTTTTCTCCTTCTCCTTCTGGCAGTCCATGAGACTTTAATCTGTTACAAATAAGTGAAGACACCCAGCCAATTCTGCTCATAAATAAAGGTTTAAGATTGTCCTGAAAACAAAAGGGGATGAAATTCCATCCCTTGTTCATTAACCAGGCCAGTTTAGCAGCAAGCAGCTTTAGCAGTGACAATCTCCTTTCAGATATGAAGCAATATATTAAAAAAGGACTTCTGCATATACATCAGTGTTTCTCAGCCTTGGCCATTTTAAGATGTGTGGCCTTCAACTCCCAGAATTCCCCAGCCAGCCATGTGTGCTTTTCTCCCTGTGGGCTTTCTCAGTTTCCATGGATGCAAAACTTGACAATCCTTTGAGAACCTAGCATCCAGCTGGCGTGTTGACAAGGGGGTTAAACAAAGTCAAGATGGCAGCCACAACCATGCCATCAAAGCCACCATCTTGACTCCTTGGACCCCTTCTCTGCAGACACCCCTGCCACCTTGGACTGTATCTCCAAGTTCAGAACTTCCTTTGGAGATGTTAATCCACCATGTGTGGCCCCAGTGTCAAACTTTGGCAACATTTCTGCTCACTTCTCATGGCCCTTTTGCTATTCAGAGCGGTTAGGGGAATTGGTGCAGCCACCGAGCTCTGCAGGGAGATACGTAGGATCTCTGCATCTTCAGTTACAGATGGTGGAAGTGACGGTGCTGCTTTCTAATGGGAGAATGTGCTTCCGAGGTGCGTTGGAAGATGGAGAATTTGGGGATGGATGTTCCCCCTTTTTTATTTTTAAGGGAAGGTGAGGAGGGAAGCCTCAACTTGAGAGCTGTTGCCTGCCGCTTTGCCCAAAGGGGCCTGTGATAAATCTTTCTCCCTTTCAAGCCCGATTAACCTGGGTTCTTCCCTCCCCGCTTCCTCCTCCTCCTCCTCCTCCTCCTCCTCCTCCTCCAGGCTCAGTAAGGCTGCTGTGTTAAGCTGGCCCTAATGTGCCAGTGCTCTGGACCAGCTGCTCCTAACCAGAGACAAGCGCTTGTCAATTAAGTCATTGAAGAGCAGGTTCTGGGCACCCTGGAGGCAATTGCGGAGCCAAGCCGTGTGCAGCCCCTGCAATTAGCATCCATTTAGAGAGGGACCTCCAGGCCACAAACGCACACAGGCGTCCCCCGAACCAAATGGAAGAGAAACCCATCCAGTGATATTGAACAGACCCCCAAGATACAAGAGAGGAAGGGTTGGGGGGGGGACCTGCGACTTCCTCTTCTCTGCCGCATAGCAGTTTAAAAGAAGCGAGGAGGGGAAAAAATAAACAAGCATCTCTGGGGGGCGCAATCAATGGGCACATTCATGGGCCTCCTAGCAGAGAGCTTTCTCCCTTTGTGACTGGGTGTCACCTCAAGGCAGCTGGTGGCACGCAACGCTCCCAGAAGGTTGCCCTTTGGCCTGGGGTGGGGGGGGGGACTGGACAAGGCAAAGGAAGAGCCAGTGAGGGCTCGGGTCAGAAAGGCCACGGCGTCACCAGGCCAAGCCGGGCCCGCAGCTGAACAAAACCCCCCAAAGAGGGCAGGGAAGCCTGGGGGATCCTTGGTGGGAAAGGTGTTTGTTTAAGTCATTAGGACGTTGGTAGCTAGGGATTGCGGGAGGCAGCCAGGCCAAGGCCTAGACGGGGTGACCCCACCAAGTTCAAGAACAGAGCAAACAAACCCGGCCATCGGGAACAGCCATCGACTCTGGAGCCCCAGTAGAGACGGAGAGGGAAAAACGAGACCCAGCTTCAATGCGGGGGAAAGGATCTGGCAGGAAGGGACCGCCGAGGGCAGAGGGTCAATGAAAGTCAACAGGAGAGCAGGCTTAATGAGGGCAAGAATTTGATATCAAAAATCCATAAATCTGCCTTGGCCCAATAGAGAGACAAGGAGACAGAGTCTGAGTCAACATTCCCCCAGCGATGGAGAGCCCATGGGGGTCAGCAGTGACAATCTGGGTCGTGGCCGTTGGAAGGCGAATGTGAAGGAGGGAAGAAAAGGCTGGGCTTGGAGACTGGGATGGGGCAGTCGCCCAGAGAGGTGGGCCATTTCCGTGAGTTGGTGCCGTGGCCTTCAAAAGGATGTTGCTCTGGTGTCATGCAACCGCATTTACTTGAAAAGGCTACTACTGGGTTTTTTCCCAAATAATTTACATTTAAAAGGGAGGGTCATTAAGAATTTGGTGATCAGTTCTGTTGTATCTGAAAGTTTTTTTGATCAGATCATCATACATTCAAGTTTGCCTTCCTTTCACGTAAATTACTGTAGTATTAATTACCCAGGAACCAACTTTGCAAACAACAGCAAGAAATTAGAAGTCAATTTTGGTGCATGCAAATCTGTATAAAAATGAACCTACCAGTTGGGTTTGCCTTCTCTTTCCTGCTTCGAAATTTACTTTTCCCTTGTAAATGCTACTACAGGGTTGCAACTAATTTGGAAATGATTGGGAAGAAGTGATTGGGACCTCATGCCAACACAGCACCTCTTTGCTATTCATTAAACTCTGCTTGTCTTCTTTCAGGTTTCTGCAGCAGCCTGAAAAGTACCCCACTGCTTTCAAAGTCACCTTAAAGGTGCACTGCTTTAATGAGTCTACTCATTAAAGCAGCAGCACCTTTTTTCAGACTTGTGGAACCCTGAAAAAAGACATTGAGGCTGAATAAAGAATCACTCAAAGTTCAAAACCTATCAAACAGGAATAGTAGATTCTTGATCACCTTTTCTAAACCCCATTTACCCAGCAAAGCTCTCACAAGTTGGAAAGCTAATGGCTCTCCTATTCAGGCGCCATTAAACTGAAGTACTTCGCCTGGCTGATTTGGGTCCATGCAAATTAAGTAGCACTAAAATCCCAGACTTGGACGTGAGTCCCGTTTCATCTCAGAAGGACTAACTTCCAAATAAAGATGTGTCACTGAGCAATGGACTACACAGGAAACTGGATTTTTTGGTAGCGTTTTTTTTTTTTAAATAAAGCCTTCAAGCGAGTCTTTGGTCTAGGTGAGTACATGGACAAGTCTGTGCAGTTTTCTTGGCAACATTTTTGGAAGTGGTTTGCCACTGCCTTCTTCCTAGGGCTGAAAGAGATCAAAGTCACCAGCTGGCTTGGTTCCTAAGACAAGATCCAAACTCACAGTCTCTCAGCTTCTACTCTTGCGCCTTTACCTCCTGCATCAAACTGGCTCGCTTAACCTGTAAACTTACTGGCTTCCTTCCTATAACTCAGTGTTTCTCAGACCAACAGCCATTGCGGTGGTGTGGTTATATGGCTGGAGAGGCACCAGGGAGACCCAGGTTCTAGTCCCCTTCAACCTCTTGCAGGGGTGTGCTTAAGTGGTTATGGTGTTGGAGAAGCATCAGGGAACCTAGGTTCTAGTCCTCCTCCAGCCAAAGGAGCTACCTGGAAGATTTTGGGCCAGTCCCAGTCTGTCTGCCCAACCTACCTCATAGAGTTGTTCTGGGGGGAAATGGGAGGAAAGATCATTACTGTATATTCCCCTGTACTGAACTCCTGGAAGAAAAGTGGGAGAGTGGTCTAAGAAATCAATGAAGTAAACTGTTCCTTCTTCTAAGTCATTATTTATGAGAAGTGCACCATTTTAGTACCCAGTTCTCTGCTCTGTGGATGACAGTGAAGGGCTTTGGGCCTGACACAAAGTCTGTGCACACGCATCATTTGAATTTGAGAAGGCTGGATCACTTGTGCAAAGGCTGCACTGGAGTAGCTCTCTTTCCTGGGTGCCTTTCATTCCCTGGACTAATCCTCCTCCCCCAGTTCTGCTGCCATATCCTGGGAATGCCTCCTGCTCATCCCAACGGCTTGACTTGCTTTGGTTTCTCTTAGGACTCTGGCCCTCTCCATCTTGAAGAAGACTGTGGGCTGCCCCCCATCCCTATTATCCCAATGGGCACCTGTGTCTTGACTCATGAAACGCTCTGTTTGGGCCTGAAATTGATTTTTTATTCATTTCCTTTTGAACTAAATTGTTGGAAATTTGGAAGATTTTCAGAGGGAAGGGCTGGCCTTGCCTGAGTCAGTATTGAAAATGGCAGGTAGATGGATACACTTTCTCTTAGACAACCCCACATCTGTTCCAAGCAGGGACACCCCCCATGACCACAAGGTAAGAAGGAAGGATTGCAGTTGGACAACTGGAGGAAGCAATGGATGACCCTAGGGAGAACTGGAGAGGCAGCTCATCTACTGCAACGAGGAAGTGTTGGGATCCAAAGGTGTGGAAGGAAGAAGAGGGATACTGGAGAACATGGGATGGGCATTGGAAGTGGTTGGTTTGGCATGTGAAAGGAGAAAGAGGGGCCTTGCAGAAATACAGAGGGGCTGCATGGGTGAAGGATTGAGAGCAATTTGGGGGAGGCTGATCCTAAAAGAGAAAGGAAAACTAGAGCTACATAGTGGGATGTATGAATTGACACAGTCGGGGGGGAAGTCTTGAGAAAGAGTGCATTGTGGGTTCAAAGCAGCAGGCTTGTGTCTTGGGGTTCCTTCACAAGAAATTGGTCTTCTTGTGGCCTTACCAGTTTGCATGTCTGTGAAAGGGGCATTTTGGGTTAGCAACGCCCGACACTGTCCCATGGCAGGCACTTCTGATGGCATCCATGAGGTATCCTCTGACTGTAAGTCCCACTGAAGACAGTGAGACTTTCTTGCAAGTAAAAAGTGTTAGAATTGCCCGGTAGCCAAAATAAAGGTATCCCCTCCACAAGTGAGAGAAGGCCATTACTACTTCTGTATCCTATGGTCTCAACTAATATGGTTTACAATTAGAATATACCAGTGTTTCTCAACCTTGGCAACTTTAAGATGCGTGGACTTCAACTCCCAGAATTCCCCAGCCAGCATAGTCCAGAAAAAAGTCCAGAAAAAAAAAACAGGTGAAGTACACCACTAAAAAATTCAGTTTCTTGGGGTTCTTAGTTGAAGACATTTTCCATGTCCTCGACTTACAACCATTTGTTTAACGACAGTCCAAAGTTACGACGGCCTCATAATGGTTGCTTTACAGCCTGTAAAGCACTTCCCAGTGTTGCAAAATGTCGCGCCAACGTTTTGCAACACTGGGAAGTGCTTTACAGGCTGTAAAGCAACCGTTATGACCACTCCTATGGTCACATAATCGCATTTCCAGTGCTTAGCAACCGGCTCACATTTACAACCGGTTGAAGCATCCTTTGTCACATGATCGCACTTTGCAATGTTTTTTGCCATTTTCCGGCCAAAAAGCCCATTGGGCAATCTGGATTCGCTTAACGACTGCTGTAAAATGGCCATAAAATTGGGTGTGGTCACATGGTGACTCAACTTATGACTGCAGCAACTTATGATGGAAATTTCGGTCCCAATTTTGGTTGTAAGTTGAGGACTACTTGTATATCTGAAGTGGACTTCGACCCATTCAAATGTAGCCAGCCTTCCTCAGTCTGGCTCCTCAGTCTGGTCGGTGTAGAGCTCTGTTTCCCCTCATCTTGTAAACTTTGCAGGATGGAAGGTACAGTTTAATACACCTAGAGGGCACTAAATTGGGGAAAGCTGAGCTAAGTCGTCATAAATATGTAAATTATTAAAATGAGCGTAACACTAAGCTATTCTTCTGTGTGAGTGTGGCTGATGGGAACTGAGATTCAGTCACATCTTGTGGATCCCCCCCACCCGCCGCTTTAAAGTGCCACATGATTCCTTGTATTGAATTTTCTAGATATCCTGTTCTGAATAGAAACAAAAATGACTATCACAGTGTTTCTCAGCATAGCTGGCTGGGGGATTCTGGGAGTCGAAGTCCACACATCTTCAAGCTGCCAAGACTGAGAAACACTGGTCTCTCAGTTTAACACAAGTACAAAGGTCCTGACTCTCCAAGGTTATAATGCAGTCCCACCTTAGGCCTGAAAGCTGGCCGGGTGACCGTGGGCCAGTCACTCTCTCTCAGCCCAAGAGCCAATCAGGCGTGATAGGAGAGTTCTAGTCTCGCCTTAGGCATAAAAGCTGGCCGGGTGACCTTGGGCCAGTCACTCTCAGCCCAACCCACCTTGTTGTGGGGAAAATAGGAGGAAGGAGTATTAGGTAAGTTCGCTGTCTTGAGTTATTTATAAAGATAATAAAGGTGGGATAGAAAATAAACAAATAAACCTGCAGTAAATCGATAGGCCAGCCCTGCTGCCTCCCAAATGCCACTGCTGAGTAAGTCAGGAACCCTGAAAGCATCTAAGATGGATCCAACTACTGTATGTCTTCCCTGCCCCCCAAACATACCTTTCAACATTATGGCCAAATTTCTACCCTTCACTCTCATCTGACTGCCATTTAGGGCCGTGCAGCTAAATTTGCTTGCTTCCATTATCTGCTGTATGTGTCGGAGAATAACCCCCATGCTTGGCATTCTTTTACATCCCTCAAACATCATGGGGCCTGATTGTATGCCGTCCTTCTTTGATATGTAAAAGAAATAATTTCATTTGTCCTCCTAAAGTGGATTCCACTTTAGTTTGGGTGGCCTGCATAGTTTGGGAGTTTCTCCTGCAAAGTTACCGCTGTTGGGAACAATTTATTGAGGGGTCTATTTTTAAACGACCAGATCAGGTCGTAAAAGGGCCCATCATCGGCTTCGGGCAGGGTCCATCCAGTTCAGGAGGTCATGCAGGCGTAAACCCAGCATGGGAGTGATTTGTCTCAAGTCAGCTCATTGTAAACGCAAGCCAGCAATTTGCAAGAGAGAGAGAGTCCTCCAGGCTGCCAGTGGGCCTGTGAGTTGAGGTCAGGGCTAGTCTAGTCTGTCCAGCAGCCTTCGGGAGACTGTAATTGTCCCACGCCTGATGCCCTGATGTGGGGACTGGCGCAACTCCATCCATCTTCGTCCACTTAGAGCCTGCGTTCCCTGCAAGGGCTTGGCCTGGGCCAGGCCTGCAAGGGAACCATCCCTATCAATGTCGTACATTCATTGCTGGTAACAGAACTGCCCTTCTCCTTGTCAGGAGCCTGCTGGCCATGAATACCCCTTTCTGGTCCAGTAACTGAATCCAGTATCCTGTCTCTGACAGAAGTCAGGAACAAACCCTGGTAGGGGAATTCAGCTCCTACCCCTGCATCTGTTTTTGGTGCCAGAGTTCTGTCCTGATATATAGGGAGTAAGAATGAACAAGTAACAAAGGAGTAGTTTGTTTGCTGAAAAGCTAATACATTTTCGCAATAAACAGACAGCCCACTGGGGTTGGGAGAAGGGTTTCTGTGCCAGATCCTGGTGTGTAGACAGGTGTGATCAGTGGGCTATAATTTGCCACTGAAGCAAAGCAGAACTTTATTTGAATAAGCCTAGATTCCCTTCTATAGTGAAGAGGAGTGGGTTGGGGTTTTTTTTGGAATGGAAAAACAAATTGCAACTCCCAAGTAGTTGGGCATGATCCAGCTACAAGCTTAACAGGGTTCTGACAGTGTACCTACTGAGAAGTAAGCCCCTAGGTAAGGGAGCCGAAGATTTCAGCCCCATACTTTTCCTAGGATCAGACCCATTAAATTAGCAGACCTTAGTTTGGAGTAGACACAAATGAAGAGCAAGTTTCATTGATTTCAGCAGAAGAGTTAAGATTGTTATCAACTCTTTTCCTGTTCAAGTCAATTGTTAAGGCTGGAGGGGCAAATCCAAGTGATATTTGAGAGGCTACCCCCTGATTAGGAATGGGTGGCCTCAGTGAAGAAACTTAAAAAAAAAGAGGGGGATAATTATTTTTTAATTTTTATCCTGCCTTTATTATTATTATTTTTTATAAATAACTCAAGGCAGCGAACATGCCTCATACTCCTTCCTCCTCCTATTTTCCCCACAACAACAACCCTGTGAGGTGGGTTGGGCTGAGAGAGTGGCTGGCCCAAGGTCACCCAGGTCTGAGATGGGACTAGAACTCTCCTACCACGCCTGATCGGCTCTTGGGCAGAGAGAGAATGGCCCAAGGTCACCCAGCCGGCTTTCAGGACTAAGGCGGGACTAGAACTCACAGTCTCCTGGTTTCTAGCCCAGCACCTTAACCACTAGACCAAACTGGCTTTCGTTTCAATTTATTTTTTTAATATTAAATGTATTTACTGCAGTCATTCTCCAGGTATGTGTTCAGTAATTCTCAGACTTAAAAGTTCAGTTTGGTCCTTGGGGTGCGACTTCCAACTGGAAGTACTTACACAATTTTGGCTGGAACAGCTCAGGCACACTCCGCCTACATTCACACCACACTGTTGACCAGGTTAGGTAAAAAGCTTACGTATCCATTGGTGCAACGTGCTAAACCTGGCTGAAACCTGGGTTATTTCTTTGTGGTTTTGTGGCCCCTTTTTTGATTCCATGCAGGGTGTCGACAGGGTATAGTCAAAACAGGCAAGATGGTATCGTGAAGTTCTAGCTGGTTTTTCTGTGCAAAGTGTGATGCCCATAAGAACCAGGTGGAGCTTCAGTGGCACCATCACAGCCACCATCTTGACTTTCTTCGACCACACCCTGAAGATACCCCTGGTTCTGTCTATTATGGGAAGCCAGAAAAAAAGCTAAATTTGGCAAGCAGCATAACCCTGATGTGTGAACCAGCCAAAGCAGATGGTAAGAATTCACAGGACCTCTTTCTCAGACCCAGCTTTTCACAATACCCTTCCTTCTGCTGCTGCTTCTGGGGGGGGGAGGCTTCCTGGGGTGCAAGCATTTCTCCTTGACTGCCTCCCCCCACCCACCTCCCCGATGTTATAACCCTTCATTTGTTTGCTCCCCTCGCGAGCCTCGCATCTTCCTGCCCGTCTCCAGCCTCTCCTGCCCCGGGCAGCCAATCTGTCTCTTCCGCGAGGAGATGCCATAATTCTCCGCGTTATTACGATCGTGGGGATTATTAGTCCTCGCCTGCCTGCCTGCCTGCCTGCCTGCCTGCCTCTTGGACCACGTCCACGCCGAGGCATCATCCTGGAGACCCGGGCCATCCATCTTCTCTTAAGGAGAAACAAAGCGAGGGGCGGGGGGGCTGGGGGCAGTAGTTCCTGGAGCCCTCCAAACTTCTGGGCTATTTTGAGCCGGGCGCCGTGAGGAACCATAATGGGCATGTTGATGAAGTGGGCGGGGGGAGGCAATTGGGGCCCTAATTAGGCTTGGAGACGGGCGGGGAGGCGGGGAGGACGCGCAACCCGGGCTGCGCTGCCTCCGCGGGGAAAGCGACCCGGCTTTCGGCGCCTTCCCTACGCCCTGCCCGGTTCTACCTGGTCGCCCTTCTGCGTCCGAAAGGGCTGCATCTTTTCTAGCCCTTTGCAATTCCGAAAACAAAAAGATGAGAGGGAGGGGGCGTAGGAGGGGGCTTCTCCTCTTCAGTTTTATCCAAAGGGGACCTCACCTTTGGGTAGACTCCAATAATGGCACCCCCTTCTCCCCCCCCCCCCTTCCCCACTCGATTAAGGGATAATTTTTAATATATATGCAATAAATGTTCACTTTGTTAGATTGAATGACAGCCCTTAATCTCGGCGGCGCTTTCTTGCCATCCATTACGGGCAAATGAGGCCTCGCCGAGGACATATTTGCTTTTGATTAATTTATTTTGCAGGCTCGGTTTGATAAAGCAATAACGATTTGGTTAAACTTGACACTCGGTCTTCGGGGGGTTATCAGGCGCGATTCCCGCCGTTCGGGGAATGGGGGGTGGGGGGGGGGAAGAAGATCGGAAAGCGGTTTGAAACGGGATTAATTATTAATTGCGTACAATTAATTTCTTCCTTTTCTCCTGCATCTTTGACGCCCTGCTGGCCCCCGTCTCCGCCCCATAAAGGACGGTTCTGCGGCCCACCAGGACATCCCCCTCCAAACGGAAGGAAAAGGGACTGGTCCCCGGGCCCCCATCTCCTAACTCAGACTTCCACGGAATAGATTTCTTACGTCAGAGTAAAGATCTCTGCCCCACGGAACCTGCAGTCCAAGGGCCGAACTATTCCCCAATAGTTCATTTCTCGCCTACTCTTTCTCTGAGGCCTCCCTTAAAGTCCACCCAGATCCTCTCCGGCTTGAAAACCCGATTCATGGTTTCAATCTGCTATCCTTAAATGGTTTTTAGTTACTGGTTTTCTGCTTTCCTTTTCAGAGAGGATTAAAACTAGCTCCATGGCTTGGAAAGAATATGCCCTTGGGGCTTGTCACCCCTGTCCCCGAATTCAAGTTTTCTGTTGTTTGTTAAGCATAGGCAACTCTCGCAAGTGATGTTCACATTGCCCAGACTCGGTGTTTATTTATTTATGCCTTCAAGTCAACATTGATTCCTGGGGACCGCCTGGACAAGTCCCTGCAGTTTTCTTGGGAAGGTTTTTCATAAGTGGTTTGCCATTGCCCCCTTCCTAGGGCTGAGAGAGAGTGACTGGCCCAAGGTCACCCAGCTGGCTTTGTGCTAAAAGCACCCACAGCCTCCCGGTTTCTAGCCTGATGCCTTAACCACTACACCAAACTGGCTGTCAGTAATGCCACTTGTAAAAAGGTCCAGCAGAGTAAAACTGGGATTGCCATTTGAACACGAGCAAGCCGGTCGCAGCGCCTCCCATCTTTCACCTAAAAGGGCAGTTCGTTTTGGACCCAGTTTGAGAAGGGAGGCATTTCTTTCCTATTGTTGGAAAACACAGTCCTAAACTTACTGAAGCCAGAAATCTGTTTCAGCAAAAACAAGGAAGTTGAAAACGACCGTCGGAATTTATTCTCCGAATTTATTCTGCGTTGTTTTTTCTGAGTCACAGGGCTGTTCATCCCCAACCTTCTGGCGTTCAGAGGAACGCATTTTACCTTTTAGGATCATAGCTTCCAGTTGATCCAAAGCAGACGAACGCGCCTATTTAAAAAATAAAGCTCAACGATCTGTATGGGGCTTACTCCTTGGTAACATTAGCGTCGCCCTATTGTGTTACCTGAGGCTGTTGGGCTACTCAGCTTTCTCCTTTTAACGGACCGGTAGGATTTCTATCGATCCAGCTCAAGTTCCTTCCCCAATTCCCAATTTGGGGAAGAAATACACGCAGCTTCCCTTTTTTTTCTCAGCAATCTTTTCCTACAGACTGCTCGATTAAACAGGTGGCACTGAATTCAGCGGGGCTTCCTTCCGAGAGACTAGGCAGAGAATCCTAGCTAGTCCGGGTGATCCAAGCAATACGGATACGGAAGGAAAGGCCGTAGGATAGCTCGCAAGGGGAAGGTGGATGAGCTTGAGCTTCAGTGAAAATGTGGATATTGCACCCTCGCAAGCAGAACAGAAATTGCTTGCAAAAATAAAAAATGGTGCTCTTACTTTTCAAAGAATCAGAAAGGGTTCACAACAATGTCTTTTAAGAACATTCGTTAGTCTTAAAGGTGCCAGCAAGCTCCTAATTCTTTGCCTCTGTGGAAAAGCACAGTTCTTCTCTTACAGTGTCTACCCAAAGAATAAAATCCGTTCACCAAGTAATAAAACCAGAGCTACCATGGATTAATCTCTCCTTCACGTTTAAAGCTACTTTTCTGCACAAATGCCATTTTTGTGACTGGCTGCACAGCGGCCTCTCCGTGTCATCTTTCAGAAGGCATTCCCTTCTGTTTTTGTTGGATTTGGTTTTGCCACGTTTCTGCGGGCACCTTTCAGACGCACATTTCCCGGTTTTGCTTGTACTAGCCCAAGCGCAAAAGTAAGACACGAACAGCGGGTGTGACCGGCAAAAAAAGCAATAGGAAAGGAAGCTTTCTTTGTTTACACGAAAGTAATTAATTCTGCCTTATGTTACTAATAAATGAGCAATCCCGTACAAACGCATTCCTTTGTTCTCCGCTCATAAACGCCGAGCACACCCGCACGGGCACTTCAGGGCTGTGTTGTCCACACTCAGCTGAACACAGATTGAATTAGGGGTGTCCCAGTGAGATCGGATTTCCATTAAAAAAAATTTAAAAGATTCTCGTGCAAACAGTATCTCGGTGCGCGTTTGAGAAAGTCCCCCACCCTTCCCACAGTCTTACCCGCCCTTGCTCCCCTCCTCTTCCGCTGGGCAAGCAGGCCTGTTGATTTCAATGGGGGCACCAGGCAAGATCACAAGGAAGCGTCAGAAAGACTGCTCAGCCGCCTGCTTCTCAAAGGGAAAGCCATTTTTGCCACCTACTGATCTTCTCACATTCACACAACCTCTTCCTCACCCCTTCCTTTATCTGGCTGAGAAGCCACGCGGAGGCTTCTGCCTCGTTGCGCCCTTCGTCCCTGCGACAGTTCCTTCCATCCACCTTTCCTTCGGAAGCTGAGAGCTGAGCTAAATGGAGACTCTTAATCTGGTTTCTAAATTAACAGGCTTTCTGGGATAGCAAGATAACTAGGATGTACCCACTGCGCTGGGTTCACAACCGCTAAGCCATCAAAAAACTAACCAACCAAGGTTAGAACTACCAATCTTAGGGGGTCTGCATATTCAGCTGCTAGTCTGGTTAAACGCCATCGTGTCTGGCTGTCTCCAGGCATCTTGGATTTCAAGTCCCATAAATCCCAGCCAGCAAGGCCACAGCTGTGGCTTAGACTTCATCTCCCCGTTATCTGGGAACGTTGGGAGTTGGAAGCCCAGAGGTCATGCTGGTTGGGGGTTAATAGAATCCAAGACGCTTGAAGAACATCCGGCTGGGGTGGACTTCGAAGATTTTTCTTGGGTTGGCATACACGGGGGGTCGTGGAAAAGCGACATCAACATTTCCGGCTACGGCTGTCTCATCCTAACACCGTACGCTTCTTCACGGGCAGGACGTACTCCGCTATGTGAGCGCGCACACACACACCTTTGCATTGCGGCGAATTGGACCGTGTAGGCGTTCTTTTGGGGCGGAAGGTGGGGAGAGATGCGTGTGCCTGTGAACAGGCCCTTGCGTTACGTCTCCCACCCATCATCCTCGGTGGGACCTCGCGTTAAGTCCTTGCCGGGGTGGGGGACGCCTTTCTGACCGCCACGCCGGAGGACTTCGGAACCCCCCCGGGGGGGGCGGAGGGGAGCGGCCGGGAGGGAGCGCGGATCGTTGTTGCGCGTAGGGTGAGGCCCGGAAAGGCCCAAGGAAGGAGCTTGGCGCCCCGCCGGAGCGCAGATGAGCGCGGTTGGATTGCCCGGTCGGGAGCCTCCTGCCAGCCTGCACATCTTCCGACGGTCGGCGAGTCCCATAGTCCTCGGCTAGCGGGTGCCTGGCCGGCGAAGGAGGCTGGTGGGGAGGTTTGGTTTGTCGCGGAGGCAAAGCGACAGGCTCGGCGGAGCCGGGAGGGGCGGCCTGAAGACAACCACCAGTGGCCTTGCCCATAAGGCTGGGCAAGCCCGAGGCGGCCGCTTCGGAGGAACGAGCTGGGGCTTGCGGGGAGAGCCGGCCGGGAGAGCCTTCCGGAAGAAGCAGGGAAGCGGGAGGCGGGGGCGGCAGGGCGGATGGGTCTCTCCGGCCGGTCGGGTTTGGCTGCGGGAGCGCGTGCATTGCAGCCTCATTCGGGACTAGTCGCTTTACACCTCAGCGCGAACACGGAGCGGGCAATCGGAATCCTCAGCTCTCCTTTGATGCTAAGGAAGATTCTCAGCCGCTGGCAGAAAGTTGGCCTTGGAAGAGCAGCCGGCTCTTCCTGGCCATAGATAAATAAATAAGGTCCCCGCCCAGGGGTGGTCAGAGGTCAGAAAAGTCAAGGTAATGGCGGGTTTTTATTTATGTGTGATGCCGTCCGGCGGCGGTTCCTTGAAACAGGCGGGCTTCGATCACTCCCTCGTTGCCGCCACCTTGACTTTTTTGACCAGACCCTGCGAACGTCCTTGCCCTCATCGATAAGTTAACCTCTGAAGTGGAAGATCCGCCGGAGGGTGGCCTTGCCTCCAGCGCTCGGGCGGGCAGTTGGCCTGGTTCGGGGGCGGCGTCCCTGGCTGAGATTTGCACCCTGGGCCGGGCTGCCTTCCTCGGAAGGGAAGGGAGCCAAGCGGCTCGGCGAGGGACTGAAGGGGAAGGAGAGGAAAAGGGGAGGAAGAGGGGAAAAGAAAAGTCGGGGTGGCCTGCGAACGTGCCCATCTTGCGCCGGCTTCACCCCGGCTCGCTCTCTTGCGCCTTCGCGGGCTCTGCGGGCCCTGCTGCCGCGCTGCCTGGACGGGCTCCACTTCTGAGCCACCGGGAGGCCGCCAAGGGGCCGAGGCCGCACTCGAGGCTTCCGGGCGACCGCCGCCCGTCCTTTCCTTCAGGCGGGCGGCGGCCAATTTCCACCGGGCGCTCCCGAAGTCCCCTTTGGCCTAGGGGCCCCTCCGCCGGTCTCTCGTCGACCCCCAAACTTCGACTAGCCCCATTGCAGAGCTTGCGGGAAATGGGTTGCAACTTCCCCGAAAAACGGTCGGGGTCCTCTGGGCAGCCGAGGAGCCCCGTCCTCCTCGCCAGAAACGCGGAGATCTCCGCAGTGCCGGTGCCCAGCTGCAGAGCCAGATTTTTCTCTTTCCTTCCCCCCTCCTCAATATTTGACTTCCCGTGGGAATGGTGATTTAGGGTCTTTTTTCTATTCTTCCGAAACTGGGGAGGGGGTGCGTTTTTTCTTTCAATACCTGTTTTCCAGAATGGGGAAAGCCGAGTAGCTTAATACTTTGCTGATATTTGGGAGAAAGGAGATGGTAGAAAGAGGAGGCGAGACTCTTAACTAGGATACTGAATCAACCAAATTTCTGGGTTTCTGTAATTGAGGCTACACCGCCGGGAAGAACCCCAAACGAATCCTAACGAAGCTTAGCTGTCGTTCGAGAGCATCCGCTCAATTGCATAGCCAGACCTGGATAAACGCGTTGTGTGAACGCAGCCGCGTAATCCTCCGTTTCTCCCTGATGCTCTTTCCCTTTACGCGTCCCGCGGCCGTTTCTTTTCACGGGGATCCGCCCGAAGACATTTTTCCCCTGCGACCGTGCGAAAACACATCGAAAGCCCGCACCTGCCCACCTTTTCTTTTTTAGCCCGGGTTTTAAAAGCAAGAACAAGTCGCGGGAGGTGAACGAGGTTGCTCCTCGCTGATTTCTTGGGGGATTAAAAACTGCAAAGCCGCGAGACGTGTAGAATCCGTGTGGAAGGGTGCTCGCTGCGTTTTGCACAAATGCCGGCAACTCAGAAGGGCGAAATAAACGGGGAGGATACAAAACTCAGCGACCGGCCGAGTCCCCTGAGCTGAGTTCCTGCCCTGCAAGAAGCTTAGGGCCGGAACAAGCTGGAGCTTCGGGCGGACCGGCTTCGTTGAGCCTGGGCAAAATTGGCCACAGATTAGAATTAGCGCCAGAAAGGAGTCAGAGGGGATATTTCTCCGTATTTCCAAGGAAAGCCGCCTTTTTGAATATACCCGGAGACGCCTCTCTTTAAAATAAACCCATTTGTTTCCTTCCTTCGGGCGGTCAATCCAGCCTACGCTCGATTTGGGAGAGAAATTTTGTTTTGTTTTTTGTAATTGTTATAATGTACGACTCGGGATCTTGCGGGGGGGAGGTGAAAAATGCGGAAATGGGAACGGGTGGAGAGAGAGAGAGAAAGGAAAAAAGATGGGGGAGGAGATGCCGGCTCCAAAGAAGGGATGGGGTCGGGTCGCTTTGGGGTGCCTCGAAACTAATGGCGATTTCAACCAGCGCCCATCCCGCCTTGACCGAGGTCGGACCACTCTCTGCCCGTCTGAAAAAAAGACCCCCCCGGGTGGTCTCTAGGTCCCTTCCAACGAACTTCCGAAAAGGAACTAAGTGCCAACGGATAGCCGGAGCCCCAAACTCTCGGGAGCCCTTCACGTTGATCCGCCCTTGACCGACTGTAATCTGGGAGGGACGAAGTGGAGGGGGGGAGGGAGAGAGTCAGGAAGGATCTCCTAGATCCCCGCTTGGTCGGTCTTTTTCCCTCCCGGGGGAGAGAAGGCGAGAAGCTTAGGTCCAGCCCGCTGGAATCTCTCAGACTTCAGATCTGTTTGCGACGGGGTTTGCTCCCGAGTCGCCCTGCAAAAGACCCCCGGCGCCCAATTCTCCAAAGCGGGGGCTCTTTGCTTGGCAGGGAAGTCGGAAACGACTCGGATTCCTGCCTCGCCGTCGTGGGAAGCGAAATCCGGCGCGACTTACCCCGAGAAGCGCCCGGGCGGCGGCGGGCTTGGAAGAACGCGAGCGGCGGGACCCGAACAGCCTGAGCGCCGCGCCCTCGCTGCTGCCTGCGCTTAGACATTTCTTCCCCAACCAAACAAGTGGAACATTTTGCATCCTACCGCACCATTTTATACATGATGAGCCGTCAGTAATAGGATTATTAAACAAAAACCGTCTCAGGCGCTGGCGTTAACCTTTTTTTTTTAAATGGCTAATTAGGTTTTGCACAGGAAAAAATTAGATTTAACGTTGCTTACACTGCCTGCATTTTCAGTGGATGCTACAATAATTTGGGGGGCCAGGACTGGTAAAGCCAATTCCGAGAGATAATAAAAAAAATTAACCGTTTTAACATATATTACGGGATCCCTATCCTAGGATAAGGCAAAAGAATATTTTCATGATCGAATATTATATACATAAAACTAATTATCCGGAGCTTCTGCCTTGATCAATTTACAGGCCAGAAGGGAGGCGAGCGGTGCCCTCTAGCGGTTGAACGGATGGAATCAGCCTGGAATCTAGTAAGCGGTTTTGCAGAAGCGAAGTTCAAACGAAAAGACTCGGTTGTTGGCAGGACAGGAGTCTGCAATGGACAGAATCGAACCCTTTTCTTATTATTTCATACCGAGAGGGCAAAATACTCCAATGATCCTTGCGTTCACAACATAGGGACATATGGAAAGAGATCTTGTCAATACCGCTTCCATTTGGAGGCGTCTTAACCAGCTACAGAGCATGGATCGATAGAAATGTGGCTAATTTATTACCGGCCTTTGGGGCTGTTATATATGGGAGCTGCTACAAAAACGCACAGAAGAAAGGGGAAAAAATCCTATTAAAACCAAAACAAATCTCGGGGGAAAATAATGTTAAACTTGTGCATGTCAAATCCAGAACTTCCTGGAGACTTTGACATGAATTTGTAGCCTTGAAAAAATACAAATTTGAAAAAACAAATAAAATAAATATGGGAGGAATCCAACCAACTCAACCCCAACAATGCATGTCTAAAATTTCTATTTTTAATAGCATTAAGAAACCCCTCTCCATTTATACATCAATTTTAAAATAAATGCAATTGAAGTAGATGGAATTTATTTTCAGGGAAATAGGCTGTTGGTTGGAATCTTACACATTTTTACCTGGAAGCACATTATATTAAATACAATATGATTACTTATTCATACAGTAAATTAATAAATTAAGGAGAGACTACCTTGCATGCTCACATCCCTGCTGGGAAACCCAAAGCAGGTTTACTCTGAAGTAAGACCTGTTGAATTCAAAACGATTTTGCTCTGCCCCAATTGGGTGTGGTTTGCTTTAAAAAATCAGAATCGTTTGGGAGTAAAGCCCTTTCAACTCAGGGCGTGCACCTGAGAAAGCCGCACCATGAAGAACTGGTATGTTTGTTCTGTAATGAGATTGTTGGATTGCTAAAGATTATAAGAAAGATATTAAAAATACAGGATGAATGCAAAATCCTAATGCAAAATTAGGACTGCTATAAGCCCAATAAGATGTGGTGTGCGAGGAAAGGAGCATCTGGGCTTTTTTCAGTTTAAATAAATGGCATTCTGCTGCAGGAAGGGTTCTTTTAGGATTTAAACCAGATTTTCAAGTTGGAGCTGGGTACACCTGCTGTCTGTTGTCACTGGTAGATGGCAAGGATGGGAAGAGAAAAGGTGTGGTGTGCATTTCCTAGGCAGCAGGATGCCTCTTGGAATGGGAGGACCACAATTACATTTCACTGGGTGTGCCTTGATCTTTAAAGGTCTAAAGACAGATCAAAATGGCAAGCATCTGTCTGCGCAGGAGTCAAAGTGACTTAATGGTGCATCAGTAATTTAATACGGGTTTTAGATTGCCTTTTCCTTTTTTGTGATCAACGGGACTGCCGTTCCTTCTAGAGCCAAATACTGTTCTTTGTTTGTTGATAGAGATAAAGATAAATAGAGAGATAGTCTCTGTGTTTAATATATATACATGGATGCACAGCTACTGACCACTGTCTCATCCTGAATTAACCTTCATTATAAATGCAGCTGATAGAGACAGCCAACAGCGAATCTGTCTTGCTTATTATTGTCTCATCTGATTTTAGGCCACCTTGAGTGTCCTCTGTATAGACAGGTGGGGCATAAATCAAATCAATAAGTAATAACAATAAACACCCATCACTATTTTTCTGTTTTCTGTTTTGGCCTGGTGGAATTAAATTCCTTTGAAAAACAGACATGCTGCTTGGTGAGTATGGGTTCTCCCATTATAAATATGGATGTTAAATTTCTTTCTTTCTCATGACTGACATGCTTTCTATTTGAGGTTTCAGCTTTTTGCCAGACTGGCTCCATAAACCTTTTATCTCACTAGCATGTTAGGGATCAAATGGGAGGTCAGGTATACACAGTGCTAAGCTCCATCATGTTTAGTATTGGCTGCATACAAACCAGCCCTTTTGACTGGAACTATCACTTGAATATCCTGATCATTTAAAGCATATTATTTTTAGAGGCTTTTCTACTGAATTATTTGCTTTATTTATTTACTATAAATTGTTTGTGTTGTTTCCTACCTTGGGGTTTACCCTGAGAAGACTATTTAATTTATATTTGAAATATATTTAAATATGCACTTTAAAAATCATATAAAATAAATAACAATATCAATCATATTTTAAATGAGTGGGTATATCAGAGCATAGTTATTTTGAGGGGGATTGTCTAATCCACCCCAATGTAATAATTACCTCCTAGTATTCATTTTCCAACCTCTCCCATTCCAGCCTGGATTTTTCATTTAATCCCTTCCCTTCCCTTTCTTCTTAAAAGGGTTTAGATCTATGTGGACCCACTGAAACAAAAACTGCCAGGAGACAAAGCATTGCTGTTTTCCTTCTCTTCAAGTTTGAGATGCCAACATTTGCCCACTTTTGATTTCCTTGATCTGCCCATGCAACTAGCAAAACCAGGTTGAATGCTTAGTTTTTTAAATCGGGGCCAGGGGCGGGGGGATTCACACCCCTTTGGAGGTTATGCAAAAAGAGCTGCTTTATCATTTGTGCAACTTTCTGCCTATTCTCAATGAATGTGGGCAACACCTGTGACCCTAAGATAGGGCTGAATGAGAATTCCCAGCCAATCCAACCAGTAAGGGGCGGTGGGGGGACAGAAGCTGGCAGTTTTGGTCTGAAAAGCTATCAATTTCCCAGACCTGCTTTAGATATTTTCAGGAAATCTTTAATTGTAATTTAAGCTTGGTATTACTTGGAACCTGCGAAGTATCCACACTTTTCATAGGATGCAAATAAAAGGATGTTGGCTTTTTAGATTGCTGGAGCAGTGAAGTCATTGGAGGTGACAGTGGATGTAGGCGGGCAAAGGAGCAGTTGCAATTCCCACTTCCAGAGGCTAAGAAATAATCCTTACAGGATTTTACCTTGACTCAAAAACCTCTTTATCTTGTAAATTTGTTTGTTTAAATAATATGTAGTATTATATATTGAAATAGTAATCTGCCTATCTATGAAAGTCAATACGGTGTGGTGGTTAAGGTTCCGGACTAAGAGTGGGGAAACCCAAGTAAGTCCTTCCTTCGGCATGGAAGCCACATTCATTAAGCTCCGCCTCATTTTTTGACATATGTGAGGAGAGGTGGGGCTTCAGTGGCATGGTTGTAGCCCCCATCTTGACTTTTTCGACCTTCTCCTGCCAACACCCTGGTTTCGCCTGTGGTTGCATGAACAGAACCATCAGCTTAGTGGGAACCCAGCCGGCTGTGACTTTCTCAAGAGATGAAGGTTAAAACACATCACAGTTTTGGGCAATGTGTAAACCCAGTTAGTATGTCAGTGTGATCTCCCTCCTGCAACAGTGATATCCAGGGAGTGGTTAACAGGGACAACAGTGATATCCTGAAAGGAGAAGCAGAAATCTCACTGTCCTGTATGGGCAGCACAAACTTGAGAGCCTTTGGAGGATTATTTTTTTTAAGTGGCTATTTTCAGAGGTGCAGTCCACCTAAAAAAAATAGGTGGGGCTTTGATTACACCGTCGTGGTCACCATCTTGACTTTTTTGTGGACACCTGTGCCCTTTCCCATCAAACCTGCGACTAGGTAGTGCACCTTTCCCTAACTTTGCAACCTCCAGGTGTCTGGGAACTACACCTCCCAGAATCCCCACCCCCTCTCCCATGGATTGGGTCCTATGGGTGCGTTAGTCCCGACACACCTCAAGGGGTTGCGTTGGGGCAGGCTGTCAAAAGGCTGTTCTGCAGTTTGAAGAAATGGGGTGTTGGGAGTCCAGGCCTGTAAAAGCAGCACTGACTTTTTGCCTTCAGCAGCAAGAGACTGCTTTTTTGGGGGGGGGTCTGTTTTGTTCCAGGCAGGAGCACGTGCACCCCAAGCTTTAGCTGCACATCACTGTCCACCCCTTTGTGTTGTGTCCCCGGCTCTTTTCTCCCCTTATTTCATCTCTTCTGGCAGGGGAGCCATTAGCTTCAGCTTCACTTCCTCTAATTGACAGGCAGCTTTGTTTGTGCCTTGAAGCCTCTTCTTGGCCTTTCTCCCGGGGTTTGACATGAACCTCTGAGAGTTTTCTTGAGGTTGTTCCCCGCTGCTTTTGTTTCCCTTTTCTCTCTCTGCCCCAACCCCCATCCACCTCAAACAGAAGGGTGCATCAGGACTTTTGCAGGCCACTCCGAATGGGAAGTTCCTGACCTTGCCCAGGAGGGCCAAGGGGGGCATCCAGATGCCAAGGAGAAGAGCGACCCTGGCACTCCAGTGGCTGGGCAGGTGGAGAGTTCGCCAGGGGCAGCCTTTTCTCTCCCCGGCATGACAAATTGCACTACCCCAGATCCCATCTTCACGCTGCAATTAAAACATCCAGGCTGCTATGACCTGGGTTAACCTGCTGAGTTAAGTGACATTCATTCTACCTGCTTTTTTTAAAAATTGGGGATGAAAAAAGGGGCACGCAGAAGCAATGTCGTTGGCCTGAGATGTGGCGTTTGACAGGACAGCTGGTTGTCTGGGATGGTCTGAAGATTCCTGCACTGGGCGGCGGGGTGGACTAGAAGACCTTCCAGCGCTATGATGCTATGACCATTCTGAGGTGTCAGACTCCAATTCTGCAGTGTTGCATCAGAAGCCACGCTACGTAGGTTTGCTTTGGGGGGAAGAGAACTGACCCCAGAAAGATGGAATCACAAAAATATATACAGGCCCTCTGGCTGCCCAGTCAAGCCAATATGTTGTATACGAACATTTTAGACCAGTGCTTCTCAACGTTGGCATCTTTAAGATGCGTGGACTTCAACTCCCAGAATTCCCCAGCCAGCCATGCTGGCTGGGGAATTCTGGGAGTTGAAGTCCACGCATCTTAAAGATGCCAACGTTGAGAAACACTGCTTTATACCCACTCAGGGAGGAGACACCAGACAGAAAAAAGTTGCTGTGCTAAAGTTCTACTTGTACCACTGGAACTGAAACTAAAAATGCTTATTTTTGGCCTTAAGAACAAGAGGAGGGCTGGTGTCTAGTAGATTAAGTAAATAGCACATACACGTCATGTTAGTAGAAGCCAGAAACAATGCATTTATTTATTTATGAGGCTTATAGGCTGCTGCAGTCATCTGAGTGGCACACAACTCCACAAAGCCTAATTTGGGAGTAAAAACAAACAGATAATCAAATGTAACACTCAAACTCTACATTGTAAATAACTCTATAAAACCAGGAAACAGCATTCAGTACCATAAACCAGTTCATCATCCAGAGGAATAGTCAAAGCAGCCGAGCCCCAAAGATTTGCTGGAATAACCGAGTGTTCTGCAAACCAGGACGGAGAGGACTGTCATTCCAGTACAGTATCTTCTGGAAATTGCAAGGCTAGAATTCCCTGGCTTTTATCCACATCCCTTCCTTTTGTTGTGACTTCTCCTAACCCAGTGTCAGAATTGTACTAGTGAAGGCAGCATGGCTTAGAAACCTAGATGGGGGAAAAGGCCTGGAACAGCCGTGGTAGAAATAGAAGCAGAAAAATGTCAGGCAGGAGAAAAATAACCCTTTTCCCCCCCTATCCATTGCCTCTCAGCTGCAAACGGACCTTCCTGGTGCTGTTTGGTAGAGGTGTGACATGAAGCAAGTGCGATTTGAAGCGCTCAATCTCATGAAGCGAAATGCTGAGCTGCAACTGAAAGCTGATTCATACTGTTGCCTCCTGGTTGGAGGAATCACTAACATGGCCCCCCTTTGTGGTTTCAGCAGGTACTGCTCGCAATCCTGCATGGGGGTCCTTCATTCTCCTTATCCTGTATTCTTGGTAAACAGAAATCTCTCACAACCCACTCCCCTCCCAGCAACATGGGCTGCCTTTGCCAGAGCAAACAAATCCTGCTGTTCTTTATGCCCTTTCCCTGGGCAGAGAATGGTGCATTTGGCTATGTATCTGGCTGGAAGTAGGAACTTCGGTTCACATGCAGAGCTATTAAGGCATTTACACTGATCCTCTACCCCATTACCTTGGAGGAACCCCACAACATTATCAGACATGTAGTATACAACTGTGAGAGTCAGTCTGGTGTAGTGGTTAAGGCATCAGGCTAGAAACCGGGAGACCGGGAGTTCTAGTTCCGCCTCAGGCACAAAGCCAGCTGGGTGACCTTGGACCAGTCACTTTCTCTCAGCCCTAGGAAGGAGGCAATGGCAAACCACTTCTGAAAAACCTTGCCAAGAAAACTGCAGGGGCTTTTCCAGGCAGTCTCTGAAAATCGGACATGATTGGACAGATTAAAAAAAATACAATTACAGTAGTAAGAGTTTAAGTGGTTTTTTTTAATGGATTCCTCTTTTATTTATTCAATTGTTAAGATTTCTGTCCTCTAGCCCAGTGTTTCTCAACCTTGAAAACTTTAAGATGGGTGGACTTCAACCGCTGCCATTGCAATCCTTTTCCTGCCTCTATTATCACTGTTAGTCATGATTTCCTTCCAACATAATGGGTCAGAGATTTTGCACACCTTGTTGCCCTTTGATAATGTTGGAAGAATGGGGAAAATACCACTTTTAACACTAAAATAGTTATGGATAACTTAAACCTTTCACACTCATGGGCTGAGGATGAATGAAGGCAACAGCATGGAGCAACAGAGAGAAAAAAAAAAAGATTGCCAGAGCATATTTGTGCCATAATTAGGGGCAAGTGGGGATACGTCCTGAGTTAGCCTTCTCCAACCAGTCCTGTGTCTTTTTCTTCTTATTCAGTCTGTCTACCTACCTACCTGTCTACCTACCATCACATTTATATAGCCGCTCAGCTCATGTGACTCTGGGCACTATACACTATAAAACAATCCAAATATATAAAAAACAATTAGAAATACAACAAAACAAATTAAAACGATAAAAAGTGGCACAGACAAAAAATACAGAGAACACATTCCAAATAACCAACATGTAACCATTTAGCAATTCAAAATATTTCTGCTTTAAAGCAGTTTCATTATTAGAAAAACAGCCACCTTCAGCATTTACAGTCACAGGGGAAAGAGAATATAGGAATTTACAGAAATTACCCTGGCTGTGTCCCCAGAATATGTTTACTAGTGGTTCATGTAATCATGGTTTGCCTAACCCAACATTCAAGGTTTGCAAATCACACCAAACCCTGAATTAACCACTTAGGTGGGGTTGTAAGATTGCAATATGGTTGGCTAGTTCAGAGGTCATTCATTGAGTCAGATCCAGACGGTCTATAGTCGGGGTTCTGAGTTTGCTCGCGGACTGCTTGAAAAGGGGACCTAACCCGTTCCCCGCCACCTCGGGTGCCATGTCTGCAAAAGCCTGGTGACAAGGCTGGAGAAAAGAGCGTGCGGACGGCCAGTAAAATCACGTTGAAATTACACACGTGCAGCCCACAACGAAAAAGCGGTGGGTGCCCCGCCCACAGAGCAGCCCCGCCCACCGGCGAGAACGACGCGCATTCTGAGACGGCTTAAAAGCCGCGCCTCAGGAACTACGTTGCCCGGCATGTCCGCCAGCGGCAGGCTGACCCGGAAAAGGCCAGCCGGCACATGCGCAATACGAGCCGTTGGGCGGCGAGGTTGCTGCGGCGGTCCTCTTCTCTCCCCGCTGTCGGGCCTCCCTCCCCCTGCGGGTGGGTCACGCGCCTGCGCAGAGCCGGCCTCCTTCACCTCCGCGTCGCTCCTGCTTCCTCTGCGGTCGCCCCCGGGTACCTTTCCCCTCGAGCGAAGCCAGGCGGCGGCGGCCATGGCGGACACGGCGCAGAACGGGCCCATGCAAGGCGGCGCGGGCGGCGGAGCGGTGGTGAGTGAGGCGAGCCCTCGGGGGCATCTGCGCAAACCTTCCCCGAACCGGGCCGCTTCGGAGGCGCCGGACTACACGCCCCATCGTCCCGACGTGTGGGCTGGGGGTGATGGGGGAGGTAGTTGCCGCCCCACGTTGTTCTCTTGAGGCCATGGCGTTTGGGGGAGCCGCTTCTTCTTCCTCAGTCGGAGGCAGCTGATTTTGCTACGGGGTGAATGGTTTTTCCCTCGGGCCCCGCGTGGAAGGGCCTCGCCGTGCGTGGGAGTGCGGCTTTAAACCCAAAATAAGCTCTCCGTTCGTTGGGCCCGGAGAGGTGGCTCTCCTGTCGGCCTCACCCTTTTTTTCCGGGTTGCCCTTTGATTTCTCAGCCTAATCAAGCCCAGGAATTTCCTCGTGGTCTCCCATTCAATGGTTAGCCAGGCGCTGCCATGGAAGATACTGGAGGCCGTTCATCCCCGGCGTTGGTTGCCCACTGTGGGCTCTTTAAAATGAATTAAGGAAAGAGTGCTTCCTTTCTCTAAAACAGAATTTATTAAGTGTTGCTCCTGCTAGAACACCGTATGATGGGTGGACTTCAACTCCCAGAATTCCCTAGCCAGCATGCTGGCTGGGGAATTCTGGGAGTTGAAGTCCACCCATGCTGGCTGGGGAATTCTGGGAGTTGAAGTCCACCCATGCTGGCTGGGGAATTCTGGGAGTTGAATTCTGAAGTCCACCCATGCTGGCTGGGGAATTCTGGGAGTTGAAGTCCACCCATCACAAAGTGACCAACTTGGAAAAACTCTGCTATAGCCTCTTTTTCTTTCCGTTGCTGGCAGCATTTCTCTGCCCTGTTGCTGGGGTTGAATGTGATATTTTCTGCTCCCTGGACTGCCCAATAGCAAATGTATAGATTGTCCCTGGGTCTGGTAGGCTTGACTAACAGACATTGATTTGTACTATCTCCTATCCAGTCAGGCTGGTGGTTGATCAAGATGGAAATGTTAGGAATTGACCTGAGGCCTTTTGCACTCAAAGAACAACTCTACAGTCGAGCTGCTCTTCAAAGTTGTTGGCCTGATTTGAAACAAGCCTTTAGGGTTGTATGTTGGCTTTTTCATAATGCCTTCAAAGATGGGAGATAGGTGCTGGATTATTCTCCTGAGAAAACATTGAATTTTAGCAATTTTCTTCTCTTTGGTAGATTTCTAGACTGGGTTTTTAGTGGGTGACTATCAGTGGAATTTCTAAAGGAATGGCCTCTCTTTTTTTATCCTTCTCCAGTGAATCTCATAAATCATGTCTTAGAATATAGAATGTATTCCTACAACTTTTATAGCTCTGAAAGGGCTGCTGTATTAAAAGGCCTTAATGCTGCTTTTGCTTTTTAACTTACATTGTTGTGCATATATAAAGTACACAGTTCTCGATGTTGTCTGCTGTCTTTATTTACACAACTGGCAAATATTTGCTTATTTAATGGCAGGCATTAAATGTGTTTTGTATGAACTTTTTTCTTTCATTATAGCAATTTCTGATGACTAACAAGTTGGACACAGCAATGTGGCTTTCTCGTATATTCACAGTTTATTGTTCAGCTTTATTTGTCCTTCCTCTTCTAGGGTATGTATAATAATTTCTTAAAAGTTATGATGCCCCTGATATTGGGGTCTTTAGATAGTATAAGTTTTAGAATCACAGCAGAAAGATATACATGGTTTTTAAGTTCTGTTTTATATTATATTGTGTCTACATGTATATTAGACATCCAGTCAGGGTTTAGCAGTTTGATGTCTCATTGATTTCAGTGGTAAAGATCAAATTTTCGATTTAATTTTCCATCTGAAGTCAGTAGAATATCTCAGTGCTCTTTGATTGTGGCCAATATTTTATAAATATTGCTGCTTCTGATTTTGTGCTATTTAATCATTTAATTTAGCCTGGACAGTAATGTGGACATACTGTAACCGATTTAGTTCGAGTCAGTGGAGGCAATAATTCAGATTTCAGTATTCCCTGTAATTTAAAACTCTTGAAATATTGTTGATCTACCTAAATCTTTTTCATTCTTTTCTGGGAGAGGAACAGTGTGCTTGAAAACCATCATCATGAGGCTTTACTGTTCATGGAGCATATCCATTGTATTTAAGGGAAGGAATAATGATGTCTTGGCTGTGGGTGAGCAGGGCAGGTTTCAGAAACGCTGCAGTGGTTATGATGCAATGCTCGTGGGAGGATAGCTTGAAACAGTGGCTTGTTTGTATGGTAACTTCTCCTTTGGTAATTAATTCTCAGGTTGCACGAAGCAGCTAGCTTTTATCAGCGGGCTTTGCTGGCAAACGCGCTCACGAGCGCCCTTCGACTCCACCAAAGGCTGCCGCATTTCCAGTTAAGCCGGGCATTCTTGTCTCAGGCCTTGCTGGAGGACAGCTGCCACTATCTTTTGTATTCTCTCATCTTTGTTAATTCCTACCCCATTACAAGTATCCTTTTCTTTAAGAGTATTCTGTGTCAGGGTAGCCCTTCCCTAAATAGTTGGATTTGTACATTTGTTGTAGGGCTGGAATGAGAGAAAGGCAATCCAGATTAAAGTCCCTATCCTGGGCCGAGGTAGCTATGAACTTTACAGGAATGGTGAAAAGATAAAAGGGAGAAATAACTATTTATGTTGCCCTGAGCTCTTTGGAAAAGGGTTGTAATAATTTTTTTTAAATGCAACAAGCTCTTAACTATGTTCAATTAACTGTCAAATTAGCCATGTCTTTTCACAAGTCTGTTCTGTTCACATTTAGGAATGTGAGTGGTGGGTTTTTAAACCGATATCAGCTTTTAATATAAAGTAAAATCTTCCTCAGGGCTAATCTGAATCCTGGCAATGATAGGGATATGTACATGTTCTTTTCTTAGCAATATTACCATGGTTTATCATTCCCCAATTCCAGGATTATTTTTTTTTAAATTGTCAGATCTAATCTACACTCCTGGTGCCGCTCCATCCAAATACTAAGCAGGTCCAGCCCTGCTTAGTTTTCTAAAATCAGTCAAGATTGGATAGGGATGTGGCAATAAATCTCAGGGAAGATTTTTTGCAACATCTAAGGTTTTATTCTGACAAGGTCAGGGGGGGCGATATTTCTGATTAGTCAGCTTAGAGGGTAGGTGTGTGCTATTCTCTACATTTTCTTTAACTTTCATCTCAGTGAGCATTTTCCCAGTTTTGCTGTTTTCGTTGCTTCATGCTGTGACCTACACGAAGAAAGTTCTTGATGTAAGTATGATGCTGACATCTAACTCTCCCTGGTTTGAGATCGGTGCTGGTTACAGAGGCTTTACTTCTACAATTAAGGAGGCCAGTGGCAGAAGAGCACATCCCTCCATCTTTCCTCTGCAGCCTGCTGTCTTTTTGTGCACTTTAGAGAAGCAATAAATCCTCTTCCTCGGCTGATGGCAGTGAAACTCTTCTAGGCCCATCTGTTTCATTTCCTGCATCTCTACGGCGTCCAGACAAGTTTTCTGACGTTTATCTTAACTATTTCTAGTGGCAAGAAATGACAGCAACACTTGAATGAACATACTTGTCAGCAGGCAGTTATGGGGGATACATACTATGTATGTGTTAACATGGAATGGGTAAAGCAGTTGTGAGATACTATTACATGCACATTAGTGATATTTTTGTCATCTTGGGGCTATGAAATATGCTTTCCGTACTTACAGACTTCTTTAGTGGTATTCAAAGTTAATTGTAGATTTGCAGGGATTAGCATGTTGGGGAACTGGTTTAGCTCTTAGGTGGTTAATTAGTGCCTTTCATGGTTTATGAATATTAGAGCTGAAAATATCCTCATAGTTCGACCTTGGATAAATTAGCATAAACTGAAGCAAGTAATTTACAGGGACATCTATTTATTTGTTTTTCTAACTTCCTTTAAGGCACGAGGGTCGAATAGTCTTCCTTTCCTAAGAAATTTATTGGACAAGTTAAATGCTAATCAACAAAACATCTTAAAATTTATAGCCTGCAATGAAATCTTCTTGATGCCAGCTACCGTGTTTATGCTTTTCAGGTATGTGTTTTCACTTTTAGTCCTTTATTTTTTTTTCTTAAGTTATTTCAGTTGCACTGGAGGATGGAATTCTGTACCTCCTGTCCCTGTGGGGAATCTGATTTACTGGTTGAAGATTAAGGCTCAGAGTAGTGACTTATTCAAGGACTGTGGTTGACTGCCATAAGAATCTAAAAGCCCTAGGCTCAGACTGCAGAAGGTTTGCTCTGGAATTGTTTAGTCTGTCTGTATAAATCTAGTGGAGGACCTGTATTGACCATTAATTTTTAGATAAATTTGAGTTTCAAGTTAATAAAGTCTTCACCCAAACCAAACCAAACCTAAATTTTGTTTCAAGCATCTATTTTTTAAATTTCCTACCGTGTCTTAATGTCATATTTCATCTGCCGTTCAGACCCCTGTAGGTCTGAAAGGCAGGCTGTAAATCATAATAAGTTTAATTGTTGCTTAAGTTAACAGTAGGTCTGTGGATTCTTAGGGGAAGAAGGCCTGTATACAGAATATTACTGTAAACAGGTGGATATTGCTCAAATACATTTTACTGAAGATTATGCATAATTAGTAATCGATAACCGTTACTGTTGTGAATGAATATGAGGTTTTTGCAGTTCTTGCCATAGGCACATACACAAAGAGACAGATACTGGCCTTATAAGTTGCTCTTCTCCCGTTAAGTATTGGAGAGGGTGGGATAAAATGGGTTTTTGTTTTGGTATCTTAAATGGGATTCAGATGGTAAACATACATATTTCTTTTATAGGGTCAGAACTTTTAAGAGGTGTGGGCAAATGTCTCTTTTTTTGCTTCAGACTATCAGATTGTCGCAATTAAGGTCATTACGTGTGCTGGTTGGAGGTAATGCAGTTACAGTCAGACTAACATATGGCACCATATTGCCAAAGGCTGTCCTAGGCACAGTTTCTTGGAAACGAGCCCAATTGAACCCATTGAGGTTTATTTTTAAATAAGGAGGGCCTGTAAGGGAGTCGCTTTCAGACAAGCCTACATAGAAAATAAGTTCCATTAAACACACCGGGGCCTGTTCCTGAGTGAAGCTGCACAGGGTTGGCAGTGCTTCCTCTTCCTTGCTCTGTTTTTTTAATATTTCAATTCTTTTGGCTACTGAAGCATGTTACTCAATGAGCTATAGATCTGTTTGCCTGTGTGTATATATACAATGTTAAAACATTTATATAAGATTTTTAGTTCAAAATGTAGCATATAAACATTTAATTGTAAATCCTGTAACTGTATCTTGATTAAGAAACTGTTTTCCCCTACCCACCACCCTTACTTCTTTTGTCCTCTTCAGTGGCCAGGGAAGCTTGTTGCAGCCTTTTATTTACTACAGATTTCTTACGCTCCGTTACTCCTCCCACAGAAATCCCTACTGTCGGTAAGAAGCCATTTAAGACTACTCACACCTATAATTACTGTTGCAGCACTTAAGCAGCTAGCTGCTGGGTTTCTCTCCCTCTGTCTCTCTCTTATGGCTATAATTACATTTTTTTTCGCAAAATGCTTTCACCTTTTCTGCCAGAAGTGTTACAAATTATGGGAAGGAGATCCAGGGCTCAGTGATGGAATTTATGCTTTGAAGGTCAAAGGTCCAAAGTTTAATCTCCTGTCACTTTCTAGTTCACTGGGTTTTGGGGACCGGTAATCAGCCTTCAAGATCCGCAGCTGTGCTACTGAGCAGAAGCTCTGAAAGTACTGCCTTTTGAATTTCTGAAATCACAGACTTTGCATTCCTACTCAGATATTTTAGAACTTGGAAACCTGACGACCTAACAGAAATATATTCCGGTTTGGTAGATGAAATTTGTGGCTTGTTTTGTACTTACCCTGTTATATTTCTGTGGGTTTGTTAGAGCAGAGGTTCTCAATGTGGGCTATATGGCCCCTCTGAGGGCCATGCAGTATTTCCAGGAGGACTTCTGCTGCTGCTGCTAAGCACTTTGTGTTTCTAAAAATTTTGTTTGCTATTACACAGTTATGTCTGCTTAGAAGTAATTGCTTTTTGTTAGCTACTACAAATGGTTTGATTTTGTAATATAAAGACAGTTATACTAATGATAGTTTAGACTAATAAACAGTGCAGATGGTAAAGCCCCTTTTTTCAGCTAACAGCAACCGGGGTGTGTGTCAGAGGGGTAATTGAGGCTTAGGAGGGGGCCATGAGCAAAATTAGGTTGCAAACACCTGTGTTAGAGGCTTTTCTGTAAGTGAAGTCTATAATCCTGAAATCTTTTTAGTTGATTCTACTGCTTTATTTAGTGGCACTTATCTTAATTTTTTAGCTTCACTTTTAACCGTATTATATTACTCTGACTCATTAGTCTTAAGGTTTTCTAATATTTTCTTTAGTTAAAACTCCTTGTTTGTACCCCTTTTAGTTACTTATTTTAATCCCACTGGTCTAGCCTCTAGATCTGTAGTTATATTTGCTTCATGATTTGCTTTGTGCTGGCTAATGACTCTAATAAAGATTGATGTTCACGATGATACTCAGATTTGGGGATCTGTTCATCCATGTACCTCATTCCATCTCTCTCTCCTTCATTTGCTCCCTCCCTTCAGATACTTGAGACTGAATATGTCATGACTGTTGAGTATGCTTAAGCCTTTTTTTCTTCCTTTTCCTCTTAAGATTGTCTTGAACGTTGTGACACCTTTTTATACTTCAGGTACCTCAGTCTGGCTCTAATTTGGTTAGCACTTACGATCTTGGTTTCCTATTAGAACTGAGGATTGGCTGTTCTTCAAAATGCTTTCCTGCAGATGATTGACAGCATAGTCTGGCGCACACACATTAAAACCAGTGAAATTTATGTATCGATTAGTGTGAATGGGATCGCAGCCTTGTTCTCTTTAAGAGTTTTTTTTTTTTAAATCAAGGCCAATTTTAAGAATGATAGAGCAGCTTCTGTTTCACATGTGTTTGAAAATATATTTTATTTTCAGGACTCTCTTCACAGAATTGAGGATTGTTGTTGAGCATCTCATAATGAAGCCTTCCTGCCCTGTATTTGTACGAAGACTCTGCATCAGCAGCATTTCTTTTATAAGCAGACTGGCACCAACACTGGCATAGCCAATGCTGGAAACCTGCGTACGCCTCTCTAATGAACATTCTGAGCAGCTGGTATTTCTGCTGGTGATTTATAAATTCAGGATCTCGGTCAAGGTTGTATAGAAATGTTTCCTTCCAAGAGTCTGTTTTGTGGATTGCATCTATGTTTTTTTTAAAGGTCTGTTTTTCTTTCCAAACTGATGTTTTGTGGAAGATGAACGCTTGTCATCTTAGGCAAAATACTTTTTAGGCAATCATTTATCTGTGTTGTACGATATGGTTTATGTGTTGTCGTGATTTCATTAATACTGAATGCAAAATACTTCTTCAAAACAAGAAACCATGTCAGGCAATACTAGCTGGATTGTGTCTAGCAAATATGAAATGTTGCTGTAGTGTACCTGATAGCTCTCGGGGTTCGCATTTGAAATACCTTTCTATGCGGTACATTTGAGTCAGTATTCCTTCAGTGAGTAAATGGAAGAAACTCAGTCAACTGAATCATAATTAACACAAACCAGTTGGTGTCTGTTCTGAATATGAACAATAGGTCTAAACATCTAATTTTGTTGTTCTGATTTATTTAATGCTTTTGAAATGGAAAGCCCCCCATCCTTCTCCAGCTGTATCTTTCTTGATCAATACTTCTTTACGCTATCTGAATGCCCTATTACTTTTGCTGTCTTCTGAAACTGGGATTCGTAAAATGCCAATCTGTGAAACGTTTGAATAATAAAGATGGATGTTATGTTTATTCCCAAGAAAACTCATGGTGTTTGTGCCCTTTTGGGGTAAACATTGCTCAACTAGGTGGCTTCAGTTTATCCTCTAACAAGATGTGAAGCAACCTAAGCCACAGTAGAAATCCCATCCATAGGTGCTCATTATACTGTGAAAGCATCAGAATTCATTTCCGGGTGGTGAGGAATGACGTCCCTATAAGGCAGAAGCAGAGGTGGTCTTTAAGATATGAAATGTGCCCCGTCTTTCCCTTCAGCCTGTGGGTCTGTCTGTGTTGGCAGCCACTGGTATAACTCGAACTGAAAATGGGGATGAGTCTTTCCTTCCTGTCTCCTGGCCTTAATCAGATGATCCTGTGTGGAAACCTGAAGGATTCTCTCTGCATGGCTGCTGTAGCTGTACAAGGAAATCCCACTGATTGTGATGGCCACAGGGTGTGTGTGTGTGCTATTGTTTAAAATAACTTAGCAAATCACCACCTAGGGCATAGTGGGGAATCAGCGGCCATCCAGACATAGGCCTACCTTTCTCAGGAGTCTCTGTGAATGTGACTGGTACTGGGGGATGTTGGGAGTAGCCATGCATCAACATGGGAAGGGTTCACAGGTTCTCCACCCATCATTAAGAAAAAAATGGCTCCCCCCACCCATGGGAGTCATGTTGAAATTGCTGAACAGTGTCTGTTTTCTTCCAAGTAGAAGTGCCATAATGCCATGAAGTCTATATTGCCTCAGCCAACCAATCTGCACTAGTATCCAGGCGGCCAAGGCTCATCCTGCTTGTTCTTCATAGGCATCTATTTGACTGCTGTAGGAATTAAATACTGTCCCAGCACTGTTCTTAGGTTCTCATTTTAGAACTTGTCTTGATACACTTTTTCGGTGTGCTGTGCATTTCTTGTGAATCTTTGGGCTGATTTCGATAGGGCATTTCTCCAAGGTATATATTCTAGGCCTGAATTTGTCTTAAGCTGATGGTTTACTCATTGGGATTCGATACAGCTGATGCATGTTTTCTTGGGAATCATTCAGTTTATGGGGTGTATTCCCAAGCAAGTGTACGGGTAACGGTACACGGGGGGGGGGAACCCAGGTGAAAGCAGGGCTTTAGCAGAAGAGCTGAGAGAATGTTGTGCAAACCCCAAAGCCTTAGCCACCGCTCCCAGTGCTTCTCAAAAAATTGCTGCCATATTGTAACTTTAATGTGATAGAAAGGATAAATTATTTAATATATAAGGACAATCATGTTCGCTGTTTAATGAATCATTTAGTTTTAATCTTGGCCATTCAGTGAGCAAGAAAGCATCAGTGATCTAAAGGAGTAGGGAGATCTGAATTGGGGACCAGTTTTATCCTATCTTCCATTATGGTATCTGAAAGGGAACAGGTCCATAAACGTTCTGTTTGTTTCTTTGCTACCGTGGATAGCACTGAGCCATCTGCTGACCATTGTTCCCGACGTCCAAATCTCTGCCTCTTTCTGAGGACCTGCATTTTAGGATCGAGGAATTATTTGCTTAGGTATTGCTTACACACTGATTCTTGTGGGCTGTTTCATAATTCAGTGTCTTAACTTTGCATTAATTGATGCACTAAATAATTACGTTTGATTCAATTGCTTTAAAACAGATATTTCTGTTTATATGTTTTTTGGGGATCCTAGTATGAACGCCATTTTGATTAAACTCATTCATTAGCTTGTCATAGCCAATTTTGTACGCTGGTTATTCATCTTCCTGCCCCAGCGAAATACTCTTAAGTTCCAACTGAGGCTGAGATCATTCTACTTGAGGTCTCCCTCAGTGATTTATAGAGAAGCTTCTTAGAAGTGTGCATGAATGCTGAGATTCCCTTCCATACTCTCTATCCTGTTTTGACTTTTGTAAAAACTAAAATGGCTACAGCAATAAAGTGAATGTTTTAGCAATAGGCCGGCATGGAACGTCTGAGCCTATTTCCACCTGATTTGCATCTGTACAAGCTGAATTTCGTGATTCTGGAATTCTGAAACAGATCATTAAAAGATTAAAGGAGTCTAGCATTGTGCAAGTACTACTGAGGCATTCATTCAGCCATCACTCACAGTGCATGCATTCCTTTGCTAGATGTTAGTGAGAAAAACTTTGTTTGGGGACTAAGCTTCATATACCTTACAGGTTTGCTTCTGAGAGACCTTGGGATTTCTTTTTCTTAAATCGACCGTGGATGCTTGGCCTGCACCCAAACTTCTGCATTAAGGAAACTGAATATTTGGTGCAGCATGGCTGAGATAAATTAATACATTTGCATATCTGCAGAATTCTCTGATTTCGGTTGGCTACAGTAATAATGGCATGTAACTCCCCACCATATAAGGCCTTCTTTAGATGTCCCTCGGCCTTCTGAAATTGCAGTAGTCCTATTATTGGAATCATAATGCTTAGAAGTCTGGGTAAAAGCAGACAGGAGATATTTGGGAAGGTAGTTTCTACCGTGTGGGTTTTGGCCAGCATGCAAACTGCCATTAAAGGCCAAGTGTGGCTCTAGGCTTCAAAACAGCGAGGCAGATGAACAGCAAGGCCTGAAAGAGGGCTCACCAGGAGTCACTGATGGCTCTGCAAAGTCAGTCAGTCAGTCCCGTCCTGTTCATAATCCATCATGTTGTGCATACAGCCTCAGGTGTGAGGCATTTATTCCTCGTTGCTCGAAAGTTACTAGATGAATGCAGAAATATCTCTAGGATAGTCACATCAGGGCATATAGTACTTTACAGTGCGTCATAGCAGAAAAACCTGTTAAATAACCTATAATACAACCATTTGTCTTAGGAAAAAGTAATGAATTAACATCAACAGCTGCATGCGTGCTGCTTTCTTTGGGTGAGGCATGGGATAGTAGGAAGCACGGGATGTGCTAGCAGGCCACTGTTAAAATACCTTGGAGGCTTGTTCAGTAAGCCACTCGTGCACCTGGATCTGATTTTTTCACACATGAAGAGCATCCAGGAATAACGGGAGAAAATCCTGATTAAAAGTCTCACTTTCCATTTGTTGGGCAAGGAATGGGGAATATTGGGCTCAGAAAGGAAGCCATTTCAGAAGATGATGGGCAGGAATGTGGAATTCTGGGAGTTGGAATCCACACATCTTAAAGTTGCCAAGGTTGAGAAACCCTGGTATACATTTTATATTTCCTTGTGTGTGTGCGTGCGCAGAGAGGCTTGTCCTTCCTTAGTAACAGTCATTTTTAGGTAGCAGATTGTTGCTGCCTCTCAGGTGCAATGGGCTGAGCATAAATTAGAAAAAATAAATTGAAAAATTCATCATTTTCCCTGTCTTCAAGGACTGGAGCGCAAAATGCTAATGCTGTCCTCAGAGGGGAAATAGTTCTCCTGCATATTTGAGAAAATGTGAAACCCTTTCAAAGAAATCTAATAAACATAATCATCACAGCCTGCTGACACGAAGGAAAAAGGGCCTCATTCGCTCTTTCTTTTTTCTGCCGCAATTTAGTGGCCCCTACTGATTTACAAATTGGATCACAACAGTAAATTATCCATGCCGGTACCTGTGAAAGTAAGTGCTGAGATCCATATTTGTTTGGAGTTCTGCTTAAATCAGCAAAAATGATAAATTTGATGGTCTGAAATTGGAAATACCAAGGGCTTTCGGCAATGATTGAGCAAAATGTCTCCTGTTGTAATTTATTGTGACCCTCTTTCATTCTAGACACTTTGTATATCTAATATTTATTTCAACACAAATTAAATTGCTCCCTCCTAGATTGTCGCATCTCTGGTTTTATTGATGTTGTCAAAATCAGATTGCAATCCCTTCTTCTGCCTGTTCCCTTGGATTCAAAAGTGCTCCAGTCACAGCAGTTTATACAGCAAAGGGATAGCCATTACTTTTGCGTTCAAGACATGAGGATCTTTGTGCTGACTTTTTAAAAATGATGTTGTGAAATGTATTAAGCAAAATAATTTTGATGAGATAAATTGATTGATTCTGTGTCATCAAGTTGGTGCTAATTCTTAGCAACTACACCGATAGATTTTCTCCAGGAGGATCTTTTTCCAACCTGGCTCTTCAGGTCTTCCAGTGATACACTCAGCATTGCTATAAGTGAGTCTATCCACCTTGCTGCTGGTTGTTGTCGTCATCTCTTTCACCTTTCCCAGTATTAATAGATTTCTCATGAGAACTAATATTGTGCATAACGTGCAGATGTATCAGTATGGTAATTTGAGTCTGGTCATTTGGGCCTCAGTGAGAACTCTGGATTGATTTGTTTGATGATCCATTTGTTTATTTCCTTGGCAATCCATGGTATTCTCAGGAGTCTTTTCTAACACCAAAGTTCAAAAGCATCAATGTTACTTCTATTTTGCTTCTTCAAAGTCCAACGTTCACTTCCATAGAATGTCACAGAGAAAACCCTTGTCTGCATGATTCTGACCTTTGTAGGTATAGACACAACCTGGCATCTGAACATTGTTAGGATGACATATTCAAACTTATATTTATTACAGTACAGTATATAGATTTATCTCATCCCATATTCTGTAATCATTTCATGTTAGAAGATCTCTTCATGCTTTTGTTAGAAGATTTGCCCCCCCCTATTTTTACCACTGCTTTATCTGGAATGGTTAGATATGGTTGTTTGCTTTTCACTTTTGTCTGCTCTTAAAAGTGTAAGAGCTGAACAAAAGGAAGGAAGGAAAAACCTGCTGGTATTTGGTGACCTACTTAAAAAGCTGCTTGTGTTTTTCCTGTAAGAAAGTGGAGAAGGGAAACATTTGAGAGAGAAAAAGACTGGTAGTGATGCTGAGAGAAAGACCATGAAGTAGATCCAGATGAGTTAAAGGTAAAAATACTTTATAAAGTGGATGTAGTGAATGGTCCCCTCATGTTGCAGGTTTAAAAGTAAGCCGAGTAACAGGGCAGTTGATAATAATTGGAAGACACACACACACACGCACACACATACATGCCCTACACAACTTTAGAGTTCCAAAACTTGCCATGGCCTTTAGGCCTGCCCTGCTAGGTTCACATGCATGCACACACCCATCCACCATATTAGGCACTGTATTTGCAGATGCATAAGGCAGACACTTTTATGTTACACTATCATTTTAGCTTTTTATCTCAGTTCTCGTTTCAGTGGCTCATTTGAATGCCATTTTTGCTGCAGTGGTAGAGTGTAAGTTCTGTGTATGTTTGCTGTGCCTTTACTATTTTGCAGGACCTTGCATTAGATCCTCAGCTAGATTCCCTCTTGACTTCTCATCCATTTTTACACATGTTCAGTGGTTGCAAATAGTGTTGCTATATGTTGCAAGACCACTGGAGTATCAAGCAGCATAATGAATTCCAAGTTCCACTGGATCTTTGCCTTAACAACAAGACAAAGTACTGGAATTAGTTAAACTTCGTTGGTTCAGGTATTCTGCACATACCTGAATATCAAATTAATTCAGGGTGAGAGAGACATGGATTGGCATCCTGTTTGCATTTTCTTTCTGAAATGCTGCCCTCTGGTGGAATATTATATGTAATTCTCCCTCTGTGAGGTGCGTATGTGGTTTTATCACCCATCACCCTCTGTCTGTCTGTCTGTCATATACTAATGGGTCTCAGCATGGAAGAGAATATCTGACATTATCCATGTTCAGCAAATGCCATGCTTTGGGATATTCCATTTTAAAAGATTCTATAGACGTTGTTTTGATAAATTGCATCTTATTTTAGGGCAGATGAAAATGGTGGAAGCAAAACATTTGGCTTTTAGCTTATCACTTCTATTTGTTAAGCACTGTAATAAACATACAGCTTTGAAATTTTTTAACACATCTTTGGGGGATCCAGCTCAAACTTGACTGAAGTAGTGTCTGATGCTTTAAAAATTAAGAGAAAGATGCAGTGTCGGGCTTCACATTTTGATGCTTTAAAAATGCATGTGTATCTGTGCAATAAAACTTATGGAGATGCCACGTATAATGCAACTTTCCCTGGTCATGTTGCAAAATGTGATTTTCTACCATTTGGTAATATTCCTCAGCATGTCCAAAAGTCCTCCTGTTTGTCACAGGAGGTGGGAATTAAATGGCAAGTCTCAAAACAGCGTAATTTCAAGATTATTCTAAATTAGTCTCATGGAGCAAAAGCTAACTCAGACACAGTAAAAGCAGTCGAGAAACTCTTTAAAAGAGGAAAGAATTTTGAGGAGTAATATTCCTTTTTTCCTTCCCACCTTTTTTATGGGGATTTGGCCTGGTCGCAACTGGCCTTGTGCAGTCATCACAATGAATTTGACTCTGAGAGGAACAAGAAATGCACAGTTGTTGCATTTGTGGTACTAACTGTACAGAATGGTAGCAGCTGTTAGTTGAGACATTTCTCAAAATCGGCTAATGTGGGCTAAGATGCTTCAAATGGCTAGTAAGAAATTCTCCAATTCTGCAATTGGACAAGTTGGTATAAAGTACTGTGCAGAGGCTCCTGTTATGTCAGATACAGTATTTGCATATATGCAAGCATTTTTCTTGCCAATCTTATATTCCACCTCTTAAAACCCTTATGGTTTGCAGCCTCCATGGACTTAATCTCATCTATTCAAATTGACAACCTGAATGGGGAAGAAGCATTTTGTGGTACCTCTTTTAAGGTCACCATGGCTAATTTAGGGCTTGAATCCATGAATGTTCATCTGCCACTTAAAGTAGAAGCATCTGCTGCACTATTAGCAATGAATTCAGTACCCAGTGGACAACTTGATGGATGCATGTTGAAAATGATCACTGACGCCTGACAGTCCGGTTGGCAGCCTAGTTGTACTATGAGGTTTGGATTTCTGCAGATTTATTGCATCAAGTTACATATTTTTTGATGATGGTAAAATATTTTTTAGTTCTGTAATATCCCTGTTTATAATCTGAATGTTGCTTCCCACAACATCAATCTTTCAACACTTTGAAACTATTTAAAGCAGACATTGCATGACCTCTATATCTTCTGGAGCAAAATTCTATGCATTTTTCTTTGCAAATAAGACACGCACACCCTAATTTTGTTTGTGTTTAAGCAAAATTTGTGTTTTGCTTAAACAAGGCTTTTCAATTAACCCTGTTGGATGAGTTTGTACAACTCACTAAACCAAAGTAGCCAACCACTTTTTAATCTGGTATAGAGTAAATTCATTTGCTGAGCTCATCCAGGGCAAATAATAAATGGGATTACAGCCTCAATACTATCTATTTCACCATGCTGTGTATCATCTGGCACTTATGCAGCATCTTGTACTTTATAAACACAGGGAAACCAGAATTAAATGTTAATTAAATTATTCATTGTTCTAGGAAATTTTAGAGTTTCGTAATAGATTTATGAAACTATGACCGTATCACTTCAGACTTTAGGCAAGGAAATAAGAGTTTATGAATAACCCCCACCCCACTATTAAAAAATAACTTCTTATGCCTACACAATCAAGTCTCCCAGAGGAAAGAGTTTTGGGTTAACAAATCATCAGATGATGGTTTTACTGAAAACTGAGAAATTATCTTCCTGTTTGGAATAACCCAACATGGAACACTACCTAACATGGAATCTCTAGAGCTTATATGACTCCATCTTGGGTGTTTAGCAATGTTAAAAGAAGGTGGTAGTAATAAATACATTTCCCAGATAAATAGAAAAAATGTATTTTCATTTACCCACCATTTTAAATATGGTGTAATTTAAACACTGATGGGAACGCAAGAGGTATTAAAGCCATTAAACCACTCAGACTACAACCAAGTTCAACAAAACAATGAACCCTTACAATGTTAATTTCTGTTTAATACTAATTAATAGCAGCTAAACATGTAGAGATGATCCAATGCAGATAAATGAAAGAATAGAAATGATTATAGGTTGGTGATTATGAAATAAAGTATCAAGTCATAGTTAAACCAAATACATACATCTAGTGAACAGAAATTAAAGTGGGGTAGGAAGCTACATAATCCATTCTGAGTGCATCCTGGTCTTCCTGGAATGCTTTTCTCTGCAGAGCATTGATCTGGTGAATCTAGGGTGGTTTCTGAAACACCACAAATGACTTCCTGTTCTGTACTTTTGCTTCCAAAGAGACAAACCACTCTTGAAGAAGTGGGTTCCAGGAGGAAAATCAACAATCCTGGGAACAGACCACACCACTGGAGTTTGGATAATAAGTTCAAACTATAATAGTAGTAGTAGTAGTAGTATATTGGTAATGATGATGCTCTGGGACTTTAGATTTCAAACAGACAAGCACCTGCCACACAATACCCCAGACTTAACAATTGTTGATAAGGAAGACAAAAGTCTGGATAGTGGACATTGCAATACCTCGAAACAGCAGAAGAGAAGAGAAACAATTGAAGAAAATCACAAAATACAAAGATCTGCAAACAGAAGTAGAACAACTGGCAAAAGAAAGCAAAGATAGTACCAATAGTAAGAGACACCTTGGGTGCAATTCCAAAATATCTGGAGCACCATTTGAACACCATTGGCATTGACAGAATAATCATCGGTCAATTTCAAAAGCCAGCTTTACATGGAACAGCTTATCTCCTGTGACAACAGTTTATCTCCTGTGACAATACCTTAACATCTGCCCATCCTAGGTCCTTGGGAAGGATAAAAATGCCAAATCCAGTCTAAACATCTGGCTGACAGTTTGAAAAAGAATACTTTTGAGAATCTAAGCCTTATGCCTTGCAATTGCCAATGAAATTCTGGGTGGGTTTCAGCTGCCAAAACTGAAGCCTGTTTCAATTCGACCATCTTGCTGAATTAAGGTGTTGGATTAGGTTCATGCCACCTTTAGCTGGGTGGTTTTGGGCGGTGACGCATGCCCAGCCCAACTTCCGAAGGCCGTGGTTTGGGGAAGAACTGAAAGACGGATGCTATACAGCCTTGAGCTGTGGAAAGAAAGAAACGTGTGCTGCGCAGGAGTAACAACCAGACGTCCCAAGGCGTTCACTTTAGGTTACCTACTAAAACGCAGGAGGAACTTACTTCCAAGTAAGTACGCAGGATCCTGGGCTTGGGCCAGGCCAAGAGGGAAGATCTGCTCCCCTCGTGGATCTCAGAACCAACGTTAGTTTTGGGGGATTTGAGCTGAGCTCGGCCGGTGACTTCATGGATGCGCTGTTTTCCGGGCAACACTGCGAAGATGGCTCGCCGTTGCTTTCCACAGGGATTTTTCCCCCTTTCCCGGTCAAGCCACAGCCCGGCTTCGTTCCTGGGGCCAGAACGAGCCAGGACTAACCTCGTTTTTCGAGGTCAGCCGAGCTGCTCCCACCTGGGTGCAGGTAAAATGGGCTGTCCCATTTCAGGCAGTTGGGGGGAGAGCGCTCCCCCTACGTGAGACGGAGGGAGCTGGTCACGCCCCCAAAGTCACTACCGCTCTTCGCTCACGCAAACAGGAAGTGACGAAGGCGGGAAGACAAACAGCCCCCCCCACTTCGCTCGTAGCGCCCTGCGCTCACAGCCTCAAGGCAGACCATAGATAGGGGGAGGACAGAGCGGCCCAGGCTCTCCTTCAGATCCGGCTTCTGAGGCTCCGCCTTCTCACGATGGCGGCCGTTCGGCTGCGGAGGGCCGGCCGGGGCAGGAGACACCCATGAGCCGCGTCCCCCGCCGCCCTCCTTTCCTTTCGCCGGAGGCTCGAGCGTGGGAGGATGCTGCCGGCTCTGGCCGCTCAGCGGAAGGGGTGGCGCTGCGTTTACCAGCTCCGTCTGCTGCGGCGGCGGGGCCGGTGCCCGCCGGTCTGCCCCGGTGAGTGGGCCCGGCAGGGCCGCTCTGGGGCCTGGCAGGCCTGGCTGCGTTTTCTGTCCGATGGGGTGCGGGGCTAGCGGGTGGTTATCCCCCCAGCCCCAAATCTGAGGGGCTGCAGGCGGTCTGAGAGGAGCTCAAAGCCCAGAGGGCCCCGTTCTTGCCAGTCGCTCTTTAGCAAGTCATCCCGGAGGCAGGGATGCGGTGACCGATTTGGTGGGTTATTAAGAGTGGGCCCCTTATGGTCCAGTTGAGATCCGACGGCCGATTACTGTATTTCCAGGTTTAAACCCAGCAAGTCCTAGTTCGCTCTCTCTTGTTTTCTTAAGAATGTATTTTGTTTGCTGATTAGCAGAGGTGACACGCATGTGCAACCGTCTTGACGATACGTTGTCATATTAGAATTAATAAGGATTTTAATCAGTGTTTGATCTGTGGGTCTGACTGCTTATTTTGCTGTTGGCAAGGCCCACAGCTCCAGAGCTTTGTAAGAAGAGTTGAAGTGTAATTTTTTGCAATATTTTCCCGCTGTCAACTTTTACCTGTTCTCCACAACATCCCACTGTCCTTTGCTAAACCCATATAGTAAACATTTCAATTATCATAACTGTGTGATATCTTCTCATCTGGTTTTTAGTATTCCCCAAGGTGGGAATTTTGCTGCCTTCTAAAACTATCATCAACTTTCTTGTTTCCATCAGGGTGGCAAATACCTATTAAACCTGGAAGTCTCTTGGCCATTCTGCCAGGTAGTCGTCTGCCTCATGCCTCAAGTCAATTAAGAGTTTATTCCTCCAGTGATCAGAAGAACAGCACAAGAGCACAAGATGCAAGTTCTTCAGCCTCAGAAGGCAGTGCACAGAAAACAGCAACTGGTACGTTCATCTTGTTCAGATCCTGTATTTAAGGGGTCAGTATAGTTGCTAATAAAAGGGACGCAGTGGCGCTGCGGGTTAAACCGCTGAGCTGCTGAGCTTGCCGATGGGAAGGTCGGTGGTTCGAATCCGCGTGACGGGGTGAGCTCCCGTTGCTAGTCCCAGCTCCTGCCAACCTAGCAGTTCGAAAACATGCAAATGTGAGTAGATTAATAGGTACCGCTTCGGTGGGCAGGTAACAGCGTTCCGTGTAATCATGCTGGCCATGTGACCATGGAAGTGTCTACGGACAAACGCCGGCTCTTCGGCTTTGAAACGGAGATGAGCACCGCCCCCTAGAGTCGGACACGACTGGACTTAATGTCAAGGGAAACCTTTACCTTTACCTATAGTTGCTAATATTCACTCCAGAGATTTCTTTGATGGCAACATTGTAGTGAAGTGATTAGAATTACCAGCTTTAAACCCAGTGATTTCTCTTGTTGTGACTTTGAATCATCCTACTGTGATGGGGGATGGTACTTCTGCTTCAGAATTTCTCTAGGTCTCTTAGTTTTCTAGTGAACAGTTTGCTCAGATCAAATCTTTATTTCAGTCATTGACTAGCACAAGCCTAGTTTGATGATGCCAAGTTATGTTTCTGAAGGTTAAATATCTTTTGGGGAGATCTGAAGGACAGTATTACGGGACATAGCTTGTATACTTGCTGTTTTCATGAAATCATTTGGTCATACAGGAAAGTAACTGGCTGTTTCAAATCTGTTTGAGTATTCTTAAGTTGGGCAATGATTTGAAGGTATCTTCAAGGAAAGAAGATCGGTTGGTTACAAACAAGTTTCAAAGAAAACTGGAACGTGCTGGTCTTCTATTTGGGGCAGTGTTTTTCAAACTTGACAACTTTAAAATGTGTGGACTTCAAGTCCCAGAATTCTGGCTGGGGAATTCTGGGAGTTGAAGTCCACACATCTTAAAAGTTGCCAAGTTTGAAAAACATTGATTTAGGGGAATTAAATGCTTCTCCACTCCAAAGTTTAGCACTGTTAAGTATGCCACTCTGATTCATGTACTAGAGCAATGGGTGTGCAATTTTTTCAAACCACGGGGCTACACTTGACCTCTAAGAACAAATAAGTAGTCAAAACTAGAACTACCACAAAACTTATTTGAATTTATACTAATTTAATGCAATTAACTATAGCCTTGTGGGGCGCAGAGTGGTAGGCAGCAGTATTGCAACCAAAATTCTCCCGGCGACCTGAGTTCGATCCCAGTGGAAGCTGGAGTCTTGGGTAGCCGGCTCAGGTCGACTCAGCCTTCCTTCCTTCCAAGGTCGGTAAAATGAGCACCCAGCTTGCTAGGGAAGGTGATGACTGGGGAAGGCAATGGCAAACTACCCCGCTATAGTCTGCCAAGAAAACGCCACAAAAGCGGCATCCCCCCAAAGGGTCAGACATGACTCGGTGCTTGCACAGGGGACCTTTCACCTTCAATGCAGTTAACACCAATGTATTTAATTTTTTTTCCCTTCTGTAACAGTAGCAATCATCATCAGTAGTTAAGCATGCAGGTGCTCGAGAACCACATTCGTGGGTTTCAAATGACTGAAATTACACTTCATGCCAGACTGTGGCTATCTTTTCAGTCTAATTTGCTTTTTTGTATGCTTGTTACAATGAAAAATATCTCAAATGTTCTCTTCCTGGAGATGCTGAGAACTGGGCACCTTTTGCTTATTCATTCAGTGATAAAGCATGTGCTTAATCACTGAGTGATTGTCCTTCCCCTAAAGTTCTCCATTGCTTTTGATTTCCATATGACATATCAATATTGTGAAATATAATTTATTTTGGGCTTCACCCCCCGAGATCAGCTATCCTTTATTTGAATAAGTCAGACTTTCCTTCTTTTAAGCGGTATGTTTTTGTCAAAGCTTGAGATATAGAGAGAGGGAGGTGTGTAATACTGCCTGAATGATCAGTAATCAGTCTCAACATTTGATAAGTGACTGTTTTTTCTGATCAAAGTTTATGGGTTAATCTTTCAATCCCCCTGTCCATTTTACAAGGGGAAAATATTGTCTAAGTAGATCCTGCTGGCAAATGTGAAAGAAACTGAAATCAGCTTTTAGCTCTGGTCTCCCAGTAGAAAACCTGTTAGTGTAGTGCTGTAAAGATAAGACTATAGGGACAGGAAATAACTTTTAGCCAGTTTTTGATGTTGTTTCTATTGGGAAAGACTCTGTTTTCAAAGTGTGGCCCAAAAGTTGCCACTGTGTATTGGGACAAATTAAAACTTCTACATTTCCTGGTCTATTCTAAGGGAAAACCATTATCGTGATATTTTTGTCTTATCTACCCTATTTTCTCTAAGTTCAGGGAGAAATTAATTCTTGCCTTAAAATCAAGATTTTTTTAAATTAATTCATGCTGTGGGTCATGCTTGTTATTAACAAAACCAGATTTTCTTGCTATGTTCTTGCAATCAGAAGGTCAATCCTAATGTCTTTAGTTTCACTAGAATTAATTTCAACTTACTGGTAGCTGTTATATGGCAGGTGTCCAACTCTAGAGAATAAAGCAGCAGTATATCAACTTTGTTACTGAGGTAATAACTTAATTCAGGACTGTTGATGCTGGTAGTTAAAGATGTATGACCATGTATCTGTGCTACATTTTACTCCTAGTGAAATCAGTGGTGTTCTCTAGTGTTGAGCTTGGGTCAATGGTGCCCTAGAATGCAACAGAATATTTCAGAGCTGGAAGAGTTCTCATTTTCTTTCTTTCTTTCTTTCTTTCTTTCTTTCTTTCTTTCTTTCTGATACTGACGGCTGTTGCGTATATAGGCAAAATAGCACAATCTATTCATAAGAGGGGAGCTACTAGTTTCTTTGTTGTGTCTTTACAGTATAAAGGGCTTCTTTGGTATGAAGTAGTGAGAACCAGTTAAAATTGGAATTATGGATAGAGAGGCTGTGGAGGGAAAAAAATCATTGGAAGATTTATGTAGAAGATTTGAAATTGCCTTCTGTCTTGTCCACTCTATTTACCAAATGACGTTATCCCAATGTTTTTCTGTTTTATTCCTATAATGATGCAAGCACAACATAACAATGATTTCTTTATTTTTCCAGCCCGAGATGCTATCAATCAGATTCCTTTCCCACAGCAACCAATTCAAGTAAAAGGTAATTGATGAGCATGCACAGGTGTTTAAGCTTGTCTTAGAATCCTTTTTGATGAAGCTACTGAAGATGCATAGCAAAAGCATAGTTGCTGCTTGAAACAGCAAGCTTGTTTGAGGATTGTCTCCTGTTATGCTTAAGGGGGAAATGTGATATCCCATCATCATGCCTGCTCACATTCATTGGCTTTCATTTGTGGAGGCATGTCCGCTTAAAGCCTTTGATATGTCAGTTAAAGAGGCTTTCTTTATAGTAACATAAATCATAAATTTCAACCACCAGACCATTGTTTCTCAACCTTGGCCAGTTGAAGATGTGTGGACATCAACTCCCAGAATTCCCCACCCACACGTCTTCCAGTGGCTGAGGTTGAGAAACACTGCAGTTCTTACTAAACAAACCAGAGATGGCATTGCTCAGATACGTTATGTCTGAACCTAAGATTCTGACATATCACTTGCAAACAAGCCATGATTATATTTAAGGGCTTACTCTTATAAAGCATAGCTTGATTGGGAGTTACAAACCAGGATGTTTTGGTTCAAAAGACATATTATACAAACCATTTCTGGTTTACTTAGCTACTAATGGGAGGATCCAAACAGAATAGTCTGTATTTACCAACAAGGGTCAGACTAGAATCCAACTCACTCTTAAATAAACCCATTCTTAATTGATAATAACCTATCATTCCTAATAACCTATCATTCCTCCAGCAACAAGTTGGCCACATTTAATTTCAGTGACAAATGCGAATAAATTTTGGTGGGTTCAGTTCAGTAAGTGAATATGTACAAATCTGTTGCATTGGTGTCTTCCAAGCTAGAGACACTTTGCTGACTTCAGAAAGTGAATGTAATGCTTTTTCCCCCTCTCTTTTCAAGTGAAAGCTGTGCTTAAAAAGAGGGAATATGGACCAAAGTACACAAAGAATAACTTCATCACTGGCGTCAGAGCAATAAGTGAATTTTGCCTGAAGTCCAGGTATGATCATCTCTCAGATTTTAAATTTGAATGAAATTCTCCCTAATGCATTTTTCGAAGTTGCAGCTTTACAAGTACCAATGGATGATGAAAAATACCACAAAGAAGAGGTACCAGATTTTCATCTCAGGATTGCTGTTATTTATCAATTCAGGAAGTTGCCAGACTGATGTTGCCAAGCATAAAGAGCTGCACCACTAAAAGAGAAGATTGTTCGGGTGTAATTCTTACGTAGGAAATCTAAACAAGGTTTCTTGAAAACCCGTAATTGTTTAACACGCTGCTGTATTGCTGGAGCTCTCAGACCTGTGATAGGTAATCATAATTTAGAACTTGAATACAGGCATCTTCTTGTTGCCTAATATTCTGGCACCAGTCTGTCCTGATCCCATCAACACTTCATCTGGATCATGCAATAGTGGCTTGATACAGTACCAGTGGTGCTGAAAGGGCTGAGAAGGCCTTAGACAAGAAGTTTTCTGAAATCGCTTGATTCCCATTCCGTTTTCTCTCCCCAGTCCCCTGTTCCAAGGTTGTTTCTCCTTTCAGTCATAGTAGACATTCATACAGGTTTTCCTTTCATGCACTTAGTTTGTAGAAGAAATTGGGTACTCACTGCAGGGCAAAACTGCCGTTTTGACTTCATCTTTATTTCCCAAACTCTGCTTGGCTTAGAGGCCTGGGGGAATAATGAACATCTGGGCTTGGCTTCAAGTTTGCTCAGCATATGCCTGCTCTTTTCAAGATTGTGAAAGGGGGAGAGAAGAACCAAGTGCTAAAACATGATGTCATGGAGGGTAGTGAGGAAATCTGGGTAGGGACTGTAGAGTTATTAGTTGTCATGTTCGCCGTTTCAATGTCTTTGATACATCGTAACGTTTCGCATGTCATTAGCTGGATGCGTGTTTCATCTTTTTCGGGAGGATGGGAGTAGTTATCTTTTGGCTTTGCTCTGGAATGTATTCACATTATCTACTGCGCTCAAGGTTACTTTCCCAGGCTAGCAACTCTGACGATTGCTAGCACCTGTGCCGGGCGGGGCTGTTACGAGGGAGGCGGGATACGTTTGCACCAAGGGTTTAAGTTTGTATTTGGCGCGCTTTTGCTCATTTTCAGCTTTCTCTGTATTTGCCTTTAGTTCCTTAATAAATCAGATTTCATATAGCAGCCTCTTATGAGTCTGAGTATTTGGGCTAGGGCAATCATTACATTAGTGCTGCAAAGTGAATCTGCCCAGTCTATAAGATCTAGGAGGGAGGTCCCCATTTCTGACGAAGTCCCACCACAAAGATTCTGTAGCGGGGCCTTCTCAGAAAAAAGTTGCCGTATATTATTTCCTCGCTAGTGAGTTTCTGTACTGTAAAGAAGTAAAAAACTAGACTCCAGGAGAGAAGATTTGGGGGGATGTTAGTTTTTTTAGGATCTATCTCTACTAGTTAGTGCTATTGTAACCTATATTAGTTATCACTGCTGAGTTGTCTTTAACCCTCGTTTTCTGTTGTAGTGTTCCCTGCTCAGAGCCATTTGGAGTAGAGTAGCATAGAAATATCATTGTTAAAGAAATAAACAGGGTAATGCAATTCGGCAAGTTGAGCAGGGTTGCATTCTTCACAGTTTGGTCAAAATATTTTTTTAAAATGTCCCAGTAAATGGCAAAGTACTTGGACACCAGTCCTTTCTTGTTCTTAATAGAAGAGTAACCTGCTTGTCATAATTGGGATCCTGTAAAATGGGTGCATGTCCCAGATGATGAACTTTGGCCGTCTTTATTTTCAGTGAATCTCTTTGTTTTTCTCTCTTTAAGAATTCTTTTCTGTCCTTCAACAGTGATCTTGACCAGCTTAGGAAAATCAAACGGCGAAGCCCTCATGATGATACCGAAGCTTTCACTGTGTTTTTGAGATCAGAAGTAGAAGCTAAGTAAGAGCTTCTTTGAAAAGGTTATCTTAAATAGAGATTTAATTTCTAATGCTTTCCTGTAGATTTCACAAGGTTTGCTAATTAAATAGTTAATTGGTTTTGACTTAATGTGATATACTAACAGAGTCAGTTAATCATGGTTTCTTCAGGTAAAAAAACTAGAGTTTAGAATCCAGGGTGCGGACCTATTGTTTTCACTTGTGGCTTAGTGGGAATGGGGCAATGTTTAATTTGTGTTTTCCCAGCTCTCTAACCAGTCACCAGATTAGGCAAGAATACTAAAAATAGAGGGGAAACAAATAGAAAAATCGCCAGAGAACTTCAGATAAACCATATAAACAATGCTTTTCTTGTTTGTTTGTTTTTTGACATGGTGCAATTAAGAGACAGCATGGCTCATGTTGTGACACAGCAGATTATACATCTGTTGTAGTCAGTAGGTACATTCTTGCTGTGTTGATGAAGGTATCCAAGGGGGGATGTTGAAGGTTTAATTGTCTTAAATCTGCCATGGTCCAGATATATTGCATTACAACTCCCAGCATTCTGAGAGATGCCATTTAAGACATCTGGATAGCAGCCTGTTGTAGAAGGCCTGCTTTAATCATAATGTGAGCTTGATTCAGGAGGACTAAAAATTTCTTTCAAAATCAGCAGGCTCTTCCTCTTCCTTTCTTTAGCTTGGATAATGTCATATTTCATTAACTCAGGTTAATGTCATATTTCTACATCCGTGTATTTAAAATTTCCAGAGAGTATGTCACATATTCCCCTTTTTCATAGTCAGAAGTATTGGTAAGTCTATTGACTGATGTATTACTTAGTAAAGTATCTGCTTTATCTATGAAAATAAATATTTATTTATTTGGCCCCCCTCCCGCTGGTAAAACAGATCTTTAGAAGTCTGGGGAAGCCCAGAGGCTCTTGCTCGAGAGAGAAAAAGGCGCAAAGAAGCTGAAAGAGAATACATGGAAAGTAAGTGTAAAATGCTTTTGGAAGTGCTTAATAGTTTTGATTGTGAAGGACATCCAGTGGTATATTTAATTAAGTTGTGTTTTTATCATGATTCTTTCTCTTGAACTGAAATTAGTCTTGTGTTGCCATCCTGAAGAATGTAATATGTAAGGTTTTTAAAAATGTTTCTACTTGTTATAGGGTGCAGAAACCCTGATACTGATTTTGACTGAACTATTTGCCAAATATATTTTTTGTGGAAAGAATCACTTTATTTTTAGATACACAACTTGGAGGTTGTAAAGAGATTGCTTACAAATCTGTAGATGACATGAATCTGGGAAGGATAAAAAGACAGAATCAAGATTGAAAAGCTGCTTTCCTCAATATGGTTGCTGCCCCCAGATGATCATGCTGGTTGGAGACTTCTGGAAGTCCACAGATTTGGAGGGTACCTTGGTTAGGAAAGGTTGCTCAAAATTATCTTAGCAGGTTGGCATGTGGAGCCTCAGCCAACAAGATGAAACTCAATGGAGATAAATGCAACATTTTTGCATTGATGTAAAATAAATCAAAGACAAAACTATAAGAAGTGGTGAAGCTTTGTTGGCAATGGTACATGTGAAAAAAGATCAAGTTGTCCAAGATCAGAAGTTCAGTTTGAGCCATCAAGACAATTGTAAGTTGTATTAGGAGAAAATAACACCCAGTTTGGAGTGTGGTATTACTAGTATGCTGAGGATACCAATTTTTACATTTCCATCCTGGGCTATGCTGGAAGTGCCACGGAGGCCTTGATCTGGTGCTTGAAGACTGGGAGGGACTTGATGGGATGGAATGGGTTCAGGACAAATCCCAAGTTGGAACTACTGTTTACTGAGAAGTCTTTTAGTTCTAGGACAGTTCCATCTTCAGCTATGGAAAAGGTGCCCCCTGAAGGAACAGGTATAGACTCACCACTCCTGCTAGATCAGCAAGTGTAGGCCTAGCCAGGAAAGCTTTTGTCCAGCTTTGCCCAGTGTACCAGTTGCAACCTTTCCTGGATTACCAGTTGCAACCTTTCCAGGCACCAGCTACCCTATCTCATACCCTTATCTTTCAGATTGCTGCTATTTGTTCTCCTTAGGGCTATCCTTGAAGGTGATTCAAAACTGCAACTGGCACAGAATGCAGTGACCCATGTTCTGACCAGAAAGAACTGGTTTATGGACTATCAGTAATTTTGCAGCAGCAGCACTGCTTACCAGTACGCTTCCAGATCCAATTTAAGGGGCTGGCTGTTATCTATAAAGCTCTCAATGGCTTGGAAACTTGTTCCATTAAGTACCAGCTGTTCCAGGTAGAATCTGCCTATCCAATATGTTCAGGCCAAGAGTTCATGCTGTAGATCAGGAGGCAAAGTGGCTGGGAGCTCAACAGCAAGCTTCCTTCATTGTAGCATGCACCCTCTGGAATAGCCTCTCCCCAGAAGTCAGGCTGGCCCCCTCCCTGTCTTCAGAAGACTAAAAACAGTGCTCTTCCAAAGATCCTTTGGTACAGGAGATGCCATGTAATTGGAAGCAGTTGCTTGGGGTGGGGTGGGGTGGAGTGGGGTTGGGTTGAGAAGATAGTAAGTAATTATGAGTGTTCTGAATTTGTATTTCATTAGCTATAAGCCTCTTAGAATCAGTTGGGTGGTATCCAATTATAAATAATAGTTCTTTTGTATTCTGCTCTGGTCTGGCTGCGTCTGAAGGATTGTGAGCTATCCTGTGCCAAAAAGTTCAAAAGGGACAGTTATGAAGTAGAGTGCATCCAGAACAGAGGGCCTCGGGTGGACATGGGGCTGTAACTCAAGGGAGGAAAACCTTGAACAATTGGGGTATTTAGCTTGGGACGGATAAGATTAAAAGAAGTCATGACAACTTCCTCCAATTTTTTGATGCCAGACTCCTCTTGTAACCCCAAGTCCAACATTGCAAGGGGAAGGATGCAGGGAATTTGATTAAACATTATAAGAACTGTAGAACTCTGCTACATGAATGCTGCTTCTCCTTAACTGAAGGTATTTAAGTTGATTTAAGTGGGATGGTCACTTTTCTCATCAGCAAAGATTTTGATTTTCCAGTTTACTTGACCATAGCAGCAGCAGCTGTGGTTGTAATTGTTGTTATTATTTCCATCTTTATGTGTTTTTTACAGAATTATTTAGAAGCCAGAAGTTGTTGAGGGAATACAGAAATTTCCAAGGAGAAACTAAGGTGAAAAAATATATTTTTATACATTGGTTGTGAGGGTCTATTTATGGCCCATTTCTAAGTGCTAGTAGTGATGTGTGCACCCTGGATAATTTTTATTGTTTCCACTGAGAATGTTTGTGGAATTTATTTTCTATCTCCAAATGATCACCCCTGCTTTTTCTTCCCCTGTTTGGCAAAAGTCATTTCCTCCCGTAGTTCTGATTTCAAAATTCCCAGAACAATTTTCTCCCTAGCTAGGGGGCAAGGTGGGTTACTTTCAGTTTAAATGATCTAAATCGCTAAATGCAGGCCTGGGCTCTGAAGTGAGGGGGTGTGTGTCAGATAGGCAACTTTTTCGACCTTTGCAGCATTAGATGTGAGGCAGTGGCCACACATGCCTACGTGAGATCATTGTCTGCATGCAGATGATTGATCCTCTGGGCTGCAGGGAAAAGCAGGCAGGGCTGCTTGGGGCTTTGCAAGTAGGACCACATGTGGTCTTACCTAAATCAAGCAGTGTTTTATACGGTCTCTTTTCCCAACGGAGTGTGTACTTTCCAGTCTTTCGGACTGATCTTAAGTTCAGCTCTCACCCTCTTTCTGTAGAAGTACGGTCATCCATTATGGACCTTTCTCCATTTGCTGTGGTTCCTTTCCATTTCTTTTGCATGGAATGACAAGCTTGTGTGTGGTGGAAAGAAAGACCTAGCAGAGTTTCCTTCCAGTGCTGTAAATAGTTGGGACTCGCCCATTGTAAATCATTGCTACTGTGCCTGTTAATCAGTTCATCTTCTAGGCTGATTTATTGAAAAAGAAACAGATGGTAGTATAGGCGTGGAGAACATTTAAGATGACTGGATGCAAAGTTTCATTGTTGGCGGTCAGGGAGAGTCATAGATTCTCCATCTTTGCTTGGTTGAGCTGGCAGAATCCATCTTAGAAGATCTATTCCTTGTAAGAAAGAATGTTTCTTCTAAGATGCTGGCTGCTGCTGTTTCTTCAGAACCATTGTCTTCAGATAATTATCTGATTTATTTTAATTGCTAATTAATTCACACTTGTTCAAACACTCTTGCTTAAAATAGGCAGTATCTGAAATCATATTTGTATAACGTTGCATTGTTTATAAAATGGAGAGAAGCGTGTAGTTTATTTTAAACTACATGCTTATGTCTTTAATTCAGCCACGCTCCCGCACATCAGCTATATTTCTGAGTGGACCAGGAAAAGTGGTGATGGTTGCTATTTGCATGTAAGTTTTCTTTTTTTCTCTAGGTGTATGTCTCTTAAACATAGACATTGAAAAGCTTAATTTATATGGGTGAAGACTGTTTTTACTGGGTTGTGACATATTGTGTAATTCTGTATTGAAAAGCAGAATTTTACTTTACAGAGAAAGCCCAGTGGTAAGATAGCAGTATTTATTTGTAAGTAAAAGGGATCAGAAAGCACCAAAGAATGGAGGACAGGTATATTTTCTGCAAATTATTGAGCCATTTTTTCATTGCTTTCATCTTATTCATTAAGAAAGTGCTTTCAGATATAGTCCGCACATGCTTGCAATCTTCTGATTACAAATCAGAGAAAGATCCAGTGCAGATGGAGACTTCCCAATTTCTGAACGCAAGGATTTTGGAAATCAGGAACAACTGTTGGCCGGTGCATTTCATGCTTCCTTCTCACATACAGTTTTGTTCTTTCCCTCACATAGTGTTGTCACGATGGTGCCCAGATATCTTTTCTTTTAACCTTATTCTGAAACCAATCTTGTGGTTATCTGGTTAAGACTGATGCAGACATAATGCCAAACTTGATAAACTATGGCAGATAGAAGGGAATTTGCACTCAGGAGGGAAATGGAAGCTGCAGTATATTTTCAGTCCCTAACTATGATTCAGAGGCTTTCACATGTGCACTGGACCCAGTCAAGATCTTGGTGCTTCTCACACTTATCTGCATCACCCCCACCTGCGTGGCTTTCTGAATCTCTTGGGTAGCTTGTCAATCCTATTCATCGGTTGTAAATCTAAGAGCAAGGATTGCAATGTTTATTTAAGCTTTGTGGAGTCTCGAAAAAAACTCTGGGTGTGTTGTTATCTCCTTGTGATGATTTTTTTCCCTTCCTTCCACAGAAATGGCTTGAATTTTTTCTTCAAACTTCTTGCTTGGGTTTACACAGGTTCTGCGAGCATGTTCTCTGAAGCCATACATTCCTTAGCAGATACTTGCAATCAAGTAAGTATGAGTTGCAGTTTTGTATTTCTCAGGTAGCTGATACGACGCAGTGAGTGGTTTACTTCCAAACTTTTGGACTTTTCAGTAGAAGAGAATATCCGTAGCTCGGGGTTGAACTGTGGAGTTCTTGGTGCTCTCTGAGCTGGGTTGTTGGCTTGCAGATGTTTCATTACCCAACTAGGTGGTGGTATCATTATCATCACTACTTTTGAACTTTTCATTTTTACGCCGGCTGAGCTTGGCATGGTATAAACTGAAAAGTGTGAGGCATACACTAGATGTATATTGTTGAACATGCAGGGATCACTTGCAAGGATCCACCAAAGGTAGAACTGCATCTTTGGACTGTAGCTCCATTCTGTGTCCCACGGTATATTCTTTTATTGTATTTATAGGCCGCAGATATGCCGGCTTGAGATTTGCCTCTAAGTTTCATTGGTAGGCAAAGTGGTACAATATGCTGATGAAGCAGGGGAAAAAGTGAGAGGAAGTGTGTAATTTTGGAGATCAGAGTCAGAAATGGCAGCATATCACAAAATGGTTTTGGTAGCACTGCATCAGGAAGAATCATAACACCCACAGTGCTCCTGATGCTACCTTGAGGACCTTAAAATTAAATCTTTGCCCAGAGTCTTGTGATATTATGGCTAACTTAGTATTCTTGCCCCAACTCTTACGATAATTTGATGATATTTTTTTTTGAGATTTTGACTGTTTTTCAAAGTAAGGTGGGTATGGCATCTGCATGACTGCTAGAAATTGGTAGACATTCGTGCAATTGCTTTGCTTCAGTGAAACTTTCTAAAATTAAACACTGAGTTGACACATTTTTGTTTGTAGCAAACTGAAATACAAGACGCTGAATAATTGGAGGTCTCTGCCCCATTTTATTTTCACATACAGGCCTTGCTTGCATTGGGAATCAGTCAGTCTGTGAGGATACCAGATCAAAGCCATCCGTAAGGAGTTTGAACCGTTTTCTTTTTCTTCTCATTCTGAAATCGTTGTTTTGTTCAGTTGACCGTAACCTTTTAAAAGCCCAAATCTGTCTTCTGTGTTTATCTTTTGGACGTTTAGCTGAAGCTCAGATTCAATACAATAGCTAGCAGTTTGAGAAAGTGAAGTTGACAGTTCTTGGTGCTTTAAGACAATATTTGGCAAACAGCAAGTTGTCAACTCTCTTCACCATGACCTTCTCCCTACTGTTTAAAATCGTTTCCATTGGCACTTCAGGACCCTTTTTTCCCAGAAAGCCTAACTTAGCCAAAGATAATCATAACTGAAGATGGAAGATTAACTTGCCCTTCCCCACGCGCTGTGATGCCTGTCTGGCTGCATAAAAAGAACACATTTATTGGAGCCCAGTTATTGGAAGCTTTCAGTTTATGAGCAGGGTTACTGCTTGGCATTTATGGTAATGTTCATTAAATCCATGCAGGAATGAAAACATCATCTCAAAGCGTGGTGTAAATCATAGGTAGATGACTAATCTGATGAAGCTAAAGCAGGATTAGAAAAGATTTGCTGTGTGTAAAATTGCATTAATAAAGAATCCATTTTCTGAGACTGGATTTGTTTTGAATGCCTGTCCCTTGTTCAATCCAATTGACTTCCAAACGCGATGTCAGTTGTGCTGTCTTCTCCTTCACTGAATCTTGTATAGCTGATCTTGAGAATCCTCCCTTGGCTCCCTGCCTGAGGGCTGCATGTCACCCGAGTGGCCCGGAGACAAAGAAAAGGGGCAGCTCCGCAGCCAAACTCTGCTTTCTGAGACTCCTTCCTTTGTCAAAGCAATGTTTTTTCCTCTCCCTCCAGGTATGGCTTCACAAACATGCGCTACATTGCATCCCTGATTAGCGGTGTTGGCATTTTCATGATGGGGGCAGGGCTTTCGTGGTATCATGGGATTATAGGTTTACTCAATCCTCAACCAATAGAATCTCTCCTTTGGGTAAGTTGAATTGTAACAGATTGTTTTAGCTGGATGGTCATGTGTGATAGTCATGAGATCAAGAGAATTTCAAGACAATAATGAGGCAAGGAAGTCTGCTGAGATGAGACTGTCTATGGAGCTATTTCTCTGTTTATAGATGAATGCGCAACATTTTATACACAGAGATTCTAGTCTTTCAGGCTCTTAAGCTTCTCAAACACCACATTCATTGGTGAGGAGAGTTCATAATCTGGCAAAACTTAGAGGTCTCAGGTTTTGCCAGTGATTTCCCATTACAGACATTATTTTTAATTGATGGCATTTTGAATAGCAGTAAACAAATGTATTATATCATCAAGTCTCTCTCACACACACAAACATAAAATTAACGTGTGCGTAGATAAATAGATAAGCACATGCACATATTCATTTATCCATTCATTGTCAGCCTTAATCAAGCCACTGTAGGATAAAGACCTCTTCATTAAAGGTTGTGGACCATAATCTACCATGCTGGTCCAGTGCAGGAAGGTAGATAGTGGTTTTCGACTTCCCAGGCTAGGGCTTAAAGAGAGGGACTGGCTTGCTTGGTGGTGTACAAATCCAGCAAAGAAAATAAAGTTAATATGTTGTGGGACAGCAAACAGCGTTAACATTTTCCATGGGTGTAAGCATACATTTTTCACTTTTTCACTATTGGCTTGAAAATATACAGAGGATAGCTGAATGTTTTCTTCTGTGGGGAAATGGAAAGGTAGGGTGCAGTACCCTTACCTTTCCCTCACTGAGGTTTAGCGCCTTCCTGTGGTTGGAAGAGAAAGTGAGGGATGGCCATCAGCATCAGCAGTGGGGCGTTAGCTAGTGTGGGAGTTGCAGCAGTTGTGTGGCAGCATCAGCCTGCACATGTCATCCTTTGTTCTCCCTTGTTTCTCCCCCAGAATCCTAGATTGAACTTGTGGGCCAGATCCATGCTTGAAGAGATTGTAATCTAGGGCAGTCTCAATTTCTTTTGGAAGAAGAGAGGGAAAATACTAAAGTTCTTCTTGATCTTGAATGTAATGTAATAGTGTTTATAATGTTACGATTGACCCTCAGAACTAGGAAACCATTAGTGCTGTATTGCACTATTAGGGGAAATAGTTCTTGTTTTAGGCTGTTTGGAGCGCAGAGTGCCACTTTAGATTTCTAAAGCTTGCTGACCAGAATGCAAAAATACGCAGAAAGGATTTAACCCAGGCTCAAGATGCAGAAGGTTATTTGTATGACCTGTACAGCTGCTTATTACACACCGCTAATTTCCTTTTTCTTTCCCCTATCTGTTATTTTTAGGCTTACTGTATTTTGGCAGGATCTTTGGTGTCAGAAGGAGGTACGTTACCTAGCAGAAAGATACGCCACTTCTTACCAGTATGCCGTTGTTTTCTAGATGAACTGAACATGGCTTAAGCTCTTATGGATATAAGCATTCTAACCTGTCAGAATGCTGTTGATTAATATCTAAGGATGAAAAAACTAACCAGAAAGATTAAAGGATTGTATGAGAATACATCCCAGTGATTGCCCAGTTGATCATTGATCTGGTTCAAGAAAGCTGACTCATGGTGAAGTCACTTTTCTCACAGCCTGATTGATTAGCACAATCTGTTGGCCAGTAGGAAATGGACTGTTACTTCCTTGATGCCAGGAGACCCAGTGAATTTCTAGAAAAGAAGGGGGTGAGGTGGAAGACTTTGTGTGAAGGAGGCAAACGAAGCCCTTGCCTCCAGCCCAGTGACTTGGGTAGCTCTCAGTGCCAGAAAGCTTTCCCAGTCCAGATTATGTTCAGTTGGTGTATACATGTGAGACATTCTGCCTGCATTGGCCCTCTTTTTTTTTTCTAGGCTTAAGCTGTGAGGGGAATTGCTTATGAAGCCAAAGTGGAATTGGCAGCCATGGAGAAATCCAAGGCTTATACCAGTAGAGAAAATTAATAGTAAGAAAATTCTTAGCTCTCAAACAGGCCATCTGAAAGCTTGAGAATGCTCAGTGGTCATGGAATAATGGAAGTCCGAGGAGGAGAAATGGAGCTTAGTGGCTTAAGTTCTACACAGCATCGTACTGCAGTATCTGGTCCAGTTGAAGTCTGCTGTGTGAAGTCTGCTGTTAGTAAGTGTGAACTTACTAACGAAGTCAGTGTGATTCAGTGCCCTAGAGGTTTATTTTGCCAGGTGGTATTGAAATATGGTGCTTATAACTGCCTTAAGCTTGATGTATAAAGCAAGAAGAAAGGATTCATTGGGATCTAATCCAACTAATTTTATGAGTTGCTGTACACTTCCGGCTTGAGTTCTCTAGTGTAGCTTTTGCATGGTTGTATAACAAGCTGCTTTGGAAACTGAGTAAATTAAAAGCAAAACAAAACAGCCTGTGATTTGGTAATTGGAGGCTGTTGATGAAAGAAAAGGTCATCTCTTGATGCAAAGAAATGCCCAGCTAGTTTTAGTTTATCTGGCAAACTCTGTGGGTTTCTGAAATCAGCCAACATCATTTGAAAGACATAGATTTCAGCAGCAAACAGCCGTTCATGGGAATGGCATGAGAAAGAAAGAAGCCATTCCACCAGCTTTCCCAAATTCATGGGCAACCTCCATTGGCTCTTTCAGTTTCACCAAGAATCCCATTGGAAGACTCTCAATCCTTGTAGAAGGCAGTCTAATGGCCTTGGATGTCAGTCATCGGGATGCATCTGAACTGGACTTTTGATTCCTATAAATCTGCAAGGAAGCACTGTAGAATAAGGAGTTCTGGTTCTTGATTAATAAATAGTTTAGTGACCTTGGATTTAGTCTGGTCTCCACCCACTCCAAGGAGTGAAGGAATGATTAGACAGAAAAACGATTGTGTTTCCTTTACTATAACTTTAGAAAATTTAAGACAGACATCTCATTTTAAAACTAAGTTGTTTGGAGAAAAGGGTAAAATCTCCCTTTCAGCGAAATACAATATTTTACTCATTTCAGAGCTCTTACTTTATGTCTATCATACGCTTTATGGTTGATAAGAATGCCAAAATTCCAGTTTTCATTGGTAACTTTTCTGCTTGTTTGTTTGTTTTAAATCTGTGTGGTGGGAATTTAAGAAGTTGTCTTGTCATCTCATTTAATGAAGTAATTCTGTTGATACTGTTCCAGCTACTCTCCTTGTAGCTATAAATGAAATTCGAAGGAGTGCTCGAGCCAAAGGATTATCGTTCTACCACTATGGTATGTATGTTTTAAGATGGTATGAATTTGCTCGTTTGTCAAAGGGCAGCCGCAACAGTTATTTTTTATGTGTTTTATTAATACTATCTATAATTTTTTCTCTACTGTTCCTTGAAATGTATTGCTAAGAAGGAAATGATTATTATGAAAGCTGCAATCCAGCATTAATAAACCATGAGAGTTGGCATTTATGTAAATATATTGGCCTGCATACGGCTCTCTGAAATTGTGTCAGTGTAATAATTTCTTCTTAATGTTCAGTTATTCAGGCTTGTGATCCCAGTACAAATGTAGTGTTGTTAGAAGACATGGCAGCAGTTCTGGGCGTGACGCTAGCTGCTACTTGTATGGGGCTGACCTCCCTAACCGGTGAGTGCTTGTATTAAGGGAAGGCTGGTGTGAATAAGCCAGGCTGAATTTTCATATACCGTCATAAACTGGAATCAGTTCCTACAGTTAGCAGAATCAGTTATAGTTTCTGTTTGGTTTGGTTTTTATATATGATTTTTATTGAGAAAAGGTTTCCTGCAGGATTAAGAACTATGGAAATGTAAAAAAAGATTAGAAGAAAGGAGGAGGTATGAAAAGTAAAAGAAAAAGCAAGAAACCGTGGAAATCACGGAAAGAAGAGAAAAGGGGAAAGAAAAAGAAAAATATCTGAGGAAGCAACTTCAAGTCTTTTTTGCAGATGATGATTGTTAACATCTCCACCCTCCCAAATTACATATCATGGTTCCCTTCTTCCCATAAACAACCCTTTTTAATCAGTAAATCCCAAGAGCATCAATTTTGTTGTCTGTTTTCAGCAAAAAGTCCATAAAGGGACTTTTCCAGTCTTTTATAAAAGTAGTTATTGTTCCTTCCCTAATCAGACAAGTCAGTTTGGCCATTTATAGTTTCTGTTTTGTTGAGCACTTCAAAGAAGCTCAGTGGTGTACAGAGGTTCAGTTGATCCATTTTTCTGGGTACCATTTCAGGGTGCAGATGACAGAATCCAAGTCAGTGGGAAAATGTATGTACCAAGGAAAGTAGGGTATCTGGGATGAAGCGAACTCTTGACTTGAACTAGAATCCTGCTCAGAAAGTTTTATTTTGCATGTTTGAATGCTGCTCCACGAAGCCTTATAAAGACCCTGTAAACACAGCAGTTAGAAACGTTTTTTTCATTTCACTTCAGTCAGTTGTATAAGGTGATTTTTTTTAAAAAATAGGCTTCCTTAGAAGTTTTCCATGGAAATGATTAGTAGCAGTCTCCATATGTGCCCTGTTGCACAGAAAGTGGAGAGAGTTCAATAAGGGAAGTAGGGCCATTCCTTTCAGCAATGCTGAGATGCTGGTTCTGTTGGGAACCTTGTGCCCAGAGGGTTTCCTTGGCCTAGTGGCAGCCTTGCCTTCAGGTAAAAATAATGGAAGGAGAGCCCCTTTATTGGCTGTACTGAAAGGCCGGTCCCCAAAGACTCCTCCACTTTGGAGCTTATACTGGCCTGCCTTTATCATCACTTACTGCATGTCAACTCCATCTGACTCACTGTTTATAAAACCCTTTCCAACACCTCCACTACAAGGTTTGCCTATCTGCCTTCTCCAAGCTGGCTTCTTCCGTGAGAAGGTCCTTGGACTAAGTGAAATCGCCAGATAATTGTGAAATAATTGTCTCAGAGACCAACTGTAACAATATTTCTTTGGGTGTTGACCATTGTTCCATCCCCTTGCTCCCTGGAGGATGTCTTAGCCTGGCATTCCCCACCTCGGTGCTCTCTAGATATTTGGGGCTGCCAAGATGGGGCTAGCTGGGAGTTCCGAGTTGCAGTTCCAAGCACCAAATTGGGATGGGTGTCTGTGCACACGTGTGAGAGACAGAGTGTCTGTGTCTGTATGCATGGTAAATCCATGCACTTTCTCAGGGTACTGTTTCAAGCTTCCCACAAAGAAGATTCTAGTCCAGAAAACACACAGCTTAATAAATAAATGCATTAGCCTTTAAAATGGCACACACTTATGCTGAAGTCATTTTTTCCTGGATGTGCTTGTAGGGTTGTTTAAGGAAAACAGAAGGCATGGGATTAGCCATGGGATAATGAATATCTTCCGACAGCAGAATATGAAAGAGATACTGAAGAATTTCCACTTGGGATATTCATTGGGTGACTCTTCTTTCTAGGTAACCCCTACTATGACAGCTTGGGCTCTCTGGGCGTGGGGACTTTGTTAGGAGTTGTATCAGCGTTCCTCATCTACACTAACACAGAAGCCCTGCTGGGCCGATCCATCCAGCCCGACCGGCTTCAGAGGCTGACTGAGTTGCTGGAGTGTGACCCTGCCGTGCGGTAAGAGGACTTGGTTGAAGACCCAGGTTGCCCAACTGTGAGGTGGTAACAACAGACCAGATACAGCTGGAGCAGCCCATTGAAAACGTGGAGGGGAAATTTTAAAGGGGAGGAGTGAGAATTCTTGTCCACATTTTCACTCTTGGATAGAAAACTTCTAATGGCTAGTTGTCTTTCTGCTTCCTCTCACCACCCTAATATTTATCTTAGAGCAATCCACGATGTTAAAGCTACAGATATGGGGATGAACAAAGTGAGATTCAAGGCGGAAGTAGACTTTGATGGACGGGTGGTCACTCGGTCTTACCTGGAGAAACAAGACATTGAGCAGCTACTACAAGTATGTTAAGTCAATGCGTTGCTTTTGACACTGTGTTTCTCGCATTCAGGGGCGCTGATTTTTCTTCTGTAGTCACACCTTATATGTGCAGTTCCTCCCATGTTTCCATAAACTAGGCTTGTGGATCTTCAAGCTGAATAGTGGGATAGAGAGGTTTTCTATGAACAAGTAAAAGACAAGAAAGCTTGAAATGGTGATGTTTCTTTAGAGTTCATTTCAACCTAAGTGTGGAAGGTTGACTATTGTGGTGCCTTAGGAGGTCCATGAACATTCTTGGTGAAAAAAAAGGAACTCAACAGAAAGCAGTCAGGTGGGCAGTTTTGAGAAGATTTTTGGGTGATCAACCTTTTCTTCAGCTCTGCAAATTCACGCTATAATGGGAACTGCCTGTTGGGGTATTTCAGCAAACAGAACTTCCCATAAGAAGCTACCAAAGGTTCTGCTTGTCCTTTTTCCCAGTTTGCATGAAACGGTTTTTCTTACTCAGAGAGAAACACATCCCTCACCTTTGTGCGGTAGACAACACAAAACATTGTTAATTCTGATGGCTATAAAACTCCTAAAGAAATTCTAGGTTATCTGGCAGATCCTCAGGTATTGTAGCAGTGCAGCTGTCAGTTTACAGCTTATGGAGCAGACCTCCAGGGTCTGGGGACCATTTCTGTTGTCACAAAACAAATGTAGAAGTGATGGTACACGTTACGAGAACACGAACTTTTTCCTTTCTTTCCAGAAGTCTGGTAAAATAGTATTTACAGGTTTGACACTGCTGCATTATAGAATCACCTGTACATTTACGTAGTTTTACAGAAACTCAGTGCTTTGATGATTTGATTTACCATAAATGAATACTTCTTACCAGATTTCAGCATTCTTATTTTAGGAGCTTTATGACAAATAATGGCCCCAGTTTATAGCTTGGGTGTCCTTCAGAACTGCTTTTCTGTTTCAGAAATAATTGCTGTCCTTGGTCTGTGCCATGCCCTCTGTTAAGAGTAGCGAATAAAACTTATTTTGAAGCCGTAGCATCCACTATGGATCATTGGTCTCTCTGACCTAGAGTGGAGCCCAGCAGAGTTCATTGGGAGTTACTCCCAGTATGAGTGTATAGTAGTTATACGTTTTGGATGTTCAGGATACCAGCATCCAGAGCATGTTGTTGTTGTTGTTTGTGCCTTCAAGTCAGTGTTGACTTCTGGCAACTGCCTGGAAATGTCAAGATTTTGGAAGTGGTTTGCCCTTGCCTGCTTCCTAGGGCTGAGAGAGAGTGACTGGCCCAGGGCCACCTTGTTGGCTTCATGGTTAAAGCAGGACTAGAATTCATGGTCTCCCAGTTTCTAGCCTGGTGCCTTAACCACTACACCAAGTTGGCTCTCTAGAGCATACTCTATCAAAAATTAAGCATATCTGATTTCCAGGGGGGACAGCTAAATGTACACTTAATTTTCCTATCAAAATAAGCTGTAAAAATGGGATCCTTCAGCTGAATCAGGCTTTGTATATTTAGTTCTGGCATGTGATCTTCAGCTCTTGCCTTCATATTTTGTTTACTATTGCCATATTTGAACTTTAGAAGAAGACATGGTAACATCTAAGAGTTGACTTCCATAATAGTAATATGACCAGGAGCCTTTGTAACTTGTATTTAAAACCCAAATCTATACAGATTCTGAAGTCTTCAGCAGGCATTGCCTGCCAAAATAAAAGCTGATCATTGCAGTTTACTTGAAAAAGTGGGGGGAAAGTGTTTGGGGTTATAAATATTAATTTTATAGATTAAGTCTCTAGACTGCATTCAGCCCCATAGGTTTGCATACCATATCAATCCCAGGATACTATCATACCAATTTTTTAATGTCGCTTCAATAGCTCACATGAGAAAAAGACTGGAGAGTAGTTCAAATAGTTAAAAAAATAAAAACTTTCTTTGCTAGACAATAATTGGGCTTTATAGTTTCTTCCTTCCAATCTTTTACACTTTTATCTTGTGGCAGGAGATCCAGCAGGTGAAAACTCTTGAAGATTTAGAAGCTTTCATGCTTAAACACGGGGAAAATATAATTGATGCTTTAGGAGCAGAAGTAGACAGGCTTGAAAAGGATCTCAAGGTAAGTATCAGCTGGCTGGTCAAACGCATGAGTAAATAAATGCGTGTTTGATAGTCACATGTTAATACGTTTTCTACTACAGATTAAGGTTACTATGGTAACTAATCATTTTGGCTGGTGAAGAGGTTGAATTTAATTATCCCCTTTTCAGGTGTTAACGGTTGCATTGCCTAAGGGAGGAACTTGCCTGAACTTGTTTTAGTTTCAGTTTCCCTTCTGTGTAGGCTTGCAGAGAGTATGCAGCTGAGAGAAATCTCTCCTCTCAGCAAACAGCCTTTAAATATGTTTGTTTTCTGTAAATAAAATTATTTTTCTAGAAATGCCTGGTGTGTGACTTTTCTGATCTCTCCTGGGCCAAATGCTTTCTAGCACTCTGCCAACATCACATTGGACTGAGAAAATGTATTTTGGGGCTCCAATAAGACAGCACGCATATTTTAAGGGAAGAAATCTCTCCAGATGGCATGGATGTTTTGTGGTATAATGTATTGGAAAATCGCCTTGCACAGTTGCCACAATGCATTACAAAGAACATCACATATTTGCATACCTCTGCGTCCCTGTCCACTTCTGTGGATCGCTAGATGAGGGCTCCCAAGGAGCAGCGGTTGGATTGTTGTCCTAGAAAGGGGTTTAGATGTTGTCAGCCATGAAGCTCATTCTGTGCTGTTGGATCAGTTCTAGTCTCTCAGCCTAATAGACCTCACAGTTGCAGTAAGTATAATGTAAGTTGTGCATGAAATATGTGTACTACTGTGAGCACCATGGAGGATGGATGAAGGGAGGAGTATAAAAAATAATCCATTTTGTATAGATACATAATTGATCCTTCCCTCAAAATGCTCTGAATAGTGTACATAGTTACTCCATTTATCTTTGTGAAGGGGTTGATCATGGCTAAGCCAAATCAACGAGTTGTGAACAAACCTCTTGAGTCAGGATCTCCTGAGACCAGATTCAGCCCTTAATTGTAAACTTCGATGTTTGCAATAAATGTGCAATATTCTTTTAAGCAAAATCAGTAGTAAAACAAGATTAATTTCATTTCAGAAACTGAATCCTGAATTACGGCATGTAGATCTGGAAATACTGTAGTCTTCATGGAATCAACTTCTTCAGATCTCTTCACTGGATTGGCTTCTTTGAGGATGGAGCAGCATCTGAAACTTCAGACTCAAAACATCACACCTTTTAAGTTCCCTGATTTTCGGGCTGATTGGGTTTTTCCAGACCAGTGATGGCTTTCTTTGAACTGGCTACCTAGAACAAGTGCTTACTGCCTCTTACCATGTGAATCTGTAGAACATTTGCAACTAGACACTTTAAATAAGTTATTGAAATGTCTGTTTTTGAAAATACATCCTATGTATTTGCTGCCCTATTTCAAGTGTTTTTAATCTGGTTTGCATAACCGGTCCCATTAATAAGGATTTCTTAAGAGATCCACCTGTGTTCCTTTGAAGACTGCATTGTTCCTAGAGTCAAATTGAGGAATTCTGGTTCTGTAGCCTTTTACCTATTCTTTTTCTTGTCTGAATTTGGTGGCTGAAACGTTTCCCCTTCTAGTGTCCTCCAGATGGTTTGAGATGGTCACTCCCAACCTGTAGCTCATGTTGTACATTAGCATTATGACCAGCAAAGTCGGTAGCTTTTACCCAGATGATCAGGACAGATTTTTGGAGACCCCCCCCCCAACCATGTGCATAGAAGCTGCAGATACTGGAGCTGTACCGGAGCAATTGTTGGATGCCAGCACTTGAGATAATGCAGTGGGTGGGCTGAAGATTTGGGGTCTCCCTCTCAAGGATCACAGTCATGTTTCTTTATCTGCGTGCTAATCTTCCAGCTGTTAACTTTGTGATATCAAAAGCTGAAACACGAAAACCATTTGTTACACCGCTTGGCTTGTTCTAAATTTCCATTGTATTTTCCTTTGTGTTATGCCGGATATTATTTTTTAAGAGATGCTGGAAGGAATATGGGAAAGAACTTTCCATGTGTTCTAACTCATGTTGAGACAGTACAGCATCCTTCTCCCAGCCTGGTGCCCTCCAAGTGTGTTGGACTTCAAGTACAAGGATTCCCAGCCAGTGTGGGAGTTGTAGTGTAGCACATTTGGAGAGCACTAGATTGAGGAAGGTTGTTCTATATAAAGATATGTAATAAATGCTAGTTCTACACCCTCAGGATGACTTTGGACTTGCGCTTCTCAAAACACTGCATTGTGTTTGAGGTTGAATGGTATTTTGAAAGCAATGCCTGATAACTTAATATATCTGATGTTTAAAAAAAGATTTAAAATCATACTTAAATGGCACCAAGCACCATGTCTGGATCTCATCTCAAATGTTGAATGTACTTGTAATTGGTACAGTTTGCAAATGGCAGATGCAGCCTGATATGAAATTTTCTCCTGGGGAGTATCACGGTTATACCGAATGTACCAGCTGTTTTGGGTAATCTGAAGAAGAGAAGCCATAGTCTGGGCATCAGATGTAGTGCACGGCGGGAGCTTTGAAGAAGTTGAGATCCAAACTGCAAATGCTTCAGCTTGGCAGACCTTGAGCTAAATGGATAAATGGGGCTGGTTTACACATGCATTCACACTACTTGCTTGGTACTTGATATATGAACAGGCCGCCTGATAGGGTGAGGTGGTGTTTGTGTGCAGCATTGAAACTATAAAGCTCATTCATAGAAGAAATCACAGAGGGCTGTTGCCATGTGACAAATGTACACATGTAGGGCAGTTCCCTGTAATCGAAACATCAATGGTAAGCTTGCAAAAGAAGCTTAAATATTTTATGCACTTTATCAACATACTGGAGTTTCTTCCTGAGAAGTCTTTGGCCTGAAGCAAAGACTTCTTTGTGATGCAAAGTGCACTTGGCTCTGTGAACATAGATTTTCAACCCTGTTATAAAAAGCAGTGGCGCAAATTATGTGTGGAGACCAAAATGTGCCAGCATTGGCTTAGTATGAAAAAATGACTTCCTGAATTAATAGCATTTTGACATTTCTATGCATGACTGAATGTAGTGATGCTATTTTTTTAAGTTTCAGGAAAACAAGTTGTACATAATGTAATTAGTGTCTACCGATAAACTTTGTTCTGTACATTTAGAACTAAAGGAATATCTCCTCCTTTTTAGTCTTGATGGGGGAAATTTCAGTGTTTAATTGCAGCTGGGTTCCCACAACCATGTTCTAAGTCTCTTTTTCTTAATTCTGCTTACGTCAACCACACAACTGAGTGTGTGCACAAAGAGACATCTTTGTGCGCACACTTGGTGGACAAAGAAGATGTGTCTGGTGGGTTTGGTTTTGTGGTTCCTGATCATCCATGATGGAGAGTAGAAAGTCTGCTGAAGCTCTGTGCCATTAAGAGCCCTTGCAGAGCTCTGTCTGAAGAGCAGGACTGGAATGGTCATTTTAAGTGAGACCATTTCTATGTAAATAGGACTGCAAGCTTTCGGCTGACCAGAAATTTCCTCTTGTCAAATGGATAAGAAAACCCTTTGGTGTCCCAAGTTAGGGGATATAGGTAGGTGCGCATAGGCAGATTAGTGTGAATTCTAGGAAGTGGTGACTTTGGATACCTTTTATCTATAGCAGTGTTTCTCAGCCTTGGCAACTATAAGATGTGGGGACTTCAACTCTCAGAATTCCCCAGCCAGCCATGAAGTCCCCACATCTTAAAATTGCCAAGGTTGAGAAACTGATCTACAGGCTTGCTTTGGCTTTATCTTGGATTGATAATACAGCTGCAAACACAGTTATTACATATGTGTACCAAAAAGCTAGACTTTAAAAGCAAGATGGAAATATTTGCATAAAATTACAACTTTGGTACGTCAGGAATTCTGTCCTGGAATCAGAACTTTTTTTCTACATTATTTTCTTTCTCCCAGACTGTGAAATTTAATTCAGGTGGCTCTAAAATGCTGAGAATAGTTCTCCTTGGGGTGGGGTAGGGGCATGCCTGAAGGCTGATCTACAGAAATGCTAGGGAGGGATTCAGTTCTGAGACTGATAGAGCCACAGCCAAGCAATGAGTAGTTTTATCATCTCGTGAAAGAAAGCCTTCCCTGGTCCATGTTGGATTATGTAGGTTCAATACATTTTTTGTTGTTACCACCTCAACCTGGGAAGAAGAGCTTTGAAAGGCTTTCATTGGTCATTGTTTTGGGATTGTCTTGTTCAGTATGTTCTCTGATGTCACCGCTGGGTAAATGCTCTGATCCACAGATCCTAACTTGCAGCAGCGGTTTGCGTCCAGCTGTACTTGAGAATCTTTACAAAAAAATTATTTACTGGGAAAGATGCCTGATGCTAGATTAGAAGGACTTTAATGGAAAGTTTGTCAAACACTGGTTTGAGTGCAATATGGCTGACTCTTTCCTATTCATCACTCCTTTGACATGTACATGTAATTTTAAGGCTTTCAAATCAGCATTTCCATCTGGATTAAATTTAAACAGGTGTGGGGATAGGCATGTGGCAGTGCAAAAACTGTTCAGCCCAAAGGAATTATGTGAAAGTGAAGCATTGCTAATAAGAGCTAGGAGTCAACAATTACACGTTGCAGCCAGTTTGGTCTAGTGGTTAAGGTGTTGGCCTAGAAACCAGGAGACAGTGAGTTCTAGTCCCGCCTTAGGGATGAAAGCTGGCTGGGTGACTTTGGGCCAGTCCCTCTCTCTCAGCCCAACTCACCTCACAGGGTGGTGGTTGTGGGGAAAAGAGGAGGAGGAAGGAGTATTAGGTATGTTATTTATACAAATAATAAAGGCAGGATAAAAATAAAATAATGTTGGAAACTTGCTTTCAAAAGAAAAAGATACCCAGGAGCTGCTTTAGCTAAGATTAAACCATTTATGATTGGAGCTGGACTCAGGGTATGTCCCCACAATTTTTTGTTATGACTGCAGAAATCATATTTTGAAAAACTTTGGCTAAATGCATGAATCTTGTCTAAACATGTTTTGAATTGTCATTTAGAATACAAGTGTGTGCAGTACTAGAATCTTTGGAAGCCAATTGCAGCTGATTGTGGTCATGTAAAAGCCCTGTGTACTTACATCTTCCTTCTTTCAAGGAGCAGTGATTTAAACAAACTTCTTGAGTTGCCAAAGACCATGTATTCCTCCAGTTTAATTTTGAATATTGTGATTGTAATCAAAACCAGACTGATAAGTGTTACGTTTTTGATTTATTTCATTAGAGTTTCAAATGATGGAGATGTCTTACTGTGGAACCCCCCACCCCCAAACTATCTAGTCTTTCTTTGTCTCTTTTTATATACCAAAATAGGGCAATCGAGTCAAATTTTACAATATGCAGTACTGTTTTAGTCAAACTTCAGTTGCTCTACTAAATGAATGCACGTTGGTTTTCTTAAAATAAAATGGTTGACTTTCAGATTTCTTTTAAAAATGACATTGAGTGGCAATCCGATGTGTTTGACATTGTTTTTTTGTGGAAGTCCACTTTCCAGGTGTCTGTACTGGAGCAATATCATTCAGATATGTTTAAGCATAAATCCAGTCTGCTTTAGTTGACCTCTGGAGAGAAGCGATGCTGCTGTTTGATACTGTAGTGTTAAATATGAGCCTCCTTGACTCATACAGCTGTTTGTGTCCCATTTTTCTATCTCCTTGTCTTGTCTGAAATTATTATACCACAAACAGATGTTCTACGCCTGACTTGGGAATCTGGCTTGAAGAGATGGAAGTAAGGTTACAGTCCAGCTACCGGGGTCTCTGACTGTTGGGCCAGGCTGTCTAGGTTGGATTAGAGCTGAAATGGAAACATGCTGGGCACCAGGTTACTGACCTCAACCTGAACCATAGCAAAATTTATGGAAGGCTGAATAAATAGATTCTTTCCGTTCTAAAATGGAATGGTCCTTTATGGTAGTTTTTCATAAAATATCAAAGCCAATGGACATTTTTTGACTTCACAGGTTTAAATATTTGCCTTTATTATTTTTTGTTCTTGTCACCTTAACATTTAAGAACCCTCTGTGTTTTTATGTCTTGTTCACTTCATAAGCCCTTACAGTTTTGTTTTCTGCCCTAAGGCTACTGCTGAGTTGTAATTTCAGAGTGACAGGAGAGGAAAATTATTAAATATATAATTGAATGGAGAGGTCATTTTAAAAAATGCATTATTGCTTAAATGGCTCAGACCAGTTTATATTAAAATTTGAATCATTTAAATATTCAAAAAATAGATTTCAATCAACATAAAGCTCTTGATTAAACCATTTAAAACTCCTCCATATTGTTAAAACCATGCTGAAAAGATGGGTCTTGAAGGCTCTCTTGAAGGCCTCTAAAGATGGTGGATCTTTGCTAATCTACAAGGAACATGTTGGCAACTGAAGGGTGATTATTGAGAAGGCCCAGTCCCAAGTTTCCACCAGATGAGCTGATGATACCCAAGGATGGGCCTCTCCTAACAGTTATAATGAGCTATGGGAAATGTGCAGAGGAAGTCATTCTTTGTCAGCTGTGGAGGCTTTTAAAGGTATTAACCAGGACTTTCTATTTTGCCTGGAAAAATACGAGTTGCTAGTGTAACTATTTAGGAGCAGTATGAGATCTGGGTGCTCCATTTTGAATTACATTTCTAAACTACTTTCAAAGACAGCCCTACATAGAATTCATTGGAATGGTCTAGTCTGGAGAATACCACATGATGTACCGTTTTCAGGTGATTCTTCTCAAGAAAAGGATAGGGCAGTATTAAGCTGATGAAATATGCTTCTGAACATATCCTCAACCTGAGACACCAGCATGAAACTAAGATCCAAGAGTCCTCCCATACTGCAGACTTGCTCTTTCTGGAGGAGTGCAACCCCAACCAGACCAGGAGAATCCCCCAGATTGTAACCCCATACAATCAGCCTCTTTGCCGTGCTTGGATTCAAGTTCTACTTACTAAATCATCTTCAGCCCAATCCTGCCTGTGGGTAGGCATTTAGGCAGTTTACTCTTACCTGGGAACTATGACACAGAGAAACAGATCTGAGTGCCATCAGTACATGGATAACTTCCCAAGACTTAACCCAGCAGTGTCATGAAAAGGTTAAAAAGCATTGGACATAGAATGGGCCTCTGACGGACTTCACAACTTCACGTAATAGCTTCTCCCCTGTGGAGCAGCCACCCCCAAGCACCACCACCAGATATCTACCCAAGAAATATGAATGGAACTAGTGCCTTCTGTTGCCAAACTCCTCAGGTGATCCATAACAGAATTATAATCAATAGTGAAGAAAGCCACCCAAAACATTAAAAACAACCACTCTGACATTCAATTGGTAAAGGCCATTTTTCATATCAATGAAGGCCATCTCAACCCAAACAGCCAGTCTGAAAAAGAGTCTAGATAGTTCATTTTAGCCTGAAGCTGATCAGCCACTACTTTATCATTTTGCTTTACCATAGGAGTTGAGAGACTGACAATTATCCTCACTAAAAGATCCAGGGTAGCCCTCTTAAGAATAAGGAGACAACCCACCCTCTATGAGATATTAATGTAATTAAGTAGGCCAGTTTCAAAAATCTCTTTGCACTAGCCATGTTGTCAGCCCCACCAGATAAACCACACCAAGAATCAACCCCACAGGAAGGCTAAGACTATTATTATTGAGAGTGGTTATAGTAACAATCTTGCAAGTCTGATTGTGCTGTGCCTCCTCCCATGTGAATTAGGGAGGTGTCTCTCTCAGTCTCTTACACATACTTTCTGCTTGTTTTGGACTTAAGCTATGTGTTTCTCATAACTTTGATAAAAGATCTGGAACATCTTCCCCCTGAGATGAGGTTGGTCCCCACTCTTCTGGCCTTCAGGAAGAGCATCAAGACCTGGCTCTGCCAACTAGCTTGGGGATTGAAGAGTAGTAGGCAGCCCTGGGGATGGCTGGTGGCTTAAGATGCTCTCTCTGCCTTTTAGTTTCCCTCTTTTATCTTCTATTTTTTTGTACTTTTTCTATTTTTATAATGGTTTTATAATGTTTATTTGTAAGCTGTCCAGAGTCACACTTATTGTGAGATGGGCAGTGTATAAATTCAATAATAAATAATTAAAAAATAAATGTTTAGGAGGAGTCCAGGAAAAATCTCTGGTCTGGGTACCCACCAGGGCATCAACAAAATTATAGGTACCACCAACTGCAAAACCATCCAAGACAACTTGGAATCTCCTGGAATCAGCAGACCTTTTCAAGCAGGTCATTGGGTGACATCCCCTCCCACCCCACCAACTAAGCAACCAGCTGTGTATTTTCAAAGCACAACAGCCCAGATGTTTGCTACTCATTGCATATAAAAGTTCAGTTTAGCATCATACAATGACTTCTTGATACATAGCATTTTGTATACAAACATACACCAGATAGGCATTGCAGCAGAGACTAACTTTTTATTGTGCATTGTTATGCAACCGAACAAATGGACTGAAAGCATGTACTAATCAAAACCCACTATTTAAATAAGCACCACCACCCAAAATAGTAAATTCTAGTAACAAAGGTTTCTTTATAATTAAAAAATATCACTGTTTTAAAAAAAATTGCTTAAACTTTCTATGTTACTTCCTGAAAAGAAAGGTGTGGCTTGATGTCATTTAGGAAACCATTCACATAGGCTATAGAAATTTTCACCAAAACATACTAGGCTATATTACATTTTCACTTTGTACAGAATAAGGTTTTTGTCTACCCCTAAGTTGTGATATACCTTACACCAGACAAATTGTTAATATAATTAACTTACACTTTAACAATAAAAAATATTGGGAGGCATGAGTTCTTGGTCACAGTATCCACTAATATTTCATCCTAGAAAATGGAATGAAGGCAGGTTGGCACTGATCCGTGTGCAGTCATGGTATGTGTTGAAAAAATTGCTACAAAAATGAGAGGAAGTGTCTGTGATCAGAGAGAATAAGGCAATGGTGTCCTTCCTAAAAGGGCATTGGAACTGTAGAACAGATTTCATTGCAGTTGGTTATAAATGCACTAGAACCTGCAATTATACTGACCACCATTTTATTCTCTGGGGTTCAAACCCTCTATGGGAATTGTACTCATGGACCTTTGCCCTGGAGAGGACTACTTGCAATGCATGAGCTTTAGGAGCTACCCAGGTTCTGGTGCTCAGCAGTTGAACCCCATTGAATAATATCTGGATCCCTACATCTAATGAGTCTCAAACTGGACAAAACTGGTCACGTAGGGCCTGCCTCAGGTGCCCAGTGTAATTGTAAACACCACACAGGATATAGACTGTATAAAAACCGAGAAATCTCCCCCCTCCAAGGCGTGGTGGCAGTGGATGTTATGTAAGACCCATACACAGGGGCAGAATGTAACACAACATCCGTATCTCTGATTGTGAGAGTTTAAGGGAAGGTGGACTGTATCTACCATTCTGAAGGAACCTGCAGTATAATGCTTGGACCCTCGGGCACCTTGGTTGGGGGACATGGTGGTGGTGCCAAGAGCAGAAGAAAGAAATTGCTCCCAGGAGCTGCTTATGATATTAAGGTTCTAGTGAGACAGCCCAAAGAGGATGTGGCACCCTGAAGAGAAGGCAGCATCTGGCCCAGTTGAGGTAAACTTACTATCAGTAACATTTAAACACACAAAAACAAGCAAGGTGCTCAATCATTGTAACAATATTTGGCTGAGTCGTGAAGATCTTCACACAAGCTGCAGATGAGCGGCTTTGGCATTTGAACTGGAAACAGAAAGAACCTAGATTGTGTCTCTCCATTAGCAATTCCCTGCCCTTGGAGAATCTGAGTAGGTAGAATCTTGAGATGGTGGAGGAAAACATCTAGCCTTTCTTCTCCTGTTGTATGTTCATTGTGTATGCACACTAAACTTTTTTTCAAGGAAAGAATTCAGCCATGTTTGTCCTCTGAAGGTCACAGCTTGTCCTTGCCTTGTTATGCCCCATTCACACATTCTTGTAAACAGCCATTCTTTGAGTCAGGGCTGTCCACAGGGTATGGTCAAAAACATCAAGATAGTGGCCAGGACGCTGCAATCAAAGCTCTACCTTTTTTTTTATGTGCATGGCAGCATCTGTGATGCACATAAAAGTGGGCAGAGCTTTGATCGCAAGGTCATGGCTGCATTTGATTTTTTGACCACACCCTGTAGACACCTCTGCTCTGAGTTTTCTCTGTCTCCAAATAAATATTTTTCAGGTCGACCATGGTTACAAGAGGCTGTGTAGTAAATTATATAAAAATAGAAAAGTGTGACTAGTAATAGCAGTAGACCTATTTGTAATGTTGCCTTAAGTCCTTAACAGAGCAATACTGTATTGGGTCACTCAAAAGCAAGCCCGACTGATTTCATTTGATGAGTAGGTGTGAGACTGAAGCCAGAGTGAATACCAGTGACAGAAAATAAAATCTGGCAAGTAGAAGTAAGCATTGATTTCATGTGCCCCCCTACAACTTACGGGCTTGGGAAGCAATTTAAATTTGGAGCAAGAATTTACACCTTGGTATAGCAGAGGCTTTACACCAGATAAACCAGCCATATCACACCCTGGCCCACAGCAGGTTTAGAGAAGCTATCAAAGAGCAGTTGATATATTTAAATATTAACAATCAGGTTAACAGATCAGTTTCTAGTACTGTATTTGTGAAGAGCTGAAATTAAGTGGGTTGATGGATGTAACAGGAACTGCCTTTCATGACTAAGTTCTGAAACTACAGGTTCTAAATCTGAAGTTCTCCTGCAACTAAGGCAAAAATTTCAAACTTTCTGGAATCCCAGGCAGGCTTTGGTTTATTTGATAGGATTCCGTGGCCTTTTTTCTATAGTGGTTCTTCAACATTTAGCAATTTTATATGCCGTGTAAACACATGCAAGGGTATTGCTCAAACTTTGTAACTGCTTACTGGGAGCAACAGCATTCTAGTGTGTCCAAACTAAGGGCATAAAAGCTACTGTAGCATAGTCTCCCTGGTGCTGTACTGGCAATATTAGAAGATCCATGTTCCATATTGGGCCACAACTCCAGTTTCCAGGAAAACAAGAAAAAGGGTCTATTTTTTTTCCCCACATTGCTCAAGCCAGGTGGAGGCACATAATGCTAGGTAAGACTCAGATGTAAGGGTCAATTTTACCTTTGCCTTATCTGTTTTGCCTAGAAATAAGGTCAACCCTTGGTCATATCAATAAACAGATGGTCAAGCAATTCCACCAGGATTGTGTAAAGCAGTGGTTGCTTCCCGTGCTAGTGTTCCTTGCCCTCAGGGAAGAAGCAATTTGCTAGTAATTGATAGTCCTTCCCTTTGACCTGGAGCCATGTGGTATTCTTATAAAGGTGGCAATAAGGCTAGAACCCACAGAAGTTGTATCCATGCTATATTTTATAACCTATCATTGGAGCCAAGCTAGGAACCTGAAGTAACTTCCTATTAAATCAGAGCCAGGTTTAACCATTGCTTTAGCAAATCCCATCTGCTATTGCTTTAGTGAGGTCTTCCCTACGAAGCTTGATGGGCTTAATTCAAATGGAATGTACTTGACACTATACACAAACGTTGGAATTCACACAGCTTATACAAAAATGCATTACATGACATTGTACAGTGCATTCTATTAGACACATTTCACCAGATAGACGGGCAAGAGTCATCACAGGAAATGTACACCACTAAGGTCTACACCACAGAAGTAATGTGGTATTTGAGGTATTTGTCACATACAACACAAAACAGCTAGAACAGAAATGCTGCAACTTTGGAAGAATTGACATATTCATTTTTGTATATGGGCTTCCTTGTGGCCTTGATGTTCTACTGATTATTAGCAGCTTTGATTTAGAAACACATGAGGGGGGAAAAAAACCCCTCAAATTATATTCAGATGTAAAGATGATGTTCCAAACAAAGTTTTAAAGAATGGAGGGATTAAAAGTCAAGCTCCTTCCATTCCTAATGATTTAAATGGAAATGAGTTTGGCAGGAAGTTGCAACCAATCAGGCTTCCAAGCACAAACCTCTCCTTTAGGAGTAAGTGTCGCTATATTCAACGGGTCTGACATCCAGTGAGACATCCAGAGGATTGCACTGCAAAAATAACTCTTTTTTTCCGGTTTTGGATCATGCTCTTCCAACTTCGAAAAAAACAAAAATCCAAAACACACTTTTAAAAAACATGTTTTAATCATGTATTATTTACAGTTAGAAAGGGACTGCTACAGGGGGTGTAAGGGAGAACCATAGTGGCATAGTGGTTAAGGCACCAGGCTAGAAGCCGGGAGACTGTGAGTTCTAGTCCTGCCTTAGGCACAAAGCCAGCTGGGTGACCTTGGGCCAGTCCCTCTCTCCCAGCCCCAGGAAGGAGGCAATGGCAAACCACTTCTGAAACCTTGCCAAGAAAACTGCAGGGACAAGTCCAGGCAGTCGCCAGGAGTCAGCACTGACTCAAAGGCGCGCACACACACACAATGGGCATTAAAGCAAATTTTCTCCATTTAGGCACACCTGCAGAAGACTAGGATGCAGAGTGTCTGTAGCTGTTGCTCTTCTTGTTCTAGCCAACATGGCCAAAGAGGAGGGAGACTGAGAATCTCAGTTAGCATCTCCTGGAGGGCCACAGGCTTCCAAACTTACTAGGAGATTGTCTTAATACTCAAGAGTGATAGTGATATTGTTTCTCTCAGTCATCATACTTTCTTCCCCCAAATGAAGGGGTGAAGCTAACAGTCCCAGCTGATGCTATATGGATGATATCCCAAGGGCTTTGGGCCACTTGGCCATTTTCCTTGTGTGAATGGGCTTTTAATCTCACCTTGCTTCTTGTGCAGACTTGCTCCTCAATAAAGATCATGTCATAAAAGGGATCTACTGTACTCTCTTGAATGTGAGCTGTCTCGAGGTCTGCTAATTTGCCAAGATGGTTGTAGTTTAAATACTGCAGAGTCTCAAAGCAACTCATGCAATACTCCAGAGGATTGGAAGCTAACAGGATGTGAAATTATGTTGATCTGCACAACCCATACTTTACTGTTCGTTAGACTTCTACCCTGTCTTTTCTCCAAGAGTGCAAGGCAGCCCTGTGGGGATATCCCTGTATTCCATCCCCGTAACAGCCGATCTGTGAGGTCAAGTTGGGCTGAAAGAGCTCCAGTGGCCCAAAATCACCCAGTAGATTTCCATGGTTCAGGATGGACCTGAACCTGGGTGACTCCAGTTCTAATCCAACATCTTAATCACAAGACCACATTGTTTCTCCTAGCTAGTCTAGCCTCTCTCTTGGTCTGGCTGGCATCCACAGGCTGTTGTGATGTTGGGACAAGCCAAGGATATATTCCTTTTATGCTCTCAAGGGTAACAGATCAATTTGGTCGACTGTGCATTTCCCTACTCTCGTGTCAATGCTAGCACATGGCTGTGAGATGGATAAGCATGCCTCCAGGGCAGCCATCATCCTAATTTCCAGATCCCTATTGGCACTATATAATTAGGCTTCACATGTTTGGTGGACATTGTTTTGCCCTGGAAGACAGAAAAACTGATGGAATAAATAAAACAGTGCAATGTGGCAAAGGAAATGTTTTTCCAGTGTTGTGTCTTTCACAACAGATGGGGAAACTTGATCAGCCAGACCTCACTTAGGCTCCAAAAGGTGCCCTGTCCATTCTCTCTTTCCTGCTGCCATTCACAACCTCCACCAAAATGCCCCATTGAAGGTCTAGAAGACCCTTGAGAAGGGTGAAGGGGCTGCAGCAGCAGCAAGGAGAAGTCAGTGGTCCAGCAGAAGACGGCCTTTCTCTGAGCACAGGCCGGCAGTGAGATCCAAATCATCCCCAAAGAGGAAGAAGCTGAAAAATGCTTCTCTCAAGAGTAAGGAGATTACTCTAATTTTTAACGTGACAATTAAAGAAAAGGAATCAACTTTTTGACTTAATACTGCAAGAGCTTGTATAGCTTAAAATATGCTCATTTATTTATTCAAGAAGACAAGATTCCCCCACCCCTGCCAATGATTAATATTTAAAATAGGTGGTCATCTTAGATTCAAAGTGAATACAGTAATGGAAGTAGATGATCTTCCCCCATCTCACGTTTCTTTATAATGTTATATTCAGGATTGTTTTCCTTGTGGGTAAACGTGGACCCTTCGTTTAGCTTGCCTTTTAGCTTTAACTTGTACAGATGGTCTTTAAACGGAGTCAGTTAGTACCACAGGGATCGTATTTTCTTGTTTAGGGAAGCAGCGTAACAGCTCCGGTCTTTTAGTTTCAGCTGACAAGAAACAGGAATGAGTGACGGAAGCAAGTAAAAAGTCCTCTTTTTTTTGTTAACGATTGCTCTCCACTCAAGAGGCCTTTGCTTGGCTCTTGGTCAATGAGAAAGAGTCAATGACTTTCTTTACTCACTAAATCAGTTGTCTCCCAGGGCTGCAAGTACAACTGCATGCGGTGGTGATTGTGCAAAGAAAAAAGAATGACAAAGGGATGGTACAAGCAAAACCATGATTGCATATACAGGTAGTCCTCACTTAACGACCACAATCGGACCGGAATTTTGGTTGCTAAGTGAAGCGGTCATTAAGCAAATCTTACCCAAATTTACGATCTTTTTTTGCAGCGGTTGTTAAGCGAATCACTGCCGGTGTTAAGTAAACCATGTGATCAATAAGCAGATCATGCAGTTCCCCATTGATTTTGCTTCCCAGAAGCTGGCCAGGAAGGTTGAGAATGGCAATCACGTAACCATGGGACACTGTGGTGGTCATAAATGTGAACTGGTTGTCAAGTGCCCAAATTGTGATCACGTGACCATGGGGACGCTGCAACAGTTGTATGTGTGAGGACTGGCCGTCAGTTTTTTCAGCACGGTGGTAAATCTAAGCATCACTAAATGAAAGGTTCTTAAGTGAGGACTACCTGTAATGACATCAGGAGAGGAAGCCTGCAGCATAACGCACGCTTTCTCTTAACAATGCTTTGATTTACTAATGCAAGCCTGCTGGAATTGGGGAAAATTCAAGCTATTTTTGAAGTCAAAAATAAACACAAATGTTGACTATAGATAAGTAAATAAAACTCTCAGAACAAAACAGATTCCCCACCCCCCATCCCTGGGTCTGTACTCCTGATTTTGATATCTTTCAGTTACAGTGAGATGTAAATACCCCACATTTCTAGTCAATTGTAAAGAGCTTCTGTTGTTTGGTTTCAGAAATGCACATAACTCAAACTAAATGGAAAAGGAGAAAGATTGTGGGTTTGGCTGTCCTGGTGATGAAATGAGAGGGTTTTCAATGAGAAATCAGTTTTCAACATTCAGGCTAGTTCATCCAAGCAGCAAGTGAGATGCAGACCCCTGAAGGAACTGCTGCAGACTTGCAGAACCAATAATATGAATAACTGAGAAAAAGGAAGAATAGATTCTTCCATGTTTAAAAAAACCTGAGGGTGGGAATACAGTAAAAAATGCTACTGCTCATAAACAGGTTACCTCCTTATTTGCTTGCAAGACTAGATTTTAGACCAGCTTTCCACAGTCTGGTGTCCATGACAGCAAAACCACACTCTCTGGAAGATGATGGGAATTGTCGCTCAGCACATTTGGCTGGGGAAGGCTACTTTACACACACTGCCTTGGACAAAACTGAACCTTCAACATGCTTTGGATTCTTAAGTCACATTAAAACAGAACACTGAACACACTGTCTCTGTCTTTTGCTTGTATATCTGTGTGGCTCTCCTTCTTTCCTGCCTTCAGTCTCCAGAGCCATCATGGATGCCTCTACTGAAGAGGTCGTCATGGGAACTATGTTGATCAATCCCATCATAGTATGAGTTCCCGTTGTGGAGGAATGTCCCCACTGCCCGCCCTTGCCGAGCATGTCCCACGGCATCACTGAACACCTTGTTGATCTGTTCTTCGGAAGGCATCCACCAATCCGGATTAGAGGTACAATGCATCCTAATGAATTCTGCAGGGAAATTAGCAAATTAGCTCCAATGGCATAGAACTTTATCTTGCTAACTGGGCCAGTGACACAAGGATGTACAGTGGTCATACAGCTCTTAGCAGGTAGAAACCCTTGCAGGTGCCACCTACAAGTTTGATTTTCAGTTGGCTGCCTTTAGGGGATTGTAATACAATACCCAAATTAGAGCAAACTGTGTAAGATGGCTGAACAACTTGGATTTCCAGATGGTTAGCAAATGGGTTGTTGGAGGGAAAGGAATGATGGGATGTAATGCATGGAATGTGAAGGAATAACAACAGCCAAGGAGCCAAGAGAGGAACACAAGAAGAGTTTGGAAACTTAGATATGAACTATTGAGTAGGATGGTTTTTATCTTATATTAAAAAAATAAAAATAAATCTCAGCACCCAAAAAAGAGGTAGAACAACCCAATATTACTTTTCTTGTTTTGTAAAACTGGCTCTTTAGCTCATACATTTTGTGCAATTTATCCTGGTGTTTTTTTTTGGGGGGGGGGGGAAATGGAGAAAAGATGCTACCGAAGTCTCAAAAATGCTTTTGAGATAGCTCCAGACCCAGCCCAGCTGCTTGCAAATGCGTGGTTGAAATCACTACAACCAGAAAAAAAAAAAGGCTCTTTGGTAGCTAAATTCTGCCTTTCTATTTCACATGTTGTGCTTTTCCTATATTCCTGCAAATTTGCAGTGTGGAGGCAACCTAGTTCCTTAACAGATGATATGGTCTTGGAGAGAAGTTTGATTTTTAAGCACTGTGAAGAACCTCTTATGTAAATTCACTGCCATGACGAATTCATTTCTCTTTTAACTGAAAGCTTAAATTTCCAGAATGTCAGTCGTGTGTCATACAACTGGACTCAATCTCTTTGGCAAAAATGTCATGTTTTGAAAGCTTGAGTGTACTTTTTTGAAAGCTGGAAAGCAGAAGCTTCTGCTTCCTTTCCTCCTTAGCATTTATTCAGAATTATATGAGGATCTAACACAGTGTTTCTCAACCTTGACACTTTTAAGATGTGTGGACTTCAACTCCCAGAATTCTGCATGCAGCCATGCTGGCTGGAGGAATTCTGGGAGTTGAAGTCCACACATCTTAAAGGTGTCAAGGTTGAGAAACATTGATCTAACACAAGAGTTCTGTGGCAATATAAAGACCAAGCTTTTATAAACTTTGATCGAAGATATTTCCATCAAAGACCATGTGACCTTTGAAAATTTAAACAGTGATTTTGTCTTTAAGATGTCACAAGACTCATACCATTTTTTGTTACAGAAGGCAAAATGGGCAATTGCTTTGGAAGACCAAGGCAACCTTCTTCTACCCAGTGCCCTCCAGACCTGATGCACTGCAACTCACATACTCCTCAGCCAATATGGCTCTTGAGTTGAAGCCCAGCAGCTTTGGAGATCAAAATATAGAGAAAGGGTGGTCTACAGAGTCCTTCTCAGGGAAAAAAGAATGGAATGCCAAAACATATATAGTTGGGTTGGACACAACTGCTCAAAAATATTTTGGTTAGTCCAACTGATTTCTCACATAGACATTCAGCAATGAACAAATGGATTCCGACAGTCAGACTTCTCAACCAAAGTTGGGAGGACAAATATCTTCTACCACATGAGAACTCAATGGAGATGGCTCCCATCCTGTCACAAGAAAAAGTGTAGCTACGAATGGAAATGGATTTAGTTGCCAAGACCAGGAAGTGGGCATATGATATGGAGTGCCCAGCCCAATGGAGATACAGATTTTCTTCTTGCCTGCATAATATTGTTCCAATTGGGCAAGAAAAGTCTTGGGCAAAAGGTGATTCTTCCCATTTACAATCCTTACTGCCTGGACACATCTGCATAACAAAGTGTGGGCTAAGAGTGTGATTCGGCTGAGGTTTCACGCTCACCTTTTAGATACTTATTATGTTTTTCCATTTAACAATATTTATGTATCTAACATTCTCTCTGCATGTGCATGGATGCCTTATGTCAACATTTTTATTTTTATTTGATTTCTTAACAATGGCTGAAGATCTCAACAGCTGGACATGGCCCAACTTCTCTTGATCTCTATGGCAGGAGAACCAAGGTTTAATCAAATGCATCCATCTCAGGAGAAACAACAAATTGGGCTTGAGTAAGTTGGGGAGCCAGGCATCTCCTTAGTTCCTGCCCATTTCCCTCTGCTGCAGGGTAAATCCAAGAGTGGGAAATTAACTGCCAGCTTCTGGATCATAAGCGGGCTTATCAAGCAGGCACAGTGACTCTGTAATGACAAGGGGGTGGACAGCAGAGTCCTTTCATCTCCCCAAGCACTGCAGTGCTGCAATATTGGGGTTAACTGTAGCTAACCCAGCTTGTGACCAGAATGAAAGGGAAACTAATGGCTATGGTGGTAGCACAGCTGTGGGGATGGATTGGGCAGTCACGGGATCTGCCTAATTGTGTTTCAAGGGCATGTTGACCTCAAGCCTGCCAGAGCTATTAGCAGTATGGTTACATCCAGCTCAAGATGGGCAAACGTCAACGTCTCGGTCTAAATGCTATTGCATCTCACCAGACCAAAGTTAGTATACAGTAAGGCAGCACAGGGGAAACATCTGCTTTTTGTCTGGCTGCTTTACAGGGAGTTAGCATTTCATATCTCACAACTCTGATACAAACCATTCAGACAAACCAAAGAGGAAGTGGCCACACCATCGCAGTTTAACACTTCCGCATGGAACAGGATAGGAAAGTAAAACAGTGCCTTTGCACCAATTGCACCCTGTTTCTCCAGCCTGCATCAATATTGTCAGATGCATCTTTTAAGCAGAGGATGCTCAAGGCAGGGGATGACTAGTTATGTACAACTATGCCTGGCCTGAGTCTTTAAGATTTTATTTATTCATTGGCTAATGTCTGGCTTGTTGAAATACATAACAACACAACCTATGTAAAGCATGTAAGTATGTTCCATCCATTTTAAAGTAAAGTTTTAGTTCTGTTTTTTAAAAATAGTGAATTACATTGGGTTAATTTTAATCAGAGAGAATTTTGATCAATGGAGTTTGAATTAAGGGCTCCCCTATTTCTATCAAAGCTGTCTTAACAATAATATTCTGCTATAATGAAAAGTGTGATTTTAGAAGGTGGTCTCTCCATCTAATGAGTGGCCATGTGCATTTATTGTACTGCAAATTACTGAACAAAGTGAAAACTCTTCCAAAATATGACTATTGAGTTTGTGAAAACAACATTCAGTTATTTAAAGGCTTTGCAAATGTTCTATCTTCATGAATACCATGCATTATTTTGCCCATGAAGGAAGACTGGCAGGCTAGCCAACCTTGTTTGGACTGCAAAGTTAATCAGGGCTGGGCTTGGACAGACGGGGAGCTCCAGAGGTATAAAAGAGACTGGGAGGAAATAAAGAAGGAAAAAAAAAAAACAGAAGATGACAGTGGCAAACCACTTTTCTACTAATTGCCAAGAAAACGATATGGATGAGTCCCTGAAGCCGTCAAGAGTCAAGCTGACTTGAAGGAGGCTCCACCTTTTAGCAGGCTGCAATAGATCTTAGGGTATGATGGGGGGATATGCTCAATTCACGCTCGGTGGGGAATGAGGGTGCAAAGTGTCATTCTTTGGCCCAATAGGACCTCATTGGGGCCATGAGAACATACCACAGGGGCCTCTCTCTGGACTTGAAGGTTACAGGGAAAGAAGATTCCCACCATCCATCATAGTCCTCCTGAGGATTTCTTCAGTCCTCAGGTTGAGACCCCTGGAGGAAAGGATCCAAAGGGAGGGGATAGATTTCTCTTTAAAGGGTGGCTCCATCTAAACCCCAGGACTTCTGGTATTTCCCCAAAGGACCCTCCCTTCTCTACCGTACAGCTAATGTGGTGAAATGAGATTGTGCATGGTGGACATTGAGTGAAAAGATGCAGTACCTCTGAGACATGTTACTTTCACTGGATCCAGAGGGCGTCTTTCAGGACCAGTGTCTCCTGACTGCACTGACCTTTTTCTTTTTCCAAGGCCGCACGAGTACTTAAGCTCATCGGTTGTGAAGACAAATCTGATGAGGTACCGAAGGAGCCGCCGTCCATCTTTCTTGGAAGAGTTGACGGCCTCGTCCCACTGTTTGCTAGTGATGAAGACGGGATAATTGTTCAGCAATTGCTTGCTCCCCTAAGAGGAAGCAACCAGCATCCCCAGTGGGTCAGGAGGCAAATGGAGAGAGGGAAAGAAGACAAAGAAGGGGGAGTCAGATGCCAAAGACAAGAAAGTAAAAACAAGGCAAGTGTAAAATGCTGGTAACCAAAACAAACTCTGCCAGGAGCGAGGGATTGTTCATCTTGAGAACAACGTAAAAAAAGTTGCACTTGCATTTTGTACAAGAAGAAGAGTGAGGTATAATGAGCACCTTGAGAACGGAAGAAGCTATTTATAATGTGCTTTTGCAGGTAGGCTAAAAAGTGTCAAGATCCAGTGATTGAGAAAGCTAGTTAAGTATAATCTTTTCTGTTCTTTTGTTAAAATGTGTAAAAAACACCTTTGGAACGGCTTGGATCAAATAGGCTTTTTCATGCAAATGGCAAAGAGATACTCCAGTAATTATTCTTTTATAAACCTATTTACACAAGTTAATGTAATACTTTTTATTTTGTGCGCTTAGAACCACAGCAGTTACATTGCAGAGAAAACTGCTAAAACCAGTAAATAGAGTTGAAAGGGAAAGGTCCAAACAGCATGGTTATTAATGAACTCTGCATGTATGGATATGATTACCTTGGTGAATGTTATCATATCTGCTCCCACAAACTTTCCTGGTCAATATTACCCTAACCACCTACTCTAAAAAAACCTATTCAATGAGTACTCCTCTTGATGCTATCTCTGGAATTATGGAAGGATTGTCTTGAATACCGGCTGCTAAGATGCAACAGCAGACAAGGAATATTGGTCTCCTGCCTGGGTTCATGAGCTTCACTGAATGCATCTTGGTGGTAACTGTGTGACATCACAGTGCTCTTCCTTACATCTGTCCTTACAGTTTTATATAAAAAGGAAGGTGGATTCTGACATTCATCCTCATACTTAGAGAGGGTATCTCTATCTCTGTGTGTGCATGTCTATACGTATATACGTACAGTATGTAGGCACATATATCATGAAACCTTGATTTAACAAATTCCCATTTAGCAGACCTTAGATGTACTGGACCATATTTCTACCTGGCCATCCAACCAATTCCCATCAAAACAAGACAAAATTATAGACAATGCATCCGAAGTTGTCCACATGAGGCCATTTAATTTATTCTAATTTTACTTTAATTTTTTGACATGCATGGCAGTTTAGATCATTTGCATAATTCTTACACAGACAACACAAATGGTGACATTTGCATCAATTTACATAATGACATTGTTACACAAATGAGCCAAATTGCAGGGATGACATACTTCCGTATTTAATAGTCCTATTAAACTAGGTGTCACCATATATGTATCTCTATTCCCACCTGTAGATAAAATGGCAGGCCAAACCATTATGCTCAGAACTGACTAGAACTGTTAAATAAAAGTGACTATACTCATCTCCTGAAAATCCAGGCTGGGATTGTGATACAGAGAGGGATCTGATACTACTTGTATATTTATCTTCATACTCCATTCATTGATTTATAAAGTTTAAAATGATAAAGCCTGAGCTCTGTCTTTGATGGCACACATATTGCCTTAACCTGTGAATGTCTGCTTGGAAACAAGCCTTCCTGGGTTTATTGAAACTGTATTTAACTCACACGTGTCTAGAATTACAGGTTTATCTATAAAGGCTGTCCTGTCCACATCACGCTTGGGAAGCCTGGCTCATAAAAGTCCACTTAAATTCTTCCTGAAATTACTGTGCAGAAAATAGTGGGACTTCCGATGGACCTACTATACTCACGGTCTGATAAAGAACTCTCGCCCATCTTGATTCCATTACATTCTTACTTTTATTGTATTTACTGTATTTATAACTGTTTTGGTTTTTAATTCTATTTTATTGTAAACCGCCCAGAGTCCCTCCTTGGGAGGGAGATGGGTGGTGATAAAACTTGACAAATAAATAAATAAAAATTAGCCTTAAGGTTAGTGCAAGATTTAGGTCAATTTGCCAGCAGAGATGTAAACTAAGGTGTAATATAAATCTTATTGTTCAAACAGCTTTGGAAGGGTGCAGTGTGAAGATCTTACCCCATATTTCTTGACAGAAGATAATAAGTCTGACCTAATTACAAATGACACGATTCAAATCTCCCTCTTCCCCTCCTCTCCCAGTTTTTGAACTCTCCTTCCCTCAATTACTGCTTAATATATGCACAGCAATCTCATTAACACTTACTACATTGCACTTTAGACAGAATAGCACAGATTTCTGTAAGCAACATCCTTTTGGATGCAATCACGTTTTGTAACCGTATGCCTGTATCTTAGCACACATGCAGTTAGCTACTCTTAGCACCAGGAGCATGATGCTATCTGTAGAGACAAAGGCTTACAAAACAGAATAAAGGGGGTTTTCACATAGCACATGCACTGCCTAATGTGGAGAACTGCAAAGCAATCCTTCCATGGGCTTTCTAACACTGCTAAGAAGCTCAACACATATGTTTATCGGGATTTCATATTACTTTCACAGTTATGGCTTCCACTAAGGAATGGCAGGAGTTAAAGTTTGGTGAGATGCTAAGTATTATCTCTTAAAGATGCTCGAGGGCAACACCTTCCTCCTTGGAAAGAACCCAAGTTATAACTGGCAGGGGAGCAAGAATCAGGGCTAAACAGGTGTTTGCCTGTAGCCTGAGAATGCCTTCAAAATCTAGTTAATAGTGTTGGGAGATGAGTGATTGAGCCCATGATCTCTTTTACAATGGGATGCCACAGGGTTTGGCAACATCCCCCTTGCTACTTAATATCTGCATGAAGCCACTTGGGGAGGTCATCCACTGGTCTGGGGTGAAGTATTGTCAATATGTTGGTGATACCTAGTTAAACATCACCCTGGGCTGGATAGAAGATGCTGTGGATGCCCTTATCCCAAACTTAGTAGCCAAAAAGTTCTGAATGAGGCAGAATAAATTGAGATTGAACATTGGCAAGATGGAATGGTTTTTTGTTCAGCAAATAACAGTGGCTGGGTGGACAAACAGCAGTGCCCTTGAGGACAACGTGGGAACTGCAACTGGTGCACAACGCAGCAATCCACACAAAGGCCAGTGACAACTGGTTCAACAGCATAACACAATGTTACAGTCACTGCATTGGTTCCAAGCCCAGTTCAAAGTGCTGGTTTTAATCTATAAAGCCCTACAGGGTGTAGACCAAAGATGTCTGCGGGATCATCTTCTTCCAGTTGACTCTGACTAGCTTGTTTGTTCTGCATCGGAGGGAGATCCAGGAGATGAAGGAGGTGGGGCTTGGAAGCACTGATTCTCCATGGCCAATGTGATGGCCATCAAGGTCCAGATGGCTACCACATTAGTTTCTTCAAGAAAGCTGTTACAACACAGCTCTTCTCTCAATCCTTCAGAGATTGACATCTGCACTTTGCCCACAAGTTGGTCACCAGTGAGCTTTTTTAATCTGACCAATTTGGCTTCATATTTGTTATTCACATGGTTTCCTGTTTTGTATGATCTTTTATATTAGGTCTTATATAGTTTTATAAATTATAATTATAAATTATAACACCTAAAGTTTTATAATTGTGTAGGATACTAATAATAGAAATAAATAATCAACAAACAAGTAAGTACCAGAGTAAAAATCAGAATTTACTACTCTGCATCTGTGCTGATTTCTAGCATATACAAAGCAATTAACTGAGTGCACCAAATCCTAGAGGTTTATATGACAGAAACACCCAGACTGAAAGAGACTATGGATTATAATTAAATCGGTAGTCAGCTGAAACAATTGATGCTCTGCATCAATCAGGTATCCATCCTTATCAGTATTGATGCCTATATAGGTAGACCTTTCCCCAGAATCCATCCAATGCATTGATTGACTGACTGATGCCAACTTAAGTATTTCTGTACACTCACGCAAGCATACATACAGCAGTTCCATTAAAGTCATCTACTAGATAGAGACAGGGCATATAAACTAAGGCTTGATGAAGAGCTCTTGGACAGAACCTCTGTTGGTCCTCAGGGTCCCATAAATCTAATGTTTTGCACAGGAGAAATAAGAATTTTGACTTTAAAAACTCACATTTTTAAAGTGAAAAGCATGTTCATCCATCATGTACTGACTTATTCCTCCGAGAATTCATATTTACCAAATCTTTCCACTTATGACACTTCTTAACCCCAACATGTCCTACCTCTGCTGGCTGTTCCACCGTCTGTGGAATCATCAGTTGATTATGATGCTGAAGGACCGTCTTCAAGTAATCTAAAACAGTTTGGCAGGGCACTGCAAAAAAGACAGTTCCCATTATCATGCCTTGCTTATTAGATTAAGAACAAAACCTATTAGAGAATTAAGTACCAGTCTTGAGTCCTTAAAATACCACTGGGATTAGTGAAGACCAAGTAGAGGGAAACCATGTAGAAGAGGGAAAGAAGGAAGAGGTATCCCACTCTATCCCATCCGCCTTGGAAATGGGTGGTTTCAATTTACAAACCAGTATCAGCAGCATCTGCTGGAAACTGCAATGATGCCAAAGTGATGACATGTGTGTGATGATGTAATATCGCAAATGCCACAATTATGTATTTGTCAGGACATCAGATGCAAGTAGGAAAGCTGTCACATTTGTGTAATTGCATTAGTACTCAGGGGTCATCCCTTGTACTTGCCTTGTGGGTGCCCATGCCTGGACTGCTGAACCATGTGCTCATTCCCGTGGGCTTAGAAAAGGTTTCATTTTCAGAACACAGTTCTTACAGCCATGAGAACGTAGAGGCTGTTTTAGAATCATAGAGTTGGAAGAAGCCAATTAGGCAATCAAGCCCAAACCCTTTCAGAAATTCAATTTAAAGCATCCTCCATGTTTTCATCCATTTAGTTCAACACGTTTTCTCTAGAGAGGGACAAACCAGAGCTTGTTTGTTTGTTTGAGCAAAATATTGACCCCAGCCTCTGGTTAACTGATGTCAGCCATCCTTGAGCATGGCTGGACCTATCCTTTCTCAATTTGTCTAATCCTTTCTTAAAGCCGTCCACAGACAACAAAAAACAGCATGATAGATAAGAAAACATAGTTGGCTATTTTTAAAAAATAGAATACTGCTTTGTGGTCTCCATGCTTCTGTCCTGCTAGCAGAAGTTAGTAGGATGCTTCCCGCTAGGGAAATATGAGATATTGACCAGCTATGCTGACTGAGAGAACCAGTTCGGTGTAGTGGTTAAGGCCCCAGGCTAGAAACCTTGAGACCTTGAGCACAAGGCCAGCTGGGGTGACCTTGGGCCAGTCGCTCCCTCTCAACCCTAGGGGGAAGGCAATGGCAAACCACTTGCCAAGAAAACTGCAGGGACTTGTCCAGGCAATCACCAGGAGTCAACAATGACTTGAAGGCACTAACATTCATGCTGACTGAGCAATCCAGAGCAGAATATTCCCTTCTGCTCCTGCAGAAAAGCTCCGATACTGAGAACAGGTTGAGTGGAGTGGGGAGTCTATGACCCAGGAAGAAAAGATTTAAGGAGAAAACCAGAGGGAGAAAAGACACTGAGGGACATAAGAGATATCATTGCCCTGGGAGAGGCACAAGACTCGGTTTGCCATCGGGGTTTGGATATTTCCCCTTGTCTTGCCCCACTTTTGGCAAGGGCTGGGGCTTTCTCCATTCGTTCTCTCTTCTGAGTCTTTGCTAGCTAGATACAGTCAGGTGGGATTTATTTAAAAAAGATGAGGCTAAGCTGCTGCTGGTTCAGGTATGAGAACTGGGTGCCGAAGAATTACTCCTGCTGTATGAGAGCTGGCAATCTCAAGTGCCTTTAAATTACTCTGCTTCAGCCTTCTTCTTTTCTTGCTTGGATATGGGCAAGGGAACTTGTGTTTGTACGTCTTAGAAGGGCATGAATCATTCTGTGTTTGCGACACTGAGATTGCAAGTTTTGTCGTACGCTCTTAGGTTTTACTGTTTAGATCAGCCAGGTTGATGCCACCAGGCATTACAGTGGTGACTTTAAGTTTATTGTGTGAACCAAACTGCCTGCTGCGTGCACAATCTATCTAAGGAAAATGCAGTATACCATTAATGATGACTGTAGTATTCAAATCCTTGCAGAGAAACAGGGGAGAAAGGAAACTGGACTGGACCATTTGCTTCTGAGTACCACTTTTATCATGTATGTGTTGGTATTTGTTTGCTTCTGCTTGGAGTAAGACTCATAGATGCCCTGGTTACCATGGTGACAAATCATTTTCTTAAGTGTCAGCAGGGTGAACAGGTCAGGCCTAATTGTTCCCAGGTTGGGGTGTGGAAAAGGATGACCAAATAAGAAAAAGCTGCTGCATACCTGGGGAACTTGCCTGGACTCGCTACCAGAAGTTTCAGTTTCTGTTTAGCCCAGCTCAGCAGCTCTTTTGCTCAGCATGTGTGCACGCATGTATGAGCTTGTAAATATGCTTCTTTGTATTTAAGGACATTGCCTGTCCAGGGCTCTGGATATGGAAACTGTTTATGTTCAATGCTTTGTTTGAATACAATTATTTTTGCTGAAATGCCTGGTGTCTCCTTTCTGATCTCTTGGGCCAAACACTTTCCAGCACTCTGCACAAAAGCATGAACATGAGACACTAAGCTTAAAGAATATTATAAAATTGCATATTATAGTGTCTTACAGCATCTTAAAGGCTGCCATTAATTCATAACCTTCCATGGATTAGAGATTGTTTCATCAGAAGCCCTTCAACCATCCACAACCTGTTGCTGTCCGAATGAGCCGAGATGTGCCAAACTCTTTCTACAAACAGTAGTTTCAACACCATTGGAGGACCACAGGTTGGGGAAGGGTGAGTTAATTCTTCAAAACCTATTGCAACAAATCACACAGCTAGGGTGATGCTGACTCTTACATGTAGATTCACAAATAGAAGGTTCACTGAGGTGGGTGGTTTTAGCAGAGGAGACCAAAACTCTTTGTCTCTGTGTGTTAATCACTGGGCATGACACTTCATGTCTCTAAAACAGAAATGAGCAACCTAAGGCCTCAGTCTGCTTTGACAATCATTGGAGCTCCTTCACCACACAATTTCTCACTGTACTGATGAATTTTATTTACAAATTCCATGAATTTATTACATGGTGATGGCTACTAACTTGTATGGTTTAAAAGGAGGTGGATATATTTATGGAGGACAGGTTGACTCTTGAACTCAGTGCCTTCAAATACCAGTTGCAGGGCAAGTATGTTGGGAGAGAGATACTCCCCTGTTTACAAGCACCCCACAGGACTTTGGCTGAGCACTGCGAGAAATAAAATGCTGAACTGAGAGGGCCTTGGCCTGATGCAGTAGAGCTTTTCTGATGAGGTACAAAACACATGGCAACCTTTGGGCCAGCCGTACAAAAGGTAGTTATAAAAAAGACATCCTTCCCCAATGCTGAAGAAAATAATCTGTTGGTGGCCATGTACATCACATAGCTGTATTACTTCACATAGTCACCCTTGCTACTCTTGTCTTTGTCTAATCAGAAAATGCTAAGTGGAGTCCCTGAGCACCAGAAGGCTGCTCATCCTGCTCTGAAGCCTCACTCAATTGTGTTAAGTTACCTGGAACGCTCTCCAGTTTTCTTCGGAGTTCTTCATTTTCTTGTTGCAATGAAATGACTTCCTGCTCCAACTCCTGGCAACGAGGACAGTAGCCTTCTTCCTCCTCCTCTTCCTCCTCTGGAAGGGTAGAAGAAGATGGGTGGCCATGGGACTCAGAAGTTGCTGGAGAAGTCCATCCCCCTAAAGTGTGAACTGGAGAGGTGGAAAGCGGGTCCATGTCTGCCAAATGGCCAAAATCACTAGCTGAGGAAGGATTCTGAGAGGAAAAGCTTCCAGAAAGCAAATAGTTTTGAAGAGAATCAGTAAATACCCTTAGAAAAGCTGAGGTCTGCTGCTTCTTATGCATGTACTGCAACTCTAGGTCTAAGTTGTCTGAGGTCTGACTGTGAACCATTTTCCCAAGCTGGCACTGCTCTGGCCTTTCGTTAAAAGCCATGCTCTCTTGTTTCACACAGGAAGTCAGTGGCTGAGCGCGATTGTTGTCCAGAAGTTTTCCTCCACAATTTAAAAGACGAAGAACCCGGCTGCACTGTTGAGCAAAAGCATCCAAAATCACACGGCTCTCTGAAATCGAAAAAGACATTAATTGCTGATGTCTAAAACAGACTCACCTGCTAGTTGCAAAGTCAAGGAAACACATTCAAAGCCCAGCTTACATTGAATAAAAGCAAGGTATATTAGACCCAAGATGGGCCTGTCCTTTCACTTATTCCCTTTGATATGGTTACCACTTTTCTCAAACTGGTGTCAATGGTCATGATGATAGGGGGTACGGGAGTTGTTGCCATTCATCTGGCAGATGCCAGGTTGGGGAAAACCAGTTGAGGATAGCCTGACTTCTCACACTATGCCACATTAACCATTGCATGCGATATTACTTATAAGTCGTTCTAAAAGAGAAAAACGTTGCCTATAATACTTATTTCTAAAGGATACAATTTATATAAGTAACCTCTAAAAGTTGTGGATTAATTTTTCTCCCACCCCATATCACCTAACCCCAATGGCATGTTTCCAAAGGCATATTCTCTTTTCTGCAGGTATGGATTAGTTGGGTCCTCAACAAACTTTACATGTCAAGCAGGTATTAAAATAGTCAATATGTTAAACCATCCCACAAAATCCGCAAACTGGCAGCAAGACCCAAACCTCTCTTGAGATACTTCCAGACAAGGCTTCTTTTGTGCAATCACTTTGTCATGTTCATGGGACCCTGTGCAGAGAAGATTATTTCCTGGCTTGGACTTGCCCACCAATCTTTCCATCTCACATGTCAGAAAGAAGGTTACAGCTGGATCAGGAAGATTGGTGCTTAACTTCCTGTTTCATCTCTAAAGCTTAGTGGGTGATTTGGTGCAAACCACTATCTCCAGGCCTAACCACTATCTCCTGGCTTGTTTGAGGGTTGGTGGGACAGAAGCTACATGAGATCAGCACGAGCTACTTGATGGAAAGGTAAAACAAACAAGAGAGTTACAAGCAGAAGCATTCCTGAAGGCTGGTTGTGTGGCCTGAAGCATCTGGGAGAAGGGAACTGCTCTACCTCCAAGGAATTTTTCATTGAACATTCCTCAGCCTGCCTATATTTCATGACCCCTTTGCTGAACTTCAATAGAGTGGTGGTACCATGGTGCTTAGAGGTGGAGAAAATGCAGTGGCATAAAGCTTGTTTTCAAATTGTATTTTTCTGGACAACTTAAAAAAAGTATGACTTGAAGAACAGGGGGGAATCCTGTTTACCCTCCAGCACAGACATCTTTAAAACTGGATTAAAATCTGCTGAGAAAAAAATCTGCTGAGAGCAATGGTGGGCACACAACACAACAAATTGCTGCTTGGCCTCCTCACCTTCCCTTAAAGAAATGACTCTCCAACAGCTGTTTTTCCTCAATATGACAAAACCTTGCATCATTAAACTGCCCTGTTCGAAAGCTGCAGGACCATGGACAGCTCCAACAAATTGCAGAAGATCTGCCCAACTCACTCCTAATCCTGTACTCCTAAAAGCAGGAAGACCAGTCTTCTTCAATTTGGCATTCTTCACATTTATCTGGTGGTAATGGGAATTGAAATCCAACACACCTGGAGAACACTGATCTCCAGGAAGTTAGGGTCAGAGCAAAACATTTTACTAAAAACTGAAAACTGTAACTGCTGCTAAGATTCTTATTCTTTGAGATATCGATATTACAAATCCTTTATACTTCACATTGGAAGTCAGTGGGAGATAAGGTCAACATTAGCCCTGAGATGCCAATGAAAACTGTAATAATATATGATTCTAGACTTTAAAAATTAGATACTTTATATGACTATCTCTTGCAGTCTTTTTTTGGGTGACATTGTAGCCACCACAAAAGAACTCAAGATTTGTTCTGGCTTCTTCAGTGTGGAGCTTTGGTAGAACAAATGACTGCAGGGTTACAATAGGCTGCTTCAAGTTTCTTCTAAAACATTTGAATGGCTATAGCCGAGCAAATTACCACCCTTATCAAAAGAAGTCTATATGGAGTTCCTTCTCCAAAGTGGGCCTTTAGCAGAACAAATATCTCCAATGTTTCAACATGTACCCTCCAGGTTTTTCTGAAAAATTTGAATGACTCGAGATGGACCAATTACCCTAAGCCTTATCAAGGAAATCTATACGGAGTTCCTTTTAATGATCCTAGATCTGTTGGAATCTGAAACTGCACAGCCATCTCTCTTTTCTCAGGCAAATGGTCAGAAAAGTCCCTATCAGAAGAGAGGTGGGTCACAACAGAAAGATGGTGGGGTACAATACAGGTAGTCCTCACTTAAAGACCACAATTGGGACCAGAATTTTGGTTGCTAAGCAAAGCAGTCATCAAGCGAATCTGCCCTGATTTTACAACCTTTCTTGTGATGGTCGTTAAGCAGATCACTGTGGGCATTAAACAAACGTGGTTGTTAAGCAAATCAAGTGGTTCCCTGTTGATTTTTCTTGTCAGAAATCGGCTGGGAAGGTCGAAAATGGTGATTACGTGACCATGGGATGCTGCGATGGTCATAAATGTGAGCCAGTTGCCAAGTACCCAAATTGTGATCATGTAACGGTGGGGATGCTGCAACAGTCGTGTGAGGATTGGTCGTAAATTGTTTTTTCCAGCACCGTCGTAATTCTGAACCATCACTAAATGAATGGTTGTTAAGCAAGGACTACCTGTACACACAGGACATGTTCTTATCATGACAACTCAGACTCTATTCTGCTCTGCTAGAAACTATTTGAGTGGCTGTGTGGCCAAATCAGTGAACACTCATCAGATAAACAACAGATTGAAATCCAAGGCCTGAACTGTGGAAGTCAACAGCTCTGGAAAAAAACAAAACAGTGGACACACACACACACACACACACACACACACAGGACTCTGCTAACATTCTGATTAGATGATAAGAGACTCATGAAAATTTAAATGGCAATGGAAGCTTTGATATAATGTTGCCTTTCCCTCATTATTCACTCACTCTGTTTTCCTTTTGAAAAATACCAAAGGATGATATTGATTGGAACTTTGTAATTCAAATACACAGCAGTTTTTCATTCGTTTTAATCCTATAATCAGATTCTGGACCTGAAGCTGTATTTACTCTGTGCATTTTAATCAGGATTATCCTAAGTTTGAAGAAATTCGTTCTCCTTTTGTCTCCTGTTGTTATCTCCTCTATCCATTAATGAAGCAAGATATGAACAGAGACTTGAAATATTGTATGTACTCTGCTGAGTATTATGATTTCCCTATGAAAGATTTCTGGCTCGGCAAATAAAGATAGAAATAACCTATTACACATTCAAAAATCAGGAAAAGACAAACATCAAATAAGAAATAAAGCTGTTGCCATGTGAATTGGGTTCTCTTTTTTTCCATTATGCATCTTTTATTGATGATAGTGATATGATTTAGAGGGGTAGATTATTCTTATCCAAATAGGTCCACAAAACAAGGTGGGAGAAATGAAATATATTTATTATTGATCCAAATAATAGCTTATATTGTGGTACCATTTGCATAAACCAGATGTGCTGTAGGACTGAACAAGAGACTGATCAAAACAATAATGAGCACATATTTTAATATAAATAGGTTGATACCTTTGCAATCATTAGCCAGAACTGAGAGACACACTGATTGTTTTGCTTGCCTGCTGAGCATCTAAATAGAACATTTTACAGTTTCCCTTGTGGCTCCAAAAGAATAAGGACTAGAGCCTTAAATAATCATTGAACCTTCGGCAGAGGAGTTTTGCTGAGAGCTGCAAATGTTTATCTCTGTGGACAAGCGTTCATAGTAAGCATGTAGAATTTTGCATTTGCTCCACTTCTTTGAAGCCAGTCCACAATTGCAACTACCCAGTAACACTAGTTTGTTAGGAAGGTTTTTCTTCCACTGAAGGAATAATAACTAGTTTGTACAACAAAGGACACACACAGTAGAAACAAAAGAAGCTTTGGCAATGTCATTATTTATTTGCAGACCTGAATCCTTTAGATATTAGCTTCAGTTGGCTGCTTCATAAATGTTCCCCATCTTCCAATAACTTTGCGTGGGTGCAGAAGTTCGCAAACAAAACCGAGGGGATGCAATGTTGTATTACAGGCCCAGCTACTTTGTTGTGGTTCAAAAGCGGCAATTTACCAAGATTATAAACAAGACCATAACATTTTCTGATGGAGGACAGAGAAGAAAGCTTTAGAACAAAAGGTCCTTGGAATCAAACTTTCCCTTTACTGTGATAAGGTCTTTTGCAATACTGAAGAACATGTCAATGAAAGGATCAACAGGCCTTCTTGGATTGTACCATGCAAGACAGTCCTTCTTGGATTGTACCATGCCATGTGGTAACCAAAGAATGTCTAATTGCAGGTGGAACGTTAAAACCTCAGTTAAATTAAACTAAAACATTGTTATATGACTCCTTAATTTCCCACTTGTATGGAGATTGTATTGTGTTTTTAATCCTGAAGGCCTTCAAGTGAGATCAGTTGGCCAAGTTGGCTTTGCGTCATAACTCAGAGGAAGCTGCACTTCCTGTTTGTGCTTTTTAGGGGCACTTTGCAAATTGTGAACTTGCAAATGTCTCCCACAGCACCTGAAGAGGAGACCTGGCACGTTTCCATGCATGTGTTTGCCCTAGGAACACAAAGGGAAGTGTGATTCACTTGTGATTCTTAAACACACAAAGCTCCCTTCAGACTGGCATCAGGCTAACTTCCCATAAGAAGGGCTCCTACTGTGGCATGTATGGGGGCAGGAGTTCAACACATTCCCTCCAGTGGGGTCCCAGTCACCATGGTCCACATCCTATTTACCATTCACAGTGGAAGAAAAGCTCCCACTGGTGACAAAGGAAGCGTTCCTCCTTTTCCAAACAGTAGGAATACCAAACTGTTGGGAGCGATGGTGGGAGAGTAAGGGTTGAAACTCCTCCCCCGATGATCCCCCGATTTAAATGTTAATTTAAAGTCAACCGTGCAAAGGCAAACTTGGTGCAAAACAGTCCCTCGAAGTCCTTATCCTGCCTCACAGAATGAAGGTCAAAGGCAGAGAGAGCCCATCCTTTCTCAACTAATTTTCTCCTCTGTTGTCAAGCCATGTGGTTTTCTTTAGCAAGTCTCTAATTCTCAGCTTCAAGCCCTCCTCCCTCCCCTGTAGACAGGGAATAAAAATAATTTTGGTCTATTTCTGGAGTAATTGTAAGGACACTTGAAAAGAAGAGGGCTAGCCTGATGTGGTTGTTGGAGAAGGAGCAGAACACCCAGGTATGAATCCTAATTCAGCCACAGAAGTTCACTAGAGGGTTTGGGGTCAGCCACCATCTCTCAGCCTAACCTACTTCACAGGGCTGTAGGCTACCCTGAGCTCTTTGAGTAAACTGCTTTCCCCAGAGCTAAGCCAGTGGTTCTCAGCATTTGTCTGCACTGGCTTTTCTTTGCACCAGATCTGAATACGGGATGCTTTGCATGCAAAGCATGACTCAACCACTAAGCAGATAGCTTTTTTCTTTGCGCTCCAGCCCTTCCCCCGTCTCCAGGCAGGCAACCTAGATGACAATGCAGTAAATTTGAATTGTCACAAGTGACTTAGATCACTATTGATATCCTGGAGTAGGTGGGCTGTTTTTTTTTAAAGGGTCTGATTTGAAAGACTGATAAAAATGCTAAGCATTATCCCTGAAATGCAAGGTTCAGTGTTTCAAACTGGTATCTCCATGCAGAAAGTGAATGCAGCAATAAAGAAGAAAGTCACCCCATTTATCCTTATCTATTGTGAATTCTTATGTCCAGGGCAAAAGATTTTTTTGGCTTTTCTCCATCCTACAGACAATAGGAGAGAGGAACTAGATCACACCTTGCCTGAAATGGCTCTTTTATTGATACCTTTAGCATCCTTTTAAACTGAAATATTTAGAATTTATTGCTATCCTTGGTCACATGTAACAATCAATATTACACACTTGCTCCTTGTCTTAGATCAAAGACAAACAGAGGAAACAAATATGAGAAAACTGTACAACAGGTATGTAATTAAATCAGCAATGCAATCTACAACTTTAGATTAATAGCTTAATAGCATAATCTATTGGGTTGGCCGCAACTCAATTTCCCAACCTTTCAAAGGGCTGCAGGGGACTATGATGCAGGGGTGGGATTCAAATTATGTTAGGGCCTGGTGAAGGTAAAGGTGATGGGAATCAGAATCAAGTTGCTTCCATTTCTGCCCTTAAATTAGGCTGACCATATTTTCTTGAGACAAAAATGGGACATCGGGATGGCAAAATGGGGCAGGGCTGGGTGACGGGCTGGATCAGCAGGCAGGAACTTCTCCGGTTTTCTCGGGCTGGGAATCTTTGGATTCCTTTGTTTGCGAGAGGCAAGGCTGGGCTGGAGAGTCTAGTGAACGGTTGTCCCAGACAAGCCGTTCCTCCTCTGGCTGTGCTTTTACGTTCTTTTCTTCCCGCTGTTTCAAGGCAGGAGCCAATCGGCTTGCCCTTTGATCACCGCCTATCAGCTGATCCTGTTTTTTCCTTTTAGGTTTCCCACCAGGTTGAGCTCTGCGGCTTTTTTCCCACCGTTTCTGCTGAGCTCCCCCCCCTTCCACTCAAAGTCAGACTGCATTCTGACAGGTTCGCGGGAACTTTCAAATTTTAAAGTAAGGTTTTTAAGAAAATGGGACAAAATGGACATTTATATTAAAACGACGGGATGGTCTGGAAATGTTAAAAAAACGGGACTGTCCCGTTCAAAACGGGACGTATGGTCAGCCTACCTTAAAGCCTCTCCAATATCACAAATTTCAATAGCCCAACCCTGGGCTGTTTTTAAGGGTTAGGGTTTCCCTTTCAGAAACCTGGCTCTTCCACTTCCATCTTGAAGTTCCAGCAAGCAAAGCAAAACACTGCATGGTTGATAATCAGCCTTTTTCTGCCAAATTTCAGTGGCACGATCAGGGAGGGGCTGCAATTAATTGCCATAAATCAAGCAATTCCCTCCAGAAAGAAGTAGGTATCCAGCAACTATATTGTGCTTGCTACATGCCTGGCTTTGTGCCTGTGTCTCCAATCAAACATTATATCAACCCAGAAGTGTCTGGGAGCGCACGTAAGGCTGCTTCACAAGCAGGAGAGATTGTTCCATCCCACCTTTCTACCTATACAACACCGGTATGGAGTTAGTCTGCTGGCCCCTCATATTCTCACTCCATCACTTCCATTGCCACTGCATTTAGTTATTCTTGCAGCTTCAGTTTGCCTTGCTAAGCCCATTCTCATGGCTCTCCTCTGCTCTTCATGATCCTTCTGGAAGCCCACCTTCCTTCTAACTCAAGGTGTGACTCTCTCCTACACCTGCACTCTTGGGACTAAGGGAAGATCATTCTGCCTCGTTATCCCAGTTTTGCTCTGATTGGCCGTGTGGAACCAATCAGGAGGCAGGATTTTGACTGAACCACACATAACGAGTGCTTTGAGGCACTTCTTTCACTAACTGAAAAGGCCTTCTAGGTTGCAAAAGAAGGTTCACAAAAATGAGTTTTGGGTGTTGGGACTGCACTCTAGATGACTTTGTTTCTGAGTTATGAAGACATGGCATCCTGCTAGAGCTGAAAACGATGAATTCAGCAAGGAAGCTTGTGTCATAAGGCCTTGAACCTGGTTCTACCTGCTGCTAATGCTTTCTCTTGTTACTTCTGATTTCACCTATCACCCGTTCTTTGTTCAACCAAGCTCAGCAGACACCAGCCACCCCTTCACTTTCCTCCCAGGTTGTTATGAGAAGGTAGAGGAGATCTTGTGAAACAAACATTGAGCCTTAATTCCAAAGGACTTTCTGTGGCCCAACTGGGTAGCGTACATGGTGCAACTCTGCCCAGTTCTATAGCCAATATCTGCATCTTCTTTTGGTGTGAAAAACAAACCACATTCTCCCTGTGGGCCAATTTTCTGGTGCCACCCACAGTTTGAAGTGATTAAACAATTACCCTCCAAGACTGCCTAAAACACCTGCATTGTTAGGGCATCTTATTTCTTACACCCCACCCTATCCATCTGATTTCACCTGAAGGAGAACAGTGTAATACAGAAACATTTCTGTCCTCTGTGATGCTCTCCCTCATATACAGAAATGCAGAAGGCACTTTAATAACAATGGTAATTTCAACATTCAGCTGAAGCAGGGCTATTTTGTCACTGTTTTCCAAAATCCCACTGCACATTTCTTGCCACGCGTTTTTCATTATCTCAGATCTACTTTTCTCAGCCCCCCAGCTACATCTGACTGCTGCAACTCTATTCAGTGATGGGAGTTGTAGTACCACGGAGGGCATCAGACTGAGGCAGCCGCACTTGGGTAATCTGCATCCAATCATCCATTCGCTGCAGTTAAATGTCTTCTGAAGGGCATTCTGTTTTTATTTTTACAGCACTGTTGCTTGATAATGAAACAATCTCATAATCTCTCCTTTCCGCCTAAATGATCAGAATTTGCTTGAGGATGTCAGAGTGAAATACACATAATTGCAAGTTTGCTTATGTTATTCATAAGGGCCTATACAAAAGAAGAATACTGACAGTAGGTATCCGACAATTTATAGGGCTGGGAGGGGGAAATCAACACTGGAATAGTTTATTTTGTGCTCTCATGTTCCATTATGTAAATGAAAACTATTTTTTAGAGCAGCAGCCGCAGCAGCCGCAGCAGATAAAAACTCTAAATTGTCAAAGGGAACAAGAACAAACTGCATGCAAATATATATTGGATATTGAAACTTGTATGGAATCTGAATGCACATCTACACTCGAAAATGCAATATATGTATTTCATGCTTTTTAATGCTGGTGGATTTCCATGAAGAATTCTGGTTGGCTGCTAAAAATGCCTGCCTTGAACCAATAGGACTATAGTACCACAAGAGAGATCTTAAGAGAGTGAAGGGACAAATCTACAGCACAAGGTGGTCTTCTGACCTGCCAAAGGGCTGCAGAAGACCAGCCGTGATGTCTCCAGAACAGGAGACAACTTGAAGATGTGTGGATTTCAACTTCCAAAATTCCCCAGCCAGCCAGCTGGGAAATTCTGGGAGTTGAAGCCCACGCATCTTCACCGTTCCAGAATAAGCAGGGAAACTGCAAATGAAACCACCAGGTGCCTACAAATAAGGTGTGGGGAGCTAGAATGAATGGTTGAGGCAAGATGCTTTAAATGATAGCGTCTTGGACATTTATGCATGTTCTATCAGATACAGAAGCAAAGACATCCAGGGGTCCATGTACACCTGTAGCAGAATGGAGGAGACACCTTTTCTCAAGGCCATTCTGCATGTGCGAATGACTCTACCTGGGTAGGCAAGTCCCACACTGTGGTCTCCCCCCCCTCTGGCAGACAACTACACCCCACTTCCCAAACCCGTGGGGGTGTATTCAAAGGAGACCTCTTTCCCCCTGCACTTACAATTTCCATGCAGAAGGTGGCATCAGAGGCACTTTAGGAATTTGATGAAAACTGCCATTTGAAAAACCCATTTGCTAAAAAAGAAAAGGAAGATTGCCAGGCCAACAAAATTGCTCTCTGCTCCTCTTTTATTTCTGCTAAATAAAAAGATAAGCAAGGGATGACTCAGAAGGAACAGAAGAGTCAGGCTACCCCACGCAACCCCGCTCAGATGGTAGCCTCCTGTATTCAGCCTGTTCAGTCAGAGCTGGACTCTTTCCTCAGACCCTTAGTTTATAAAATGGGGATGCAGTTATTTCTGACGGCAAACAAAAGCTATCATGCCTGCCAAGCGCGTATTATAACAGGCAGCCTTTCAGCTCTGCTAGACAGAAAGTAATTAGAATGCTTTTAATGTCCAGAAGAATGATGCTGATAGGCTGTCACAGATGTGTAGATTTATGAATATTTATATGGTGGTTTATAGCTGACACTTTTATCAGTTGAAGAAGATAAAATATCTGCCTGACTCAAAAGCTTGACAGTCAGGTTAATAAAATCTCATTAAAGAGAATGACCTATGCAATTATATAGGATTTATTGTAATTCATTTTTGATTGTAGCCTGCTTAAAGATGCAATTTCCAATTTCCTGGTGCCAAATTTAGGCTGCATATCAAAACTAAGTGAGCTCTAACACCAATCTGCTGGTAGGAAAGAAAAAGGAAGAAAGAAAGAACACGCATTTAACATCTTAGAAGGCTCTATCTTAAAAGAGAGAAATGTTTTGATCATCTTGCATCACAATTAGCTCCCCCAAGCCTCAAAGACATTTACAGTGGTGTTAAAGGCACCCAAATCAATGTGCACGGCTATGCTTGGGGATTTTTTTTTTTTTTTTCAAAGTCTGTTTTCTGCAATTGTTCTGTACTGAGGTTCTCTCTATGTCATGGAAACAAGTCACTAGGGAGAGGCTGTCATTCTGAAGATCCTTCCTTTTTTTTTCTTTTCTCAGCTCACAGGGGAAAAACAGCTTCGTGCTCTCTTCCGAAAGATCGGGTTGCAGGAGAGGAGAGGGAAAGCAATAATCTTGATCATAAGAAGGCAGGGAAAGAAGAAGAAAGGGGGAAATTAGCTATTGCTAATCTGTGTTCAACAAAAAGATTAAGGATGGGTTTTTGTTGGGCTTTCAATCTGTCAAGAGAGCTGCTGGATGAGAAAAGGAGTTCCTTTTGGGGTCAGATGTCCTGTGCCCCCCCCAAAGTAAGGACACAAGCCCAGCCCGGAAGGATGCCTTGCACAGAATAGACTACCCATTTTTTCTTTTTAAGTTCAACATTGTCTCTTGACGTATTTCCACCTAGGAGAAGTTCTCAAGACCTTTCCAGTTTGGTTACCCCAAAGCCCTTTCAGGTGAGAATGGTAGTCATGGCAGGGATTGGATGCTGGCCCCTTACAAATTTGAAAAGCACAGATGTAGCCATAAAATCTTGAAGGGAGGAAAGGCAGTCCAGTCCTTAAAAGTGAAATGCCCAGAGGGAAGGGGAGGGATGCTTGTAGCAAACAAGGTGCTTTCAGATGCTGGAACACTGAAATTTTATTTCGAGGTAGGTCAGCAGCAAATGATGTCCAGGCAAGGTGCAAATCCAAGTAAACACGAGTGGGTACTGGGAATGGGGAAGTGAAGCTGCAAGAGGCTTCCAGGAAATTTAGTTCTGGAAAAGTAAAGAAACCCTCCCCAAACAGCTGGATTGGCACCCTGCTGAAGAAAAATGGGACATTCTAATATTCCCAGAACATTCTGTCTTGAGACGGTGAGTCATTCGCTTCCCTGAGTGGTAAGGAAGCTTTATTTACATTCAACTGATCTCCTACAAGATTGAGATTGGCAAGAGGGATTTTGTGCCTTGGATTTTCTCTATATGCCTCCTACCACAAAACATATGGGGAAGGCCTCCCTTGGCATAGGTTCCTTTGATGGTGTGAAAGGAAGGATCCTTCTCCAGATATAACTTCTGGCCCTCAAAAGACATCTACTGTGGTGGCTATCTCCAAAACTGCTGGGCTAAGCATAGCAGTTGCAGTGGCAGTAACATATGGGAACACCTGGCCACCCCACCTGGTTCTCCTCTTCTGCTGGCTTTCTTTCCTTGGAGTCAGAGATACCCTTGGTCTTCCAAAAGGACTATGAGTGTATCTCAAACAACAGCCCCTTACATGAATGTGAGGCTGAAAAGATGGCTGCCACTGGTGAGGGGTGGTGGGCTTAGATATGAAAGAGGGGCTGTGTTTAGAAAGTTTGAGAACAGCTGCAGGGTATCTTCCAAACCTCCCCAGGAGAAGCAGCCCTGAGACAAAGGAGAAGATGACACCATCGCTGACAGCCAATGACATCAACAAGACAGAGCCCCAAGTATAAAATGAGAGCAGTTTGGTAGTGTGGCAACAGAAGAGTGTCCATCAGTGGACATAGCTAAATGGCAAAGACCAGCTTCAATCCATCCCATGTTCTTTATTGTCTCCTGCCTTCAAATGGTTCTCTCACAAATGCCTACATTAAGCCAGGCCTGCTTGACAATGAAAAGCCAAGAGCAAAACTCTGGTTTGTGGGAAAGCCTGAAGGGTGTTCTAATCTTCAGACCGGACCTACACAAAGTCCTTTTCCTACAGCCAATATTCCATCCACAAATCTTCCTTGCCTCTTATAGGCAAGTCTGAAGATGGTGATCCTCTAGAGACTAGATCTGGACCCTCCAGGGGTAGATTCCAACAAAGGCAAAATTAGGCACACTGTATCTGAGCTGCAAAAATCCAGTCAACCACTAGATGTCAGGAAAAGGGTAGAAACCCCCCCGAATGCCATCTAGTGGTCACTCAGATGATTTACCTCAGTGTTTCTCAACCTTGGCAACTTTAAGATGGGTGGACTTCAACTCCCAAAATTCTCCAGCCAGCATTCTGGAGAAGTCCACCCATCTTAAAGTTGCCAAGGTTGAGAAACACTGGTTTACCTAGTTAAGATTCCTCTGTGGTGAACTGGAAGCCACCCAAACTTACTTGAGCACACCTCTATCCTGATTTGGCTGATTCACTGCTAGGGAAGAGACACTGGGCTTCTGTTTGCCTCTGTAGCATATTTGTTATGGGCCTGGACTAGACCTGGGTTCAAATCCACCCTCAGCCATGAAAGCTCACTGGAGGGTTTTATGCCTGCCCTTTCCTTTGTGCCCAATCGACCTCACAGAGATTTTTTAAAAAATGGAGACAGAAGCTGCTGTGGGGAAAGAAAGTTCAGTCTCTTGAGCCCGGCTCAACTCCAGAGATTTTATGCAAATATCCAAAGTGTTTGATTTATCGACTTAAAGGATTATACATGGCTGCCCTTTTCCTAGAATGAGCCACAGTCCAAGACGTGGGTTGCTAGGGCCTTCTCCCAAGGTGTTTAATGGGTTCCCAGTCGAGCGTACAGCCTTGCCAGCTCCTTGAGGGAGCACCCAAGTGGAGAGAGAGTAAGGCTGATTCTGCTTAGCCCTTTGAGAGCAGCCAAGATCAGCTGGGTGCCACTAATAAAATAGAAGCTAATAAAAATTTGATCTGGTCTCCAGCCCACCCTGGGAATGAACCCTCTACATCATTGTTTCTCAACCTCAGCAACTTTAAGATGTATGGACTTCAACTCCCAGAATTCCCCAGCCTTGGCTGGGGAATTCTGGGAGTTGAAGTCCATACATCTTAAAGTTGCTGAGGTTGAGAAACACTGCTCTACATGGGAAGGGATATAAGCATCCTATATAGGCCTGGAGACCTACAAGAAGATGCGAGATCTTTACAGGTGGCTTGAATCTTACCGAAAGGATACTCACACTAACCCACTCAGATTTTCTGAAACTCTGGCCACAGTTACAATGCAGTTGCACACACCACAGCCCTCCATGCCAGACAGGAGGAATTCAAAGCTCGGCCATGACGTCATGCGGACCAGCGCTTCTCAAGCAGGCATAACCCACGTCTACCGGCATTTCATTTCCAGCCCCAGAGAGGCCTTGGAGATGCTCGGAACCAGCTGGGCTTTTCAGGGGAAACCAGGAAACCAGCTGGCCACAATCGGAAACCAGGAAGTTCTCCTAAAGCATGAACAGTTTTCCCCCAGGTGCCATTCTGGGATCGTTAAACCTTGCAGGGCTGCCGGGCGGCCCCTGAGCATTTCTTTTGCGCCACCCTTATGCCCTCTGCACACGTTCAGGTGCACTTCGGCTTCCTCCTGGCCGGGAACGAAGCCCGGCGCATCCAGGGAATCCGGGAGCAAGGGGATCGGCTTTTGTTCCGCGGAAAGCCCCCGTGCCCCGCTCACCCTCCCCCTGCCCGAGCCCGAGCGAAAGTTGATACCTGCGCTCAGCTCCAGGCCCCCGCCGCTTCCTTCGCTGCTGCTGCTTGCCGCCCCCTGGTGGTTGTGGCCGTACCTGGCCGAGGAGGACGACGAGGACGAGGAGGAGGAGGAGGAGGAAGAGGCGGCCGGCCCCTGGTGTCCCAGCGGCGGAGCCGAACTCCGGGGCGGGGGGCCGTGGGCGGCGCGGCCGCCGGGGAAGGCGCCGTGCGCTGGGTAAGGCAGCGGGGGCTCGCCGAGAGCCGAGGAGGAGGAGGCGACAGCGGGCAGCGGCTGCGGCTGGAAGTGGGGCGGCTGCTGCTGCTGCTGCTGCTGCTGCTGCCCGACGCCCGCCCGGACCTGCGGGATCTCCACCATGGTGGGTCGCTCGTAGCGCTTGCTCAGCGCCGGTCTCCGGCTGCTGGGGAAGGTCTTGAGGACGCTGTAGGGGCTGCGCTGCTGCTTGTAGATTTTGGCCCCGCTGGGGCCCTCCTCCGCCGCCGGCTGCATGGCTTCCTCCATCAGCATCCCGCTCTCGCTCTCCGAGCTCCCCGCTGCGCTCGCGGTTCTCCCGGCACCGTCTGTCGCCGCGGCTGGGGCGGGATGGTGGCACCGCGCGCCTGAGTCCCGTCGCGCGGCGCTGGGGGAGGCTGGCGCGTGATTGACAGGCGGCCTCGCCAATGCCTAGAGGGAGAAGGGCGGTAAAGAGCAGGCGAGGGAGCCCCCCCCCCCACACCCCAGCCGCTAATCTGAGCGGACCGGGGGGGAGAGGCGGACGCGCCTGGCGGAGGGCGACGCGGACTGCGCCAGAGGCGCCGCCGAGCGCGCCCCCTCCCGCCCCCTGCTCGCGCGGCGCCCGGGGCAGGTGTCTGGCGCGGGGCGGGGCGGGGCGGGGAGGGCGCCGGAGGCCAACCGGATCGGCTTCCTCGGAAGTCAAGCCGCTGGCCAGCGTCTCCCTGGAGCATCGCTGGGCCACGTCGAGCTCCCCGGGCATCTTCCCCGCCCCAGGGTGAGGATCGCGCCGCGGCGACGGGGTGCTGGATCCCCGGGCGCAGAAGAGGGGCAGCCGTCCTGCCTGCCGTCCGTTGGCACATTTACGCGGAAGTAAAGCCCGGGGCCTCACCCCCAACTTAGCCCAGTGCTTGCAGGATGCGGCGTGAAATCCCGAACCCCTCGGAGGTGCCCCCCTCCCCTCTCTGCCTCTGGGGAACGGACGGGCGCGATCCTGCGCGCTCTGCTTTGGGCATCGAGCTCACGGAGGGTCACGCGCTTAAGTTTGGGCAGCGCTTTGTCTTTCGCGATTGCTGTCCGACAAGTGCGCCGGTCAACGCATCGGGGCGGGGGGGCGGCAAGTCGATCGCGGCAGCCGCTTCCCCTTGGGGACAGGGACCACCCCGGCCCCTCGCAGCCTCCCTCATTGCCATTCACCTCTTCGCCCCGCTTATCCTCCTCGCCGCTCCCCCCGCCTCCGCCGCCGCCGCCGCCGCCTATAAGAAGCCGGAGGTCTCGCCGCCACAGGCACGCGCCGCGCCGCCGCTCCACCCCCGGAGACCCTCGCCATGAAATGGAGAGTGCAGGTCAATAAAAGTACCGGGGCGCCGTTTCGCGCAACTTGAGCGCGCCAGATTTCCAGGAAAGCGAGAGATTCGCCGCCTCTTTCGACGTGATTTGCCAAAAAAAGGGGGGGGCACGCGCGAGGATTCCTCCTCAAACTCTTTTAATGAGCCGGACACGTGGCTGGCGAGCCGGCCTTCCCTTCGCTCCAGGCGCTGGTGGCCGGGAAGGGGCGGCGACGGGCGGGGAAAGCCGAGACTCGGAGGAGGCGCGGCTCGGGAAGGAGGGGGAGCGGAGAGACGGCGCGGCTCCGGTCGAGGGATGGGGCCGAGGAGAGGAGGGCGCCGAGCCAGCAGCTCGCTCTTCAGAGGAGCGCGTCGCCTCCCGGGCTTTCTGCTCCGCTCCTCCCTCGCTTCGCAGGTAGACGTTTCTCAGATTCATGGGAAACCTTTCGCCTGTTCAGCGTCCATCCCAGGTGGCTTCCCTGTTAATCTGCAACATAAACCGTGCCCTGCTCGATCGGACCCCTGGCCCGTCCAGCGGCCTGTTCTCACAGTGGCCACGCGACCGCAGAGGAAGCCCACTAGCCCGCTGCGCGTGGCCAGTTCAGAGGCAGTCGGTAATAGCCACGGATCCCCAGGACTTCCATGAATGGGTCCAGCCCTTTTGGAAGCCAGCCCAGCTGGCAGCCACATCTGTGGTCGCGAATTCCAAGGCTGAAATAAGTGTTGGGTAAAAACATACTTCCTTTTCTCTGCCCTGATTCGATTTCATGGGGTGACCTCTGGTTCTAGCCTTTTGGGAAGAGGAAAAGAGCCTCAGAACTTCTCCAGCACCATCCAACCAGTCCTGCACCCACAGTATGCCAGATACAGTCACGTCACTGATTTATATAAGGGCATTATGATACTGGCACCTCTATTTTCAGTACTGTTTCTAATTGCCCCGACATGCTGTTGGCCTATTTTACAGCAGATGCATGCTGGGTCAACACCTTCATTGAACTGTTTGCCGTTCTTCCAAGATCTTTTCCCTCGTTGGTCACTGCTAGCTCTGATCCCCTTCATTTGTAGCTGGGATTTTGGGCACCCATGTACATCACTTTGCACTTGCTCACGTTGAATGACATCTGTCATTTTAAGGCCCACTCCTTTAATGTGCAGAGATCCCTTTGAAGCAACTGGCAGTCCCTTATTTATTTGTTTCTTGTTTGATTTATATAGCCACCCATCTCACTTTTACATGACTCTAGGTGGCTTATAATAAAATAAATAAAATGCATAAAATACACAATATAAAAAATAGAACACATGGCAACTGGGCATCTTCCAACCAATTATCCAGACAGCCAGGAGACAGGCTCTATTCCACACCCAGGGCCCCAGGCTTGGGCACAAAGCCAAGTTCAAGGCCTTATGGAAGGCCAACAGAGATGGGGCCAATTTAATCTTGGGAGACGATGTTCCAAAGGGCAGGCACCATGGCAGAAAAGGCTGTCCTTCTGGACCCCGCCAATCCTTCGTCGATGGTATCTGGAGCATGCCCCTCCTGCCAGATTGGGTAGGATGAGTAGAGACAATTGTTTTTACCATTCTGAGTTGAAGTCCATACATCTTAAAGTTGCTGAGGTTGAGAAACACTGCTCTACATGGGAAGGGATATAAGCATCCTATATAGGCCTGGAGACCTACAAGAAGATGCGAGATCTTTACAGGTGGCTTGAATCTTACCGAAAGGATACTCACACTAACCCACTCAGATTTAGCGTCATCAGCAAACTTGGCTATTCCACTAGCCTTCCCCCAGCAATTCTTCCAATACATGCGAGATCCACTATCAAGTTCTGCCGAATTCAGCAAAGTTAACCAAGGGATTAAGGGCGGGGTCTTTCACTTGTTCACTTGGAAGCACATCCTGCGGAAGAGATCCAGAGATACTGATTGGCTTCCCTGCCTCCTGGTTCATCTCGTGCACTTGTGCTGTTAACAACAGCTTGACATGCAGAAATGAATGGGTGAAGCTTTCCTACTTATTTCTTTTAAATTATTTAAACTCAGGGTTGGAGCAATCTCAGAGTCCCCCTTTGGGGGGAGATGGGTGGTGGCAAAATTTGACAAACAAACAAACAAACAAACAAATCTTACCAGCATAGTGATCCCTTGACGTACAGAAAACACACAGTATAGAGCAGTGTTTTTCAAACTTGGCAACTTTTAAAATGTGTGGACTTCAACTCCCAGAATTCCCCAGCCAGCATGCTGGCTGGGGAATTCTGGGAGTTGAAGTCCACACATCTGAAAGTAGCCAAGGTTGAAAAACACTGGTATAAAGGCACATTTTTATATGCCATATCAATAGCAGCCTTCACCAACCAGTGGAAGGCTAGAAATACTTAACAGTGGCATAGAAAACAGTTGACAAAGTCCATGGTGGCAGGAAAGCTCCAAACCATCAGTGAAATTAGCAGGGAAGCAACTTGGTACTGGACTGTGGAAAAGTGAGAGGCTTCCTGTGATCCTGAGAAAGTTATAGTTGCGGAAAAAAGGCTAGATGTGCATGGAGGGAGGAGCGGAGCTGAAAATCCAGGATTTGATATGCTCCTATGAATTGGCATGGCTGAAAGGAATTGGAAGGGTGAGCTGTTTTGTTGCTTTTATCCACATTTGGACCCAAACATCCAAATGGGTTCAGACTGCAACTCCCAGAATTCTCAGTTTTGGCTTTGCTGATGGGGATTCTGGGAGTTACACTTTCCACATGCCTGGAGGGTATGCGGTTGAGAAAGACTAATCTACAGGCAGTGTGTTTTCTACACCAGTGAGACTGAAGCACAAAAGTTTGGTAAGGCCCTCGTAGATCCAGAATGGCCCTGTGTCTGGGTTCATACAACTTTGCTATGCCAAAATGGGGCTTGCTTAATTTTAACTTAGCTTTGTGTGAACTCAGTCAGGCTTGTCCAGTTAAGCATGGCTAACAAACTATTGTTTTGAATACTTTAACTTTGATAATCACGTCTAAGAGCCAGCAGTGCTGTCATTGAGAAGTTCTATATTCTGGTCTGCAGTGACGTCACTCATTTCCCCAAGTAATGGAAGGATGGAGACCTGGGCTAACTTTTGAAAGTGAAGTACGTGGGAAGGGCATCTCCCAGCCCTTCATAATTACGTGGCCAAGGAGGACTGAATCAATTATGCTCTATACAGCACCAGCTTTTCCCAACCTGATGCTTCCCCAGTGCAAGATTTCAGTTCCCAGAGTTTCCAGCGAACCCCAATGCTTCTGGAAGATCCCAGATTTGGGGAGGCCCACAGACACTGTATAAGATTAAAATGAGAAGTGCAGTGATTTTTTTTTGCCCCTGACTCACAATTTACTAGCAAGCTGAATCATTGCTTCTATTGCTGGATGATCATGACTTGCTAGCAAAAATAGTGCTTGTCACGGTGATATCATATAGGCAGAAATGTGGTCCTACTCACAAACCAGTGCCAATTTCCAGCAAACTTGCCCGTATGCAAATAGCTGAACATTATTTTTTCAATGTATATGGCTGCCCACCTCACATATATGACTCTGGGCGGCCATATAACCTTTACTGTGTTCAAGACTCCAGGATTTCCATTTTGGACCATTTCCTCATTAATCACTTATAGCATTTTCTAGCATCAACCAGCTCTTGTTGAGGCAATATAAACCCTTTCTTCATTAGTCTTTTATCTGTACAAGGATGGTTGGATGATTCTAGAAGACTTATCCTAAGTCACAAGTGGGGATCCTACCTACATTACAGAGGAAACTGCATATGGTCTATCTTTAAGAAGGATGGATGAAGCTCTAGGTAACTGGAGGAGGGCAAATGTGTCTTCCACTGTCTTCAAAAAGGGGAAGACAGAAAGTCATGGAAGTCAGTGGACCAGTCAGTATGACTTTGATACCAGGAAAGATTTAGAGCAGATAATAAAGCGATGATCTGTAAGCAGCTTGAAAATAATGCAATGATTAAAGTCAGGATGAATGTCTGAAGAACAACCCTGGTCACGTAATTTAATAAGGTAAAAATTTACCTTAATTCATTTTTTGATTGGGTAGCTTCCTTAACAGATTGTGGGAATGCTGTGGATGTCATATATCTTTTCTTCAGGGAAGCCTTTGAGAAAGTGTCCCTCAACAGTTTGATAAGCTAAATATGAAATAGGGTCTGGATAGCATGCCTGTTTGGTGGATCCACAGCCGGCTTGCAAACTGAATTCAGTGCTCATAATAGTTTTCAAGAGATTTCAAGTGAGTCCTACAGCATTTGGACTTGGGTTCCATACTCTTCAACATTTTCCTTAATGACTTGGATTAGAAGGTGGAAGGAATGCATATCAAATTTGCTGAGGACACAGAATGGGACAGCTAATACATCCTTCTTACAGCATTTCCTCAACTTGTCAGTCACCTCTAAATCTTTGAGGATTCCTGGTTGTCTCCCATCCAGATACAAACCAGGTTTGACTCTGCTTAGGATTTTGAGATCACCCTAGTTTGGCTAGCTGCTGTGACTTCCTATCACTTCCTATATGTGGTGTTTTTTAATACTGAATTATGAAGTGGAGAGGGTGGAGGCTAATGAAATAAACCACTTTAGTAGTCAGACTATAGTAAAGAGAAGAATAAGAAGTTTTAATTATTTGAACCAAATGGCAAGAGAGTGCCTTGGGAATACAAAGAGCAGGGTGGTGGTTTTCCGGGAAGCTGACACAGCCATCAAACACATACTTTCAAAAGTAAGGAAGACTTCAAAAAGCACCGTAACTTGTTCTTCCCTTAAGCTAACCCTTATATTTCCCATCCTATTCTTTGGGGAATGCATTGTAAATAATATATGCTTATTTGCATTTCGCAGTGTAGTCTAAAGAACAGCCACACCTAGGAGGTCATAGCAGGTAACAGCACCTAGACAACCTTGGGTGATCTCAAAAAACTAACCACAGTCAGACCTGGTTAGTATTTGGATGGGAGACTACAAGGAGATCTCAAAGATTTAAACTAGCCTGAGGAGTTCATAAAAATCTGGAAGAAAACAATGGGGAAACATTTCTGTATTGTTTGCAAGAAAACTAGATGGGTGCGTGTGTCCATATTGCCTTCAGGAGTCAAACTGGAATTAGAGACTGTCCTTTTTTATATCTGGGAGAAACCATGAAACAGAATTTGATATTCTATGGAGAGGATGCTTGTATAAAATGAAACAGAATTTTTGAAAGGTTTTGAATGATGTTTTCTGGAATAATAGTAATAATGACAAAAAATGACAAAGGGAAGGAAAAGCTCCAGAAAGTCATGACTTTATATTCTCTCCTCTTTCTAGAAAATATTATGATGTAATGAACATAATTGTAGCAGACTGAAAAATATTCATTCTAGACATGGGCTATCAGTCATGGAATGTGTCAGTGTCTGAAGGTGCAATGTGTGAAGAACAAAGCAAATATACCTCAAGAACAAAAGCCATTTATCTCAATCTTGCGAGAAACGGTTAATTCTCCTCTTACACTGGCCTCACTTGCCGACAGAACAACAGATGCTGGCGCCCGGCGGTTTACGTTTGGCACGTCTTACCACCGCTGTAATCGGCAACTCCTACCCCCTCTCTCCCGTGAACTGACTGCTTTTTGAACTAACAGATTGACCATCTTTCTCTTCCTCTAACATTTAACCTTAGATGGCTAGCCAAACTGCCTGTGTTGATGAAAACCGGGGGGGGGGGGGAAACCCAAGAGGATCCAATGAAAAGGATTCGACTGTTTCAGCAGCTTTTGATGGATTGTGGGGTAGGGAGCGTATCCAAGATCTGTATTCTAAATGGTAGGCCTTCAGTTATGATAATGAGCCTAGGAAGGAAATGAGACGGATGCAGCAATCCTTTTTGATTTTTCCAGTCCCCCAAGATTACAAATTACACTGTGCTTCTGTTTTTAATCCCTTTGGAGATTTTAGCTATGAAGCTCCCTTGTGAAGACTGGATCAGTCGAGTGACTTTGGGATTCAGGGAGCTGGCATCTGAAACGGCTGGCCTTTAAAAGCTTGGCTGCTAAACTCTATTCTCCTTCTGATAGAAGAGAATATCTGTAGCTTGGGGTTGAACTGTGGAGTCCTTGGTGCTCTCTGAGCTTGGCTGTTTGCTTGCAGACGTTTCATGACCCAACTAGGTAACATCATCCGTGCGAGTGAGTGTGGGGTTTGCTCCCTGTTTATATACAGTAGTAATTATACACAATTATACACAATTACAATCATGATACTGTGTAAACCCACAGCGTAATGTAATGCTTCATGCTTGATTAAAAATACTATCAGAATAAAAAGGCATGGAGTATGGGTCAGCCTCTGCAGCCTGGTGCCCTTTACAGGTAATGTGACTACGATCCCACAGTTACCAAATAGCATTAGTCCTACTAGTTGGACATTCTGTGAACAAATGACAGTCCTTGGTTTGGGGAAAGCTGCCCCAGATACAACAGCTTGGGAACAAATACACTGTAGGATGCAAAGACCTAGAGCTCTGCTGGTTGGGGAATTCTGGGAGTCCCCCCATCTTAACTCGCCAAGGTTAAGAAATACTGACCCAGAGGGAGGAATAGTAGCATCTGAAAGGACCTTCGTCTTGCGATCATTAATCATGCCCAATCTAGAATGTCTTCTGCTCTTAGAAAAAAAGAACAGGATGGGATGGAGAGAAGCCTGAAGCCATGTGTGGCCTTAAAACACTCTGAAGTTGTCAAAACATTACACAAAGTTTTCTTGGCACAATTTCCAGGCCCAAGTGGGAAACCTTTATTTCTTCTTCAATATAGTTTCCTACTTTGAATGTCATTTGGGAATGTCTTCTTGCTTGATATATCTTCTGTAATTTGTTTTATTAGTCTTCAACTCAAGAAATGCTCAAAGCAATTGATAAATAGGAGGAGGGAGCATTATGTATGCTGCTTTGAGTTGTGCAAATAATGGGGGGGATATAAATCTAATCAATAAAAAAATAATTAAAAGAGTAACTACAGTCCGCTAAAATACATAATACACTTCAAGCTTGGTAGAACAGCATTGTTTTAAAAATAAGGTGTAATATCCTTCAGGTTGACCTCAGTTTCTGTGACTCTGTGGGCCTCCAGAATACTAACTGGGATCGACCTTGCTTTGCTTCTGAGGCTGGAAAACTTCATCCTGATACTGCCACCAGTTGAAAAAATATGTAGTGGTTGTTTTTTTTTAACCAGCCATCTAAATGCCAGTAATGATGGACACAGCGTAACCTTTCCACTGGGGAGGAGATGGAATTCCACAGCCAGCTGATTGCGGTAAGAAAATGCTGTCTCAATCTTCGCCAAGCAAACCTCTCGAGAAGATTGGACACACAAAAGATGAGGAACGCAGGCTCCGGGCAGGAAATAATGTGAAAAATTAAACGAGTTTTGGAGCCTCAGATTTTGATAAAGTATCACCAGATGTGATGCAAGTACATAGACAAGTGTTCTGCAGGAATATAAGTGCTAAAGGGATGAGCTACAGTGATACATGAAAATGCAGCCCCACGTTTTCCTTTTTAAAAAGCCATAATGTGCTTTGGACTTGGTGGGTGGCTATCCTCTGCATGCACACACACTTGCTCTCTCACTTTCACACACACAAAAACTCAAGTGTGGGCAGTACATATAGATGGCTATAATAAGGGTCTTTTACTAAAGTGTGACCCAGCCTTTTTGTCTACTGCGTTTCGCTAAATTGGAGTCCTACTTCTAACTTTAAAACAGTAAGTAATTAGCTCAAACATTAGTTCAAGTTCAAGAATATAGGCTTATATTTAATATATGTTGTTGTTTATTCGTTCAGTCGCTTCCGACTCTTCGTGACTTCATGGACCAGCCCATGCCAGGGACGTCAACACCCCCAGCTCCCCCAGGGACGAGTCCGTCACCTCTAGAATATCATCCATCCACCTTGCCCTTGGTCGGCCCCTCTTCCTTTTGCCCTCCACTCTCCCTAGCATCAGCATCTTCTCCAGGGTGTCCTGTCTTCTCATTATGTGGCCAAAGTATTTCAGTTTTGCCTTTAATATAATATATATAATTTATAATTTATAATGTATATAATTTAATATATACACATGCAAAAGAAAATGCTCATGTTATAAAATGGGGGGGGGGGGAATCCTGCTTTAGTAATAAGCTAACCTCTTAGCATATGTATTTGTTACTCTTCTAACAGTCCAAACACCGAGACAAGGGGGAAATTAAGGTCTGCCAGTGGAAGAGCAGCCTTGTTGGGCGCAGAGTGGTAGGCAGCAGTATTGTAGCCGAAGCTCCCCCCACAACCCGAGTTCGATCCCAGTGGAAGCTGGATTCTCGGGTAGCAGCTCAGGTCGACTCCGCCTTCCATCCTTCCGAGGTCGGTAAACTGAGTACCCAGCTTGCTGGGGAAGGCGACGACTGGGGAAGGCAATGGCAACCCCTTTTTTTTTCTGCCAAGAAAATGTTGCGAAAGCAGCGTCCCCCCAAAGGGTCAGGCATGTCTTGGTGTTTGCACAGGGGACCTTTCACCTTTTTTCACAGTGGAAGAGTAGAAGGAAGTGGTGTGGAAGTAGCAGGATACAGGTATGAAATGGAGACAATTTTCATGATTTCCAAAGAAAAAAGAGGAAATTACTATTATAACCTGTTTCAACAAAAGGGGAGCAGCAGCAAGACAGTGTTTTGAGGCTCTCTGGGGGAGAATTTGGGGGAAAAAAGGCAAAGGTAATTTTCTAGGTCAAGAGTGTTTAACTTATGAACTGAAATGACCATTGCTGAAGCATAATCCAAAAATTTAAACAAGAACCTAATGGCTGTTTCCCATATGATTCCATGTGACCGTGATGGAGAAAGTGAAAAAAGGCTTTTCTATTCTTAGAGAACCGAGGTGGGATAAGGGCGAAGACGTTAGACTAGGACAAGAGACTCTGGTTCGCACCCACCCTCAGCCGTGGAAAGTTGCTGGCCGACTGGGTCAGGCTCTTTCTCTTCACCCAACCGACCTACCCAAGTTGCTGTTGTGGGAATAAAGTGCAGATCCCCTCGTCAGGTGCCTTGAGATCCTACAGAAAAGGCAGGATATAAATTTAACGAGTAAACGGATAAATTAGGGACCATGGTGTTGCAACAATTTGGTAAGAAGAAAATATATAAATAAAAGAGGCTAAACAGTGGCTCTGTAGCACCTTTCTAAGGACTCCCTTATTGTTACTGGTCTCAAGTTGCGTGAAAGTCGCCAGGCATCCAAATTGCAGCAAATGAACTGCAAGCCCAAACTATACCACTTGCAGAACTGGGCTTTGAACTCAGAACTTCATCAGCAATAAAAGCTTTCCCCAGGTGGTTCAAGAAGAGTAAGGAAGGGTTCCGGCTCTGGGAGCTGGAGGATAGGCATTGGAGTACAGTAGAGATAATGCTACTGAAGAACCCTAAGAAGATGCTTGATGGTTTAGGCCAACACTCATCTCGGTTCAGCATTTCACTTCTCACAATGGCCTGCCAGATGCTTCTGGTGCTTGAAAACATGGGATGGAGGCACTGTTCCTGCACTGTTTTTCCCCTGCAGTATTAGAGTCCTATTGTCCCAAACCTGCAGGACTTGCAAGATTTTGTTCCTACAGTCACTCTTAATAAAAACAGTTTTAGCCTTCCTGTGGAGTTGATTTCTTGGTCTGGTCTACATAGTGGCGCTGACAGGTGTGGCATCATCAGTATCATTTTGTAAGCTGCTGAAGAGTTGGGTAGCCTCAAAATTGAATTTAAATAAAAGAAAAAAGTCATGATATCCAACTATACGTAGCTACCCCAGGCTGTGACATGTTGATATTCTGTCCCAGTAACAGTTTAGATGAGAAAGAACAGGCAGAAGTTGAACCCAAGGAAGGCAAAGTTGCTGTTTGCACATCAGGATTCTCCTTTGGTGCCAGTGTTACCCCTGGTTGGATGGGCACTACTTTTCCAGAACTTGGAAAAGTTTGCAACTTGGTGATCCTTCTGGAATCACGGCTCCGGTTTGAACAGCAAATGGAGGCCGTGTTGAGGGGACCTTTGTCTGACTTCGGCTGGTGTGCCAATTGAGGCCTTATCTGGCAGAGGAGGACCCAGCAACAGTGACCCATGCTCTTATCACCACCTGCATAGACTACCGCAATGCACTTTACATGGGGCTGCCTTTAAAGACTACCGGGAAATTACAGTCTGTAAGCCTTGCAAGGTAGTCCAAAGTACTAGTTCTAACTTTATTGTAAGGTTCCATTAACAGGATCTTGCAACCTAGCAGTTCGAAAACTTGCCAATGTGAGTAGATTAATAGGTACCGCTTCGGCGGGCAGGTAATGGCATTCCATTTAGTCATGCCGGCCACATGACCACGGAAGTGTCTACGGACAAACACCGGCTCTTCGGCTTTGAAAACGGAGATGAGCACCGTCCCCTAGAGTCGGACACGACTGGACTTAATGTCAAGGGAAACCTTCTGTTAACAGGATCTTGCAAGGCTGAAAGTACATTTCTCCTCCCCTCACCTTTACAGTCCAAGAAACTAGGGAGGGTCCCTCCTGATATGTTTGCCACACCCCCATTCCTTCTGCAGACTCAGTTGCCACCTGTCTGACCATTGTCTGGTCTGTGGCTCTTCCTCCTGTCTCCCAAGGTCATCCCACATACCATGACAGTGTGGAATGTGGTGCTTCATGTTTTAATTGGTTTCCTGATGTTAGCAGCACATGACACTCCCTCCAACCCATAATGAATGAGTTTTATGTCACTGCTTTGCCTATTGGAATGAAATTCATTCCCCACTCTCCCCCTATGATCTTATCTGTCCCAGCACTGCTCCAGAGCTTGAAAATCTACAGCATTTTTCTACATTATTGTGGAGGTGGGGTCAGGTAGAGGAGAAGCAAGGGCAGATTTGCACAGCTCTGAAATAGTGTCAGGGTAGATGCAACAGCCCCACTTATTTATGACAGGAGTATCTTGCTGTATATTTCTTCATTTCATAATACTTACTTAGCAGTTGTAGGAAGAGAGGCAGGCAAACCAGCCCCGGGAAGATAAAGCAGAGTCCCAGAATTGGACAGTGATGTCTGACCAGCCCTATTTGTGATTCATGGGTATTTTCCCATTGGCTGTTGTGCCCAAGGTGACAAGCCAGAGGAAAAGGGAGTACCAAGTTTTCCATCTGTGCTTTTTAGACTGTAGATACATGTCAGACTTAAGTGACCAATAATGGTATTCAGAAGTCACTCTGTCTATACATTCCTGGTTGAAATGTGATAACTACTGAAAAAGGAACAATAACACTTCACTTCTCCAATTGCAATTTCAGTAAGTAGAATGGCTGCTTAAATGCAAAGTAGTCATTTTGCAGGACAGGTTAACTTGATGTATTTGATGGCCATTAATCAATCTCCCCATACTCTCTAATTATCTTGACTGGCTTTACTGAATGAGGCATGGATTGTAGCTGATATTTGTTTACTGCCTTGCTCTTAACACTTCCTTGGGAGTCAGGGAGCAATACCATCACAGGCCAGCTGTCTAGTTGTGACCTATTCCAATGACATTGCCACCTTCACTTTGTTCCTAAGCACTGAATATTGACTGTGTTATCTGAGCCAAGCCCACTTGTCCCATGCTCTAGACTCATTATTTTTATTTTTATTTTTTTGTGTCTTTGAGTCAGTGTGGATTCCTGGTGACTGCCTGGACAAGTCCCTTCGGTTTTCTTGGCAAGATTTGAGAAGTGGTCTGCCCTTGCCTGTTTCCCAGGGCTGAGAGAGAGTGACTGGCCCAAGGTCACCCAGCTAATTTTGCGCCTAAGGCAAAGAGCCAGTTTGATGTGGTTAAAGGCACTAGGCTAGAAACCAGGAGACTGTGAGCTCTAGTCCTGCTTTAGGCACAAAGCCTGCTTTAGGCACAAAGCAACACTGACTCAAAGGCACATGCACTCCCCCCACAGATTCATGATATATGCAACAATATCTGTGGAAGCAGGCAAGTATAATACTGTCAGCCCTTCAAGTTGGCTAGACTAGGAAACCAAAGTCATGCATTGTCAGGCTCTGCCTGCTACCCAGTAAAAACACAGATGCTAGTGTAGGCTTAGGTTCTGGTTTTATTTGAGTAACAGTATGCGTGCCCTTTAAGAAAAGCTGAGAGTGAGTGGAGCGCGCCAGAACGGGATTTAAATAGCCCGCGCCGGTCAGCGCTCCACCCTTTCTTACTTCGGATGCGCCCCGAGCCCCGTCGGTTCCGTTGCCGGTAGGTGAGGGGTCGTGGAGCCCCTCCTGTGCTCCGGGCGTTTCCTCGATTGCTTCCCTGGCCGGTGATGGTTCATTGCCGGGCGATCAGGTTCGTAATCTCTTTGACAGCTCGGGCGCGCCCGTGGTCTGGTCTTGTCAATTACCTTCTTTGCAACATTGTATCTTTCTCTTCTGTGCCTCCGGCTAGAGTTGATACTTTGTTGCCAGCACCTGTTGCTCTCTTTTGTTAGCTAGTTGCCTTTTCCCTTAATCCGCCCGGTACCCATTTCCCTGCATTGTCATGCGAGCCGTTGCGATGTCACAAGCATCGCAACGGTGATCATGACATGCATGCTAATACTATTTTTATCATAAGGTTACAGTAGCAGAAGCTTCCAAGTCTGAATGTGTTTTCCCCCTTCTTCCCTTCATCTTCGTGAGAACTAGGAAGAGTCTTGTCTGAGAGGCTTTCTCAAGTTACAGTTCTGGCCCGGACTCAGATTTCTCTTATCTGACCATTGTCTTGGTAGCGGCTTTTCATCTGGTTCCTCAGAGTTATTACTTCTGCCCATTACAAAGAGGGGGAGTATGTCAAAAAGTGGGAAGACTTTTTGGGACTATCTTAGAAACCAGAGAAGATGCTGAACATTTCCAGGAGTTGGGAGCAGCTTCTGTGCCCTAACTTCCTTCCCTTTCCGGCATAAACAGAAGTACTGCCTAACCTCTATTTAGCAGACCTCAGTACCATGGACTTCGCGTGCAACAGACCAAATCTCTGTGTAATTCTGTGCATACTTCTATTTCCATGTGTAGCTATGTAAATGACAGAAATGGATGCAAATAACATCATCTGCATATTGATGTCATCATGTAAATGACATGAAGATGCATACTGATATCATAACGCAAAAGACATAAATCACCATGACATACTTTTGTATTTAATGGACATTCATGAATAATGGACCCTGCTCCTAATTAGTCTGTTAAAACTTAAGTTTCACTGTACTAAATTAGCCCAAAATTAAAGAAATTAGGCTAGGGATGTGCATACTTGTAGTTTGTGTCAGTCACAGGTTTTCATGTATTATTGCATTTTATCCACTGCTTTTGCAGTGTTTTTTGTTTAAAGCTAAAAACACTAAATATTTTTTTCTAATATGCATAGTTCATGCCTGCCATCAGGAACCTTGAGATGAACCAAATACTCTGCGTAACAAATCTCAATAGTTAAACCATCATTCTTTGTGGAAACTATCCAAAGCATAGCGATCATCTCTCATTCTCTATTTCAAGGCGTTACCGGCGGATCTAATAGAAATTAGGCTAATAATACTGTAAGTGGCAAACTTAGACTAAGTAATGTAATCAGATATGCTGTAGTTTCAAACTGCCAAATCAATTCAAAACTGCATTATTGTAATGGTTGCCTATCCTAAAATACTCTCAGACTCACAAGCAAGAGCTAAATAAAATCTGGTTTATTTAAGAATAGTATGCAAGTACAAAGAAAGCTGAGAATGGGAAAAGCGCACCAAATGCAAACTAAAAACCCTCGGTACAAACGAGATCCCTCCCCCCGTAGAACCTTCCCAGGCTCACAATCCCAGGTGCTCCCAACGGCTTCTGATGATGCGGTGGAAAAGTCCTTGAGCCGAGCACATGATTCTAAAAGGAACGTTCCAACCTGTTTCTAACTTCAGCTCAGCTTTCTTTGATGTCCAGTTGTCTTGGAATACAATTGCACTACCCTCATCCAGCAGGGCCATCACTTTCCCCATATGGCCTGTTTAGGTTAGGGAAGATGGGATCTACAGTCCAAACAAATCTATGTCTTCAGATAGACCGTATGGCCTATTTGGGCTGGGGAGGATGGGATCTGTGGTCCAAACAAATCTGGAGGGCAAGTTGTGGAAAAATGCATAAATCCTTTTGTTCTGTAGGATATTCAATAATACTGTCCCTTATCTTCCATGCCGATGACAAAGCATGTGCGTGCGTGTGTGTATAAATATATATATAAAATGTGTACTTCCTTGAGTTCCTACAGGGCAGGTGGGATAAAAATCAAACCAAACCAAACCAAACCAAACCAAACCAATCTCGTATTTTCAATCCCTTTTGCACATCACTTATGAATTGAAAACATGAATATTTGCAGTTCATATGAACGTATTTTTCTCCTGTAATGTGTGTTCATATGCATTTCCTCCAATCTTTAGGTTTTTGGTACATACATGCACACACAAACACACATACACACTTGCATTCTTAAAGCCAAGAATTGCATTGTAAACATTCTGGAAAGGATACAGTCCAGAGGAGAGCTTGGCAAGGGCTAGCTAAGACAGTTTCCCTGAAAATGTAGTTCCAATAACCTTTTGTAATACCTCTATCCTTACGGAAAGGACTCAAGGATCAAATTATATATATTTTTTTTTAATTGGATGAAACTATTGGGATGAGTATGTCTTGTTTGCAGAGGACTCACGAGTTTGTGATCAAAGAGAAATCTTCCTGGTATGTCCGATTTGAAATAATACCTAAACAGGGAGATCATTTTGCCATCAAGCAGGTGAACAGTGAAGAATGACATGTCGCAAAACTCCTGTTAGAAAGATCTTCTGCGTGGAACAGCATCGGAATGAACAGGAAGTTCTAAATCCTGGCGAATGTGATCACTGGACTGCCTGGGACAACATTTCAGTCTTTCAAGTCCTGCAACAAAAGCCTGTCCTTTTCTGCTGAGTTATGGGCCCGGCGTTAAGTACATATGATGGGTGCCTGCAGATTTGTGGGCAGGTCAGGAAGAGAAGCCTCTGCATCTGAAGCTATCAGGAGAACAAGAACTGTAACACCCCTGCACCTTCCTTCCACCATCTCCGATTTTCCTACATTAACCAGAGTGTCGTTTCTTGAATTATCCTTGACTTGCTAGGAAGTGTGAAAGCACAGTTGGCTCCCCTTGTTATAGTTAATGGACTTGAACCTGCAGAACTCCAGAGTGAATTTTATTTGCTGTCCTGAAATAAAACGAGCGTTTCCATATGTTCACAATTGGATCCCTTAAAATATTCATATTTTCCCCCACATCTGGTGTCAAAGCCATTATTTCTCCCTGCATATCCTTTTGACTACAGTATTTTTAAATAATTCATTCAACCATTCATCAGTTCTCCAGGGAGCTCATTCCTCTTTTCTTCATACCTGATCCTTCCAAACAAACATCCTTTATTTCTCCTTCCCTTATTCTCCCTTCCTTTTGTTTCCACTCTTCCAAGGGTTCGATTTGTTACCACTTTTGCTAAATTGCACACAAGTTCAAACCTAGAATGAATTATATTTATTTACCAATATGTGGCAGCTTTTCACAACGGAGAACTCCCCAGTAATTTAAAGGGAGGATAAAAAACTGACATTCTTTGAGATGGTTATGAAATACAGTGCAGTAGATGCCAAGAATCCTACAGCGAAGCTGGTTCAGGCATCTTTCCTTCCCACAAACAAGTAGCCAGAGACAATCTGTAAGAGGAGAGAAAGGAACAACTGAAGCATGTGACTTTGCTAGGTGTACAAAGCTACACCTGGAAAGCGCCCAGATGCAGTTGCCATGTTTTTAAAAATAATTGCAAGATTGTGGTGCAGTGTAAACGAAAATGTAGGGCAGGACTCTCAAGAAGGGAAGGAAGTTACGCCTGTGGTTCAGAAGCTCCGGGGGGGGCAAGCATGAGAAGGTCTTCTAAGACCCTCAGAAAAAGAAGGAAGGGTGAGGAATGCTAATGCAACTTTGAGGACAACTTCCTTCAACTCAGTGCCTGCTGCATTTCCCATCCAGGATGATCAAACAGGGGTGCGTGGATTTTGTTTGTACAACATACTTAACCTCATCAAATGCTGTTAACTGTGGTCCTGGCAACACCCAATCATACAGGTAGTCCTTGCTTAACAACCACAATTGGGAATTTCAGTTGCTAAGCAAAGTGGTCATTAAGTGAATCCGACCTGATTTTACTACCTTTTTGCAGCGGTTGTTTAGCAAATCGCCACGGGTGTTAAGTGAACCATGTGGTTGTTAAGCAAATCATGAAGTTCCCCATTGACTTTGCTTGCCAGAAGCCAGCCAGGAAGGTTGAAAATGGCAGTCATGTGACTGCAGGATGCTGTGACAGTCATAAATGAGAACTGCTTGCCAAGTGCCCAAATCGTGATCAACTGACCGCGGGGATGCTGCAATGGTCGTAAGTGTGAAGACCGGCTGCAAGTCAGGTTTTCCAGCACTGTTGTAAGTCTGAACTGTCACTAACTGAATGGTTGTTAAATGAGGACTACCTGTACTAACTGGATCAAAGCTCACCATTTGGGGAATATAGAGCCTGTGCCGACTTCCTCTGGATCTATTTGCCAGCCAGGAGCAGTAGGTCTGACTGGGGTCAGTCAGTGTTCCAGAAGTGTTTTCTGTGCTGGCAGGCATTGATGGTGAATTCCATCCTGGACAAGGTTGAGGAACAATTGATTGGATTTTGATGTTTTTGGGTGAAGTTAGCTTCATGAGTGCAAGATTAGGTCTGTTTGAGTATGACTGTAATCCCTTCAGGATTAGATGACAGGTCAACTTACCTCTCTTCCAGATGTGTATACTGTGGAAACCGAGCCATTATAAAACATGTTCATGATAATGAAATAAATGCAGGTTTTCTATGCAGAGAAAACATGCCAAAGGTGAAATAAGTAAAGCAGCAAGAATCCTTAGTGCCAAATGCAATTATACTTACAGAGGGTACTGTGTCCTATTAAAAATGCTGCATTTGTGCAATGTGCTAAATATTTATTTGTAACTTTCAGAGAACATTAAGCTGGAAATAAACATTTTGTTGATAGCTGCATTTTGCTTTTATTGGCAATTTTCACATAAATCATATATAGAGAAAATGTATTCATAATCTTGAGTTTTCTTAATAGTAATAAAATCCTTCTGACTACGTTGTAGAAAATGGCTTTTTACACACAGAGCTTTGCCTGTCTTAACATTATGCACAGAATTCACCTGGTGATCATCGGAAAGCATCAGGCCAAACATATGTAGCTACATAAAAAAGGGGGTTTCATTTGTTGCATCACTCAAGTGTTATAATTTGCTGTAAATGAATTCATAGCTGTGTTTGGAAACATATTTTGTCTTGGTAAGATCACAAGAGGAAGAAAATGGGAAAAGATCACAATGGAAGGCTGTCAGTTTTCCAGCAGTACACTTCCAAATGTCACTCCAGTTAAAGCAATTGAAAATGCAGTTGAGACTAATTCAGTTGCTTTTACCATATTTCCTGGCAGAATGGCTTAAGCTGTAAATTCATCATCTTTCTAGCTTCCAGCCCTCCTTCTGCATCCCCAGATCATATTGATCAAGTTGGCCAGCAAACCCTTTATTTTCAGGTAATGCATTTTTTTTGCACTTTTAAGTATCTTCTCCAACTACTGCAGATCAGGGGCTGAAATTTGATGTCATAATTTCACCTCATCCACCACAAACATCTCACAAGACATTTTTTTTTAAATGGATGTGATTTTACTACCCTCCTGAGTACTGGTGGGACAGAACTAATAAATGGAGTCTCAGTTGATGTAAACTGATCCCTGAACTTTCTACAAAAAGGTCTAGGAGGGATCTCAGTCCCCTCACCAGTGCAGAACTAGAGGTTGAAGGACCCAACCCAGAGTCAGTTGTTTAAAATTAGGAATGACTGGGGAGGCCCCAATCTGACACAAGCTTCTTGTGAATTGACAATGTATTGAGTAATCCCTGTGACCCTGTTCTCCAACTTTTCTTTTATTGGCTTGCCCTTGAGAAGACAAGAATGATGCTTTGGGCTGGAACTGCCTGAAAGTGAAAAATTCTAAACTGATTGTGATGGAAAAGAAAGTGATACCGGGAGAAAGCACTAATTATTGATTTTGCTGGGGAAGCATACTGCAGTATAAATGTAGTTAAAGAGAGAGGACAGGAAGAAAAGGAATAAGGTTATAACAGGAAAAAGTAATAGAGGAAAGAAGTACTACTATTAGTAAGAACAATTTCATTAAAAAACTAAGAGCGGTTTACTAACTTCGAAGAAGATATAATAATTACATCAGTATCATCAAGTTACCCTACTATTAGTTTTCCAGGTAGATGTTAAAATTAATACCCCAGGATTATGATTCTGATTTCTCAGAGAGGTTATGAAGTCCCCTGAATACTGAAACCCCCTAACTGATCTTAATCAGGTCCTGTAACATAAGAGAAGAAGGCTCCATGGACCACTGAAGTTCATACAGGAGGACTTGGATGTATATATAGTTTAAATCTCCAGAAAATGTATTGCACACCCATTTGCCTGGTGAGATAACTCTGTCTGCTGTGGAACATCTTGCATTTTGCATAGAACATGAGTGCATGTTCTAAAGTACAGATAAAGTAACAGGCAGCATGGTTAACTGTAAGGAATGCTGGGAGCATAGGTTCCCCATGCCTGTTCTAAGATGCTTTTCTCTAATCTGCTATTTTTTACAAGGTCATAGTTCAAGACATCTGGAGAGCATCAGGAGGAAAAAGAGGGTTTGAATCATGAACATAAAGCCAAATCTTTGGAGCTTACTCTTGCCATGTAAACTAATGGTTTCACCCCGCATGAGAAAGTTGGTTCTGGAGATTAAGCTGTATATCAGAGAAGCTTGCTAACGATGACATCCTGCTAGGCTAGTCAGGGACCCTAGAGTAAATGGAAAACATCTTTTTAAGAGAGAAGCCCTAATCCTGCCCAATATTCACCCCCTAATCCTGTTGTTGGGTTCTTTCTCTGGTATCATGAAAAAGTATCACCAGAATCCTACGTCTACTGTCTGTAATTGCTGTTAATGATGAATTCAGTCAAGTCAGTATCTCCCCAACCTCATGAATTCTGGATGTCTTGGGACTACCCTTCCCAAATTCTCATTTATCATGGGAATTGAAGTCCCACCATAGTTGGGCAGCTCCAGGTTGTGAAGCGCAGCTCATAAACGACAAATGCACATCCCAGATGTGTGCTGCAGATTTGCTCATTGTTTTTGTTAGAAGGCATACATAAATGCACAAACTGACTTGAGAGAAAGATAGCAGACAAATTATGGGTCTGCTGGAAGGATTTATGTATTTCAACAATTTGCATGGCTGCCCATCTTGAGCAGCTAAGAGTAATAAAACAAAAACAACCAGGGATCCGTAGTAATGAAAAACATTAATTACTACTAGAGGTCCAAATAAATTCCTTTCATCTTACAATCAGCCAGCCAGCCAACAATGAGGATTACTCAGCTCATGCGTGGAAAGTCATTAGAATGTTGGAAAGATGCTAAGTTAGCATTGTTTTTATACCATGTTGACTGAGTATTATGGGAAATGAGATCCAATACATCAAAAAGGAAGAATTGACACTGGAAAAGGCTGTTCTTTACAACTGCTTAGTCCTGTTCTTAATATTGAGCTTGGTTAAGAATTTGAACCAGACAGCCTTGCTGGAAAATATCTGAAATGTTATGCAAACCCACGTGTAGAGATTGATGTGTCCTGTCTTCCTTGATCATCAGCAGTCCTATTTCGTTGGCATTTCTGGTGCAATATTAAGCTGAAGAAATTGATACTTTGGAAATGTCCTTGAAAACAGATCGACTGGGTTATTCGCTGCCTCTGAAAGGTCATTTTTTTTAATGTCAATTGGGAAGAAGCTTGATGCTATGGAAGAGAAGCGAAGAAAGAGCCACACGGCTCTTTCGAATCCTTCTACCACCTCTTCCAAAATCCACAGAGCTGATACAGTATATTTATTTGTCACTCATGTTGACTTAGGGACTGTGTACACGGGATATAAATTAAGCAATCTCTACCTGTTCTGCTACAGATCTCTGATTTCTAGCCTGTCACCAAATTATAATTCCCAGTATCGTGCATCTTCACCTGCATGGGTCCACGTAAATGATGATAAATGAACTGACATAGAAGATAAAGATGTAATATAACTGCTTTCTGAGAATCCATTCACAGCTATTACACTGAAGGCAAAATGGAAAGCGACTTTGGTGAGATGTGAAGCCCCCCTTTGACCTTCAGGGTCACATTTGAATGAGTACATTGGGGAGTTGACTAGAGCAGGGGCTTGCAGAGATCAAAATTCCACCTGTGACCAGAGCACGCAGGGCCCCCAACTGGGGAGCAGAAGGCTTCAGTCTTATGCACACTTCAAAGTAGATCCAGCTGAAATCAATGCAAGTTATTTCTAAATTGATGTACCCTAACTACAAGCCACAAAATCCTGGTTCAGCCGGAGTGTTTAACTTCTGCCTTATTCTTAGCAAATTCAGCAACCATCAAATCAAAACCAACATGATGTGCAAGTGAACAGGACTGGTGACAAGAGTTTCGGTGTTGAGAAAAAATGCAGCATGACACAAATCACTTGGTTAGTGTAGCAGAACAACTATCCTAAACTGTGAGCACCAAAGGGATAGCAATAAAAATTCAGTAAGAGGTACAAGATTCAATATTAGGACTGCAGTTTGGCCTTTATGTTTGATATTGTACTTCGCCTCAGCCTCAAGGCTGCTTATTACTTTCTGATATATCTAGTGACCAGGTGTACTCTTTTGCATAAGAGACAGAGATACAAATCGACAACCCCTGTTTGAAGCTTACCTGTGTCAGGAATTACCAGTTTCCTCTTTGGCATTTTTGCTTGCAAGCATGTCTCGCTGTGCAAATTGCGGCACACTCTTAATTAAGTTTTAAGTTTCCACTTAGCATTTTGGAGCCAAGCCAGTATCTTGCGGCCTCAGTTCTTCCCTCAGTAACATGAGAGTAGGGCTGGATGACCCTGGGAAAGTAAGTATCTCCCAGGATTGTCCATCTGGAATGGTAAAGATGCAATGGGCTAGGGTGATGCTATACCTCTGATCAGATGTCCCATATTCTATGGCTGAAGGTGCAGGGACACAAATCCAATCACTCTGACTCTTCAGCACCTCGTGATCTACTGACCATAAGGGAGCAGTAGAAAGCTACAGATTTACTCTATGTCCCTGCTCTGTCTATCACTCTTCCTGCTCTTTATCTTTGAGATTGATAATCTGATGCTCTACACAGATGGAGTATACAGAAATCAAACTGACTATATCATTGGTCTTCAGCAAAGGATCGTTACCTTGCCGTGGTGCTGGAGCTTGAGCACCTCAATGATGCCATGAGCTAAACCGTGAAGGGCCACCCAAGACGGGGAGGTCATGACAGAGAGGTCAGACTAAATGCGATTCCTGGGGAAGGTAATGGCAACCCACCCCAGTATTCTTGCCGTGAAAACTAAATGGATCAGTACAACCAGAGATATGTCGGTATACCATTGGAAGATGAGACCCCCAGGTCGGAAGATGGTCAAAATGCTACTGGAGAGGAACAGAGGATGAGCTCAACTAGCCCCAGACGTGATGACGCAGCTAGCTCAAAGCCGAAAGGACGGCTCTGAACCAGGAGTAGAGGGCTGGGGGGTTGATATTTATTGCCATACCTGGTGTGAAGTCTGTTAGCTTAGCAATGTTCTCGACTGCACTCTGCTTAACATTCCTCCTTGTATAATTCAATTAATTGGTTATTTTTATAAAGTTGTTATTAATCTTGGTTGCCTTGAATACTGTTTTAGCAAAACCAAAGAGAGGGCTCTCCTAAAATAAACAATTGCTGACCCATCTTACTGAATCACTAGATATATTGAATTATAACACAGTAACATATGTGGAGTGATGTGAGTCCTATGGAGGTGGTAAATTTATGAAGTTTCAAGGAGGAACATTGCATAGACTTCTCATGCCTTATGACCTATATTTTTAATTTTAAGGGCTTAGGTAAGATTTCCTCTCCTTTTTACTTTGCTGCTATTCTGAATGAAGATTGTAATTTATTATATATTGTATGATTCTAATAATAAACTTTCTTGAATGTAGTTCTTAAATTATCCCCAAATACTTAAAAGGCTTCTCCCTACCCATCATACCCCAAACTTTGGTATATCAATCTCATTCTCCAAGATTTCTTGAAACAACAATTTAGCTGATTAAAAAGAAGAAGAAAAAGCTCTTGGGATTTTTATGTTGTTTATTGCTGGTGATTTTTCTTCTTGCTTTAATTATTGTTTTATTATATTACTGCACTTGAGATGTGCATTTAAGTGCTCAGAAGAGAAAAATTTTATGGCATTTTAAAGATGAATACATTTATTGTGGTGTAAGCTTTCTCCATAATAAATTTAATAAAATCGACAACACAGGATTAATTAATTCTCAGGCTTATAAGCCACCTCAGTTGACTCTAAGCAGCCTGCCCGCCAACCCCGTAACAATTAAAGCACAGTAACTCCCTGAATCCCCCAAACAAACATTATAGTGTATAACTAAAAAAATCAGTATGTCTGTAAAATAGCATCATATTGCTTTTTTTTGTTGTTGTTCTAGCAGACTAACCCAATTTTTGGGAACTGGTTAACAACTTAAGTGGTACAAAAATTCTACAAATAAATAAAAATGAACAAGGTCATTGAAAGACGGATATTCATATAAAGAGAGGCCTTTGTCAAATTTGTACCTCTTTTCATGATATTTTTTAAAAGAGGGAACTTAAAATACGACTCTACAAATAATGGCAACCCTACTGTTTTGCGGGTAACTGTTCCTATTTCCAAAGGGGCAAGAGAGTTTTGGTTTAGGAAGTAACTTAACCCTCCAGCCTGGAGTTCCCAGTCTTAGCAGGAATAACTACAATGCCCTGGTTTCATGTCTTGATGTAACATCTGTTAACCCATTCAAGATAAGTAGCATATAAAAACTTGTAAAATCAGGCTAGCAATGGAAGAATGCTTGCTTCTAAGGTCAAAAAGGAAGAATGTAATGTTGTTGTTGGGCATGATAGAACAGACGAATATTAGCATCTAAATGGTAAAAAGAGAAAGAGAGAGATTCTGATGCTGCTAGTAAAGGCAATTCCAGACATTAAGGCAATCAGTAATTTATATCATTGTTATATGGAAGATGTTTTATAATCAGAGTTAATAACACTACTTTATGGAGTCTCTGTCTGCTTAAAATTTGGAATTCAAGGGTGGGCAGATACCACATGATTACAGAAATTGCAGGTCCACAGTTTCCGTAATGCCTCCAAAACGATCACTGTTTTAGTAAATCCCTTTCAGCGAGGGAAGTATCACCACATTCTTTGTCCTGGGTTCAGAAACAATTTACCAAAACATTCTTGTTGCTTACAGTGATATGATTCTTGCATCCAGCATAGCTTTCTGTTTCTTTGTATAGACCAGTGTTTCTCAACCTCAACAAGTTTAAGATGTGTGGACTTCAACTCCCAGAATTAGTGTGTGTGTGTATAGGCAAGTCAGTTTTGTTCCTAAATGTAGTTTTGCACTCTCAATTTGTAAGTATTATGATACTGAATAGGAAATGTAAGGGTTGTCCCCAACTGACTATATTTAAAGCATTTGATTCACTAGACTGGACTTTAAAAAAAATAACTTTAAAGAAATATCAGTGCACTCTGCATGGGGCTTGAAGAGTATCTGGAAGCTACAGCTGGTCCAGAATGTGGCCGTGCGGGCAGTTTTAGGAGTCTCAAAGACGGCCCATATAACACCTTTGCTGGGCGAGCCAGTCTGCTTCCAGGTCCAATTCAAGGTGTTGATTATCACCTTTAAAGCCCTTCATGGCATGGGTCCAGGTTACCTGAGGGACCGCCTCACCCCCATTACATTGACCCGTCCCACCCAGTTAGGCAGAGAGGGCATGTTACGGACACTGTCCATGAGAGATTGTCTATTGGCAGGGTCCAGGAGGAGGGCCTTCTCTGCCATAGCCCCCGCCCTCTGGAATAAGCTACCCCAGAGATAAGGCAAGCCCCCACTCTCCCAGCCTTCCGAAAGGGGCTCAAGATGTGGCCGTGCCACCTTGCTTGTGGTGGGAGGGGGGATAGTTTGTCACGGGGATGGCTGGCACTTTGATGCAGTCCAGGGAATTTTATCGAACTGTGATCTCACCATCTTGGGTTTTAGATCTCATATTTTATATTTTAGAGTTTTTAGTATATTTGTATATGCATATTTTATTATGTATCTCTTTTAATCGATATTTAAGTTTTCACTGTTTTAAATTCGCTTGTAAACCGCCCAGAGTCATTGTTGAGATGGGCGGTGGAAAAATGAAATAAGTAAGTAAATAAATAAATAAATAAATTCTCACAAAGCTTGAGAGGCTGATCTGTTATGTCAGCAATCTACAATAATAATAGGTATAACAATTTGAATTCACATTCTATTGCACTTTCTTCCTTATAATCCGAGTCAAGCGTGTCCACTATTTCCACTGCTATTCATTGCCGCTCTGGAACCCATTAAAACAGAACAAGACTAGAAAAAGTTTGATATAGGGAAGAGTTATACTTATAAAATGTATAGGCTTGACAATCTTTTACACATGTTAAAGCAGCCAAGGCATTAAAAAAGGAACTGATAGATTCTGAAGGAGCTGCAGCCTAGATCCTAATTTTCAGAAGTCAGAAATATGAATAATGTTTTCATATTTTGCCAAAGGTTCAGAGAAAATAAAGAGAAAACATTGGATATTGTTTTCTCAACAAAGGGATCAGCCAGACTTTACCCAGAAGACAGCTGGATAGCTGGAGCACTGCCATGGAAAAAGGTCTATTCCTGGCCACTGAACTGTGGGCTGACCCCTCTGGGAGAAGCATGAACAGGGCTTCCCCAGCTGATTGTAATGGATGGGTTGGATGGTACTGTCTTCTAAATACTATTTTTAGATAATGGATGTTTTAGGGTTACATACGCATCTAAGTTACACAAGATCGGAAAAAGTGGTGAGAGCTGGTCCATAGAATCTCCGAGAACTGGATACCATTGAATGGATAGCATCATCATCATGTATCTAAGTAGTTTTCTTTTTTTAATCCATTCAATTGTGTCTGATTCTCGGACAAGTCCCTGCAGTTTTCTTGGCAAGGTTTTTCAGAAGTGGTTTGCCATTGCCTCCTTCCTAGGGCTGCGAGAGAGTGACTGGCCCAAGATCACCCAGCCGGCTTTGTGCCCAAGGCGGGACTAGAACTCCCGGTCTCCCGGTTTATAGCCTGCTGCCTTAACCACTGCACATACCGTATAGATCTTCTTCTCTCCTATGGTTATTTCTGTCATTTTGAAACAAATGTTAATATTAAATGTCTTTAATAATGAATAAATTCATAATCTTAATATTAATATGTTTTTCATTTGTTTTAAAATAAAGGGAGCTTCCTAATCTGGAACAGCACTTCTAGCTTTCTACTTCAAAACTATTAGCCTGGTGGCCTTGGTACATGAAATAGCCATGTTGATTGAAGATCATGAAGGTGGTAGACTAACACATCTGAGGGACATCAGATAGGGAAGGCTCCAATCATTAATTTTTTTATGAATGGGTGAAACCTTGACATCATTTCTCCCTTTAAAATATGGTACCAGAGGTTAAGAGTGTCTTACTTTTCCATGCTAATATTATGTCAACCTTGAGGCATATTGATTATATACGCGGAAGAAAGAGGGCTAGAGGTATTGGTCAGAGAAACTATGCATATTTCAAAACACAATTCTCCCCAAATAGAGCAGTGTTTCTCAACTCTGGCAACTTTAAGACATGCTGGCTGGGGAATTCTGGGAGTTGAAGTCCACCTGTCTTAAAGTTGCCAAGGTTGAGAAACACTGAAATAGAGGGTATCTGTGGGTAAATGAAAGGAGAAATAAAACCACAGCACCTTTCTACCATGCCTACTAGAGTCTGACTAGATTTGTTCTGATGGATGGAGCTCCCTTTCCGTAACTCTTTGCTTGATTTAATATGCATGACAGAGAAAATGCACCTCTTCACTGGTGCTGCTGCAAAGATAACCTTGAAGAGTATAAATGGATGCACGTATTGATGGAGCAATTTGTGCTTGTATTGATTTCTCACTGCATCTTGCATTGGGTGATAGCGATTTTACTAACAAGGATGCACACCGTAATATTTTCTTTCCAAGATTTTTAACTGATTATTTCTCTGTTTCAAAATCACCGACAAAGGATCTCCAAGACTGAGGGAAAATGAAAAACAAAAATGGATGTGCATGCAGTCACGTTCTTCAACTAATGGGGATACAGAAATATTGGCAGCTTAAGGACATGGGATGCACTGCTTACTACTGATGCCTGCTTCTAAGTTTTGCTGTGGCTATTGCTATTTTGGTGTATCTCCTGCAAAAATCCTCACAACTCTCTGGAAATAGTAGATTACTCATCTCTATGGCTTAGGGGCAAATAACACGCTACTTTCTTAATGCTGTTGTACAAAGCATTTGGCTTCTTTTAGCTTTAAAAAAGGGTAATATAGTTGTTTATCTGTACCAATCTGGACCTGGGTGTCTGTTCCAATTCTGGGGTGAAAATTATATGTATCCATAAAAAATATCTACCTTCAGATATTTATCTGAGTTATTTGTTCAAGATTATGGAAAACATAAGCTTAGGATAAAAAGAGCAGGATGAAGCAGGCACCTCCTTTTCAACTGGAAACTGATGAGGACCTTTGATCCAAATTAGGAAAACCATTCCAAATCAAAATCACGGGCTTAATTTTTCTTTGGGGAAACAATGGCCACTTTTAAGCTTGCTTCTGAAAAACCATCAGTGAGAGAGTATGCTGTTTGGGCATAATTTTGGGAGGTAACTGGTACTCTGGCTACCTTCAAATCTGTCTGTGTGGAAATACCTAATCTCTAAGCTGACATTAGCCTGGTGTCAGTTTGATTGATACTGTTCTCCTCAAGGAATTCTATGACCTGAATTTGATGGGAATGCTAAAAGAATTGTGTTTGATCTCCCAGTTCCCCTTTATAATTCCCAGGAGTCTATAGAATGAGGTAATGGCCACTGAATGCTGGAAGACTCTGAAGTGTGCATTGCATTTTTTTTTATATCTCAAATCAAACAAAGGAGAGAGGGAGTGTAATCAAATACATCTTCCCCAGACAGTCAAAGAAGAAGGCTCCATACATAGTGAATGCTGGTGAGGATGTACAGTACATTTCCAGTATCTGCTTGAAATTAAGATTTAATTAATCTATTGAATTGTAAATTAAACTAATTTAAACTAACCCAGGCAAAGATGATTCATGTGAGGCACAGAGTCAATCTGCAGAATATTTTTACATGGGTAAACACTGCTGGCTGAGATGACAAAACAGGGATTCTCGCTTTATTTGTTCTATTGAAAGTATATTCTGCAGCAATTCATCAGTATTTGCTTTAATCAAAATAGGATTTCTGAAAAGTGGCTTATGCAAATATGAGGCAGAAGATCATCTAATACTGCCCACCCACTCCAAACAAGCTATTTATCTGACTCTGGTTTTCTGAAAAGGAGGCTCCTCTAGGAGCATGGAAGATAGCTAGAAAACATTATTTCCTTTTGGTCTCTAAAAGATTGATTTTCAAAGCAACTCTGTACTCACTGGGCACTTAGGGTACTGGATGCCGTAGAAAATTTTCAGATTTTTTTTTTAAGCTTCTAGAGCAGTGTTTCTCAACCTTGGCAACTTTGCATGCATGGCTGGCTGGGGAATTCTGGGAGTTGAAGTCCACATGTAAAGCTGCCAAGGTTGAGAAACACTGCTGTAGACTACCCTGTCATGCTGCTGCTAAGAACGACAAATGCATATAAAGAGCACACACTGTTTTTTTTAGGAATAGAGACATCATCCAATAGCAAAGCCATTCTCTAAAAGCCTAGCATTTTTATGTCACCAGAACACCAGCACTCACAACAGAGAAAATAATCAGCATAGTCGTGGTCGACATCGTCATCATGTCATGCTAAGAGTCCCTCTTTTGGGGGAGATGGGCGGTAACTAAATTTGAATAATAAAAAAATAAATAAGGTTTGCCAAAGCACAAGGAAGACTTGGGTAGAAATAAAAGAGACAAACTTCTCACCTCCAATAATCTGACAGGGATGTGTTCAACAAATCTTGAATGCTACTAACTTCCTTTTGAGTCTGGGGACAAGGACAGGACAACAATGCGAAGGAGGCATGGAGTGGAATAACCGGGACAAGGGTATAGCTGATTGGCTGGAACCCTGAAAAGGAGCCCATTCTGTGTTGCAGGACAGGTAATCCTCGCTTAATAACCATTCGGTTAGTGACAGTTCGAACTTACGATGGTGCTGAAAAAACCGACTTACGACTGGTCCTCATACTTAGGACTGTCACAGCGTCCACGGAGTCACGATTTGGTCACTTGGCAACTGGTTTGCATTTATGACCATCGCAGTGTCCCATGGTCATGTGACTGCCATTTTCAACCTTCCCTGCTGGCTTCCCAGCTGGCTTCTGGCAAGCCAAATCAATGGGGAACTGCGCGATTTGCTTAACTGCGTGGTTCGCTTAACACCCATGGTGGTTTGCTTAATAACTGCTGCAAAAAAGGTGGTAAAATTGGGTCAGATTCACTTAATGACCGCTTCACTTAGCAACCAAAATTCCGGTCCCAATTGTGGTCATTAAGTGAGAACTACCTGTATTTTATAGTAGATCCTACTGGTTTTAATTAATAACCATCAATTTACTAACAAGGATGGCTTTGCAGTTCTTCACAGTGGCTTCCCTCCACCCCATGAAAGTAAAGGCAGTGAGGAACAACAAGGATGGGATGGGGAAGAAATGTTGACTGGATCCTGATTTTGTGCATCCTCCTTTGGTTAGTTGGTGGAGCATTAAGCAGCCCAGAAGCATTATTAGGATAGCAGCAGGTAGGACCTTGTGGGACAGTGAGAAAATGCTTCTGAAAATTCAGGGTAGGAAGTTCGTGGCTGAGGGGAAGTGCCATTAGCCATGACTAGAGACCCCAGGGCTAATGCAATTCAGTTCAAAACCTAAAGTAGGAGAGCTTTGAACAGTGAGATTGTTTAGCACCTGGGAAAAAAAAGCATTTCTGCCCTGCTACCACTTCCATTCCCCAACCCTTCCTAAGCAGTTTAAAACTGACTTGCAATCACTTCACTTCTGTTGACCTTAGACCATGAGCCAATCAATGCTCCTTTCAACTGCTCAATAAACGAGTGCAAGAATGTCACTGAATTAATGCTGCTGCCTGGCTCAGAATAACAAAAATCCGCTCACCTCTTACTGCATACAAAGAGGCAGTGAAATACATGGCTACTGCCTCTTGCCCATTCACATTTTAAAATCGGGTTAGGTACATCAACCCTGTCTCATCATTTGCAAAAAATAAAAATCTGAGCATTTGGTATGAGAGGAAGCATTCTGTCTGCCAAGCCAACATTTGCCTCCTGCATTTAAATCTCTTTTGAAAGCTGTGATGGCGAGAAGACAGCAGGCCAGCAACTTCCCAAACAGGTGTTTTTTCCAGCAGCTGTAACCATGGTGGCCTGTTTCTTCAGGGGGTGGAATGAAAAAGATGGGGGCTCTGGGGGTGGGAGGTGGGGAAACCAGGAGCCAGGAGGAGGAGTGAGCCAAGTCTTCCTGCCTGTGGGGAAATGGACTGCCAGAAGCTCAGCAGAGATCTGGTATTGCTATTAAGACCCAGTTCCAAATAATGTACAACAGAGCCAAAAGAATAACAATAAAAATCAACTTAGCTCTAGCTGAGATCAGGTAATGCAAATCCAAAGCTGGTTCTGAGCAGTGCAAAAAAGCTTTCTGTGAAGGTGCCTTTAGATGGCTGGCTAGGGAATTCTGAAAGTTGAAGTCCACACATCTTCAAGCTGCCAAGATTAAGAAACACTACTTAAGGTAAAAGAGGCAAGGGACAGCAGCTATCTAAAAGTTTCCTCAAAAGGGAGGAAAAGATGACTTAGGACCTTGATAACCAGCTTTCCCCAAGCCCTCTGGGCTGAACAGTCCTGAGCCATGCTCTGGAAGGCTACAGGCCTGCCAAGAAGAGGTCTCAGGATGGGTGATGCTCAAAACAGCCCATGAGATGGAGCACTTCAAGGCTGGCTATTTTATTTACCAGTGCTCTGGGAACTGGCTGATATCCAGACAACCACAAGGGTTCTGGCTTGGCAGTGCCTTAGCAGCCATGCTAATTTTCCAGGGCTTATTCTTTTTAATAAATAGTAAAAGTACATAGGGGTTTAGAACTATCAACTACAGTTTAAAGGACAAGTAGGCATGTTCTGAGAGCCACCTTGTCTGAGCAACTTTGCTACATCATCAGTTTTTCCCAGACGGAGCAATCTTTTGCAAAGCATGCATCAAAAATGATATAAATTAATTTGGAAAAGAAAGTAATATATATTTGAACCTTGTCAGAGCAGATTCATTTTCTCAAAACACAAGTTGAGATTGTTTGCATACAGTGATGGTACACTCTAATGAGCTATAAGTGCAGGTCGTTTTTGTAAATTCCAAAATTTGCAGATGCTATTTCTCCTTAAAATAAGCGCATCTCACCCACCTAATAAATTTTGCATGCAAATGCGGGCTCATTCATTTCATCACAAGATTCTAATTCATTTCATTTTTTATTCATTTTGCAGCGTATGCAAACTTGCACATGTAATTCATCAAGCGAGGAAGCAATCTTTTACATTCTCATCACTTGTGACATTTTTAATCAATGAGTCTCTGCCTTGCGGTGATTAAACTTCTCTCTGAATGGAAAAGACTGTAAGGCTCTTAGATGCCAGGAAGATGTGGGCAGCTAAAAAGAGATTCCCCCCACCAAAAAACCAAAAAACAAAAACCAGGGTATCTACAATACAAAGATATTTCACTGGAAAAGTCCTTTGGGAAATCCATGTGATTAAAATGGGAGAACTGGGAGGAAGTGAGCTGGATGGATCAAATTAAATTCTGATTCAGTTTTATTGTTTATTTGAGGACTACCTTGTAGATGAAACTGGTTTCTTCCTTTTTTTCTCTCTCTCTCTCTTTTTTAAAGTGGGAAGAGTCAAGGTTTTTCTAGCTGGAAAGCTGGTTTCCCAGGCAGAGCAAGATTCCTTCTTTCCTCCACACACAATTCCTTCTTTCCAACTCACACAAATACTCTCTGACTGGCATGGCTGAGTGCAGCACATAAAAGCCAAAGTTAAACCCTGTTAAATGTCATTAATTTTGATGGGAGATATTTAGAATGTGCTTGGTTCCCCCATTTAAATTCATGCAATTTCAAAGTGCTTAACTGTGGCTGCATTGTAACTATAGATTTATTTTTGTGAAGGGCATGATTAAGAAAAGGCTTCCTTATCGTGTGGTAAAGTCATCCACTGAATTTCAAGCTGTTTGGGAGCGACAAGCTTAAGTACAGCTGTTCCACTCAGTTCAAACTGGATTGTTTAAATTAGTCATTCTCTTTCCTGTAGTGAGTGGATAAAATTTTTCTGTGGAAGGAAGTGGCACCCAACATTCCCTGCTTGTTTAAGAATCACGGGACTCTGTCAATATGGTGAATGGTAGCTGAATTGGCACAGGACACATCCTTCTACTTTTATTCAAAAGGTGGAGTACTAAATCGCTTTCTAAAAAAGGGGTTGGACTTAAACAAGTTTGTTAAAACTAGGAAGTGCCTGTGTTGCATTTTATACAACTCTAGTTTTAAACCTGACATATTTGGGGAAACTCTGGAGATGAAGATGAAAAAAAGAATATTAGAATCATTTGCAGAGTTATAAAGAGTCTTTGATATGAAAAACAGAGTCCATGCTGTAGGCTTCTGAAAGGAGCAGAACGACAACCTACAGATTTGATCCTCTGCTAAGAAACATATTTTTCTCAGCTAAGGAATTAATTGTTGAACCAAACTAGGTCTAGGCACAAATGGTTATTTCATGGATTCTGTAAGCCAATGTTATTATGGTTCATGGAAAGAGTTGCTAAATCCCCATTTCACAGTTATAGCAGCAACCCTTCTTCCAGAAGGGTTTGTTCCAGCTTCTTATCTATCACATTTTGAAATTTTGTAAAGCTTTCACTTTAGCCAGGCTGGATGCACTGCCCTCAGCAGTCCTTTTTGGACGTTTTAAGGGTACTCCTATGCACCTTCGGCTATGGCCATGTGGTGACGGCTCAATAGAAACCCTAAGCCATATGTTGTTATATTGTTCCCTATATAAGGACTCTAGACAGATCCTCATATATCCATTATTGAAGAAATTTCCAGGCAGGGAGAGTGACTTCTGTCTAATGCTACTTCTTTTGGACAAGGACCCAAAAATATCCTCCCAGGTTGCCCAGTTTTGTGCTACCATCTGCACAATATGGCACACCATCAGTTAGATCTTGAATTTCTTAACACAGTATTTTATTTCAATTAATTTTAGTATTTTCATTCTTAATTAATTTTTGATTGTAGTATATTAATTGCTTTTATATATATGTATTAATGTAAGATTGTTGCTATTGTATAGTTTTATTGTGTCTGGCCTTAGGGCTGTAATAAATGTGATGATGATGAAGAAGACCTGAAAGACCAGGTCATGGGCAGATCATCATGGAGAAAATCTATCAATATGGTCACTACGAGTTGTTAAGGAGTGACTTCCGACTTTCTCCAGCACAGATACAAATACTTATTACATTCACCTCTTACTCTAATTCTACCCCTAATAAACATTATTTCTATAAACTATAACAACCTAATCATCAAAAGCCAAAATCAAAACTTCATTTTTTTCAGTTACAAGCAGAAAGTCCAAAAGCGGTTGCCATGAAGAAACAAAACTAGATAAATTATTTGGGCTATTGCTGGTCTTTTTGAAGACCATCGTTATTCCTGAAGAAGTTGTTTATTTCTCCATCTGAGAAACCAAATAGGAAAAGTATTAATATGATCCTTAAAAAAAAAAAAAAGCAAATGAACCAAGCAGATTTCAGTCAACCCTTTTCTGCTAAAATTTAGACAGAGGGTACTCAGCACTGCCACCATTTCCACATCTCTTGTATCAATTTAATATTTATCCCATGATCATCTAAAATTGCTGTGAGATTTTGGTAAGTAGCAGTATAATGAGCCAAATCAATAAATAATGCACAGTGTAACGCTATTGTGCTGCATATTTCCTATTACTGCCAGCCAATTATGAGAGGCTGAGTGATGTAGACTATGACCTCAAATAAGGTTTGGTGTCAAAATAAAACCAAATTGTTTCTGACAGTAAAATAATTTGCAAGTGCTTCTCCTAAGGTCGTAATTGGCTTTGAGAGCAGAGCACCACTGAAGCTTTGATTGCAAGGTAAAACAAAATACATCAGTGGAAATGAAAGGTTACTGTTTGCTGAACTAAATACTGATTAACAGAAGCTGAGCTGAAGAATTGGGTTGTTAGCTGTGAAGGATAGGGAAACTGCATTTAATAACAGATGCGAACTATCAGTCTCTTCATCAGCAGCACACAACAACATGTGAAGGACAAAGGAAGTTCTACTTTTTTTTTAAAAAAAAGTACACAATAGCATAATGCAGGTTTGCTAAAGCAGTGATGTATAAATTTCAGGCTTGGGAACATTCTTGGCTTTTTAATAGAAGCATGATGTTCATCCATAGTTGCTAATGGCATGGAGCTCTCGCTGGGAGAAACTGCAAATAACAAGTCTGGGTTTCCAACTGAATGAATATATGCCATGAATTCTAATGCAAAACTCTAAACATGGCCAGCAGCAACAGCATAAAGATCTGATTAAGAATATTAAGGGTCAGCATTAAAAGTGAGGAACAGAAGAACAGAGAAATTAAGTCAAAGAAAAAGTATGACAGAGGTGGATATTGAGCGTATTTTTAAAAAAAAAAACCTCGTCATGTTTTTGAACAGCAAATTGAGCCAGCAATCTTAAGGCACAGCTAGGCAGCTGGTTCAACAGGGGTTGCTCCAGTCTGTGAGCCATGCTAGCTTAGATCTGCTTTTTAGCTGCTTTCTACTCGATCTTGATGATGAAGCCAGCAAGTAGTATTGTCCCAAGACTTTACTGCATTAAGTTAAGGTGTATCACTTAGTGGCTGGACAAATGGCTAGACTGGCGAATTTGCTATTTGTCAATATCGTTACACTGACTTAGAGAGGTCACCACATACCACCTACCACTTTTTATAGTAATCTTAGTGTTGCTACTGTTAGGACAGGTTGACCAGGCTTCTCTAAGAACTTTGTCTGGAAATCTTGGTATCTTCATGCAAATGATGCAAACTGGGTACTGCTGGGCATACAAACTCATCTGCAGCTGGGGAACACTGAACATCTGCTTTTAGGTTCAGGCAAATAAGCTTGAATAGAATGCCTGCCTTTTTTTTTTTTAACCATAATTAGAAAATGGCATCAGAGATTCTGGGGATTGCCGGCAACTCTCCTGAACTATCATCTTGTCATCCTTGTGTGCAGCTGACCTGGATAATCTTGGATACCTGGATGCCACTGAATCCCTGAGCTTGGTTTTAGCCACCGTAGATCAAACTGCTGAAATTTGGTCACAATCAGCCACTTTCAGCAGAGAAACAAACAAGCAAATAATAAATAAGCCTCAGGTCTACATACTATACAAAGAAAGAAAAAATGGGGAATTGAGCTGAAAATCCAAACTTCCTTTCCTTTTTTTGCCATCTATGTGTTGGCATACTATGGATCCATAGCCATGACCCCCCACCCCGCAAAATATCTTCCCCTCTCTCTCATCTGTCTATCAACTATCTGTCTCTCTTCTCCTTGGCTGCCAAAAAAAATTGCATTCTTTCATAGGCATCTCGTAGAAACCATGATGTTAAAATGACATTTAAGACATCACAAAGCAAATGGTGCGAATTACAGTAGAATAACCCTTTAAATTGGTTGGGCTGGGAAACAGTGATTGGCCCAAAGTTATGCCATGGCAGAGGTTCGAACCATTGGGATGAAGCTGGGTGTCCTTGATCCTAATCCAACATCTTCACCACCACACTAAGAATTTTATTCTGAGGTAGTACTTGAAAGCTGCCAGTCATGGAAAGGAGAGGGATTGAGATAAATTCCTGTTCTCTCAGCAATTATGCACACCCATGTGAACCTGGCAGTGTCTGCAAGGGGTGGGTGGCGGAGGAAGGGGGCTGAGACTGATGTCAATAGTATTGCAATGCAAGCTCTGCCCCATTTCTATGTTGTCATGAGTACCTTTGGATGCCACTGTGTGAACCGATTGGAGGCCTGAGATCAGCATCTCTTTTCTCATCTTTATTACCTAAAGCCCAGCTGCTGGGCACCAAGACCCACTTGCAGCTGAATCATACCCTGACAATAACAATTTTCTGCCCTGTTTCCTCACACAGCCTCCACATTATTCCCAGGAGATGAGCAAGCTTAACTCATCCTTAGCTGGACTTGAGTGAAAGTAATATTTCCCTCCATATTTCAACACGGTCCAAGGGCAGACTGAAGATGGGGACAATCTGTTTCACTTCACCACTCATTACTGCAGAGGCAAAGTCAGGTGCCCTGTTGTGGGTCTGATCAAAGTGTGTTTTGCGAATGTTGAGAGGCACAGGCAAGGTCCCTCCATTTAGTCAGAGGACAGCCTCTGGCAGCCATTCCTTTCCTAGCCTCTGTTCTCTCCTTCTTCATTCTCTTTCAACCCTGTCAACTCCAATCCCCTTTCTGTTGTTGTCATTATCCTCTTTCTAGGCTTCCAAGAAGGTAGAGGAGATCAGACCTTCACTATTTCATTTGGGGAAGAACAGGGGCTATGGTGGTGCTTATTGGCCAATTTCTTGAATTAGTCACCTTAAGTCATTCTTCCACTGCCCTCTGACTTCAAGTAAGAGCCTTTAAGATTTAAAGTAAGTAGGGTTGCTCAGGATCTAGTAGTCCCTTTCAGTTCTCCAGCACTATAAGAACTAGTGACTGCACACAATTATGGATGAATCTGCCTCTCTCTCCTCTGGGGCTCTTTCTGTCTATCCATCTATCATCTATCTCTCGTCTGTCATCTGTCATCTATCATCTTTATTTAGCATGGGAATACTCAAATGAGGTGTGGGAGGAGAGACAGACAAATCAGCCTGGACAAGGACAGGGAGGGTCCTGCAGGCAGATTCTTCCTCTTCCTGAAGCACTGCCCCAACTGGTGGACATTTTCCATGCGGGTGGGCAATGTGCTGAAACAGATGGAGCCAAGACAGAGCATAAAGGCAGCAGCCTTGCCTAGAATGATTGGTACGCTCACCAAATCAGGGCAACAGCATTTGGAGAATGAGTGAGTTGGAGAAAAGGCTGTGGGGTGGATAGTCCTTCAGCTCAGTAGTGGGGAAAGGTCCTAAGAGGCAGAAGAGGCCTCCAGTTATGGAACTCACTTTCCAGGAAGAATGTTCAATCTTCTCTCACCCCTCATGTTTTTTGGAACTTACTGGAAGAATTTCCATTTCACAGCCTTGACCTCCAGCTCTAAAAAACTGCTTATTATAAGGCTTGTGGTTATGTTGAACTTCTATTGTTCTGAATGTTACTGATATTAGTTTGATATTTTATTGCAAGATGGGAAAAAAGACAGGGTTATGTTATAATATTCAATCTACATCTGCTCGGAAGTAAGCCCAAACTACCACACTTAACAGGGAGAAATAAAATGAGCTGAATCTTCTAACTTACATCAAAAGGAACATTTGTTGAACAGAACTAAGATCTGAGTAAGCATTTTGGAACAATCTTACACCTGGCAAAAGTCGTTCCTACATAATTTAGCTATATTAAAAGCTGTGCAGAATCACAATGTGGCTTCAAGTTAGCTGCCTCGTAGGTGCAAAAAATCATTAGCAGGGAATTACCCACAGCAATTTTTAAGGAGAGCTGTGCCATTGATGGAACACTAGATGGCAGTATTCAGCCACCTTTGCTAGCTTATTTTTTTTTGACTAGACTAATGAAATCCAAGTTTATTGTTTATTTACCAACAAAAGAAAAAGACCAAAGTTTGAGACTACAGTACAGTATATTGAAGCAGAAAGAATACTGAACTAGGATTAGTGATGTTATTTAGTGTGTGCTATAACTAAGGGCAGTACAGGCAAAACAAAATTAGATAGAGATAGATAGATAGATAGATAGATAGATAGATAGATAGATAGATAGATAGATAGATAGATAGATAGATAGATAGAGAAAATGGCCAATTTTCAGCAGGAACATTTTAAATTCCTGTTGTTTATTCGTTCAGTCGCTTCCGACTCTTCGTGACTTCATGGACCAGCCCATGCCAGAGCTTCCTGTCAGTCGTCAACACCCCCAGCTCCCCCAGGGACGAGTCCATCACCTCTAGAATATCATCCATCCACCTTGCCCTTGGTCGGCCCCTCTTCCTTTTGCCTTCCACTCTCCCTAGCATCAGCATCTTCTCCAGGGTGTCCTGTCTTCTCATGATGTGGCCAAAGTATTTCAGTTTGGCCTTTAATATCATTCCCTCAAGTGAGCAGTCTGGCTTTATTTCCTGGAGGATGGACTGGTTTGATCTTCTTGAAGTCCAAGGCACTCTCAGAATTTTCCTCCAACAAACCGACATATCTCTGGTTGTACTGATCCATTTAGTTTTCATGGCAAGAATACTGGGGTGGGTTGCCATTATCTTCCCCAGAGATCGCATTTAGTCTGATCTCTCTGTCATGACCTTCCCGTCTTGGGTGGCCCTTCACGGTTTAGCTCATGGCATCATTGAGGTGCTCAAGCTCCAGCACCACGACAAGGTAACGATTCCTACTTCACTCCAATTAAGGATAGGAACGGCAATAAAAGGTCTCTTGGTGGCAAGTTTCTTTCATTTCTACCTTTTAAAAAATCCACATGGAAAAAAGCGGGTTGAAAGCAGTTCCGCCTCTTCCGGCAAGATGATCGTGGCCCCTGTGGCCCTTCAGAAGGCCAGGGAGCGCATTTACAGCCCCAATCTCTTTTGACCTGTAGTTAGCGAACAATCCATAAACTATTTCTACAAACCAACTTGTCTGGAGTAAATAGATTTTAAAGCACAGCTCCTCCAGTTGCAGTGTCAAAGCTGTGGCTGAGTTAAAACCAGGTGCAGACATTGATTCCAATCTCCTCCAAAAGCTATATAAATTGAAGGAAGGAAGGAAGGAAGGAAGGAAGGAAGGAAGGAAGGAAGGAAGGAAGGAAGGAAGGATCACGACCTGATTCCATCTTATGCGGTACTTTGCAGGTCATGCTCAAAAAAGACCAGGAAAACTAGAACAAGCTTCCTACAAGATTATCAAGTTATCAATAAATTTATTCCATGTATTAATTAAAGTTAATATTTAAATAAGCAATACATATTTTGCCTCTGGTAGTTAATAGCCGGATGCTTCCAGGAGATCTGAAAGACAACATGAACATTTTAGAAGATAGGAAAGCACATTATTCTCACATAAGCCTTTTTTGGGGGGGTGCTATCTCTGCTTTCCTTTAAAAATGGTCTGACATATTCCCGTGTAGCACAGCAGAAAGAAAAAGATGCAATTTAAAATGTAAAACAGATCAACTCCAAAACTTTTTTGAAGTTTAATTTTATATGAAATTCAATCATACTCACTACCTTAACCACCAGAGAGATTTCTTCCAACCAGCCGGCAAACTACACTGCCCTGTGAAATTTAGGGGTCTTTCAGGGGCAACACCAAAGTCTCCAGGGAACTGCATGTGGCTTGTGGGCTGACTATGCCTGATGAAGAAAGGAACTAAGGTCTTCTATTATGCTTGAACTATTATTGCACCTTGTTCTCTCAGAAATGCCGGACCATTAACCCCAAGACATTAACAAATGATGTGGTCGCTGTTAGTTGCCGTCGAGTCGCTTACGACTCATGGTGACCCTACGTATAACAGAATGAAATGCTGTTTGCTCATGCGCCATGTGCCTGACTGTTCCAATGTTGGCATCCATTGTTGTGGTAATTGCATCAATCCACCGCATTGAAGGTCCCCCTCTTTTCCGCTGGCCCTCGACTTTACCAACATGATGTCCTTTTCAAGCGATCGGTCTTTCCTGACGATGTGCCCAAAGTATGAGAGTCTAAGCCTAGTTATCTTCGCCTTTAGGGAGCATTCTGGTTGTGGCTAGCTAATTCCAAGCAGCCAATATTTCCCTCCTCCTCAAAAATGCTTCAGCAAAAGATAATCAACCTACAGTATTTGCTATCATAGCGATATGCCTTTCAAGGTTTCTAGAACTGTTTGTACTGGAAAGGTGACCAAGATTTCAAGTGGCTCTCCTTTGTCCCTTACATTGTGACTCTGCTGACCGAAGACCTCAGCTGACCCCATCCGTTGCATTGCAGTGTAAGCTTTCCCAGCTGTTTCTTGGCACCCTAAAGAGTTTGTGTCCTGAATTTGAGGCCACTTGGGAGGGCGGGCACCAGAATCACTGTGGCCCCTTTGAGCCTTAAAAGCTTTCTGTATAGCAGGGAGGAGCAGCAAAGGCATTCCAGTTCATCGTCCCATCTGAAGCTCTAGTCTGCCACTTACAAGCCCATTTGAAACGCTGCCCTTGACCCAGCCGAAACATGCTCACTCGAAAACAAGCAGAAATGCTCCGACTTTCTCCAGGGCACTTGTCATCAAAATAGGCAGGATCAAGAGAGACATTCGGTGACTGAAATCTACAACCAGCCCATTCGCCAACAGTCCTCGGAAAATTTCACAAAAGACCGGTAAGGGTTGGTGGTCCAAATACGGATTTGAGCCATTTTAGCTCTGAGGGGAAAGCACCTTTTAAAACCAGAGTATGAACTTTTTACATGCAAACTGCACCCACCTCCTCTCAAATCAAAGCTCTGTTAATTCACAGCATTTACAGGTAGTCCTGACGTTATGATGGTAATTGGGACTGGAATTTCCATTGCTAAGTGATGCAGTCATCATGTGTGATGTCACATGACTGTTCCGCTTAGCAACAAAAATTCCTGCACTTCCAGTTGCCATCATTAAGCGAATCACTGTGGGTCATTAAGCGAGGACATCATGGAGTCGCCATGTGCGACCTCCTGCCGGCTTCCCCATTGACTTTGCTTGTAGGAAGCTGGCAAAGAAGGTTGCAAACGGTGATCACATGACCGCAGGACACTGTGACGTCATAATTGCAATCTGAGCACCAAGTGCCCAGATCACGATCACATGACCCCGGGGATGCTGCAACGGCCAGTACTTTGAGGGCTGGTTGTAAATGCCACTCATTCAGCGCCATCGTAAGTTTGAACGAGTAGTCGTTAAATGACCTGTATATCAGTCCACACCACTCAAAATGATTCAGCCAAAAGTATTTTGTCCCACTAAATATAAGACCTCTCTTCCAGCTGAAATCAGTGGAACTGAAATATGCTTAATTTTATTTGAATCATGTTTTATTTCAGTAATTATTGCTGCCATTTTGTTAATAGGACCCAATTCTCTCTGTGTGTTGAAATGCATTTTTGACTGAAGTGAGATTTGAATCAAAGAATCTGAAGGTCACGTTTTTAGCTCACTGTACCCCAATTTTCAAGACCAGATGAAGAAGAGAAAGAGGTATGTTTAGCTTAACAAAAATGGTTTGCACTGACTTTAAAGAACAATAAACTGAATAAACCACTTTGTTCTTGCTTTGTGATTCTTGTTACTATTTATTAACAACCACAAAGGATTTTTTTGGTATTGTTTATGGTGATGTCAAACAATTTAAATCCAATTTTACAAACGCTACTACATTAACCCAAAATGAAATTTCAAGGCAAATCTGAATATTCCTCCATTGGCTTAAAATTTTTTCTTTAGAACTTCAAGTGAGACAAATAGAAATTCAACCAGACTTGCAAAATTTCCTACACGGGATTTCTATATCACACTTAATGAATGCCCAAAGGGGTCAGAAATGCATTAAGCTTTAATTATCTAAGACTGCCTTTTTCTGTCCAAACTATTTGTGACTTAGTCATTCATTGTCACCTGCAAATCTTTGCATAGTAAATGATGGCAAAACGATCTTGTATCACCTCTTTGGTCAGCTACAAAGATATCTGAGGGAAAAAGTTAACTGCTTATTTTTGTGGGGAGGGGAGAAGGACTCCTCATATAAGGGACTTCCCTGGGAAAGAATCAAAGTGAGCCTGCTGTTCTGCTGATGTTTAATGCTGGGACACAGCAGACGCTGTCCTTTTAGTTTCTTTCACCCTGATGGTGGCTCCACTTGGTGAAATATTTGACATGTCAAACTGAGACATCCATATTCATACTTCCACCAGGACATGATGGGAAGAAACTTAAGAGACTCCAAAAATAAACATTCTTTGGATTTTCTCCCTATTTTCTAAACATGGCTCTTGATAATTTTTTAAGTACCTTCAGAGAAGTGCTCAGGATATTTCCTTTGTTTGATGCAGGGTTGTCTTGTGCTATCCCAACAGCATAATTTTGCCTGTTTCTCAAACACTGACAGGCTATTGAGGTTTGGGACCGCAATCCTGAATTTCTGAAGTGGTTTTTCTTTCTTTCAGGATTGATTTGTGCCAGGGCATATTTTCTGAAATGCCACGTCTGCGGCTCCCCTAGGTGGCAGGGAGACAGCTCAGGATTTTCTGCAGAGTTGTACCAGTATCAAGGATGGGGTCTGAGGAGAAAAGACTGAGGCATATAGAGAGAGATTCATGGCCAGGTTTGAAGACATGCTTTGGGATATATTGAAGATTGACTGCTGTATATTTGCCCCTGACTTGATCTGCACTCCCAGGATGAAGTACTGCCCTGCCCTGTGAGGAGGACCAAGAAAGAAGGGGGCAAACAGAGCCGTGAGGGCTGGTTATTTGATTTTGTGGGTGCACATCATTTTGGTGGCTCCAGATTGGGGCACAGTAAAAGGTAACTCTTTGAAATCATTGGGACATTCTAGGTAGCTAAGTTCCAATGATTTCTATTGAAAGTATTCTAAACCAGTGTTTCTCAACCATGGCAACTTGAAAGATGCGTGGACTTCAACTCCCAGAATTCCCCAGCCAGCTATGCGTGGACTTCAACTCCCAGCATAGCTGGCTGGGGAATTCTGGGAGTTGAAATCCACACATCTTTCAAGTTGCCAAGGTTGAGAAACACTGCTCTAAACAGTCTATGAATCATGTTGACAAAAAAAGAGAGAGAGAACTCCATTAAATAATTAAATATTCAATTCTGCCAGTTCTTCTTGCCTCCCAAAATGCACAGCTGATTTAAATAACATCTGCCATGGTTGTATATCAAGTGATCTAAGTATTTCCTGAAGGTGAATCAGTGTTAAACAACATGTTATATAAAAACCCAGTTCCTTACCCTCACCACAGCCTTAGGCTCCTAAGCATAGGCTGATAAATTTTAGTGAATTAGATGAAATGTCACTGGTTTTACTCTCCCAGAATTCCATTTCTATATTGTGTAGATGAGTCTAGCAGGAGCAGAAAAGACGTCTTGTTGAAAATATGGATGGAAAATGGGGATGTGACTAATTCAAATATATCATAAATCACTTAGTGTTGCAAGTCTCTTCTCGGCTCTTTAACAGGATCGTGAGCCTGGAAGAACACAGGCAGCCCTTAAGTCACTATTATAAAAGGCTTATCTGTGGAATCCATGATGGGAGTCCAGGGCAATGAAAGCATCAGAGCATTGCAAATAGGAAGTGACTAGAAGCCTGCCCAGTTAACAACGCTGCTCTTTGTGTGACGGCTGTAGGTAATAATTGCTCTGACAGCCAAGCAGGAGGGACAGAAAACAACTTAGAACAGTGTTTCTCAATGGCTGGCTGGAATTCTGGGAGTTGAAGTCCATCTCTCTTAAAGTTGCCAAGGTTGAGAAACACTGACTTAGAAACATAGACCGCCTCTAACTCTTGGTTTAGATACTTTCAGGCTCCATCTGGTCATATGCAAGTCATGTCCCTTATCTGCAAGGACATCAGCTCAAATTCCAAGAGAATCGTCTTTGTGATGGTTAATGGAAAATGGCTGCTCCTGGTACATCTGAATGAGCTCATTTCTCTTAAAGGACAAAAAGAGAATTTAGCCAACCTGATTCTATTCCAACAGTTGTTCTTTACCCTGCTAAACGCTGGCTGGGGAATTCTGGGAGTTGAAGTCCACACTTCTTAAAGTTGTCAAGGTTGAAAAACACCGCTCTAGCTAGTGCCTGGCAGCCTAGTTGGGAAGCCCGTGGGTGTGGACGAGTGTGCGTACGTGTGAGAATGAGCAAACGTACACTGTAACCAGTAAAGTTTTGCTGTTACTTTAAATTCACTGAGTATGTATTCCAAAGACCTGAGATGCCTCAGTGTTTGGTTGAAAGTGATTTGTCTGTGTCCCTAGTTATTTCTGGGCTGTTGGCCATGGCTGTGTGTCTTGTCTGCTCAAGCCACACCTACCTGGAAAACCCAGGCAGAAAGCAAGGGGGGCTGACAAGGTCCACATGCCTCAACAGGCTGTGAGCATGTGAGTGAGTGACCATCAGCAGAACCTGGAAGTACGTGTAAGAATATAAGCATATTTTATTTATTTATTTTTAATACCCTGCCTTGTTATTCTGGCAAGTATTCAGGGCAGCTAACAAAATTTGAAAACAGAGAAAGTTAAAACTCTACATTAAACTAACACTAAAATAAGTATCAAATCATTTCTCTCCAGAATCATTACCTTCTTACAAGGGGCAGTTCTTCCATGTTTAAAATAAACCTTTCTCTTGGTGAACCTTTTGAAAAGTTTGCAATGGAATCTTTATTTTGGAAAATATTATTTCTCCTTCATAGTTCCTGGGAAGGTGCCCATGCATAAAGTTCATTCCGTACAACCTTGGATATATTATAATTCCATACATGAATATGGGATGGCAACCTCAGCCAACCATTTTTATTAAAAAAAACAAACCCAGGAACTATTCTGGTCACAAACAACATTTAATAAAAGCATTAATGGTGTGACCACAGATTCCAAAATCCAAATAAAGCCATGGATTAATGCTTTCCAGCAGGACAGATGGGCCTTCAAAAGAAACAGATGGACCCTCAATATGTATGAAGCACCTTCCCCAAAGGTGGAAACACAACAGCATAGAATGGAAGTCTTGGACTAATTCCCCAAATCCCCAATCAACCTGGTGATTGAAGATTATGGGGATTATACTCAGCACATCCAGGAGACATCAAGTTGGAGAAGACTAGCCTACCCTTTTTGATATTTTCACAGGTTTTTGTACAGAGCTTTTTCATTGCAGTCACATATTGAGAAGGCTGGTCTTAGTGCTGACTAAACAGTGGTGGGCCTGGTTAGTGAAAGGCAGTGAGCTAGAGTAGGAACTCAACAAAACATCCCAGAGGAAAGCAACGCAGATGATGCTACCTAGGTCCACTGATGATGTTACATAGTTGGGTGATGAAACATCTGCAAGCAAACAACCAAGCTCAGAGAGCACCAAGGACTCCACAGTTCAACACTGAGCCCCAGATATGCTCTTCTGTTGGAAGAAGTTAATTGTCGTGTCCAGCTGGACTTGAAGGCATCTTCAGCTTTACTTTTACTCCATCCTCCTCTTGCTGGCATCTCCAGTTTGGGAGCTGAAGGCGAAAACATCCAAGGTGTTCCACCCCGCTGGAAGCAGGTGGCTTGCAACCTTCTCAGACATCTGTCCAAAATGAAGATGGGCAGCAGGCCCATCTTTTGGCCTCCCACGTTCTGCCCCACAGACACCTACATTCCCCCTGTCTTTCAGGGCAGCGTCTGGCAACCTTCCACGCCTCAAATTCCCACGGAGGAAAACTCCCACGGATTGATGGGGGCACCGACTGACCAGGCTGCGGGAGATATCGACCCGCTGCCCTTCCGAAGAGGGGCCACCCAAAGCGGGCAGGCAGGGCTCTTACCGGCCGCGTCCTCGGCTCGGAGAGACGACGGGAGGACGGGGTCCCTCGGCCGAGCATCCCCCCCTCGGCTTCCCCCGGGGGGCGCCGTCGCCGCGCTCCCGCCCGGGGCCTCCCAAGAGGGAGGGAGGGGAGGAACGGAGGGCTCTGAATGCCGGAGGGCGGCGAGCATCCCCGGAGCAGAAGCCATGGGCGCCGCGTGGCTGCGCTGCGTGCTGCTGGGCTGCTGCCTGGCGGGGCGCTGGGGCGCCGGGGCGCAGAGACCGGCGGGCGGCGAGTACTGCCACGGCTGGCGGGACGCGCAGGGCCGGTCCTACGGCGGCTTCCTGTGCCCTGAGCGCTTCGACACGCCCGACGCCACCATCTGCTGCGGCTCGTGCGCCCTGCGCTACTGCTGCGCCGCCGCCGAGGCGCGCTTGGAGCAGGGCGGCTGCGCTGACGACCGGGAGCCGCCGCTGCCAGCGGGGAGCGCCCGTGAGTGTCGGGGCCCGGGGCGGGGTGAGGGATCGTGGGTATATGTGCACGTGCGTGCGTGCAGCTCCTCCGCCGGCTTTTCTCACGCGTTTTGCACGGAGGGCGGGAAAGCTGGTAAGGGCTCGCTTTAGCCGCTTGACCAGCCTCGCTCGCCTCCCTGGCAGGCCGCTCGGAGGGCTGTTGCCTCGGGCGTAAACCCCGCAGGACCCCGTGCCCGTTGCATGCAAAGAGCGTGCGCGGAGGGTTGCAGCCCGAAGTGCCTGTTTTGGGGAGGTTGCCCGCTCTCCTGCCCTTCCCACCCATGAATCCTGAGGACCGGAACGTTACTTGACGACAGGACCCCTTTTGGCTGATTTAATTGAAGCCTAACTCAAAAATGGCTTGACCGTTTTTGCTGACGGCAGTCGTCCTAAGAAAACCCCAGTTAAAGCTTTTTTTACCCCCCCCCCGCCCCTTCTCCCGTCCCCCCAGCAAAAGCCTCTTCTGCACAACTGCGGGGCTCTTCTTTTTTAAAGTCGCGCAGCTCAGAGCCGGGTAGGATCTCTCATTCGGACCTCCTTAGATTGCTTACCCGGACCTCTTGAAGGGACCGGTCCCGGGTGGCCGTCGGGCGGGGAGCGCCGCTGAAGGCAGCAGGCTTTACTTCAGAGTAAGTCTGAAAATTAAGATTGCGCTGAAAATCTCCGAAACTGGAAAGAAGAGCCCTGCCTTTTCCTGCGCCGCGAAGGGAGCCGTTCTCGACTCGCGCGAGGAAGGTAGGAGCGGGTCCTTTTGCGCGGTCGGGAGCGGCCAATTCAGGCCCCGAACCACAACAGCTTCCTGGGTGCTCTTACTGGCGAGTGACGCCGCGGGACTTCTGCGCAAACGGGCCTCGTACGACGGAGAAGATACTCACCGTTCATCCGCCGCGCAGACGGCGCGGCGGGTCGTCTAGAAATACAAAATCCAAACCGCCTTTTCCTGCTTTTTCTTAAAAGAAAGGGATCCCAGTGGCTGAGACCTTAGGCACGCGAGGGAAGGCTTTTCCGTTGCCTCTTGCTTTTTGAAGGGGGAAATTTGCCACATATGCAGGTGCTAAAAAGGATGTCCTTGAAGCTGCTTTTTGCCCATCTGCCTCAACAAACAACTACTTAGATGAAGTTAGAAAACTCAAAACAAAACAAAACAAAAACCTGTTCAGCTGTCTCTAACTCCCCAACGTCCCTTTGCTGCCCTTTTTTGGGAGAGGATAGGTCCCCAAAATTTGCCTAAATATACTTAAGTATATTGCTATAAAAAGAGAAGATGGTTTTCCTGATCTTTCCTATTAATCCCTGGAGGATGGGGGAAAAATAGGTGACAAATATAGGTACAGAAACGTTTATGTATGAAAACTCTTTCTAAATTTTATACCTGATATTTTAAAAAGGAAGGGTGCCACCAACCAGACCTAAAGGACCAGATTCAGAAATCAGCCTCTTGTCTGCAAATCCTTCATCTTAAAAATAAAAAAAATCTTCAAAAGGTTTGTAGATATACCTAGGATCCACTTGTTTTTTACTTCAGGGAAACTTAATTCTTGAATAATTGTTATGCAAGTTAGTACAATTTGCTAGTGCAAAGTGCATTTCCCATCCCCCATAGTTAGCTTGCAGCTTTCTGTTTAATTTTTTATTTCAAAATATATATCATGGTTATAGATTTATAGTATTTGTAGTGCTTATGATTTTCCAGGGGGTTCCTCAAAATAGTGAACCCATCTTCACTGTTTTTATCTAGAACAAGTGGCATCAAACCAGGATTTGAAAACTCCAGTTTTCAATTTAGAGCGAATTAATGGAAGCTCACTGATGTTATGATTCAGCCTGTAGAAGTTTGCCTCTGGATTTTTCTGCCCTACATAACAGATTCTGTATACTCATCAAGCATCCAGTTATATAGCCTGAATCATCTGTTGTTTTAAGAATAAATCCTAACGTCCAGAGTGGTTCAAGGGTAAAGTCTTGTTTCTATTATCCTTGTTTTAACTGGAGTTGTAGTATCAAGACAGTAAATAACTATAGTGTTTGGATAGACATTCTTCTATTATACAACAGAAAAAAAATATTGACAGCCAAAACTGTTTTCTGGTTCATCCAAGTAAAGGATTCTAAATAGAGCAAAACAATATTTCCTTCCTTCCTTCCTTCCTTATAAAAAAGTGACCTAACTTTAATTTTTCATAGAAATTTTTGTCAAGCTCAGCGTTAATTAAAAAAAAAATGGAGGAAAGAAACCCCTGGTGGGTTTAGCCAGTAAGAAATTTTTAGCCAATAACTGATATCAACATGTGTCTTCTGGAAGCTGCTGTCCAGCAAAGTTTCATCTCACATGTAGGATGCTCAGGTTAATTAGAAACAAAAGGCTCAAGATGGGAAGTAGTGTAGTATTTCGATTTAAAGAGAATTTATATGCTGACAGATCTAGTCAACTTCGGCTAATCTTGGGGAAGGTAAGCTGTTTAGATGTGGTTGGAAGATCAGGAGATCCCAGAGATGTAGGCTGGACTATGAGGTAAACAAACCAACAACAGCATCTTAGAAGGTGCTGATTTTGTGTTGTTCATAAAAAAACTACATGGGTGTGTCTGTGTATCCCAAATAGTCAAGCTTTACTGAAGCAGGTTTTTTAAAATTAGCCGTATTATTTTTTACTTTAAAAATATGAGTCATACATTGATTTGCTACGTGATTAAGAGTGGTTGTTATGATATGATCTTGGAGAAGCACTTGGTATTTGGAAGAACATAGACAAATATTCATAATTTGATTTTCCATCAACTCAAGGGTGACTGCTTTTTCCTTTGATCATCTGTTTCCTTTTGCTCAGAACCTATCTACGTACCATTTCTCATCGTTGGATTGATCTTTATTGCTTTCATTTTTGTGGGCTCCTTCATTGCCGTTTATTGTTGTACCTGCCTGAGGCCTAAACCAACCTTGCAGCCACCGATAAGATTCTCTCTACGAAGCTACCAGATGGAGACTTTACCCATGATCCTGAGCTCATCGAATTTACGGGTTCCCTCAAGACAATCCAGTCCAGCAAGCAACTCCAGTTGTCCGGCTGACTCCCTCTATCATTTTTCCCTTGTCAAGCCTGAACCTGGAAGCCTGGAGCTGTCTTCACCACCACCATACACAGCAGGTTGCTTACAAATGGGCCAGTCTCTCAACCTCTCTCAGTCATCGGGATTTTTGGTGTCAGCCACACCGTAACAACCTATCCTGTACTGACCTGGAGTTGTCTCTAAGTGGGAAATGGGTTCCAGATTTAAGCCAGAGTCAAAGAGGTTCTGTTGTTTGAGGATGATGATGTATTTACAAAGAAGCACAACTAACCACCTGCATTATGTGGGTTTCACTGATGTTTTCTCTGCTTTTGAGATTGAAAACTATGTGAATGGTGAGTTGCTCTTTTCAAAGTCCACATTTTTGGGCTGGTGGGGACCATTTTAGTTTAAAATATCTCTGTTTCATTCACAGCTGAATACTGATTCAGACCGGCATCAATATTGCTTTCAAAATGGCTCATTTGACTACTGTGATTTTATGTTGGGTGTCCAAAGGCTTCAGCTATGCTTCTGATGGGAGTATTGCTCCTGTATGTGCAACTAAGAAAGATAGATAAATCAATAATGAAGGCTGCATTCCTATACTGGCTCACCTGGAAATTAGCCCCATTGAACACATTGGAACTTACTTCTGAGTAGACATGACTAAGATTGCAATTTGAACAACCATAATGGAGAGTGGATATATTTTTTGTGTCTTTCACAGCCCACTTCCAATTATCAAAATCAGCAGTACTTTTTCCTGCTATTTTGCGGTGGGCTTGCCTCTCAATACTTTCTATTCTAAAGTAGGCTTCACATAGTTATAAACAAAAGGGAAAAACCAGGGAACTACAGAAGAAGTTCCCTATACCTATTGTGCATGATTGCCCAACTTGCGTTATAGACTTTTCCTTCACAAAAATGCTAGGTCTCCACATCAAACTCATTCTCCTGGTGGTTTCATGGACACATCTGTGTAAGTTTCTTGGTAATAAGATAGAGGTGCCAGTGCCTTTTTTGAGCTGCATTTTGACTTCACAGTCTCCTTTGCAGCCCTGAAATTTTCTGGTGGTTTCCATCCAAATGCTAACCAGGACTGATCCTGCTCATCTTTTTTTGATCAGCCAAGTTGCTTTCACTTAGTTGGGTACTACAAGGATTCCCACTCCTGATTTAGATGTTGGTTAGCATTACTGATGACTTCAGTGGGAACTTAAAATCATGCTTATCTTTCTCCTGGAAGTGGGATACAGTGTTGTTTTTTTTTAATTTACTTTAATTATATTTTAAAAAGTGTAGTAAATTATTTTTACCAGAAGTTTCATTCCTTATTATAAAGAGAAGAGTTTTATAAGTAGTTAGTGTATTATTCTGACCCTAAAGCAAGCAAGTTATAAAATGAGTGATTAATAATTATTCTTAAGATATGATATGTAATTTTAAGATAAAGAATCTAACATTGCAGTGCTAAATATATCAATTTAGGAATAAATCCCATTTTGTTCAGTGAAGCTTGTTCCCAGGAAAGTTTGATAGGATTGCAGCCTAATAGTTGAACTCTAAAACTTGCTATGTCAGGAATATAGATTTAGGATAGTAGAATTTCAGAATGCATTGAGTTCAATTGCTAGAAGGTACATTGGAGTCCACAGCGGTTCAAATATAGCATCTATCTGCAGCTCTTTAAAGCAGCTGAATTTTTTCCTGGGATCACATGGATACCTTCTGCAGCTATCTAGCTTGGAAAAGATGTAGCTGTCTTAAGGAGTTGTAGAGAGGTAGTGTTTATGCTCTAAAGCACCTTTTTCCAATCACATCTAAAATGCTGTGCAGTCTTGTAGGATAGTAGAAAGAGATCAATTCCCAAAACTGTCAAAATGTTCACTGTTCCACACATTAGCATTACAATTTCCAGATAGTATCAGGACTGCATAAGAATTACTCCGCTCAAGCAGCTTTATCTAATTTAAAAGTAAGGTCCAGTAAGTAATGCCTTGAGTTAAAAGGGGGAATGTGAATATTCACTGTTACGGAGGACCAACTGTTCCAGCTGTCTGTTTCAGGATCAAAGCTGAAAACCCCTCCAAGTACCTGATGCTTGTATTATACATACTAAATTCCACCTTAACAAGACTAGATGGACCTCCATATGCCATGTCCTTTATGTCCATCTGGGCTGAGGGGAAGAATCCATACATTATATCCTGGGATCATAATTAAGCAGGTACCCTTCCCCATAATGTAGGTTCCCTGTGAGAGGACACTATCTTTCCCTGACCATTTTCTAGAGCCAGTTTGGCAGCCGCAAGATGTGCATATTAATAAAAGTGGAATAGCATTACCTAGACTTCTGGACGCTATGTCCAATGGGATATGGCTTGGTGATATTGATGAGAATGTTACATTTGTCACAGCAAAGAGAATTTAGTGTGGTTGATTACATGTATCTCCTGCATCCTGCCAAGAAAGGTTCAGAATTTAAAAATTATTTCTTATAGGGATAGTGATTTCCAAAGAAGGTCAGTCTAAATGCTAGAGTTTGTGTGGTCACTAAACATTAAAGGTTCCAGTATTTTTGGAACCGATTTGTGATAGGGTGACAGTGGTTTTAAATGTGGAGTCTTGTCTCAACCAGTGATCCCAGTTGGTACATTATCAGAGGGACCTTCATCATGCCTTGGTTAAATTCAGTGAATGACTGGCAATCTGTAGATCTAAATTTGTAGATCTAAATTTTTTTGTCAGCTAAAAAATGACGTTCTCAACTGGATCAGCTATGATTTGGTAAAGAGCTTCTGTCTGGGAAGAAATTCATCACCTAAGTGTTAGAATGGTATTTTGAAAGTAGGAAGAGATACAAACAGCTTATTAAAAAGAAATAGCAATTTCAGCAAAACAATGGTGAGAACTAGCTTTAACTATAGTTAGTAAAACTCTTAAATTCTGGAGACTGGTGAACTATGGGATGCTTTTGCAAGTACTGCTGATATTGCTAAAGTTGATGTCAGACTATTTTTAATAGGGTTGGGGGTTTGTCACCTCCTAGTACTGATAATGATTTAAGCAAAAAACCCAAATAGCTCATGTAACAGAATCAGATAAGGAATGTATAATTTAGTTTTCCCCTAGGAAAGTACCAGATAAAGATGGACCATGTGATGAAATGTTTTAAGGATAATTTAGCCTGGTTGGTACCTTTGTTGCAACGTATTTTTAATTGCATCAGTGAATCTGGCTAGAGTTTGGATGGGTGGAACAGAAATAGTATTGCAAAACATGTGACAAATTTTTCAATATATAAGTCTAATTACCATTGTGGGCAAAATTGTATGCTGGATTTTTATTAATTAAACTGGAGGACTGGCAGCAGAAAATAATTTTTTTCCCCAAATCTTGGGTCAAGAGGGTATTCCAAGATTAATAACATGTTTTGTTTTAGATTATTTAATGTCTAAATAAGCAAAGTTAGAAAAAGGCACAGAGTTTCCTATATTTATTGACCTAAGGGTGTCTGTTCTGATAGTACATGTTAGCTTTGCATGTGGATGCAATAATACAGCTAGAATTGCAATTCATTGCAAAACATATTTTACTAATCAAGTTTAAGCTAGAACTGTAACAATGGTTTGTCATAGTCAAGATTGAAAGTCATCTCAACTTATCTCTAAAATAATTTAATTGAGGGCTAGTGTAAAATTAAAATGCTAAAGCATTATGATCCTTACAAATTATCTCAGTAATATATTTATTTGTATTTGGTTGTATACCTTGGATACAGAAATGGGATAAATGGGATTGAATTTTTATTTCTAAAATTGGCGCTACATAGAATAATGTTTAAGAGTTGTAATTTAAAATCTAATGACAATAGTAAATGTTTTTAGTGGTAATCAGTTTTCTTTCAATAAATCATTCCATAGTTAAAATAATATTATGCTTATTTGATGTTTATAGTTTAAATTAACAAAAATATAATTTCCACAATTTTGTATGTTTCTTACGTTACAAAGTTTTGTGTCAAGCTGCTTAATTCACACCATTGCTTATATTACATTAAAAGATTAATCTCATCAATGCAGAAATAAAGTTTGAACAGTATTTATAGCTGACTTTTAAGTATTAACATGAAAGCAAAGTCCCTTTAAAAATGTTCCTGTCTTTCCTTCTAATTAGATTGTAATTCTATATCTAATGTCTTGTGTTTAATGAGGCTTCTTAATAAATGTCTAGGATTAACGTTCATGTGTTAAGGTGAAAAAACTAAAGCAGTAACTTCTTGGTTTTATTTCAATATTAAAAAAACATAGTGAGGGGGAAAAATGAAACACCATGTATTTTCAGATATAACAAATGTATTTGGACACTTAAACCCAGAAATGAAATCATTATTTGAAATGCATAGAGGGTGTTTGGTATTTATTCCTTCCAGCCTACACACTCATACACCAGGCCCTGGTTTAAATGTGGTTTGTTGAACAAATCAGTTGTCCACACATCATCACAATAAGCCATAATTTCTGTAAGTTTGTAATTTCAAACTGAATCCCCCCCTCCTCTGAAGATGGAACGTGGTCCCCCTGAGTTTTGCAGTGCAACCTTTTGCATACCATACAAAGCCTGGTCCAGCTTTTGAGCCAATGGAAGAGGCATACCCTTCCATAGATCATGATTTACAAACCAAATGGCTGAGTTTACACATTGTACTAAGCTGTGAAGGGTAATCTTCAAGGTTTTGGTCTAACACTGGAAAGACCAAGGGTGAAGTCCAACCTCAGCTGTGGAATGAGTCTGACAAATAAATAATAAATTAATCTTGATTTGTGGACTAAGCCGCAGTTGGTGGATTCACATATAAGCCATCAACAGTGATTTAGTCAACCACAATGTATAGGTTCAGGCATCATCCTAAATCAAAACTAAGCAGCAAATTAATATTTTAAAACAATATTGTTTAGCAGTGGTTATCCTTTTTCTTCAGGGGTCAGTTCTGGTGGGTAGCAGTAGGGCAGGAGAGATCTGCCCAACAGCCACTGCTTTGTGGAGTACCCCAAGGTTCTTTACTTCTTTTTTAATGTGTATATGAAACCATTCTAGAAGATTGGCATGTGGCCCAGTATCACTGACATATTAGAAATACCTAGCTATACATCTCAACCTCAGCTGGTGCAGTGGAAATGCTGACCTAGTGCCTGGAAGTTGGCAGGGTGGAGAGGCAAAGATTGATGGAATGGGTTTGGATAGTGGACCATATGATGCTAAATAAATAGCATCTCTAACTCAGAATGGACTTCCATTACACGATTCAGAGATGGTTCACAATTTGAGGGTCCTCCTGGATTCACAGCTCCGCTCAACCAGCAGGTGGCAACTGTGGGCAGGAAGGTTTTTGTATTTGCAGCCATTCCTGGATCGGGAGACCCCACTCCCAGTCACTCATGCCTTGATCACCTCCTGCTTGGATTAATGTAATACATGTTACATGGAGCTGCTCTTGGAAACCATCTGGAAACCACATCTGGTTCAAAATGCAGGAGCCTGGGCAGTGATGCATCCTGATTTCCTCAGGTGATCCCACTGCTTTGGAGGCTGCGTTGATTGCCAGTTGTCCTGGGATATGATTCAAAGTCATCTTTAAGGCTCTGAACTTGTTTATCTGAGGAACCACCTTCTATTCTAAACTTACTAGGTCAGATTGAATAGGGTCAACTGTCTATATGAGAATGCAATCTGACTAAGTGGGCATATTCGACTGCCACTTCTATACTCAGAATTCCCTCGCCATGGAGATCCAGCCTGCTTCTTTCCTTCTGAGTTTTAGGAGATCAGTTAATAACTGGTCTATCAAACACAGGAAGAGGGCATACAGTAATTGGACATTTTAATTTGGCAGGTGCATGTTTTTGTACATTTTTGATACATTTTTGATACTGTGGTTTATTTTATGGGTGGTTTATTGATTTGTTTAAATTGGCTTCGGTGCCACCTGACTCCAGAAACATGCAAAATACAATTTTAAAGATACAATAAGGGATATACACAAAATGGCAAATCCAGACCACTAATATCAAAACATACAAATGTACAACACATCTAAGAAGGGGCTCCATCTACCCTACTCCAAGGAGGACAGCTAGGTCTTTATGGCTTTCTGGAATGGCATCTGGGTGGGAACCACCTGGATCTGAAGGAGGACATCATTCCCTAAAATTTATTATTTCCTAGAGGTTTTCTTTTTTTTTTTTTGCTCAATTATGTTTCTGGTTTTTAGCTGCTCAGGGCCTTCAGGGATGGGTGGCATATAAACTAACAAATTTGATGTTGCTTGGTTATGTGAGCCTTTTTTTTTTAATGCTGGAATGGGAATATCACAGTAAGATTAATCATTCTTTGATATAATTAATTTGTCACCTGACCCATTTTAGTGATATCCAGAATTTAATTTGCTATGGAGTTTTGAATTTTGGCAGCAATTATATTTTGCAAAAATAGTTCAATAGTGGCCTGATTGTTTTTTCAATTTTAGAAGTAAAAAATAATGCATCATTTTACTGCAAGAGCAATGTTCTCAAAAATAACCCTTCTAGCATGTGGCTAGTGAACACAAACAATTCTTAACTTTCACTGTATAGAGATATTCAAGATGGTTTGACAGCCATTCCAAACAGCAATTGAGTTTTATATTTGTCTGTAAACAAACTAGATTGTGACTTTTCAAATGGGAAAATAGGAGTACAAATTTTGGAACAGACAGGACCTTTAAATTGCTTATTGCAAGAGCAGTGAAACAGCTATAAGAAGCAACAGTCTAATACATTTCTGGAATTAGAAGTATAGTGAACAGATCTTTCTAACAGCACTGATTTTATTTCAGATGTAATTCTACAAATGCTTACCAAGAAGTAACTCTTACTGAATTCATTTCCTGAATAAATGCATATAAGATTAAACATGCACAGGAATAACTGTTGGATTTAAACCTCAAATATAATAGGCATATGTGGGAGATAACATTTTACTTGCTGATTCCAAAGGATGTGGCCGAACAATACAGTTCCCTAAATAGAGTTGCAGCAAAATACTGAACAGGGACATACACAATTTTATATCTGATTTAAATTACTCATTCCTTCAGTAGCGTTAAACTTGTCAGACAAAACAAATGTGTATTTAATTGTTACCTGTTGTTATTCTAATCTAGTATAATTCTGGATGAAAAATTGTGTTGTCATTTAATTGGTGTATCTTCAATAACCCAACAGATATTAACAAAAATTCTTTGGGTGGGTGGGGCAGAAAAATTATAAATTGTTTTCATGGGATCTGCCTATGTATGTAAACATGTCTTTGAGAAAATATGAAATCAATTTTGATTACATTCATAGTGTCATTTATTTTTCAATGGTTTTGCTGTATCTTCTAAAAGTGATTTTTCAGTTTGATTCTATAGAAATTGGGTAACACACGTGTCTGCTGTATATAACTGTTCAGGTATAGTTTAACAAATGGTTGTTCCTCTATGTGGACTCAGCATTAAAAAAAATCATTCTTCCATGGCTGCTTTTACTTTGTTAAATGGGGTGGTATTTCCATCCGGTCTCACAAATGAACCTTTAGTTTCTCATGTAACAGTTGAGACCTATGTTTAATTATTCTGCTTTTCCCCTCCCTCTCCTTAATACGTTTTTATTGTTTCTGATGAGCACCTTTCTCATACTAAGAGAAAAAAAGGTACGAAGTATAGTTATCAAGGAAATTATTAATGGCCAATTTAGCAATACAAAATGGGTTTATCACCTAGTTCCTTTCTCTAATGATTTGAACTGTGCTAACCAACTACCTTTAAAGTTTAACAGGGATATATTTTGATTAGAAAATGGATATGGTATGTCTCATAGTCTTACAAGCTTTCATGATGTATTTGAATATGTTAGTCATACAGTATTTCAGATTTGTTGGCTACATCACTGAAATAAATTACTAAGACATCATTATACATTTAAGACACAGATAAACAGCAGAGTATACGTAATGGTAAGGTTTATTTTTTAACAATTAGAAGACAAAACAATTAAAATTTGCAGTTCAGAACATGCACATTCACCAAATGCCAATGACATGTAACACTGCATAGAAGTGAATATATTATTAAAATTTAATAACATTATAAAACAGTGCATTTAACATCCATTTAAAACTAAACCTGAGAAAACTACCATAAACACTGAGTCAAAAATCTCTCCATTCATGCAGCTTCACAATTTCCACAGTAGTTTCAGCAGTAATGATTTAGGGGAGCTGGAAAATCCTACCTTACCTTGAATGCAGTCCTAAATATTATATAGTGCCTATTTTTTATGAACATTTCATGAAAATTGCAGCAGAAAACCAAGTCAGTGCATTATGGCTTAAATCGTAGAACAAGAAAAACAACAACACGGAAACATGATTTAGCTTTTACACATCTGGGTCACAGTTTTGCAATTACAAAATATTAAATGGATGCAAAAGTATGTGTTGAAACAACTTATAAAGCAAGTAGATACATCACTGTTTATTTTCACCATAATTTATTGACTAATTCAATCAGTTTCTTGGGCCTTGCACATATTTTAGAATGCTTTCACTGTGTAGTTGCTTTTGAGTTGACGTTCCATACTAACAAAATGAAGTTGGCAATCCAGTTGTTTACCCAACACTTCACTTTTGCTTACCAAACATATAAATGTTGATGCCTGTTTCAGCTAACAAAGAAATAATGAGCTTTACAGCACAATCATGCATCAGTTCAGATTCACACTGTGACATGCAGACAGATTACTAAAACTTAACCAAAACAACTGCTTTTCTACAATACATAAATCAGTAGGGGAAAAAAGGTCACATAGTCCAATTGTCAAGCAAGTAATTAATTTAACATTAATTGATAAAAAAAAAGGATGTCTTCCCATGAGATATTGTATTATATTTTTAAAAACATTTCCTCTATTGTTATACAACTAAAAAGGTTTTTGAACTACTAGTATTTAATTTTATTAAAATTTCTTTTTGTAAATAAGTCTAACCTAAGAAAACATGACTACTTATGGCTTCACAAAGTGTATCCAATTGGTTGATTTTCTGTTTAAATAGTGCCACATTCTTACAATTATTTAATTAAAAATAATACACAGGTATAGACATTCTTTTGATTTCTGAATGGTACCAGATTCTTTCAACGATGATTATTTTTAACCTTAACATAAATATTGCACAACACGTAATATGCACATAATATACAATTTCCTTAATGCAGGTACTAAGAAAAATGTAATTTTTACCACTTCAGAACAAAATAGTTTAATCTAAAAAAAGTTTTGAATAACATATGCATATCAACCAACATCCCTAAATATATATTATATTATAATATATATTTCTATATTATAGTGTAATAAATCACTTTTAAAGCCTTTTTTTAAATGAAGGGTATAGGTTTGCAAATTACATATGCTTTGTACATCCTGACTTTTGTTCAACAGTTCTAGTTTACTTGGGTTTATATTCTTTAGAAAGCTGAAAATTTGTCTTTAAATGAAAACATTTCTATACCATTAAAGACAGTACAGTACAAATACATAATCCTCCCATTCACTTTATAAAGCGCATTCTCAGAACACAGATTGCTGTTAAACAAATATTACATCAAATGTGTGAAGAAGTTTTTTCTTCTTTCCTAGATGGTAAGAAATGGGAGAAAATGAAAAACCAAGGTCTGGATCCTTGAATAAAGTGGCACATTTAAAATAAAAATGTAATATATAATAACTGGCAATGAATATTCTCTACCATTTTTGTAAGGCTAGGCAATTGTGGAACGTTCATTTCTGAATTCTAGTTAATGCAAGATTTATGCCTTCATCTTGATTCACCAAGGACAATCTGTATGAGAAAACAGGATCCCCTGCCTATAGAAACAAGTCTCTGCATGCAGATCACTATTTTAGGTAAATTGCATGCAAAACAGTTCTTTCATGCCATTAGAAATGGAGCAGGGGTTGACACCTGCTTCCACCTATATGTAGTATTATGCGTATCATGTATGTGCTTGCTGGCGGAACTAAAGATTCCCTCTGTCAGAGTCCATAAAAGCTTGCATAGGGTCATAAGCAACCAGTGGGATATGTTATTCAGTTTCTGCTTAATTATCATCTGATTTTATTTTTTGATTCTAAAAGAAATATATACTGCTTAAAACTGTACTGTAAGTATGCTAGTGTTTTTAATAATTTGCTTCAGAAATCTTTTGTGATGGATAAGCCACAGATAATATAAAGCAATAATCCAGGTTTTTGAAGATGCCCTTAATTGTGCATTTGTGACAGTGTGCATGTGTGGGTGTATGTGTGCATAGTAGGTCAATTTATTTGGCTCTCATTGGTTTATTAATTATCTATGCCAGAAATAGCTTCCCTAAGGCAATTTCAGGCTGCAAGATTAGAAGTAGAGTTCTTTTTAGCGAGAGACTTTATTGACTCCTTATTTTCTGCTTAGCCAGAGAAAAAGAACTTTATACTATGAGCACAGTTTTGAAATAAGTATGAAAGACTGTATACTTAACTCATAAATATATGAAATATTTAATGGGTATATGCAATATTTAATAAATAGTGTTTCTATTACACATTACTTTTTAAAAATGGATTTAGTGTAGAAACACAACCAACAAATATTGAATTTCCCATAATTTTTATCCTTGTCTATAGATAGGTAAACAAATTGCACATGTCACAGAAATCAGACATGGAACTGTCTATATAAAATATATTATAGACAAATTGAAATGGCTTTTAATACGCATAGTGGAAAAATGACTTTGCAATTTAATATTAGTCTTTTTCATTCTGATTTTACAAAATGACATATTTAAAAACATTTAATCAAAACATTTAAGTTAATGAGAAGGGTAGTTTTACATTACTGGTTAGAAAATGTTTTTTATTTAAAACACACAAATCTTATTTTAAATCCTCAAACTTTAGCATGCTCTAATTTAAATCAATTTTGGGAATGTACAGAATATATTGAATACCAAAAATAAACTGTTTCATAGTGCAAACTAAATGTATAGTATAGTACTAAGCTGATAATATCTATTCCTTTTTTTAAAATAATACCAATTAACAAAGTAAATTACTTTATAGTCAACTAATTTATACATAAAATGTTCTGTAAATAAAATCTGTATTTTCAAGCACACCTCCACCCCAATCCACTAAGGACAATCTGTCTCTGGCTTCTGTAAATATGACAAAATTCTGGTTTGGGTTCTCTTTATGGGGCCTATACATATGTATCCATATGGGATGGATGCAGTGCACCATGGTCTTGAACTACATCTGAACAGTCAATAATATAGTTGGCTCTTTCTTTTCTGACAGTGTTCATGCCTGTTTGGGAAACAGGAAACTTAGTTAAGGCACCATCTTTTTCTCTCTGCCAACCCCAACAAGTAACCATTGCTTTTTAAAATGAAAGTTCTGATTATATGTACAGGGAGAGTGGCAAAGGAACATCTTAAATGCAGCTCAATCTTGCACACAAATGTCACCAAATCAGGATTCTTAAGCAGGTAACAAGTCTCAAAGACACATACTCCTGACAGAGAAAATGAATGTTGTGTTAAATGTACACATTCTGTTAAAGGAACATGAAAGAGAAAAGAAAAGCTTCTGTAAGGCCAAAGGTGAAAATAACCACAGATTGAAATAAATGCAATAAAAATCAAATTATATCAGTTTTCATATTATTGTAAAACTTTTCAAGTACAGAGTATCAAACATGCAATTCTGACATCAGACACCATTGCTATCACTATCCTTTATCTCTACAAATGATGACTAAAATGAAGAATATGGAACTTCTTTGGCAAACAAGCTCATCCGACACCATTCCTTGTTAATACCTTGCTTTGAAATCTTTCTTCGTTACATGAATTAAGGTAATTAAAATGGTTCTTTAGCACTTGTGGAAATCAAAGGCTCATTATTTCGTAATTTTACCATGTATACACCTTTGCAAAGGCTATGCTTCTCAATGTACAGTATGTTGAGCAATCTGGTTGTTCGTTATATTCAAGATGTATCTTTATCTATCTCTCTATGCACAGAAACAGTACTCATCTTCACTGTAAATAAGCTGTTTGAAAAGGCTGCAGGTAATTATCAGTATCTGTTTACAAAATCCAAGTAACTTTTGAAAATTTTTAGAGATGGTGTATTAGAGTATAGTTGCACAGTGATTATGTCTACTCAATATGTGAACTTCAAGAAACAAGAGTAACAACAAACAACTCCCTCTAATCTTGTTACTGGACCATGTTTGCAGATGCAGGAAATACGTATTAACGTGCCTTAGTATGGCAAATACTGGAACTCTGTGACGTTGTCCTTCACCATTCCTCAGGTCTCTGTTTTGTTGTATCATATGCTCTTATGACTTCAGACTGTGAAACGATTCCATTTTCATCTTGTGAGAAAGCGTATCCATCTGGAAGTATAGAGTTAAATTGAAATGAGAAATAACGGTGATAATTCTAATGTTCTTTAAATGTTTTTGAAGAATCACTGAAATGAAATACTGAGAAACGTATTGTTGAGGTTAGCACTGAGGGCTTGCATAGAATAAGGAATGAAAGGATAAAAAGATTTTGCAAGCCATGAATACGGAGTTTCCAAACAGTATATAGAAGAACATTTATTACACCCATTGGTAACAGATGACATGATGAAAACAACTGTGATTAAAGTTTATGTTCTTTTAAAACCAAATTCTACGAAGGAATTAGTGCCATGACATTTTACCCATTTTAGATCAGATCTAGCCCAAGTAGAGGTTTGTTGATGCAAAAAGCTATTATTGTAGCATCCAAACTGCTCATGAAGGTCAACAGACACTCGGTATCCATGTGAGATGTGGTGAAGGTGAGGAGAATTAGCAGATTTCAGAGAGACCACCTTGTTGAATGCAAGGCACTTTTGAATTTCTCAATCTTTTTTTACTTTAGCTTTTACTCTTTTATGTAATTAGCCCCTTAGCCATATAATCATAGATTATGAGATTAATTCTCTGTAAAACTGATTTTTTTTTTTAAATTTCATTCATTTATTTTTCTTTCATTTATTTGAAATATTTGTATTTTGCTTTTTCACTTTTAAATCTTCAATGGAACTGAAAATCAGCTATACTGTAGTAGACAGATGAATTCTTAGAATAATATAGGAGATAATCACTGTGTGAGGAAATTTCTAATAAGAATCACATCTAATGACTTTGCTATTATTTGTATCTTTTGAACTTGTGTTGATTTCTTGCATATCTCATATACTTACGAAGCAAGTTTTGTTGCAAAGATTCAGAGTGGTACAAGTTGAGATGGTTTTTCTTAAAGACATTTTTCAATAGCTGAGCTCTTTCAGTTAAGCTAGGAAAAAAAGTGACAAATTTATGAAATGCACTAAAATTGGGAGGAGGGGGGAATCCAGTCTGCAACAATGACTATTGAACAGAATATAGAAAATGAACAATGGCAGCAATCACACACTTGAAATTAATAGAATCTGAGTAGCTATTCATAGGAAGGGAATGTAAGTGGAATTATTTATTGGCAACTCTATTTCAGGAGATGTTTGGTTTAAGTTCCTATTTACAAAGCCAGTAAAACATTTCTATTACTATTACTGTATTTCACAATGATCAGGCTCTTAAAAAGCATTGTAACTGGAAATGTGATTATTATTTTTGTTTACTTTATGATTTAAATCAGTGTTGTAGATGTAGCCTCAAAACTAATTTAAGGCATAAACTTTTAGTATATTTTATAGTAGGATGTAAATACCTTTCTGGTTGAAGATCTAACTATATAAATCAGACTTCATTAATGTTATCTTAAACATTTGAATGTTATGACTTAATCAGCAGTGCTGCAACTAACTGTTTTCACATTGCTGGCAGGGAGGCATCAACAAGTGAACTAGAGAGAGAACTAATTTTGGACAGTTCATGCCAATGCATTCTTGTCGCATCGTTTGCATCTACCCCCTGTCACTGTCAAATTTGTGTGATGGATTCCTGAATTCTCTGGGTGAAGCTGGGGGTGGGGGGAAGGTCACAAAGAGTCGCAAAATGGAAAAAGGGAAAACAAACTTCACTGAGTGACCGAGCATCTAAACACAGGCTGGATTTAGCCCTAAGCCATCAAAATACAGAAACAAACGAGGGAAAGCATGCCCAGCGTGGCTTCAGGACTTCTTTCCATCCCCTTAACAAGAGTGTTGTTCTAGGTCATGTGATTGAGAAAGGGGGCAGAAAGGAGGAACTGGCAACATTTCAAGCTGTGCACACCTGCCTCTCCCAGAGGGATGCCTTGGGGGATGTTTTTTCTCTGCAAGCCACATTTTCAAGCTCAGTTTTTTCCCCCTTGGCTTCTCTCTCCACACCAAATTTGGTCCCTTTCTGTTTAGTTTTAAAACAATTGCCAGCCAGATCCCTTACCTCCTTTAGATCATTTCTTTGCAACATTCCACTGAGAGTTGTAAAGAACAAAAAGAACTACAAAACCCTGCATCTGTAGATGAAAATAAGCACACATTTTGAAAACACATGTGCAAGCCCCCTAACTGCTGCAACACAGTGATACCTGTATTGTGTGTGTAGTGAACCTAATCTTGTAAAGGATTAGGAGGAGAGTTAAAGGTATTCAGGTGATAAATAGTATTTAATTATAGAGTATCATCCAAGTACCATCAATTTGAATTATATGTTAAAGAAATAATTATTGTCTTAATTGAGTTAAGAAAGGCAAATTCAAAGGATGGTCAGTTTTTAAATGTGTGATTTATTAATTTAATTTCTCATTTACTGTCAGAGAAATAGCAAGAAACGTGTGAGAATGATGTGAAATGATATGTAGTAGTTATAGCTGTTACCATTGTTGTTGTTGTTGTTATTTTGTTACATCCTACCTTTCCTCCAGGATCCCAAGGCAACTTATTTGGTTGTCGCCATTTTATCTGCACAGATACAACTCTGTGAGGTACAATTCTGTGAAACAGCATATCCCCCTTTGGGATTTTCTGAATTTGTCTGTATCTTTGCCATGTGAGTTCTGCTGATATAGAAAGGGAATCTGAGTTTGATACCTGTTTCATTTCTTTCCTAAATGAAGTAATCCTCCATACATTGTGTCAGTGTGAAAAGGCAATTGCCCCCTTAGATACAGTAACTGATTGCCCAACCTTTAGTTGCAATAACTGCTATCAAGGGCTTCCTGTAATTGGTGATTGCTGTTACATCACAGTACAGAAATGTTAGCCCATTCCTCCAGGACAAACTGCTTCAACATAGTAGCACTTGACAATTGTTGAGCATGAATTGCTTGGTTCCGATCTTGCCACATTTCTATGGTTTAGGTCTGGTCTTGGATGGGACAGTTCTAAACACTGGATTCATTATACAAAACAAAATTCATGCTTCTTTTAATGATGGCAAGTTGCCCAGGCCCTCAGCGAGCAATGCATCTGAATCCATGACACTATCACCTCCATGCCTGACAGCTGGCATGAGGTCCTTATTGCAGAATACTGTGTTTGGTTTCTTCTAGTCATAATACCTATATAGTCCAAAGAGTTCCACTTTTGTCCACAGAATATTCTCCAGGAATCTGAAGGGTCATCCAGCTGCTTTTTGGCAAACCTGAGATGAATTATCAAGGTTCTTCTTAGTACAGCATGGGCCACAGCTTCTGCTCTTCTACTCTCTCGTGAATCTCATTTTTATGCAGTGTTCTTCTGGTGGTAATGAATGCTAACTTCAGCCAAGGCAAAGAAGGACTGCCGATCCCTAGGGTTCTTTGAAACTTCCTGGACATTTAGGCAGTTCTCAGAGTGATTTTTGATAGGATAACCACTCTTGGGAAGATTTAATATTGTGCCAAATCTCCATTTCAAGATTTGTGTCTAACTGTTGATCACTGTAGGTAGCTCCAGAGCTTTGGAAATCGTTTGTAATCTTTTCCACCCATCAGTGACATTTTTTTTTTTTTTTAGCACAGTGTAACATGCCTCTGGAGTCTGTATGTGAGAACTTCACTATGATGGGGGGAGCCAAGTTTGTGAGGTTTATATAACACAGGGTTGGCTGAATCAGCTCTGATTGTTCAATGAGATATTCACACAACCGGCTCAAGTTCAAAATAAATGTAACAAACACTAAACTTTTATGTTACTTGTTCACTCAAGATTCTTTTTATATAGAATAGGGCTACATGAAACTCTAGTAACATTCAGTGGCAATAATACACAGAAATTCAGAAACTCCTAAAAGGTGTGAATACTTTTTCAGAGAACTTGATGTCATGATGAGAATGATTGGCCCAGAGTCACCTGGTGAGTTTCCATGGCTGATATGAACTTGAACTTGGGTCCTTAGATCTTAGTCTACCATCTTAACCATTATATCACACTGAAGTATTACTGTTCACAACAATTTCCAGTAGAAGAAAATATCTACAGTGTATCTGTATCTGAAAGTCATTTCTGAATTGAAGATAATTTACTCCTTCAAGAAAGAATACTGTAGACAGAAAAACTACAAATACAGACAAAAATCCTATCTAATGTTTAACCTCTCCACTTTGTCAGCTTAGAGCTCCTAGCTCCAGGTCAAATAAATTCTGAAGACTTTTCCCTCCGTATTAAAATTATGCATGTGAGTTATTTAAATGTGTGCATATATATGTAGAGCCAGAAAACTCCAGGGAGCCACATGGTGGCATCTACTGTTATTTGGATTTTTAAACTCAGATCTGGTATCCTAAATGTACATGCAGCTACTAAAAGTTACACTTCAGAACTGGGGTGGGATCTTTTAATAATTTTCCAGTAATATCATATTAACTAAATTAATAACTACTAATTAGAATTAGCTACCCATAAAATAAGGTACTTCTTATAAAATCAATTCTCATCTGGATATATGGACCATTCTCTCACACAAACCAAGAAACACACAAGTACGTATACACAGAGACATTTCCCTCCCTTAATCCAGCAGAAATAGCAAATAAAAAGAAAAACAAACAGGAGAGTCATGGGATAAGAGGAAGGGTAACTACTCTAGGAGAGGAAGCCAAGAGATAGGGGAGAACAAAACTACATGGAAATGAAGCAAGGGGAGGAAGTAATAGTAGAGGAAAGGAAAAAAGAGTTGAATTTAGATGTTACAAAAACAGTTAAATTCACAAGGTAAAGGGCTACTCCCAAGCAGAAGCTAATCTTCAGGTATATTCAAAGGCATCCTTGTTTTGCAACAGCTGTATCTGCAGCCATTTGAAGTCCCTTGTTTTCAACAGCTGCTTCTCTTCTTATTAAGGATTGAACTACTTCCCCCCCCTCCATGCCCACTGAAATATACATTTCACAATTAACTGTTGGTAGAAATAATGCTCCTTAACTTGCTCTATGCAATATGAGATGCTACAGTTAATCCAAGGTACTCTCAGCATGCTGAACTAGTTGCATAGTTAGTTAAAATGGATATTAAATTAATTCAATGCAAAAGAATGCTTTACTACAGCAATATTTGGTTCATTTTATGAGCAAAATTAATTCAAAAACCTTTATGACTTTGATTTTAGACTCAAAGCAATGAGGTCAAATCAGGGAAAAACAAAGTATCTCTGTGCCACGTAAATGGAATGTTAATTTTCAATGTTGGTGAAATCACTTATAATAATATACCTTTTCCCATGAACAACAGCTCCTGGATCTTGAGATTTTGCTTCCAACTCCTGAACTTCATCTACTAAGGTCTTAAATGCTGCTCTCTTCACTCTAAAATTATTTTTAAAGCTTTCAGTTAATTTGTTCTAAAATTCTAAGTCTTATCTGTCTGCAAATATCAGTGTAAAATGAAATTTAATCCAGTAACATTAAATTCAATCCCACAATAGTATTATTTAAGAAAGAATGTAAATTCCACTTCTTCAGCAGCCCAGAGAGAGCTCGGATTATACATTCATTTCTAGGAGTAACCATTGGGAACTAGGAAGTAAGATTTTCCAAAGATGTGTTCTATTCATACAGTATACATGTGCTTTTGTTTTGATATTTTATTATATTATAAAGTCGTTATGTATATACATTGTTCCCTTCTGAAGAGCAATCTCAACTAACCAATCAATCTATGAAAGTAGGTCATAATTTAGTAGACTAAGGAATCAATTCTCTATACATGTGTAAATCTAACTGAGCTTGTATTTAATTAAGCAGATATGCCAATAATTATACTGCATCATTAAATGTACTTACTTAGGAATACATCCTGTTGAACTAATGGGATTTCTTTCTGAGTAGCTGTGGAAACTGCACAGTAATTTTAGGTAATTAACAAATGGACAGATTAATTATTTTGGGGCCCATATATTAATTGTATCATACTTACACTTTATACACTACATCAAATATTAGTGCTGTCATTGGAATACTTAATAAGCCCATCCAGAAGACTCCGGAGCTGAATAACATCACTGCCTATATAGATTTAAAAAATATGTACATGTATATAAAATGAAACATTTGCAATGATGTTAAATAAAATAACCATGAAAGGCTAATCTTCATAAATCACCCAGTAAAAATGTCAGTAAGGATGCATGTATTTCCTGCAGAGACTGAGAAGCTAAGTGGCTCTCCCTAGCTGAAGGAGAATCTGGTCACAGCTGGAGGTGCACTTCATTGCCTGAAGATGAAGACTACTGGCGGGCGCTGTGTGAATTTCCCAGAAGTGGAGGGGGCAGCAATTTATCCTTTGGTGGGGGGAACAGTCAGGTTTCCTAGAGGTTGTACCTAAAAGAACACTTGTGTACCTTTGAAGATTTTTTTTTCCCTCCTGAAAAATTTACCTGGCTACTTGCCATTAAAGCTCATAGGAAAATTTCCATTGGCTTCTGGAACATGTTTCACTGTTGTAATTATTTTCCTCAGGACAGCCATTTTTAATAGTTTGTAAGCCACCCAGAATCATTGGTGAGTAAGCCGTTTTAGAAACTGAAACAATACATAAATGTTGTTTTGGGAAGAGAGGGGGTAGGTAGCCTGTTGGGTACAGGTTCTTCATCTCTGTTCTAGGGTTATTTTCAATGTAATTTTCATTATGATTTCTGTTACACCGAACAGAACAATCATATTGTTTTACTGTTTTATATCGCTGCCTTGAAAAATTCTATAAAGTAGTATAAAATATACTGAATAAAATCTATAAAACAGTTGCTGGTTAACTGACAGTTTTTCATTTACATTTCATAATTCTTTAATCACTTTCCAGAGAAGTTGATTAGATGGATTATGTGAAGGTGCTATAATATCTGAAAATAGTTAAGTTCTTTATTAAAAACAGAAGTTTATGAATGAAATTTCCAAGATATTTTAAGTAATTTAGAGGCTCAGGGCTACCTACATGCGTTCGTATTTCTTATTAGCTCCAGATGTACATGTATGGCAGCAGAAATTTCAGGTTTCTTGATGATAGAAGTACACAAACAATATTTAAAATAAATTGTTGATTGAAGATGTTGGAAATTAGTTTCTGGCATTGTATCTGTTGTTCAAAGTCATTCTATGTAAATCCCATTTCATAAAATGACAAACAGGAAATCTCTATGTGGAGCTTTTAAAAACTTTAAAACTCTTCTGGGGAATGGCAACAATATATGATGCCTCAAAAGCCACTAGCTTGGATCTAAAAATGCTCCTGGAAGAGGGGAGGGCTGGCTAATCCCCTCGAGCTGCAGCCCATGGGCCCCAAAGTCACTGCAGAGAGACAAGGGACCCTTTTTCCCAAGGCAGGGGGAGCAGGGGGAGATGGGGCAGGGAATGAAATTAGTGCCCCCTCTTGTGTAGCTGTGATGTATTTTGTGCCTTGAGAACACATTTAAATCTAACTGAATGTTTACCGACTGGACATAGCTCCTTTGCCCTTCCTCAAATAACAATAGGTTAATTATTTTGCCCACATGTAAATTATAAAAAAGAACTTGTGACTTTACAGGTGGAATGGGAGCTATTGTTTGTCATTAAATCTAAGTATTACGCACAGAGAAACGAAGGATGCTCGTAGAAGTAGATCCATAACATATTAAAGAAAATAGAACATTTACTGTTCTAAATACATCGCATAAGTACTAAAGAAGAAAGGCTGACTTGATATGTAGCTTCTAATGAAAGAAAGCAAGGCAAGAAAATAATAAACAGGGTTGATTTCTGAATTAAAAATAAAGGCAAAAATAGTGGTAATTTAGATGGAATCCCTTTCTTTTTAAATGATTCTTAATGATTTTTTAAAGTTAGGGAAATGACCAAAGAGCTATCCTTGTGTAAGCCCCCCCCCCCCCCCGTATTAAAAGTTGCTTGGTGAAACAGCAGAATTGATAATGTAGGTCTCAGGATGTTAATTCTGACCATTGTAATGCTAACTATGAATGAAGGAACCACAGGCGCCTACCATTCACTCAGTCCAGCCTTTGGCTTTACAAATGAGCAACGTGAATTGAAGGGAAAAACGTTTTTCTGCATCATATTTGAAAGCCTGTCAGATTTTTTCCCTTTGCAGAGTTAATCCAAAACTAAAAGAGTTAAAGCTGACATTCACATTAAAGACAGAAAGCTTCTTTGTATATTTGGATGAAGAGGGAGAAAAATACAATCCCACTGAGGTATTTCCTTCCTTTCTGTGCAAGAAAGCTCCCTCTGGGCTCAGTTGAACCATTTTTGTCTCTAACTTTTCACATCTCTCTGCACATAGACAGGTCAGCTGGGAAATGGCAAACCGATCCAGTTTAGACAATGGTGCTCACAGGGACAGCCTGTTCTGGGGATGGATTCTGTCTGCCTTTTTGCGATTTACAAATTCATCGGCAGCCTATGCCAAGTCTTCTCTGCCCTTGCCCCTTTTGGCCTTGGGAAATCAAACGGAACCTGCTGAAATAGTGGCTTGGCCCCAAGCACAACTGAAAAGTACAAATTTCCAATTAATTGGCCTCAATTGATCTGAAAGTTTTTAGAACCTGTTAAATATTAACAGATGAAAATCTCCCTCTTAATTTATTATGTATGAAAATGGACATTCAGAAACACACAAGAAGCATTTAACTATTTAATTGGAGGAATTTAATCAAAGTGCTGAAAGATATCATTAATATGTGACCAAATGGTATTTATAGAAATATATTAGAAATGTATGTAAGTATGATAATCCTGAAAAATCTTCCCTGGGGGGTAGCTGCCTTGGAAGAGGTGGTGTGCATACATTAAATGCCCTTTGAATGCTCTGCACAGCCCAAATGGAGAACATTACATGATCACCAGCATATACTGTATGTAAGCTACAGTATCTTTAAATGACCAAGTAGATAAGACGTTCCACAGCCAGAGAATCTCCTCATCCCACAAGGTTTGACCTTGCTGTTATCTTAGAACTAACAGTGAACTTCTTACTTTAATCCTGCTAGTTTAAAAATCTAGGCCAGATTGAGGTCTCAGATATATTTGGAAGAAACACTGACCAATGCTGGCACTTCATCATAGCTTTATGAAATAAATCGATACAAACTGCTATGAATCCCATCATCGTCTTGCATCATTATTACATGCACTGATGATTCAATTATTTTTTTAAAAATGGTTAAAGGATAAACTGCTTTTCCTGATTTTCAGCTGCAGGGACGAGGAACCGCTTTTTCACCTGAGGGCTGCACTTCCTCTTGCTTTGCCTAAAAGCCACACAGAGCATGGCCAGTGACATCACGCCTTCACCAAAATGGTTGGAGCCTATTTTTTAGGGCTTGGGTGTTGAGGGCCAAAATAGGAACTGTTAAGTCTTACAAATGCTTAAAGGCTAACAATCCCCCCCTAAAAAAAGAAACAAACCCAAATGAGTTTGAATTCTTTAGTTTTTCACACTCTGGAGAGTTCTGGGGGTTGTAAATGGAGTGTTGTAGGTGAACTCTTTCTGCTTCATGAAAAGGCTGTTCCTAGAAACTGAGAAAATGCTGTGCTGGCAATGAATGTATCTGCAATCAATCAAAAGTGCTTCAGCAACTGCAGTGCTAAAGTTAGGGACACAGCGTGATAACCCTAATTCAGGAGACCATAACAGTGACTAGATGTGCCAGTCCACAGGTGACTCGATATGAGTGCATATATACGAAGCTGGGCTATAGGGACAACTTGGGGTGATGCTGGTGTACCAATCACCATTCTGCTTAGCAGCAGCTCTGCCTAAACTCTTGGGCCTCATAGCTGAGCTGATGTTGGGAGCCCCCAAACTGTTAGTGCTGGGAAATTTCAATCACCATGCCATGGATGGGATCAGGAATCCACGGCCTTCTATGGCAACCACGGGGTTATCGCAGGTCATCTCAGGCCCAGCACATATAAACTCTCAGATATTAAGACTTACGATCAGGTAACACATGATGGAAGACACTGTGCTAAGTCCTTTGCTGCAGTCAGTTAACTTTCCAGTCAATATGGAAATTGATCTCTGCAGAAGTAGACTGATTAGGATGGTGCATCCCAGGCACACGATAACTCTTCAGGCTTCCTGAAGGCATTTGTGGATTTTCCCATTGATCTGTAAGGCAGTTCTGCCATGCATCTGGTTAAGCTCCAGAATTCAGAGATGACAAGAGTGTTGGCTGAGTTTATTCTCAAGGGGTGGTGTCTCTGTGATTGCTGATCTGTGTGTGTGTGTGTGTCCTTGGTTTATCAAGGAGCGCTGGAAGATTGACAGAAGAGGCTCCTAGAGCATGGGGGCAAATGATGACAGTATGACTAAATAGGGTTACATACTCAGAGATGGACTGCAAATCTCAATGGCAGTCCTGACAGTATGGAACAGCTTATCCTATGAGGTTCATTTAGCCCCCACATGTCTTTCATAAAGTCATGAAAATGATCCTATTTAGATAGGCATCTAATAAGTGGAGTTGGACTTTTTTTTTTTTTTTTTGCATTTTTTGCACTGCGGATTTTTAAATTTTGATTGTGCTTCACATTTTTAGATTAACTGGATGATGGATTTTACTGAGAAGATTTGAGGAATGATTTATTTTTACTGCTTATAACATTATTATTTTGAGTCTTGAGTACTAACTAATTAATCAAAATCAGAACTCTCTAGGAATATAGCATAATGTATACATTTCATACTGGTTATAATTTTTGTTGTATTGAAAAAGAGTAGGAAAAGAACACTTGATAAAGAAAATATGAATAAATAAACTATATCTGTTTTTAAAACGGATGTTAAAAGAAACTGAATGATTTCTGCAAAACTATGGCATTTGAAACTGAATGTTGTATTTTTTATGTATGCTAAAATATACATTATACTAAATATATATTGTTTTATATTAGCATTTGCATCAACATCAATACATATCTCTGGCAAATGCATTTTTACTTATGTTCTTTCGCCTTTTTTGATTAGCTGTCTTGTACCATTACATGCTCCTGGTTTATTTTTACTGTGTTCTCATTTGAGCATTCTAAAATAATTTTAACTATCAACATCATTCTCTAGAGAAGATTCATCAGGTTTCTGTTTAAATGCTTTTCTGAAACTTTTTTAAAGTTTGGTGTCAGTACTACCATGACCTGAGGTTGTCCAGGAGAACTCCTGAACTGTTGACAAGTTTTAAATTATCTCTTGTTTGAAAGAAAAATTATACTGCATGTTTGCAAATATTTATATGTTAATTAAAAAAAAACATTACCTCCCCAGACATGTCTGGTGCCATAGGAATGACTGGCCATAAAGAAGAGTAGATGCCAAAAAATACTACCCAGAGTGCAATGCTGCCCCATATAGCTATATGACTAAACTGAAAAAGAAAGAAACTCAGTTAGTAAATGAATACCTCTAAAACAGTTTTATCTATATCTATATCTATCTATATCTTTATCTCTCTCTCTATATATATATATATCTAAGGAAATACTTTCCTAGAAATAGATATATCTATTATAAAAACATTATGCATTAAAGTCTAACTTAAATTTTGTTCCCACTGAAAATGTCAAAAGATAGCCTGGCTTCTCCTTTCATATTTTTAAAACTGTTTTATTGTATTACTATAAAACACAAATAGTACATTATATTATTTGGATACAGTAGTGTTTATACAATATTAACTAGAGATTAACACTCTAATGTTTAGATAACTTAAACCTTTAAAGATAAAGAAGTTTATATCAATACTAGGTATACTTTCTAAAATATCAATGTTGATAAGCATAAAGTTGTTTACATTTTACACATTTAGCTTTGGATGTAAACCAGTGTTTCTCAATCTCAGCAATTTTAAGATGTGTGCAGTTCAACTCTCAGAATTTCCCAGCCAGCCTCAGTTGAAGTTATTATCGTAGGAATCAACAACAACAAACTAGAGGTGAAGGTGTAGTGGTGATCACTACAGGGATTAGTAATCTGAGAGGCTGTTTACTGTACCTCAGTGGTGCTTACAATCCTTCGGTTGTCTCCAAATTATTTAGACCTTTTACTTTTTTAGGTCCTGATGCTGACAATAAACGTAATCTAGCCAGAGTTAATACTATTGTATAAACAGGTGGGAATTTCAGTTCTGAAAGTGAGGCTAACTTAGATGTCAATGACTTTAACATCAACTGCTTTACTGTGATAGTATGGAGTTAGTAAATGTTGGATGGTGGGTGGTGTCATTCCGGAACAGAGGCCTTATGAGGATCCAAAGTGATGCAGTTTAAATCCATACTACTTCCAGAAGGAAGTGCATGGGCAGGTCATTGATTCTGGCACATCTATGGTTTGTTTTGGTAATGGAAAACAGGTAATGTGAAAGCAATATTTTTTTCCTAGTAAGTAGTATAAAATAAAAGAGGCAGGTTCATCAAGAGTAGAACTCAGAGAGAATGGTCTCCATAAAGTTTCCAGTGTGGTGGTAAAACAGGAACTGAAGGGCTAGCACTAAATGGGCACTTAGGGGTAGAACTCCTGCCAGTACTAATCAGTTAAAGAATGTTCCAGAGCATTGATTTGTGCAGGTAGAAATTCATCAGCATCTTGTATATAGGCCATGAAGAGTAACAGGAACAATTATATGTTCTCTCTCAGGGCTCCATTCTATCTCTAGTGCTTTTCAATACCTAAATGAAAGTGTTGGAAGGTATCACAGTTCTGAAGCTGCATGCCTGTATATACCAATGACACCAAAATCTATGTCTCTGTAACCCCTTCAGGAAATAACATGGCTCCCCGAATGCCTGCCTACAGTCAGAACTGGCTTGGATGACAGAGAATAAACTGAAATTGAATAAAGACAAGACAGAGGTGCTCACTGGCAGCGCTCATAATTCCAGATAGGAGTCAATCCCCTTTATTCTACACCGAACTGATCTCCAGAAGAAACTAGTATGCAGTTTGCGAATATTTCTGGAATACTAGATTGGAGCCACAGCCAGCAGGGCCCTTTATCAGTTTTAGTTGATACACTAACCACATTCCTTCCTAGAAGAAAATGACCATAAAACTGTGGTGGACACACTGGCAACTTTCAGGCTTGACTGCTGTAATGTTAACTATGTGGGGCTCCCCTTGTGTCTAGTCAGAACATTTTAATTGGTACAGAATCTGTACCAGATATTTCTGAATCTGAGTAGAGTTTTAAGGAGTTTGCCATGTGACATCAAGCCGTACTATATAAAAGAGGAAGACTTATAATCACATACTGTTTTTCTTTGTGCATGTAAGGATTTGCATATAGATAAAAGATTGTATCTCTGTAATTTGCAGTAAATTCAAATAAACAAATAAAACACCCACCAGTGAATTAAAATTGTCAGTGCATTGAATAAATTGAAATGAATGAATCACTATCATTTATTGCTTTATAATATTTTAAAAGATATCTTACCAAAGTCCAGTATGAAGTCTCTAATCCAGCTTTTAAACACACAGTTATTACCACAAACTAAAAAAAGAGAGAAATTACTTTTCTTTACCAGATATGTTTAACTCAGATTGAAATATGAGGCTTCAAAATTAAAGGCCATTTTAACATTCTTACATTTGTGTGAGAATATATAATTTAAGAAATTTTATCCAATATCCAATCCAACTTGGAAGATTTCTTAGATTCCCCCCCCCCAAAAGCCGTCACACAATAAAACGCTGGCACCCAGTTTCTTTACGAAAAAGAAAAATAGTAGCTTAAGGCTCCATTACATGCACCTATAATACAATAATGTCATGGCAGATAACATGCCTTATGCACACTGGAAGGGAGTTTTGTTTTTTTTAATTTCTTGTTTAATGTATGTTAAGCATATCTGAAGGATAATGCAACTGGTTACTTTGCTGGTAAGTGAAACATTATTGAGAAATGATGCTCCAATATTTGATGACAAATGTCAGTACAATCTCTCCAGGGTCTTTAGGTACACTTAAAATGTCATACTTTTAAACATTAGTATGAGTTTAGCTTTATAATTACAGCCTTAATATTATTGTTAACACTATTGTTAGAATATTATATATTCATAACAACGATTTCATCTGAGAGCAAATTCTCTGCTGAGTTCCTTTCTTTTTATTCATTGTTTGTTTGAGTGACTCTGTTTTATGGTGGTTATTGACTAAAATAAAATTGTCCCACTTGACTTTTAATTCTACCCAGGAGGTTATCAGGAAAGCCTAATTAATATCACAATTGCCTCTCTGAGGGAAAGCAGGCTGTCTGCTGGTTTAAAGAAAGCAATTATTACACCTTTGAAGAATTCAGAAGGGGATCCTTTAAGGTGAGACAATTTCAGCTAGTTTCTAATGTCCCATGTTGGGTAAAGTAATTGAGAGGGCAATGGCTTCTCAACTACAAACAGACCTGGAGGAAGCAATTTATCTTGACTCATTTGAAACTGACTTCAGAGTGGGCTATGGACTTGAGACTGCCTTGGAGGTCCTATTTAATTATTGCATGAGGAGCATGGGTGATGGCCAGCTCAGTCTGAGACTGAGGTGGAATAAGCTGCTGAAGGTGCCCTGGACAAACGCTGGACTTAAGGGGAGCCTAGCAATCAGGCACTTGAGGCTGACATATCTGAGGAACATTTAGGACAGCTGGGTGCAGCAGAAGATGAGAGGCCTGATTTGGGACTTCCTCCTAAAACATGCAGCCAAGTGCAGAGCAGAACAGAAGAGATCCCCATGGCTCCTTGCACATCAAGGACATGCCCACACTTGATTGTCTGCACTCGGCATGGGTTCTATTTAAGAATCATCCCTGCCCAGTAGTTTTCTATAGGGAACAACTACTTCACTTGTCAGAACTCTATGCATTTGACTCCTGAACCTTTTGCCTGAGAACTCTGCTCCTTGGAATCTGGCTGACTGATGAACCATGTTTGGATTCTGGGACCTCAGACTGTGACTTGACAATGCTTCTGCCTTCTCCTTTGGATTTGGACTGAGTGCACGCAAGTTACTTACATTCTGGAACTAATGAGTGTGTGTTTGTTCAGTTGCAAATAAAGCCTGTTAGCCTTGCTTCTGAGTAAAAAAAATGAACTCAACCCATGTATGTGCATATGTCACCTGGGGCAGAACACCAAGAGGTTTTGCCATATGAAGAAATGTAAGAAAAAACAAGCACATTCAACATATGCTTTTGACTAGACTGAAATTAGCTCATCAACAGAGGACTGCGGTTATGTAAAAGTGACATCAAGTGATTTGGCTTTTCAAAGTAGCTGCTCTGGGTAAGGCTGGACATACTAAAACTGGGGGAAAGAGCCTGGTCTAGAAGAAAATAAAAGTTGTGCTGGACATCACATTTTAAAGTCTGAAGCACAATTCTTTGGATTTGAGGTCAGGGTCAGTTCTAAGGGGGGTATCTGGGAAGCAACTAAGGATCTCCTGAAAAGATCTGTTGTTGTCTTAAGATATCTATCCACTCTGGGTAGGGGTTGGCAATCCAGTTTCTATAAGCACCAGCTATTTTCCTTGCTGCCCACTATGCTCTCCGTTCACTAAATTTTAACTTTTCAGAGTTTCTTTTTCCATAAAAAATAAATTGGAAGCTGCATAATGCAAAGTGAATTGCTAGTTTTCAGCATTATTTATCTTCAGAACTACTTTAGGGCCTCACATAGGCCCAGTATGCATGATTACAAAATAAAAATAATTAGTAGCTGCAGCCCAGTGTTTCATTTGGAAAAAGAGAAAGGTAACCTGGGAGTAGTGGGGAAGATTATGGAAGGCTAGACAAGAGTGGCAGAGATAAATTTCTCTAGTTGCCTTTTGGTAAAGGAATGTTTTATGGCTGGCCATAACCAGTATGGCACAAGTTTTGTGAACGTATTAGCATTTTCCATAGTATCCCTTTTGCGGAGAGTGTTCAAAATTTAAAATGAAGTTACTATCTCAAAAAGATGTTTACTCTGAATCTGGAGCCAAAATGTAACAAATGCAGAGGCAGAGGTGGCTACCCAGGTTTCTTACATCCTGGTCTGCTTTTACAGAGTACAGTAATGCAGCTGAATCCAATAATGACCACTTAGTACTAATTCTGTGCAAAGCATTTGAAAGTAATGCTTCCCAACACATGGGAGCATGAATGTCTTGTTTTGCAAAGTTTGTGCAGCTACTTTAAAAGCTACCCTTTACTCCCTACACCTGCAGACCTACTTCACTTTGCCTGTGGCTGGGTTTTCAAAGCAGCCTCGTGTGGCTTGAAAAGGTGCAGCTGCTTTTACGATTCACAGCGAAGTGTTTTTTTCCCATGCATTGTGAAGCACTTCTTTTAAATGCTTTGCACTGCCCTATTTAGAATCTCTTTTATAAAAGTTCCTCATAGGACAAAAAATAGAGATAAAAGTTTAACAAACAGTTTAGGGAGGCCATAATCATATCCCAATGGTGAAGCCAAAGTCAGACTCTACAGGTGAAGTCCGGGTCCTGCAGCACAGTAGTCTCCTGAATGATTACTCAAGTGATGAGACGCATGAATGAACACCTGTTCTATTATAAGTATCCTAGGTACTTCCAGAAGCAACCCTGTTCACTGCAGCATCCCCCCCACTTTTTTTAAATTACAGAAAAAGAGCCATCCTTCTGTATGTGAATGTAACTGATCACATGAATATGATCTGTCCTTGCCATAAACGATGCACATTTCAACATGAATCTTTTGCATTAAGGTAGCAGAAACAAAGTGAATTTTATTTTTGTACTCGTAACAATGATATTACTTAACAGAGTTTAAAATGCTTACTATACCACATGCTGAGTATTTGGTTGTTAATCCATTTGTTTTGGATTTAATTTACCAGGAATGTAGAATGAAGCAATTGTAAGCATGGAATGAGGCTTACAGGTAGAAGAACAAAAATTTTAACTACATGGCTTCAACGTAAGTCATAAGTAGGACTCAATAAGATCACTGCAGCACCAATTGCTGTTTTCTGTTTAAGATATGAGCTAGATTAGTACGAGTAGAACTTACTGTATATACGGCATTTCCCAAAAGCAAGTAGTCTGAAGTTTTACCGCTGGCAAACACAGTATCTATAAAATAATAACATTGGCAATGTTAAATAAGAGATTATGTATGGAATTTATTCATTTATTTGTTTTATTAGATTTATATGGCTGCCAACTCGCCGAGTGACTCTTGCCTATGAACTTCTCAAGACTGGTACTTCAAGAAAGAAAAGAGGGTAGTTTGTATGAATGAATAAACAACCAGTCACCTTTACAGGTAAGCAACTGCAGTGTTTCTCAACCTTGGCAACTTTAAGTTAGGTGGCCTTCATCCCCCAGAATTCCCCAGCCAGCATGTTTCTTTAGATGGCATTGAACACCTGTTAAAGGTTACTGTACCTCCATTAAAGCTGCAGCCTAAGAAATTTACAAAGATATTAAAAACTTAAATAATGAATAAAAAATTCTTTAATCAGATGTTAGCTCTAGTTACAGTAAGGAGAAGAAGTAGCAGATGTCTACTGCATTTTAGGAGCCCTGCTTCTAATAAAGGGTGCCATGCTAGTAATTTAAAAATAAATTTATTTAGGAAATTTCTACATGCTGTGTGATTATGTGGAGGGATAGATAGGTTGTTTACCAAACATTGTAGGCCTATGCATTTGCATCTGGGCAAAAACTTTCTAGGGTTGGGATAGATCAGGGATGTGCCTGCTGCTGAAATAAATGTCTACCTTTCCCCTCAGTTTTCAACTCCACGGCTGCTGCAAGCTGCCAGGAGCCTTTCAAGGAAGCTAAAAGGAAGGAGAGCATTGTGTGTAAATCTACAACCACCACCTGAAGATTTATGGATTCAATTTTACTACTTTATTTTCCTTCTTCTACTTTTGAAAATATACTCTCCCCATTGTTTAAAAGTACTCTGAATGATTATTTTGATTATTCTGTCTGGCCGATAAGTGGCTATATGAATTTGTCTAACAAACAAACAAACAAACATTACATTTCTAGTATGAATGCAGAATTTTCATTTTTTTATATTTACTTACCATACTGGATGGCTTTCAGTGGAAACCAAAACAGAATTACTGAATGAAAGAGGCCATTTAAACAATGAACCCAGAAAACCTAAGCAAAAACAAACAAACAAACATGAGAATCACTATGATAAAACTAACTTTTTGAACTTTGACTTTCTATCTCTCTCTCTACCTAAAAAAAAAAATCAGATTTTTCCCCAAAAGGCCCCCTTTAAAAGCTAATATAGCTGCAGCATTTTCTGCCTCACTGCTCTTCATGGGTCTTTATTTTTAATTTTTTCATGTTTAACTTTTTGCACAAAATCTAAAAAATGCCTTTTATACTAAAGCCAAAAACAAATGAAAAACAATATTTATTATTCACAAACATCAACATTAAGTGGTTTAGTTGAGCACAGCAATCATTTTTGATTAATACCATTTTCCTTATTAACATGGAACAAATATAGATTATAATACAACTATATCAGGTAAGTATAAAAATAATTGTCTTTTTATGTATGTGTGTATGGAAAGAGTCACAGCACAGGTTATGAAAGAAAACAGCATTTACTAGTTTTATAAAAGGTAAATTGTTTTGTACTTACATATACTTTTACAAAACATCTTTACTGTGCTAAACAGAAATGTATTAACTGCTTCAAGTTGTTCAAGCAACAGAAATTATGTTGCCTGCCTTAAAAAATGTTCTACTCTGCCTGTAACATCTTTGTAATATTATCTAACTAGCTAAGGTTGTACGATCCAATTTATGCCACAATACTTTGCATATTTGAACTTTTGTGTTACTCATTAACCTTTGTCTCTCCTTGCTGTGTCATTACCAAAAAGTATTATTTGACAAAAAGCTCAGGTGGGGGCAAGAAAATTAGGACTGCTTTTTCATGTTCATGATGAATACTTATTGTCGCATGCTAATCCTTTAGCCTCTGTCCATGGCCCCATGAACTCTGACCCTTTTTATCACAATGAATCTATGCATCATCATTTAGTTCAACAAAGATTCTAAATCTTCCACATATGAAACCTAAAATGTCTGTCTTCAGAGGCCATTTGAAATTGTGTATGCCCAAAACTTATTTAAAATAAAACAATAAAATGTACAAGTCTGATCTGTTTCTAAAATTAATAAATGATTAAAATGTTTAAAACTGAGTTCACAGAATTTAACAACATTCACAATTGTACAAAACACTGTACAAATATAATCACTTAATTTGCATTCACTAAACTTTTTCAAAAATAATTATATGTATTAATACATAACAATGCAAAAAATTGTGACAGAAAACCTATCATATTGAATTGCTTAATCTCTTTTGGATCTATTGGGTCTACACAATTATTTTTATTATTGTAATTAGTTGAATAAAAAGGGAATGTAAAGAACATAGGAAACATTTATTTTAAGAAGCTCATGTATCTGAGCTAATGAAAGTTTTAAAGTGCTATAAATAAGTGGTATCAAAATAAAAACAAAACATCAGCCATATTACTTATACCTAATTAAAAGAATTATATATGGAAAAACGTAACAACAACAATCAATTATACTTACTGGGTTACATAATTTAATTGACAAAATAGACAACTTCAGATTCAGATTTCAGATTAGAATTAGTTTTAAAACTCTAACTAGTATATCAGTGTTAATTTGGAAAGTGTACATCTATTATTCATACTGGTTTCTTAAAAGTTTTTAAAGGATCAGGATAAATAATGTGAAAAAATATTATTTATTTACTAATAGTATGAAAAATTATTTACTGTTTGAGTGACTCCCAAACGTAACAAAAACAAAAACACTTCCATACACATGAATGATTTGTTTGCTGAAGTTCCTTTCCGCTACTTTTTACTGCATCAAATCCTCCTCTGGAAATTTTATGCATATTCATGAACAGCTTTTCTGGGGAACTAGAGGTTACAGCTGGAAGGACTAGCTAGTTGAAAAAATAGAAGAAAGACTGGATTGGATTTTATTGTTACTGGAAGCTTACTGAGATATAGGGTACCATAATTATCAGACTTATATTTACATTATTTCAATCACATTGTACTAAAATAGGATCAAACATGAAATAATTACAGATTTACTTAAATTCTTGCCAACTACCTTTGAATTGAAATCCAGAGCATTTTGGGAGGTCTTGTATAATTCAGGGTATTTTAGCATATTTTCTTTGTGGCAGGATCTTTCAAATATTCCAAGTGTCAGTGGAGGCATAGCGGTAAAGATCTAATGTGCAAACCAAATACAATAACAAAAATTTGTAATCAACTTTCAATATATTTTAATAATTTAATAATTAACAGTCAATGAAATTATGTATTAAAAACTTACCACATTATAAAGTCCTATGCACCATCTTTCAAAAAGAATCTGTCCAGAAAATCCATTAACAAATGCAAACCATATCTGAAGAATAGAGTTTAAACATAATATCAGTTTTATGGATTCAAGAACATCTTTTTTTGAATCAGTAGTATTTGAAAATGAGGGAAATTTTATTGGCAGAAAAAATAACAAAAATGTGAAGTCTTAACCCTACAATTAAAAATAATTTTATTCAAATCTTGTTTCCATTCTTTAGCCATATAAAAAATGTATTTCTTGATAAATTGTTCAGTACTGATATTTGAAATCTTTGAATTTTTTGTTAAGATTGTACATAATTTTTATACATGGTGCTAGTATCTTTGAAACCAATATGATATGAGAAATGTGACTACTCCATATCAGCAGTTGACAAACTTGACTGGCAGGGGAGCCACTCTGTGGTATCTTTTATGAGCTCTTAACAGCTATTCCCCAATTTGTATAGTTCTGGGCTTTGACATGTAGGACTGCTATTCAGAGAGAAAAAAAATGAAAACATTCTGATTAAGCACAAGCCCATGAGGATAGCGGTCTTTGAGATAATGTTTTATCTAGATTATTTTGGATCCAACATTATCTGTGTGCATGATTCCATCTGAATACTTCATATAATTTGAGGTATGCCTTCTGGATTAAATAATGTGTAATGAACCTTTTTTCCAACCATAATTCCAACTTGAAGGATCACTGAGTATTTGCTAACCAAGTATGTTCACAACAGCAACAACATAAACTTTCCATCATGGAAAAGATGATGATGATAATTATATCCATTTAAATTTTATTAGGTAATTGAGCACATGATTTCTGTTTTCTTAAGAGTACATTCCTATCCTTACGGATGTTAAATCACATTAATTCTAATTGCTACAGGGTAAAAAAAATCCCCAAACAATATTATATTACTTGAATTTAATGCATTTCTCAGCAAGACTCTGTTAAAAGTTTTTCGTATCTGAGGGTATGTAATTGAGTAAGTGCAACATACTCATCAACTATTTGTGTATTAGCAAAACTATATGTAAATTAAATTACCTGCATATGATTCATGTTTTGGTAACTATGCAATGTTACCACGCATAAGACAATGTTTTTACAAAGCTCTATTTTCTGGATTTTTTTTAAAGTAACAGAGATTCTGTAGACACAACAAAAATAACACCGCACTAATCTTTAAAATATTAATTATAAGTTTTGCTTTCAACAGCTGAATTCTAAACAGATGATTAACTGATAATTGGAAGGAGAGCAGAGTCTGAAAGTAATCTCTCACATAATAATTAACATGACAAAATTGTTAGAACCTAATATATATTGGGCTGCACTGATTTAACTGTGGAATCAAATGCATACAACCCTGTCCCAGCTGCTAGGGTTATACCACTATGGCTGTTAATGGTAGTCACAGCAGCAGTGCACTAAAAAAATAACAAGACTATGCATCAGGGACTGAACAAAAGCACAACTTTCAAATTCTGTAAAAATACTTAACGAGATATAAAACATTCAAGAAAACGCTAAATATATGTTATGCATACAACTGAATCCTTAAATATAAGTAACTATGCTTAGCATTTCAATGACTTAGAAAATTTTAATCTAATATATTTATAGTAAAATTTTGCATTGTAATTGAAATATAAAGTGTAACTAGACACCACTTATTTGGGTTAAATATTTGTCAAGATTATTTTCGGAATTCCAAGAGAAAAAAAGAGACTTGTGGCAGAAACGAAAAGCTTCACACATTTTTTTAATGTTTCAGCATTGTAACTAGGAGTATAAGATCCTCAATAAATTCCCTGCTCTCACGCTTCAACAATGAAAAGAGGTTCAGGACAGGCAGTTGTCCTTGCTACAGACATGCATATTCTGTCCATTCATTTGTTCATTCATTGTATTGACATAAGCCATTAACAACTGCATAAGCTGCAAAAGTTGAATGTAGGTTAATTGATTTGCAGATCATTTCGAGCTATGTTTGAAATGTTTCAGGGACTTTCAACAACTTCCTTGTAAGAAGCAAAATGCATTAAAAAGTTAGAATTTTAATAGAAAACAATAATAGTAAGCTACTGATCTCTTATTGCTTAATTACATTAAGATTGTCTTACGTTTCAGTCACGTAAGACAATCACGTTTCAGTTATTTTAGTCTGGAAAACAGGATATAAAATACAAGCAAAAAGAAAAAAATTGCTTGTAACTTTGTTAATTCTGGTGCCACAAAAAGATACTGATGTTTAGGCAATGTGGGGAACTTTTTATTTCTAGTGAAAACTTTCAGGGTTCTGGAGGAAGACGTTGGGTAAAGAAGGGTCTGAAAAGCTGCTATACACAAACAGTGTTTTGACTCTCAGTCTAAGTTAAGTATGTGCCACTGCAAAATGTTTTATCCAATGGGCCCTTAACTGTGACCGACAGGAATTTTCATTAGAGAAATTAATATCCATTATATCAGAAGTGGGAAAAAATCACAAAAGTCAAGGGAGAAGTTACTAGAAAAAGAGAAGTAGTTACTAAAAAAGAAGGTTCCACTGGAAGACAGAAAATATGTTGACTTCGTATTTTCAGTAAGATTGTTTATATTCAGGATGTTGTAATTCTTGGTCATAGGGTTAGGATAGTTCAAAAGATGTTGTACAAAACGTAAGACTGTACATCCCGCAGGTATACAGAAAATAGGACTTGATATAATTTATTTGGCAATGTATGGTTACAATTTATTTTAACGTTGAAAAAACTGATACGGTAACATATTTCAAGGTTTTTAAGAGATCAAATATTTCAGGATGTATGCTTCTTCAAAATTACCTGCTGAAGTATCAAAGAAAAATCTTTATGATTATATTTATTGCCTGTCTTTGCTTTAATTTGTATTAATTATGGTACATCATGAAGCCAACAAACCTAAACAATGCCAATTTCTTTTTGCACTCCCCCCTCCTTTCTAGCGTTTTCCCAAGGGGGAAGGTCTGCTTTTCGGATCAGCTGAATGGTGATCCATTGGTTGTGATACGAATTGACCGACTGGCTTGTTGCCCGAGCCTGATGTCATAGGCCGAGAGAGTGCGACTGGCCCACGGTCACCCAGCTGGCTTTCGTGCCTAAGGTGGGGCTAGAACTACAGTCTCCTGGTTTCTAGCCTGGAGCCTTAACCACTAGGCCAAACTGGCTTTCTTTGCACTGTATTTTATAAATCAAAATAGAAAAAAAATGTTTTAATTGGTAAAACCATACCTTTCAGTTAAGATTTAAGAAGAAAAGAGATTTTTTTCTGATGGAATCCCATCCTTACCTCAATAATATAAAGGACAATATTCTTGTAGAAGCAGTATAAAATGCATTTAGCAATTCTACTATAATTCCAGGCACCATGGACCAAAAGTAAGTTCTTCAAGTACTTGAACTACAGGGGAAAAAACATGCAGGGTTTAAGCCTTTGCCACTTATAATCACATTCTTATAATGGCTTTTACATTCTTAACCAGTGGAAGACCCTACCTGAGCTATTGAATAATCTGAAGAATTAGCTGCTTGGAGCCCTTCATTTCCACTAATGCCAACACCTACATGAGCAGTTTGTATCATGCTGACATCATTTGCTCCATCGCCAATTGCCAGTGTTACTACCTTTACCTGCTTTTTAACCATTTCTACAACATCAGATTTCTGAAGAGGTGAAACTCTACAAAAAATGAAAAACATTTTGAATATTGTTATTAAACTGTTTTATTTGCTTAAACTAAGAAAAGAGAAAAATCACCGTGGAGGCTTCTGCCTCTAACTATATACTTCTGAAATTTTATTTAAAATTGCAGACAGAAATTTGCTGCATTCTTCTAAATGCTATAGAGCAACAATGCAGATGGGAGAAGGATTATATGGACTTTTCCATCCTCGTATCCAGAAACGTCTGCGTGATACATGTCTTTATGTACAGTAAGTAGCAGGATTTTCAATCTGTGTGAAAAGTCATGGCCATAAAACGAAACCCAGGACACTGAAATTTCACGATTAAGCAAACAAAACCCTAGGGGATTGAGGGGGTTGACGGGTTTTTAATTGTGGATTTTAATTTCGTAAGTTTCCCGGAGTCAGTGTGTGTGAGTTGGGCAGACATATACATTTGTTTAATAAATAAGTAATAAAATAAAAACAGTCTTGTATATACAGTATAGGTAGTCCTTGCTTACTGGCCACTCGTTCAGCTACTGCTTTAACTTACGACAGTGCCAAAGAGAGAGACTTACAACAGATCCTCGAAGTTGTGGCCATCACAGCATCCCCACAGTCATGTGATTGCTATTCAGGTGCTTGGTAAATGGTTTGCGTTTACGGCAGTTGCAGTATCCTGCGGTCACGGGATTACCATTTGTGACCTTCACAGCCAGCTTCTGACAAGCAAAGTCAATGGGGAAGCTGGCAGGAAGTTGCAAGTTGTGGTCACATGACGTCACATTTAATGACCATGCCGCTTAGTGACAAAGTTGCTGGTCCCTATTGCAGTCCGTAAGTGAGGAATACCTGTATGCAGTATTTGTCTGCATGTATCTGGGATTGTTTCTTATTTAACCCAGTAACAGTTTTAATGCAGATATGAAGACTTCAGATGCTGAGAAGCAAATTAACAGTCTTTCCCAATATGTGCACAGATATCCATGGACCCACAGATGAGAAAAAGGCAGATGTTATCAGACAAGTAAATGGATATGGTAGGACATAAAAAAGAATTTAGTAATATACAGGACAACTTTGCTTGTATGCAACTTTATATTTTTTCCTTAAGTATGAAATACTAGGATGCCATTAAGTTCCTACCTAAAGTAAACAGTTTCACTTCAATGTGGTAATTGTGCCAACAGTAATAATTTTATCTTCCTCAGTATTGCCACCATTAAATGGTGGTACTACTGCTAATGGTAATAAACATCAATCTCCTTTCTACAATTAATACCAGTGTTAGTCATGTTGAAAGACAATTTACAAACCAAGAGACATGTTAGTGAAACTATTTCTGGATTTCACCAAAGATATGAAATTGTATGGTAGAATGAGAACACAGATTGCTGGATGTCAGACATAACTTTTCTAGTCAACTCCTTTACATAAATAAGGTTATTTTTAAATACATTATTTTTTTTTCCTGGAGAAGCAATCATGTAGAATTACACTTCCATAATTTAAAAGGAAGCCATTACTTCTTAGGTCATTTGGTGTTTGAAAGGCAAAATCTGACAACAGATTTGATGTCACAATTTGTTATCAGTAAATTAAATATTATCAATAGATGTTAATGCTTAAGTAACAACAAGTAACAAACTGGTACCAGGGCTAGGAAAAGGAGCACCAGAGTGCTCTGACTAAAGGTTGGTGCTAGGAAGAATTCCAAGGGAAACAAAAAGGATTGTTACATTCAGGATATGTTTTAGCTAAGAATTTGTGATTAATGTATGCATCATGCATATGGTGTCTGAAGTTTAGTGCATTTGTGCAAGCTCAGTTTTTATATGTGGGTTACATCTTGGGCTCTCTGAGTAGGAGATTCTGCTCTCCTGTGAACTGTCCTAAGTTTTTTTCTTAATAGGTTTTGATGGGAAATTCTTAGCAGGCAGGAAGGTATGTCAAGGTGGGTTCAACTGAGAGGATTTCTAAAAACAGAAAGGTGGAACTTCCCACCTTTCACCTTGCTACTGCAGATGCTATTGCGACTATTAATAGCTGTTTTTTTTTTCTTCAGTAAAAGCACCTATAAGGATCTCAACCCAGATGGAGGCAGGTGGAGGACAAAGGGTTATGTTCCCTCAGTTCCTTTCTTGGTTTCCCCCAGGGACGGTGGCCCTGTGTCAGCTACATACTGAACTAAAAACAATAGTGATGCTAATTACAATACCAACATTCTTTGGTTTTAGAGATAGCAGTTGGACACTAACACAGACATTACGTAGTCCCCATCAGCTTGTACAACTTTACTGTAAATTCAAATAGAAACAGAAAAATATTTTGGAGGATTACTACCTAAAATTGTATGAGCGTTTTGCACTGAAAAGGAAAAATATTTACCTGCAACAAATGACAGCTTTACATGACAGAGCCAAATCCAAGAAATATTGCCTTACACCAAATGTCAAAGCGTACTTCAATGTTTTACCATCAATAATTAGTGCAAAATCATTCTCTTTCCTCAAAGCATCACCAAGAGTGCTGCAGTGATGGCTTAATGTCTCTCTTGTTGCCTGTAAAATATCACAATAAGCATGTGCATCACCTCTGTTGTTCTTACATTTCTTCCGACATTAAGATATTTATTTTAAAGTTTTCTGAAGAACTTTAATATAATTATCAAAGAAGCTAAAACCACAATTAAAAATACTATAAAACAAAATAGTTACAAAAATCAACAGCAACAGTGATTTAAATTCGAACCAATTAAAAAAGGGCAAATAGAACCGCCACAAAAATAAATGTAGCTTACCTCACAATTAAAGTTGTCTGGGAGAAGAAAAAGGGTTTTCACACAGCAAATATGAGTGGCGATCCTTCTTATATGATACTTAATACACAATTGCACAACCAGGTTCCTATTTAATTGGGTTTGGGCTATCTCAGTGTCATTTAGAGTATTTCTGTATTATTTTGTTGGAAAATGTGAATCCTTTAATCACTTTTTATAAACTATGCATATATGTAAAAGTAGTAGAAGTGCTGTATGCTGAAATTCTATCTATGTTTGCTTCCTCAGAAATAAATCCTATGTTATTTTTGTCAATGAAGCTCTGTAGCTCAGTCACGCCTTCTAGTGGACATTTAAAGATTCATCCCATTTAAAACCAAGTTGAAAGAATTTGCTAGGGGATGGAAATCTATTTAACTAGATGAGGCTAGTCACTAATCCACCTCTTTTTTCTGATAAAAACATGTAAGACACATTATCATTTTATTTTGCATTTTCCTCCAAGAAGGAACAACTACTGCAGCTGAAGCCCAAACTCTGATTGCAATACTATTGCATCATGTTTTTAATCAATCCTAGGGAGAAACAGTTGGGATTATGTTTATTAGGAAGACCTGGCAAAGAGTTCTAGTCCCGCTTTAGGCATGAAAGCTGGCTGGGTGACTTTGGGCCAGTCCCTCTCTCTCAGCCCAACCCACCTCACAGTGTTGTGGTTGTGGGGAAAATAGGAGGAGGAAGGAGTATTAGGTATGTTCACTGCCTTGAGTTATTTGTAAAAAAATAATAAAGGTGGGACAGAAAATAAATAAATAAAAATAAATAAATAAAAACACATTTGCAGCACTGCTTGCTAGCGATCAATTTTCCTCACCCTCTTTTCTGTCTTCTAAACTCAAGGCAACCATTACTTTCCTCCTCAAGAACTACAGTGTCTGTTCTGATGCATATCATAGGCATTATTTAGAATGTATCTTGGTCTTTCCCCAGCTTGAGACATTTCAGTAAAATACAGTCATATTTGGAGCTACTGGGAAAACTCTCTTGATGCAAAAATGCTGCCATACTACCATTTCACTTTCATAGCTTGTAAGAGGTGTTCAGGTATACTGTAAAAGAATAGTATCTTTGCAGCCAAATATGTTCTCATCATTGCAAATCCTCCATGTTCTTTTTTTTAAAATAATCAGACAAAAGCACATAACACGTACTGAAAGCATAGTGAGTGAAGGTTAGTATTTTAAAAATAATTTTATTTTTCTTGTATATGCAATGGGGATCAAGAGATTCTTAACATTTGAGAATCTGCAGTAGCTCAGGAGGTGGAATAGTGATCAGATGATATATTTTGCCCTCTCCTATTGATGAGTTGAAGGACAAGCACTGACTGGCTCATGATGCTCTCTGTATTTTTTCTATATTTTGAGATCAGAAGAAATGAAGATGACTGAAATAAGGTTTCTGATCACTTTGGTCTGTGAGTTCTAGTCCTGCCTCAGGCATGAGAGCCGGCTGGGTGACTTTGGGGCCAGTCGCTCTCTCTCAGCCCAAGAGCCAATCAGGCGTGGTATGAGAGTTCTAGTCCCGTCTCAGGCCTGAAAGCCGACTGGGTGGTCTTGGGCCAGTCACTCTCTCTCAGCCCAACCCACCTCACAGGGTGGTGGTTGTGGGGAAAACAGGAGAAGGAAGGAGGGTATGTTTGCTGCCTTGAGTTATTTATAAAAATAATAATAAAGGCGGGATAGAAAATGAATGAATGAATGGAGTGATTATTGTAGGGAACTGGCATTATGATATGATGAATAACTTTATTGATTAGTCAAATGACCATATCAGAAAGTTGGGCATCAGCCACTATAAAATATAAAATATAAACTGTGATACCATAAAACAGCTAAAAACAGTAAAATTAACTAGAATATACTATGTTGAGATAAAATATGGTAAGATAAAATAGAGATAAAATTGTAAGATAAAAATGCAGGAAGTGATAAAACAAGTGATAAAATACAGAAACAATGTGAGTTTAAATGAATTCGTCACCTTTACTTGCCATCCCAATGTGTTCTATAAATTGCGTTCTCAGTTGGACAGCCCTAACTATAAACTTAACAGTTCTATTGACCACATACCTATTTGTGCCCTGGAGGAAGTAACATAGTCTTTTGTTACGATTCCAGTATGTGGTTCTGTCAATTAGTGTCTGAAGGCACTGAGCCCTTGCTGGGGCATATAGTTGGCAGTTAAATTGGACACGTGCAATGTCTTCTACTTCGGGTGCTCCACAAGCACATGTCCACTCAAGGTAAGACACTTGGTGAAATCGTCCGTATTTGACCATAGAATCTAACTGCTCAAATCTTGCTCTAGTAAGAGCTATCCTATGGTATTGCATCAGACCCATTGTCAGGTACATTTCTATCTGAAAGGACAGTTTATTCTTGGCCAGCCATTTTGATGACCTATTGTGTGCAAGTGACTCAATGTCTGTTTGGGCATTAACATCCAAGACTCTTTGTTTGAATATTGCCTTGGCCTGGTCTCCGGCTGAAAGTAAGTATTGTGATGAAAAGCTGAGGAATGCGATAGTTTGGAGGAGTTGGTTGATCCATGTGGAGGGTTGAGGTATGCCCATCTGTTCTTCAAGGCACATTTTTGGTAGTCTATCATGTTCCATTGGGAGAATCCTCCACCAGTAGTTGAAGACTTTGGTTACTGATAGACTATAAATGGAATGGGTGCCTGTTTCAGCTCTTACTGCTGCTGCAGGTGTGTTCCCGTCGGTCCCCAGAATAGTTCTTAAGAAGCGTGCATGATTTTGTTCAAGTAAGGAGGCCTTTGATAGGCCCCACAATTTGGCACCATATGTTAGCATGGGTACAACTTTTGCCTTGTGGACCTTCAGAATGGAGAGCAGAGAGCAAGGGTGGTTGTAGCTGAGTAGTTTAATTAGTGTTTTAGAACTTGCTGTGGCCTTTGCAGAACTTTGCTTGTAATGATTTGCCAAGGCCCTGTATCTGTAAAAACCACCCCTAGATATGAAAAAGAGTCTATTTGTTTTATAGGCTCCCCATCCAAGTGCCAATTGTATTTGGCCCGTCTTTTCCCAAAAACCACCACTTTGGATTTGGACTTGTTAATGTTTAAGAAGTTTGCAGTGCAGTAAGCACCAAATTTCCCCATCGATCTTCTCAGGCCTACTTGGGAATGTGCCATCAAAACCATGTCATTTGCATACAAGAGGATATTGATGTGTCTGTTGAGGATCTTTGGCATGTGGACATCCGTAGAACGGAGAAATCCTGGGATGTCGTTAACATAGAGATTAAACAACATCAATGCCAAGATACATCCTTGTCTGACACCTTTGTGGGTGGATATGCTCTGTGTACGAGAGCCATTGACTCCGGTACAGACTTTCAAGCGTGTATTTGTGTAGAGGGCCTTTATCAAATATAAAAGTCTGGGTTCCATATTTAACTTGGCCAGCTTTTTCCATAAGATATCTCTATTTATGGAGTCAAATGCCGGGCTAAGATCAATAAAAGATGTAAACAGGTGCCTTCCATCAGTTGTATATTTAGTGATGAGATGGTGTAAAATGAAGCAATTGTCTATTGTGGAGTGCCCATGTCTAAACCCAGCCTGTTCTTCCACTAGTATATTTTTCTCGATTGCCCAGTCCTCTATTTTTCTCAGGAGGTGTTTTGCATACATCTTAGCTGTTATATCAATAAGGCTTATGGGTCTGTAATTTTTAGGGTCTTCCTTGTCTCCCTTTTTGTGTATGGGAACTATGATGGAAAGTTCCCATCCTGCTGGAATATGGCTGGTGTTGTCTATGTATGTAAAGAGTCCTGCCAATAGTGGAGCCCACCAGTCAGTGTGTGTTCTGAAAAGTTCTGGTGGTAGGAAGTCTTTGCCAGGTGCCTTATTGGGTTTCAGTGAGTGGATGATGTGTTTAATTTCTGTCACTGTTACTGGTAGCCAAGGAGGAAAATTATCAAGGGTCAGAGGCTCAGTAGTCATCTTTTCAGGATAGTCCTGCTTGGAGCTGGCAAATAGGGTAGTATAGAAATCCTCCCAGACTGAAACTGAAATGGGGATATCAAGTAGGAGCTTACGCTCCTTCAACATGCCAGATACGATATTCCAAAATATGACTGGATTAGACCCTTTTGCTGACTTTTCTAGCTCAGACCAAACTGTAGCTGTATATTGAGCCTTCTTATTGGCTGTTAGTTTCTTATAATTGCATCTGAGCTTTAACATCTTGGTGTGGTTATTTGGGGGAACTGGCATTAAATTAATCTCCTTCATAGGTAATATGAAACATCTTCCACTGTTATGAAAATTGCAAACTGACCTTTTGGTTGTCACCTTTTAAAAATTTGTACAGTCTGCTTTGTTCAACTAACATAATGTTATTATCCATCCTTCCGTAACGTTCTTCAACCTATTTTTCTATTGTTAGGCTAAAGTATTCAACCCGGATGCTTTCTGTATATACAGTGGAGAAGGATGCCCTCTATAACAGATCACCAAGTCTCAAGAGTTAGGAGATCTTCTAAGCTTCTATGTGCATGTTTGTACGTGCATGAGAGAAAGAGAAAGAGAGTGATCATGTGCATATGTGCAGCTGGGAGGGGAATTTTACCTCTTAAATGTAAGATTTCTTTTTTAAAAAGAAGTGTTAGCTTCAGTGGTCGTGGAAGCTCTGTTCCTAAACAGAATATGCATGGGAATGACACATGATTTTTCCTGCGTGACTATATTTAGCCCAGCAGTAGCTTAATATCAACATTTTCTACAGCATAATTTTCAGAAAGATATTTAGATCAAACAAGAAAAATGCTTTGCAGTTATATGCTTCCTGTTAATCAGAATATAAAAAATTAATCCATATTTATTTCTTGAAAGATTTTTAAAGAATCTATGCCCAATACATAGACATTGATTCAAATGTTAGGTTATACTTACATCAAGAGAGCCTTCATTTATGACAATTAGCCCCATGTTCTTTCTCAAGAGTTTACATGAATGTCCTATTAGGAAAAAGTATGTTATTGTGTTAAAATTTTTAAAAATTGTGATTACAATGCATAAAGATATAAACATGACTTCTAACTCTGTGACACTAAAATGCATTCTATCTTATTCTGGTTAAACAAAAAACACACAAAACAGTGTATTGTGTCATGCTTTTATAGAACATATTCAGCCAACATTCATTATCTTTATATGAAAAAATATGTTAAACCATAGAATAATCTCTTAAGAGGGTAAATTGAGTCAGAAGCTGAAATCGGTGACATAAGAATCAAGTGGAATTTACTGGCCTGGGACCATAAAGAAATAAAATAAGGTGTAAGTTTGAGTGACCCTCCTCCATGCATTGTTTTGTGTGTTGTTTAACCTGAATCTCTGTATATATTAACAGGAGTTAGATGAAGTTCAGATCACACTGTAAGTCACAGAACTGCAGGATTATGGATAGTTCCAAAGGATTTACAAAACTTCTCACACCATTAAAAATGACAATATTCTTTATGAGACAACAATTTGTGAGTTGTTGAACAGAAACATGCTTACAGGGGCAGCCACATTGCTATCACATTATTAAAGAGAAAAGCCAGAAATGAGAGACCTGTTGAAACTTTTCTGGGGAATTTGATGGCACTTGGTAATTACCACTTGGTACATTTCACGAAGCTGCCACTTGGTAGCTTAGCCTTTAATTAAATTATGTAGTGAGTACAGGCATTATTAATTAATCAATAATTAATAATATCTATAAATGTAATGATAATCAATATTTATGCAACAATATCCAATATTGATCATTAACATAATACACCCAATATATAGTATTTAATAAATTAATAATTATTAATTTGTATTAGTTATTAGTTGTTGCTATGTTCCATTCTGTGATTGCTGGATTTATGTGAAAGCCAGGGAATAACCTGTTCCTTCACTGGCCCACAACTGATCTCATATGGCCTCTTCTTCCTTTCCTCTAGCTAAAAACACCCATTTATCTGGTAGCCAGCCAGAGCCTCTTTGGCTAGCTATACTTCCATCCCTTCCTCAATAACCAGGAGAAGGTGTCTCTCTCTATGTAACAAATGCAAGGTTGTTAAAAATAAAAAGTCATTTTTTCATTTGTGGTTGTCATGTGATAAAGTTATACCCTTCTGGATAAAATTTTTGGGGAGATAAGTACCATCACTAATCAAAGAACTGAATGCCCCCCAGAGTTAGCCTTACTGAATTTATTTACAGGACCAATCATAAGCTTAAAAATAAAGAACTTATTGTTTATTTAATCTTAGCAGCCAAAACAATAATTGTGCAACACTGGAAAACTCTAGATAACATAACAACTGAGTTGTAGATTAATAAGGCTTTTTCAATTGCTACATTAGAAAAAATTACAGACAAAGTTAAATTAACGAGACATCAGAGGCAGGAAGCACAGTTTTATCAAACTTATGGATGTTATGGTTTATTCTCAATAGCAATAGACTATAATCTGGTATACCTTATATACATGGCAATTTTTTGTATGTATAGTACCTGTCTCTTTATTTTTATCACAGTAGATCTCCTTGGTATTTTCTATATTTATTTATTTTTCTCTATATGTATTTTGAATTTCTGTAAATATAGTTACCTGATTTTGTTTGGTAAAAATTAATTTAAAAAATGTAACAAATGCAAACACATCTGCTGGCACCTTGGGAGAAATGTAGACCTATATCAGAAAAAAAATAATCTAAAGAATCCTGAATTATTTCCAAGAAAAATATGCATCTTTACTTCAATTATTTTAATACATGCATATATTTAAGTTTAACAACTCTATTAACATATTACCAATGTTAATAGCTGTCTCTTGCTTGTCTCCAGTAAGAATCCAAATTCTGATATCTGCTTTCATTAGTGTTTCTATTGTTTCAGGCACTTGATCTTGTAGCTTATCTTCTATGGCTGTAGCTCCAAGTAACTGGAGATTCTTCAGAAAGAACATATTAGAGAATTAACCACTTGAAAAAAAACAAGTAAGAAAAAAAATATCATTTAGAATTAGGATCTGGTACTAGAGCACACACACCTTAAACTAAGGTCCTTCCAAATAGAAGATTCATTAATATTACAGTGAAGTGGCCCTCTACAGCTATTCCATCTGTCCCTTCTTAACAATGACTTTTTCTCGCAGGAAAAAAATTGAAAAACTGGGGGGCTAATAAAGGAGAGTTTCAAATATAGGATAATGATGCCCAGACTTAATGTTTCCAATGAAATTCAGGAAAAATGAGAGGAGATTACATATTTAAAGTTTTATTTAAGAGCTCTCTAAATATACTTTAGAAAGTATAGTATTTAGAAATAGATTGATATATTTCACTGAAATGTACTGGGACTCATTTCCCTGGTAATGAGCTGAATGTCTGTAGCAATACAGTGATGAAAATGAGAAAATTATCAGGACTGTTGTACCCTTGAAATCATTTTTGGAAATATATGCATTTTGGTGGAAATCAACCACAGAACTGGAAAAAGGTTTTTTCCTCCTTTTGTTTTAGTATTTTTAAGGATATTGTCAAGGAATTTAATAATGGTAGGCCTTGGTTGAAGATGGTTTTCAGCATTATTTAGGGACTACTCAAATCGAAGTACTAAGGCCTAAAGGCCAGTGGCCAGAGAAATCTGTTTGTAACCACCACAACAGCAAAATTGTGAAGTGTCCTTGTGAGGTCCTGACGCAAACTCCAACCTTTCCATACTCAGGCTGTGACATCACATGGAAATATGGAAGAGGCAAAATTTGTGTCATGAAGCAGATTTTTGCACATGCCCACCTTCTGATTCCTGTGCCAATACCCAAGATATACTCATTAATATATGAACTGTATGACTTCTGGAGGAAGAAATGGTGGACTGAAGATGGCTCTGCGAAAATCGGAGCCAATGACTGCAGCAAAGAATGAAGGGCCAGTGAGTAAGACAGGCTCTTTGGAATGTCTCCAGACAAGAAAAGGACGGGAGATTGCCCACAAGCAGTTTCTCCTTGTGAGAAGACTGCAAGACAGTGGTTTCCGGTGAGTTTCGAGCACTGGGAGACCATGGGAATAACCACTTTGCTTGCAACCACAGTCAGCACCTTTTTAATTTTTTAAATAGTCTTTATTAAATTATTTACACAAATACTACAAACATAAAATGACAAATCAACAATAAACATAAAATGCAAAAACAAGAGAAAGAAAAAAGGAAAGGAGAAAGAAGAAAGAGAAGAAGAGGTTTAAAAGAAAGGAAATGGATTTCTGACTCCCTAAGTAATATAATTTTATACCTTAACTAAATAATTTCTTTTCACAATTCACTAATTTGGTTACAATAATTCTACAGTTCTATTGAGATTATATAAGTCAAATACATAATATTTACATCTTGTATTATATTCATATGTTTTACACATTTACGTTAATTTTTGGGTCGATTCTACATAGTTGAAGAAGGGGGTCCAGTCATTTTGAAAATCTTCCACATTTTTATCATTTAGCTGGTCCGTAAGTTTTGCCATCTGCGCAAGATCCAGGGATTTAAATGTCCATTCTTCCATTGAGGGGGTCAGTTCTTCCTTCCACTTTGATGCATACATAATTCTAGCTGTGGTGACCAAATATCGTAAAAGTTTTCCATGTTCATGTTCCAAATCCTTGTCCATGATGCCCAATAAATAGAGTTCCGGTGTTCTATTAATTTCTTTAGTCAACATTTTACAAATTATATTGTGTATAGATGTCCAAATTTTTTTCGCCTTCTTACAAGTCCATCACATATGATAAAATGTTCCTGTTTCTTTTTTACACTTCCAGCAGACATTTGAAGTATTCTGAAACATTTTGGATATTTTGTCTGGAGTAATGTACCACATGTACATCATTTTGTAAAAAATTTCTTTTAAATTATAATTTAAAGTAAATTTCAGCCCTTTGGTCCACATTCTTTCCCAAACATCATAGTCAATGTGATGTCCAAGATTTCTCTCCCATTTAATCATACATTGTTTAATTTGTACATTTGCCATTCTTATTTGTAATAACATTTTATATATTTTGGAAATCATGTAGTCATTGTTGGCATAAACTAAATTATCCCACCAGGTTAAATCTTTTGTGAATTTGTAACTTTGGGCATCAATTTTAAATTGTTCCTTTAACTGAAAATACAAAAACCATTGGCATGGATGTCCTTCATTTTCCAATTCATCTCTTCTTTTCATTTTATATATAGCCCCTTGAAATTTTATTAGGTCCAAATATCTTAGCCATTTGCAAATTCCTGTTTTTTCTCTCCTACTATATGCTTCTTGTGGGGAAATCCATAATGGTAGAGTGGGTGTTAGAGTAGATTTATATTTTTCCCAAATTCTAAGAAGGGACTTTCTAATACAATGATTATTAAATACTTTATTTACTTACAATTTGTTATACCATAGGAATCCATGCCAACCAAATTTCAGGTTGTGGCCTTCTAGATTTAATAATCTATAATTTTGTAAAGTATTCCACTCTTTTACTCATAATAATCCACATGGTTCATAATATAATTTAAAATCTGGAAGACCCCAGCCTCCTCGTTCTTTAGCATCCTGCATTAATTTAAGTCTAATCCTTGGTCTTTTCCTTTGCCAAATGAACTTTGATAGGTCTTTTTGCCATAATTTAAAAGTTTTATCAGTTAATAATATTGGAATATTTTGAAATAAAAATAACATCCTTGGTAAGATATTCATTTTGATTACAGAGATTCGCCCCATAAGTGATAAATTTAGTTTTTCCCACTTCCCTAAGTCTTGTTGAATTTCCTTCCATATTTTTGCATAGTTGTTTTGGTATAGATCGTTAGTTTTAGCTGTAATCTCTATCCCTAAATATCTGACTTTTTTAACACTAGAGAATCCTGATTTATCTTCTAATATATTCTGAATATTTTGTGACGTATTTAAGTTTATCATTTTCGTTTTTTGTTTATTTATTTTGAAACCAGCTAATTCTCCATATTCTTGTAGCGTTTTTAATAAGTAGTCAAGAGATGTTAGTGGATTTTGTAGGGTAATAACTAAATCATCTGCGAACGCTCTTAATTTATGTATTTCTTGTTTTACCTTTATTCACTCAATCTGATTTTCCTTTCTAATATTCTCTGTTAAGACTTCCAAAACAAATATGAATAGTAAGGGGGAGAGTGGACAATCCTGCCTGGTACCTTTTTCTATTACGCATTCTTGTGTTGTATCTTCGTTTATCACAATTTTGGCTTTTTGGAATGTATAGATTGCTTTGACTGCCTTTATAAATGTGTCGCCAAAATCCATAAATTCCAAGGTTTTAAGCATAAAATTCCAGTTTAAATTGTCAAAGGCTTTTTCTGCATCTAAAAAGAATAGCATAATCTGTTTTTCATTATGAATTTGGGCATACTCTATTATATTTATGATAGTCCTTATGTTATCTTTTATGTGTATTCGGAGTAGGAATCCACTTTGGTCATGATCAATTATTTCTTGTAATATAATTTTTAATCTTTCAGTTAGAATTAATGTAAATATTTTGTAATCATTATTCAGTAGCGAAATAGGCCTATAATTTCTACATAGTGTCGGATCCTGTTTCTCTTTCGGAATTAATATAATATTCGCCTCAGACCAAGATTGAGGTATTGGATTTCCTGATCCAATCATATTCAATAAATCCTTAAACGGTAGTAGTATTTGATCTTGGAAATATTTATAGTACCCTGCAGAAAAACCATCTTGTCCTGGGGCTTTGCCTGTTTTCAGTTTTCTAATAGCATCTATAATTTCCTGTGTTGTAATGGGGTTGTTAATTGTTGCTTTTTGATCTGTAGTTAGTTTCTTTAAATTGTGTTTTAGCAAATAGTTTTCAATTTTGTCAATTGATATTTCCTGTTTCTTATATAAATTTGTAAAAAAGTTCTAAAATGCCTTAATTTTTTCATTGTCAACTAATTCTTCCCCATTTTCTCGAATTTTGGTAATGTTTTTTTTCCCTTATCTTTTCTTAATTTATATGCCAACCATTTACCCGCTTTATTAGCATGTTCGAAGTTTCTTTGTTTGATATAGTTTCCTTTCAATTTCATCTGTTGTAAGTATTTTTAATTGTTGTTGCAAAATTTTTATTTGGCGATTTATTTCCTCATCAGATGGCTTTAATTGGACCTCTTTTTCTTTTAACTTAATTTGATCTAAAATTATTTGAGTTTTTTGTTGTGCTTTCCTTTTCAAACACCTATTTTGATACATAAAGAACCCTCGCATATAGGCCTTACTAGTATCCCACACAGTACCAATACTTACTTCTTTATTTAGATTCCATTCAAAGAATTCCTTTAGTTTCTTTTTGCAATCTTCTACAAATTCTTTATTTCTCAGCAAAGTTTCATTTAATCTCCACGTATAATTTTTTGGGTGGAGTTTTATGCTCAATTGAATCGGGTTATGGTCTGAGAAGGATCTGGGGAGGGTTGTTACATCAGATATTTTATTTGCCAGATTTTTAGATAGCCATATCATATCAATCCTGGAGAACGATTTGAATCTATCTGAGTAGAAGGTATAATCTCTGGCCAAGCCATTTTTATGTCTCCAGGCATCTACAATAGCCAAATTTTTGGTCATATCAAAAAAAGTCTGAGGTAATTTTCCTTGATTTTTTAAAATTTGTTGTTCAGACTTTCTATCAATGATAGGTAAAGTAACCCCATTCCAATCTCCCATCATAATCCAATTATTATAGGGTAGTTCAGAAAGTACATTAAGTAAATTTTGATAAAAAAAATTTCTGATTATCATTCGGGGCATATACTCCAACCACTAATACTTTAAGGCTTGGCAGTTCTACTTCTATTATTATATATCTTCCATTTTTGTCAGTACTTACCAAGTTAGAGTTTAAATGAGACTTTGCATATATTACAATTCCATGTTTTTTTTTTCACTTGCTGTTATAAATTCATTTCCTAATTTCTTGTTTATCAAATATTTATCTTTTTTAGCAATGTGCGTTTCCTGAAGACATATAATATCTTGTTTCAATAAAATAATGAAAAACTTTTTTCCTTTTAACTGGGGAGTTGACTCCATTTATGTTCCAGGAGAGGCATTTTAGTTCATTCATTTGAGAGAAGTATTGTAAACTCTTTAGAGCTAGAAGCTAATTCTTCTACACTGGGGTCTTCAGAATCTAGACACTTTCCTTTACTTTCTTTACTTTTAAATCTGTCACTCCCCTCTGCATCTGTTTCCAGATCTTTCTTATGTTTTTTAAGAAATTCCTGTGGTTTTGAGATAGTATTCAATTTGTATCTTTGTTGTTTAAACATAACATTAACTCCCTCCAGAATTTCCCATCTGAAGGGAATTTTATTTCTTTTTAGACATCAGTAAGAAAAAAGTATTCTCTTCTCAAGTATTTTCAGTGGTATCTCCTTCAGTATCATGATTTCCTCTCCTTCAATGTTAATTTTTTTTTACCATAAGAGGCCTGTATTATCAATTCTTTTGTCTTCTTTCTTGCAAATTCAATTATTATGTCTCTTGGTTTCCTATGAACCTTTGCATATTTCAAGTTAACTCTATATATTTTTTCTATATTTTCTTCTAATTTTTCTTCATCCCAGTCAATTAAATTGGCAAGCATTTGAATCACTATTTCTCTAATTTCTGGCTCTTTTTTTTCTTAATCCTAAACCTAATACAGTATTCTTTTTCTTTTAACTCTAACACAGTTAAACGGTCTAATTCAGTGTCCTTTTCCCATTCTAATTTCTCCACTCTTTCTCTTACTTCTTGGATATCTGCTTTTATTATTTTGTCCATTGTCCCTAACTTATGGTCTAATCTTTTCTCAAAGCCATCAATTTTCTCTTCCAATAAATGAGTTAAATTTTGAGTGATGTTTTGAATTGTTTTTTGTGTAAAGTCTTCAAACATGGCTTTCAACCATTCACCTTCCCCTGCTTCTGAGCCTCTCCTAATCTGTCTTCTTGTATTCATTTTGTTTTGTAAATATCCTTAATTTTTTAGCTTAACTATTAATCCTAATACACTATTTGTTTATATGTTACAATATACAATATCTATTTCTACTTATACAGTACAAAATATGCTTAAGTATTTATATAAAGCTATAGTATATTACAATATGCTGTGATGAATTAATTAAATAAATCAGTTTTCCCCTTATCGCAGCAAGGACTTATAATGAAGATTTTTCCCCCAATCGTAAAGTTTTTTCCCCCCCCTTACTTAGGAAGTTTCTTCTTTTTTCTTTATTTAGTCAGTAATTATTGTTCCTTTCATTGAAGTGAAGGGGGCAGCAGAATTGCCTAGAAAGCTAGGCTACTCACGCAGGCTCTACAGTTCTTGCTTCCTGGCTTCCCGGCTGCTCTTTTATGGCGAAAGTGAAAGTGACAAGAAGGAAGTTAAAGCTTTCACCAGCCGCTCCAAAGCCGCTGCAGGTCTTTGTCGGCAGAGCTCTTCTTCCAGTGCTGCCTCCGTGGTTTGCCTGTCTCTCCGACTCCGCAAAGCCACCTTCGTCCTGCGTTGTAGATGAGAATATTCTCGAGCTCTTACATCGCTCGTCCTGCCGCCATACTCCTTCACCCCCAGCTTTAGAAAAATCCACCGTCAGCACCTTTTAAAGGACGCAAAGTTCTCAAACTTTCTTTTATGATCACATTCAGAAACGCTTAACTACTGTTAAGCTGTCGGAGACCTTCGGATCAACGCCAGGTGTGTTTGCCTTCAATTCTTAACAAAAGAACGTTTTAATCATAAACTTAAGAATTTTTTAAAAATTAAATGAACAGCAAAAAGCTAAATAAGACTTTGAACTTATAAAGTTATAAGTGGATTAAGGATCCAGATAAATTTGGAATAAGATTTTGGAATTAATTATAAAGAATCCTTCCTGTGGGAAATAGATTTGTCTGGACTTTTTGCAAGACGCAATAAAGATAAGTAATTTCAAAAATTGGACACTAGAGGGAAGTAAATATTTCAGTTAAAGGAGAAAAATACACAAGCCTGATTAACAGCTAATTAACTGGGACGCTTAAAATGATGCAAAACATTGTAACATTGAAAATACTGAAGGACACTTTTGAAAAATGGAATCAGAATTTAGTATCAACAATGTCAATAGCAATGTTTGCTTCTATGGATAGATTATCCAAAAGACATTATGGAAGAAATGGCAGATGAGGAACAAGTTTTATTTGACAAGACAGAGATGGCACTGAAAGTGGATCAACAAATGACAGGCTATGAGAATGACATGGAAAAGGATGTCTCACTCGACATATAAAAGAAACTGGTTGATGTTTCAAAAATCGAAAGGGAAATACAAATAATAAACCAAGACAATGACCTGGATAATTTTTTAAAATTAGATTTACAAAAGAGGCATATTAAAACTTTGAAGAATCTTGTTGAGAAGGGACAAAGAAGAAATGAAAAGAAATCAAATTCTATGACATTACTTTAATGGACTAAAGGTTAAGACTGTTAGAAATAAAATGAAGGAATATAAAGTTGATTTATTTGATCTAGGTTAACATGTTGTTGTTTATTCGTTTAGTCGCTTCCGACTCTTCGTGACTTCATGGACCAGCCCACGCCAGAGCTTCCTGTCGGTCGTCAACACCCCCAGCTCCCCCAGGGACGAGTCCGTCACCTCTAGAATATCATCCATCCATCTTGCCCTTGGTCGGCCCCTCTTCCTTTTGCCTTCCACTCTCCCTAGCATCAGCATCTTCTCCAGGGTGTCCTGTCTTCTCATTATGTGGCCAAAGTATTTCAGTTTTGCCTTTAATATCATTCCCTCAAGTGAGCAGTCTGGCTTTATTTCCTGGAGGATGGACTGGTTGGATCTTCTTGCAGTCCAAGGCACTCTCAGAATTTTCCTCCAACACCACAGTTCAAAAGCATCGATCTTCCTTCGCTCAGCCTTCCTTATGGTCCAGCTCTCGCAGCCATATGTTACTACAGGGAACACCATTGCTTTAACTATGCGGGCCTTTGTTGTCAGTGTGATGTCTCTGCTCTTAACTATTTTATCGAGATTTGTCATTGCTCTTCTTCCAAGGATTAAGCGTCTTCTGATTTCCTGACTGCAGTCAGCATCTGCAGTAATCTTTGCACCTAGGAATACAAAGTCTTTCACTGCTTCTACATTTTCTCCCTCTATTTGCCAGTTATCAATCAAGCTGGTTGCCATAATCTTGGTTTTTTTGAGGTTTAGCTGCAAACCAGCTTTTGCACTTTCTTCTTTCACCTTCATCATAAGGCTCCTCAGTTCCTCTTCACTTTCAGCCATCAAAGTGGTATCATCTGCATATCTGAGATTGTTAATGTTTCTTCCAGAGATTTTAACTCCAGCCTTGGATTCCTCAAGGCCAGCTTGTCGCATGATGTGTTCTGCATACACGTTGAATAGGTAGGGTGAGAGTATACAGCCCTGCCGTACTCCTTTCCCAATCTTAAACCAGTCTGTTGTTCCGTGGTCTGTTCTTACTGTTGCTACTTGGTCGTTATACAGATTCTTCAGGAGGCAGACAAGATGACTTGGTATCCCCATACCACTAAGAACTTGCCACAATTTGTTATGGTCCACACAGTCAAAGGCTTTAGAATAGTCAATAAAACAGAAATAGATGTTTTTCTGAAACTCCCTGGCTTTTTCCATTATCCAGCGGATATTGGCAATTTGGTCTCTAGTTCCTCTGCCTTTTCTAAACCCAGCTTGTACGTCTGGCAATTCTCGCTCCATGAACTGCTGAAGTCTACCTTGCAGGATCTTGAGCATTACCTTACTGGCATGTGAAATGAGTGCCACTGTTCGATAGTTTGAACATTCTTTAGTGTTTCCCTTTTTTGGTATGGGGATACAAGTTGATTTTTTCCAGTCTGATGGCCATTCTTGTGTTTTCCAAATTTGCTGGCATATAGCATGCATTACCTTGACAGCATCATCTCGCAAGATTTTGAACAGTTCAGCTGGGATGCCGTCGTCTCCTGTTGCCTTGTTATTAGCAATGCTTCTTAAGGCCCACTCAACCTCACTCTTCAGGATGTCTGGCTCTAGCTCACCGACCACACTGTCAAAGCTATCCCCGATATTGTTATCCTTCCTATACAGTGTAATGATTGCCTAAACCCAAATACTCAGTCTCACAAGCTCGGGCTTAAAGATAACTGATTTATTAAAGGAATAGTATGCAAATACAGAGAAAGCTGAGAATGAGCAAAAGCGCGCCAAATACAAACTTAAAAGCCTTGCTTGTGGGTAGGTCCCGCCCCTTCGCCCGTCAGGACGCTCCCCCTCCCAGGTGCTGAATGCCGTTAGACGCGCCTGGGAACGTAACCTTGAACAGGAGCGCAAACCCAAACATGCATTCCAAGTCCTCAAAACAAGGGAGTGCAACAGAATGGAAAAACCCCGGGTGAAGGGATACGGAACAGAGAATGACATGTGAAACGTTACAATGTTAACCAGACATTAGAATGAGAACATGACATACAGGTTTTCTGTATATTCTTGCCACCTTTTCTTGATCTCTTCTTCTTCTGTTAGGTCCTTGCCATCTTTGTTTTTGATCATACCCATTTTTGCCTGGAATTTACCTCCAATGTTTCTAATTTTCTGGAAGAGGTCTCTTGTCCTTCCTATTCTATTGTCTTCTTCCACTTCCGCGCATTGCTTGTTTAAAAATAATTCCTTATCTCTTCTGGCTAACCTCTGGAATTTTGCATTTAATTGGGCATATCTCCCCCTATCACTGTTGCCTTTTGCTTTCCTTCTTTCTTGGGCTACTTCTAGTGTCTCAGCAGACAGCCATTTTGCCTTCTTGGTTTTCTCTTTCTTTGGGATGTATTTTGTTGCTGCCTCCTGAACAATGCTGCCAACTTCTGTCCAGAGTTCTTCCGGGACCCTATCTACTAAGTCCAGTCCCTTAAATCTATTCTTCACCTCCACTGCATATTCCTTAGGAATATTAGTGAGCTCATATCTAGCTGATCTGTGGGTCTTCCCTAATCTCTTGAGTCTGATCCTAAATTGTGCAAGAAGAAGTTCGTGATCTGAACTACAGTCAGCTCCAGGCCTTGTTTTTACCGACTGTACAGATGTCCGCCACCTTTGGCTGCAAAGGATGTAATCAATCTGATTTCGGTGTTGTCCATCTGGTGAAGTCCATGTATAAAGCCGTCTCTTAGGTTGTTGGAAGAGAGTGTTTGTTATGCAGAGTGAATTGTCTTGGCAAAATTCTATCAGCCTGTGTCCTGCTTCGTTTTGTTCTCCCAGGCCATACTTACCTGTAACTCGAGGTGTCATTTGACTGCCCACCTTAGCATTCCAGTCTCCTGTGATGAAAATAACATCTCTTTTAGGCGTGTTGTCCAGTAGGTGCTGCAGATCCTCATAGAACTGCTCTACTTCAGCTTCTTCAGCATTTGTGGTTGGGGCGTATATTTGGATCACTGTGATGTTAGATGGCTTGCCCTGAATTCGAATTGAGATCATTCTATCATTTTTTGGGTTGTATCCAAGCACTGCTTTAGCCACTTTACTATTAATTATGAAGGCTACTCCATTTCTTCTGTGGTCCTCTTGTCCGCAGTAGTAGATCTGGTGGTCATTTGATGTGAAGTGGCCCATTCCAGTCCATTTCAGTTCACTGACGCCCAGAATGTCTATCTTTAATCTTGACATCTCACCAATAACCACATCCAATTTGCCCTGGCTCATAGATCTTACATTCCAGGTTCCGATGGTGTGTTGATCCTTAGAACATCGGATTCGCCGTTCACCACCAGCACCGTCGGCCGCTAGCCGTCCTTTCGGCTTTGAGCTAGCTGCGTCATCACGTCTGGGGCTAGTTGAGCTCATCCTCTGTTCCTCCCCAGTAGCATTTTGACCATCTTCCGACCTGGGGGTCTCATCTTCCGATGGTATACCGACATATCTCTGGTTGTACTGATCCATTTAGTTTTCACGGCAAGAATACTGAGGTGGGTTGCCATTACCTTCCTCAGGGATCGCATTTAGTCTGACCTCTCTGTCATGACCTTCCCGTCTTGGGTGGCCCTTCACGGTTTAGCTCATGGCATCATTGAGGTGCTCAAGCTCCAGCACCACGACAAGGTAACGATCCTTTGCTGAAGAGGTTAACATAAGATACGTTATTATTACTGGTAACCCTTAATGGACTTTCTGCCGACACCAGGACTGAAAAGATGATGCTTTATGGATTTGTCTATAGATAAGAGAAGGGATATGGGATGAAGAGATCATGGACTGTAAACTAAGAGGGGGTGAAGAGTTACAAAAAGTGTTTATACTTGTGATGAAGGTTGAAAGTCACTTCTTTATATTTTTTTTCTCTTTCTTTACCATATTCTTTCTTTCCTTTTTTTCTTTCTCTTTTCTATGTTTTTCCCTTCCCCTTTGCACCTCTCTCTCTGTATTAGATTTTACTATTGTAATTAAAATCCTTAATAAAATTATAAATATAAAGAGCAACACTTTAAACTGATTTTTGTCATCTTTTCCCAGAATAAATGGACAATACTTACATCTGACCTTTTTAAAAATGTATTCAATCAATTCCAAACTACAATTGTAATTTATAATAAAATCTACACATAATTTACATGAATTTCAATAAAGATCCATTGCATAAAGTATATAAAATATAAAAAGTTCAGCAATGTGGACCACCTACTTTTTCAATTAGTTCGTAACTCTCTTCAAGCTTTAGTGCTCTGTTCTGAATAGAAGTTGCAGCTCTTTGATACACATTCAGCCACTCCTGATAATCACTTTCTGTAATCTCAGCAACAGCAAAACAGAGTGTTCTCAAACCTATAGAAATAGCCACATAATGTTCAGTAACTACTACTTCTCTTTTGTAACTTTGGATTCAACTAGATTATAGACAGTTATTTTTCTTTGAAGTCTGCAATCACTTAGAATTTGGAAATATAAATTCTTTCTGAATCTTTAAATGAGCAACAGCAACTGCAATAATTCCATCATAATTTGCTACCTAGGGGCATAGAAATACCAAAACAACACATAGTAGTATTATCAAAGCAATCACTTAAACACATATACCATAACCCACTGCTGGCCTGAGGTGGATTGCTGCAATGCACTCTATATGGGGCTGACCTTGAAGAGCATCTGGAAGCTGTAGCTGGTACAGAATGTAGTGGTGCAGGCAATTACGAATGCTCCTCAGCATGCATGTTACAACTCTGTTCTGTGAGCTGCACTGGCTTCCAGTGTGCTTCTAGGTGTAATTCAAGGAGCTGGTGATCCCCTATAAGGCCCTTCATGGCATAGGGCCAGGTTATTTGCAGGACTGCCTCTCCCCTAGTTGTTTCTTCCTATCCTGTTAGATCCAGCAGGACAGGTATGCTACGGGTCCCATCAGTTAAAGAATGTTGTTTTGTGGACTCAGGAAGCATGGCCTTTTTGCTGCTGCACCTTCCCATCTGAAACACCATTCCCCCTGAGATTAGATTGGTCTCCGCCCTGCTGGCCTTTTCAGCAGGCTCTTACGATGTAGCTATGTTCCCAGGCATTGGAGTTGGAATGTTAGTTAGAGCCCATGATGTGGTTATTATTTGTTTAGAATGCTTTGGCTATTGTTTGTTTTATATTACGCTATTGCATTATTTTTAAAATGCTGTGAGCTACCCAGAGTTCCTGTTGTGAGATGGGTGGCTACATAAATTGGATAACAAACAAATAAATCCTCCCACCCTCTCTCATAATCCTGAATCAGTGTCAAAGTTATGCTAGTATGTAACAGTTTCCCCTCAAAATCTAAATCTGTGTCCAGATATACCAATGTACATGAGAACTGTCTTAACTTTCAAACTTCATCACTTGCCTTCCTAAATATTGTATCTTAGTGATATAGAAAAAAGTCAAGATATTTAGAACAATTAACCTTTAACTAAAGTAAAAATATATTTAGGGGAAAGTGGATTAAAACATACAAGTATATAAAAATAAACATTGGAGTAATATGCTAATTTGCTTAGTACTCTAAATTTACATAGGGACAAGAAAAAAAAAGGGAATGATCAACCTATTGCCTACAGGCTGTTATCTTCACAGGCATGAGAACCAGCTGATCTGCAAGCAACTGGTGGTTACTAATCTGTTCTCCCAAGGAAGTCACAATCTTTCTTATGAGAGAAAAACCCATGTTTCAGGTATAATAAATATTTTTTATATACTTCAACCTGGCCAAAGAACTAGTGTTTGTTCATACATGTTCTTTGTCTTTGCTAATTGTTGCATAGAATTTCAAACTGACTTTTCCAATGAGATGCAACGCTTTTCAATCACTTGTTGACAAATGAGAGTTAATTAAGTACAGAGAAAATAAGGAACATGCAAAATGTTTATCAGAGTTAAAAAAAGGAAAAAAAACCACTCTGCAATGGACTAGCTGAAATAAAGAAAGCAATGTTTTAAAGTAATTATCAACAGCGCACATTTATATTATTACTATTACCTCAATTATTTATCACAATGTGCTATTGTAATTAAATAGTAATACTATACTCACCTTCAGTAGCAAATAGCTCTAAATGTTTCAAAGTAATTTCTTTGTATCTTGAATTTTCAGCCAGACGATCATAAATTACTGTATCCTATAGTAATAACACATTGAAGTAAAATCTATTTTGTTGAGCATTAAAAAATTAAAAAGCAAACTAGGCCAGAAGATGACGCTGTATAGCAAAAACTACATTTTTTAACGTGAAGTATAGTATTGCAGGTAATTGCCACTTATTTATCTACTTAAAAATGTATATCCCATTTTCCATAAAAAGTTCAGCATAAGGAAACAGAAGAATGATTTTTTAAAATCACCACTATGTAGCAAAAACTGCTACATTTTTATACTAGCACAAAGGCTGATTGAAAACAATACTGTATGCAACAATCCTTTACAATTTTTACTGGACTGTGAACTATGAATTGGATGTGTAAATGAGTTCTGGGATTTGTCTTGCAGATGACTGCAACAATATCTACTATTCCATTAGAGTTTATGTTAATGCTGTATGGTCCTAGATTAGTTTCTTTTTCAAAAGGAGCACCGAAATCATTTATTCATTCACTGATGTAAAGCTATTAACTTCTTTGAATCAGGCTCAGCTCCAGGTAATAAAGGGATACATCCATGGAGTTTCTTGGCACCAAGAGTGAAGTGATCTCACTGCCTCATTCTGGTCGCTAGCATCGAGATAGCCTAAATCTATCAGGTGGCTGTCCCAAATCTTTTGCCTTCCTTGGCTAACTTTTCTCTTTTCTGATATAGGTTCAGCTGCTTTGATGTAGTATCAGTACCTAATAACGTAATACGTTAATTTTTCATCTGGTTGTTGACACAAATCCCAACCTTTCATACTTGCTTCCTGACATCTGACACAAGTCCATAAGTCACAGGGTTTGCATCATGACACTGTGACACACACTTCAGCCTTTGGGTGGATTCCTATGCTGGTTGCTTGCTGTTGTGATGCCTGGACTGCGGGGAATGGAAGATGCATTCTAAGGTACCAGGAAAAGCTCAGAGCCAAGGGGCAGTGTGACTCAAGATTTCTCACCAAAGGGAAAAAAAATTGCCCCTCAACTCTGCAGAGCTACAGCATTTGGCGTGGGGGAGGGGAGACACAGTTTTGTTTTGGTTTATGATAAACCAATAGCAGAACGAGGGGAAAAATAACCCTCAGCTCTCAAATTTTGAAGTGGTCCGAAGAGCACGTGTGGAAGTGGCCAGATGAATTGTAAACAATTCAACCACATAAGGTAGGAGATGATCCAGGCTCTGCGTCATGACAAAGATGAGGATCCAAGCTGCTCCTTCTTTCCTAGATATGAACTGAAGCTGCTTTTGAAAGGAGTTTTCAGAGGAGAAGCTGCTGGGCTGAGGCAGAAAACAGCAGATTTAACATCTCCCTAGAGTTTCAGAATTAACTGATATTTGTCCTTACTCATGACAATATTAACTGATTGGAATTTCAAAGAAAAAGTAAATCTAGGTAAAAGGGAAGCAGGGGGAACACACGTTTCAAAAGTTCTACTTATTTCTGTAAAAATATGATATTATTTAGCTAGGAATCTGTAGTTAAACATTTTGATTATTTTGTGTGTATTAGTTAAATCACTATTATTTTTAAGAGCTGTTTTCTGAGTGTGGCAGTGTACATCAAATAAATAAATATAAAAATTGTCTCTCATGTTTTTCTCTCTGTATTAATTGGGGTGTAGTGTAGAATTCTGAATTATATATTTTGGACTGCAGTCATGAATTGAAGCTTTATACTTTAAATCAGCATTTTTCTTTCATAAGCTGGAGCTCTATAAAATCTGGAGTTGAATATTCAAACAAGCATCATGTAGGGGAGCAGCACCATCTTGTGGTCTGAGTGGAGTATTATACTTCATTTTCCATTAGTTTTAAGTTGTGTGTAGCTTTGAATAAAATTTGATTTTGTTTAGGTGTGGAAGGAGAGAAAGCAGGGCTAATGGCAAATGCTTGTGCTCCCTCCTTCCTCCACTGTTTCCAGACCTCCCCATTGGTAGATTTGTGCAGTGACAAAGAAAGTAGTTGTTTCAAGTCCTTGGAGTTAGATGCACGTGCATCATATCCAGCAGAAAAATGAGCCCAGAAAGAACAGAACAGAAAAGAGCTGGAATCCCCTGGGGGATGAAGTGTCTTCTCCTCAGCTATGGCAGCTGCTCAGCACCATCTGCAAGAACTGGAATCCAAGTATGTGTAAAACAAACAAAAAAGGCCAGCTATGAAACTGAAGCCATAGTAGGGAAAAACCAGACTTTGGAGAGTTGTTCCCCCACCCCATCAGTGAGAAGGCAAAAGTGTTTCTGTAAAACTGAAAAGAAGAACATGCCACACATCTTCCTCAGCTCAAAAAGAAGCAGAGCAGCAAGAAAAGAGCAGAAGCCATCTATAGGCTTTAGCAGAGAATGCATTAAGAACGTTATAGAAAGGAAGTAAGAGACAGACATGAGTCCCTTGACAAGGCTGAGAGCATAAATAAAGAGCATAGATATTGAAATATAAAACAGAAATAATAACAACATGGTTCTAAGAATATAGGCTGAAAAATAGGGTAACTGACATAATAATAGGACATGGAAACAGACAGAACAATGGGAGCGTAGAGCAAAATTTAGGGAAACATTAGACATAATCTCAGCCATAGGACAAGAATTGCACAGATTGGTCAGTACAATTATAGAAACTCAGAAATATTAACTGAAGGGAGGTAAAATGAAAAAATGGTCAGCATTCAAGACTTGTTGTGTCTCTTCAAGACTAGGGTCAATCCAACAATTATTAGACTAAAAGAGACTGCCACATTCTCTTTTGTGAGTCGATCTCCCAAAAAGTGGGAGGAAGGGCTGATATATCCAAGCAATGTTACAGGGCCAGGAGCCAAGGTGACGGACCCTTTTTATTTCACACTCTGGGGTTAGGAGGGAGGACAGCAAGTGAAGTGTCCCTTAGAATATAGATGGTGGTAGAGAGAGCAGGAGGAAGAACTAGGGGGTGTGGATCCAAATGGCTTCTGAGAAATGAAGTTTGAAACCTACCGCCCTTCACCCTATGGGCAGAGTTGTGCTATTACAAAATGTTTGCTCTGCTTGTTTGTATAAAACAAACTCAGTAACATCCAGTACAGGGTGAGCAGACTTCTTGCACAGTGGGATTATCTTATTCTTTTTGCCTATCTGTAGCTCTTCCACAAATCTGCCCTGAATACTCTGCATAGTGGCCATGTGTATACTGCTTACTATATAGCTTGGTCTTACTCCCTATGTGGCCTCTCCCTGTGCACTCCTTGGTTTACTTAGAAGCTCCGGGAGATGAAGTGCCAGAAGAGATACCTACCACACTGTTGAAGGAAAACTCACAGCAAGTCTGACCAGACACAAGTAAGAGCCCACATTAGTAGTGATAAGGGCAGTAAAAAGTCAGTATTTCTCTGCTCTTACTGTGTTTGCTGATAGCCAAGCAACAGCTCTGTTTAGAGTGACTCGGTCCCTACTGGGGGAAACACCTACTGGGCTGTTGTGAGGATTATTCAGACTGTCTGGCAGATAAAATAGCTCATATCCACTCCCACTTGGACTCTGGGCAGGTCAGGCTGAGGTGCCTGGGGCATGGTCTGGTGCTGTGATCTGGGATGAGTGATTCCTGAGGATGTGGAGAGGGTTAGCTTGGCCACTGTTTACCAGACCCTGACCCCTCCTGGGTCATTACAAGCAGCCAAGGATGTGACCTACAGTCAGGTCCAAGCTGTGGGGCTGCCTTTTTTGATGGAGGGGGTGGTATCTCCTGCCTTAAAAGAGATGGTGGTGTACCTTCTCAAGAGGCTGTCCTTGGACTGAATGGTTTTTGAAAATGATTGTCTACTCTCCCACCTACCCTTTCTGGGGAAGGTGATTGGTCTGCAGCTGATGAGAACCCTGGAGGAAGCGGATTATCTAGACCTCTTTCAGTCAGGTTTCAGGCCTGGATTTAGTACTGAGACAGCTTTGGTTGTGCCTATAGATGACCTGTGGTAGAGCAGGGATGGAAGTGGTGCATCCATCCTTGTGTTCCTTGATCACTCAGTGGCTTTTATACTATTGGCCATGGTATTCTTCTGAGTCAGCTCCGTGAGCTAGGGATGGGGGCACCATTGTACAATGGTTCTCTTCCTTTCTCCAGGGATGATTTCAGTCGGTGTTGGTTGCGGGGGAGAGATTGCTTCCTAGGGCCCTCCTTTGTGAGGGTGCCTCATGGTTCTACTCTCTCCCCGCTCCTGTTCAACATCTACATGAAACTGCTGGGTGAGTATCTGCCGATCTGAGGTTCAGTATCATCACTATGCTGATTATACCCAATTATATCTTATGACCCCGTGCTGACCAAATGAAGCTCTTGAGGTTCTGTCTCAGTGGAGGCTGTGTGGCTTTGGATGAGGACTGAGTGGCTGTGGGTGTTTGGGCCACCCAGATCTGGAGATGTTCCATTTTTAACCTTGGATGGGCTAGCACTTCCCCATTCAAGACTGGTGCAGAATCTGGGCGTCTTCCTGGACTCACAGCTCCTGCTCAATGAGCAGGTGGCAGCTGTGGCCAGGAAGGCCTTTGTACAGCTCCATCTAATACATCAGGTGTGCCCTTTTCTAGATCGGGAGGCCCTTCAGACAGTCACTCATGACCTGGTCACCTCCCAGCTTGACTACTGCAACTTGAAGACCACCTGGAAGCTTCAACTGGTTTAAAATGCAGTGGTACTTCTACTACTACTACTACTACTAATGTAGTAGTGCGTTGGTAACACACACAGCTACTTGTTGCTACCTTTTTTGATTTTTTTGTATGAAGACCATCTTCTCTTTCTAAAGACTGTGGTAAGACTATTAACCAAGTATTTCCACTGAAAGAAGACACTCTAAATGCCAGTGATAGTGAGGAAAAAAAAGAGCCACCTCTGTGCTAGGTAACAGAAATCCTCTCACTTGGGATGCTGGTACAAAGCTTTAACATTTTTCTGAAAAATCTCTTTGTTGTACTAGAGAAATGCAAATATACTTTATATAGGCTTGCTTTATTTGAAATGTTCAGTCCATGGACTGATATTTTCCCAGTTTGAATAGAAGTGGGTAATGTCTTTTGTAACCCTTCTTTGGTACACGGAAACATGCAAATATGCTTAAAATAACAGTGTTATTTAAAAGATTTTAAAAAATAACAATATTTCAGAAATGTATTTTCCCCATTCTGTGGCATCTGCCATAGGTTTATAATTACATAGTATAGTCATGTGTTTATTGGTATAGAAAAAAATTGGAAGAAAGTGATATGACTTAATAAAGTGATCATCTGTATGCAGTTTATTTCTTACTATCTGGACTGAGAAAGTATCACTGACAATAAAGTTACAGAAATTTAAATTTTAAAAAATAACAGTGACAACTTACAGCTCCTTTGCAGTATAGTCTTAATTTTCCTGATGGCGTGCGCACAATCACAGACATTCTTTTCCTAGAACTGAAAGAATTGAAAAACTGTGACATGTTTTAAGGGACTAAGATTGTAATTCTATATATTCAGAGGAAATGCCAGTTCCATATGACATATAGGAATTACTATATATTACCCCCTCCTAAATTAAACAAAGGGCTCTGACCTCAGAAGGATAATTCTGCAACAGTCTGACCCTTCCGTATTCTGTGGGTATCCTGAAATCCTTTTCTCCTCAGTGTATTTCCAACACTGATGGAAATGAATTTAGCATGGATGATTTATAGAGGCATTGCTTCACAGGATCTAAATCTTACCTATGCTTGAACCAGCACCACACTTCCAAGCCAGGAAGACAATTAAATCAGCCCTATTAATTGCCTCATAATATTTGCAGCGAAAGAAAAGTTTCTAAGAAAAGGCCAGAAACAGTATTTTCACAACCACCCTGCAGGTCTGTTACAAACCTCACTGAAGCCTCAAAGATCAGCGTATGCTGAGTGGTGCATTGGGACTACTCTATGAGTTGGATGAGACAGCCTTTAAAATAAGGATACTTTACATAAAGCTTAAACAATACTTCACTATATCATGAAAAGAATGTGGATTAGGAAAGCAATTCAGGGGAAAAAACAAGTAATGAAAATAATTGAATCCTGAAGTTCCCCTTAATTTAATATCAATAATGTTCCAAAATATTTAATCTATGAAACACTGGAACATAGTTTTGGAAATATAAAATATAAGAATAGAAAGCATGTCATTCTATTTTAAAGAAAACACACATTATCTAAACCTTTTTATAACTGCTTAGAGCCTATATTATTCATCAAGTAACATATTTATCTAGAGTTTCTATGAGTGGAACTTTACTGACAGGGTGGTTCCATCAGAGGAAGAGATTCTGACCAATTCTTCTTCTCCCCTGCACTCCCTCAAATTCTTTAAAGGACTGGAGGACATTCCTATCCCACCATGCAGGAGGTGACATGAGAAGAAACATCCCTTTCTGCACTTTCTCCAACAAGGGAAACAAGTTTATGTTGAATCTCAGTCCTTTGTATGAACAGAAGGAACCCCTCTATTCTGTATCCATTCAAATAATGTGGTCAGCCATAAAATATATTATCGTTAGTTTCTAGCTTAACTGAATTTAACACCTTGACTGAATTCTGCTTGTACCTTAACCTGCAAGCGAAATCTTTTTGCCAAGGAAATAACTTAAAAAACATACTTGATCAAGACATATTTAATTACCTTGTAAATTCTAACACATTTAGCAATTCGTATCTTTCTTCTTGACCCAGCTGGAAAAAAAGCAACAAGTTGATGAAATTATTATTTAAAAATTTGAAGGCACTTCTAAATTTGCAATTTACTAGTTTAATGTACTTACAGATTCTATAATGACCGAGTCTGGTGTTCTTCCAGTAAAGGCAAAATGAAGTTGCTTAGCTGCTCTAACCAATGCTCCTTCATCTATAATAAACCATCCTCTATTATTTCACTGGCAAATTGATACGAATGACAAACTAAAAATTCAATCAATATGTTTATTGTTTTGACCATTGGAAATCAGATTTTTCATTTTCATTATTTTTACATACTTGCCATTACATTTCTTCAAGTTAAAAGAAGCACATTCTACCATATAACCTTTCCTGGTTCATATAAATTGACGGGGGAATGAAATATGATCAACTTCCACTTCAATTTTTTTGTGTATTGTTACCACTTCTTCTATTTTTTTTTCTTTTCAAAAATGTCAGTCAAATATTGGGTTTGATAAGCAATACAAGAACTATCTGTTTGGAAATACCCCAATTTCCCTATATACTTTTATGTTTATGTAATTAACATGTATAGTAAAAAAAAATCCAGCCTTTTCCTATATAGCTTTTTTTAAAACCTTTGTATCATAGCAAACAGCAGAACCTAGCCAACCTTAGTTGATCTGGAACTAGTCCCTGGATGGGAGACCACCAGACATCCTAGGGCTGTAGGCTAGACTAGTAAAAAATAAATCTTCAAATCAAACTTGATTCTGGGTGACTTCACAAACATATTCATGTACTTTTCTTTACCTGATGCTCACTACTTTTTATTAATAATGCTCTTGTAACTCTTTTATCACAAAGTTAATTTTTTGGGGGGAGAAGATGGTTCCTCTGGGAGAGCCCAGAGCCTCACCATAAAGGCCATTACAGTAATAACCAGCATTTTGAATTGGACCCAGAATCCTACCAGTAACCAGAGCAGTGACTGAACAATAGGTAATATAATGCAGTAATGGAGTCTGCTTGCCCACTACCATCCCTCCAGGTTTTCTACCATTGGTGTATATAAAATAAATTTCTGCTTAGGAAATGATCATTATTATAAATTGGAAAGGGGATGGAGAGGACATACACGGTAAGTGTGGTATTTATTTCTACATCTCTGAGGAGTGCAGCGCATAGATACAGTCAAAGCCTGTTATGGAGAGAGTTGAGGAACAGGAGCCTCTGTCCACAGCAGTCTTTCATTCATTCTGATGATCTGTTATGTAAATTATGTGCAGGTTGTGCTGAACTAAAGCAGCACTAATTCATCCTATTCACATTACACTGCATGAGGAAATCCTATAAAGCCTAATATAGGGATGACCTGGTGTGGTAAGCACAAGGTACTTTAAAGTCCAAGCAATCCAGAATTCTTCTGAGGACAATGCTCAGCATACAGCTAACAATGCATCCTCTTTACAATAAACTCCAATCTAATCCAGCTGTTCAATATGAATATATCTTTACATAGTTGAAAGTAATTACAACTACTGTAAAAGCTTTACCTGGAGATGCTGCTTGATAAATAATACTATCATTCTCTCTTTCTGGAACAGCTGTATGACAAACTGCCATCATTGTCAAAAACTCACAAATTATAGGTGCAGTTGGCTAAAACAGAAAATAGTAGAATGAATTCTTTATTCTAGAATCTATTCAAAATTCTACGTCCAAATATCTACAAAAGCAGCTATAAAAATAAAAACATATTGAAATACTGTCTTTTAAAAATGTTCATTTTCAAAAGTCACCTAACAGAGAAAGGTCACCGAGCAGAAACAAAATGGTAGGGGAAATGAAAGGGACATGGAGAGGGTAGGCATTTTCTTTACAAAAATAATCAGATCATAAGAAATAGAAGCAAGCCAGATTCTGATTTGGAAAAAGCTATTGGCTAAGTGAAAAGAATGTCCATGCTAGGAACAGCTGTACTTTCCAAATATAACTTGACTAAATGGGAAAATATTATGCTGTTTAAAAATAAACTATTTCTCAAAGACAACAACTTTTGTTAAAATTCATGAATGTTACCATCACATCTGTTAATTTTAATCTTATAAACAAGCTATTATTCCAAATACATCAGAATAGAGCAACAGAATCATTGGTAGAAATGATTAAGCGAAAGGTTAATTAATCATTCTGATGCAAGCGAAAGGTTATAGGTTTCACCCTGTCATATCTTGGTAGTTAGACAATCTAACCTGGAAAAGTTAGTTCCTACACTCCACCTAAGCATGGCTGTAAGCATAATGAAATTATGAATTTTCTATTATAATAAAGTAATATTTTATTATTATTTTATTATTGGAAAAATAACATTAATACCAGGAAAATAAAATACATTCCTTTAATAGATTTTCTAGGTATTTCCCAAAATATAATGCCTTACATCTGCAGTTATCTTTAAAATAATAATTTAAGAGAAATTGTTCTAGGTATATTTTTCCAGAGTTTTTATACAAACAGTTCATTGCTTGTAAAGATGTGTGAGAATGATCTTGGGAGACAGGATGAAGAACCGCAGCCTAGACAACAGTCTGATAAACAAAATTTGTGTCCGAAGGAGGAGAGGTGGAGAAAGCATCTCAGAAGGGACCCTCCCTAGTTTTCCAGAGAGAAAAAGTGAGGGACAGGAGGGGTAGTTTCAGACTTGCAAGATTCTGTTAATGTGATCTTACAGTAAAGATAGAGTTAGTATTAATTGTTGTGCTTCTTGTCTGGACTACCTCAAAGGGCTAACATTACGTGTACAAGTTAACTAAAATAGATTTAATTCCTCATCAATTCTTTTGATAGTGCTCTCCTACTCTCAATAGATAACTGAATTATAATGCTAAAAAGGTGAGATGGGCTTCCACTGCACTAGTCCATTTATCCAACATCTTATCACATGTGGGTAGCAAAGTTGTTACGCTTTATCAGCAAAACCTTAGGAATAAGCTGTTTTGAAATACGGTATATGAAAGGGCACCTATGGCCATCTATTTACTGCTAGGCCTTTTTGATCTTTTTTGTAAACAAGAAAACAAGCAGCCCATTTTGCAATATGAATGCATTTCTCCATCATGGAAAAAAACAGGAAATGTCTACCTTTATTGGACAAATAAATAATTAATCAAAGTTAAAAACATGAACATCAGGTCCTAGGTACATCCCTGTGTACTCATCACACCTTCCAACAACTTATATTATATGCTTCCAAATTAGAGAAAATATTTGATCTCAATCAGCTACTGTGCATTTTTCCTAAGAAAAAACACAATTTCTTATCCTTTACAACCAAGGTATTTACTAAATAGTAAATATCACACTTGCTGTGGTGCTCAGAGCTTTTGCTCTAGAACTCAGCCAACTATTGTTACCAAATGAATACCACAAAAATTGGACAGATATTATATAATACAAATTTATTTAGGCACTGAGGTGAATACTTTTGTTACAGAAAGACACCTTTGGGCAGGGATCTATTTGGACCTGGGGGAAAAGGCTACAGTAGGAATGCCTTATCCTTTGCCTGCATATCCACTTTAAATAAAGTCCTCAGCTGTTTCACCATTATTTCTTGAAGTATGCAAGATTCATATTTGGATGGGTGAATATTACTTTCGAATTTAAAACAAAAATGTAACTGAAGAAAAGATGTAATAGTAGAAAAGATTATGAGTCAGAAAGATGAACAGTCCTCCATTCACTTCTTCTTTGTACATATTTTTCTATAAACGAAAACTGTAACTTGTAACTGTGTGTTAGGCCCGTAAGCAAAAACAAATATTGATAATCAGATAATCAACTCTTCTGATAATCAGAAATTATCTTAGTTTTGAAGTTATTATTTATTTTGCATAACAGTATTTATTTCTGTATCTTACATGTTTGTTTTGGAGGTTTTCCAGTAATGATGAGTCACTAAATGTTTTTTCTTCCCTTGCTTGTGAACTCTGCCTAAAAATAAATGTGAAAAAAAATGAAATCATTACTACATTTATGAATGATAAAATATATGTAGCTTCATGAAGTATAAATCATGTAGATTCTGATTACATCTTTTTTGAAGTAATGGTTACACAAGATTGTAATGTGTACTTAAGAACACATCTCACATTTTAATTATCCTTCATCCACATAGTTCAATTAACTATGCAGGAAAACACATTTAATTGGGTTCAACACAGAATCTTGAAAAATATACAGAATGAAATGAATGAAACCAATAGCTACTTTATCCATATAAATCCTATCAAAACAAGACCTTTCACCTGTGGATTAACAATAAAAAAAAAGTCAGCCTCTGACAACAAATCATGTTTTCCTAAAGATTTACTTTTGATCAATCATTTTTGATAATAAGGCAATCCTAATAAGAACATTTTAAAACCAGGTTATTTATATTTGAGTGATGAAATGTTCAGTAAAGCTTATTCAGTCTAAAAAAATGGCTGAGTAATAAATGTCTTTGCAATCGATGTTTCAAATCCCCTCTTCTCAACAGATGAAATCTTCATTTGAAGATACTATTTCAGAATTAGGAGCTGCTTTCTTTATATACACTCAATTTCAGTATGTTAATAATAGTGATAGAGCATTGTGAGTTAAAAGAAGTAACAGTGAAAATTAGTCCTTACCAATCATCTGCAGAACAGCCAAAATCATCTGATTCAGGAGAATGGCTGTATGAAATGTAAAGAAGGCAAAACAATACAGGAAAATAGCTAAGAAAGGCTTGAAGTTTGGAAAGCTTGTAAAAGAGAAATTAAGACAAAAGAATCACAAATCATCTAGTAATGCATTCAAATAATTGAAACAATTGCTCTTTTAAGGGATCCATGTTATTTGAAACCTTACTTTATTAGGGACCTGGAATACATGGACTGTATTACATAACTGAAGCATGTCTGAAATGCAGCTCCAGAAGCACTACACTTTGCAGTTTTTATCCAGTTTATGGTTAGGAAAATTATGACCAGAGATAGCAAGGGATGCCCACGTTGTTCTTCTCTTTGTCTCTACTCTGCTTTTCCCTGACTGGAATATTGATAATTCCTCTTTTTCTTCTTTCCCCTTCCCCACAATGGAGATACAAAGCTCAAAGGTGCAGGCTTTCTACCAGATCATGAAATTTCTGTAATACACTTTACCTGTTCTTTTGGATTGCAAATATCTGCCTAAAGGAACACTGCAAAATATGGACCCCAGAGAACAAACTGCAGGATTGCAACTGGGACTCCCTCAAAATGTTTCTTACAAAGTGAACACAGCTGTCCTTAGAATTGCCTATGATGGATAGGGAGAGTAGATATAGGGCTGTATGCACGGACTCAGTTCTTTTTCCTGTTTAAAGCCTTTCCCTCATTCCTCTGAATGTCTAAATAGGACTATTGTTTCAACCACTGGAATGCAGATAAGAGATTGGTAAATTGTACCAAGTGCTCATCCAGACACCCTCCTTGCCCCTATGCTGAGACGGCTAGCTTACCATTTGGGAAGGACACATCCTTACAAAGGAGTCTCCACCTACGAACCACTAAAGCGGAGGCAGGCTGAAGCCAGATCGAAGTGATCCAGCATGAGAACGGTGGTTTGCATTAGAAAACACAACAAAACATCTGTTCTGATTTGCATGGAGGAAGCAGCACAGGAAGACTTATGATCAGCCTAACTGCACTCCCCCCTCCCATCCAGCCACAGGGCTCTGTGCCTCCGTGGCCATTCCTGTGGTGGCTATTGGACAGAACAGACTGTCACCAGCAACCAGTTTTCTGCGGGGGTTTTTCCTACTCTTTTTGCTCTAGTAAACGTGCGACAGATGATGGGGAGGCTGCAGGGCTTGATACCCTGACAGAGAGTCTCTCCAAGCAAGGCTTTCACTGGGAGACCAGGTTCTGTGTGGAATCTCTCCCCCTGCCCCAGCTTCCCTGATTCCTTTCAATGCAGCACTCCAAGGAAAGCACTGAGTTAAAGAGGAGAGGGAAGGAAGCACATATACTATACACACACTGCCTTTCCTTGTCCCCTTAAAACTGAGTGCTTGCATCAGTGCCAAGTTTAAAAGGGAATCCCAGAAGGCTGCTTTTACACTCATAAAACTCCTTTCTTAGGCCAAAGACACATTTATTCATGCAGTACAAATGATTCAAGGATCTCAAAGTTCAAGAGTTGCTTGAACAACAGCTGCCATAAAAAAAGGGACATTCTTGCTTCTTCTTTTCAACTTATAACTCATATAAATGAGACAAATAAATAAATACTGTAAAACCAAAAGCAGCAAGACAAGTAAGAGGGAAAGAAAGGGGAGGAGGAGAGGGGGATGGAGGAAGTTTTAAACACGAGCACAAGGCACAGCAGTGTATAGCATTGCAAGTGAAGATGAAGCAGGACTTGTTAGAAGCGTCACACGTTTCCCAGTCCGTAGCACTGAATTTGTGGGTTCCAATTGCTATCGTGTGCTTCAAAATCCATTAAATGCCCGCAAATGTGCACATATTCATAGAAATGAAGTCTGAAAACAATGAGTTCTTTGCATTGCTTTTTGTCTTCATCCACAACTGGAAGAGCTTTAGTATTATTATGTTTAGCATTTTAGTATTTAGTATTGTTAATTTTAATAATTAACTGTCTGGCAATCACTTCCTCTAGGAAAGAGCACAGCTGAGATTGCTTGCCTTTTATTAATCTCGGCTGGCTGTGATGCTACTGGCTTGGAGTGGATAAAAATGGAACAATGACGCTCTCTCAAGTGTGATTCTGGCTTACCCTATTTTACAAAAATAGCATCCCTGTTTTTCCTCTTTCTACCTAACGTCATCTTTGAAAAACTGTCAGTGGACTTTAAAAAGTGATTAGTGGGGAAATACGGTGTACATTTTCATAAATTTTATTTGGAGAAAAGTCTTAATGGTGAAGTAACTTTCACCATGCTGAAGAAGTTCACACTGAAGAAGTTAGCAAAACATCAGCACATGCTCATTGTTTCACAAGGCATTACATTCTTTTCACCAATAAATAATCACGTGGAAATTATACTCTGTGAGGAATCATATTAATTTTGCTGCAATTAGTTCAGGAAAGATTGACATAAAATGCTAATGACATTTGATATAAAATTTCTACAAAGAAAATTAGTTTAGGTTGTATCTAGATGTGACCTTGCTTTCATGTTATGTGACTAATGTTCCTTTTTTTCCTTTGCAGAACTGCATATCTTACTAGCCCCAAGGTTTAATAAATGTATGCTATGTAACTTTTATGAGTTTCTCAACAGCTTCTACACATGCAAATTCAAAACAAAGCAATTTCTCAAGAGCATCCAATTTGTTTTATTCTTTTAATATATGTAACTGCTCCATAGAAAATTAATGAACTGTTTATTTTAGCAATTGTAATGATTTTAAGTTTAACCAATATAATAGTTCATACAAAATACTGTCTTTTAAATTTTAAAGAACTTTAATATTTTTTAAAGTCAGGACACTGAGATTGTAATCCTACAGATATTTATTTTGAGGAAGTCCTAATGAATTTAAAAGGGCTGATTTCTGAATAGAAATATGTAGGACTGGGTCACATATATATCTCATGGCTACGGTGAAGTGTCTCAAACAATTGCTCATATCAAATCCTTAATTTTAACTTATTCGTAAGTTAGAAAACATCTGTGTAAAATATCCAATTTGATCAATAAAGCTACATGGGCGAAAAATCTGACTTAATAGTAAAAGACAGGCACTGAAATAGTTGTGCATCACAGGCTTTTGATACTCTTGGATGTGTTTATGTTTTTAAGTTTTAATTCCTGAAGAGATGTTCCCAAGTAATTTAATGACACTGCAAATATCCAACTCTAACAAAAAGGGTACCAAACAATATAAAACCAGCAATAGCTTAAGAAAAAAACTTACCCATAAGATATTCCTGCTATAGTACACTTCTTAAATTGCATTACATTGCATGTCAAGGTACCTGTTTTGTCCGAAAATATGTATTTGACCTTAAAAAAACGGTAAATGTCCATTAATATTTTTCATCAAATATACATTAATATGATACCATTGTGATAGTAACATAATGCAATTTACTAAATTACATACCTTATGCACATATTGAAAATACTAGCCAAAAAAAAGAAAGAAAGAAAGAAAGAAAGAAAGAAAATCCTTTCCACTATTGGGTAGTTTGGACAACAGATCTGAAAGCTGTTCCCTTAGAAATTTAGTACCTCTTCCAGCCCCCAGTGCTGCTGACTGTTCTGCAGAGATGTAATCTTTTATGGCTGCTGCAATGTACATAATCCGAAGTGTACAATTAACACTCAGACTCCACAAGCAAGGTAAGAGGTACCCCTACTCCCGCTCCATTCATGCAGGAAAGCGATCTATGAAGCACTGTCTGTTTTAGCCAGATGTGAATTTGTTTTTATCACTACTTTATAAATTAACTTCCCTATATTTACAAGTATTTAAGGACAACATACTAGAAGCAAGAAGGAAAGAATGGTACATTTTTAGGTGTTATAAATACATGCTGTACTCAGCATATTTATTATAATCTGGCATATCAGTGACTCTATTTTTTCCTAAATATCAAGGTAAGATATTGTATCACTTGACCACATTTGGGATACTGTGTACAGTTCTGATGAATGCACTCTAAAAAGAATACTGCAAAGGTGAGCCCCTTTTATTAGAGGCCAGAACAGTGTCGTTACAAAGAAAGTCTACAGGAATTACAGCTTTTTATTTTGGAGCATAAAGGAAGTACTTCACAATGAATAATTACATTATGGAATTTCCATCAGGTACAGGGAGGGCCACTAATACATACAATTATAAAGTGGACAAATTCTGGGATTGGGCTGTCAGTAGCTATTAGTTCTGATAACTATTTACCACCTCTTGAATCAATGGCAGCATATCTTACAACCAGCTAGCTATTCCCACCTGTCCATGCCTGTGAGCTTCTTGAACTCATCTGGTTGGCCACTGTGTGATGCAGAAAGCTGGACTAGATGACCAGCCTGATCTAGGAGGTTTCTAATGTGGTATATGCCTGAGGTGAATTTAGTTCAATTTTTTCCTCTGAGAATAACAGAATGTTTATCTGCTCAAATGTTTATCATACAATGAATACTGCGATGATGAAAAACAGTAAATCCCAAGGATGATAGCCCGTCTCAAAAGCAACTGCCCCTTAATGCCATCTTACTTATGCTATAAAATTCACTGAAAGGTTTTGTATCCAAAGAGGTAAAGGAAATGATATTTTATACTGCATGGTGAAAAATGTCTGGATGCTGCAAGACTACTCTGCATATTTCTTTCTAATGAGTTAAGTACAAAAGGCCACAAGTTAGGAATACTGTCATCTTGAATGATCCTTTGAAGATTTATGTTCTCTCTACATGGATGGGATTAAACCTAGAAGCAGCTGTTAAGTAAATGCCATACTCTTTTGTGGAACAGTGTTTCTAAGGCAGAAGTATCTCTGGTATTCTTGAAAGTGTTCAGTTTAAGGATGAAGGAGAGTATCTGATCTAAGAACATATTGGTTGAAGATCCAAAGCTTTTCAAAGCTGATAGTGTCAAAAAGATCAGGTTTTTTTAATGGCTCCCAAGAGTTTAAAGAGATGTCTAGTGTTCATTGCTTATTCACATAGGAATATGGTGTCCTGTTAGATGTTTGGAAGAAATGTATTCCTCAAGAACCTGCAGGTGCTCAGCCAAGCAAAGGCTGAGTCTCATTGTGTGTGATATTAAATACCAGAGGCAGTCCATTTTGTAGTAATCTTAGAATGTCTGTGATATTCTCCTCATAGATAACATTTTCTGAGTGATGCAAGAATGTAATCTTTGTAGGTTTCTTGAGTGGTTCAAGGATTTAATCTCAGAGAGTGTTCTAATTAGTAAAGACATAAGTGTTGCTGAGTTGGAATATTTATGGTTTCCCAGGATGTTCTTGTCAATTGTTACTGTAATGAGACATTGCTAAAATGGCATCCTATGTGAGCTTTTTTCTTGCCAGATCTGTAGAACACTTTGTAAATGTTCTGCTGTTTAGGAGACTGGCTGAATAAGTGTACTGATATAAATGTGTCTCATTAGACTCTGGCATGTTCCAGAGAATAGGCCGTAGAACCTATTCCCCAGTGAGTGCTAATGTGCCCATTAACATCTCCTTTTCTGTGGAGTCCTTGGTGCTGCTGAGCCTTGTTGTTTTCTTGCAGATGTTTCATTGCCAGACTAGGCAACATCTTCAAGATGTTGAAGGTGTTGCCTAGTCTGGCAATGAAATGTCTGCAGGAAAACAACAAGGCTCAGAGAGCACCAAGGACTCCACAGTCCAATCCTGAGCTACAAATATTCGCTTTGATTGGTATCTCCTTTTCTGCTCACCAGGCTGCCCCAGCTGACTTTTGTTTGAAGATTCCTTTAATTAGACACTTAATAAATGGGAAGGTAGAAGGCTGTAAAGTGAAGTACCCTTTTCCTTTACAGATTATCAGCCATAATCTGTTTTTCTAACAATATGTTACATAGGTTCCATTGGCATTCTTAAACAATAAAATAGATGACTTTGTTTGAAAGTGTGCCTACACCCGCACAGGAAAAAAAAAATTATAGTAAATAGAAAGTATGCTTGGGAGCCAGAATGGATAATGAGGAGCAATTTTGGCATTTGGTAAATTGCCACTTGGGCAGGCTCACCATGGCAATCATTTTATGTGAATGGAACATATTCTCAAAATGCCGAAGATGCTCACCCTCGAATACTCTTCAGTCATGCTAGAGAAGTTACCATGTGGTAAATGAGAAAACATCTTCTTTGGTTCTAATTTCACTTTGTTGAGTGAAAAAGTGGTTGAAGTGGAATGGCAAGGAAGCAAAAGAGATGTTAAATAACTCTACCCAACTTTCCTATTCTCCTTATGGATGAGGTAGAAAAGACTTTTGTCCAGAGGATTCAAAATAATCTACCTTCCCAACCTCAAGGACTTATTCTGATGGTATGTTTCCTCCTTCCATTAAGGGAAGAATCTGCATTCTGTCAAAATGATTTGGAAGAAATGCTTCAGACTTTTATTAGCACAGTGCCTCTCTGCTATTCATTAAAGTAGCCATTTCTTTCTTCTAGCTTCTATGTCAGCCTGACAAACCACGTGGCTACTTTAATGAGTTTATTCTTTAAAGCAACCAAGTTCCTAATGCGGCTCTTAAAGCAATCATATATTACCTATCAATTAATGAAAATTTTATGATAAAATTGACTGAATTTCCCTCCTCCCCAATCATGAAAAATATACTGTATTCAATTCAGAAGAATAAAATAATTGCTCTTATGAAACCTCTAATGAACACAAATTTCATCTTTCGGTGAAGTAATTAACATGTACGGTCCCTAACTCTCAAAAGTGGGACTGATACTGCTCTAACAAACAGTGAAAAAAGATTTCTGTGTGATCCATGAATACCATGGGAAAATCTGTACGATAAAGGATTAAGACTAATAGCAGTTATATTTTGAAAATAAGTTTGTCTTTAGATTTTTTACTCAGGAAATCTACACTGGCATATTTGTGGACAAATATAAATATAATACATTAAAACACAGGATAGAGAATATTTACATTCTACCAACTTATCCATTTATCAGAAAAACAACAGCTAAAGAAGTTAATCACATGAATTCAAACTAAGAATTTACATATTAATAAAACAAAACAAAATACCCCCCTGTCAAATACCTGGCCGAGTTCTTCATTAAGATTGGATGTACGTGCCATGGCAGCAGTGTCTGTAAGTTCATAGTGCATGTCAATATCCTAATAAAATAAAAAAACCACAGCTGAAAAAGGTGTTAATTTGTGAACACACTCCACTGCAATCTGTTTTGAGCAAAACATAAGCAACACCTAGGTACAAATAAAATTTACCAAGAATTTATTCAGTGTATGAATATTGAGGACAAAATGGAAGGTAACTTTTGACATAATGCCAAATGTAGGGTTAGGAGGTAGACTTCCACTGCTGAGATTAGGCATGGTTGATGGTGGTAGGGGTACTGTCTGAATGCTGTTTTGCAAATACTAGCTTTTGCATTTCACAGCTCAAACAGGAAATAATAAATGGACTGGAGAACACCTTTTCCCCTTGCGTTGTTAGAAAAAGATTATACAACATAATTTATTATCTATCTTTACAGTTCGTATTCGGAATAAATAAGTTTTTGCAAGCTGATCTCTTAAAAGGTTTAACTGTAAAGGATTTCATTAATCTATACAATTTAAAGCCTGCAATTATACAAGAATATATTTTGTAATATTTTATTCTGCAATTTAATCTGCATTATTTTAATAAACAGCTTGTTATATCAAACATATATTTATTCTTGAAATGAATTATTAAAATGTTTGAAAATAGAACAATAATTTCTATATTTACCCAATTTATAAAATATGCTTGAATAAATTTAACAACTTCTAGTGTAACTAACAGGCTGATTGGAATTAGATTATTGAAGAGAATGATAAATGTCAGGAAATTTAGTCCAAAATTATTAGCTCCACCATCTGTTAAAAAAGAGAAAATAAAATACTGTAAGATAAAAAATCATGCATAATTTATAATGTTAAGAATAATAATTCTAGAAATTTATTTAAATAATTACATTTTAAAAACTATATATAAAGCTCTCCTAATACCATAGTTCCTCTAAAACCTGCCATTGAATCTGATTATTTGCCTTGGAAAGAAACCTGTGTAATGGTGTCCAAAACAACCTGGAAATTAGCAGTTAAACTGTATCTCTGCTAAGATCATGGTACAAACAAAAAAGTATAAATCCACCATACCATGTGCTGTTGTCCTGATCCTATTTAATATAGTTGTTGTTTAGCCTCTTCTCCCAAATGATGCATGAAATGCAATTACAGATTTCACATAATTTCTACTTTGACTGGACAAATCTGTCTTCCAGAGAACTTGTATATGGATATGCAAGTATATACACACAATTCTTCAAGTTGCCAACTATAAAAATATTTCATTTAAAATCTTTAATCCATACTAACCATAATACTGTTTTAAAGAACTATAAATGCAAAGATGTACCATGCATTTATTTTACTTTGTAGATATAAAATAAGATAAATATCATTATGACAACAAAAATTACACTTGTTTTAAGGGCTTACAGGTTAGATTGATGTACCAGTCTCTCCCTTCATGCTTTTGATTCCATATAGCTGAACCAATGGAACAAATCAGAGACATGGCAATAAGAATGCAGAACAAAAACAGAATTTGTATATTTGTAATCCTTTCCACGTTAGATAGTTTAAGAGGTGGGCTTGTTGAGTTCTGTGGATGAAATAGAGGGTCCACAAGTAAATATGACATTCATATGCTATTTTGTTTCTTAAATTTCTAATGATATTTTCAGGCTTTTATTAATAATCTTAAATATTCATGGCAATCACTGATATAGCTTATTCTATAAAAGCTTGAAGAAGAGGGTACAGTTTTTCCTTGGGTGGTACATTCCAATGAAGGTATCAATAATGACAATAGGAAGTACTGTTGAAATAAATGCTGGAGAAATAGCTACATTAAATTTTTGCAGCAATATGACCAGAGGGTTGTGGGACCTTAATCATTAACAAATGATGAAAGTTTATGTGATAATAAACTTGGTAGTCTTTAACATATCATGGGATTCTGTTGTCCTATAAATCAATTACTGTCAATTTAATTTGATAGTAAAATAAATGCATACTTTTATTTATGAATCGATCATGTTTATCTACTGTACTTGAGAGATTCTTGGTGGTTATATCCCTTGACATGTGTCAAATGATACAAATATATTTACCAAATAGTAGTGATGGCCAACTATTTTTTTGATAAGTATAACAAGTCCATGGCGTTAAATGTTAAGTGTTCTTGTATATATTCAGGCTTCCAATTTATTACATAATCAGGCATCTTTTGCTCCTGTCCATGATGTCATAAACATGAACTGGAAAACACCCTTATATACAAGGTTATTCTCAGTTAGGAGACAAACCTGCATGAGTTTTGTATCATGTCCTGTATAAACAACTATCCCATGAACCCATTGTGTATTTCTTAGCTGAGCACCACGCAGGAGAATTTGGTCAGGACCCAGTGGAACGGTCCTAAAAAGAATACAGTGAAAATTAGTTAAACTGAATTGATCATAAATAAACTATTTCAGAAACATTAATATAGAAACAGATTTTTTGGGGGGAAATTCTTAAGCACATTTATTAAATGCAACTTTAAGATTTTTAAATGAAAAACTGATACAAAATGTAATTTTAACTCTACTATTAGGTATGGATATATTATGTTTCTCTTTGCATCTGATGCATTGTACATAGCCTGTTTTGACTATGGCTTACCAGATGTAGCCAGAACGAGCTTTATCACTGTTCTGTACTAATATTTTTCCATTCCTATAAAATATGTATACTATTTAAGGTATTAATTTCAATTATTAAAACTGAATCCGAAAGTGAGGCACATCCTGATTTAATATGGGTCACAGAATTAAGCATCACCACCATTTTCCTTCTTCACTAGGGATTTCTTAAGAGTGAAAAAGATAGAAGTGATACATATGAATAAATGAAATAAGGCCTCTTGTATCTTTAATAAAAGTGCTAGGAAAAGCTTTTCAGTTTAGCTTTTCATCTTTATCTGCTATCAGTGCTCAGTCTATTAAAGTACACAACCTCTGTCCTCCTTTACATTTGTACTGCTGATGAAAGCAAGATGCTAACCATTTTTGTAGTAGAAGTACCACAAGTCTTGATAGATGATGCTGTTTCCCTTTTGCTTCTTCTTGCAACTAGTAATTTTCTTGTGTGTTAGTGGCAACCATCCAGATCTTAAAATGCTGATGAACTCATTAAAAGGAAGAGTTCTGCAATCCAAGACTTGACCCTGATAGGACAGGATGGCCTGGTACCTATGCAGATCTGGCAGAACTTTATATGCCCCATTTCTTTATATTAGGCTTTTAGGTACTTTCTGCTATATCTACTGAATGGGAAATCAGAGTATGCAAAACATTTCCAACTCAAAATGATGCTCCAATCTCCTGCAATTAACATTAAAAAATCCTTTTGCCATTGCACTACCCAATTAAAAGCAGACATAGGTTTTACTTCTGCTGGTACTGAGTGGACCTAGTTAAAGGGAATAGGAGAATAAGGTGTTAACCATATTTCTCAGAGAATGACAACCATTTTGGACATGGCAGGTATGCTTATTGCTATTAAATTATTTTATGTGAAAATTAAGCTCATAGATTGTAATATAATGTTGTGATTTCTATATATTTGGTATATGCTTTATATTTTCTTTTATGGGCAGAGTGCCAAACAGAAAATGTGCACTGTGCATGACCATTCATAGATAATCCCTGTTGTTATGGCTGTTGAGCTTTTCCAGTAAACTATTCTTTGTATGTTGAGCTTTGTCAGCAAACAACCATATGCAAAAATGTGCACTGCACATGTGAATAATAGATGCATTGCTATATTGTTGAGCTTCTGAGCTGACAAATGCAAAATTATGCTTTTTTTCCTGTTGTTGTGTAACTGCCGACTACACTGGGCAAGCATATAGATTAGAAAGAGATCTAAAGCTAATAGCCAGAGAAGTGGATTTTTCCTGTTGATTCATGATCACTGTTGAACTGAATACATTTACTATTTGTTTCTAGGTTCAGTTTTTTGCTGTTTGGGAAAGCAACATTTAGCTTCAGAAATGTTTTTAACTATTGCTTCTATTGTTTGCTATAGAAATTGTTCTGCCAATTTTTCTGTAGGCTGCATGATAGCTACTACTTAGCTTTCACTATCACCTACTGTCATGGTTCTAGCTTGAAAAATACGCAAGCAACAGGCTTGTTTTGAGTTCACATAAACAAAATATAGTGGAATGTTCAAAAGGTTTTGTTCAGTCTGAACTTAGGATATTTGAAACATTGTAATTGAATGTTCCAATTGGGAATGTTTCACAAATTTATTTTTGTTTTGCACATAGCTCCTTTGGGGAAGGAGAGTCATAGTTCTTTCATTGGTTACTCTTCACTGACATGATGGAGGAAAAAATGTGTACAAAATACCCTCCTTAAAATGAGAGAGGTTTGCTTACTTATTTTAGCTTGTATCATCCCAGAGAGTCAATTCACAAATAGAAAAGGATTTTGCTCTCCACATCAACTAGCTAAATAAAAGTCTGCTATGGCAGGAGGACAAAAAAAAAAGAGGATGTGCAAGGAAAGGTCTAATACATCTAATATGGGATTGGCTGACAATTTTGACAGTCTGCATGGATATTGGAAAAACTATAATTTCATACCCCAGCTTAATCAGAACAATGGCTAACAAAACGGTATTATAATAGCACCTAATTCAAAATGCTGGTTATCACCTAAAAAGCCATATATGGTGTGGTGCCACATTATCTTGGGGCACAATTTTGCCTGTTTGGAAAATTAGAAAGGGCCCAGCCCCACGAGAGCTGATGTATATGAATCAGAAGGCATATTTCATACATAATGAAATATGATACCCCACGTGATATGCTTCGTTTCTGTGTTCCATAAAGCACTGAAAACTGTACTTTTAACAGGGGAGCCTTTGCCTTCTGAAAGTGAGTAATGGGCAACCTTTTAGTTATACTGATACCTCTGTCTAGTGTTTCAATGGGAGTTAGGGAAGAGTGATATCATTGAGACTATATTTTATTATTTATTTTGCACTGCCCAGAGCCAACTGATTGGGGTGATACAGAATTCTTGTTGTTAGTTGTTATTAGTGCTAGGTCCCATGTGCGTTGTGAGTATAAAAAGAGACCAGTTGTCATGAGCACTGATGGTGAACAGGAAGGGGCCTCTATCCAGGGGGGAAAACGCATGCGTAGTACTGAGGAGTTAAGCAGCCATTCAAAGAGACACAGATCAGACCCGCCTTGACTTTTGGGGTTTATCTGTCTGGGTTTTTCCCACGCTTCTTCAGTTTGTTAGGATTTTTTGTCTAATGTAGCAGTAATAAAACACTAGAGACCTATTCCTTGTCTCAGTGTGGTTTCCTGACTGTTAGGACACCAGTGTTGATCTCCCAGATCATAAGTACTTTACATCTTATTTTATGAACATACCATTTCCTTTCATAATCAGTCATTTCACATTTTAAATAATATATATTAAATATTTATATTAATTAATTAATATGATTAAATTATTAATAGAATCACATTCTCATTCTTGTTGTCTCATGTAGGAACCTACTATAGGTCAAACAGAAGTTGAGACACTCAGAAAGTGGCATCTGAATGGGGAGGGGGGTACATAAAAATAAGGGAAGAAGAGGAAGAGGAGGAGGAGGAGGAGGAGGAGGAGGAGGAGGAGGAGGAAGAAGAAGAAGAAGAAGAAGAAGAAGAAGAAGAAGAAGAAGAAGAAGAAGAAGAAGAAGAAGAAGAAGAAGAAGAAGAAGAAGAAGAAGAAGACCAATTCCTGCACGCCCAAAAATCTGAATAATCCTATGGACAGGAGCAGTCAGAGCAGAGGATCACCCTGTCACTTTGGAATACAAAGAGCTTAAGTTGTAAGGAAAGGGTTCCCAGCAGGAATATTTGAAGGAAGTTTTGATCGTTCTGAGAAAATTGCTGTAAGGGTGCCTATTTTGAAAAATATAGTTCTACTAAAAATCCAGAAGGCACTCTGTGAACAGAGGAAGAGATACTGAAGAGGAGACACACAGACACTTCGTCATAAATGGGTAAGCAGAAATGTGATGGTCTTCTGGTAAAGCTACAAATGCTTGAACCCTGCCACTCTTATAATATCCTGGAGCAAACTTGCATCTAGACTATCTTTAGAAAACCCAACCAAAGCACTCTGGACTGCCTTTCAAGAAGAATTACATCAGTTTAGGAAACTTTCCAACTGTTATTGTTAGGAAGCCTGCATGTGGTCAGGTGAGTAGAAATCATGCTGGATGCATCTGACATGTAGGATGATCTGCTTTTTAAATTTCCAAGCAGTCAGATTTTTTAAAAAACGATAGAGACAACCCTAACAAAATAAAGTTTTAATTTCTTGATGTGTCTAATGGTATTGATGGAATAATTCAGAGAATAAAATCAAGAGCACCTGGATTCTGCTTTTGCTAAATAAAATCTAATTGTTTATGTAAATACTATCTGTATGGCCTATTATGCCTTTTCCTTTTTTTAAAAAAATAATTTTTATTGAAGAGATTTTTTACAGGGTAAAAGTGATAGAAATTTAAAGAAAAGTGAGTAAGAAAGAAAGAAAAGAGAAAAGAAAGGAAAGGAAAGGGAAAAAAAAGAGATAAAGTGGAGGCTTCCAGCCTTCTTTACAGCGGTTATAAATACATTTATATTTTATCCTCTCTGTCTAAAGTTGTATTTTGGCTCTTATTATGCCTTTTCCGTAAAAACAGGGTAAAGGGTTTTAGACTATAAAGAAATACTTCAATTATCACATTTGCTGATCTGTTTAAGGTACTGATGTCTTTTGTTACTGTATTTCCTGGGAAACAACTGGTAATTTCTCAGTAAAGGGAACATCAAAACAAAGGGTTGTGAATATTTGGCAAAAAGTCAACTGCTAGAATTCAGTCTAGAAATTATTTGATCTTAAAAGAAAACCCAACACACTAATTTAAAATAAATTCCTGAATCAGAACTGTGAAAAGAACTTACTTCCTTATCTCAGGTAAGAATATTATTTGAAAAATTTGTGGATAATTTAATACTCAAATTATGGCTTTTTCAGCTCTGCATTCCCAGTTTCAAAAGAGAGGCTTAACCTATCTAGGTTTGAGTTCTGTCCATTGGGGAGAACAGCAGCAAAATAATTATTTAGCTAAATTAAAAAAAAAATCATTTCTAAACAGGAAATGAGGTGTGGATCTATAATAACGTTCTGATAAAAATTAAAGTGTTATCTTTCTTTTGTGAAATGAGAAGTACAGTACAATTGCAATAGAGCCATACTTTTGAAGCACTGAAAAAATTCAGCAATGCATTAGTAAGAAACTAGTAAACAAACAGGACAGAAAAAGAGGGGTCAGAATTAAGTACTGGAACCAGAAAAAACTTCTAAAGTTAATGTGATACATTCAAATTAACATAACTATGGTTGAAATTAAAAGACCAGAGATTCAAGCTGAATATTAGGAAGAATTTCCTGATTGTAAGAGCTTTTAAGCAGCAGAACAGTATAGTTAGAATAGTGCTGGACTTTTCCTTGGATAGTTTCAAACAAGGGCTGAAATGCCATCTGTTTAGTGCAATGCTGCACTAGATAACCTACAGTTCCCTTCCAATATTCTATGATTCTACTAAAATATGGTAAGAAGAAAGTTCACTTCAAAAAGTAATCATGTGATATGTACTGTGGGTTTGAGATGGAAACTCTCTATGGGCATAATGGTTGAAGAGTGACGTGCTTTACGATGTTGGAGAAAAATACCAGTTGAGATTCGATTAGCGGGGTTGGGGAAACAGATAAGTGAGACATCAGTTTTAGGTTTTTATGTTAGAAATAGGTTTACGAGATGTACATGTGAAAATAACTTTAAAGTGAAGAGTAAAAACCAAACAATAATTATAAATACTTGTGAGCTTAAAGGTTGTTTGTTTTCATGATTAAAATCTGTTCTATTTTAGTCCTTGTCTTTGTCCACACTCTAAGGTTTGAACAATTATGATGAAATAAAATGGCTAACTTATTTTACAATGATACCATGGATAAGCAAATTGAATTAATATTTCCATATAAATGGGTGTGTGTGTCACCAGATCTTTAAACAGTGAAAATCAATTGAAACCAATATACAGTAACCAATACAGACAATATTTTTGTTAAAAATGCACTAATATCAATATTCTACTTTTTATAGATTTTAAAAATATTATGAAAAAAAATCTTACTCAGAAGTTTACATACCCATGGCTTTCTAGTCTAATATTTCCAACAAAGTCATAGAGATGTCTATTAGGACTTTCACATTCAATTCTGCCGGAAAGTCTCACCAAGCTGTCAATGTCCTTTATATCAGATGTCAGTGGCAAGCCCTATTTAAACAAAATTTTATGTAATGCAATAATGAAAAACCAAGAAACCAAGACTAAATAACACAAGATTATGGTTTCTTATATATTGATGTTAACATCTATTTATTAATTTATTAGTTGCATTCACTAGTAATGGTAAATCAAATTATACCATGATGTACATAAGCAGGCACATCCTGCAGCTAGCTTATGGTCAGTTAGAAGCACACGCGCGCGCATGGACACGCACACACACAATTATATATGTAATTAAGTCAGTATTTTTAACCATCATTGTAAGAGGTTCATAATAAACCAGACCGGAAAGATTCAGAAATATCACTCTAAGCCACATACAAACTGCATGATGACTGATGATTGTGTCAGCACCCGTTAAACTTGCTAGCTGAAACTAGTAACAGTTAATGTTCACCACAATTCCATGCACAGGTGACATGACAAATTTAAGGCAACTAAAAGCAAAAAATGCTTTCAGATTTTTTTCTCTGGACTAAGCTGCATTCACACTTATTTGAAACCATGTTTATATCTTTGCACTAGCCCTAATTATTTATCTATTGATCAGATAACATATTCATATTTTAATAGATTTTCATTAAAAATCCTATTTATCTTTTTATATTTGATACTGTCTTCCCATTTTTATTCCTCCCTCCCTGTTCACTGTAGTGTCAAATTTTCCATTTAAGATTTTCTCAAAATTGAATATAAAATAGAGTCTCATAAAATTGACAATCAAAGGAAGTTGTTGAGAAGACTGCAAGCATTAAAGTGAAGACAACATTTATTAATTTTTATATTTGTATTCTGAAAACGCACACATAGAAGGAAGTGTTATACAGTAGACTCTCAGTTAACCGCAACTCAAGCAACCGGCACTCTCAACCAGCAAAAAAAAAATTGAATAAATACTAGACTCTCAGTTAACCGGAACTCACTCTCAAGCAACAGGAATTCACTCTCAAGCAACCAGCAAAAAAATCAAATAAATAATACTTTAAATAAAATTTAATAGTAACTCTCAAGCAACCAGAAACTACATTTATCCGGCATCTACCAATCCCCATGGGTGCTGGTTAACTGAGAGTCTACTATATATTATCAATATTTTACATATAAACGAAGGTTTCTCGAGCTAACCAGATCATAAACACATACCAAGGAAGCAACTGAAAATAATGAATTAATTAAAATTAAATCAAATTAAAAGGCTATTTTTAGATATCAGCCCTCCAACCAAAATAGTCATAAATCTGGAGCATTAATTATTTCATTACAAAGGAATTTTGAAAAATTCTGAGACATAATGCATGAAACAGAACTCTGTGTCACAAAGTTGGGCATGGGGCATAAAGGATATCAACAAAATACTTTTCTTGTATAAACGTAGTCTTCGAGTTATGACCATTCATTCAACAACTGTTCGAAGTTATGACAGCTCTGAACAATGGGACTTACAAAAGGTCCTTGATGTTGTAGCTGTTGCAGCACCCCAGGGGTCACATGAACAAAATTCAGGCGCTTGGCAACCAGCTCATACAGCCATTTGCGACATTCCCTGCTGGCTTCCCACAAGCAAAGTCAACAGGGAAGCCTGCAGGGAAGGTCACAAGTCACTTTGATAAGTCTCCCCCATCCCCCCAGCCTAACTTTGCTCACACGCACCACACCCTTCCCCTGTGCTCACATGCACCCCATGCCTTCTTTCTCTGGCCTCCCTGTGCTTGCATGCACCTCGCACCCTCTTTCCCTGGCCTCTCTGCACTCACATGCATCCTGCACCCTTTCTTCACCCTCCCTGTGCTTGCATGCATCCCACACCCTCTTTCTCTGGCCTTCCTGAGCTCGTGCCGCACTGCAGCACCCCTCCCCAAATGACACGTGGCCTGCACCAGGCCGCCCAGTGCCTCCCCCCACCCACCTGTGGCACCCCTGCGCTCCTTACCCGGAACTCTCTCCACTTCCTGCTTAATGACCCATGCATCTTGGGTTATGACGACAACCTGGATTGCCGTTGCTAAGCAATGTGATCACATGATGTCGTGCTTTACCACCGCATCACTTAAGTGATGGCAATACTGGTCCCAATTGCTGTCGTAACTCAAGGACTACCTGTAGTAAAATACTAATAGCTAAACTGAATTGTCAACAACAGAGAAGCTGCAGCTATCTATTTAAAAGTTCAAAAGATGAAGCAGCTGTATAAATCTTAGGTGTCAATAAATTCTTCTTAGTAATTGAATATATAGGGTTATAAGCCTTTCTATTCTTTTAAACTGATTCAGAATTATGATTCTACAAGATGTAAAATTTAAAATTTTGATATGCATTTTCCATACCAAAAATTAGAAATATAAAATATACATGGCTTGATACAAAGATGTATGTACAAAATAGCTGGGATGCAAGTTCTTTTCCACCTAACGATCTTCTTGATGTTAAAATAAGATCTTTCAGCTTAACTCATCTGCTGAAAAAAAATGCAGATGCTTCCTTATGTAAATAACAGGGCTAACACCAGTGGTATGCAATAACCTTTGAATCATTGCATATCTCTCTTGGGGACTTGAATGGATATTTCTCTCCCTCCATGCATTTTGTGCCCTTTAACATTCCGGTTCATATTACAAACTATGCACTGCGCATTACCTTGGAGCAATATGGAAGCTCCATATGAACATAAATAAGTTTAATTGATAAAGAAAAACTCATTTCTTACCTGTCGTATTTTTAAATTAGTTTCACCGTCTAAATTTGATGTTTCAATGTAGCACATAGCTTGCGGTTCACTTATAGAAAAGAGAAGATCCATTTTATAAATTAAGCAGTCCAGAATCTATTTCCACTGAAATGCAACTTCATTCTTTAGTTTATGTTATTGTCATTTAAAAACAAAACTAACTAGTAATTCACATTTTCAGAAAATTACCCTTAAAATATGTAAAGAAAATGATTCACATTGCCTTCATTAATGCACTGGTAGAAACTAAATGGTTCCAGATCTTAAAGTCTCCTTGCAAAGTGTTAGGCAGAAAAAGCAAGCTAAATAATTTGGCAAGAAACTAAGCTTACTATCCATAGGTTTGAATAACATAAAGTAAGGTCCCTTGGTTTGAATAAATAAAGTAACATAAAGTAAGCACTTGTGCAACATGAAACTCATAGGGAACCACTAAGTGCATGAAAAAGCTTGCACAACCCGAGTAATTCCAGATGCAGGTTGATATTCTTCATATTTTGGGTGCAAACTTCACAGCTGCAGTTCAGACAATGGATGTTTTTGCTTCCTGGCTTATAATTACTTTAAATTATAGTTTAAGTAAATCAAAATAAAATATGGTTTATGTTATTTATGTTATTTATATTCTATCCTGCCTTTATTATTTTTTTATTAATAACTCAAGGCGACGAACATACCTAATACTCCTTCCTCCTCCTGTTTTCCCCACAACAACAACCCTGTGAGGTGAGTTGGGCTGAGAGAGAGTGACTGGCCCAAGGTCACCCAGCTGGCTTATGCATATCAGCAAATTATAGTCCCCCTCCCAGAAAAGGAAGTGTCCTTAGGTAACGCTGGCTCTTTGGCCATGGAAATAGAGATGAGCACTGCCCCCTAATGTGTCATTAGACATGACTAAATGGGAATCTTTACTTTTACTTTACTCCCTAGAAAAAAGTTACCTAGCTGGGATGACGGAAAGACTATTTTCTTGGCAGAAAACTGCATATAATTATTACATCATATGAGCCTTTACCCAATTTTCTCAGGAAAGGAAATCTATATATATAATCACAGATCCTTGGACTACAGTGAATTATTTAAGACTCATGTACATTTTTATACCCACTATATAAACCTTATTAAATTAACATGATTTTACATCGACACGGCTGAATCCAGGCAGCACTTCTGCCCAATATTCAGATCCCCCCAAAGCCTTACATTTTAAAAACAAATTTTAAATTTTTCCTAGGATTGGAAAGCTGTGGTCATACTGAGCAAAATATCAGAAGCTAAATGAGAATGCAATCCAATTTGTGTAAGTCAATAACAGGCTCTTTTAATAGGATATTAATTATTAATAATATTGAATATTTAATTAAATCTTTTATATTTAATGCATTTATAAGATTTTTGTTTGATTACTGTGTTCTGTTTATTATTGTGAACTGCTGGAAATCTATGATTGTGGTGGAATATAAATCGGATTGATAAAAAATAAACAAATATTTATGAACGCTTATTTTAAGAGTTAAAGTAAAAATGGTAATTAAGTGTACTGTACAAAAATACCAGTGTATTATGTAAAATATATATAATGTATGTAAATATGTTACATAAATATGTAAAATAAATATAATGTTGATCTTACATTGATGCCATAAATATACTTAGTAAACATAAAATATTTAGTAAAGTTGCAAAATGTCCATATTTAAACAGGAATTTCTTCAATTTACATTGACTTTTTAAAGGTTTTTCTGAAAATGTAATTTACTGATTACAGCTTAGCATGCCAATTACTTCAGTTGAAACATATTTAAATCCTGACATATTTCATATGATTTAACTAATATACACATCTGCAATCCTTTACATACCTATCTAGTAGTACATCTACTGAATGCAAAGTAGTTTAATTTTGAGTAGTCATGTATAGGATTGCAGTAGAAAGCTATCAACTTATGTATATTTATTTAAAAATAGTCCTATTTATGAAATTGGGCTTACATTTGAGAGAGTATCTTCTGAAGGATTTTGAAAATAAATGAGTAGAACATCAAAGATAAGGAAAACATGTTTCATTACAGAAGTTATTGGATATATTGATGACATTCATCTCTATTATTAAATCAACTTAATTAATGAAATCAAATAAAATGTATTCACAGTATAGAAATTATACAAAAACTGCATTTACTAAAGTATCATGCTGTTCATCCATCAGCAAATGCCAACTGCATGCAGTATAAAGCATGCAACATTTATGTTTGTGCTGCGGGTCCTCTATAGTTCTCAAAATATTTCATTTACTAACATTTAAAGTGCTATATAAAATTAATGAAATCTTGAGGTTCTCTATAGTATAAATGGACATATGATTTAAATCTTTAGATAGCATATACACAGCCATTTCCACAAAACAGTTTATTTTATTTATCCATTCATTTTATAGAATAAAGGTGGAAGTAGATCAACTGTCTTTGTATTAGTTATAATCCTAAGCCTCTTGATTTATAAGTATGTCCAATTAATTTCAGTGGAATATATGTTGAAGTACATGTAGAGTTAACTATCTATATATGCTTAGACAAAATCTTTAAGAATTAAAAGTGAAGCCTAAGCAAAATTCTCTTGTACTTAAATGAATGCCTTTAAGTAATAAACATTCTATAAGCTATTCACAGCACAACCCTTTACTATCTTGATTTAGTAGAAGGACCCAGATACACATTTCTTCTATAACTGGTTCATTCTAACCTTGTTGACAGACAGATGAGATCAGCTGGGAGATGCTCCCCATTGGTCACCTTCACTATTTCCCCTACTGCAACCTTTACCAGTTTTGAAATAATTATAACAGAATAACAAATAAATGGGCAGAAATCAAATGGATTAAAAAAGATAGAAAGTTGAAATTATTATATAAAGCATGTTAATAAATACCTTATATCTTTTTTCTCAAAATCTATTTAATTTAGACCAGAAAAATGTATTATTTAAAATTCTTTTAAATACCACAAAAATAATCCTACAAACAATTAAAATGTAGACATCAAATTGTAATACAAATTCCTGATACTAGAAGTGAAATACCCTGGAACGATATTTTATTTAACTTCAGCAGAAGAAGAAAAACAATTTAAAAAGGAATGGAAAGCTTCTCCTGCATTCCTTTTCAGATGTTGGGAACTCCTTTAACAGAATTGGTAAATATTGGAATTCATGGCTCTTCCACATTCCTAGAGATGATGCTCCCAGATTTCTTCTAGATCTTCGAATACAACGCATCTACCAGGAAGGCATTACGTAGACAGAGTGGAAATCAAATAGCTATGCTCCCTTGACTTTCCTCACAGAAAGTAACAGAAACACAGGAAGTTTCTTCTTGTCTGTGGGGCTTTCCTTTACAACAATACTAAGAAGATTGTGAAGTGTCAGCTTCCATACAGAAGTGAAAAGCCTACTTAAATAGGAATTGCATATTTTAAAAATCTTCAGGTAAGGCTAGTAAAATACTGTATTTAAATATTTATACTTGGAGATAATGACCCAATCAAATAGATTTTGAAAAAAAATGTTTCATATATTGAGTTGTCCAAGGAAATATAGATAAACAAGGTTAAATTTCACAAGTCTGAAATCTAGTATTTTGCATCCTGAAAGCATCTTAAGGCTTTTTTGTAATTTTAAACACTACCTTCTCAGGAAAATGTCAATGGAATGCTTTTTATGCTTTCTTAAAACATCATTGTGCCCCAAACTAATATTTTATTTTCAGTTAATAGATTTGGGTGACAAATTAAATAAAATTAGAAGTAAAAACTCCTGAGTTCCAAACTATGAAAAAAAATGTAGTCAGATGCATTGGAAAGCCCAGGACTTTATTCATTCGAAGTAGTTAATTTTAGTAATAATTCATGTATCCAACATTTCAGTATTTTTAAATACTTCTGTTTATTTTTTATTTCCTTGGCACAATTATGGATCAAAGCTGGAGAGAGAAAACAATCTCTATTCTGGAAGCATTTATGAGCATCTCTACCTTGATGAGAGAAGTACAATGTCAGCAGGTATATATTCTTTGCCTTTTATTAAAACTATATCTCCAACATCTACCTGAAAGAAAACTAGGAATTGGTTAATAGTCTGAAACTAGCAGAATAATGCTTTTTGTTTTTGCTGAATTTAAGTATGCACTGTGTAATAAAACTAGTAAACTATTTAAAATGGAATTTACTGTGTAAGAGGTTCAAAAAGTATATGAATTCTCATCTATGTATATTTTTCTCCCATTTAACAGAATTACCTTTCTATCGTCATTTTATGACAGAAAGTAAAATACTGTTTCCCCATAACAAAACGTAGTGATCTGTTCTGTTACTTGATATGAAGATAAAAGGCACCTTTATAAATCAGTCAGCAATTTGCCTTATTTAAATCGTGTTGCATAGCCTGACAGTAATCCTCCAAGAACTATAAACTTTGAGCTCTATTCAATACATAAATTCTACCAATAAATTATGGGCTCCTGTAGATTTTGTATAACAAAATTATAATAATTGGGAAGATCTTTACTGGCTGAGAAATAAAGTTTATACAGTATAAAATCTGTTAAATCAAATACTAAAAGAGAAATTAATCCTTCTTGTGACTATGTAAAATTGATTAGTGATTAATTTGAAGAGTTTCCACTTAGCAGTAAGCCAAACATAGTTCAATGAAACTTACTTCTATGTGGGTAAATATAGATTTACAGTTGTCATGAATTAAAAATACGTAAAACGAATTTGTACTTCAGATGTCCAGTGCTTGTTTTCTTGTAAGTAAACACTGCAATCCATAATGAATGAAGGCATTTATAAGAACAATTAAAGCAGTTTTCTATGCTAAGCAAGACAGGTAATATCTTGCTCTTTGAGTGAGCAATGGGCGGTGACTAAATTTGAAATATAGATAAATAAATAAATAAATAAATAAATATTATTCAATACTTTATTATGCTTTGTTAGCACAATGGCTACATTTACATGTTTAACCAGATCAGATACACCTGCTAAGCCTGATTACTATTAAACTTTTGGTGACTTAACATAGGCTAACCCAGCCCATTTGATTCAACGTATTGTGAGATTCCAGGATATTTGCTAACTATGCTGTATGAAAGCAACCAATGTTGCATGAATATTATACAGAAAGGGCAACTTTGAGAATTATTGGCATAGAACAGGGGCTTGTTAGCAAGCTATTCTTTTGCCCAAATCCCTTGTGCACCAGAGCAAATAAATTAATACTTTAGTGATCATACCTGCATTGAATTATTATGTAGCAATGAAAACTAAATGAGAACTTTCAATAAAACAACAAATGACAATTTAATCAATATGGTAAACATAAACATTTCGTTTATTCAATATAACTCACTGTGACATATATAAAGATTTGGATCCCAAGTTACCCTTCTGTGGGCACAGAATTGCTTACAGCTTATACTATGTAATATGCTATATCACTAAATGTAAGATGTTGGGATAATCTTTCATTTTTACAAGAGGTAGTGCAAAATGCTGCACAAAGGCAAGCTCTATTAAATATCCTGACAACATACTCTTTCAATAGTTTTTGTGAAAACAACCTTCAGAAACAGCGTTTAAAAAGTGTTTTGATCTGTTGAGCTCTTTGGATCCAAATCATATTTATATTTTACATTCTGAACAATGAAGAAATCACATACCTTTTCCCAATGTACAATTTCCCAAGCTCCGTTTCTCAACACTGTATCATTAAAAACAACAATAAAACCACAATGTTCTATTAAGCCAATGGTCAAAATTTAATTTTACTAATTTAAAATTTGCTCCAAGATCCAATTATAACCACATAGACGTTATATATATAAAAAGACAAAATGAAACTATGTAGGAACATAACTTTATTCAGTTAAAAATATATATATATATATATATTTTAACTTGCATACCAACAGAGAATTCTGAATATAAAACATTCATACAAGGTTTTGTCAGTCTTTTTTTGGTTTGTTTACTTTTTCTTACTTTTGTGGCTAAAGTGCTTTCGTTTTTAAGTATAGGTAGTCCTCATTTAGCTACCACAATTGGGATCGGCAACTCGGTTGTTAAGTGAAGCACTCATTAAGTGAAACCATGTCTGTGCTTCTGATCTTACTTCAGCTTTCCTTTGCTTTACAGACCTGTGAAGGTTGTAAATGTGAGGATTGGTCGTAATGTTACGTTTTCATCACCGTCATAACTGCAAATGGTCACTAAATGAGGCAGTCACTAAGTGAGAACTACCTATATTAAGGGAACATCTGAGACATCAGAGAAGAGTATATCAGCATCACAGATGATTAATGTCTTCAACGTGTGTGACTTAACACTGCTGACTTTCTAGGTACATACTGTATACCTAGTTATCAATTTCACACAGTGGCATCAACAGAGGTGGTGGTGGCCCTTTGATTCAGGCCCTGCCTCTTTTGCATATGCATTGCATGTACAAATGTACTGGGCTTCAATTGCAATGTTGCAACAATCTTTTCTGTTCTGACACACATGCTCCCATAGATGTCTCATGTTTCTGCAAGTGATTCACCCAAATCCTGAATCTCATTTTAAGTAGATACACACTTGACTGGCTTTGTGGCTCCTCAAGGGAAAGTGGGATTTTTCTAAAATGGTCAGAACTAAAACAGGGCTTCCACAAGATTTTATGCACACTTCAGTAGTTAATAGCTTGTACACAGAATATATTCTGGCTTCAAAGAAGCTATTTTCTCCATTAATCTAATGAAGACTAGAAGCTTAAATTTCCTTAAATTTTGCTGTGGATTTGGAATTCAGCAAAAAGTGATGTTGAAATCCAGCTCAGCTACTTTTCTAATTACCGAATCACACTCCAAAGAATTCTTGTGGATAGTATACACTACAGATATGCAGAGCCATCTGACTCACTCTGAAAGCTGGAAATCACCTTCTGAAAATAGTTTTAACAGTTTTTCAGTCAAGCACTGAAAAATATATATACATGCCTAACAGTGCCTACTCATTTTACTGAAATAATTAATGGAACTACATTCCACAAATTGTTGCTTTAACTTTGAACACCATCTAGAGTCACTGCCATGAGATGGGTGGCCATATAAGTCATTTAAATAAATAAAAATTATGATGACAACATACTGTTCTAACTCCATCCATACTACACTGATTTCAGCTTTTCTTCATAGTGGTGGAGGGTAAATATTGATAATTAACAATCAGCCAGTGCCCAGACTGAGAAGTAGAGCCACAGCCATTTGTTTTAATGGAGGGATGGTGTAGATGCTACTCTCAAAGAGAGAGAGAGAGATGAGGATGCCCAAACCGCCTTTCAGCCGCCCTGGCCCTCTTCCTGGAGTTGCTTCCATTTTGTATGAGTGGTCGCCATTAAGCAGATAATCAACTGTCCATGTTTCTTGCACGAGAATTATATCCTTGCTATGCAGGGGGTTGGGAAAATTGGAGCCCCTATTACAATACCAGCCAGCTAGATTCCACGTTAGGATTTTTAAAATATTTGCCTTGTACTGGCCTACATGCTGTCATGCCTTCTGTCCTGTACTACGAGCCCTGACCTGTCAATACCAACTTTATGGTCCTGGTGGGTCCCACCAATAAGCATAGCGTGTGGAGATTCAGACTTGTAATTATCAGCAGCCTGCTCATAAAACTGAATTCTGGTTGTTTCAGAGGACTATTGGAACATGAATTAGTAATGGGGAAGTCCTCCACATCAAGCTCTGCACTGGAGTTTTGCGGATCTGAATTCTTTGTGGCAGCTGTGAGGATGCAAATAGGTTGCTCCTTCTCCGCAGCACAATCACATTATTTCTCAAAATGAGAGTTATTGTTCTGGATAGTTAGTAAAGCTAAATTCGTTAGTGGCTTGGCTGTTTTACAAGTTGTCATTAAAGATTCTCTCAAATCATCTAGCCTTTTAATGATGTCAGCCTGGTGTGTATCTGACAAAGCATTAACAGAGTTAATTATGATAAAGTAATTATAAAAACAGCATGATTCAGAAAACTTCATATGACTTCATTTTTACTCACCGAACAGTTAAAAAATGGTTATATATGAAACTTCCTACCTTGTATTTCCTTTTTATTCACAGCATTATCAGCTTTATGTCTTTTCTGAAACAAATTGCATAGATGTTACATTAGTATTATGGAATATTAAAAATTAGGCAATTTATATATGAAAAGAAATTATGACTAGCTTCATATGTATAACAAACCAAGTTAAAGAACTAGTGCATGCATGTGCACAACATACCGCATTTGGTTAGTTTTTTGTGACTTATATTTTATGCAAACTCAAGCAGAACTTTAAAAAAGTACTGTATTATGCAGGCAGGCTGCAAAAAGCATTCTTAATTGCTGCTTTGTGATTTGCTATGGGATTTGTTCAAAATGTTTATTTTTTAAAAAAAAATCATCCTCTTGGCCTATTGTGACTACATATAGCTGTACATATATTGTGGTCTTACAATAAAACACAATATAACAAAGGCAGGTTTCCATTGTTCTCTAAGGGTTCCATCTTTTGTTCCAAACTCAGGACAAAATCCTGGAACAGAGGATGCCTTGTTCTGATCATGGAATATTGAAACAGTTGTACAAAATTAGTAACATTTAATATGCTCCTAGTAATCAATGCATTTTGAAAATATTTTTAGCCCGGCATCTTATAAAATGGTTTCATTTTAACAAGCAAAACAAATAATCAGGCTCCACAGGCAGGATGTTTTTGTAGCTTCTGAAAATTAATATTTGCATTTCTTTCTCCTTTCTTTTCTTTAAGCCATCCAGAGTCACTGTGTGTGTTGGGCGGCCATATAAATTTGTTAAATAAATACATACATACATACCATATATAAAAGGTAAAGGTTTCCCTTGACGTAAAGTCCAGTCGTATCCGACTCTAGGGGGCGGTGCTCATCTCCGTTTCAAAGCCTTGGAGCCGGCGTTGTCATAGACACTTCCGGGTCATGTGGCCAGCATGACTCACGGAACGCCGTTACCTTCCCGCCGAAGCGGTACCAATTAATCTACTCACATTTGCATGTTTTCGAACTGCTTGGTGTGCAGAAGCTGGGACGAGCAACGGGAGCTCACCCCGCCGCGCGGTTTCGAACCGCCGACCTTCCGATTGACAGCTCAGCGGTTTAACCCGCAGCGCCACCGCGTCCCTTACATACCATATATACTTGTGAATAAATTGAGAATTTCAGGTGCCAAAATGCACCCCAAAAATTGAGTTTGGCTTATCTGCGGATGGGCTTATCCATGAGTACATACAGTAATACTTTTTTAAAGTATCCGTATATCCCATAGATATGCTTAGATAAGCCCATCCACAGATAACCTGGCCCTTGAATTTTTAACCAAATACCATGAAAAAAGGATAGTCCATGGATGACCCACAGATAAGCTAATTGTGCAAATTAAAACATCCAAAAATTTCAAGAGTCAGGTTATCTGAGGGTGGCGCATTCTTCACAGCATTTTGGTTAAAAATTTGAGGGTCAGCTTCTCTATGGATAAGCTTATATACAAGTATACAGGTAGCCCTTGGTTAACAACCACTAATTCCAGACACCCAGATTGCAACCATGTGACTGCAGGGGTGCTGGGATAGCCGGAAGTTCAAGTACTGGTTGCAAGTACCACTCATTCTACACCGTCGTAACTTTGAAAGATGCCTAAGAAAGGTAATTCCCCCAAAGGCAGAATAATTAAGGTTTGCATGGATGATCCAAAAGCAGCCCCCCAGCTCTAGTAATGAAAAAGAAATTATGGAGGAAGTTTACGTGATGGAGTTCTGATGGAATACCTGAAAAGCAAGTACTGTATGTGATGAAGCTGTGAAATTGACTTGATAGAAAATCTAATTACGCAATGCAAATAACTAAAGTGGTGTGGAACAAGTGAGCTAAAATGATCCAGCAAGACTTGGCAAATATGTTCGAATTAGTAACAAACTAAAAGAATTGTCTTCTCAAGTTTCTGTGGTTGCTTAAACTGCTGGCAAAGCATATGATGTTGCTAAGAGAAATGAGTTTGATATTGGATTTGGCTAATGTACAGGACTGGAATAAAACAAATTGTTTGAGAATTAGAGGAATTAAGGACACTGAAGAAAAAAACGATTTTTATTGGGTATCTTATCTCAAAGCTTCATGACAAGTTACCAAATTTAAAACTTTCAGACACGATGTATAGAATGTGCCTGTAGAATATTTACACCTAGGTTCAATCAGATCAAAACCCAAGGGTTATAGTAAGATTTGTAAATTATTGGATGAAAGACGTAATTTTGTGAAAAGCCTGTAAACTAAAGGTGCCTAATTGGGATAGAGAAAAAATGCTTTTATTTCAAATATAAGTCCGACTACGTTGCAAAGAAAAAAAGCCTTCAAGTCTCTGATAAGGATATTATCAAAACACTGAATACCATATAAATAAGGATTCCCTTTCAAATTAGTTTTATTTCAACCATAAGAGACTATTTCTATACTACAAGAGATTAACAGAGTCTTAACTAACCTAATGAAGATCTAATAGAGAAAAAAACATAGATGTGTAAAGAACTGATATAACTTTATAAGAGTATATGATAAAAGGATCATCTGCGATTTGCAAATTAGCAGATGGTTGATTGTTATAAAATGAATAATAAATTAGTATTTAAAAGATTGCAGAATTTGATGCAACTGCATGAGGTTATTGACTTTATTTATTTATTTATTTATTTAATTTGTATCACTGCCCATCTCCCCCCAAAGGAGGGACTCTGGGAACTTTAGGAAATTATCCCAAAGGAGGGACTCTGAGACTTTAGGAAATTATATATCCATCAACAAAAGGCTTAACATATTATTCAGGTAGGTATTGGTCTAATTCAATAAGAGATTATTTTCTGGGCTTCAGAAATACTGAATGCATCAATAAATATTTCAGATTGTGCTCCAGTGATTTTCGGGTTTAGTTTGGATGAAGACAGCCCATTCTCTCAGTTTTGGTGTTTTAATTCCAGATTGCTATATAATTTGCAAGTGAAAAATCATCAAGCACACAACTTTAAAACTTTTCAAAGAGAAAAGCGTTGGGAACAAACAGTAGTAAGAGGTGAATTTATAAATCAAATGAGCAGGACCAAAAAGAAATCTACACAGATGAAGAATGGATTGTATTTGGAAATTAAGAATTTATGGATAAAGGATAATAAAGCAGGATAGTGTGTGTGTGTGTGTATACAGTATGTGTGTGTGTGTGTATATATATATATATATATATGTATGTATACACACACACACACTCATACAGACACATATACATACATACTTCACATTTTAGAAATCAACAAAATATCACAAATTTTTATTTTTAAGCAAAAATATTACTAATTTGATAAGAATTCAAAGATTATATATAGATATAATATAATCTTTTACTTTTTAAATCTTATTTGTCAATAAAGCAAAAAAGGCAATAAACGATATTAAAGGTTGTGTCATTATTAACACTACAAATACTAGTTGCCGTCTCTCAGTCCTTGGAATTAAAAGCCTTCAATAATTAAAAGGATAAAAATAGGAGAAATAATTATGTGTTTGTAGATGATGTATTACAAATTCTAGCAATTTAACTAAATACATTAGCTACCTTAATGGGTATCTAAATAAATTGTATTTTCACAAGTTTAATGTTCTTTCATGCCTCTCATAAAAATACAATGATAGGCAGCTAATATTCTAAATATACTGGTGAAATACAAAGTCAGTCAAAGTAGGCAATTTAAAAACACCTATTGTATTTATTTCAGTAGGATAAGTCTACTTCCAGTAGAACTCTGTAATAAACTCAGTAATTAAATTTGTGGCAGGGATCCAGCTGTTTTTCTAAGCTGTGGCCTAAACTTAGCTGAATGGCTTGCTGGGTCTATATTTCAAAATGTTGTTGGTGGGGGCAGCATAAAAAGTCACTTTAACATTTATTTATTTATTTATTTACGTACGTACGTATGTACTTACTTACTTACTTACTATCTCACCTTTATTATTTTTATAAATAACTCAAGGTGGGGAATATACCTAATACTCCTTCCTCCTCCTATTTTCCCCACAACAACAACCCTGTGATGTGAGTTGGGCTGAGAGACAGTGACTGGCCCAAGGTCACCCAGCCGGCTTCGTTTAAAATTAAATGTAGTTAATTTAATGAATCTTCTTTAATGAAACTTAAATTTAAACCGCATATCTTATTTGAAATAAGTACTAATTTAAAGTTACCAAGAAAATATTTTGTTACTTACAATATCTTCTATTATTTCTTTAACTGCTGCTACAACTAAAATAAATAAGAGAGGAACCAAAGTTGTATATCGTCCTGTTGGAGAAACATCTGGAATTTGCTAAAGAATAAGAAAAAGAAAAATTGATTTTAATATTAATAGCACTGATTATGTGAAAATATATTCAATCAAAATGGAATATCAGCAGAATTCTTTAAATGCTTTAAATTCTTTAAATTTCTCAAATAGGTAACAAAGTTTGAATGAAGAAGCAAAATGGGAAACCTTAGGATTCCACTATTCTTTCCTCTAACTTTCCATTATTTAAAAGTTCTTTCTTCTTATCCCATCATTACTTTTAGACTTCTTCCTGATATGATGATATGTACAACTTGTATATACACATATATTACCCTAGTCATTCTTCATTCTTTATTTTATTGCTTTAATATATAAAAGAAAAAGAAAGAAAAGAAAGGAAAGGAAAAATACAGACAGAATGAAAAAAGATAACAACAAAAACATTAAACTTTGACCACATAGAATAATTGTAGTGAGTATAAGAGGATGGCCTTGAAGGACAGAGGGGAGCTCTGTTGCCAAGGCAATAATCAGATAAATGAAGGTTGAGTCCAGACCAAGAAAGTGGTTCACAGAAATGACTCAGACATCCCCCCCTCCCCAATTCACATGAAGATAAAAGAGGGAGGGAGGAAGGGAAGCACATTCTGACTTGCAAGATTCTGTTACTATGGTGGTTTATTAAAAGTAGCTTTAGGTCTACACAGTATCTGTTTCTCAGTCTGGTCTACCTCACAGGGCTGAGAAACTTCTTGCAAGTTTCAAGTTATTGTTGTCCGACCAATGTGTGGCTAAATGTTTCCTTTGTTATCTGTAAAATACACTGTACTCTAACCATTTCTATTTTATAATTATTAGTTTTGTTATAATTTTTATTTGCCATTTCAGAATTATCTTCTTTTTAAAATTGGTCAATTATCATAATAAAGCTTAATTAATTGATGTTTATTGAGTATTGATTTCCCATGGACGTCTATGGTGTCCAGTAAACATGAAAAAGAATCTTTTGCTGAACTAGTGTCTTCTTAATAAGAAACATACTTGATATTATTTAAGTCTCTTAACCACTGAATTTTCAATATGGGATATTCCAATACTTTATTCCAGAGTTCTTGCAAATAACTATTATCTACCCCAGTTCTACTTATTAACTGTTTATTAAAAACAATGCATATTTATAATAATCCCAAAATACATTCCAATACTGATAGTAATATGGGAATTTTAGGCACTGCTAATTCATCTGGACCAAACTGTGAACTCAAGAGAAGTTTAATTGAATAGACTGCCAGTTTACCATTTCAGGTAATCCAAATTCCTTTAATCACAACTCAAATGGTTTAAAAATTTGATTGGCAATAAGCCTATATAAAATATTGATACTGCTACTTGCCCATGACTTTAAAAATAATTACCTGCAATTTTGGAACTGGGATTATCCCAGAATGTAAATTTGAAAAGTAATGTGAAAATGTGTTATACTTCATCCCATCATCCTCCAAATGTGTCTTACAGCCTTTAATGCAGGAAATACATTAAGTATCTAGCAGTATAGAGTTAGAACAGAAGAAAAGCCCCTGACATGATATCAAAGGAGTTATATAACAACTTTCTAACTGAGCCCATAGCGGTTGTTTTACTTGATATATTATGTTCTATAAAAACACTGAAATCAAAATATACGCCCAATGACAAAGTTCAGTCAGGAGAGGTAAACTCATATGATAGCTACAGTTTAGATAAGAAAAACTAGGAGTTGGTCTTTCCTATAAAAATGTTTACATTATAGCCATCCTTTATTGTATCTATCCATATACATGGAAAAGTACAACTGGTAAAACAACTTTCAGTTTAAAATTTAGTGCAGCAATATATGTTTCAGAAAATAGTTTACACTCTTCAAAAATGGTTTGGAAGAAGTGCTTTGGGCTTCACATGACTGCAGCATCTCTTTGTTAATCATTAAAATGGTGTGACTTTTTTTCAGATTTTTGAGTGAGCCTGAAAAAAAAAAGATGCTTTAAAGGAATTAACTCATTAAAATTAAATGCAACTGTTCAAGCATTTTTTCTCAGGTTCATGCTGAAACCCAGGAAATGTCAGGCTAATTTAATTAATAGTGGATAGGTACTATGCTTCTGCAGGATCCAAAGTACTTCTTAGGAATCTTTTCATAAGTAAAGCTAGAAAATATAGCTACGTTTAGGAAAAAAAGACATCTCCCTAGTTTAAAATTTAACTCCCTAGGAAGCTCCAATATTTTATCTGAACTTGGACATCACATAATTCAAACTTGTAACAATTTAGGACATTACAAATCATTTTGTGATGTCTAACAATTAAATGTTATAGGGTGGGGTGGGGGGAGGGAGGGAGGGAGCAGAGCACTTGTACACATTCTTACCTGAAGCAATGCAATGAAAAGAAAAAAGGCATTAGCAGCTCTCCTGAACTGGGAATAGAGGAACCTTGGTAGGAATGTGATAACGTTGTATTTTGCAGTGCTAAGAGACAGAAATTAAAAGAACATAAGAGAAAGAGATAAAAATATGTAATATTTGTAATCAGAACTCAGCACTGTATACAGAGAGTATTTTAAGGGTTAATTCAATATTTATATGCCTAAATACTTATAACTTCTAAGAGACTCAGAAACAAAATTGTAGAATTGCCAGTAAATATTAAGTATTCATTTTTGTTTCCTACTGTTCTGCAGTTTCACTTTTCTGGGCCACAGTTCAAAATATAAGAGGAGTACAACTGGGCTGCAAAAATCCATGAGACTACCATAGGACAGCAAACAGATAATGAAAACAATAGAAAAAAAAGCTCTTTTGATTTGCCCTAAAAATATGTAAGGATACCAAACTATTTCTCCAACTCTCGGAAACCTCTTACAAGTCAGAGATTATAACATTTAAAACACTGTAAAGATTTGTCAAATTATTTTTTTTACAAGCATTCACCCACAATAAAAACTCCTCCTTTTAATATGTTACAAATCCTACCAGATTTTTCCTAAAATCCAAACAGAATACTATTTCTATAAATTATGTAATAATAATCACAGTGTAGAATTGTAAATATTAACTTATAATAGATTAATGATATCCATGGGTGAGGTTTTGGGGCATAAATGACTACAGCAGCTTTGCGCTATAAGCGCCACTCTGTCAGTAAGTGCATAGTGATACAGCACACACACAGGTCAGAGCTTATGCTGCAATGGCGCAACAGTGCTTTGCTTATGAATCAAAATATATTAATTATACAAAAAGTTAGTTACAAATACCTGACATGATTGCTACAGAATTTAGAGAATTGTGGTTGATTGATAAATATAGTTCTCACTTCCTCTTGATCAGCTAATGAGGTCTTCTCTGAAACATCATCTGTCTTCTCATAACCTATAAAATATTAGAAACTTATTATGTATTCAATACGTACATTTAAATACTGTGTTTATTTAAATGGAAAAACTATTTTTAAACATAAGTAGTGAGAGATATAAAAAACAATGCTTTGTACATACTGTAGTACTGTTTGTATTGATAAAATTAATTCTTCTAATTCCTATTTAGGATGATTAGATTCTTTATCTTTCCCCACTCCATTACTGACATGTTAAGATAGCTTTTCCAGTTGCTAAAAGTATTTAAACTGAATATTTTGATTAGAAAGAAATTTCATTTTATGTACTTCCAATGTTTTTTATTTATTTTACAATATTTATAGTCTGTTCCAATCTTAGTATGCTCTGGCCAGTGTTTGTTAAAGTTTTATATGATGGAATCTTGCAACTCATAGAAGTTTACAGTAGTAAAACGCAACAAATAATGTGCAGTTAAAACCAAAAATAAATGCCAAGATAACTAAAATAATTAAAATGAAAACAGTGTCAATAATTTTAGTTACGGACAGCCACCAATATTAGTTCTCAAGTCTTGTAGAACACCTAAGTCACAACTGTTGAGCAAAAAGATGCCAGGAAGACTATTCCACAGGGTTGAGACCACCAAAGACAAACACTGCCCCTGAGCCATTAATCTCATCTGTTGTGAATCAGTGATATTCAACATTTTCAACTGCAATGACCATGCTGAATTGATTGGTTCTACCTGGAAAAGCAACACCCACCTACCTAGAAGCAATGCACTTAAAAGTTAAAACTAACACTTCGGATGTACTCAGGAATCTGCTGAGAGCCTGTATAGTTGTCACATGGCTATACTGTAACTGCTCTTGCCTGCCGGCACGTAGACAGTTGCATATTACACCAACTGTGGTTTCCAGGTAGCCTTCAAAGACAATCCCATGTAGATCACATTGCAACAGTCTATCTCAGGGTTTCCCAAACCAGGTTCCGTGGAACCCTAGGTGAGAAGTCACTAGGTGTTCCCTGGGAGATTACAATTTATTTAAAAAATTATTTCAAATTCTGGCAACTTCACATTAAAGAGTTAAGTTTCATCCTTTATTTTCAGTTTAAGAACACGGTCAATGCATATATACAGGCCTACCCATGAAACAAATACAATAGTTTTGTAACTTGTGGCCTATATTTGAGCCTGAATGTGCAGGGGTTCCCTGAGGGCTGAAAAATATTTTAAGGGTTCCTCCGAGGTCAAAAAGTTGAGAAAGCCTGGTCTATCTTGATGGTGATGAGACCTTGTGTTACTGTCACCAGGTCCTCTTGCTTCAGAAAAGAGCTACAGCTGGAGCACCAACCAAAGTTGGGTGAAGGCTTCCACATTTGTGGCCTCCACCTCTTTATCCAATAGTAGTCCTGAGTCTAGAACACTTGAGTCACAGTCCTGCCCCTTCAGGGGACAGTGCTATCCCATCCAAGGTTATAAATGGAGCAGAGAGAAAACCAGCTAGTGTAGCTGTTGGGAAAATAGAACTCTGTTTTGTTAGGATTAAACTTCAGCTTTGTTTTGTCTCATACAGGTTTGTCCAGCTTCCAAATACCAGGCCAAGACTTCAGCCTGGCCCAGGATGATGGTATAAAACTGAAAATCATCATCATACACAAAGTGAAGCCAAATGTATGGTCTCAAGAAGTTATCTGAGGCCTCCCAACAAGACCTCTTAGCATTGACGGGCCTTATATTCATGCTTCTGGTGCCCACACTGATGAATAACTAGGCATCCAGCCCAAAGTTCTGGTCTCTGGCCTCAGTTGTAAAGCTACAATCATTGTGCCTCCCAAAACCACTGACTACAAGGAACCCCCAAAACCATTGCCCTTGATCTATACTTTGTCCACTGCTTTCCCAGGACATGCAGCTGTTAGCCTGCCACCTGGTTTTTCTGCCCAGTTTGAGCATCATCATCTCTGGGTCACCTCTTATGAAAAGTTCATTCCAATCATCCAAAGTCTCCCTCTTTGGTCTGAGGCCTCCTTCCATTCTCCTTTCTCTTCTCTTTCACTCCAAACACAGGTTTTGGGGTCTTCACCACCACCCAGAACCATCATACACCTAATCTGCTTCCTGTAGGTCTGACTTTCCAGTTGAAACTATTCCTTCTCAATTTTCTTCCTCTCTGCAACCATCTTCTCCCTCCTCCATTCTCCAAATCTTTGATTCTTCAGCCATGGCTGAACTGTCAGCTTCCACTTTTCCTTTTCAATTCCAGTGATCTATCGCAGCACTCTGTGGTCTCATCCACTCTCTGCTCCCCAATCCCAATGTCATTCATTTTCTACTCTTCTTCAATGCATCTCTCCACCACTGTTGTAAGCCATTACCTAATTAACCACTTTCCTCAGCGCATGCTTGCCCAGCACCATTTTAAAACATTTATTATCCATTCATTCAAATTCATAGACTTATTCAGAAATTATTTTTACTGAGTCATCTATAACTATTTTATTACAATTCCGTAGAATATTGCAAGAAATGACAATTACATTGTAATTCTTTTTTTTAATTAAAGCTTTATTAAAATTTTTAAATATATAAAAACTACAAGAAATGAAATAAACTGCAAGAAAAAAAGAATTAAAAAGTGTGAAAATACACACACACAAAAACCCTACTACATACATACTGACTTCCAACTTTCAATAACAAAGATATAGATAACTCAATATCAATCTCTTACTCTAATTTAAACTGGAACAAACATTGCTTCTATAAAACATTTCCATTCTTAATATAACATTTCTCTAAAACAAACTATTTTTCCCTCCAGATGAATATATAAAAGAAACATTTTTATAACATAATTTTCCCCCATAGACTGATAACTGAATATTCATTTGATAATGAATTGATAATCAAATATTCATATTCATTACAATTTTACTCCTAACTAAAGCATTTATATAGTTAAACATTATATCTCCACCATTACATATTTAAACAATAACCTTATTAATATCCTTTTACCCAAAATTAATTCATTGTCCCCCCCAAAAAACATATGTCTAAATCTTTAAGAGACCGTCCTAATAAAAACAATAAAACAGTTAACCCACTTCAAAATGAATTAAGGAATTTACATATCTCAGTGTTACACACAGGGCTTTCTCCTTGCAAAGTCCAACTCATCTTCAAAGTCCTTCCATCCCTTGAGGCTTACTTAAACCTTGTCTTTGGTCTTGATATTCCAAGAATGCAGCCATTTCCATTCCCTTTACACCTAAAGCTTTTACTTCTTCAAAATTGACATTCCAGAGGCAAATCATCTTCCCTTCACTTTTTGGCTTTGGGACATTACTCCTCATTTTCTTCTTTGAAAGGCACATTATTCTCACAATAACTTTCACCCTAGTCATTTTCCTTCTTTTCAGTTTGTTGGTAGCCTTTAGTTTCCCCAAGTTCTAAAAGGTGCTCCAGAGTATGAGTAACCTTAAGGTAAAACTCCTTAAAGATATCTTTAAAACCTTCCATATCCACCACAGAACATTATGGCCTCAGGATATTAGGCAAAAAGCTGTGTTGATTAGACATGAAAATGAAGGTGAGAGAGTGAGAAGAAACAAAGCCGTTCTCACTCAGCAAAAGCAGATCAAAGCTCAGATCCGCAAATTCAATTTAATTCTTTTGCAGTCCTTCAAACTTTGAAAAGATAACAGTAAACAAGCAAAAGTCTTTAAATCCAACAATACAATTTAAAAAGAAGAGAAAGAAAATATATTAAAAAAAGCCAAATTAACAAATAAATAACTTCCAAAAGTAATGAAAATCACCAAGAGGTTCCGCATTTCTTTGTTGCAAAAAGCCTCTCCTTAATAACAAATAAAAAGAAAAAAAATGTGTTTTAGAATTGGGGTGGGCAGCTTTTGAGTCCGTTTGAGGCTTCAGCATGGCTCAGGAAAAGATGGCATCCCCGCCTCCTGGCTGCTAGCTGACCAGTCAATTGCGAAAGGCTACTTTGCGGTCTTCTGGCCGTGTCCAGCTGTCTGGAGAACAGATGGGGTGATTTCTGGGGTTCTTCTTAATCTGGAGAACACTTCTGGGCTATAAGGAGACCTGCCTGAGCCCCAAAAAAGGTCCCGCTGCCCAGTCTACTGCTGGGATCACGGACACGTGTCTCAAGTTGTCAGTCCCCCACCAGAAGTCAGAATTCAATTACACTGTAATTCTTAAAGCTAATTACAACCTTTAGTTGTAAGTATATTTTATTATTCATTATACTTAAAATTTATTTTTTAAAAATAAAAGATTTTCCAAAGCAGTATTTTTTTAAAAAAAAATACTATCCCATATAACAGTGTACGTATGTATTATTTCATTTCTACAACTAATATGTCCCTCTATTTCTTGAGAAATTTACAGTATAAGATTAAAAACAAAAATCAATACAGTTACAGGTAGACCTTGCTCACCGACTGGCTCATGCAGTGATCGTTCAAAGTTACAATGGTGCTGAAAAAATTACTTTGCAACCAAGGCGTGCATTTATAATCTTTGCAGCATCTCTCTATCCTGGCCATGTGTTCACCACTACAGTCAGTGAGTACACATTGTCCTTTGCTTGACCCGTTTTTTTCTCTCCCACCTCAGAGAGAGAGATTGCTTAAACAAGCAATTTCTTCCTGAGCTGCTCTTCTCTGCAGCATAGCGCTTTCCCAAAAGGCGCTAACTGCAAATTAAGCAGCTCAGTTCTGTGACCTTAATTAGCTAGCTCTCACAGCTGCTGCCTGTAACTGACAAAACTTTAACTTTGGCTTTTGTTTGCCTCCTAAAAGGCTAGGAGCTGCCAGTGAGCTAAGCAAACAGTCTGTGTTAGCACATTCCTTTCGATGTGTATTCCCCATTCGGTGCCTTACTCTAATCCCTTCCTCTCTAAGGAATGTAAATACAAACATTAACTGCCTTCTTGCTAATTATCCCAGCATCAGGGTGAGCATTCCAAAGGCTGGGGGAGTGGGGAAAAAGGAAATCTGAAGTAAAATTGGAAGCACAGTAACCTGATTTTCCACTTAACTGTCACTTAGCACAGTTGCAAGTCCCAATTGTGGTTGCTAAATGAGGACTACCTGTGCATGCAGTCCTTCTTTAGTGACTGTCGCATTTAGCAACTGTTCAGTTATGACAGTGATAAAAAAGTAACTTTATGACCAATCCTCGCATTTATGATCTTTGCAGGTCTGTAAAGCAAAGGAAAGTTGAAGTAAGATCATAAGCACATTTGCAGTTTCACTTAGCTACCCTTCTATTTAACAGCCAAGTTGCAGGTCCCAATTTTGGTAGCTAAATGAGGACTACCTGTATAAGTTGACAATCAACCTGACACACCACTATATAGGGGGAGCATGACCTTCCTGGGCCCTAAGGAGAATGCAAGAAGTCTCAAATCCAGGGTCCCTGAAGATGACTCTCCTTGAATAGCAGGACCCTTAGCAAGCCCTCTCATCCAGATCTTTCTGGAGTAGATTCCAGATGCAAAAAGTAGTCACTTAGCCATGTAAGGTTTAAAAGATTACACCCAGCACCATGAATTACACCTGGTAGCTAACTAGAATCCTGTAAAGTTGTTACATGGATGAAACTTGGTGTCCCCATAACCACCCAAGCTGATGCTTACTGCAACAGCTGAAGCTTCCAGTTGGCTTTCAAGGACAGAAAAATGTACTCTGGATTGCAATAAACCAGCAAAGACATGAGAAGGGCATTGTTAGGATTTTTCTTAATATGGTACGGAACACCAACACAATGACTGCATTTGTTTTTCCCACGAAAAACTGTTTTATTGTACAAAACTAAATTCCTATTCCTTACTTCTAAACCTAATGCTAATTCTATGCTTGTTTCTATTTTTCTACCTATCTCATTCTACTGTCTTCCTGTCATGCGCTGCCTACCTCTGAATAACGTTCAGACACTGGGTTGCAAAGCAGGCTCTGGTTTATTTCAGGATAGGTACAACGTTGTTAGAAAAAAGCTGAGAGTGACAGGAGCGCGCCGGTGCGGGGTTTAAATACCCCGCGCCGGTCAGCGCCCCCTCGCTCTTGATCACGTCACCCCCCTTTGTCCCATGTGTTGCCCTGCCATTGGTTGAGGGTTTCCAGGATCGCCCATCCTCCGGTTTTCAATCTTCTGCTGATTGCTTTCAGCTGGGCGATCCCCGTTGCAATTGCCGCTGATGGCTTGGGTGGCTCCGTGATCCGTTTATCTATTGTCTATTAGCCGTTAGTCGTTGTGGGTTGATGGCTACTTAACTTGTCCCCCTTCACCTGTTTCCTTGTCATTGTCATGAGTGCCATTGCGCTGATGACTTTAGCTCAACGGCACTCATGACATACTGCCCCCTTTCCGAATAGTGTTCTCCCCCGGGTTTCTGGGTTTTCCCCTTAGAGCTGTCAAAACGCCACATTGTTTTTTCTTTTTTTTTTTTTTTTTTTTTTTTTTTTTTTTTCAAAAGTTCCCGCCGGAGTAGTTGTCGCCCCTCCCTTTGCTCTTCCCTCTACCACGTGCCTTCCCAGGGTGTGTCCATGGTGCGCATGCTCGGGTTCTGACCTGGCGTGCGCATGCTCCAACCACACCCTGTTTGTTTGGCTCAGTTCGGCGAGGCGAGAGGCGTGGCTGGTCGGGTGCTGCTCAGCTCCAGGTAGGGCCCTTTTTTGCTTATTTGGAGTGCGTCGCCTTTGTTGTGTCTCCTGGGCGTTGCCCCCAGGTTGCCCTGTTGACTTGCTTGCCACTCCCCCGCGGCCAGGGGGCGGGGGGAGGGTGCTGGCGATCGTTTGTCACCACCCCGTGGGCCCGGGGCGGGGGGAGTGAGTCCCGGGGGGGGGAAGGTCCACCCAAGTCGCGGGCTTGGGGGGGGCCCTTTCCCTTGGGGCACGGGAGGCGGGGGGAGGCCTGCGGGGGGGGGGGTTGGTTTTGCTGACCTTGATTGCGGTTTGTCGGGGTATGCCCGGTGAAATGCTCTGGTCAGGTCAGGCGCGTTAACGTTGTGCGCCGCCACCCATTCCGGGTGGGGGAAATGTTTCCACCTGACCAGATAGTGTAGAGTTCCTCGTTGCTTACGGGAGTCGAGGATGTCCCTGATCTCGAAGTGGTGTTGCCCGTCGATCATTAGCGGTGCGGGCTGTGGCATGCTTGGGTGCCATCGGGAGGAGGTCGCCGGTTTTAGGAGGCTGGTATGGAACACCGGGTGGAGTCTCCGGAGGTTGTGTGGCAGGTCCAGGCGTATTGCTACCGGGTTCACTATTTGCGTGACTCGGAACGGCCCGATGTACTTAGGCCCCAGTTTTTTCGAGGGTTGGGTTGACTTTAGGAACTTGGTGGAGAGATAGGCCATATCCCCCGCCTGGAACGTCGGTTGTTGTCGCCGGTGCTTGTCGGCCTGCTCTTTGTAAGCAGCCTGTGCCTCCTTCAGCGCCGCCGTGATTACCGGCCATGCTTCCGCGATCTTCCGTCCCCAGTCGCTGGCGTCCACCTGGGGTTCCGGGGGTTGAGGTAGCTCCGGTATGGGGACGAAGTCGCGCCCCGAGACTACTTCGAACGGGGTTTTTCCCGTGCTCGTGTGGACGGCGTTGTTGTATGCGACTTCGGCGAACGGGAGCAGTTCAGCCCAGTCGTCCTGGTGGTAGTTCGTATAGGATCGTATAAATTGCTCTAAGGTGGCATTAAGAACCTCAGTGGCTCCGTCCGTCTGCGGATGCCAAGCCGTAGACAGGGCCTGTTGGGTCCCCGTCAGCTTCAAGAAGGCCCGCCAGAATTTGGAGGTGAACTGTGTGCCCCTGTCGGTCACCACACGTGCGGGACATCCGTGTAGCCTGTACACGTGGATGAGGAAGAGTTTGGCTAGTTGTTGTGAGGATGGGACTGACGTGCAGGGGATGAAGTGGGCCTGCTTTGAGAAGTAGTCCTTCACCACCCAAATGGCCGTTTTCTTCTGGCTGGGTGGGAGGTCCACTATAAAATCCATAGAGATTTCCTCCCATGGGCGGGAGGGTTCTGCCACCCGTTGCAATAGCCCCGCGGGTTTGCCTGGTGCCCGTTTGGCCCTAGCGCACGTTGGGCAGGACGCCACGTAGGTTTTTACGTCTCGCCTGAGCGCGGGCCACCAGAATTGCCGCCGTGTTAGGTGTAGGGTCTTGAGGAACCCAAAGTGTCCCGCTTGCTTGGCGTCGTGTGACCTATGCAAGATCGCCTGGCGTTGCGAGTCCGGGACGTAGATTCTGCCTTCCCCCCATGCTAGGTCTTGCGCCATCGTTACCTTGTCGGGGTTTGCCAGGAACCAGGGGTCGGTTTTGAGGGCGGCGGCGAGGTCCGTGCGCATTCCCCCTGGTAGTTGCGGTTGCCTTCTTTCCGTCGCCGGTTGTCCCGCCGTCGGCTGCGCCGTAGCGTCGAGCTGCCTCCGTGCGCCGCTTCGGGTGGTCACGGCCATCCCCAGTTGCGAGGCGGATAGGACCGTCCCAATGGTGTCTGGGGCGGGCTCTTCGTCTTGGGGCAGCCGGGAGAGGGCGTCGGCCAGGAAGTTCTTCTTGCCCGGCATGAACTTCAACTGGAAATCAAAGCGGCTGAAGAATTGTGCCCATCGGACCTGTTTTGGGCTAAGGCGTCTAGGCGTTCGTAGGGCCTCGAGGTTCCGGTGGTCCGTCCAGACCTCGAATGGTTGGGTGGCTCCCTCGAGTAGGTGACGCCATGTTTCTAGTGCCGATTTCACCGCAAAGGCTTCTTTCTCCCAGACGTGCCATCGCCTCTCTGTCTCGGAGAACTTCCTTGACAGGTAGGCGCATGGTTTCAGGAGCCCCGTGGAGTCTTTTTGTAGCAGGATGGCTCCCAGGGAGAAGTCTGAGGCGTCGGCTTGGACCACGAACGGCCGTTCTGGGTCCGGGTGCGCGAGGATTGGCTCCGTCGTGAACAGCGCTTTCAGCTTGTCGAATGCGGTCTGGCACGCGGGAGTCCAATTCAGCACTGTGCCTGGGTTCTTGGCGCGTCTGGTGTCCCCCACCCCTTTGGTTTTGAGGAGGTCCGTTAAGGGGAGGGCTATCTCAGCGAACCCCCGGGCGAAGGACCTGTAGAAATTCGCGAATCCCAGGAAGCTCTGTAGTTGCCGTCTGTTGCGGGGCCGCTCCCAGTTTAGTACCGCTTCGACTTTTGCGGGGTCCATTTCGATGCCGTCCCCGGAGATTCGATACCCCAAATAGTCCAGGCGCTCTTTGTGAAACTCGCACTTTGTGGGCTTTGCATAGAGCTGCGCCCTTCTGAGCTTGTCGAGGACTTGCCTGACTAAGGTTACGTGTTCCTCGTATGTTTTTGTGTAAATAAGGACGTCGTCGATGTAGACCAGGACCCCTTTAAACAGATGTTCATGCAGTACCTCATTGATGAGCTGCATGAACACCCCAGGGGCCCCCGCGAGTCCGAAGGGCAGTACCTTGTACTGGAAAGCGCCTAGGGGGCAGTTGAACGCCGTCTTCCATTCGTCCCCCTCCCTGATTCGGATGCGATAGTACGCCTCGCGCAGGTCCAATTTGGAAAAGACTTTGCCCGTGGACAGGTGGGCGAGCATGTCCTTCACCAGGGGTAAGGGGTATTTGTTGGACAGGGAAGCCGCGTTTAGGCCCCGGTAGTCGGTACAGAGCCGTAGGGTCCCGTCTTTCTTCTCCCGGAATAAGACGGGGGCTCCGACCGGTGAGCATGCTGGCTCTATAAATCCCCTGTCTAGGTTTTTATCGATGAACTCCCGGAGGGTTGCCATCTCCTTCGGGGTCATCGAATAGATCTTTGGTCTAGGTAGGGGGACGTCGGGCAGTAGGTCGATTCGGCAATCCGTCTTGCGGTGGGGGGGTAGTTGGTCTGCCTCTGCTTCTCCGAAGACCTCGGAGAAGTCGGCGTATTGTTCCGGTAGGTCTGCAGTGGTAGCGGCGTTGTCTTGTGTGGTCGCCTCCGCTCGTCCTACCGTGGGGTTGCTTTTGCCAGCTGGTACTGGTGCTCGATACTCGCCGTCGCCGAATGTGAAGGTGCGGGTCGCCCAGTTGATCCGCGGGTTGTTTTTCGCGAGCCATGGCATCCCCAGGACTGCAATGGGCCGTCCGATGGGCGTGACTACGAACGACGTGCGCTCGGTGTGAGTGCCCATTTGCAGGGTGACCGGCTCGGTTTGTAGCGTGGCTGGTTTCCCCCCCGCTGTGGAGCCGTCCAGCTGGTGGAATGCTAGCGGCGTGGGGAGGGGGAAGCAGCGGAGTTCGAGTTTGGCGACTAGGTCGGGGTGGATAAGGTTTTTTGAGCACCCCGAGTCCACTAGTGCCGCGGCCGTGGTGGCTCCGTTGCCGGCAGAGAGTTGAATTGCTGCCAATATTACGGAGCTTTTGTCGTTTCGTTGAGGTGGTTCGCGTTGCTGTCCCGCCGCCTGCCTCGCCACGCGTTTCAGGGCAAGCGGGGAGCATTTCCCGCCGGCTGGTCGGGGTCGGTATTGTCCTCTTCTCCCCAGTAAGCGTCCCAGCCATCTTCCGGTGTCGCTGTGGCCACGGTCATTCGGCGGTGAGGGGGCGGCCCCGGGTTGGGTGGTTTGGGGCTAATTTTCGGGGCGGGCTTGGGCGCGCTGGTCGGCAGTCGGTTGGCGAAGCAGTCCGCCGTCTTGTGCCCTAATTTGCCGCACCTCCCGCAGGGCTCCCGGTTGAACTTCATTTTTGGGTATATGGGGCCGGCCATCCCCCCGTGTGGTGCGGGTACCTTTTTCCCGACATAGTTTGTGTCTTCCGTGGTTGTCATAAGGAAGGTGCGGTGCGCGTGTTCGGCTTTCCCCGCGAGGTGGATCCACCCGTGTAACGTTTCTGGGTCGTCGCGGTAGAGGGCCCATTGGAGAACGTCGCGGTTGAGCCCCTTTTTGAAGATTTCTAGCAGGGTGGTCTCAGACCAGTCGCAGACCTTTCCCGCGAGGGCTTTGAACTCCAGGGCGTAGTCAGGGACCGTGCGTGTGCCCTGTTTAAGTCTCTGGAGTGCGCTTTTCGCCCGTACTTTAGCTAGGGGGTCTTCGAAATAGTTTTTCATCTCGTTGATGAAAGCAGGGAAGGTGGCGAGGGCGGGGGAGCTGGACTCGTACAGTTGGACGTACCAGTCCGCCGCCCTGTCTTGGAGTTTGATCGCCACGGCGGCGATCTTGTCGGCCTCGGAGTCATAGGAGTGTCCGTGCCTCCCCATGAACTCCCTAGCGTTGGTCACAAAAAACGAGAGTTTTGTGGGGGTCCCATCGAAGAAGATGGGGAAGTCCTTTGGGGCCCGGGCGTTTTGTGCGGCCCCGCCTCTCGCTTCTCGGGGTGTGGTGTCGGCCGCCTGTGCCGTCTGCTGGCCCTCCGCTGGCCCGTGTGGGTTCGATGCTTCGCTCGGGGTGTGGGCTTGTGCGGGGACGTCGTTGGGTGGCGCGGGGGGCATAAGCGCCTGGAGCATGGTCCGGAGTTCCGTCAGCTGAGCCCGCATGGCCGCGAGTTCAGCTCGTGCCTCCTCGTCCACAGCCCGCGCCGCCGCTGGGGCCGGTTCCGTTGGCGCGTCCTCGGGGGTGGGTTGCCGGCGGGGTTCATCGTCCCTCTGCCGCGGGTCCGCTTCCTCCGCCGTCTGATGGGTGTCTCCGTCGTCCTCCTCCGTGTCGAGCGCCGTGGGGCTGTCGCTCCACGCCCGTTGCTGGGGTGCGATGTGGGGCGCGGGGTCCTCCGCTGGTTTCGGAAGTCGTGCTGCTCCCTCCCGCGGTCGGGTTGCCTCCGTCGCCATCTCCCCTTGGGGTTGGAGCTGAGGCTCGGGTCGGGTTGGGTGGGCGTCCATGGCTCCGGGAGTCCGCGGTGCCTCTGGCCTCGGTCGGTCCTCCTCTGCCTCTTGCCGCGCGGCTCGCCCTCCTTGCCCGCGCCGTTCCGGCCTCATCTTGCTGGTCTTCTCGCCGTCTACTCCTCCCGCGGCTCGTTGTCGTCCGGTGGGGCTCGGCGAGGCTGAGTTTATGACTCTCAGCTTTATGTCATGCGCTGCCTACCTCTGAATAACGTTCAGACACTGGGTTGCAAAGCAGGCTCTGGTTTATTTCAGGATAGGTACAACGTTGTTAGAAAAAAGCTGAGAGTGACAGGAGCGCGCCGGTGCGGGGTTTAAATACCCCGCGCCGGTCAGCGCCCCCTCGCTCTTGATCACGTCACCCCCCTTTGTCCCATGTGTTGCCCTGCCATTGGTTGAGGGTTTCCAGGATCGCCCATCCTCCGGTTTTCAATCTTCTGCTGATTGCTTTCAGCTGGGCGATCCCCGTTGCAATTGCCGCTGATGGCTTGGGTGGCTCCGTGATCCGTTTATCTATTGTCTATTAGCCGTTAGTCGTTGTGGGTTGATGGCTACTTAACTTGTCCCCCTTCACCTGTTTCCTTGTCATTGTCATGAGTGCCATTGCGCTGATGACTTTAGCTCAACGGCACTCATGACACTTCCTATTACTATAAATTTACAACTATTTCTATTCTAATCTACAAATTGCCATCTCTATGTCTATGTTTCTCTCTCCATGTTTGGTAGCACTATGTTTTCCTTTCTTAACTACTTCTTAGCTCTTTAAATATTCTCCTATCCCCCAGGTCTTGTTGCCAATCTCAGTCCATCTGCATGTGAAAACACTTTTCACTCCTCTATAGACTTGCAAGAAGATCAAACCAGTCCATACTCCAGGAAATCAAGCCAGACTGCTCATTTGAGGGAATGATATTAAAGGCAAAACTGAAATACTTTGGCCACATAATGAGAAGACAGGACACCCTGGCGAAGATGCTGATGCTAGGGAGAGTGGAAGGCAAAAGGAAGAGGGGCCGACCAAGGGCAAGGTGGATGGATGATATTCTAGAGGTGATGGATTCATCCCTGGGGGAGCTGGGGGTGTTGACGACTGACAGGAAGCTCTGGCATGGGCTGGTCCATGAAGTCACAAAGAGTCGGAAGCGACTAAACGAATAAACAACATAGACTTGCAAATGGAAACTCTCCCCCACAGCTCTGTTGCTGGAGCTGGTTTTTGGAGCTCTGCACTTGGGCTTCTGCACATGATGGGCTTGCTTGGGTTTGCAGGCTTTGGGTGGGCTCTTTCCCTCCCCCATCTCACAACTCTGTCTCTGAGCGGTCTTGCAGCTCCAAGAATTGAAGTTTTCTCTTGTTGTCTGAAGACTGCTGCTGAGGTGCTTGCCTTTGGGTTGGAGGTTTCTCTTTCCTGCGTCTCTGCTGCCTTCCTAGGTTGACTCCTTTCTTGACACACCCACACACACGCTTGTTTTGGGCTGAAACAAACTCTCCAATTAAGGAGAGGGTGGGGCTGTTTAACCCTCCTTCCCAGGTAGCACCAAAACTCTGGATCCTAGGAGGAAAAAATGCCTACTCAATTTGGGTAAGTTCATTCTTCACAGGCATGGATCTCTTGAGTAAAGTTTCCTGATCCAGCAAAGCTGTAACTACCACACAAGATATAATTGTGGTGGCAGGAAACATGAGTCCAGAAAGAAGACTCCGAAGTGCAGGGTAGCTGCATCTGGGAGAATGCTACTCCATTCAGAGTCAAAGAAAGGCTATCCATCCGCTTCTGAATCCACGGCCACTCTGTCTTGGTACGATTCAGTTTAACCTGTTTTTCCTCATCCAAACTTAACAGCCTCCAGGCACTGGGTCAGGACCTCTACTATATCTCCTATCCAGCTCAGAATGCAGATATAGTGGGTATCGTCAGTATATTGATGACATCTTACTCCATGCCAGCAAATGACCCTCTCCCAGTGACTTCATGTAGAGGTTAAACAGCAGGGGAAGACTGAACTCTGCAGCAACTTATAATAAGAGTTGTTCTCTGATAATTAAAAAAAATTATAATGTCACATCAATAAAAGATCACAGAGTTGCACCTATGCTTCTGCTCTCCCCTCAACCTGCATTTGTGCATCCCAGTATGCATTGAGTAGAGGGCAGGCTGCAAACGCTCTGCTCTGAGTTGCAGGACCAAATGGGAAGAGGGAGGGTCTTAGAATTGGACATAGAGATGCACTGGGGAATTTTTTTTCCTCTATAGATCCAGTCTGATGCAGTCCATTCTCAAAACGTGATCTTCCTTTTGCCAGCTTCTCCTCCCACAACAAATTTGGATAAGTTGTTGTCAAGAGAATGATCCTCTTTGCAAACTGGCATTCATTCACCCATCCAGTACTTAAGACTGAAAACATCTCACTTAATAAGTAACTTACACTGAACCCAATGAACCTATTGATGCATTACAGTATTACAGGTCAAAGCTTTATTTTAATTAATTTCCTAGTTTTAGTCTCTGGAGCACCGGGCATCTAAGATCAGGAGGATGCCTAAGAGGCCACATGTTCTAATATATCACCTTCTGAATTTCAGAGATCAACATCTTTTATTACTGTTACAGGTTTAGGAGACATGAGAGAAGTTCTTTCCTGAATTGCCTCTTACAATACAGAATGCACTACAGTACTGTACAGGATGGATCCATCTAAGTAATGATAAGATGCTTTTTACAGGGCAGTTAATTTTCACCCACTCCAGGAAGTACACTGTTTTTGAGTAGATTCTGACTTGTTCTGAGATTTTTTTAAAAAAAAGTTTTAATCATCTTGAAAGGTGATGTTAGGATTAAAATTATTTTTATTAAAAAGCAAACAAGGCTTTACAAAACTTAAAATAGTTTGGGATCAAGCTATTATACCTGCAATGTACAATAACAACACATATTTTAAATCCAAATCCTATTGAGCTTTACTGTGGATCAGGATAAAGATGCCTACTATCTCTATTGTTGTTCATTACAGCTATGCAAGCCTAGGCTCAACAATTAAGATAGAATAGGTATATTACAGGAGTCAATAGAGGGGTGGAGAAATATTAATTTGATATGCTGGCAATGTTTTACTCAGGTTGTCAGATCTACTTAAAACATGTGAAGCATTAAAAGAGGAACTGATAGATTTTGAAGAAGCCTTAGGCCTACATATTAATCTGCAGAAATTAGAATATTCTAATATTTTGACAGAGAAAGAAGCAAAAAAAATTAAGAGAAAGACTGGATATTATTTTGTATAATAAGCAGATGTGATATCTGTGTATTAAGATTACAAGCAATCAGAATGAACTGTTTCATGTTAATTATACTCCATTGTGGACAGATACTTTGCCAAATGGTAAAAAATACATCTGAATTAGAGTGATAGAATAATAGCCGTAAAAAGATGCTTCTTTTGTGTTGCTGTCAGACAAATAAGCAGCTGAATAAGTGGGAAAAATTATATTTTTTTGTAAAAGGATCCAAATATAAAAGCAACCCTTCTATATGCACATACAACTGGGAGAGATGGGATTTAATTTACATAAAACTCTATTGTGAGGACTATCAGTTATACCCCTTAGTCTCTTTAATAAGGGACCCTACAAAGCCATGAGTTCCAATGGATTGTAGAGATAAATAACAGATCAGTACAATACAATACAATACAATACAATACAATACAATACAATACAATACTGTATTTTAAGTAAAACAATGCAGAGGAAATTTTTTTTTAAGGAAATTGATAATAGGTATTAAAAGTGCAATTAAAATGATTCATTTAATCATATATAAAAGACAATGTAAACTTTTTCTACACCTTTGCTACTGCCACCTTTCTGCATCCTGATTTCAGTGAGAAAGGTAGAGAGGCACAAAACTGGAAGAAATTAGGTTATTCAGCTTGCAGGACTTCCATAGAGATAAAAACCCTACAGGTAGTCCTCGAGTTACAACTGCAATTGGGACCGGAATTGCTATTGCTAAGCAATGCGGTCAGAAAGTGTTGTATTATGTGACCACATCGCTTAGCAATGGCAATCCAGGCAGTCCTGGTTGTTGTTGTAACCCAAGATGCATGGGTCGTTAAGCGGGAGGTGGAGGGAGTCCCAGGTAAGGAGTGTGGGGGTGCCGCAGGGTGGTTGAAGGAGGCCCTGGGAGGTCTGCTGCAGGCAGCTTGCAAGTTGGGGAGGGAGTGCTCAGTGCGGTGTGAGCTTAGAAAGGCCAGGGAATGAGGGTGCGAGGTGCATGTGATCACAGGGAGCCCTGGGAAAGAGGGCGAGGGGTATACGTGTGTGTATGTGATCGCAGGGAGGCTGTGGAAAGAGGGTGCAGAGTATGTCTGTGCATGTGATTCCAGGACGGCTATGGAAAGAGGGTGCAGGGCACGTGCATGCGATTGCAGGTAGGCGGAGGAAAGAGGGCACTTGTGTGCGATCATAGGGAGGCCGTGGAAAGAGGGCTCGGGGTATGCACAAGCACAGAGAGGTTAAGGAAAGAGGGTGCAGGGCACATGCGATTTCAGGGAGGCCAAGGAAAAAGGGTGCAGGGTACGTATATGTGTGCAATTGCAGGGAGGCTGGTGAAAGACAGCACAGGTTGTGTGTAATGAAGGGGGAAAGGAGGGTGCATTACATGCAAGTGAAGAAAGGCCAGGGTGGGGGAGACTTATCCCAGCGACTTGTGACCTTCCTTGCTGGCTTCCCATTGACTTTGCTTGGGGAAGCTGGCAGGGAAGGTCGCAAATGGTGATCACGTGACTGGGATCCTGCAACTGTTCGTAAGTGTGAGCTGGTTGCCAGGCACCTGAATTTTGTTCATGTGACTGCAGGGGCACTGCAACAGTTGGAACTTCGAGGACTGGTCGTAAGTCCCTTCGTGCAGCGCTGTTGTAACTTCGAATAGTCACTGAACGAATGGTTATAACTCGAGGACTACCTGTATTAGAAAAGAGTTTTTTTCTGTGGACTCTGCAAGGAATTCTTGTTTCTTGGTTGGAATGGTATATTATTAGAACATTTCTTTTAAAAAGTAAAATAACAAGTACTAAGATTTTTTTTATTTAATAATTTTTATTAAAGTTTACAGATACGAAGATAAAAAACTAATACAAACTAAGAAAATTATAAAAAGCAAAAAAATAAAAAAGTGCAGAGAAAAAAAATAAAGAAAAAAGAGAGATATAAAGAAATGACTTCCCCCTTCATCAAGACAAGCACAATTTCAGTAATTATCATCTTCTCTGATACTTCAGAAAAAGATCTTTTCCTCCCATATATCATCTCGTATCTATCAACAAATTTTATGGCCTCATTATTCAGTCCTAATCAGCAAAAGTCCATTAAGAGTAACCAGAAACAACAACATATATGTTTTAACCTTAATCAAATAACCCAGTTTTATATTCTTTACTTTTAACACAGTAACTAAACACTTTATTTAAAAATACAACAAAGGATCTCTTCTTCCCATGTCTTATCCCTTATCTATAAACAAATCTCTAAAGCCTTGTCATTCAGTCCTAGTCAAGATAAGTCCATTAAAAAACTACTAGAAACAACAACATATATATTTTTACCTTGGTCAAATAAACTAACTTTGTATTTCTTCTGTTTACTTTTAAGAACCTTGATCTTTAATCCCTTTAAATAGTGTCCCAAAAGAATTCTTTTCATTTTCACTTTGTCTCTTCTCAGAAATTCCTTCATAAGTTTAACACATCTCTTTTGTAAATACAAGATAAGAAAGTTATCCAAATCACACTTCTTGATGAACAGGAATCAGGCTCCCCCACTATCTTGACCCGTATCACCTAAATTATACTAACACTCACAATAAATCATTTATGAAATCATTTCTATCACAAGCCTCAAAATAAAGAGGCTGACCAAACTCAGCTTGTTAAAGGCAACCCCAGACATATCACAGGACAATGCAAACAGCAGGAAGCAGAAAAAGAGAAGTTGTGGGTAGGAAAGTTGATAGAATAGCAACATACTGTATATAGTAAATATAGATAAACTTAGGCATCAAGGTTGTGTATATAATCTTAAATATGTTAAATATTGCTGATTGTTATAAAATATATACGAGAACTAGCAGAAATAGCAGTTAGCAGACCACCATATAAGGAAAGGTTAAGTGGTGATTCTAAGGAATGTGGTCTATGGCAAATACACTATAAAAGGTCTGCTGAGCTACACATAAGCTTTGAGAGAGATCTTCTTGTGTCCTTTTTCTGCACAGAATAAAGCGTTGCTTTAACCTCCACCTCAGTGTGTTTCTTTGGGCATTTAGCACACTGGGATTGAACCCAGGTTTGGGCTGGGACATCATTCGGATTTATTGTTTGTATATCTCTTTTAATTTTTAATACATCAGCCAGTTTTATTTGTAAGTCTAGTGTAAGATCTTTTTCTGTACTGTTCTTGTAGGCTGACATTTTAAAATCCATTTTCAGATCCACATTCAAATCAGCCTCAATCTCTGTTTTGTCCAGTAAAATCTGTTCCTCTTCTATAACCTCTTCTGAATCTGTTTTTATAATAGCAGATAATCCTAAGAATCATTTCTGAGTGTACTGTCCCCAAATATCCTTGAATTCTTCCAAAGTCAGATTAATTTGCTCCATTCTGTATTAATGGTCTCTTCTCCTTTCATATAATCTTTAGTTCTTTCTGGTTCCCTCTAGTGCCCAACCTTCAATGTCCTCTCTTATCATATTTTTTTTCCTAATCAACATTTTCCCACAAGGTTTCTTATGCTTAGTTTCAAAATCTTCACATATTTTTAAATAAAATTTTAAACAACCCACCAGAAGGATTCTTATAATTAGAGGTAGTCCTCTCTTAATGATGGTAATCAGAACCAGAATTTCCATTGCTAAGCGATGCGGTCATAAAGTGAGATGTCACGTGACTGCATCGCTTAGCAATGGCAATCCTGGCAATTCCCCTTGCTGTCATTAAGCAAATTTTACAGGTCGTTAGCCAGGCATCCACCCCAATTCAAGCCATTCTGGGCTCAGTCTCTCCCAGCCCCAAGCCTCAGTAAGGTAAAGGACTGCCTCCAACTCCCCCCACCCACCTATCTCCTCCCCATCTCTGCCCTTTTGGCCACCCTGCGCGGCTCTGGGACTGCTTGCCATACCCTGGGAAGCCGCAATCACCCAGTCCAGTCCCAGCCACCCTCACCACCCTGCACTCTGAGACCCCTGCCATGTGCTCTGCTGCCCCAGCTGACCCTCGCCATCTTTCTCCCTCTGCTGACGAGGCACGCCCGGCCTGGCTCCTGGGCCAGGCTGGCTGGGCTTCGGCTAAAAAAAAAGTCAAAAGCAGCCCCTGAGCCCCAGCCCCAGGCCCAGGCACGTGGTACAAAGGGGCATTTTGGCACAGTGAGGCTGAGGGGCTGCTTTTGGCTCCATCCTCCCCCCCACTCCCGCAGCCAAATCCCAGCCCCATAAGGCCCAGGAGTGCAACAAAAAGATGTTTTGGCAGGCTATGGCTCAGGGGCTGCTTTTGGCTTTTTTTCTTGCAGCGCAAAGCCCAGCCACATATAGCCCAGGAGTGCAGCACAAAGGGGTGTTTTGGTGTGCTGTGGCTCAGGGGTTCCCTTTGACTTTTTTTCCGCAGCATCAAGCCCAGCCCCATATGGCCCAGGAGTGCAGTGCAAAGCGCATTTTGGTGTGCCGCCGCTCTGGGGCTGCAAAAAGCAGCCCCTGAGCTGTAGCATAGCATGAAGCCCAGCCCAGCCTGGCCTAGTAGCCAGGCCGAGCATGCCTTGTCAGCAGCGGGAGCAAGAAGATGGTGAAGGTCAGCTGGGGCAACGGAGCACAGGGCAGCAGGGAGCCAAAAGAGCATAGATGGGGAAGATAGGTGAGTGGGGGGAGTTGAAGTGCCTGAATTTTTATTTTAAGTGTGGGGGTGCTGTGATGGCTGTAACTTCAGGGACAGGTTGTAAGCCCCTTCATTCAGCACCGCTGTAACGTCAAATGATCACTGAACGAATGGTAGTAAGTCAAGCACTACCTGTATTTCGTAGTTCTATTTAATGAAAACTGCTTTTTCCCCTTAAAGTGTCAGTATGGCAAACAAAATGTAAGTCAACTATCTTATGAAGCAGAAGGGGAGGAAGTTCAGAGGACAAAAGGCAGTAGGAAACAACTTTTTAATGAGGATTATTGGAAGAGGCCAAGGTTAAGGATCTCCATCCCCTGCAATCCTAATTAGAGGGGAAAAAGGCCTATTCTTCCCCACAGCAATCTTGATCAAGAACGAGGTTTTAATCTCATTCCCAGCTCCAAATTTCCTTCAGGAAGTATCACTGTTTTTTATTAGGGAAACTCTGGGGATACCATTAAACAATTACACAATGACATTATTTCTATGGGAAATAATGTGTGGGAATGTATTTAAATAGGTACACATCATGGTTCCACACATCAGCTCTGCTTATTTGGTGCACAAAATGTCTTTTTTCATAAAGACTGTTCATCCCCGCATTAAGATGTAAAACATGTTTCAAAATTATTTACACAGTATCTTATTTGTGCTATCTTCACCTTACTAGCTAGAACACGTGGCTGAAACTTTGCTGAACTTTTATGTGGCTTTCAGAACATAATTAGAATTTCCCAGTGCCCACTATCTTTATTTGGGAATAAATTGTATTATGTGTTACGATTAAGAACAAAATACATTATTCTTAGAAAAACTTTCTCTTCCTGGAAAAACAAATATGCCCTTCCATGCTGAATTATTCTCACAATATACTGGTGTAGGCTTTCACAGCTGGCATCAATGTAGCACTGATGAGTTTAGGGGGCGAAGAAACAGGAAACTAGACTATGGCCATTCAGCCCCAAAACTCATCACTGCTTCATATTCTCACAGTCATTTTTTTAAACAAGAAAAGAATACATAGCCCTGTCCTTCTGAAATGAAAAATCTGTCTGAGTTACAGTAACATCTGTAATCCTCCCTTAAATGAAATGGGATAAAATTATTCCATCCCCTTTCCGGGTAATCTTTGTATCTCATTCCTTCCACTAACCTAGCCCACATGATTGATAAGAATGGGGGGAAACAAACAAGAAGAAAATTAATTGAACATATTTTTTTACATTCCAAAATGGCATTTTATAGACCCTTTTAAAACTAAAAATAAATGAATGTGTGTATTTTATGTTTCATAAGAAGCTTTATTTCTTTTTAATACAGGATGGCAAAACAAATGTAAACAAATGCCATATTCAATCACACCCACAAAAATAAATCTGAAATCCTGCAATAATTTATTCAGATTTACTCCCTCCACAGTAATTCACTCAACTCTACTATATGATAAATCTTAGGTACTAATTCTAATAACTACTATGAAGTCATTATTAAAACTAACAGAGAAAGAGAGTATTGCTATTAGTAGAAAAATTCAAAGAAAGTACTAGTTTATACGAAGTCCAATAAACTTACATTTCTCTACTGCAGTGCTACTATTATTAATTAGTTATGAACAGATTTGTTATCACAAGTGGCTTATTAAATAGTTTAAGTTCAAATATTAATGTCTAATGTTTCAGCCATACATTAAGATATTTCTACACAATTATTTAAATATATCCACACATTTTAATACTGTAATGAAAAGCTGGGATGGTTCTTGTACAGCTGTTTATCTGATCAATGCTAAGAAATATTTCTTCTATACAGAAAAAGGGATACAACAGAAATATTTACAGTGGAATAAAGCGTGACAAAAACTTTTATCACAATATTTTACTTAGTACCATATTACACCAGATATATACAGAACTTTCTCTTCTTTACATCAGCAAAAAAAAAATAACTTTCACTGGCAGATACCACACTGGCTATAAAAATAAACTTCATATCAAGAACTCTTTTTATTATGCATTTCAGGGGTTACCAATTAGTGCAATGCTATTTTTAACAGATTGGATTAGGTAAATATTGTCTTAATGTGGAATCTGGAACTGAACAAGACTGAACTGTTCAACAATTTCTTACTTACATTAAGAAATGCTAAATGGGTTGATCTATCAAGTTTTGCCTTTCTAGCTCCAGAGATTACAACAAATAAAAAAAATCTAATTAAAAAACCTTCCAAAAGTAGAATAACAATTTTAATTGATATTGAATTGGCAAAAGTAGCGTTTATATTTCTTAAAACTTATTGTGGCATTTTATTTTAAGTATATCAACTGAAATTTATTATGACACTTTTTATTATTAAAAGAAAATAAATTCTCTAATACTATTGATCAGCCTAGGTAAATGTAAATTTTCCCTCATATTGCAACAGAATTCAATTATTCAGTGAAAGACTGTACTTAGATAAACAGCTTTCTACTCATCTAAATCTGAGCCCCGGTAGTCCTGATATTACAATGCAATTGCATTATATCACTTTCTGAAGAGATTTGGAGTTAGGTAAGCAGAGGCTGCTCATATGATCACAAATCTAAGAGATACAGTCCAGAATGGGTTATTTTCCCCTGTTCCTTCTTATGCTGCAGGGAAAACTGAGCAATACGACATGAGACCAAGAGATGTAATCTCAGAGTATACATCCAGGCTCCTCCATTTACCTTCTGCTATAGGATGGTCTTCCTCATAATACAAATAAATTTTTGATGGGATTAACTTCAGCCACAACTTGGGGCAATATTAAGATTAAGTGAGATACACCTCATAAATTATCAAGGGTTTGAGCAGATGAATCTCTGAGGTTGCAATGCTAGCAACATTTTATCATTCCCTAAGAGCAATAACTCCCCTCAATTCTTTTTGGGCTATTCTTTCATTCCTTTCTTTACAGTAAAGATGAGTTAACATTTTTCCTAACACCTGAACATTCCCAGATACTGAGAAATCTGAGGCTATTTATTACCATTCTACAGGCCTAGGACCACCAAATCCACTCTCAGTGTCACTCTATCAATAATTTTATTCTGTTTCATTATAACATGAAATAGTCCAGAAAACAGCAAAAGCCATGAAAGTGGAATTTTAACATAACAGGAGAGCCACTTTCTATTTCCCTTGTGAAATATAATGTGAAGTTCAAGTAAAAACATAAAGACTTTTGAATCAAGCTGGACTTCTACCGCCTTGAGATCCATCCAAAACTATCCACTCCAACCCTGCTTAGCTTCCTCACGCCATCTCCTAAGACCAACCTCCTAAGGGGTTGCCATCTCCTAAGACCATCAAATATTATTTATTATTGGTATTTCTATGAAACATATGACTATTTAATTATTGGGGAAGGGGTGTTAGTTGATTGGGAAAAGAAACTCAATTCAAGAGCAGAACGGAAAGACAATCCAAAGATGGAAGAATAGTCAAAAGTAGATATCTAGACATGCTGGTTATTTTCCCACTAGTGACTTATAGTGTTTTCTAGAGCAGTGTTTCTCAACCTCAACAACTTTAAGATGACTGGACTCCAACTCCCAGAGTTCCCCAGCCATCACGCTGGCTGGGGAATTTTGGGAGTCGCTGTCCAACCATTTATTTTTATTATTTATTACTCATATTTAGCCACCGCCCATCTCCCCCAGAAGAGGGACTCTGGAAACGCTGCTCTAAAAGCCAGCCAGCCAAAGTTGTGCCACAAAGGGAGGGATATCAGGGATGGTCAAAAAAGTCAAAATGGCAGCCGTGACAGCATAAGACCCCCCCCTTTTACACGGATGGATGTAACAGGGGGCGGGGCTTCGATCCTGGGGTCATGGCTGCCACCTTGATGTGTTTTGACCCACCTCTGCAGACGCCCCTGGTTATAGCACCGCGAGGATGGCCGGAGGGTGCTTCAAAGGCGCTAGAAGCCCTAGTGGGAAGAGGGCCAAAGAGGAACAGGTGCTGCGGGCAGAGAGAGACGGAGATAGGCAGCCACCGAGGGGCTTGCACTCAATGGACCCCGCAGCCAGGGGAGGCCTTCTCGTCCCCCGGAGCCCCGTTTGCCCGACGGGGACGCGGGAGGCGGCAAGCGAGGCGCTTCCACGCGCCGACAGACTCCGGCGGGCGCCGCTGTCTGACAAGAAGACGGCGAATAAAGGAGCCGCCTCGCCTCGGCGGTTAGCACAGCTTCGGGGGCGTGAGGCTTCCCCTTCCCCGGACGCAAGACTATCCTCAGTCGGGCTCTGGGCTTCTTCCTCACCCCACGGAAACACACCGAAGCGAGCCTCTTCGCCCCCCGCATCCCCCGGACGCCAGCCACTCACCCTCCGCCCTGGACCGCAGCTCCGAGACGGTTTTCTGCACGGCGGGCATGTCGCCTCAGACGCGGGGGGTCAAGCAGCCGCTGTCCTCCGCGGCCGCCCGGCAAGGGTCGCGGCGCTCGTCCTCGCAGGCTGGAGCCGGCTCTCTGCCGCGCGCGCGCGCGCGCGCTCGCAGCCGCCGGATCTAGCGGGAAGGGGAGAACCGTTGGGGCCGGTCTCCCCCCTCCCCTCCCCTCCCCTCCCTCCGTCCCTCCCTCTCTCTCTTTCCAGGGACCCCGCGGCTGCAGTCGCGAGACCCGCAGGGACACGCGCTTGCGCGACCGAGGCAGCCCCGCCGCTCTTCTTGGGCCAACTGCCGGCGAGCGCGCGAGCGCTTGTGACTCGCGCGCTCCTCCTCCCCCCTCCCGCCATGCCGATCTGCCCTCAGCTCCCCTGGAATGTACCAACTCCCTTCCCTCAGCGGCGCCCGCTTCGTCGGCGCGGCCGGGGGCTTTTTGTAGTGGGAACCCGGAGCGCACTGCCGGCGAAAGAGACGTTCTTTTCCTTCATGGCGCGCGGGGTCCTCCTTCCCCGGCAAACGCGACCGCACCCCTTACAGTTCCACCGGTCAATAATGGAACAGGCCACCTCTTGGGCGGGCCGTAGCCTGACAAGAAGGGCAGGCGGGGTCGTGGGGGGGAAAGGACCCGACAGCTAAGGAACCGGGTGGTCGGTGGGGGTCGCCGCGAAGGGGGAGGCCGGCACGGCGGGGAATGGGGGTGCTGCTTCTGCCCCCGCAGAGACCTAGGCCTGTCTTCTCAGGCTACCTTTCAGGGCGAGCACACTGGCAGCTGCTGACAGGAAGCGGTGGGTGACCACAGTCGAGTGCTAGTGTTTCCTTCACACTGAACACGCCTCCACCTCTTAGGTGGTTAGAGATTTCAGTCTCCCACCCCCCCAGGACTGTATAGCTTCAAAAAGTGAAGCTGAGGAGGGCCTGGATGGGAGACCACCAGGAAATCCCAAGGTGGTAGGCTAGAAAGGGGACTTGAAAAACAGATCTGAAAAATGGCAGTGGTAAATATCTCCTATAGAGTTGCCAAGCAAAGTATATGGGTACATACTGTACTTGAAGTCATTAAGAACTGAGGTTGTCTCAAGACTTTATAGTAGTGGTTAGGGTGCTGGCCTAGAAACCAGGAGACTCTGAGTTCTAGGTCTCCCTTGGGCACAAAGCCAGCTGGGTGACCTTGGGCCAGCCCCTCCCTCTCAGCCCAACCCACCTCACCTCACCTCAGAAGGTGTGGGAAAAAGAGGCAGGACTATTAGGTATGTTTGCCACTTTGAGTTTTACGCACACACGCACACACACACACACACACACACACACACACACAGACAGACAAACACAATATGTAAGTCTATGTGTATATGTATATGTATAAAAGGCAGGATAAAAATATCACCATCATCACCACTGTGGCAATAAATGGACTTTATATCACCACAAAATGTTTACATAACTAGTCTGGAAATGTTCAGCCATTTGGTTGCATGTATTTATTTTTATATATCTATTTTAATAGTTTTCTAGCTGCTGCTCTCCACAGACTCTCAGTGGTTAACAATATACAAGTGGCAATACCAATCCAATAAAAACACTTTAATGTAAAATGATAATTATGTGTCAGATCAAGAACAGTAACAATGATGGCTGGGTGATGATGGTGTCATTTCATCCTCTGTGGGCTCTCCAAAACAATTCAGTTTTTAAAAGTTTATGGAGAGCCAATAATGTGGCAGCCAACCTGATTTCCACTGGGTGGCTGTTCCACTGGATGACTGTAAGAGATGATGTGTCTAAGCTTGAAAAGTACCACAGACGTTTAGATTATTACAAATGAATACGGACATTTGCAAAATTCTATGTATTTCCAATATAACATAATAGCTGTCTCCAGTAGTGAACTTAGGTAGTATAGACCAAAACAATGTAGTCAGGGCTACTGAGAAATAACATTGGCAGCAATGATCACAGGAATTCTGAGGTGTTTATATGTTTAAATGTATTTTAAAAATCATAAATATGCAATAATTGTGGGGAGTCCCATGGCAATTGAGCACTAACAGTTGCTTGTTACCTGAGAGATTGGCATGACATGAAGTATAGCTGATCTTCCCCTTTCCCTGTATAGCCAAAAACTAGTTCTTTCACACTCCTTTAACTGGGCCACAATTATATTTATGGACAGGTAGTAGTTGATAACCACTATCAAGCAGCAGATACTGCCTCACACTCAGCATCCTGTGTGACTGAAGCTTTGTGCCTACAACTAATTCCACACAATGCTGTATAGCATCTTAAACAGTAGCATCACCAGCCATTGCTGTAGTGACATGTCACTAATGAGGGCAGGTAGCCACAGCAATGGCTGAGTAATGCCTTAAGATGCTATAAATCACTATTGTGGAAATGTCATATCACTTTTAAATAGTGGTTTTCTAATACCAGCAGACTCCTGAATAGAGTATGCAAATGCACCTGTTCCAAATCATCACACCAGATAATCTTATATGTAAATTGCTACAGCAGTTACAGTGCTGTATACTTGCTGTGGAGGACATATGTTGTATGATGGCAATTGTGTTGATTCAGCTGCATTCTTCATCTACATTACAAAGTATCATAAGCTCAGCAGGATGGGGCCTTGCTCCAAGAAGCATTCAGTCTAAATTCTTGGTAACAGTGGGAAAATGTGTATTTCCAGCATTTTTGCTTTCAGGGCTTGATTTGAAACATCTATATTACAACGGATATGAAAACTGATATGCTTAAATGAAACAATTTTAACTGCAACCTATTTTACCAGAAACATGTGATTATATTCAGATATCCCAGAATACCATACTATTTAGCTGTTTTTACAAAATTAAGGCTAAGTGCTAGTACATAAGTAATATGGCAACCACTAAAAATTCTGCATGGGTAATGTTCCATGTCACTTCAGTAATGATGCTGGAATTGCTCCCCATGTTCCATTGGTGGTATCACATGCATTTTAGATGTACAAGAAATGGGATAAGTTGCAGAGATTCTTGGTTTAGAAACTCAGCTAAATGTTTGGTTTAAGAATTGCCATCAAAATTTCTTTATGTTGAAATTCAAAGCAAATTTAGAACAAAGTTGGGAAGAATTTCAGAAATAGCAAATACTATCTAAAAGACTGAAGAAATTTCATGTGCTGATTTCACATATCTTTACTTTATCAGAACTCATTTAAAATGCCATTTGATGACTGGAAACTAACCTGAATTTCTTTCTTACAGTAGGTGGAATACTTGTAGAATTTTAAGGGAACTCAAGCATTTCAATGTGACTAGTACAGTTTACCTACAGTATTTTTGTTTGCATATTAATTTCTTGTTTGTACTGTGGAACAGTCAAGAAACCAAGAAGGGGAGGCACAACATGTCTTAATTCTAAGTTGTACTCAGAATCTTGTCCAAGGCCTAGAATTTATTAGAGTGACTGGGAGCAGAGGTCATAATGCTACAATCTTAGTGTGTATAAGTGGACGCTTGCTTATGTTTGACTTCAGAATAGCAGACCCCCAAAAATGAGGGGATTGATGAAAAGAAAGCTAAAAGAGTCAAGAGGGACATTTCTCTTCACTATGCTTGGGGTTATTCAAAACTACAATAATAGAATCTCACTTAGAATTTGTACCTCATATAAGGAAAGGTACCACATAAGTGCTATTAAAAACTAGATTTCTTTTTTCTTCTTTTTTTAAACGAAAGTCTTACCTAAATGAGGACAGGTATGGACATAAATTATTGCAAAAGATATGCAGTTGAGAAAAGGAGTAAAAAGAGTGAGAAGCATAAGCTAAACTTAAGACAAGTAACAGAAAATCTTCAAATATACATAGGAAGCTGACCAGAGAGGCTTAACAATGAGGGCTTAAGAGCATGCTAGCAGAGAAACTGAACATCATCTACAGCTTGTGTAGATGTTGATTCTGGGTCTGAATCAGCCTAGCAGGTATATTGGCAAGTTGTGAATCTCAGCTTGTAGCTTGTTACTCACCACAGCATTAATGAGATACGAACTGGTACTGATTGATGAGGAAAGAGAATTTGGAATCTCGCTCGACACCTATGAATGAACATGTAAACCCAGTGTGCATATGTTTTTAAAAAGGCAGAATGTCTTTCTTGGAATCATTAGAAATGCCAAGATAATAATGCCAAGAGGTTTTTTGCCATCCCTCACAATGTTAGAACTTGAGGCCATCCATTGAAATTAAATGCAGGAAAACTCAAAATACTTTTTCACACTGCAAAATTACACTGGAATTTGTTGCTAGCAGTTGTGGTAATGGCCATCAAGCTGGATGTTTTTAAAAGGAATTTGGTCAGGTTCATGGAGGATGAATCTATCAAAGGCTATTTATATTGATCACTGTTTATTATCTCCTGAATCATAGGCAGTAGAATGTACCTTATATAGTTGCTGCTGGGAAGCAACAGTAGAAGGGAGTTACTGTTGTTATTACCCAGGTTTGCTTCCCAGATGCATCCTATTGGCTACTATGTGACATAGAAATTTTGTTCAGCCGGTCCCCAGTTTAAGAACGAGGTCCATTCCAAAGTCTGTCCTTAAGTCAAATTTGTATGTAAGTCGGAACAGTTATTCAGCATCAGTTAGTCAAACGTTTGTCTTAGTATATAGTATATATTTTACCTTTCTGTGCATATAAAACATTTAAGAAACATTTCCAAATATGCTAAAACATCTTAAACATAATAATACACAAAGTGGCATTGTGTATTTAACTCGAAACATTGTACTTAACTTGAATATAATAGGTTTACGGCAGTGCGTTCTTAACTAGAAGTGGTCTGTAAATCAGGACGTTCTTAAACCAGGGACTGGCTGTACTAGATGGGCTTGTAGCTTGATCTAGGAGTGCTCTTATGTTGTTTGTTTATAAAATGTATGTCCAGTATCTTCATATGCTCTTAGCATACTGTATCATTTTCAAATAGGTTGCCAAGCCACATGAGCAAAATACTGCTCTAGTACCTTTCCCAGTAACGGTATAAATTGATGTTTCTCAGATTCCATGTTTTGAAGATGAGAGGAAACTCACATTCTTGGCATTTAGTAACAGAATTGTTAGTATGCTGGAGCCATAATATTAGGCAGAGGTAATCAGTCCTCTGTCTCGAGCATCAATTCCATATGTGGAATGTAAAATATTGCATTTATTGAGATGATTGTTTAGTATAACATTTTTAAAAATCTGTTCAATTGTGTCCAATTCTCAGTGACTGCCTGAACATGTTCTTCCAATTTTCTTGGCAGGCTTTTCAGAAGTGGTTTGCCATTGCTTTCTTCCTAGGCCTGAGAAGAAATGACTGGCCCAAGGTCATCTAGCTGTCTTTGTGCCTAAGGCAGGACTAGAACACATGGTCTCCTGGTTTCTAGTCTGATGCCTTAACCATCCTTTATTTAAGGGAGATTGTTTTGTAGGTGGAATCTAACTGAGGGTCATTAACACCATACACACTTTCAGGCACAGGAATATTGTCTGAGTTTTCTTATGACAAATCTGTCCTATTAGGTGGGAGAGTTTCATACCAAGCAATGCTGTATTGACCTGGTCTCAGTAATGTTGTTGTGTTTTCTATTTCACAATAGGTGATTGAAGGTTTTCCTGCTATGAAATCACAAGGCTTGGTATGTCTCAAATTTCATTATTGGAGGTAAGGGACTAAAACTGAGAGTGGAATAAAATTACCAGAATATAGCATTGCTGGATTTTATATCTTTAGGTATTTGCCATTTGCTGTCCTTAATATTGCCCTAAAACGGGCTTTGCTAGTCTAAAAAATGAACTTCAGATTACAATACATACTTATGGTTCAGACCCCTTTCTCCATAAAATAAAAGAAGCACAAACTAAAGTTACTTTGACAATTACATTATATTTATGGCAGGCTAAATTTTAAGATGATTTATGATTAATTGAAAGACATTTAAAATTTGTAAGCATTGTTTATGATTGCAAAATCATAGCTTAAAAAATCTACACTGTCACAGTGTGAGAAATTCAACAGAGGAAATCAAGATAACTCCCTTCAATTTATGATGATTTTAAAAGTTCAGCCTATCCATTCTTCCTGGAAGAAACATCAGTATCAATAACTTATACTTTTAACACTAATGTAGCAAAATTTGAATAATAAATAAATAAATAAATAAATAAATAGACAATTGCATAGTAATTAATAGGTGACAGATCAACTATGTCAGAGGAATAAAATAGTATTTTTAATTTAAGCAAGGAGACCTGAGTAATAACATTGCAGGCTGAAGCTGTCCTATTTAGGTAAACCAAGAAATACAACTGAATTGATTGTTTGGCTGCAACTGGAGACAAAGAAAAGGTGAAGCATGCATTGTGTTCCAGATAATTTGATTGCTCTCAAAACCAGATATATCCTACCCAGGCTAACATGGTGACTTTTACAAATTAATCCAGTCTGTATAGAAATATAAGAAAATGTATTTCATTTGAATAGGCATAATAAGCACAGTTAATGACAGAATTTCAGCTGTAGTGCTACATATATATTCTGACAAGTTCTTTTCAACTGATGGAATACTTTTTATACAAGTAATTCTTTTTCTCCTGACATACAGTGAAGAAAATTTACATGTTGGGCAAGGAGAAATATATGGAAGAAACTCAAGTTTTGTTTTTAAAATTATCCTTTGTTATCATTAAAGAAGAACTTGTGTCATTAGTGTGATATATAGGGTTAAGGTTTAGAAATTAAAGTGAATTCCGCCAAGATTTTGAGCCAGGAACGCTGCTACCAGCCTGTTGCCAAAATAACAATAGTTTCTCTGCATCATTAGGCTGCACTGCAGCATTCAGTCTTCTGCAGTCTCTCCAGTCTACAGAGTTTAGTATTATGCGTGATCGTTTGTTGAAAAACCTAACTGAAAATAGAACAGGGAACTGAGCAATCAAAGAAATAAAACTTATAGTGACATATATTTCATCCTCATATAAAACCACAAAAAGGATCAGCAACGAAGTATACCTCTATCTCTTAGCAGGGATATTCCTGTTAGTGACACATCCACTACAACCACAGAAGATTTTAAAATACATATTTTAAGAACATTAGTTTTGTAAACCACAGAACTCCTCTTAATTGTTGATACCTCCCTCTTGTTCTCATAGTTCTACTTTGCCAGAACTTATATCCACTATTACGTATACAAACATATACTTCTGCAAATGTTTAGATTCCAACCATTTGCCTACTTTTTTCCATGCTAGTTACCATCACATCATCATTGTGGCAAATAAGGACTATTAGTGGTTTATTTACTCTGTGATGCCTAGCTTTCCTACAAATTTTTAGTGTGGAAATCCTTACTATTAATGATCATTAGAGGCTCTTTGAATACTATATATAAGATTATTTATTTGGTGCATTTAAATGTTCAGAGTACTTCCTGTACATTCTGTCAGTAATCTATTTTGAATGGGTCGGTTACAGTTATTTACACCTTGCATTCTGTGTGTGCAGATGTATAATGCTGAGAGGCTCTGGATTAACCTTAGTCATTCACTGAGAATGCCTAAAATGAAAACTGAAAAAGAATCTTTGCATTCTTATTTACTACATTATGTAAGTAAACTAGAAACTTTTAGGTATACAGTATTTTGCCAGAACAGTAGCAAGAACTGTTCTTTCCTTCCTTATTTACATTACAATGCTCATAAGGAAATCATAGTTCACGTGAATCATTAAAATTTGTCCCCAGCAGGGTGCTGGTAGGCTCCATGATCTACCCAATTTTTTTGTTTTAGTTTAATTAAAAATTAAACAGGAAGCTAGCATGCTGCAATACATAGCATCTCAACAACAACAATAGCAATAGCAATAGTTTATTAAACATGTATGCTGCCTGACTCCCAATAACTGGGTGGCTCACTACAATCAAACAAAGAAATTACAATAAAATCAATAAAACTTAAAAGATAAACATAAAAGATGGCAAGTGTGACAATCAGATGGAATGAAGCCAGGTGTCTTGCTCTTCCTCGCCAAAGGCCTGGGTGAAGAGCCAGGTCTTCAAGGCTCTTCTAAATAATAGCAGTGGGGGCCATCCAGATCTTGAGGAGAAGCTTGTTCTTAATCTTAATTTTAATAAGCTGAGTTTCTAGGACCCTAGATGCAACAGTGAAGAGCAACCTCTTTACCTTCCAGCAGATTAATGTTCTGTAGCTGGTCATACCCATTAAAGCAATAATTTTATGAGAGTGGTATAATGTTGCTCAAAATTTCAAATGCACCTACCAGTCTAAGAAAAATTGAGTATCTACCTGTATACTAACTTCAGTGAAAGGAGAAGTGTGAATACCTCACATTTTATTTTCCTTGTTGTTAAATAAAACAGCACTCTCATTTTCCTGTATTGCTTGTTGCTTATATATAACATAGTGTAACTAATGCAAGTTACACTATCATGATGGTGATAATCTGTGAATGATGGAACTAGCTGGCCTTCTAGTTTCTTTCACCAATCTGATTCAGCGTTCTAAGAATGTTCAGTATAGTCTTAAACTATCTATCTGAGTTATAACTGGGCCACAATCAAAGAACATCATTTTTCATTTCTAAATTTAAAACCTTGCTAATGGATTAGTTCAAACTATTCAATAATGATTTATCTTTAATAGAAGAATGTAAATTGTTGATCTGGCTGCCTGCATTATTCAATAAATTTGGTATTTTATCAGAATCTTGGCACTTCCATTAATTTAATCAAAAGAACTGTAATGGTTGCCTAATCCCAAATACTCAGTCTCACAAGCTCGGGCTTAAAGATAACTGATTTATTAAAGGAATAGTATGCAAATACAGAGAAAGCTGAGAATGAGCAAAAGCACGCCAAATACAAACTTAAAAGCCTTGCCTTCAATCCAGTCCCGCCCTCAGCACCCGTCAGCACGCACCCCCTCCCAGGTGCGAGCAACCGTTACACGCGCCTGGGAAAGTAACCTTGAATAGGATTGCAAACCCAAACATACATTCCAAAGTTCCAAAACAAAGCAGAGCGCCCGAATGGAAAATACCAGGAATGAGCAAGCTGGGTATACACGGAAAAACGGTTTGACATGTGAAACATTACGATGTTAACAGAACATTGAAACGGGGAACATGACAAGAACTGTGAGCTATGGATACATAAATTAAAAATGTATTTGCATACTTAAAATAGAAAAATCAAATATTGAGTATGTTTTTTTTAATAATTCTCTGAAACATATCTAGTATATGTTGCATTCATCTTTAAGCAAAACCAATAATATGCAATGTAGGTAATCAACCACATTTCTTTAGCTTCCTCTAGTTTTTTTATGATACAAATAAAAAAACCATCTCAATAGAAAACAATTACATCGATTCTGATTCTTCATAGTATGGTGCTTGGATTTAATCTGTTGTCCCCAGTTCTTCCCATAGTATCTTCCTTAAAGTTGATGTGGATAATTATATATCTTTCAAGGAATTGTTACATGAATAGTATTGGTCTAAGATGGTTGATTTTTTTTTTGTCTGAAGCAGAGCCCAAACAGCACACTCTTCTTGCAGTTGTCTGTACTTTATAATAATGTAGAATATACAGAGTTGGAAAGGGTCATTTAGGCCATAAAGTTCAATCTCTAGCTTGGTGGGAGGAATCCCAATTAAAACAGATGGCTGTTTAACTTTTGCTTGAACACATCTAATAAAGGAGAGCCCACCATCTGTCTAGGTGATTGATTTTACTGTTGAACTGAAACTGATATTTATCCTAATATCCGAAAAGTGATAATGATGGCCATTCTTTAACCTACACCTATTCCCTACCTTCTTCACTTTTTTATGTACTTGTTTTAGAAATTATTCACTCTGAGGCTAAAATATGTTAGAATGTTAACTGAGTGTGAGCTGTGGTAATCAAGGTAGGCCCTACAAGTGCCCTGCACATGTTTTTTTTGATGCTGATAGGGGAGGGATTGTTCTTAGTCTCTGGGTGCGAAAGCATGAGTCCCCAAACTGGGACTGTGGTGGACAGGGGAAGGTATGGCAGGTGTCACTAGGTAGGCCAATACAGAAGAAGGAGGGTGGACATATTGAGGTAAGTTCCTTCTTCTAAGTCAGTTGCCCCAAAACTGGAGCCAGATAGTGAAATTGTCAGGTGTCTTGGTTTCCAGCCTTTACTAGTGAAATCAGTTTTGTGTGGGATAATAAGTCTGCATTCATTTATGGTATGGTAGCAGTAAAAAATGCAGATCTTGTGTGTATTATCATGATCTGTTTGAGCAGCAATGGGGATGTGGCCAAGAGATACAAGAGCTTATGGAGGGCTGCAGTCATTACCCAGCAGCAGCCCAAATCTGACTTTGCATCCCATTTGCACCCAAAGGCATTTGCACTCAGCTACCTTTGGAGCAGTTTTGTATCACCACAGCTAATCTTCAGCCCTGGCCTTGGTGAGCCAAAACAAAATCCTATAAACACATTTCCATATTGGAAATAAAGCACAATTAAATTGAATTAATTAAATTAAATTAAATTAAATGTTGCTATCCTTCAAAAAACCTTCAGATTAGCTGCCCGAGATGGCAAGCTTTACCTCATGCCATCCGATAGATGATGGTAGGGTCAGGTAGCCACACATCTTTTACTGTCATTTCATAGCTGTATTAAGTATACTGAGTTGAGATAGAATTACTGATGGACAAGCCGGAGTTCAGTTAGAATGGGTGAAAATTTGAACTTGAAGTCTTACATTCTTATATTTACATCATATTGAGCCTCACAGTTCTCTTCTGAGGACAAAGTAAGATAATCCCTAGATATAATATAAATTTGCTGTTTAAAGATTGCATGTTTAAAAAGTCTTGAGTAGTTTTTTGTATATAATGGGATATAAAGGAACTGTAAGTAGTTTTCCGCATATAAAGGAAACAGCATCCCCCAAGAGATACGGATGATGCCCTCCTTCCTGGAGTTCCAAAAAGACCTCAAGATCTGGCTTTGGTCAGTGTTGTGGGGCCTTTGTTGTGATTCTTTGTTATTATGGTGGTGGTTTTCGTCCTGGCTGTCTGTGTCGTATGTTTTTTAACTGTTTTTATTGTTTTTGGATTTTGTAAGCTACCCTGAGTCTACCAGAATGGGCAGCTATATCAAATTTAAATCAATAAATCAATAAACTATTACACTGGTTTTGACTCATTGAACTGAGATAGATTAGACCACCTGGCATCCTTTTTGCCTTCACAGTCTAGCCTAAAGCCCTGGGATATTCTGGTGGTTTCCTGTCTAAGTACTAATCATGCATGATCTGGCTTAGCTTTTCCAAGATCTGCCAAGGTTGTGTAGGTGCTGGCATATCTGTATTTATAGTTATAGCTTGTATTCTGCAACCAGGCTTTCCATAGACATTTGTGGCTGGCCAGTGTGGAAAACAAGACGCTGGGCTAAGTGGGCCTTTATTTTGATCCCTGTAACACATGAAAAGTCTACCAAAAGTTATGACACTGCTGAAGTATCTTGCAGTGTTAAAAATTATATGCATATTTCTATTATAGTTCACAGATTGCAAAACTTGGAAAAACAAACTGCAGTATCCAGGCAAGTACTGCTTATACAATACAGGTAGACTTCGCTTACTGACCATTCATTCAACAACAGTTTGAAGTTACGATGGTGCTGAAAATGGAGACTTAGGACCGGTCCTCAAAGTTCCAGCCATCACAGCACCCCCACGGTCACGTGATCACGATCTGGGTGCTTAGCAACCGTCTGGTACTTAGGATGGTTGCAGCATCTTGTGGTCATGTTACTGTCATTTGTAGCCTTCCCTGCCAGCTTCCCACAAGCAATGGGGAAGCCGGCAGGGAAGGTCACAAGTCACTCCAGTAAGTTGCTCGCATGCTCCCCTGCCTGGCAGCAGCCCTTCCAGCCCCACTGTGCTTGTGCTGTGCCTCATGGGCCTCTCATGTTCTCTCTCCGCCTGGCAGCAGCTACCTCTGACTGCGCTCGTGCTGCGCCTTGCGAGCCACTTGTGCAACCCTCACCCGCCCAGCAACAGCCACCCCTGGCCCTGCCATGCTCACACCTTATCTGCCTGCCAACATGCTTGCAAGCCACCTGGGACTCACTTAACAATTTGCGATCCTCACTTAACAACGGCAATGGGGCATGCTGGGATTGCTGCTGCTAAGCAATGTGGTCATGTGATGTTGTGCTTTATGACCGCATCACTTAGTGATTGAAATTCCAGTCCCAATTACTGTTGTTAACTGAGGACTACCTGTAATTAATGGACCTTCACAGAAGATCAGCATTCTTTTACCAATCATAATCAAACATGTCTTCTAGGAAACTTGTATTGAGTAAGGAGACAATGGTTTTTTCCACCAATTATATTTATTGCCCCTGATTAACTTTTATGGTTAATGGCCAGTGACTTATCCATCCTGTTACACATTAAAGCTATTAAAGACTCTGGTCATTACCACATGCCTTAGCTGCAAATTTTGTTTGCAGGTGAATCAACACTTATATAAAGAATTGTGGTTGGTTTGGTTTTTTTTGTCTGAAGAGATGCCATCCCCCATTCTGCAAGCCACTATCCATCTTCTCCACAGAACTCAGTCTTAACAAGTGTATCCACCCTCGGACCTTCTGTGATTAAATGAATGAGTGGTACGCACCCAAGAAAATTGCAGTGGCAGACTGCATAACAGCAGTAATATTCACCAGACATATGGCTACAAACTGGCCTACACAGTGTAATTCAAATTCTATCCAATTTTCTTGTTTTAGTCTGACAAAATGGCAAACAGTTGCACTAGAAATCCTAGAATTAAAGGTAGGATCCTGTGGACAGAAATTCTCAGGTAAAAGGGAACACTGCATGGCTGGAAATGTCTCAAAATTAAGATACTGGAAGTATGAGGAACAACTTAGGAAACTTGTGACTGAAAAAAGGAACATATATAGAAAATGAGACATGGTGGAATCACCTAGGATATATTGTAGTAAGTACAGTAGAAAGAAACTTAGAAAGCATAAAATACGTAAGGAATGTAAGCTCAAGAAGTAAAAGCAACAGAAAGGACTTTTTGGCTATGTCAGTAATAAAAAGAAGGTGGCTTAACAACAAGCTGGAAGGTCATGTAAAGAGACATACTGTAAGACTCCATTCTAGATCCTGTACTATTCAATGTATTTATGAATGATTTACATGAAGGCTAGAAAATATGATTGTGAAATTTGGAGATAACATAAAGATAAATGGGATAAAAAACCATATCAAGATTCAGGAAGATACTGACAAACGGGAACAATTGGCAGGAACCAGTAAGATGAATTGCAACAAGGAAAAATTCAAAGTCCTACATTTGGTTAGAAAAAAGCAAAGGCATAAATATAGGGTGAGTAGGGGGTAAACCATACTGGGCAGCAGTACATGGAAAAAGGATCTGAGTGTATTGGTGGATTACAAATTGAACATGAGCCAATAGTATAATCCAGCTCAAAAGCAAACACACGCACACGCGCATGCGTGCACACACACACACAAAACCCACCAGGTTCAATGGAATTATGGTGACATGATCAAGAGAAATCATTGTTCCTATTTATTCTGCATTGTCAGACCACCCCTACAGTACTATTGTATTCAGTTCTGGGCAACCAAAATAATAAGGGTCTTGGAAGGAAAGGTATTAGGTAGGTTTAGCCTAGAGAAGACTTCAAAGAGATATGATAACTGCCTTCAGGTATCTGGATGGCTGTCATGTAGAATAAAGGACTGTCATGTAGAAGATGGGGCAGAATTGTTCAGAGTTGTTCCAGAAGATGGGATGAGAAACATAGGGTTTAAATTACAAGGAAATAAATTTTGGTTGGACATCAGAAAGAAAAATCTACAGTGAAAATTATTCAACAATGGATCAGACTGCCTTAGGAAGTGGTGGGCTCTCCTTTGCTGGAAGCGTTTAAACAGGATGGATGGCCATCTCTCAGAAATGCAGCAGTAGTTATTCCTGCACTGGGCAGGAGATTGGACCAGATAATCTTCAAGGTCCTTTCCAACTTTTGTTCACAGTTACTCATGCCTTAGTCACCTCCCGTTTGGATTATTGCAATGGCCTCTACATGGGGCTGCCCCTGAAGACCACCCTAAAGCTGCAGCTGGTTTAGAATGTAGTGGCACTTGCAGCGATTCATCTGAGTAACACCACTGTTGCATGAGCTGCACTGGCTCCCATTTGTGTTCTGAGTGCAATTCAAGGTGCTGGTTATCACCTTTAAAGCCTTATGTGGCACAGGGCCAGGTTGTTTGTGGGACCGCCTTCCCTGAGGATATCTGTCCATCCTACTAGGTTAGCTAGGGTAGGCACACTCCAGGTCCCCTCCCTTAAATGTTGTCACCTGATGGGACCTCAGAGACAGACCTACTTGGTGACTGCTCCAGCCCTTTGGAATAGCTTCCCACCTGAGATCTGAGGAACCCTTACCTTTTTAGCCTTCCAGAAGACCATGAAGACCTGGCTCTTCCCCCAAGCTTTGGGCTAGGATGGGGGTTGAGCTGGAAGCCGTTTGGTCTGGTGCCTTGGGGGGAAAGGTATTTTTGTTTTTATCTTTGTTTTTATGGATTGTTGTGCACTGCCTAGAATCATTATATGAGACAGGTGGGCTATAAGTCCTGTAAATAAACTAACTCTTACATATCAGATGTGGAAAAAGTGCTTTGGATCTCATACAAATACAGTAGAGCATCTCTGGCTGCTATTCGTTAAAGCAGTCTGATATTTTTCAAGCTTCTGTGCCAGTCTGATCTTACATATTATTTATTTTATTTATTTTATTTCTTTATCATATTTTTATCACTGCCCATCTCCCACATACGGGGGACTCTCGGCAGTTCACAATAAAACAGTTTAAAATTCAATAAAATTATAAATAATATCCTTAATCCATAAATATCAGTATCAATAAATAAATATAAAATGTAAAATGAGATCCAAATAATGGCAGATCTAATACCACCCAAAGGAAACAAGACTGGCCTCGGCAGGACTAGGGAGCCAACCAACCCCAAGAGTGGCCCTTCCTCTCCCCACTCCAGGCATGGTGACAAAGCCAGGTCTTCAATTGTTTCCTGAAGTCCAAAAGAGAGGAGGCTAGCCTCACTTCCGGGGGAAGGGTGTTCCAAAGGGTAGGAGCTGCTGCAGAGAAGGCCCGCCTCCTGGACCCCGCCAGATGGAGTTCTCTTGCAGACAGGGTCCGCAACATGCCCTCTCTGCATGAGCAGGTGGGACGGGTTGATGTAATGGGGATGAGACGGTCCCTTAGATAACTCGTCCCATGCCATGTAGGGCTTTAAAGGTGATAACCAACACTTTGAATTGGGCCCGGAAGCAAACTGGCACCCAGTGCAGCTTGTGCAGCAATGGGGTAATATGTGCTGATCTTGAAGCACCCAAAATTGCCTGCACAGCTGCATTTTGGACCAGCTGTAGCTTCTGGATACTCTTTAAGGGTAGCCCCATGTAGAACGCATTACAGTAGTCTATATGGGAGATGACCAGGGCATGAGTGACCATTCGAAGGGCCTCCCAATCTCATACAAATACAGTAGAGCATCTCTGGGTGCTATTCATTAAAGCAGCCTGATATTTTTCAAGCTTCTGTGCCAGTCTGATCTTACATATTATATGAGAAAATTTGGCCACACCTGAGGAAATGGAATCATTTGAATCTGGAAATAAAAGTTTTAAATAAAATTGGTCAGAGTGTGGGGTTCATGGCGAGTGTCAACATAAAATGGACAGGACAATAAGACATGTTTGATGGTTGCAATAACTCCTTCGGTGAATGGGCAAAATCTGTAGTGATTCGTCAACTTCAGATACTTAATTGCAATCTCTAAGTAAAAAGCAAGAGTTTAAATTGGTTTGATTCTTACAGTTTGCTCAATCATAAAAAGAAAAATTGGTATGTTTTGCATATTTGTAGGTAGCCTTGTCTGAGAGAATGAAATGGATGAGTAAGATATATAATAAATAAATGCAGGATACCTGGGAGGTCAGGTTAAAGTAGTTAAATGTGGAAAGACATTCCCAGAATGAAGAGTTGGCTGACAAGCCCACAGGTAATGCAGGATTTTGGAAAAGGGATTTCTCGAGGGTGGGTGGCTGGCAGTTCCATAGTGTGCGGTATGAGTACAGAAAGAGAGATTGTGCAGAAATATATGCTAACCCCCAAGCTGGGCACAACACACAGCCCAATTAAGCAGATGTAGTGGAGTAAGGGAAAGCTAAATATGTTTTACTGATTTTGGACAAAAAACAACAATAAAATATAAAAAGTAATTAAAACCTTCTTTGGGCTACTAGGGTCACCTGCTGTACTGTTCAACTTGGTGGATGGCAAATTTTGCACATGCATATGTCTTACATATTACATTACTAGTTAATAAAAATGAACATTAGCTTTAAATAAAAATAAACTAAAGCTTCAGTTCTAAATATATTTACATTTGCATGCCCTTATTTCACAGTAGACATAGATGTGATTGTGTCCTAAAGCTTTCATTTTCGACCCATGATTGGATAATTAAAGATACCAGATCTGGGCTGCAAAAATCCAGAGTATTTTTGTATTCATGACAGCAGAGAGAAAACTGCTGCTCTCTAGCAGCCATCTATATTTTTGCAGCATGTGTGTTTGGGCTTTACTAAGGACAAATTATAACAGCTGAAATTGAAACATATTTCTTTCCAAAAGATTCAAGAACAACTAGATATTTAAAAAGGCTGAATAATACAATATGAAAAAAACACAAATCAAATCACTATTTTTTAAACTAAAAATAATGATAAAGAAAAAAAAATGATAGCCATACACTGACATTGCTCTTGCTTGTTTCGTTTTAGTTTTGTGGGCTTCACTGGGACATGCATCTTCTGGAACACATTTGGTAGTGGTGTCTGTTAGAATTGCTGGGTGTGTATGTGTAGTGATGTATAGTGTCTTCTATCTATCTTCCTCCTCCTCAACTTCATGCCATCTTCCCATGGCATAATACATAATAAACCCATAACAGCATCCCAAGACAATTAATTAATACTTGTTCCTCATTGATCAACAAAAGTTGTAGAAAGCACATTTTGATACACCCATCAAAATATTCCAGATCATCACCTGTGTCCATCGTGCTACCGTGGCGCCAATAATACAGATAACTCCAGCTCTGGGAACACAGACCAGGCAGCCAAAGATAAAGTCATAACTCATACCAACCCTAGTCTCTAACAGTGAACTGGGTATCAAAGGCCGCAGTTGTAGGTTTTTCCTGGTTTGACTCTTATTCCTTCCTGCTTTATATCTCCTGCTTGCTCCATCTACTATTCGATTTACCATTTCCAGTTCAGGCCCCTGCTACGTTCTGCTCCCGGCCACTCCTTTGCAGACGTCCCCCCATTTTGAAATGCTTGATCTTAGGCTGCTTCGTCTTTGCTTCCACATTCATTATTCAGCCATTAGTGTAAAAAGAACAGCTCTTTGTATGGGTATCTGCAGGGGAAAGGAGGGGCAGATAACAGCATTTGCATGATTATGTCATTTTGCATATGTCATCCTTTTGGCATCCTCGTGGTTTACTGCAGAAACCATTGACTCTTTGTGTTAATTTGGTGCGCTGCATCAGTGCCGTTGGTTTTAATTTCTATTTTTATATTGTATTTCATAAAGTGTCATAATGTATGTTTTTATTATTTTTACCTATTATTTTTAATTATTGTTTTTCTTAGTGTTGTCCTGCATGGTTGCAGGCCTGCTTGTTTTTGCTCTGTGCTTGCCTAGTCCTTATAATGAAGCTTTCAGTGCATAATGCAGCGAGGAATTTTGTTTACCAGCCAGCTTGTCACAGAGCCTGACACTGATTTAGGGCTGAGAAGGAGTGACTGGTCCCCAGCTGATTTCCATGGCTAACGAAGGGCTACTCTGGCACCAAAACTACTACACCATGTTGGCTGTCTCTTGTTTGTAATTATAATTGCAGTTTTCAGTTGTTAAACGTTTTCAAGATTTCTTTTAATGAGAAGTGGCATAAAAATGGTTTAAATAAATAAATAATATTTTGACCACATTATATTTGTCTTTGTCTGTGATCTACCTTTTTGATCCCAGAAATATCACGCTTGAATATTTCTTTTATTTCTCTATATGTTGCATTTTTCCTTCCCTATCCTATCCTATCCTATCCTATACTTGTTTCTCATATATTTTTTAGATAAAGAACAATACATCTGGAACATGACTCGAATTGTGACTTTTTATGTTTGTCATATATAGATAACTCTTGTTTAGGTCATTACTTGTGAAAGAGCCTGTTCTCACAATCACTTCAGTCCCTGGTTGGTGTGGAAAAATACCTGCCATGGTTGTGGGAGAGTAAAAAAAAAAAATCTGTCTCTAGTATCACAGCAAAACCCAAATCTTGTGTGGGATAATGCATTACTCACACAACAGCTCATCACAGGCTAGGAAAAATATAAACTGGGAGCTGAAACAAATAAGCTTTTCTTGTAGCTGTCAAAAAATAGAGTGCACTGAGGTTCTATGCTGTTGGCTGAAATATATCTTGGAAACCTATGATCTTTGCAAGATGCTAACTTTTCAGTGTGCAGCCAAACCATGGTATAGATCTGCATGCCCCAAAAGAGCTCTATAGCCATCTATTTTTGTTACATAATTTTTGGAATTATGTAAAGAGAAAATGCCGTAGGCTGTGTGCTGTGTATGGTGCCCACTTAGCAAGTGCATAAGATTCCTATTTTGGTTTAAATAAGAACAGAAAAAAGGAATCTACTGGATGAGGCCAAAGGCCCATCTTGTGTAGCATTCTATCTCACAGAGATGGTCCTCTTCCATGTTGTTGTTTATTCGTTTAGTCGCTTCCGACTCTTCGTGACTTCATGGACCAGCCCACGCCAGAGCTTCCTGTCGGTTGTCAACACCCCCAGCTCCCCCAGGGACGAGTCCGTCACCTCTAGAATATCATCCATCCATCTTGCCCTTGGTCGGCCCCTCTTCCTTTTGCCTTCCACTCTCCCTAGCATCAGCATCTTCTCCAGGGTGTCCTGTCTTCTCATGATGTGGCCAAAGTATTTCAGTTTTGCCTTTAATATCATTCCCTCAAGTGAGCAGTCTGGCTTGATTTCCTGGAGGATGGACTGGTTGGATCTTCTTGCAGTCCAAGGCACTCTCAGAATTTTCCTCCAACACCACAGTTCAAAAGCATCGATCTTCCTTCGCTCAGCCTTCCTTATGGTCCAGCTCTCACAGCCATATGTTACTACAGGGAACACCATTGCTTTAACTATGCGGGCCTTTGTTGTCAGTGTGATGTCTCTGCTCTTAACTATTTTATCGAGATTTGTCATTGCTCTTCTTCCAAGGATTAAGCGTCTTCTGATTTCCTGACTGCAGTCAGCATCTGCAGTAATCTTTGCACCTAGGAATACAAAGTCTTTCACTGCTTCTACATTTTCTCCCTCTATTTGCCAGTTATCAATCAAGCTGGTTGCCATAATCTTGGTTTTTTTGAGGTTTAGCTGCAAACCAGCTTTTGCACTTTCTTCTTTCACCTTCATCATAAGGCTCCTCAGTTCCTCTTCACTTTCAGCCATCAAAGTGGTATCATCTGCATATCTGAGATTGTTAATGTTTCTTCCAGAGATTTTAACTCCAGCCTTGGATTCCTCAAGGCCAGCTTGTCGCATGATGTGTTCTGCATACAAGTTGAATAGGTAGGGTGAGAGTATACAGCCCTGCCGTACTCCTTTCCCAATCTTAAACCAGTCTGTTGTTCCTCTTCCATAGTTTTTCCTAAATAATAAGCAGCCATTGACGAATAATTATCGATAGCCTAATCCTTTTTGATTTGCCCTTTTACAACCATTTAGATAGATGATCATAACCACATACTGTATTTTGGCATTCCAAAATTTAACTATGTGTTGTATAAAGAACTACTTCCTTTTATAAGTCCTGAATCTACCTGCATTAACTTTATTCTATGAGATGCTAGTGTTTTTTCTTTATGAAGAGTGAAGCAAGAAAAACAGCATAGTTCCATAGTTTGCAGAAACTTTTTTATTTTAGACAAATGACATGAAGTGTATTTGTATTATAAAATACATAAAGTGTATTTTATAATACAAATACAACCACTTTATGTATAAAATACATAAAGTGGATTTTCCCCAAAGAATCCTGAAATTATTATATTGTGGGAGTGCAGATGATCTATGATAGAGATCTATAGCACCCCACATAAAACTATAATTCCTAACAAGATGGGCTCCAAAAAGCAAGGAAGCTAGACAGTGGTCTCTGAAATTGGCATAAGGCCTTAAACCTCACTTTGATTTGAATACAGTATGTCAGAGAAGCCAAAAACAACATGAGAAATGTCTTTATTTGCACATCTCATCTTTTCCAGGATAAAATTGCTAGTAAACCAATTCCCACCTCATGGGTCTCTAAAGCAAATACGGATGGTACATCCATGTTCATTGCTCAGAAAGACAACCACAATATTTAGCAAATTCAATATCAAATCTGTTCTGTTGATCTTATACAGCCAAAATGTTCCCCAAGACTCCTCTGATTGTTTTGCCATACCGTGTCTACATTTGCAGAGCATAATCTTAAAATCTTTTGGCCTGAATTGTAGCCAGACAAGGATGAAAATGAATATCTGTTATTCTTGGTTAGAACTATTCCAAACTTGTGTCAGAGCGTATCCTTTACGGCAGCCAGCTTCTCAAGCCTCTGTCTTATGCATAATTTGCGTTCAGGGTTCAGATTCTGCAGTTGGCAAGGGAGGTTTGCTGCGATGCCCTGAGAAGTGTTGAATTGTTTCCTTTTAAGAACGTAAAAGTTGTGTACCCATGCTTGGGAAAGAGGTTTTAGCAATGGGAAGGAAAACATGGTCCTCTCAAATGTTTATTCTATTGCTCTTCTAGTGTACAGCATGTATTAGGGAAATGAGAAAGCAAGAATAAGATGTATTGTTCTTAATATTTTGAAAACAGAAGGAAGAAGACTGCAGACGTTTATGAGTAAGCACTATATTTGAATTAGAAAAATGAATTACTTTTTGGCATTGTCTTAATTTGTTTCCCCTGTACACATACTCTCCCTGTCTCTCCCTTTCATGGTTGGGCTTCCATTGGCACACTTCTTGTAAAATTGTTCTGTACTAAAACCTCACTGCAATTCTGCCCAGATGGCATTTGTCTTTGCACAAATGTAGCTCTTTAGAGACACATCCATTCAAAGTCCACAACAGGAATGTTCTTCCTTTTGTGGGAAAAACAAAGCAGACGTGTTTACAATAGTGCTGTCCGAATGACCGCTACAATTAAGTTTTGGAAAATGCTTTTTTCCTATTGAGTTTTAAAAATATCTATTTAGAGAAGGAGTGCCATACAGTAAATTGTTAATAAAGTGATTCAGTATGTAACAACTAGTATTTACCAGAAAGAAAGAGGAATTCACAAAAATCCTGTGCAGTGTTCCATTTTTCTATCTTATCACATTAGGATTGCAAAGTTCAACTGAAAGCAACCTTGGAGATTCCTCATTTTACCCAGTAAATGTAGGTATATGAAATGCTTGTGTATGTATGTATAGTTGTATATGTTCAGTCTTGTGAAAAAATGAAGTATATTTGATCTTCATTTCAACAATATTGATAGATAAAGGGAATACAATATAACAGATCATGTACCATTTACATTTTGCGGTCTATTGTGTAATTTCAATAAACATAAATGCAAATTTTGCATGTAGGAAAAGTACGTATACCCTTACATTTATCGCTACCCAAAATACCTAAAATTAGAATCAGGTGTACCAGATCAGGTGCCAAACAATTGGACATCAATCATTCCATTGTCCGGAAGATCATCTACAAGTGGAGAAAATTTCAAACAACTGTCAATTTGCCCAGGCTAGGCTGTCCCAGCAAGTTCAGCCAGAGAGTAGAACTTTGCAAGAGGCTGAAAAAAGCTTAAAGAACTAAATGGTTGTAAATTGGTCATAAAGTTATTTTTTCAGCACCGTCGTAACTTCGAACAGTCACTGAATGAGTGGTCTGTAAGCGAGGACTACCTGTATGCATGACCAAGGCCATACTTGGAAAAAGGGCAGGCACAGGACAAACAAAACAAAACTTGAATTAAAGTTAGTTATAGAATATGGCACCCCATTTACCAAATTAATTGATTCCAACCTGCATATCCCAAGGGTTCCCACATACACAGAAACACAAATTCCACTCCATTTCTTCAGCAGAAACCTCAAAGGAAAGCAAAAGAAGTAGGAATTTGGGGGAAGGTGAAGAGGAAGAGATAGCTGCCCTAAGAGGGAAAGGAAAGATAATGGGGGAAATAAAACTATATGGAGATGAGGGAGGAGTGGAACTGAACAAGGAAAGAAAGTAAAGAGAAGCCTTATGAAGGGTTGAATTCTGCAGAAAGAGTCCCTCCTAAGGTAGGGTGAATTGTTAGAGTAATATTCAAAGGTGTCCAGGCTTTTCAGCAGCTGATTTTTGCAGTCATTGGCCCTTCAGTTCATTCCTTTGTTTCCAAAAGCTGTGTCTGTTCTTTTCAGTAAAGGTGCCCCATCCACTCACCCATCCCTGCCCTCATCATTCACAGGTAATTATTTTGGGAGGAATACAAAAATTTGTCCTACAGACAAATATTATTATTTTGTGTGGTCTACCATACAGCTTTCTAAGACCTATTTCACAATGATACAACTGCATAAAAAATTATCCATTTTACACTGAAATTGTTTTGGTTTGAATTCTCTTTGTATTTTATCAACCAAATCTCACAAAACTCATTGGTATTAGGGAAGATAAAGATATAGACTTCATAAGAAAAGTGCAGAGCTGAACTGTTTAAATAAGAGAAAGGCTAGAGATAGGGAGCAATTAGAGATATATGTAGAAAAAGGTCAAGTAATATGATAAAATTGACACAGAATAGAGCTGGGCTTGACTAAATCTAGTTTAGAATAGGGCAGGTCAGCATGTTTTCTTAACTCATAGGATAGGTCCCATGGAGCTCTGTCTCTAGTTTGTAGTTCAGGAGTTGTACATGCTTCAAAGAGAGAATATCATCATGACAACTACATGTTAAAATCTTTTGGCACTTGCTCATATAAAACATCTTGAGGGGAAGGGAAGGCGGGTGAGTATTTGAATCTCTGGTGATGATAAGTTGTCCCCTAATTAGAGTCATCCTTGTAATCAGATCACAATCTGTTCACCATCTGTTACCACAATTCCAGAATTTTGAATGGGCGGCAAGATTGTGCAAGATCTGTCTCTCTGCCTTACAATTATACCTCTTTGTTGTCCTGACTTGAGTAGTGATAACACCCTCTGTAAGAATCTGACACACTTGTCTCAATAATGGTCTGACTCATGCATCCATTGCAATACAGAATTCAGGTTTATTGAAGATGTGTACAGAATAGAGGAAAAAGCCATGACTAGAAACTCCCGCTTAAACTACCTAATTAAAAGCAAACAGGCAAGCAAGAATGCCCCCTCCACATTCCTTCCCCTTTGCAACAGCAGACCGGCATTCCACTTCCAGATATCTCCAGTCGATATGACTTTGAATCCCATCATTAGACCAAACACCATTCTTTCACGGTCCCATTGAATCCCCCCTCCCTACTGGTGCTTGACACGCGTTTTCCTAACTTGTTTTCCTCCTTTCCTTCCCATTCCCTTCTTCTCTTCCTTCCAGAAAGTAAATTCCAATATTTAGTTTTGTTTAAAAGCAAAAATTGTAATTGTGCTAATCTCTTAATTTACCTCTTCTGCAAATAATTAATTAACTTCTTATTGTGTAAAATAATTTTAAATAATGTTCAATAATGTTCCTTCTAGTGTTCAATCTTCAAAGTCCCATCCTATCATGTGTTTTTTTTTAAGAATTCAGAACAGCAGCATTTTCCCATAGGAAGGATTCTTTATAATTAATTTTGAAATCTTATTTCAAATCCATCTAGACCCTCAGTCTGTCTGTAACTTTCCAAAATCAAAGTTCTAATCACCCTTTTGCTGTTTATTCCAAAAGAAAAAAAGTTAAGTCCTCAAACTTGTATTTAAAACTTCTTTCACTAAGGATTGAAGGAGACTCACCTGCTGCTCTAAAACTTGCTGTTGCAAAGGTTCCTAATAGCTAAAAAGCAGTTAAGAAGCAATTTCCAAAAGTGATTAAGAAATGAGGCTCGGCGAACCTTGTGCCCATATAGGCTACATTATGGCTCTGAGCTTAGGTGGAATCCCTTGACTCCCAGCCGCTCGACTCATAAGCCAACTGCAAAAACTTTGTTTCCTGCAGTCTACTCACAAGAAGCAGCTGTCTAGAGTAAATGTAGGCATTCTCACAATCTCTCCTTTTTCTGGAGAGATTTCGCTGGCCAGAATTTGCTGTCTGGCTGTTGATCTCCACTGCAATGCCATCCCTGCTCCTTCAGGGACATCTAGTTCATCATGAATCCTCATCGGAAGTCCTCAGGATAAACTGTTTCCTGAGCATCGTTGGGTTGTCTTTCCACATGAAGACTTCAGTGTTCAGCACCGATGATGTTATCTAGTTGGGTAATGAAACATCTGCAAGTAAACAACCATGTTCAGAGAGCACCAAGGACTCCACAGTTCAACCCTGAGCTACAGATATTCTCTTCTATTGGGACTTCAGTGTTTTAGAAAATTCAAACTTCATTTTAAATGATTAAATGCTTAGTGATCCATCTCCACTTGGATTTTACGTTTGTTTTGATGTATATTTTAATGTAATTTTTATCTGGCTATGTTTTAATGCTATTTATTGTAAACCGCCCAGAGTCCCCCATTGGGGGAGATGGGTGGTGATATAAATAAATAAATAAATTAAATAAATAAATAATGCAGTGGTCTCCAGCTTGTCACAAAAAATGTTTGAAAGGAGAAAGCCTGATGTCTAATGACATCACAGAAGAGTTGCAGAAATAATCTTCACTGGGGATTCAGTGTCTTATATGGTTTATTGCTATTTTGGGATTAGCACCAACAGTAGCAGTACTGTAGCAGAGTAAACCATGTCAAATAGCACCATGCAGAATAAACTATGTTAAAGAAGGAAATATCAGTACACTGCTTATTTGTTAGTTGAGTAGCTTTAACATAGAGCAGAGCTGTTGACATAAGAAATAATAATTTATTAAATTTATATGCCACCTGATTCCCAGTGACTTGGTTTACAAATTGTTAAAGACATTTAAAAATGAGCAACAATACAAAAAACACAAAAGCAACGCAGAACAAAGGAACAGAGAGGGTAGAGAAAACAAACCTGGATGGGAACAAGGAAAAGGAAGAAAAGGGCCAAGGGGCATCAATCATCCTTACCAAAGGCCTGGGCAACATTTTCAGGGCTCTTCAAAAGACCAGTAGGGTAGAGGCCGTTCAAATCTCAGGTGAAACCTCATTCCAGAGGGCAGGCACTGCTATAGAGAAGGTGCACTTCCATAATTTTAATTGATGGAACCCAGAGCGTACCAACCCCACCAGACTGAACCATCTGGGCAGATATTATGGGAGACAGGCAGTCCCTCAAGTAACCAGGCCCTATGCCATGTAGGGCTTTATAGGTAGTGACCAGCACCTTGAATCGCACCCAGAAACAAACTGGCAAAGGGCAACTGATGAAGCAGAGGTGTTACATGGGCATACTGATGCATGCCCATCACTGCATGTGCCACTGCATTCTGGACCAGCTGAAGCTTCTGGGTGGTCTTCAAGGGCAGCCCTATGTAGAATGCATTGCAGTAGTCAAGCCATGAGATGACCAGGGCATGAATGACTGTCTGAAGGGCCCCCCAATCTAGGAAAATGTGAAACTGGCACACCAGATTTAAAATTATCTAATTGTACCATTATGAACATACCCAATCCTGTCTATGATTATTCATTCTTTTTTGTTTGATGAAGCTTCCTATTTTTCAGTCTTTATGTATTTATACCCTCAGAGTTTCATATTGTAGTAATCATCACTGTAAGTATTCTTCTAGCAATTCACCAATCCCCTACATACTAAATCTACAACATTTATTCTCTTAATCAGATGATTCATTGTTTATTTTCGATTATTCATGATTTGGGTGAGGCTGACACAATAATATAATGCTGTACTTGCATTCTGTTATTGCAAGTAATATATATGCTGCAAAAAGTATTCAGAAATCTTTCTGAATGATCCTACACCCATTTTCTTGAGCATCATGGAATTCGTTGTAAAATATGTATGAGTGAAATTGAATTGAACTGGAAAATGGCTAGCAAGGGAGAGCAACCAAATTACAGTTATATGCCCTGTGTTCTATTAATCTGAAGGAAGAAGCCTCATTTTCAGAAGAGTTAGTTTTATTTTTGAAAGGAGCTGAAAGCCAGTGTAATGATGTACATGGAAAGAGGATTTTCTTCCCCTGTTTGGTAAACCCATACAAGATGCAGGTTTTGATCTTACAGAGTTTTCTTTATTTTCCCTTAAGTATCTTTTCCTCCTACCTACCATGGTGTTTCTTTCAGTTCTTTAAGAAAAAGCTGTGTGCCTTGTTTAGAAAGCAATATTTGTTAGGATCAGCTGGGCCCTTCTCCCCTGCCAGTTGTAAGCAGTAGGGGAATTTATAATGAAAAGTAGCGGAGCATCCTAGATTCAGCCCCCTAAGGCATTGTGCAATGCTTCAGATCCAGCTGTGGGAAATAGGAACATTGCCAATGGTGGCTTTCAGTGTGTGGGTTGTTCTGAAAGTGCAATGGAAGTACCTCTGGTTAATCTTAATACCTTACTGCAGAGTAGGCCCCCACCTTTCTTAGAGAAGATGAATTAAACAAGACAGTCCATGTCACAGCCACAATCTACAATTAAAATGCACAGCATTTAAAAAAAAATGAAGAAGAAGCAAATTAGCAAAGTCAGGCACCAGTTTTTAGATGATGATATAACAACATGGCCATCACGCAGGAACTGAACTATTATGAGGATTTCTTACAGTTGGTTGCTCTGGTTGGATTTGCCAATATTTAGAGGAAAAAGGAGGCAGCACAGTTTATTTGTCCTTCCTGTTCCTAATTGCTTTTAATTGGATGAACATCAATCTTCTCCATAAATTGATATCCAAAAGATAAATCTTGCATGAACTTGAAATGCGTGGAGAACATAAGCAAAGGATTGTTACCTTGCCGTGGTGCTGGAGCTTGAGCACTTCAATGATGCCATGAGCTAAACCGTGAAGGGCCACCCAAGACGGGAAGGTCATGACAGAGAGGTCAGACTAAATGCAATCCCTGGGGAAGGTAATGGCAACCCACCCCAGTATTCTTGCCGTGAAAACTAAATGGATCAGTACAACCAGAGATGTGTCGGTATACCATTGGAAGATGAGACCCCCAGGTCGGAAGATGGTCAAAATGCTACTGGGGAGGAACAGAGGATGAGCTCAACTAGCCCCAGACATGATGACGCAGCTAGCTCAAAGCCGAAAGGACGGCTAGCGGCCGACGGTGCTGGTGGTGAACAGCGAACCCGATGTTCTAAGGATCAACGCACCATTGGAACCTGGAATGTAAGATCTATGAGCCAGGGCAAATTGGATGTGGTTATTGGTGAGATGTCAAGGTTAAAGATAGACATTTTGGGCGTCAGTGAACTGAAATGGACTGGAATGGGCCACTTCACATCAAATGACCACCAGATCTACTACTGTGGACAAGAGGACCACAGAAGAAATGGAGTAGCCTTCATAATTAATAGTAAAGTGGCTAAAGCAGTGCTTGGATACAATCCAAAAAAATGATAGAATGATCTCAATTCGAATTCAGGGCAAGCCATCTAACATCACAGTGATCCAAATATATGCCCCAACCACAAATGCTGAAGAAGCTGAAGTAGAGCAGTTCTATGAGGATCTGCAGCACCTACTGGACAACACGCCTAAAAGAGACGTTATTTTCATCACGGGAGACTGGAAGGCTAAGGTGGGCAGTCAAATGACACCTGGAATTACAGGTAAGCATGGCCTGGGAGAACAAAACGAAGCAGGACATAGGCTGATAGAATTTTGCCAAGACAATTCACTCTGCATAACAAACACTCTAATCCAACAACCTAAGAGACGGCTTTATACATGGACTTCACCAGATGGACAACACCGAAATCAGATTGACTACATCCTTTGCAGCCAAAGGTGGCGGACATCTGTACAGTCGGTAAAAACAAGACCTGGAGCTGACTGTAGTTCCGATCATGAACTTCTTCTTGCACAATTTAGGGTCAGACTAAAGAGCTTAGGGAAGACCCACAAATCAGCTAGATATGAGCTCACTAATATTCCTAAGGAATATGCAGTGGAGGTGAAGAATAGATTTAAGGGACTGGAATTAGTAGATAGGGTCCCGGAAGAACTATGGACAGAAGTTCACAGCATTGTTCAGGAGGCGGCAACAAAATACATCCCAAAGAAAGAGAAAACCAAGAAGGCAAAATGACTGACTGCTGAGACACTAGAAGTAGCCCAAGAAAGAAGGAAAGCAAAAGGCAACAGTGATAGGGGGAGATATGCCCAATTAAATGCAAAATTCCAGAGGTTAGCCAGAAGAGATAAGGAATTATTTTTAAACAAGCAATGTGCGGAAGTGGAAGAAGACAATAGAATAGGAAGGACAAGAGACCTCTTCCAGAAAATTAGAAACATCGGAGGTAAATTTCAGGCCAAAATGGGTATGATCAAAAACAAAGATGGCAAGGACCTAACAGAAGAAGAAGAGATCAAGAAAAGGTGGCAAGAATATACAGAAGACCTGTATAGGAAGGATAACAATATCGGGGATAGCTTTGACGGTGTGGTCAGTGAGCTAGAGCCAGACATCCTGAAGAGTGAGGTTGAATGGGCCTTAAGAAGCATTGCTAATAACAAGGCAGCAGGAGATGATGGCATCCCAGCTGAACTGTTCAAAATCTTGCAAGATGATGCTGTCAAGGTAATGCATGCTATATGCCAGCAAATTTGGAAAACACAAGAATGGCCATCAGACTGGAAAAAATCAACTTATATCCCCATACCAAAAAAGGGAAACACTAAAGAATGTTCAAACTATCGAACAGTGGCACTCATTTCACATGTCAGTAAGGTAATGCTCAAGATCCTGCAAGGTAGACTTCAGCAATTCACAGAGTGAGAATTGCCAGATGTACAAGCTGGGTTTAGAAAAGGCAGAGGAACTAGGGACCAAATTGCCAATATGCGCTGGATAATGGAAAAAGCCAGGGAGTTTCAGAAAATCATCTATTTCTGTTTTATTGACTATTCTAAAGGCTTTGACTGTGTGGACCATAACAAATTGTGGCAAGTTCTTAGTGGTATGGGGATCCCAAGTCATCTTGTCTGCCTCCTGAAGAATCTGTATAATGACCAAGTAGCAACAGTAAGAACAGACCACGGAACAACGGACTGGTTTAAGATTGGGAAAGGAGTACAGCAGGGCTGTATACTCTCACCCTACCTATTCAACTTGTACGCAGAACACATCATGCGACATGCTGGGCTTGAGGAATCCAAGGCTGGAGTTAAAATCACTGGAAGAAACATTAACAATCTCAGATATGCAGATGATACCACTTTGATGGCTGAAAGTGGAGAGGAACTGAGGAGCCTTGTGATGAAGGTGAAAGAAGAAAGTGCAAAAGCTGGTTTGCAGCTAAACCTCAAAAAAACCAAGATTATGGCAACCAGCTTGATTGATAACTGGCAAATAGAGGGAGAAAATGTAGAAGCAGTGAAAGACTTTGTATTTCTAGGTGCGAAGATTACTGCAGATGCTGACTGCAGTCAGGAAATCAGAAGATGCTTAATTCTTGGGAGAAGAGCAATGACAAATTTGATAAAATAGTCAAGAGCAGAGACATCACACTGACAACAAAGGCCCGCATAGTTAAAGCAATGATGTTCCCCGTAGTAACATATGGCTGCGAGAGCTGGACCATAAGGAAGGCTGAGAGAAGGAAGATCGATGCTTTTGAACTGTGGTGTTGGAGGAAAATTCTGAGAGTGCCTTGGACTGCAAGAAGATCAAACCAGTCCATCTTCCAGGAAAGAAAGCCAGACTGCTCACTTGAGGGAATGATATTAAAGGCAAAACTGAAATAGTTTGGCCACATAATGAGAAGACAGGACACCCTGGAGAAGATGCTGATGCTTGGGAGAGTGGAAGGCAAAAGGAAGAGGGGCTGACCAAGGGCAAGATGGATGGATGATATTCCAGAGGTGATGGACTCATCCCTGGGGGAGCTGGGGGTGTTGATGACCGACAGGAAACTCTGGCGTGGGCTGGTCCATGAAGTCACGAAGAGTCGGAAGCGACTGAACGAATAAACAACAAACATCTTAGTGGTCTTTTGGTATATTTGAGGTAGTGTGGCCAATCTATGCCGCTTAGCTTGAAGATAGAAGAAAATTAGCATGGACAGAAGAAATATTTTTATCTAAGTGCATCATTTTGAACTCAAACAGCATTTAACAGAGTATGATTATAATTTGAAATCTCCATTAGATGCCCTTAAACATCTGAAAGTTCCTTTTGTGCAGATGCATATTGAAGGTACCCAGACTGATCTGAACCACAGTAATATTCTAAGTGGAGGAAGCTTATGAGATGTGTGGGCTTTAATTCTCCTTCAGGTATTTGGTAATCAAAATAACAAAAGGAAGAAGGAGGTTGTTAACTGTCCACATTTTTCTTGCTGCTATGGCAACAAAACGATTCTTCTTCGCAATGCAACATATTCTAATGTCTGTGTAGTTCATTACGGAAGTCTAGCAAAGTTAACATTTTGTCATAATGAATTGACATATAACCTTTATATAGTCAGTTGCTCATGGCTATGATGATTACGTATTCTGTGCACATTTAGTTGGAGTCGCTGTTCTCAGAGAGGCTGAACGGAGATGGAGAGTATCTTGCATATTCATATTTGCCTTTGGTTATAGAAGTTATCCTTTGGCTCCATCCTACACTCCTAACATTTTTTTTAGAAACCACATGGGATGGGAGATGTCTTATAAGAACTATATTAATCCTATGCTCCAATCTAGTTTTAAACAAGAAGGTGGTTTGCCCAGCGACAGCTCCCACTGCAAGTAAATTCTGTAGGTTGCATAGAAAGTACTGTATTCCAGCAGTTCTTCCTATATCTACAACTTAAAGAGTGGGGGATTGTATGTGTAACTTGCCAGTCCTGTGGTGGGATGTCACGGGGCATTATTTTCTTTGTTTCCAGTAATGCTGTGGAATATCTCATAGCACTATTTTAATACCTTTAGAAGCAAGATGATCTTCTGAGCATGCCACAGTCGGCTGATGCTTGTTTAATTCAGAGGAGGACATTTTCCTGGGTGGAATCTGCTCTGAGTAATGATCTGTTCCAGAACATTCTCTTTTCAGGGTATTGTACTCTGAATATATATGCCAAAATACCGGACTTGACAAAAGTCTGCGGCTTCAATTTTAAAAGTAATCTTTGAAAGGTATGCTTGACCAGGAGAGCTTTAAATGGAAACCTGTGGGGGTTGGAGAGAGAGAGAAAAAAGGTAAAGTAAGGATCTCAGGTAAAGAATTGTGCATTGTACCAGTAGCAGGAAGTGAGAGTACTGTGTAATGCAGCCTTTAAAACAATTAAGGAAAAACTGGGGGGAAAAAAGCACTGGCTCATAAAGTTCATTGTTTATACATGAATGTTCACAACATGGGAAGTAAGTAAGTTCAGAATGTTAGGTACTCAAGGCCAACATGATACAATAAGAATAATGGAGACCTGGTGGTGTAGCAGGGAGAGTGAGGAGTATCCATCACAAACACCAATATAAGTCTGAAATCTCTACCCTTGAACCTTCTCTATCTGAGTTCTGAGCTGTTCTCCTAGGTGAAGGAATTTCATCCAGGTCAGATAGTAACATTACCACTACTTATTATTGAATGGAAATCTGGAATCTGGGTGGGTCAAAATAGGAAATCCCGCTTATCCAAAAATAATCTTTTAAATCAATAGGTCCAGTTTTCCCCTTTTAACCAAGCTTTCCAGATGCACGCAGCTTTGTAGTATGTAGCACTAGGACAAAAAAACAACACTGCAGCAATAAAAAATACAGCATTTATGCTTTAAGAAAGGTATCAGAGGAAAGACTTTAGAAAATAAGTTAGCTCTGGCATAAGCCTAAGATCTGCCAACTAAAACCAGTAACCATTAATCTGAGCAGACAAAGAGACAAAGGGACACAGAATGGGAGCAAAATTAAAGCCATAGATTTGAGCAAAAGCAGCAGCGAAAATAAATAACATACTATGACATAACTAGCCTATACTTTCTCTGCCCAATTTACTTTATTGGTTCCAGTTTTCTCAAGAGTGATGGGCAGAGGGGACTTCTGGTGGGGACATGGCAGTCTGAACAGTGTGCCCACAGGCTTTGCAGGCAGAACTAACAATGGGTCAGGTTTTTTGGGCTCAGGCAGGTTTTTCCTGAAGCCCAGGAGTGTTTTCTCAGACAAAGAAAATGCTCGGAATCATCCCGTCTGCCCTCCGGAATGGTGACTTGCAGCCGGAGAATCGCAAGCAACGTTCATGCTTATCTGGTAAGAGCCTCTGGGAGGCTGGGACGTCACCATTTCCAAGCCGTGCTGTAGCCTTAAAGGAACATTAAGACCAGCCACCCCATTTCTAAATCACCCAATTTATATTGTTTTCAGTTTTTGTACTCTGAGAGAGACTTTTTACAACAATAAGAAGTGGAGTCTCTTGGTGCTTATCGTTATTTTGGGGGTTAATTTTTAAAAATTCTTTTCAAGTTTTGGCTTATTTCCCATTTAAATATTAAGGAGGATTGAGAGTAAATAATTGTCTCCCTGTTACGACTTTTGTACTGGATTTGAAGAAATTGCTATTCTTCTACACATTGAATTGGTTGACCTGAACCTTCAGTTTCCTGTTCACTTTCCCACTTCATGTAAACAATAGTCTGCTATTCACTCCCAATTCATGTAAATAACTTTCGCTCTCTCATATCTTCAACGTTCGCTGGTTAAGTGCCTCGGGGGTGCCATAATCTACTGCATGAGATATGGAGGAATTCAAGCAGACTTTCTCTGATTTCCATCTGGACCTTAAGCAATTTTTTTCTGATTCTTACCAACGTCTTATGCAAGGCATCCAAGTCATTGTGGAAAATATGAGCTGTAAAATGTCCCATTTGGTTGGGGATGTCATGGATGAAATTGAGGAATTTAACAGTGATAGGAATGTTTCTTCAACTTCTGTTGAGATGCTGGATGAAGATTGGATAATTGAATGGAAGAAATTAAAGGGAGGGATTGAGCTGCAAGCCATAAGTGAAATGGATTTTCTGATGGTGTACCTTGGAAAAGAAGGGATTAATAAGTATGTGAGTTCTCTTGAAGAGAAGTTGGAGTCTTTGTCAGTTCTGGGAGTTGAAGTCCCCACATCTTCCAGTGGCCAAGGTTGAGAAACACTGGTATAGATGATTTCAGGAAAACAATAGCTTAGAATGAATTGAGGTTGGCAAAGGATATGAAGAACAACAAAAAATGCTTCTTTAGATATGTTCAGATAAAAAAGAAGAGGGAAGAACCAGTATTCCAGATGCTTTTTGAAGGCAGCAAAATGCCAGTAGATAACAATGATTGAAATATTGGAATAATTATCCTCTTCAGTTTTTATTCAGTTTTCTCCAAGAAGAGGGTAGTGTGAAGAGTAGAATGAAGATAGGATTAAAGGTTGAGACTGATAGAAATGCTGTTAGCAACAACATTATTTTTAAGGACAAAGTTCTTCATTTAGGATACAAAATTCAGATGCCGAGGCCGATAATGAGAGGTAACTAGATTGACAACAGTACTTGTGAAAAAGATCTTGGAATAGCAGTTGATTATAAACTGCATATGAGTCAGCAGTGTAATGTGTTCCAAAATAGGCAAATGCAATTTTAGGCTGCATCAATAAAAGTGTTGTTTACCAAATAATGGGAATAATAGCTCCACTTTATTTGGGATTGATGAGACTGCACCTTGAATATGGTTCAGTTTAGGGCACTATTCTTTAAGAAAGATTTTACTTTCTCCTGACATGCCCACAGGCAAGAATATGGAAGTATATCCAAACAAAAGTGAGAGCAATATAGATTAAGAATAATTAGAATTATACTTAGGAATGTTGCCAGAAATATTGTAGATAATACGGCAGTAGACTCACCTTCAATTCCCCAGGGAAGATTCCCATTTCTGTTTCAAGGACAAGTGGCTGAATCTTTAATAATTTCACACATTAGTTGACCTAGCCAGATAAATTGGTTTGGACAGAACTGTCTCAGTTAAATGCATCAAATAAGGACAGATTTATGTTGAACATTTATAACTTAACAAGGACAAATAGTACCAAAGATTCACAGTTATTAAGGGCAAGTCATCTGTATGAAATTCATTCAAAAGGACATTCTTATACTTTGGCTAAAAATCAGAATGGAACCTGGCAAATAGGAAAGCTAATGTTTGATTATCTTTATTTCACAACAAGGCTATAGATGCTCAGTTTTCAGCCTGTTCTGGAATGCTGTAGCCCAGTTGTGAACACCTCTGCATTCCAGCTACTCACGAGATAGCCCAAAGGGATTTTACAACAGGTAACTTTGAAACTACTACCATGCTTTTTAGGAATAGTTCTATCTAGAGTAGTGTTTCTCAACCATGGCAACTTTTAAGATGTGTGGACTTCAGCTCAGTTCTGGGAGTTGAAGTCCACACATCTTAAAATTGCCAAGGTTGAGGAACACTGGTCTAGAGTCTCCCTGCACTTTAACTCCATTGCCTTTAGGTATGTGTGCACCTGCACACCTGCCCTTTTCCTTTCTTTTATTGTTTTATTTATTACTTACTTCACCCCACATTCCAACTGGAATCATATACCGCCACATTACTAGTGGATTCATAACATGTACAATAAAGCCTCCAAATAATTATATAACAATAATATATAAATATTCGTCATTTTTTTTCAAAAATTACTGTAATCAAAAAATAGTAATATTAACAAGGCATATTGATGACAGATCTCAGCTAAATGCTTTTCTGAACAGCTCTGTTAGGAGCAATAGAGATGCCTGGATTTCTAGTGGAAAGCCCATGCTGGAAAACAGGATGATCTTGCTTTTCCCTGGTCTCATGTAGGGAAGGAAAGTTCAGCATATCAACTTGAGGTACAATTGGGTGGGTAGGATCCACTTGAACTAGACAGTCCTTAAGGTACTGGGAACAGTTTTAAAGGATCCATTTGAACTAGACAATCCTTAACATACTGGGACAGTTTTAAAAGCCAAAGCCACCACTTTGAATTGTACCTAAATGTCTATTGGTAGCTAATGCAGAATCCAAAACAGTGGACTTACTGTATATGTGGGCTGCTGTATTCTAGATTTGAATCAGGTGCTTGGTAGAACGGTCAGATTGCTAGGAAAATCCACTGGAATCCATAAGGGACTTAGGGAAGATCATCTTTATGGGCCCTGCCACCATGTGGGGGTTCAAGCTGGCAAATAACTTCAGGTGAACCAGGGAATGAGCAGACCATGGCAAAGGACTAACAACAATCATACCCTCCATTTTCTGATCATTAGGCAACTGCTCTGAAATGAAGACTGGATCCAGTGGGTGATTGCTTTTTTGTGTTGAGCCAGAGATTATCAAGCCCATGGTTGCCATAGAGGCAATGAAGTCCTAACTCCATTCAAATCCCAGTCCATGTCACCCAGCCTTATAAGCTAAGGAAACTGCACCATCATCCTGGAGATAAGGTTCAAGAACTTAGGAACTGGCTCTTCTATGTAGCAATGTGGGCAGAAAGCAAGCATAATGCCCAGCTTGTTCTTATAGTGTGATGTCACAAATAAACACTCACAGCCCATCAGGGATGGAGCCTGTAACTGCCACTAAATGCTTTTTGAGGATCACAGTGACCCTCACCCCCTTGGCATAATGGCTGATACAAGACCTGAAACTCTGGACAGCAGATCTCCAAAAGGGTGACATTGTCAATCCTACTCAACCAGGTTTCAGTAATACATGCAAGGTCATGGAAAAATATCCTTTTACACGAAGACCTGGCATTTACCAGCAGTCTGATGGCTTTACTTTGCTGCTGAAGGATGTTTTTATTCTTACAGGGTGAATCTATTTGGTAATTAGCTGCAAGATTGGGATGACAAGTCACATGCAGTATAGTTGGATATTCCTACTGAGTTTTTACATTGCATAGAAACTACTAAAATAACATGATGCATAAGAGTATCTGCATTTTTAGGTATGTCTGGACTACAGACAGAGCATTAGGCAATAGAAAGGTCAGGATTCAAGTACTGGCAAAGACATAAAATTATTGTCCTTCAGTCTAAGATACTTCATAGAGTTGTTGGGTGGATTAAATGAAATAGAGTAACCATGGCAGAAAACTAATAACTCATCATGATTACTGAGAATGGTAATTACTAGGAGGACAGATGCTAAATGCAGGGCCAAGTTACTTTTGTAAACTTAGTACCCATAATATCGAGGACAATTCCTTTTATATTTTATTTTATGAATCTTTCTGCTAATTATAGGACCTGAAAAGACTGGGACAGAATGCTGTTCTAATATTAGATTTTAGCTACAGTAATCTAATAAAGTTCCATTGTACAAATGTAGGATTAGGTTTTCAATGCTAATGTTTTACTTTGTCATAATATTGTAATTTTTGTACCTTTTAATACATAGTACCTTTCTATTTCAGAGATACAAAAATGACATATCTACTTATAACAGAAGAGAATATCTGTAGCTCAGGGTTGAAATGTGGAGTCCTTGGTGCTCTCTGAGCTTGATTGTTTGCTTGCAGACATTTCATTGCCTGAGTAGGTAACATCATCAGTGCGAGTGAGGGTGGGGTTTGCTCCCTGTTTATATATAGTAGCTTGCCTTGCCAGTGTCAGTGAGGCTGTGATTTTCTCCTTGGTAGTTCCTTGATTGGGCTATTGTTTTTTGCTTGATTGTTTGCCTGGTGTTAATCCCTGCTTATTTGGGTGTTGGCTGTTGGAGAGGATGTATTGTGGTCTTTTTGTTTCCTTCTTAGGTTTTTTACACCCCTACCAAAACTGGCAAGGCAAGCTACTGTATATAAACAGGGAGCAAAGCCCACACTTAGTGGCACTGATGATGTTACCTAGTCAGGTAATGAAACATCTTTAAGCAAACAACCAAGCTCAGAGATCACCAAGGACTCCACATATCTACTTCTGATGACATGCAGAAACCTATCCTTAGGCAATTTATGCTGCTTATATTGAAATGAATTTGGGTACCTGGGTTCAACACTTTAGCTCTTTGTCATACTCTGAGCTGTGATGCACAGAGAATGCTAAACAGATGGAATGCTACAAACTGAGAATGTAATTTTAGGACAGAGTTGGGTTATCTTTCTATGACCATAAGATGTACTTAAAAAAAAATGGGTCTCCATGTGACCCATCTGACATATGTTTCTCAGCTCTCCTCTGTTTTTGGAGTATATATGGCAAGGAAGCTTCAGAAAGAGAAAGGGGTTAATGCGCTTCTGAAAGAGTGAATGGAGAATGGAATACAGGCCTTGTTTGTGAGTGTAGATGGGAGGTAGGAAAGAAAAGGAGGATAATGGAAAGGAACTAAAGGGAGCTTTCCCCAATGTCTACTTGGCCCATGAGATGTTTTCCTGATTGTCCACAGTCAATGGATGTATAGGATCTAGTTCTTCAAGAACAAACCAACATGAACAAATGACAGTGCATCCATGTCTTAGTTGTGGGCTTTCTGTTAGCATTCACTTAGCTACTGTAGGAGAAGAATGCTGAGTGGCTCTTTGTTCTAAAAATGTAATAATATATAAATCAGTGGCCTGGATGGAATAGGATCGAAAGAGAAGTAACACCAGGCTGGTGGTTCTTCAGACAGTTCTGCACAGATGGAAGAAGGGGGTTGAGCAAGATTAAGCAGCATTTCAGTCTGGGCTTGAGAAATGATCTGCCCAAACCGAAAAGTTATGCCTGAGTTAGTAGAGTCAGATGGATTCTTACTGGCTATTCTTATTCCTTGTTCCTTACTGGCCTGAAATCTACAATATCTTCTGACTATCTGCAGCTAGCCACAAAGCTGCAGTGCAGCAAAGATCCACAAAGTTTACTGGCTCCATCAAAATTCGGGTTTGCAGCCAGAATCACTGGGTACTGCCAGTGGGCTACAAGTAGTTCTGGGATACATGTGCAGAGATGCAGATATTGTGTGTGTGTGCAAAAAGTCTTCATAAAATGTTACTTGATTTAGCTCCTGAAAAAGGCTAACTTAGCTCTGCTATGCAAAATGGCAGCTCCTATAATTAGTTCTGTTTTAAAACATTAAATTGGTTTGACTTGTCAATTTAGTAACAAAATTTTGTTCCTTAATTTTTGTATCCACTTTTCCAAAATGTATATGGAAAGCTGCTTATTTGCTATTTGCTAATTCTTTGCATGGCATATTCCAAAATGCATCTTCCACCCTCTCTTGGACTGGAAAGCTTATTGTGAAAATTGTAATACATCCTATCTGTAGCAAAGCAGTGCATTTAGATAAAAGCTGCATTGATTTGTTTTTCCTTACAGGCTCCTTAACGGATCTGTGGTAATGAGATTTACTGCAAATTGATTAACTTTGTTAGGTTCTAAAAAATGAGACAGTTAGTGGACTTCAAAAAAACCCAAACTATTATTTCCCTGATGAAAGAATCAAAGTTGTATAAAAGAAGAACAGTACATTGTGGTTAGGGTAGGACATTTCAGTTGTGTGACCATCTCTCTCCGATTCTTTGTGTTTGGGCCAATTATGATTATTGCCACCTTTCCAATGCTAGGATTATTTTATGAGTAAATTCTGAACAGCAACTGCTTAACATGGGGCATTGCTTAGGCAAGAGAAGGAGGGTAGTGGATTATATACCAATCCTCCCTCCAGTTCCTCTTCCTTAAAGTTGCTTGCCAGCAAATGCTCTAAATCTCACTTTACCAAGTTTGACTTCTCTCTAAAGGAGACCAAATGGCACTTTTCAGTGGGCCCCATTTGACCCAAGGATTTCTTCATTCTAATGTCAATTATATAGAGAGCTACCTTCAGAAATTTTCCTGGATTAGCAAGGGAGAAAAATATATTATCAGTAAATAAGCCAATTATATACTGTTTGTTTTGAATTATACCCCCCTGAATATTATCATTTGACCACGTTTTCTTGGCCATGAGTTCTGTTGCAAATACAAACAGTAAAGGTGACAGTGAGCAATTTGCTTGGTACCTCTACTCACAATGAACTCTCTTGTGACCCAGTTGTCAGCTTTAATGTTCATGTAACTATGCTTATATGGTATATGTAATGCTGGGGTAAAGTCTTCCCTCCCATCTGTGGAATTGCCGTTAATTCTTTCAAGTGTTCCCATTCCATCATGTCAAAGGCTTTAGTAGTATCCAGTGATACTTGGGGAGAGGAGGTTATATCGTTTTGACAATAATATACATAATTAAATGACTTCTTAATTGGATCCATTTCCTACCACAATTTTATAAAACTTGTTTGATCTGTGTATATGCAGTGTGATGCTATATTTCTCATTTTCCTTGCAAGGATGTTAGTGGAAAAAAAGGAACAATGTCCAAGAGTTTCCAAGAATTTAGGACATTATTTCTCTTTAAAATGTTATTCAGTAATATTAACATGTAAAAGAGTAAGACATCCATAACAATAAGGACCGTACTGGTTTGAGCACAGTTTGACCAGTATGCCACAAGGACAACTACAGTCCAATTTTATCCCAAGCTTCCTCATGCTATTATTTCTGTGCAAGCAAGGATATCTAATCTAGAAACTACTTTGCAAAACAGCATACCATTTTCTACATGCTATGAACTGGGAAATACATGCAGTAGACTGACACATACTCTGAATGTGTCTGTGTCAAGCATTTTTAAAAGCAAAAATGAAATCTCAAAATGGCATTCTGTACTAAGTCTGATGCAATGTAATGCTCTAAGAAGCGGATGCATTTTTAAAAAAATTGGCATAGCAATATTTTTCCATTTATATTGATGTAGTAATTGAAAGAGTTCCATATGAAAATACTTTGTAACAGGAGTTGGTAAATTTAATGGTAGAGGGAGGCAAACTGGCATCCTCCAGATATTCTGGACTTTAATCCTAGTGAGTATCTTAGCTGAACATTAGAATTTACAAGTAAGAAAACAGGTTTGTGGAGACGATGATGGTGATAATGATGAAGGCAACTAAATCTGTTTGCTAATGAACCCCCCCCCCCAAAAAAACCCCCCAACAGTATAGTGAAACCCCCAAAGTCAGTTTGCAAAATATGGTTTCTAAATACAGTAGATGAGCAGCTTGTTGTTTGCCTTGACTTACTAAACAAACAATGGATGGAGCTAGTTGAATGTTGTTGATGGAGCCTGCTCATGAGAGAAGCAGAGGGAGCAATGAACATGAAGTCATAATTTGGTGTGCTGACTGTTTTGTGGAAATTAGCTCACAGAGTCTTATGTTGAAGGAGTGGGCTGAACCACTTCAAATCCCATCGGGGGTAGTGATGGTGGTGCATGTATGTGAATACCTTGCTGAGTTAACCAATTCACTGGCTTGGCATAAAGAAGTCGCTGCTCTTATATATTGTTTTATGGAATAATATGGTTGGGCTTGCCTCCAACAGGAAGGCATGGGGCAGAAAGGCTGGGTCCCAAGTTAGCTTGAATTAGGAGCACCGTGAGTTAATGTGGATCTTGAGGCTTGAGGATGTGCCGTGCATGATGTGAAGCAAGCACTGGATATTATGAAACGGCCGGAAAGTTTCAGTTCTAGTAAACAGGTCCTTAAAATTGATGCAGTCATCTTTGTTCCATGCTGTAAGGAAGCTTCCGCTTTTCTCAGATACTGAACAAGTGGTTTTTACAGATACTGCATCTCTTTTGTAATCACTTTAACCACCAAATCTTACAAAGATTGCTCTGAAAAAGCAGACCTTGGGAGAAGGACCATCTAGTATAGCTTGAAACTTGGAGGAAAAGGAATCAGAGGAAGCAAGGAACTGGGGCAAGAATGAGCTAATGAGACGGACGCGCTGTATTTGGTAGAGGGTTTATGTTGACTGCTGGCTTGGAAGGGGAGAGAAGAAAGAGGTGGACAAAGTGGGCATGTTGTCTTGGAAATCAGATGCTCAAGGAAACATTGATCAGTGGAGAATATACTGAAAAGAAAATGAGAAGGCTGATGAAGGACAAAACTGCATACCGTCAGAAAGACCATCCCCTCCGTAAGAGAAAAATGTTTGAGAACAGAACACGGTGCCTTTTGAAAAAGTGTTCGTCCAAAATGTAGTACATTATCATGCTTTATATACTTGGAGTTGTTGACAAGAGCACACATTTTTGAAAAGTTGTAACGATTTCCACATTTAAAACATAACCGTGTAAAATAATCCTAAAACATGGATTTTGCCTCAGAAAGTATGTTCCCCAGCCCCTATGGACCCTTCTCCCCTGTGCTGTCAGGAATGGCTGGTTACCACCCTCTGGAGCAGGGGCTTTCAAAGGTTCTCATTAACCTATGTGTAAAATCATCATCATCATCATCATCATCATCATCATCATCATCATCATCATCATCATCATCATCCCTTGATCAACAGGGGTGGGCCCATGACAAGCCCTGCCTTTCTGCTTTACTTTAATGACTAAGGGAAAAAATACACAAGGGACTGAGGTTTTTTCCCACCTTTAACCCCTTGTAGAGAGTAAGGGAAAACTCTTCATAAGAGAATAAGGCAAAAAACAGAACAAAAACGAAAGAAAAAAAAACAAAACCCCAAACCCCACCCTCACAACCTTATCTGCAAAAGACTAAGGAAAAAAAAGACTTTCCACAAGAGACTCCATGTGGAAAATTTTCCCTTACTTCCTTATGGATCCACAGAGATCTAAGAGTTTTCTGTTTTTCCTTGCGAAGCTAGTTCGGTGGGGTGGTTAAGGCACCAGGCTAGAAACAGAGAGACCCTAAGTTCTAGTCCTGCCTTGGGCACGAAGTCAGCTGGGTGTAAGGATTGCCTATTCTAAAACACCATCAAACTCATAAGCAGGATCACAAAGATATCTGATTTATTAAGGAATAGTATGCAGGATCACAAAGAAAGCTGAGAATGAGAAAAGCGCGCCAAATGCAAACTAAAAAACCCTCAGTACAAATGAGATCCCTCCCCCCGTAGAATCTTCCTAGGCTCACAATCCCAGGTGCTCCTAACGGCTTCTGATGGTCTGTGGGAAAAGTCCTTGAGCAAAGCACATAACCCAAACACATTCCATTGAAATGAACATAGATACAGAGCTTGGTACAAGGTCTCACAGCAGCTCCCTCCCAAACAGAAACACGCGTCAGCGCCATGGCATGTGAAACATTACGATGTACAGTGCACATTGAAACAGTGAACATGACACTGGGTGACCTTGGGCCAGTCGCTCTCTCTCAGCCCTGGGAAGCAGGAGGCAATGGCAAATCACTTCTGAAAATCTTGCCAAGAAAAACACAGGGACTAGCCAGAAGTCAATACTGACTGAAGGCACACAGACAAAAAATTCTCTTGCACAGAGGTTTTTGCTGACAGTTTTCCCTTAAGTCATTTAGTCTAAGTGGGGTGGGGGGGCACAACAACTATCTCCAGAAACAATTCTTTCCCTCTATCCCTTGTGGAGAAATGTGTTTCCTTTAGATTCGTAGAACTCGGTTTGACAAACCCTGCCATATAGCATGTCGCATCACATCCTACTCAGTTTCACAAGCGGCTGGTTTATTCCATGTGGTGAGTTCTGTGACTCCCTAGTAAAAGTGTTAGAGTCTGATTCAATGTAGAATAGCTGTTTGTTCCTCCTAGGTGGAGGATAAGAGGACTTCCTGCTATATTACGGATGTACGTATCTTACCAATTCACTTTCATTTACTGATTCAGGGGTGTTGGCAGGAATGGGGTCAAAAAAGTCAAGTTAATAATAATACAGATAGTCCTTGTTTAGCAACTGCCTCATTTAGCGACCATTTGCAGTTACAACAGTGATGGAAAAGTAACTTTGCAACCAATCCTCCCACTGATGACCTTTGAAGGTCTGTGAAGCAAAGGAAAGCTGAAGTAAGATCAGAAGCACAGTCACAGTTTCACTTAGCAGCTGTTTTGCTTAATGACCAAGTTGCCAGTCCCAATTGTGGTTGCTAAACGAGGACTACCTGAAATTTATTAAATTTATATGCCACCCACTCACAGAAACTCTGGGCGGTTAATGATCACAATGCACATAAAAAAGGGGGAGGGTTGATCATGTGATTGTAGCTGCCATCTTGACTCTGTATAATTGATTGCTTTGATAAGGCAATTTTCCAGTTGAACATAATCTTCCAAAGATCTTGTTTTTTTCAAAGAAGAAAAATAACAATGTTCCTTACAATGAAGGGATAGGTGGATATTGCCTTATTTTATAAAAACAGTGTTTGTGTTGGCTGACGGAGTTCTCCTGATTTTGTTTCCAACTTTAAAAAGTCCTTACAGCAGTGCTAGTCTCTTTGCAGAGAGCCTTTTTTCTTCTTCTGTCATTTGAGGAAGCACAAAAGAAGAGAAAATGACTTTCTGCACTGAACCATGCACTGTTGCAAGGAGTCAATCTGTTTAAATATTTATATTCAAAGGATTCTTTGTGTTGGTCTTCAGCTCATGGATCGTCTTCTCGGGGTGCTGTCTGGACTTTCTCATGGCAAGTGTTTGGCCCACTAAACCTCCAAATCAGTTCCCAGAGGAATTTATGGCAGATTTTTTTTTAACACCTCTAGTGTCAGGGGAACTTAACAAATGATGAGGCAGCCAGGAATCACAATAATTAGAACTGAATAAATGTGGCATGATTTTTATCTTGTAAAAATCTTCCTGTGTCTTTTGGGGGAGCTGGAAAATCATTTGTTTTTCTATTCTATAACAATAGATCATTTATTTTCTACAGCTGGAAAATGGCACTCTTCTGTCAAAAATTCAAGACTGCGTTGAGGGAAAAGTGGTCTCAGAGAGTACTTATTGTTCTCTGTTGCTCAAATACTATAGATGTTTCTGGCTTGTGCCTATTCTGATCTAAAATTAATGCAACTCTTGGCTGGTTTAGGAAGGAACCCATCTTTCTGCAGTTCACTGCAAGATGGAAAAAAAATCAGCCCATTAACTCTGGATGTTTTTTCTCTTGAAAAAGGTGTAGATGTTGGGTTACTGCTGTGGCTCAGAAAAGGAACTGGTGAAAATGCTGGTATCATACACTGAAAGAGAATTATGCATTTGTTTTATTGATATGAATGTCATTCTTTAAGTATTGTTGGGGTGTCATCTGACAACCAGCAGTATCCTTTGTCTCATTAGCTCAGGTTCGTCTCAATTTATTTGCTGGTGTGTCTTCAGAGGCTCTATTGATGCTACCCCAAAGATTCAAAGGCAAAGAAAAGCAGTAAACAACAGTAAATCTTGCTATATTCCAGGCAACAAAGGGAAAATAAAACATTTCAAATACATTGCAGCCACTGTAGCATTTGCAGGATCCATTCCTTCTATTTGCTTCAATGGAATATACTGATCTGGTGCAATAACATTTCAGTCATGGTTTTACAGTGTTCAGGAAGTATTCTTGTTTCCTCTGCTCTTGTTTACTTTTCAATTCCACAGTCTCTAAACTTCCTTTCTTTTTCTTAATATAATTAATCAGATAAGTTGTTGGTCCCATGTACAATCCTATTTTTATTGTCTTCATAGCAATTTAAAATCTAAGAGTCATAAACCTGTCCATGTTTTGTAATGAAATCTATACTCACTTTTTCTATATCTCAGTCTGTAGTCTATTGTTGTTTTTTATTTGTCGTAAGATGACAGAATAGCAGCCAGGTGCCTTTCAAATGTTTTAGATTACAACTCTGCCAGTCCCCTTCTATTGACATTAGTGCTCGAATCTGGTGGATTTGGAGGATGTCTGGCTGGTGTGCCATGATTAAAAGGCTAAGAATAGGAAACAACAATGAAACTGCTGTATAAATGTGGATGTGGATGTGACATTCATATCCAGCCTCATTTTGGACTCAGCAAGTACAGTGGTCAACTGCAAAGGACAGCAGCTCATTTTGACCAATACCATAATTATGTCTAAAAGTTTGGAAAGTGAAAGAGACTGTAGAGTTTTTCAAGCTTATTCTAAAACCAATATGGATAATAATTAAAAACTGATATTTATCAAACAAAACAATTTTTTCAGCTTTTCCTTTCTTAGCTGCTTTGATGTGATAAAAGGATACACAAACACACATGCATACATACAGAGATAAACACATACAAACATCCTAGATTAAACTGAGATTCAAAACAAACAAAAACTACTCAGTGAACTGCAAGTTCAGGGTATGGCAGCAGTCTTCCGCATAGCTCACTGGAACTAAATTTATTTCATTCTGTCATACGTTCTGATTGCGTATATTCATTTGGGATTAAACTCACATTGAGTTTACAAAGAAGATCAATCAGATGATATGCAGTTTGTAACTTTGAATTCCAAAGGGAAACAATTTAATCTTACTATTACCCCCCCAAATAAAAGGAAAGATGTGTCAAGCCTCTGTTTGACTGTTTTACTCACTCTATGACTTCTTTGAATTGGTCACATCAATTGCTAAATTTGAAGGCCTTGTTAATTATCTCATCTAGCAGTCTGAGCAAGGATAGTATATTACTTACTCTGGAGCTCTGATAAAAGAGATCAGACTTCCAGTCTGTGGGAAAATGGGTTTCCTTGCACCTTTCTCGTAGTGAAAATGAAAAAAGCATTCCATCTCTTTTTCAGGATGCAAGGCAAATACGAATGTAACATGTCTTTCTCAGTGCTTTCTTAAATTTCTTAATTATTTTGTTTCTTAACGGGCACAGAATGCAGTGCTTGACAAGAACAATTGCCATCTAATATTGCTAATGCAAATATAGAGAAGAACACAAGAGCTCTGTCCACTCTTCCCCTCAATTTGTTTCTTAATAATGAAATGGTCCAAGTAATTTAACTGATTATATTGCCTTGTTTATACTTTACTATACTTGCTTATAGAGAATATGCTGCAATCCATAAATTACCAGACTGATAACAATAATAGATTCACTGTTTCCATCTGCTCATTAGTTAGGATAAATTATAGTCTTCCCTGAAGAAAGGGTCTACTTGCCATGAATATAGTTACAGTAACAGAAGATTTGTGAAAAGAGCCTATCTAATCAATAGTTGAAGTGACCATCTGACACAATTCAATCATAGTCATACAGAACTTTCAAAATGGTTCTGCATAAGAATGAAGATAGTCCCTTCTTTCAATGTGTGGGGGTAACCATGAAGTAGAAAAGTGGAAAGACCAAAGAATGTGGAAAGGAAACTCCCACATGAGCATTAAGCAGGACTGAAAGAAAGGATAAACCAACATCAGCCTAAATTTCTAATCTGTTTGGAAGGCTTAGTAATATGACAGTTTTAGCCTATTACAAACTCCAGTCACAATAGGCCTCCTGTATCATCTATTGTTGTTTATTCATTTAGTCGCTTCCGACTCTTCGTGACTTCATGGACCAGCCCACGCCAGAGCTTCCTGTCGGTCGTCAACACCCCCATCTCCCCCAGGGACGAATCCGTCACCTCTAGAATATCATCCATCCACCTTGCCCTTGGTCGACCCCTCTTCCTTTTGCCTTCCACTCTCCCTAGCATCAACATCTTCTCCAGGGTGTCCTGTCTTCTCATTATGTGGCCAAAGTATTTCAGTTTTGCCTTTAATATCATTCCCTCAAGTGAGCAGTCTGGCTTTATTTCCTGGAGTATGGACTGGTTTGATCTTCTTGCAGTCCAAGGCACTCTCAGAATTTTCCTCCAACACCACAGTTCAAAAGCATCGATCTTCCTTCTCTCAGCCTTCCTTATGGTCCAGCTCTCGCAGCCATATGTCACTACGGGGAACACCATTGCTTTAACTATGCGGGCCTTTGTTGTCAGTGTGATGTCTCTGCTCTTCACTATTTTATCAAGATTTGTCATTGCTCTTCTCCCAAGGATTAAGCAACTTCTGATTTCCTGACTGCAGTCAGCATCTGCAGTAATCTTTGCACCTAGGAATACAAAGTCTTTCACTGCTTCTACATTTTCTCCCTCTATTTGCCAGTTATCAATCAAGCTGGTTGCCATAATCTTGTTTTTTTTTAGGTTTAGCTGCAAGCCAGCTTTTGCACTTTCTTCTTTCACCTTCATCATAAGGCTCCTCAGTTCCTCTTCACTTTCAGCCATCAAAGTGGTATCATCTGCATATCTGAGATTGTTAATGTTTCTTCCAGTGATTTTAACTCCAGCCTTGGATTCCTCAAGCCCAGCTTGTCGCATGATGTGTTCTGTGTACAAGTTGAATAGGTAGGGTGAGAGTATACAGCCCTGCTGTACTCCTTTCCCAATCTTAAACCAGTCCGTTGTTCCGTGGTCTGTTCTTACTGTTGCTACTTGGTCGTTATACAGATTCTTCAGGAGGCAGTCAAGATGACTTGGTATCCCCATACCGCTAAGAACTTGCCACAGTTTGTTATGGTCCACACAGTCAAAGGCTTTAGAATAGTCAATAAAACAGAAATAGATGTTTTTCTGAAACTCCCTGGCTTTTTCCATTATCCAGCGCATATTGGCAATTTGGTCTCTAGTTCCTCTGCCTTTTCTAAACCCAGCTTGTACATCTGGCAATTCTCACTCCATGATCTGCTGAAGTCTACCTTGCAGGATCTTGAGCATTACCTTACTGGCATGTGAAATGAGTGCCACTGTTCGATAGTTTGAACATTCTTTAGTGTTCCCCGTTTTTGGTATGGGGATATAAGTTGATTTTTTCCAATCTGATGGCCATTCTTATGTTTTCCAAATTTGCTGGCATATAGCATGCATTACCTTGACAGCATCATCTTGCAAGATTTTGAACAGTTCAGCTGGGATGCCGTCGTCTCCTGCTGCCTTGTTATTAGCAATGCTTCTTAAGGCCCACTCAACCTCACTCTTCAGGATGTCTGGCTCTAGCTCACTGACCACACCGTCAAAGCTATCCCCGATATTGTTATCCTTCCTATACAGGTCTTCTGTATATTCTTGCCACCTTTTCTTGATCTCTTCTTCTGTTAGATCCTTGCCATCTTTGTTTTTGATCATACCCATTTTTGCCTGGAATTTACCTCCAATGTTTCTAATTTTCTGGAAGAGATCTCTTGTCCTTCCTATTCTATTGTCTTCTTCCACTTCCGCGCATTGCTTGTTTAAAAATAATTCCTTATCTCTTCTGGCTAACCGCTGGAATTTTGCATTTAATTGGGCATATTTCCCCCTATCACTGTTGCCTTTTGCTTTCCTTCTTTCTTGGGCTACTTCTAGTGTCTCAGCAGACAGCCATTTTGCCTTCTTGGTTTTCTCTTTTTTTGGGATGTATTTTGTTGCCGCCTTCTGAACAATGCTGCGAACCTCTGTCCAGAGTTCTTCTGGGACCCTATCTACTAAGTCCAGTCCCTTAAATCTGTTCTTCACCTCAACTGCATATTCCTTAGGAATATTAGTGAGGTCATATCTAGCTGATCTGTGGGTCTTCCCTAATCTCTTTAGTCTGATCCTAAATTGTGCAAGAAGAAGTTTGTGATCTGAACTACAGTCAGCTCCAGGTCTTGTTTTTACCGACTGTACAGATGTCCGCCACCTTTGGCTGCAAAGGATGTAGTCAATCTGCTTTCGGTGTTGTCCATCTGGTGAAGTCCATGTATAAAGCCGTCTCTTAGGTTGTTGGAAGAGACTGTTTGTTATGCAGAGTGAGTTGTCTTGGCAAAATTCTATCAGCCTATGTCCTGCTTCATTTTGTTCTCTCAGGCTATGCTTACCTGTAATTCCAGGTGTCATTTGACTGCCCACCTTAGCCTTCCAGTCTCCCGTGATGAAAATAACATCTCTTTTAGGTGTGTTGTCCAGTAGGTGCTGCATATCCTCATAGAACTGCTCTACTTCAGCTTCTTCAGCATCTGTGGTTGGGGCGTATATTTAGATCACTGTGGTGTTAGATGGCTTGCCCTGAATTTGAACTGAGATCATTCTGTTGTTTTTTTGGATTGTATCCAAGCACTGCTTTAGCCACTTTACTATTAATTATGAAGGCTACTCCATTTCTTCTGTGGTCCTCTTGTCCACAGTAGTAGATCTGGTGGTCATTTGATGTGAAGTGGCCCATTCCAGTCCATTTCAGTTCACTGACGCCCAAAATGTCTATCTTTAATCTTGACATCTCACCAATAACCACATCCAATTTGCCCTGGCTCATAGATCTTACATTCCAGGTTCCAATGGTGTATTGATCCTTAGAACATCGGATTCGCCATTCACCACCAGCACCATCGGCCACTAGCCATCCTTTCGGCTTTGAGCTAGCTGCGTCATCATGTCTGGGGCTAGTTGAACTTATCCTCTGTTCCTCCCCAGTAGCATTTTGACCATCTTCCGACCTGGGGGTCTCATCTTCCGATGGTATACCGACATATCTCTGGTTGTACTGATCCATTTAGTATCATCTATAGTATACAGAAAATGCCATTTCAACAAATACGCATTTCTTACCTCCTTCATCACAATCTGCTCTTTCCTAAATCCTTGTCTGGCAGCAAACTAAGTCCCCCATCAGCAATATGTCTTTTAATTTTGTTTTTTTTTATAAACTTTCCTTAATAAAACAGAACGTGGATATGATTCCAGAATGATCAAAATGTTTACCTTAAGCTTCTTAGAAACAATCAGCTACAGTTGCATTGGTCAGTTTGACTTTTTCTGAAACCATCTTTTCATTCTTGGCACATGATTATCTGTCAAGTGAATTCCTTGGCTATTTTTTAAATTCAAAAAAATTAAAGGCTGAATAAAATATGCACCTCTTACTAACATTCAAATGATAATGATGCAAGGAAAAAAATTAAAAGATCTTCCAGCAAGTGATATTTTCCAAAGGTGTGTTTTTTTCTTCCACTCTTCATGTGTAGGAAATGGAAGTTGGAAATGATGATATGATATAAACTCTGCTCAGGCATTTGCCTGGATATGAGAAGACTCAAAATGGGGATAGGAACCAGAAGTATACATTGCCCTCTGTATCCCCATTATTCCTTGAGCATAGACTTCTGACTATGGGGGTTGAATGGCTTAATCAGAAGCAGGGGTCTATCACAGCGAGCTTTTCTGGTGATGGTTGCCTGCAAAAGAACATGTTTATATACATTCCTATCATGCTATTTCCTTCCAGGGTAACCAAAGTTATAAAAAAATACAGAAAAAAGGATTAAAAATACAAGGCCAAAGAAATTAAAGGCAAGACTGAAGAGAAAAGGAAATCTCATTAAAATTAGTTTCATTAGTTTCATCATTCACTATAACTTTCTATTTGTGCAAAGCATCCTTGCTTTCACTACCATGTTGATATATTGCCTGTTGTTCTTTCAACTTCTTATCCCTCTGTTTTTGAGGATCTCAGCAACTCCATTCAACATTTGTTCTTGACCTTATCACTTCTTGTTTTATCACATGAATATCTCACATAAGCCATTCCCACTGTATTCAGCTCGGTTCTAGATTTCCCCTGACATACCCAACCTTCATTCCCATACAACAAAGTGGGCAGAAGCCTGATTTTATATGTAGCCATTTTAGTTCCTTTTAACAAACAATCATTCCCCACAAATGGACCACATACTAGCCACTACCTTTCCGCTGTTGCATTACTTAAAAATTTCTCACCCACTTCCTCAATCAGCTTTATTACGGTCTATTTAATTCTTTGCAGACAATTCTGGTTCTCTCCCAATAGCATGGCACTGTCTGTGTATAAAAGTACAGGACAATCACATCCCCGAACAAGACTTCTTTAAAGTTACCACAATAGTTTATCCATGAATATATTAATCAACTAAGGGGCACATCTTGTCTTAGTTCTTGCTCAGTGTTGAATCATTCACAAAAGTATACTATTTATTCTTCTGCATGGTTTACTTGCATTCAACAGCCAGCCTTTAGTTCTGTATTTTTAAAAACATTGTATAATTGAAGTCTTCTCACTTTATCATATGATTCCTTTAAATCAACAAATGAAAAATAAACTCACTTTCTCACAGTCACACTGTAAGCACTGGCACATTCAAGCATTCACACAATGACAGTCTAGAGGCCAAGCTCCTTTTACTGTTTTAATGAAGCGAAATGACCAGCACAAGAGTAAAGCTGTGAATGGGGAATTCCCACTCAAACCTACATTTAAAACTACATTAACTTAATTACTTTTTCCCCTCTTCCCACTAAAGTATGTCACCCCCCTTCCCAATCCAGCTGGTGTCTTTGGTGTATCTCCTTTCCCTGGCCTTGAGGTGTTAACGCCATAAATCCCTAGCCATAATAATGCAGTTCACACTCCAACCCGGCACCCTCTCCCATCTGGCGACACGGAGTCTGTTCCCAATGATAAGAAACTAGTGGAAGACGCTCTGATAAGGGGTTCTGTAAACCTTTTGATTGGAGGGATCTGACACACACATTTCTGATCAACTTTCTGAAGAACAAAAGTTTGGTCTGGACATCTCCTGTCTGGCATAAAGCCTTGCTCTACTTCCCTAATGTTCCTTGCTGAATTTCTGCCAAACATGTTCCCAGGCACACTTAACTAGGGAATACCCTAGTAATACCTGTTGCATACTGGAACACTAACACATTCTTCCAAGCATCAGACACAGATGTAGTCTTCACATCCATGCTAAATAAGTCTCTCCCTCTCTCTCTCTCTCTCTCTCACACACACACACAGACACAGACACACAGACACACAGATACACACATGTACATTATCTACATTTCCAGCCTTTCCATTTTTCAACATTTTCAGTGTTTACAATTTTGTTTACCTTTTTTTCCCTTGGACACCAACATTTATAGCATTCATTTCAGTTCCACTCTTGGACATATCATTGTTGTTCCCGCACAGATCTCTAAAATATTCCTTCCAGCATTCCTTCTTTTTGATTAAATTCCAAATAATTTCATCACTTTTATTCTTAATTCCATTCATTCTGCCAGAAGCTTCTTATTTACTCCCTGTTACCACAAATACATCAAAGTCACTCTGTATTTTCTTCTGCCTCTTAATTTTAATTCTTCTTTATTTGATAATATCTTTACAACTTTTTCTTAATATGCACATTACATAATGCCTTTCCCTCATTGTCTTTTTTTTTTTGCAACTATCCTTTTCTTTTAGGCATACTTTTTTCTCATTCATAGGCTCTTCTTCATTCCACTAATCATTCTTTTCATATGTCCTATTAGCATAATTCCATACACTTTTATGGCACTTCATAACATAATTATGTTAAATCTGCTTTAGGCAGCTTCCACATCCTCTTTCTTTACATCTACTTTTCATTCATTCTATTGGGAGATTAATCTATCTAATACTTTTTTGTATAGCACTTGTACTTTTTCTTCATGCAACCTGTTGATTTGCAGGTCTGGGACACAATTTAGAATCATGCTCCCTGGCTGCAAAACCAAGAGCTGAAGACAAGTGAATTCAGTAGGACCATCATGGGAGATCATTGGATGGGTTTGCTCTGTTAGAGACAATCTGTGTTTCTTACAGGTTCTTGGGTGGAAGATCTCTGATGAGAAGAATAGACAAGTTATTAATCTCACTTCACTTTAATCCTTGCTAATTTTCTTCTGCAAATGCTCCCCTAGATATTTCTTATTTCTTTCCATTATGTTCAGAGATAACATCTGATAACATCTGACTGTAGGGGGACAAATGGAAAAAAGGATGTTTGGGAAGATAATGTGCTGGAAGAATTGCAAACATAGAAAAGATATAAAGAATTGTGTGTGTGTGTATGAGTGTGTGGGTGTATTAAGTTCTTCTAATTATGTTGCATAACGCTGACAGTTGCAGCTTGATTTAAAATTCATGATGCAAGAATTTAGCTATACAGTAGTGAGTCTTGGAAAAGGTAAACCTAGGCCTAAAGCATTAAGGAGTAATATTTTCTATTCATTTATTAATGCACTGGCATGTATACCCTCCTGTGGCAGCATGAATGTACTACAACAAAATGTGGTAATTTGTATGTACTCGTTTGCCTTGAAAGAGGAGGACAAGAAATCTCATTATCCTATTTGCAAATAAAAACAGTACTGTTATAAGCTCAGATAATGCAGATGATACCACTTTGATGGCTGAAAGCAAAGAGGAACCGAGGAGCCTTATGATGAAGGTGAAAGAAGAAAGTGCAAAAGCTGGCTTGCAGCTAAACCTAAAAAAAACCAAGATTATGGCAACCAGCTTGACTGATAACTGGCAAATAGAGGGAGAAAACTTAGAGGCAGTGAAAGACTTTGTATTTCTAGGTGCAAAGATTACTGCAGATGCTGACTGCAGTCAGGAAATCAGAAGATGCTTAATCCTTGGGAGAAGAGCAACGGCCAATCTCGATAAAATAGTTAAGAGCAGAGACATCACACTGACAACAAAGGCCCGCATAGTTAAAGCAATGGTGTTCCCCGTAGTGACATATGGCTGCGAGAGCTGGATCATAAGGAAGGCTGAGAGAAGGAAGATCGATGCTTTTGAACTGTGGTATTGGAGGAAAATTCTGAGAGTGCCTTGGACTGCAAGAAGATCAAACCAGTCCATCCTCCAGGAAGTAAAGCCAGACTGCTCACCTGAGGGAATGATATTAAAGGCAAAACTGAAATACTTTGGCCACATAATGAGAAGACAGGACAGCCTGGAGAAGATGCTGATGCTATGGAGAGTGGAAGGCAAAAGGAAGAGGGGCCAACCAAGGGCAAGGTGGATGGATGATATTCTAGAGGTGACGGATTCGTCCCTGGGGGAGCTGGGGGTGTTGACGACCAACAGGAAGCTCTGGCCTGGGCTGGTCCATGAAGTCACGAAGAGTTGGAGGTGACTGAACAAATAAACAACAACAACAAACTGTTATAAACATGATGTCAATCCTGGCAGAGAAATTGACACATTTAGAAGTTTAGTCTGCACAATCACAAAACTAATAGTGACTCTATATTCTTAGAACTTTAAAAAATGACCTGAAAAAGTGATTCCTACAAAGCTATGTTCATTGATATCTGCGCTGATCCGTGCTGGGTTACCCAGGTTTCTGTTGGAAACAGATATGCATCTGATTACATTCATTGCCTATTTTTGTCCAAATTAAAATTGAAGGAATATTTTGTTTTTGCCTCCTCCCTGCCTCTAAAACTGACATCCTATAAGCTTACAGTGCATATCCACTTATCATGAAGTCAACCCCTTGTGCCTTCTGAATTAATATACATAGGACAGTGTAATGGTTGCCTAATCCCAAATACTCAGTCTCACAAGCTCGGGCTTAAAGATAACTGATTTATTAAAGGAATAGTATGCAAATACAGAGAAAGCTGAGAATGAGCAAAAGCGCGCCAAATACAAACTTAAAAGCTTTGCCTGCAAGCTAATCCCGCCCCAAACACCCGTCAGTACGCACCCCCTCCCAGGTGCTAGGAACTGTTACACACGCCTGGGAAAGTAACCTTGAACAGCATCGCAAACCCAAACACACATTCCAAAGCTCCAAAACAACGGAGGGCGGAGGAATGGAAAAACCCTGAACGAGCGAATGAACACGGAAAATAACTTGACATGTGAAACGTTACAATGTTAACAGAACATTGAAATGGGAAACATGACATATCGCCCCCCCCCCAAAACAATGTTATGGAGCAGGGTAGGCAGAGTGAAAACGTGCAACTAGACGAGGCGAGCGCACATCGGGGCCAGCTACCCATTCAGGATGAGGGAAATGTTTCCAATGAACGAGGTACTGCAAAGTGGAATGCTGGCGACGAGAGTCCAGGATCTCTGACACCTCGAAGTGTTGTTGGTTATCAATCATGAGAGGAGGTGGTGGAACCGGTTGGGTCCGACGGCAGGTAGGGCTTGAGCAAACTGCAATGGAAAACAGGATGTAAACGTTTGAGGTTGTGGGGCAAATCGAGTTTAAAAGTAACAGGGTTAATTTGTGCCACAATAGGAAAAGGACCCACAAACTTAGGGCCAAGTTTCTTGGAAGGTTGTGGTGACTTGATGAATTTGGTTGATAAATAGACTTTATCACCTACAGCAAAAGCAGGTTCAGGAGACCGTTTTGCATCAGCATGGCGTTTGTAAGTGGTTTGGGCATGGAGCAGAGCTTGCTGAATGTTTAGCCATGATTCTTTGAGAGAGTCAGCCCAGTCAGTGAGTGAGGCTGGTAGGGGTTGTGGATGAGGGAGTTCAGGGATTGGAACAAAGTCCCGACCGAAGACAGTCTTAAAGGGAACTTGGCCAGTGCTCTGATGTAGGGCATTGTTATAAGCGACTTCTGCAAAAGGGAGTAGGCTGACCCAGTTGTCCTGTTGGTAATTGACAAAAGCTCGCAAATATTGTTCAAGAGTAGAATTGACCGCCTCTGTAGAGCTGTCCGTCTCCGGATGCCACGCGGTGGAGAGGGCTTGCTTGGTGCCCAGTAGTTTTAAAAATGCCTGCCAAAATTGTGACGTAAATTGTGTGCCTCTGTCACTCACCAAACGGGTGGGGATACCATGAAGGCGGTACACGTGAACGAGGAAGAGGCGTGCCAGCTGTTGCGCGGTGGGGATAGAAGCGCAAGGAATGAAATGGGCTTGTTTTGAAAAAAAATCCTTGACTACCCAAATGACAGTTTTTCGTTGACTGGAGGGTAGATCAACGATAAAGTCCATGGAGATGTCCTGCCAGGGGACGGATGGGGTGGCAACGGGTTGAAGGAGACCTTGAAGCTTGCCTGTTTTGCGCTTTGTAGCTGCACAAACAGGGCATGCTGCGACATAGGCTTTAAGGTCTTTAAGCAACGTTGGCCACCAGAATTGCCGCCGAACGAGGTGGAGTGTTTTTAAATAGCCGAAATGCCCAGCCAGCTTGTCATCGTGGCAGCGCTGGAGGATTGTCTTTCGCAAAGCGTCAGGCACATAGAGACGATCGTTGCGCCAGGCAAAACCGTCGGTGAAAGTTACAATGTTTTGATTTGCGTGTAACCAAGTATCATTTTTAAGGTGGAGGAGCAACTGTTGTTGCAAATCCGATGGAATTGGCAAATGCGGCGAGCGGCTGGGAGGCGGGGCGGCTGGAGTATGCGTTTGATGTGCTCGCGTTTGGCTGCGCGTCACCACTGCCAAACTCAATTGCTTTTTGGTCCAGACCGTACCTTGGACCGTTGGCCCTGGGCCAGCATCTTGGGGTCGGCGGGAGAGCGCATCAGCTAAAAAGTTTTTCTTGCCTGGTATGAATTTAAGGGTGAAGTCAAAACGGCTGAAAAACTCAGCCCAGCGAAGCTGTTTGGGGCTGAGTTTACGACTGGTGCTTAGTGCCTCTAGGTTCTTACGGTCAGTCCAGACTTCAAAAGGGTTTGAAGTCCCTTCCAATAAGTGCCGCCAAGTCTCTAAAGCAGTTTTTACAGCAAAAGCCTCTTTTTCCCAAACATGCCACCGTCTCTCTGTTTCGGTGAATTTGCGCGAGAGGTAAGCACAGGGTTTTAAGGCGCCAGAGTGGTCCGACTGAAGCAGTAGTGCTCCGACGGAGAAATCAGAAGCATCCACTTGTACAACGAACGGTTTGGCAGGGTCTGGATGCTGTAAAATTGGTTCGGTAGTGAAGATTTGTTTAAGCGCTTCGAACGCCTGTTGACAGGTAGGAGTCCATTTAAGGAGCGCTCCTGGGTTCTTTGAATGCCGCGTATCCCCCTGCGCTTTAGTTTTCAACAGTTCAGTAAGGGGGAGGGCGATTTCAGCAAAATTTTGGGTGAATGCCCGATAGAAATTGGCGAATCCAAGGAAACTTTGTAATTGTCTCCTGGTACGTGGAGGCTCCCATGCCACAATAGCTTCCACTTTAGCAGGGTCCATTTCAATGCCCTTAGCGGAAATTCTATATCCTAGATAATCAATTTGTGATTGATGGAAGGCACATTTAGACAGTTTAGCATACAACTCTGCTTTTTTCAATTTAGCAAGCACCTGACGCACCAAGTGAATATGTTCTGACATGGTTTCAGTATAAATCAATACATCATCCAAGTACACCAGTACTCCCTTAAACAGGTGGTCATGCAAGACCTCATTGATAAGTTGCATAAAAACCCCAGGTGCCCCCGACAAACCAAAGGGTAAGACTTTGTATTGAAAAGCCCCGAGAGGACAGTTAAATGCCGTTTTCCACTCGTCCCCTTCCCTTATGCGAATGCAAAAATAGACTTCTCTTAAATCCAGTTTTGAGAAGATTTTGCCTCTGGCCAGATGTGATAACATATCTTTGATCAGGGGCAAAGGATATTTATTTAATATTGAGACCGCATTGAGCCCGCGAAAATCGGTACAAAGCCTCAATGAGCCATCCTTTTTTGGTCTAAAGAGGACAGGAGCCCCTACCGGGGAGTTAGCAGGCTCAATGAAACCCCTAGCCAGGTTTTTGTCAATGAACTCCCTTAGCGTAGCCAGCTCTTTGGGAGACATGGGGTAGATCTTTGGGTGAGGTAACTTTACATTAGGTAAGAACTCAATGGCACAGTCTGTTTTTCGGTGAGGTGGCAAGCGATCTGCTTCCTTTTCCCCAAACACATCAGCTAGATCCTGATATTGACTGGGCAAGCCTTCTAGTGGTGAAAGAGTTCGTACGGTAGTGCTAGCCACCCGACCTCCCTCCATGTCCTCTAACAAGTCCTTTTCAGGTACTTTATAAAATCCATCAGCAAACGTTACTGTTCTATGTAACCAGTTGATAAAAGGGTTTTGTTGCACAAACCAAGGCATTCCCAAAATCACCAAAGGGCCCCCTACTGGAGCTACGACAAATGGCAATTTTTCCCAATGGGTGCCCATTTGTAAAGCTACCAGTCCAGTAGAGTGTGTGACTGCCTCCCCCCCTGCCATGGTCCCATCCAATTGCGTGAAGATCATGGGCCATGGCAGAGGGAACGTGGGCAGCTCTAGGGCAGCTACAACGTCAGGATGCATCAGCGAACGAGAACAACCCGAGTCCAGCATGGCCCAGACTTCGACAGTTTTAGTTCTAGAGCCCAATTTCACTTTGACAGTCATTGTAGGGAAGTTCCCACTCACCGAATCGTGGTCGCGCCCGGTTTCCTCCACCTGTCCAAGGGCGCCCTTCAGGACAGGTGGAAGGCGTTTCCCGCCGGCTTGTCAAATTGTAATTCCTCGTCCTCATCCCCGAATGGGAGGTCCAGAGGGTCGAGCTCAGCACAGGCAGCTTTCAGCTTGCGCGGCAGGGAGGGCAATTTTCCCGGGGTTTTCCTGGGCCACTCTTCTGGTCGGCGCCTCGGGCACGAAGTAGCGCGATGCCCCTCTTTTCCGCATCTTAAACACTGCCCTCTTGCCAATCGTCGTTCCCTCTCTTCTTCCCAAGTTTTTGGCTTAGGGCGACTCGAAAATCCAGCGGCACGAGCCCCCTTCGCGGCTCGGGTCTTTCTCATCTCCTTGCTCTGGGCATACATTTGTAGGGCGCTTTCCGCACTGCCTGCCAACTGTATCCAGCCATATAATGTTTTGGGATCGTCCCTGCCCAAAGCCCAACGGAAGATTTCCGTCTCCAGCCCTTGTTTGAACATCTCCACCAAAGTCGACTGGGACCAGTCTTCCACCTTCCCCGCTAGGGCTTTAAATTCTAAAGCGTAGTCTGCGACAGAGAGGGTCCCTTGGTAGAGTTTCCTCAGGGCGTTTTTTGCTCTCTCCTGGGCTAAGGGGTCTTCAAAGTGCTGCTTCAGCACCCACAAAAACTCATCAAAGTCCTCTAATTCGGTGGCTTCATCTTGGCACAGTGTTACGTACCAGTCAGCTGCCCTCCCCTTCAGCTTATTGGCAATGAAATTAATCTTGCCTTGTTCAGAGCGGAAATTTCGGCCCCAATCCTCCATATAATGTCTAGCATTGGTAATGAAGAAGGAAAGGGTAGTAGGATCCCCATCAAACTTTACCCCAAAAGGTGGGAAGGTTCTTACCGGCTCCACCGGCTGTGGTGGCTCCGCGAACAACAGCGGGCATCGAGCCGCCAGTGGTGGCCGATCTCGGGATGCCCTTGGCTCTCTTCCCCCCATGGTCCGGGGAGTTCGAAGCTTGCTTCTTCCCCTGAATGACAGGGAACTCCGTCGGGGGGGGGGGGGTAACAGCTGAGAGGGTTCCTCTTCCCAGTCTTCCTGTAGGGACCCCGAACTCTTAGTGGCATCTTTGATGAAGGTCACTGTCATTTCCATCTTGTCCTCTATGGCTTTCATGCGGGCAGGAGTGACCGGCTCTTCTAGGGGTCTGTTGGTTACCACCACCCTTGGGGATAAGGGGATTTCGGGTTCCCAGGACGGTTGTGGAGATCCCCCCCCCTGTGCTGCTCCCACTTCGGGCTGGGGTTGGAGTATACCCCCCGTGGCACCCTGCACCGCTGACAATAGCTCATCCAGTTGAGCATCTCGCCTCTCCCGACGTGCGGCTCTTTGCGCTCTCGAAGTTGGAGCTAGCAGAGTCTTCGTCGAGTCCGGCTCTTCTTCGCTCCCCTCACTCTCGCGAAGTGGAGGTTCGATCATCGCTAGTGCTCCTCTCTACCCAACTTTGGATGGGGCTAGCGGAAAGTAATTAAATGATTCTCAGCTTTATGTAATGGTTGCCTAATCCCAAATACTCAGTCTCACAAGCTCGGGCTTAAAGATAACTGATTTATTAAAGGAATAGTATGCAAATACAGAGAAAGCTGAGAATGAGCAAAAGCACGCCAAATACAAACTTAAAAGCTTTGCCTGCAAGCTAATCCCGCCCCAAACACCCGTCAGTACGCACCCCCTCCCAGGTGCTAGGAACCATTACACACGCCTGGGAAAGTAACCTTGAACAGCATCGCAAACCCAAACACACATTCCAAAGCTCCAAAACAACGGAGGGCGGAGGAATGGAAAAACCCTGAACGAGCGAATGAACACGGAAAATAACTTGACATGTGAAACGTTACAATGTTAACAGAACATTGAAATGGGAAACATGACAGACAGTGCTGGAAGTGTAAGAGGGGCCTGTCCTTATCATTCCTTGAGATGATTGAATAGATCTTCTTCTGACTGAAAAGAGATAATTCCAGAGCAGCCAATCAGGTATATATGCAACATATAGCATTCTTAGAGAGCAAATAACTCTGATATCCCTCTTTGTTAGGAGAGATTGAACATCAGATCCTATCAAACCTGGTGTAGACATGGGACATAGTTCCCCTCTCCACAAGTCACTGATTGAAAGGAGAGGAGGCTGGAACAATGCCTCATGCAAAGAGCATCCTCCTCTCTGGCTGGGTGATCTTGGGTACTCATAAATATTTTCCTGCTGAAAGATTTTTTTTTTGTGGCATGCAGTTCTTGTGTAACTCTCTCATGTGTCCTAGCACATAATCTGAGAATGTTATTGTACCAGAAAAGCCATTCCCAACCAAGTACCCTGGAGATGTAGTGAACAACAAGTACCATTATCCCTATGTAGCATGATGGCTAGGTCTGATGGGCATTACAGCCCAATACCTCTGGAGATTGTCAGATTGGGGAACGGCTGGGCTGAAATTATATAGGCCTCCTGTTTCCAGGCTTCTGTTTCAGATGGATCACGGTCCCCCTTTTTGCCTTTGCGGATGCTTCATTAGAATACTGAATTTATGATTCAAAAGAGTTGTCATTCCTTATAGTTTAGCTTCCCTGGGGAAAGTTGAGTGAAATCTGTGGGGGGGGGGAATGGATGTGAACTGGAGCTGATGTAGGGACAGATATTGTGGCGGGTTGGTTGGAAGGAATGGAATTGTTATAGGGTGTTGGTAGGTGAAGTTCCAGAAGAGGACCTGAGGGCAGAGGGGACTGGAATAACAAGGAAGGGGGGCAAACTAAGAATCACGTTAGTGATGAGGAAAGGAGAGTATGATGGCAGACAAGAGGGGAGGAGACATTACAGGGGAGGAGGGGTTGGAAAGTTGTAGTAGTCTTTACTACCAGCACCCTTCTCCATCTTGAGCCAGGAAACCAGATTGTTTGGGGTTTTGTGCTCAAGGTTTTGGAGATCAGGTCTGTCTGCATTAAATCTATTCATGTCCCAAATGTAATCAGAGATGTGGGTGGAGACCTGTCATGTAACACCGAGTTCTGGCTGAATGAAGAGGAAGGGCCCCTTTCTCCGAGATCTGTTTGGATGGGGTTGGGGGCTGTATCAGATCTGGCAATTCTGGTGGGGTTTGGGGAACCGGCTAGAATAACTTCAGTGTTGTTGGTTAATGAGCTATTGTATGTTTTGTATTAGATGGTATTAATTATTGTTATTTTACTGTTATTGGGTGTATTGGGTTTGGTGTGCATTGTGGTGTTTGTCAGATTAAAGTGGCATAAAAGTCTCTATACATAAATATGTAATAGCCTTCAATAATATGCAGTAATTGAAGGGGAACTTACAAAAATCATCCTTGAGAGCAACAAACATGCCTGCATATTAGTCTACGATTTGTTGGAGAGCATGGAGTGAAGTATGAATCACACAAGTGAGATAAAAGCTAGTCCAATTATTATGAAAGATAAACAGGAAAGAAATTGGTTTTGCTTACAGATGATTTTGATGTATTTTTTTTTAAAAAAATAAATTGCCAGCCATATACTCATATGGCACCATGCTTTCAGATGGATGAATCCCCTGAAGTCAATGAATGGTTGCAAAAAAGCTGAGTTGCATAGTGGTGGCTTCATTAGTGTAATTAGTGGTACAAAAGCCTTTTACTCATTTTGTGGTATGCTCAGCCTGCTGAGATTGCGATACAAATCAGGCAATAGGTAGGCGGATACCTCAAAGAAGTAGGCAGGAGTGTACAATTCTTGAGCAAACATTGTGAACTGGTCTCACCACGCCCACGATTAACAGCATATCCGACACTGGAGGCATTGAACAAAGATGAATACCTGTAAATGATTGCCAGCACCTTACATTTTGCCCTATATCTATTTCCAGTTTAAAACTATGTACCGGCAAATCTTATTTCTTAATGATAATGGGTGTGGCTCCATTAAAAGAATCTGCTGAAAAATAAGCCAATCTTTCCCTCAATCTTGTGACAAAATTTACTTCAATGCTTAGTTATACTATGGCTTTATACAGCCTTTTCAAGTCAGGGAGGTGTCCTAGGGCCTCTCAGGCAGGCTAGGAGGGTAAATACATTTTAAATATATGTATCAACACTGTAAATCCAACCACAGATCAGTGCGAAAACATACAGTATATTAGGGTACAGAAAGTCCTCAGTGTCTTGAGACAGGACTAAGAAAGAATTCAATCTGAAATCTGAAAACTTGTTACTAGATAACATACAGTAGATAGAATTGGGCGAGATGTGTATTTGTCATGCTCCTGGATCAAATGTTCCCAGAACATCTGATCCGACTCGTATGCATGAATGAAATCAACCCGGGCTGAGACTTGCGAGCCAGTAGAAGTGGGAGGGGGACAAGCCAGGAGCGTGAAAGCATCTTGTTTGGGCTGTCTCTGGCATTCAAGGTCAACCAGCAGAGCCGTTGCAGACATCTGCACAGAACTGAACGGACTGGCACGAAAAGGGGGGCTGCATACCAAAGAAGGGGGAGGGGGTTGAATTCATTGGGCTGTTTAACTTGGGGAAAGCACAGGAACTTCTATTCGCAACTTTTTCTCTGTACTGCACACTGCACTCCATTAAAGAGATTTCTACTTAGCATGTATGAATTGGAGTTAATGGTAAATTGAGTGGCAGTCATTACAGTATTCGCAAATCACCTGGTTTGCCTGCTAAAGACATATCAAGAATGGCTCTTCTTAAGACCTCTTCCACAGTCCCAGTAAGCAGAGGATTTGAGTCTTTCCATTCATAGCTTCTATACCAAGATAAATGAACTGGGATAAGACCGGTATTAATTCAAGTATTGTTATAGGATTCATGAATGGGGAGAATTTGAGTATCTTAGATGACATGAGGATTTTCTTAGGAAAGATTATCTGCTGCCTCAACACTCAGGTACAGTGACACACAACTAGGGATACAGAACGTAATATGAACCTCTCATTCAGTAAAGGAATCTTGCCATCCATCAAATTGAACCATGTTAACTAATTTCTTCATAATGCTTATTCACTTGTTAAAAACATTTAACAGGGTTTTTTTTAATTCATGAAAACAATTCCAGGGCAACGGCGTGCTTAATGATAACACTATAGAAAACCAAGTAAAATACTTCACTTGGAAAAGAAGCACCATTTGTTTCAGAAAAGAATAATTCACAGGTAAAATAAATTTCCTTAGAATAATCTAATGCACAAACAATAACGTGAGCTTCTATAACAGTGCATAGATCTCTTCTACTATGAAATATTTCTGAGAAGGAAAAGTTGTCAGCAAGGAATTGCTGAAGCATCTACTTGTTGGGACATGTTTGACCTCTTTGCTTTGAGACTGGCCCACATGACCTGCCATTAGGCCTAGCGGATCTGGCGTGCAAGGTTCTAGATGGCCACCAGTTGGCAGCAAAGAGATACAGAAAACTTTGCTGCCATCTAGTGGTTGTCAGGATGTTTGCAGCTGGAAGCCCTGCCCACCACTGTTGGGTGATAGTTTGGCTTGCTCTTTATGTAAGACTGTGAGTCCCAAATGTTTGCATTACTATCCTCAACACTATTTTAGCTCACTGGCATTTTATTTGACCCTTTCTGCATGGAGTTCTTGAGGTAGGTTGGTGCATAGTAATTATCACTTTGTGGCTAGGTAGGAAATAGAATTTTGGGTTTCTTGGTGTAAGATCCTAATTAATCTGCATCTCATTAGTGTTCATATTTTGCAAGTATGACAGTATAAATAACCTGAGCAAATATTAAAGTAATGTAGGTGGATGTAGGTTTAATCCAGGGACTTTTCAAATTAGATGGAAAATATCCAAAAGATGAAGAACCGGAATTCATGAGAGTCTTGCTGATGATAGTAAAGCATGTTAGTTTGTAGTATGGGAGTCAGGTAATGGATTTGAAATCAGGCAATCTTGCATTTTTCTTCCAAATTCTAATAGCACTCCTTGGTAAATCTGCTTCAGCTGATTTAATAACAATGCACCAAAGTACTTGTCTATTTAGTACTATCAGCTAGAAAACTACTCTCTAAATAGGAATCAACAGGTGGATAAAGTCCAGGTCAGTAGTCACACCTTCTTATATAAGATTTATACAGAACAAATACAGAGCCAGTGTGGTGTAGCGGTTAGGGTACCAGGCTAGAAACCAGGAGACCGGGAGTTCTAGTCCCACCTCAGGCATGAAGCCAGCTGGGTGACCTTGGGCCAGTCCCTTTCTCTCAGCCCAAGAGCCAATTAGGCATGGTATGAGAGCTCTAGTCCCGCCTTAGGCATGAAGCCAGCTGGGTGACCTTGGGCCAGTCACCCTCTCTCAGCCCAAGAGCCAATCAGGCGTGGTATGAGAGTTCTAGTCCCGCCTTAGGCATGAAAGCCGGCTGGGTGACCTTGGTCCAGTCCCTCTCTCTCAGCCCTAGGAAGGAGGAGGCAATGGCAAACCACTTCCGAAATCTTGCCAAGAAAACTGCAGGGACAAGTCCAGGCAGTCACCAGCTGTCAACACTGACTCAAAGGCACCAAAAACAAAAAGCAAGCCCCCCCGCCCAGAACACAACATTCACATACAGCCCCCCCAAAGTAGGTGAAAATTAAAAAAAATGGGGCTATGCACATATTGGAAACAAGCTGTATCTGTAGCAAAAAGAGAACTGCTGGAGAATTAGTGAAGCTTGGGCAAGAAAAGATGCAGAAAGAAGAGGCTGGCATTTGAGCAACCAGGAGACCCGTTTCCCCTTCCAGTGATCACCTCATGTGTCCGCTGTACCAAAGTACTTTCCAGAAAACTGCAAAATGCAGTGGCTTGGCTAGTAGCTGATGCATGTTCCAGGGGTATATGGTGCTTGTAGTGAAAGATTGGCACCAGTTATCAGTTTTGCTCCATCTGGAGGGAACCAGATTGGAAAAGTCTATTCTGAGTGCTTCAGCGATGAAACTTCTTGACTTCTACCTCTCTACTTATACTTACCTATTTCTGAGAACTTCACATTTGTACATTGTTATCATTACACACCTTACTTTCATAATGGAACTCAAGAGGAGCAGCATCTCGGTGCGAGTTCTCAGCCGGTCCCCAATCCACACACTAAATACATCGAGCTTGAAACAGACAGATCAATCGATTTATATTTTGTGTCACTTTTGTTGCATATGTTCACCCATAAATCCATCCTGTGCTTTCATAGACATCTGTGAAAAGACACAATGATGTCCAAACAACACATGATCGTGACATCATCATGCAAATGAGGCAATTGTATCATTTGTATTAGTTGCTGGCATAGATTTTTTAATTTTTTAAAGAAGAAATCTGTATAAAAATACGTTTTAAATATGATTTATTTTTTCTCCTGAAAAATAACGTTTCTAAGCCTATGTTCTATTAGAAACATTTTTCTAAAAATATTTCCCCCCCCACCATATGCCTTTTGAATGCATTTTTGCATAACTTTTGAGCTGAAAACTTTGTAAAACACCTTGGAACTATGACAATTTGCAAATACGTTTATAATTTGTAGCCTATTCCAAGAGAGTGACTCAAATAAGTTTGTTCCCAGATTTACACAAATGGTGTTTCTTGGGCATCCCTGAGTTGTTTTCGGTCAGTTTTCTATTTTCAGTCCTCCGTCAAATCACTTCTGTCTTCTACAGGTTTTTCAGAAAAAGAGCAAATGGATCAGAGTAGAAGAGAAAACATTCTTATACCTTTCTTTGGGTCTGCAGAGGGAGTGGAAATCATCTAGTTGCTTAAATAATTTTACGTCTCACTTAAGCAGTTAGCAAAACATTTCCCTTCCCTTCAAGCTGATACTTCAGAAAAAAACCTGGCATGCCTGGTAACTGAAAGTGAAAGGTAGGCAATCCTGTTCAAGTTACTGTGGCTTCTGAAAGATCTAGAGCTCAATTTAGACATTCTGGCATCTTTCCAGAATTGAAAATTGATTTTGCAGTAAAGTACTGTAGTCGGAAGGAAGGAAGGAAGGAAGGAAGGAAGGAAGGAAGGAAGGGTAATTATGCTTACAGAGATTTTCCATGTGAAATCCACCAATTGTCATGCACTGCCTACCGCAGAGTAAAACACAGACGCTGATTCAAAAGAGAGCAGGTTCCGGTTTATTTCGTACGTAGTGTCAGTTGCGAAAAGAGCTGAGAGTGAGGGGAGCGTGCCGGTGCGGGGTTTAAATACCCCGCGCCGGTCAGCGCCCCCTCACCCTGGGTCACGTCATCCCCCCTTTGTCCTGCATGTTGTCTTGCCGGTAGGTGAAGGGTTGCGAGGCCCCATCTGGTGCCCCGGGATCGCCCATCATCGGTTTCCTCATTCAGCCGGTGATTGCTGTCAGCTGGGCGATCTCCGTTGCGCTTGTGCTAACTGCTTGGGTGTGCCTCGCGATCCGCCTAGTCTTTGTCTTTCCTTCTTTCTCTTTTGTGTTCTGATGGCTGCATCCTCCGGCTAGGGTCTGTGGCTGTTGTTGTGCGTGCTATGCTTATCTTGAGTCCCTTCCTCTGCTTCCTCGTTATTGTCATGTGTGCCGTTGTGCTGATGTCTTCAGCTCAACGGCACTCATGACACCAATAGAATCATAGAATCATAGGGTTGGAAGGGACCTCTTCTAGTCCAACCCCCTGCCAAGGCAGAAATCCTCACACCATCTTGGACAAATGATTGTCCAATCTTTTTTTGAAAACCTTCAGCGATGGAGCACCCACCACTCTGGGAGGCAAGCTGTTCCACTGCTTAATAATTCTGTCAGGAAATTCTTCCTTATTTCCAGGTTGGATCTTCCTCTGACGAGCTTCTACCCATTGCTTCTTGTCCTACCCTCAGGTGCCATGGAGAATAAATTGATGCCCTCTTCCCTGTGGCAGCCCTTCAAGTACTGGAAGACTGCTATCATGTCTCCCCTCAGTCTTCTTTTTGTTAAGCTAAACATACCTAGTTCCTTTAGCTGTTCTTCATAGGATTTAGCCTCCAGACCGCTTATCATTTTTGCTGCTCTTCTCTGCTCTCTTTCCAGGGTCTCAGCATCTTTTTTGTATTGTGGTGACCAGAAATGATCTTGATACTATCCCTCTGCTGATGCAGCCCAGGACTGCGCTGGCTGTTTCGGCAGCTGCAGCACACTGCTGACCCATTCTTAAGCAGTGGTCCACCCCAGGACACTGAGATCCCTCTCACAGGCACTACTGTTGATCCAGGTACTGTTGATCCAGTACACCCATCAAAACTAGTTATCTTTTTGTTGACTAAGGTGAGGGTGAACATATGGCCTTCCAGACATTGTTGAACTAACTCCAGGCAGGTCTAGCTAGCATGGCTAATGGTGAAAGATGCTGGAAAATTGTAGTTCAGCCACAGGGGAGAGTGAGTGGTACCAGTTGAAGAGAAAAGAAGATAAAAGAGTGGGTGGTGGGTGAGAAAAGTCCTCCCACCTTGTTTTCAGTTGCTGCAGTCCACCATATAAATCCATACCCTATGTGCAACACAGGTGTCTTGGCTTTAGGATTTAACTTTCCATTTTAAAGGGTTAGGATTAGATTAGGGCACTGATTTGGAAGAAATATTATAGTGAGGGAACTGCCTTCCCAGTTTATCCAGGGACACCCCTATTACTTCAAATCACCAGATGATATCATTGATTTCCTTTGCACAAAATGCTTGACCGAAGAATCTAGCTCATAGCACCCACAGAAACATACCCCTGTCAATATCTGCCTTTCTGAATTTCAGGCACTGAGTTGGAGGCTGAGACTGGAGCATTTTCTATGAGATTACCAGACAGAGTAATTTGCTGCTTCCCATGAAAATTGTTGGTCTCTCTGAGGCTCACTCTGCTTAATGGCCTCCTAAATTGAATTAGCTCTGCTTCAGTTTTGACAATACAAGGCAGAAGAGGAGGGAGGAGGGGAGAACAAAATAACACAGTGAGAGAAAAGGGAGTTAGAGGAGATAAAGGCTATTACTGCTCATGTGCTTTGTTTCTTAAGACCTCATTAAAACTGAAGTAGGGATGAGAAATAAAAATGGTGCATTGTCACTTCAACTGTACTCAGGAAACTGCAATTTAACAATGTAGAAGAACAAAACTGCAATGGTGAATGAACTTGGAAGCAAAATGTGACCTCTCCAGTTCAAAAAGCCTCCTCATCCCCTTCTAAGCCAAATCCAAGTTTATGCAAATAGGAATCAAGCCTATAAAACAGAGGCCACCAGGTGCCTCCAGATGTATTGGTTCCAAATCCCATCGATCAGCAAGACAAATGGTCTAAGATCATTGGATGAGAGTTAGTTAAACCTTGCCAAGAAAACTGCAGGGACTTGTCTAGGCAGTCTCCAAGAATCAGACATGATTGAATGGATAAAAAAAAAGTTGTAGTCTAGAATAACTGGAAAGCACAGGTGACTTACTCCTACTATAGATGGCTCTGTTCCCACTGGGGAGATGTGAACAGAGATCCAGGGCTGCATATTGCCCACAGCTCACAGGTTTGCCACCCATAATTTATAGAGCCTCACACTTAATTTTTATTGCAAACAGTTTAAGAACCTGTGGCTGAAGTAGTTCTTCTTCCTCAGCATTTATCCTGTTTAGCCTAGAATACTTAGGAATGGAGTCTATGAACGTCCCTCATTCCTCTAGCTCCAGCCCAAAGATGCCCTGTAAACCATTTTTAAATGACATGTCCTTGTGAAGTTGCCTTCTTCTTCCCACCACGGAGGTATCTTAAAATCATATTTAGGTGTTCCAATTTTAAAGCAGCATTTTTCCTTTTCTCCTGACATCTTTTGGGCTGTGGGCACGATCTATGACCCTTCCTTGACAGCATGGCTGGGATCTGCTCATCTGTTGCCATTTTTGGCTGCTGGGGCCATTTTGACTTGGACTGCAGAACGGACTGGACAACTGTCTTCCACTGAGGCATTACATGGGCTCTTTAGTGCTAGACCAGTGTTTGAAACACAAAAGTAGTGCTTTCTGGAGTCCTGTGCTGCACAGGAAGTTCAGGAAAGATAATTTGGTTTTGCCACTGGGTGGTACTGGCTCTCCAGAATGAGTGCATTCTAGGGCTACTTCCAAGGGCTACCAACCAGCACTTATACTCTTTGGCAGCTCTTACTGATTTGGGATATCTGTGTCATAACAATTTCCAGTTTTATGATCTCCCTGTAATTGGAATTGGGTGTTCATAGGAGTCCAGGTGAAGGGAGCTGTGGTGAGACAGTCTAGTGCCAGACCCATGTTCAAAAATGATCCCAAGGGACAGCTCCTTTGGGCCATTTGAAAGATAGTGAAGTCCTCTATCCTAGACACCTGTCTGCAGTTGCTCAAAGCTGACCCATCACATGTTAAGAAGAACATTTGATGGCTGTTTTCCTTCTCCCCACAGCTGATATTGAGCGGGAGAGGAAAAAACCTGGAGGAATCCACCAATTCCTTTCCTCTTTTTTCCTGCTTTGACTCCTGGTGACTGCCTGGACAAGTCCCTGCAGTTTTCTTAGGAAGATTTCAGAAGTGGTTTGCCATTGCCTGCTTCCTAGGGCTGAGAGAGAGTGACTGGCCCAAGGTCACCCAGCTGGCTTTGTGCCCAAGGTGGGACTGGAACTCATGGTCTCCTGGTTTCTAGCCTGGTGCCTTGACCACTACACCAAACTGGGTCTTCCTTAGCCTTTCCTTCGCCTGCATTAAAATTGTAAGGACAGCATCCCTCACTGGCCTAGTCATTGAGGCAGAATAGGGCTCAGCTCCTGGGGCAGTAAGAACTATGCCGGCATGCTTTACTGCTGAATCTAGACCTTGAAGAATGCATATTAACATGGCCCAAGGATGAGCTTCAATCCTACATAAATTTCATGGGAAATAAATTCCATTTGATAAAGTCTTACATAAGATTGCCCTATGAAAAATGAGGCCAAAGATGTCAAAGAAATGGTAATATTGAGTTAGAATTTGATAAATATTGAACTGGATTTGAACAGGGATATGTTGTTGATCAATATTTCAGAAGCAAACTCTGCAAGTCTACATAAGTCTACTCAGAAGTAAGCCTTGTGAATTAAATGGGGTTTGTTCTGAAGTAAATGGGCATAGAATTATAGCCACAGTTGTTATCAATGGCAAGTGAAATTTTATCTGTATCTCCTCAACACCATTAACTGAGAGAAAGCTACTGTAGTCATATTAAAGCATTGTGTAAGATTCTCCAGCATGGCTGGCTGGGGAATTTTGGGACTTGAAGTCCACACATGTTAAAGTTGCTGAAGTTGAGAAACACTGGGTTAGGTTGAGAAATTGTGACTTCTCCAGGCATCACAAAGCACAGCCCATAAAGCTTTATTTGAAACAGAATAAAATACAAAATACATTTTAAGTAGTCTTTTATTATGATTTAATTATGAAATAATTTCTTTGTATTAAAGGAGAATGTCTATCATTTGGGGTTAACAGAAGAATATAGCTCTTCTGAGTGATTATATCATCATAACTAAATGAAATAAATTGTTATTTATTGCAACTGTGCTGAACTGAGAAATGCTTTGCCCAATAATTACACATATATTATTAACCTTAACCCAGTCATTAAAGCAGAGGCAGAACAAAAACATTGCACTGATTCCTCAGTATGCATTATAGCAATTTGGCCTTTTTGCTTTATGTGGTCAGCAGAAAGCAAAATAATTACAGAGCTATATCTTCTGCTTTAACTAATCTTTACATATTCTTCACATATAAAGGCATTTTATAAACATTTGGTTCAGTGTCTTGCCACTTCCATTGATTTATATCTTATTCTTTTCTGGGCACAGTCCAGCCCAAAATGAGCAGTGCAAACACTAGAGAAATGCTATTCAAATGTGACCTGAATGCTGGGGAAAGTGGGGTGTGGAGTAGGATGGTGTGTTCCCAACTTTCACATTTTCAACTCATCAATTAAAATATCCCACCCTCCTGATGGCAGTGGTACCCATGCAAGGATGACTCAGGGAACAGATGTTTCCAATGCCATGCACAAATAGGAGAAGATCAAAAGACTGCTGATTAGCAACTGCCGTTCCTTTCCAATGGATGTCAGTTGCTAGAGGAAAAAACTAATCAATGGATGAAATCCATATTCTCTGATTCAATGCACTTTGGATAACGTCATCATCAGAAGGCTATTGCATTTTGCACAGGTTCATCTTGTGCGCCAGTTGCGCCATGTTCTCAATTGAGAGGCCCGGTCACACATGCCCATGTCACCTCATACTTGGATTATTGCAATGCGCTCTGCATGGGGCTGCCTTTGAAGGCCACCTGGAAGCTGTAGCTGGTTCAAAATGCAGTGGCGTGAGCAGTAAGAGGCACTTCTTGATGTGCCCAAGTGTCGCCATTGCTGTGCAAGCTGCATTGGCTGCCAGTTGGCTTCTGAGTGCAATTCAAGGTGCTGGTTATTACCTATAAAGCCCTGTATGGCAGAGGGCCTGGATACCTGAGAGACCGCTTAACTCCAATAGTTTCTGTCCTACCCAGAGTGTTCCAGCTGAGTGGGTATGCTCCAGGTCCCCTCCATTAAATATTGCCATCTTGTGGGACCTAGGAAGGTGCCTTCTCTGTTGCGCCCCCCACCCTCTGGAACAGCATCCTGCCCAGAAACAAGAATGGTGTGCTCTCTCCTGGGGCTCCGGGAAGCCTTGAAAACCTGCCTCTGGTCCCAAGCCTGGAGCTGATGTGTGTTATTTGTTCAATGGCCCCTATTTTGTTTTGTGGGTTTTGTTATTAGAGCATTTTAGTCAGAGCTGCCTGTTCATTTAAGGTGTCTTTTAGTTTTGTGTGCTGTCCAGAATCCACTGGAGTTGAGCAGCCAAAAATAGTAAAAGGGAAGGGAAGGGAAGGGAAGGGAAGGGAAGGAAAGGAAAGGAAAGGAAAGGAAAGGAAAGGAAAGGAAAGGAAAGGAAAGGAAAGGAAAGGAAAGGAAAGGAGTTACAGTCTCTCTTGGCCTACAGAAGACTGACCAGATTTGGGTTACAAAAATCTGGGAGATCACTAAATGGCAACAGAGAATCACACAAAACACAAAATCATGGTTGCCTTCTAGTTGTCCTCTGGATTTCTGTAGCCCATATCTGGTAGCCCAGCTTACAGGAAAAAGTAAACTAATGAAAATGAGTACAGCCATAGCTTGTAGTTGATTAGGAAGGTAAAGAGTAGGTGTCAGCTATGGGAAATAGAGTAAGTGGGGAACATCTTAAAACCCTGAGTTAATAGGGAATAATAGGAAAGCATTCACTTTAATTAAGCGAAGGAATTGAGTCAGCAGTTTCCAGTTTGGGCTCACCTTTAATCCTTATCTTCACAGATATATTTATAAGCATATGTCTTCAAGTAAGGGACAGTCGTCCCCAACTCAGGATTCATGTGGTGAGAAGGAAATAAGTCTTCTGAATGTCTTAATTTTTACATATTTACAAATATTTATTTATTTAATTTCTCTGCTGCCCATCTTGTACACTGGGTGGCTTACAAAGAATAAAAATAAATATAAAAGCATATAAATACAAATATCGAATATAAAATTCAAAACGGGCAATAAGCTCTTATTCTGGCACCCTCACAGGGCCAACAACCCCCATGAATAGCTGTCACCCCTCCCGTCCCAGGCCAGGTGGCATAACCATGTTTTTACTCCCTTTTGAAAGACCAGGAGAGTAGGGGCCTGTCTTACTCCAGGGGGTAGCTTGTTCCAGAGGGCAGGTGCCATGGCAGAGAAGGCCCTCCTCCTGGGCCATGCCAGTTGGCAGTCCCTCATGGACAGGGTCTGTAACATGCCTTCTCTGCCTGACTGGGTGGGATGGGACTTTATCATCACAATATGTGCTTCTAGTAAATACACCTTTTTCTTTATGCCTCATCTAGTGTAGCGATTTAGTTGTTACATCTCTACACAACAACAACTTTGCATGATCAGGGACACCATATAGTAGTTATAACTTATGAATTGCCTACACCATGTTCTCTTTTTCAGTGCAGCTGCACATTGTGGTGAATCACACATAAATATATGTTAGTTCTTGTGTAGCTATTTGCTTTATTCTATTTTCTGGAATTGCTGATTTTATTAATCATCGTTGTTATTACTGTAACATCTGAATCCATTGATTACAATTTAAATGCAATGTAAGCTTTTTAGGGATTAAGCAGCAGATGAGTGAGAAAATTTTGAGGGAGGTGGATAATACCATCTCTAACATTGCCACAAACTTTTCATATGCATTTAACCATAAAAATATTAAATAACTGAGGGATTTGCTGTTCATTGATTGTAGTTCTCTGACAGCTCAGGGGTGGCATGTTGACATTGCAGGGGCATCCGTTTGCCTCTCATTGCTGTCTTTTCAGTCTTTGATCTAAGATAGTGTCCTAACAGCCAGGAACCACGCTGAGACGAGGAATAGGTCTCTGGTGTTTTATTACTGCTACATTAGACAGAAAATCCTAACAAACTGAAGAAGCGTGGGAAAAACCCAGACAGATAAACCCCAAAAGTCAAGGTGGGTCTGATCTGTGTCTCTTTGAATGGCTGCTTAACTCCTCAGTACTATGCATGCATTTTCCCCCCTGGACAGAAGCCCCCTCCTGCTCACCTTCAGTGCTCATGACAGATAGCCTCTCTACCCTGGTACATCCAAGAATGTGCAATTAATCAACATCAGAATCAGCATGGCTGATTACAGGTGCTGTAATCCTGATTTATCTGAAGGGCATCAGGTTAGGAGAGATTAGGAGATTTGCTGAAGTATTTACAGTATTATTGAAATTATTTATGAATTTTTGTATTTGTTACAGTGAGAACCTCTTCTTGCAGGAGTTCAATATGTCATAAATCACATTCCAATAGAAGAGAACATCTCTAGCTCAGAGTTGAAGTATGGAGTTCTCTAAGCTTGGTTGTTTGCTTGTAGATGTTTCACTACCCAGCTAGGTAACATCATCAGTGTGAGTAAGAGTAGGGTTTGTTGCCTGTTTATATACAGTAGTTTGCCCTGCCAGTTTGGTGGGGGTACAGTTTCCTCCTTAATGGTTCCTTGATTAGAGGAATTTAGAGGAGTTTTCTGCCTGATTAGTTGTCTGGTGCTGATCCCTGCTTATCTGAATGTTGGGTAATGAAATGTCTGCAAGCAACAACCAAGCTCAGAGAGCACCAAGAACTCCACATAAATCACATTACCTCCTCCAATTTTTCCTCCACAACAACACTGTGGGGTAAGTTGGGCTGAGGAGGAATGACTAGCTAAATGTCCATGGCTGAAGCTGGACTTGAATGTGGATCTCTTCAGCCCTATCCCCAAACCTTAATAATTATGCCACTTTGTTCAAAACAACAAAAGCATTTACTTCATCTTTCTGAAGGTATGCTAAGTGAGTTCCTCTCCCATTTTCCTCCAGATTGGGAGAAAAAAATTCTCACAGAAGTAAAACAGTTCTGTCTTCTCCCTGAGTTTTTAATGGGTGGGGTACTTTATGTTGGGCTCTGCCAAGGGGGAAGATACTTGTCTTTTTAGTACTGGCATCTCATGGATTATAAGATTTTCTTACATCCACTTATGCACCCATCCATTAACCCAGCACTTTTTGACTCCTACTGCAACTTCTATTTCACATCAGGAATGGCCACACTACACTGTAGCACATTTATTTTCAGAAAATGATCTTTGATACAACAGAGGCCATGTGGATGGGCCCTTTATCCCACCCAAGGAATACTGAAAACTGCCTTGTCATCTCCTCTGTTCACAAACTGTTGCACACTGTTGAAGGGTCTTCACTGCTGTTTAATTCTGTGCTAGGAGTGAAAGGGATTCTTCTTTAGGATCTCCTAACATGTTGTCAAAGTTCATTGCTGCCAAGCAGTGTGAGAATGGGGGTTAGATTGAAGCCATAGTGCAGGGCATTACCTCTGTGTGTATCCTTGATTAAAATCACATCACCCTCAAATGCAGTCTGTTCCACAGAGGAAAGCTTACAGCATCCATCTGATCCTGGCAAATTTTCTCGAAACAAGCAGTTGCTTTGAATATCCTTAAGTGGAAAGTCATGAAAGAGGTATTTAGAATACAGTGCAGGTAATGTTGTGCATCTTGACACTTAGCCCTGACATCCCTTGAGGATGCTTGTGGAACAGGTTTACCGGGAAACTTTTTCAGATACTGCTTAAATGCCACTAGGAAAGTTCTTTGTGCTTTATAGCAAAATAATTTCGTATCAGTTAGATATAAAATGAGAAATAAGACATGGACACGCATCTACTCCAAGAAATCTAGAAGCTGCAAACCAAGACTCGTGTGCCATGTTGAAAAGAGCTTTCCTAAACCTTCTCTAATCCTGAGTCTCAGCCTTTTCATTTGAAATATGTGTGATTAATAATGCTAAGCTTCCTCCTAACGTTGCAAGAATGTATTTAATAAGATTGAAACAATGCATCTAATGGATGTTATGAATACTAAATATTATTGATCAGTCTCATGCAATCAAGTTGAGCCCTACTGCTGGTGACTGAAGTGCTCAATATCCCAGCTGCTCCCAAGTAACAACTCCTAGTTTTTCTAAGGGCATTCTAGCAGTCTCCTTAATTCCATCCATCTATCATATTCTTAGCCTTGCCAGGCATTACCATTTTTAATGGATCGTCATATCACATGCCCACAATATGAGAGTTTCTGCTTGCTGATTGTTGCCTCAAGGGACGATCAGCCTTTGTTGGTCCAGGAAAGATAGTTTGCTTTTTCTTGTATACTTAGTAAGCCTATCCAGTCTCATAATTCAAAGAAAAGTGAAGATTTGCTTCATTGGGCTGTTTTTAAACTCTACTTTAAAAGAAAATCCTGAATATATAATTATGCCACCCCTTTCAAAAAGGGAATTTAGGCAGAAAAACATGCCTGCCATCATTACCATATTCTCACTGAATCTAAGACATGTGCTTCACATTTTAAACATTAGTTATTGGGGAAAAAATAGTCTACCTTTCAAGGAAGTACAGTGAACTGGAAAATGTGAAAACTAGTATTCATTGTACATTCTTCTGCAAGCCTTTATCACCAAAGCTGCTTCTAGTGTTCTCTGCACCAGCTCTGCAAAACTTCAGTGAATTAACAGGAATTATCTGGAGGGCTACAATGACCTCACAGAGGACTTCCAGGAACCGATGGCTCTGAATCAAGCTGATGAGCATGGAGCATAGCAATGGAAGGAGACAATAGTCTTGCTTCTGAAAATAATTGATCTGCAATTATATCAGGCGTGACCTTCATGCAGGTCTCCCACAGTGACTTTGTGACCTTATTGTAGACTTATTGTAACCTGGCTTTTCCAAAAACATTTTTATGCAAAGTGATCTTGGGCCAAGAATGGAAATCATTAGCACACCAATAAGCAAACGTATTAATGGACCAAGATTGCCATACTGTAGCTATAGAGGTAGGCTTCTATCTGCGACAAAGTGTTTTCCTGGGGATTGCTGACCATTTAGTGATTTAACTGATATCCATATATCCATGTGAGCCAACATGATTGTCGCAGGCATCTGTGGGAGCCCTTGTTGTGTACTTCTGCTCATTACAAATTCATGGGAAGTTATGCTGCCTTCGTGACAGTAGCAATGAGGCTGTGCAATATTCTTCATTATCTCATTTTAATCTCAAGAATCTTAACAATGAATCCAATCTTCAGTGGGCTTGTTTAGGTCCCTGTGCTATGTGCTGTCTATCTCTCACATACACACATGCCATTTCTTGAAAAATACAACTCCTTTTCCTACAGGGATGAAACCTGCCAGTATTCGGACAGATAAGTAAAAAGGATTTAGTGCAAAGGAGACTATTTAAAGCATATCTACCAACATGAGAGGATGAGAAATAGAGTTGTGGATTATCCAAAGGGCTACACCACATTTTATTTACGCTGCCCACACATTTATTTTACAGGCTCTAAAGGAAAGAGTCAACAGACAAAACATCTATAATTGTGCTTGAAATAGCATTTAGGAAAAGACAGGGGTGAATCCTCCCCTAACTGGGGCTGAAGCCATGAGGGAGTAATCTTTCCCTAGAGAAACATCCAAATAATGAATGAGCACTGACTACCAGTTTACTATAAGCGTCACTCATTGCAAATGGCAAAATATGCTGCAGTAAAAAACAAAACCAAGCATGAAAAATAGCTCTGTTGTACTTTGTCACTGAATTGTATAGATTGGACCAAGAGCTCTTTGGGTTGAGTTGAGCTGCCAAAACTGTGATGATCCCAGGGGCAAGTAGGTAGGATGAAAATTTCCTCCAGATAAGGTTTCTAGATAGGATAAAATAAAATCATTTCTTCCTGTAGGGTTTTCTTTTAGGGGATGGGGGAGGAAGGATGAGCAATTGTGGGAAAATGACATATATCACAGAAGTAGTTATAAGAAAATATCCAGCAAACTTTCAAAACAAAAAGGTGCAGTTTCTTCTAAATCCTTCCAAAAGTACCATGTCTGGAAGTAAAGGGGGGCGGGGGGAAGAGTCACAGTAAAGTTATTTGCCTTTTGCTCTAATGTGTACTCCCAAACAGGAAAAAAATATAATATAAAAATATAAAATATGAATATTGGCCTGAAACATCAACATCTTGAGATGTTCTATATAGACTCTGATTCCAAAAACATTTTAAAGTTGGTTTGTTGGAGAAGTAATTGTGGCTAATTCTTACATCATATCCAGCCATAATGGATGACTTCTCATATCACAATAAACCCAAAACAAACTAATTCTGTTATTGTGTGTGAATCAGGATTGTGTAAACTTACAATATGATCATGCAGGGGTGATCTGATTGTTTTTTATGTGCATTGCATAAAGCAATCTTGACTTTTTGGACCATACCCTGTGGAACCCCTTGTTATAATGACTGCTGTTACATGAGTAGGAGGTAGCTTGGTTTAAGTTAACTACAGTCTAGGACACGTTGCTTAAGAAGAGAATAGCTAGATCAAAGTAACAACAGCTTCAATTTGAGATGAGCCACCTCATTTCATGTTGTCTCCATCTGAGCAATTTCAAGAAAGCTCAGCATGGAAGGTAAAACAGGGTGACTAGTCTAACATTGCTCCTGAATACAGTATGTCATCTGAGGCCATCAACCTTCAGACAGATCTTATCAGCATAGGAGGATCCACTACTATCCTAGGCACTAACTTTTCCAGCTTCATTTATTGTATTTTCCCTATAAACCCATGGAGACTGATGTCTCTGTGTGTGTAAGTATATGTCTGAGATACATCATCTGATTTTCTTTTTTTAAAAGATTCCAAATTCTTTGGCTTCTCCCACTGAAAAAAGTACACAATGGATCATTAATATTTAACTGAGGATCTCATTTTACAGGTGTTAGTTTAAAGGTAACCATAGCACACAATTGCATTCATTATTCATTGCAGAACAGCACCCTAACGTCTTGGGCATCCTCTTTCCTTTAGTTGGTAGCTTCATATCAGCAATCCTGCTGTCACTGGAAAACAACTTTGATATTGTTTTAAGCGTGAGAAACTGGCTTATGTAATGACAAACTAGACTAGGAAGATGTAATCAGGTTATATCAATGGATGGGACAATGTTTAAGAGTGCCACCCTGGTTGAGGGGGAGAGGCAGCCGAGGAAAGTCAGATTTCGAATCGCATCTTCTCATAGTGGGAGAATTCTGAAGGAGGTGTACACAGATGGAGAAACCTCTGATTCTCTGGATTCTGAATGCACCAGCAGCTCGGAAACGGACCCCAACAGCCACGCAAGTGAATCGGATGGACAGAATAATGGAAATCTAGGCTCTGAATGTGATGAAAATGAGACTGATGATATGTTCACTTTTGTGAGAGTCACCAAAGAAAGGGGATTTGGCACTAAAAGAGTCAACATCCTCAGCAAAAATGGAACAGTGAGAGGAATCAAGCATAAAGTCAGTGCCGGCCAGGTCCTCTTTGACAATTTAAGCAAAGTCTTTGAGGTAAGTGGAACTGCTTTGCTCTCAGTCTATAATCCTTTTCTGCTACCCGTCTCAAATACAACAAAAATCACTCCTTGTTTTGTGCTGAACATTGCAAGTGGCTCTGTGCTTGGGCCAAGCGCGAGAAGGGACCTGTCTCCTGGCTACGTGGATGGGGGCCAGTTTTCTCGGCTGTTGTGTATTTTAATTTTTATATATGTATATGTATTTGTTTTCAATTATTTTTATTCAAGGATTTTTTTTAACAAAGTAAAAACAATACAAATTTAAAGAAAAAAGAAAGTAAAGTAAAAGAAAAGTGATAAGTAAATAGGAAAGGAATGAAAAAAGACAAAAAAAGAAAGAAAAAGAAGAAAAGATATAAAGAAGTGGCTTCTGATCTTCTTTACAGCAGTTATAAATGCATTTATATTTTATCCTCTCTCTCTCTAAGGTTACATCACGGCTCCCTTCTTTTCACAGTCTACCCTTTCTAATCATCAAACCCATAAATCACAAGTTCAGTTTTTTCTGTTTTCAGCAAAAAGTCCATCAGGGGTTTCCAGTCACTAACAAATGTAGTTATTGCCTTTTCCCTAATCAATCAAGTCAATTTTCCCATCTCTGCAAATTCTGTCATCTTCACTGACCATTCCTCCATTGCGGATATTCCAGAGTCTTTCCATCTCTGTGGATATAATAATCTCGCTGCAGTTACCATGTACAAAACCAATTGTCCATAAGTCTTTTCTAGTTGTCTGTCCATTAGTCCCAGCAAGAAAAGTTCTGGTTTCTGATGAATATTATTCTTTAAAATTCTTTGTATCACTGTGTGTATTTGTACCCAAAATTTTCTGGCTTTTCTACAAGTCCACAAAGCATGACATAATGACCCTTCATGTTTTCCACATTCCCAAGTAGATTTGGAGTACCTTCATACACTCTACAAAGTTTTTCTGGTGTCATATACCAACAGTACATCATTTTATAAAAGTTCTCTTTTAAATTATAACATAATGTGAATTTCAGTCCTTTCAGCCACATATTTTCTCATTGTTCCATCTGTATGTTATGACCAAAATTCTTAGCCCATTTTATTGTACACTCTTTAACCGTATTTGTTTTATTTTTACTACTGTTTGCCACCCAGAGTTGTTGTCAAGATTGGTGGCTACATAAAGTGATTGAATAAATTTATAAATCACTGTAGTAGCCTTTTTGCAGAGATAAAGGTATTTGTATTGCAGACATAGAGATGAGCAGCTCACCCACCTTTCAAATATTTCTATATCACCTGCCATGCAATTCACTTCCGACTGGTGTAGAACATTAATGAAATGATTATTTATCTAGTTTTATGCAAGAGCAATCATGGAGCTTTTGGCATCATAAAAACTCAGTGCCATTATTCCTCCCTAATTGCTTCATAGGCAATTTCTTTGAAAACAGCAGATACTGTAGAGGAACTATTTATTCATTTTAAAATGTATTTTATCAAATTTATGGAACCTTCCAACATAACTGATTCTGTGCAGCTTACAGTAAAAACAGCCATTACAGCCCCCTAGTATGATAGCAAGATCAGTTAAAAATGGCAGAAACCAAAAACAAATATGGCCTGATGTAAAAAGATGTCCAGAAAACAACAACTCATTGTGTGGCCTGGGGAAAGAACCAGGTCTTCAAGTCTTGCTTAAAAGACAGCAGGTTTGGGGGTAGCAAGAACCCCTGGAGGGATACTATTCCAGAGGGTAGGCACCACAAGGGAAAAAGCATGCTTCCTGAAACCCATCAGTGGCATTGTTTCAAGGATAGGACTGGAACATGCCCATTCTGCTGGGCTTCTGTAGACCAGGCAGAAACAATGAGGGAAAGATGTCCCCTCAAGTAACCAGGCCCTATGCCATGAAGGGTTTTATAGGTCATAGCTAGCACCTTAAATAGCACATAGAAGCACACTGGCAACCAATGCAGCTGACACAGCTGAAGTGTCACATGAGTATATGGAGGTACCTCCATAGTTGCCCATGCAGCTGCATTCTGGACCAGTTGCAGCTTCGGTATAGTCTTCAAGGTCAGCCCCATGTAGACCACATTGCAGTAGCCCAAATGTGAAGTGATTAAGATATGTGTGAGAAGGGAGTCCCAGTCTAGGGAAGGGTGTAATTGTCATGTCAGACGAAACTGAGCAAAGGCATTTTTCACCATGCTTGTCACTTGCTATTTGAGCAGGAGCTGAGAGTCTAGGAGGACCCCCAAATTGCACAGCAGTTCAGTGTGGGAAAGTACAATCCTGTGCAGTTCTAAAGGTGGCAAATCCCTAAAAGTGGAAGAACCAAGAACCCATAGCCACTCTGTCTTGTCAGGATTGAGTTTAAGCCTATTCCTTCTCATCCAGAAGTTCACAGATTGCAGGCATTGGGATATTATCTTGATAGCATCACCTGTGTTAGCCCAGGGTTGAAATATACAACTGAGTAACATCAGATGATATTAGACCCCATGTTGACAATTTAATGTACAGTAAATGTAAAAGAGGAAAGCTGAGAATGTCAGACTCTGAGGCACCCCACAGATAAGGGCCCAAAGGGTTGACCTCTCCCCCATTGCTAACATCGACTGGAACCAGCTTGAACAAAGAACCACTGCAACACTGTGTCTCCTACTCCTAATTCCCATAGGCAGCCCAGAAGGATACCATGATCAATGATATTGAAAACCAGCAAGAGATCAGGAAAAGCCAGATCGGTCCTACCACCTTCTCAACAACCTTCCCCCAAGTGTCCAATACTGGCTTCTTTAGGAGGGGACATACCACCCCCTCTTTCAGAGCAGAAGGCACCACCCCCTCAGACAGAGAAGCACACCTCACATGGACCCAACCATAGACTACCACTTGGGAAATTTTAATCAACCAGGAAGGGCATAAATCTAATAAACAGATGGTTGGATTGAACCTGGAAGGCCAGGTTCTTATGCATTTCCTCAGGAAGCATGCAGTCAGGCACCTTCCAAATAACAGTAGCAGATGAATCAGCTCACTAAGACGTGCCCAAAGTCTAACTCTGAGCAAATCTGAGCAACTTTATCTGCAAGGTACTTACAGTATTCTTCACAACAACCCTGGAGTTGTTCCTGTAGTTCATCCTTATCCAACAGAAATGAATCACTTTAAATACTTTAAACTAGACAGCTAACTTTGGATACAGTAAGGGCAGAGAATTAAGAACATTTTGCTCCTCTTATGGCCACTATGTTATCTCAAATATGGGTTCTTACATGTGCTAGGTCAGATTCACTCTTTGTCTTCCTCCAGTGATGCTCTAGGTGGTTTTATCTCCTGAAGCTCCTCAGAAAACCAATGAGTTGGTTGCATACAGAAGACACTGCAGTCAACAGCATGAAGAAGAGAGTTTTGATTTTGAGGGTGGCACTATTCTGCAAAATAAGGCTTCTTCACAATTTAAATTGCCCTGTTCACATTGAAGACTTAGATTTATTTCCTTTGCAGCTGTCATGCGCTGCCTACCTCCGAGTAATACACAGACGCTGATTCCGTGAAACAGGCTCTGGTTTATTCGCAGTGTAGATACAGTATAGGAAAAAAGCTGAGAGTGACAGGAGCGCGCCGGTGCGGGGTTTAAATACCCCGCGCCGGTCAGCGCCCCCTCACTCGCGGTTACGTCACCCCTCTTTGTCCAACATGCTGTCCTGCCGGTAGGTGAGGGGTTGCGAGGCCCCGCTGGCGTTCCGGGATCGCCCATCATCGGTTTCCCTATTCCTCCGGTGATTGCTGTCAGCTGGGCGATCTCCGTTGCGTTAGCGCTAACAGCTTGGGTGTGCCTCGCGATCCGTTTAGCCATTGTCTCTTGTCCTTCAGTCTTTGTAAGTTGATGGCTACTTATCTTGAGCCCCTTCCCCTGTTTCCTTGTTATTGTCATGTGTGCCATTGCGCTGATGTCTTCAGCTCAACGGCACTCATGACAGCAGCCTTGCTATGAAAATCATCTTCTTGGAAATTTCTCCACTATTGCTGCTTCTACTTGCAGATAAGTTGGTTAACCTTGGCGACCTGCCTGTTGAACACTAGGATTACAAAGAATTTCACTCAAAATAGTGAAGGGGGTGGAAGTTGTATGGTCACATGGTCATTCCAAGAAGTACCCTCCCCCCCTCAAATAACCCCTTGTGAATGCTGCTCATTTCATCCCCTCAGTGAAATAGCTCCATCGGCCATTTTGAAAAATTATAAATTTTGCAATGGTTCCCAGATCGAGTCTGGCAAATCTTAGATTAGAACAAAATATGCTAAACTGGAAATCTGTCCTCAAGGTGGATAGTTAAATGAAATGGATCTACTCTGGTCCATAAATCTCTTTTTAACACTTAGAACAATTTTCCCAAAGTAGAAATACATACAGGAGCCTGTGGGAGATGCAGAGAGAGACAATCTGAAGAGCCAGCAAGAGACCAATGGCAGCAGAGTTGGATGATTCATTTTTCCATTTTTATTATGCACTTTCTCTAGAATCCAGTCATTACTGAATAGTGAAGATGTGTTCCTCATCAGCTGGTTTGAACTCACACACACATAGTGTCCTCTTGTATCTGTGATGCCACTGACTGACCAGAGTTATTTCCAGAAACATACCAATATTATACTGTTGCAACAAAAGCAATAGGCTCTAAATGCATTAGCAAATAATTGGGGAAATTAAAAAAAAACACCTTGGAGTTAAATGGCAAAATATTAAATTGTTGTTGACTGGTATTTTGTTCCAATTAGAGTTTCAAATGCATGCAAATTCAGCAGCAGGAATTGGCAATACAATAATAATCTCAGCGTTGTTGACTAACTTCGTGGGATAAGTAAAGTGTCAAGATGGGTTAGTAGTCAATATTTTTATTCAGGCTTCAATGACTCTAATTCTTGTGGCCTTTTGAGTGTGAACAATGCGATCTCCATGTGCAAAACAACTTTCTGGATTAATCTAATCTCTCCTGGTATTCCACAGGCCATATTTTTCAGATGACTAAGTTCCCTCATTTCGCTGAAAGCCATTGAATGTGCAAATGAAAATCAACCCCCTGCAGTATTGTCTCTAAATCCTTCTTCCTGGAGCTGCATTAATACCTTTCCAGTTTGAAGGGTCTGATTTTAATAAATCATTAATTTTATTCAATGGGAGCTATGCCTTCTATCAACTAACCTTTGGAAAACATTTATAGAAGCATGCACCTGGTTTTAGAAGCCCAGGAACACATGGTGCATTCAGCTAAACCAGCTACCCACCAGAGATGTAGTGATTTCAGCTGCTCTTTTGTTGCTAACAGTTGAAACCTTGATGTTATTGCACCTGGTTTTCATACAGTAATGACTTTTCTACTTATCACTGCAGTTTGTTTCTTTTCAAATAGAAAGATGCACACAGCTCAACATATTGGAATATCAAGTTGAAAGATTTCCCTCATTTTCAAGTAAAATTCAGATGATTTTATCAGAGATAGGAAAGCTGCACAGACAAGGCCAGACTGTGGTAAATAGCTGGTTTCTTGGCAGCTTGTTAGATGTGGAAACAATGCAGAACAGTTTCGAAAAGAAAAAGACTGTCATTTTATTTGTGAAGCAAATTTTGCACTCAGGAAACATGAATATATTGTCCTCCATTTTTTTTCTTTAATATGAGGCACTACTTTTTAAAATATGAAAGTCTTGGGCCAGTGCAGGTCCCTGTGGCCCCAGACATGTTATGAAACCTGACTATGTTGATCTGTTACATCTTGATGTGGCAGATAGTTGAGTTAATGCTATCCACCAACTGAGCCAGCAGAAAAGTATGCCGGCATTAATTGTACTATCTCTATTGTCAATCTCTATTTTGCCTCAGTATCCAGGCCAGCAAATGGTGCTTTCTTTATTTATTGTAGGCCAAGTTAAGAAAAAGGGATTGTTGGATTCCTCTGGCTTTATTTCCCCTACTGGTGGGAAAAACATCCACCAATTGCTCTCCTTAATATGGGGGGAGGTGAGTTTAGATGGATGTTTTGAATGGCAGATTAGCTACCTATCAAGTTGTTTGATTAACAAGTGGCAGGCATTTATTTATTCATATATCCAATTCATATATTAAGGAAGATTGTGCTGTAGATCAGGAGGGAGCTTGCTCAATGTCCTAGCTTGCTCAATGTCCTTGCAACTTTTTCCAATATCCATAATGTTTCAGTTGTGCTATTTCTGAACACAGGTCTACCACTCTTCTGAAGGAATGCTAAATCCTTATTTAAAAAAAATAGCCCATAACAGGGTCAAAGGGGAAATGGCTAAAGTAGAAGAGAGTTCTTCCAATGTTGTTTACAGCCTTTTCTTCACTGCCAGGCTGTTTCTAAGTGCTGATCTACTGATCTTCTGAAAGAGTGCTAAACTCTTCAAAAATAGCCTAGCTGACAAATAAAAGGCAGGGAGCAGGACACTAGGTGAAGCAGGAGGGAGCAATCAATATCAAGCAAGCTCTATCATTGACTAGTACTGCAAAGGAAAGGCAGGGCTGGCAATAAGTGGTCAAGGAGTCCAGGTCAGGCTTAGAAGCCAGCAATACCCAGTAGTAGCAGGTTGACCGCTGTGGAGCACATGCAGCTGTGACTGGCCCATGTATAATAATAACAGCCATTGCTTAGTACCATCAAAGCAGAAATGAAGTAAGAAAAATGGTGCCATTCTCCCACGACCACCAATAGCAACAGAAGTAACCACACAATGCATTGCACAAATAGCCACAGGAACTGCAGCTGCATGAAACTGATCAGAGTGGCCTTTGTAATGCTGTGCACAAGCTCTCAGAAATAATAAAAGTAGTAAAAACAGAACCAAAAAGCAACTTTTTGAGGCAAAAGCAGCATACAACTTGTAATGCCTTTATGGGTGACAGAACCAGTAACATAGCTGGCAGAACCCAGCTCTATCTCTAGGTTTAAATTGACTTTCTATGCAGCACAGGATGAGCACTCTTTCAAGATAGTATTAAACCCATGATTAAAAATAGGTGTAGAGCTCTTCCCCAGACGTGCTAAACCCATGTCCATAAGGAGCTTGCATAAAATCTGAGAAGTAGTATGGATGTGGTTAGCACTGTTCAGGGAGATGCCTCTGAAGAAGTTGGGTATCCAGTTTCTCCAGCAACCAAAACCAAAATGACCATAGAGTGCAGTGCCCAGAGTGGAGAGATGGGCCTTTATTAGCCTCAAAGCACCATCAGAAGCTGGGCAGATCCCTGGGCAGTCAAGCATGCCAGATGGTATCCATGGCATAAATTGTGGGAAAACACTGTACTCTAAACAGGAACAGCTAAGGTTGTCTATAGGTATGGGCAGTGCTTCTCAACCTTGGCGACTTTAAGATGGATGGACTTCAACTGCTGGCTGGGGAATTCTGGGAGTAGAAGTCCACCCCTCTTAAAGTCACCAAGTTGAGAAGCACTGGGTATGGGCTATGACTAACAGAAAGGCAATGTTATGAGGACATGGCAGAAAAAAAATCAACTACCCGGTCTTATTTGCACTGTGGTTAGGAGCCAGTAGGGAGAGTCCCATGTGATGATTGGCTATCTGGAAACTCAGAGCAAAGACCATCTTTCATTTTTTTTAAAAGAAAGTGCAATCTAAGCAGGATACTGAGGAACAATGGCTCTGAAAGAAAAAAAGTCAGAGGGTGAACAGAAAGTCCATTTCTGGGACGTTTGGCAGATTCTTCCATGCTTTTCAAAATGGCAGATTGTTTTCCTCAGAAAAATAAAATAATCTTGCTTTGGACAAAGTAGATGTGCAAAACTGGGCTCTTCACTCTACCAAGAAAGTGGTTCTACTGGATGCGAGATAATTTATTCTTTCAGACTTTCCTTTTGATTAATCCCAAAGTCTGAAGTAGAGATAAAGTTGCTATGGAAACCCATTCCCCTTCATCTTCTTTTGCTTTCTTCTACAAGGAAGGAAAGCACAGTTGCCATGACAACATCTTTCTACATCCTCTTGGTGTGAACTAAAGCAATCAGGAAAAAAAGAGTGACATAACAACTCCTGGTTGATCCTTTTCGTTTGCTTTTATATTATGGGATTGAGAATAAGGGTCTATAATGGCCGTCCAGATGGTTGTTCAGCCACATCAAAGCAGCAGGGAGTTGGATACTGTTACATGTTTTCACTTTTAAACAGAGAGGTGGATTTTCTCCTAGTATATAATAGTGCTGTGTTTGGAATTTGGCAATTTTGTTTCAGTTCCCAAATGAGTGAGACTTAATTAGCCAGACTTAATTTTTAAAATCCAGATTCCTTATTCTGTTCAGGAACAAATGCATAACCCACAATTAGGCAATACTCTTCTCAGCAAAATGTTAGAAAATGATGAGTAGGTAGGTAAGTAAGTAAGTTTATTGTTGTAACCATAGGTCATCACATGTAATGTACCATAAAATACAATAAAATAACACTAAAATAGTAATACTGTAAAATAAAGTAATAAAAATAGTATTAGATGTAAAAAGGTTACAGCAAGATAAAGCCAGCACTGCAACTAAGAACTCTTTCTTTCTAAGTTTAAATGCCAGCAGAGCAAAAGTAGCAACTTGGTTGCTGAGAGTTGGGAACACCTCTGCAAGAGGTAGTGAGTAAACTTAGGTGTTCTCTAGAACTTTTTATCAGTCTGGATATTAAGCAAAGTTGACATGAGGGAGAAACAGAGGAAAAAACAATGTTGGCTTGATGCTGAACCAATAAATCTGCTTTCTTCAAGTGATGATGGAAAAAATAATAATGTTATGTTTGAATTTAAATAATTAAAAGCAGTTAATTTGAATCGGTTCAGTATGGTAAGCTAGTAAATCTTGTTGATATGGATCAGTTCAGTATAAGGAGAGCCAGTCTGGTCTAGTGGTTAAGATTCTGGGCTAGAAACCAGGAGTCTGTGAGTTCTAGTCCCACCTTAGGCATGAAAGCCGGCTGGGTGACCTTGGGCCAGTCACTCTCTCTCAGCCCCACTCGGTGCAATGTAGACTAGCCTCCTTGCAGTGCACCCCGGGCAATGTGACTTGTCATGGCTAAATAGTCTACACATCTGGCTGCTGGACCTCACAAGAAAAAGCAGCATGAACACCAAACTGCTATGCCATATGATTAAAAAAAAAAGTTCAGTGTACTGTAGTAAGCTAATAAATATTGATATTCAGAATGTAGATGAAAGCCTATTGATGACTCAAGTAGCCATCAAACCGTAATCATTGATCACTGTGATCTTTGTGCTGTGGTAGCTTTGTAGAAATAAGGCTCTGTGCATCACATATATATGGATTCTATATTTATGCAAGACTTCCACAGTAAGGGTTGAGTTTGTTGCCCCTGTAGAGTCCTTGGTGCTCTCTGAGCCTTGGTGTTCTCTTGCAGATGTTTCATTGCCAGACTAGGCAACATCTTCAGTGTGAAAAGGGAGTGAAACGTCTGCAAGAAAACAACAAGGCTCAGAGAGCAACAAGGACTCCACAGTTCAACCCTGAGCTACATACTTGCTTTGTTTGTTGCCCCTTTTGCATGCTGTAAGGCTTGCTTTACCATTCCTCCGTAGTTCCTATCTGGCTACCACACCAGTTGCAGCTTTGAGAACAAATCTAAGGATTCTCAGTCCAGAAACTTTATTTCTCTCTCTCACTATTATCAGTGTTTCTTTGGTATTCATAATATTCCTTGCAAAGGTGAATGAGAGAGAACACAGATATTTTCTCCAAGTTTATGGCTACAAGCGTCCCATTTCATTAATATTAAATGCAGCTATAGTTTGTTGCTGACCAAAAGCCATTTCCTTTGTTTGCTGTGCTTTGAAAGGTCACACTGTGGAATTGTGTAGCCGTTACTAGAAGTTTGAAGAACAAGCAAGGAAGAATTATTCTTCTTGCCATTGGGCTTTACTATAGAAGTGAATGCTGTTGGCTATAGGCCCCACTTGGTCCATTAGAAGTCTCAGTACTCTGTCTATCCGTTCTGGCCCACTGCCTTCCATTAAACAGTTCAGCATCAGTTGAGTCTGCCACTGGCTCCACTGTCTTAGGGCACAAATGTCACCAAATATTTCTGACAAACATTCAGGAGAGACTTGTCCTCCCAGATTGGGTCAGGAGAGGGTTGAGTCCATGAGTTGAATGTGTTTCTTGTTGATTGGTTTACCCTCAGTGGCCATTTTTCTTTTGTTTTATGTGTTTCATTTACTGCAGCTTTTATTGTATTGATTTTTGTGTGTGTTAGCTGTCCATAGTCGCTTATGTGAGATGGGCAGCCATAAATAAATATTGTGTCTCTGAATAAAGGAGATTTGTGTTAAGTACGATCTAGACCATGCTAAGAAATTAAAAAGAGTAATCTGAGTCAACTCCCCCGGTGGCTTTGACTTTGTACTCTCTTTAATCCCAAAGGAGCCATCACTACTGCTTTTGCCAACTCTTCTTACTTCCGTGATTCTAAGGAGGTCAGTACAACTGTCTTCTGTCCCAGGAACTAGCTATATAGCAATTGATCTAATTCAGAAGAGAAGGGGGGAAAATCAGGGCTTCCCAGTGTGCTCTCAGCATTTGAGGAGTCACTTTCTGAGGAAGCATCAAGAGAGGCACTACTCATCTTAACACAGGCCTTATTCCTCTGAGTATATTTATTACTGAGACAGGTGACAAGATAGCTCTTGGTTCTCAAGTTCATAGTTGTACACCTGGCATTGACCTTGGGGCCCTTGTCAATGGGAGATACGATCTGGATATGATTGGTCAGCATATTGTGACCCAAATCACTATGGTGAACTCATCTCATGAGGTTCTGGTATGGTGTTCCATCACACACCACACCACACCCCCCACCCCATATATTAACAGTCTTGCTTGGAGGCTGCATTGAAGTCCATGGATGAAATTATTGAGTCAGTAGAGCAAGAGTTGGTATTTCAACCCTCACTGATATTGCCTACTATCTCCATTTATCTGGTGGTGTTGATACTTAATGAACTGCTCAGTATCGTGATATCAGTCTATACTACAATCCTAGGCAATCTGACAACTGAGAATTACAAATCAGGTCTGATGCCTCAATATCAGTCTAGCCATCCCCTTTTCCCTGGATCCCAGGGTGGATTATCAATAATCAGAGCAGTAATTATATATGGCTAAAGCATTGGATGCAGAAGCCCATCACACTGCACAGGGAATTGAAGATTGTATTTCAAGTTGAACCTTCTGTCTCAACAACCTAGTAGCAGTACCAATTTTGCAGACACTTCTGAAATGGCAAAGCAAGGATGGCAAAAGCCAGCTTCGTTACCATTTCTTACCATATTACTAGAATCCTTATATAACCTCAAGGAAGATGGCTGCCAATTTTTTATTTCAACATCTTGCACTCCTAACTGGTGGAGTGGAGTGGAGGTTTCTCAAAATCATCCTAAGAATGTATTGTATTCTATTCTGGTAGTTACAAAAAGCTGTAAGTTGGATACAATAAGTTGATGGGCATATTCCATAGCACGATTTTGTTTTAAAATCACTACCTATCAAGACGGTATGAAAAGATAGCTTCACTGTTTTGTGGGAAAAAGTGTTTCTTTTTCATGCAGTAGTTAGATGACTTGATCCAAAGAAATATTAATATGTTTTCTGGAGCATTTGCAGTATACCAAGAACTTGGCAAACATCTTTCTCTTGGAGACAAAACAGATGAATAGAGCCATGTTTACATAATCAATTGTTGCTCTAATGCCTTAGCTGATAAGGTTGCTCTTGCCATTATGCAAAGATGTGTTTAGCTGGACTAATTTGAGAGCTCAGACACTGTGTGAAAGACCTTCCATTTGATGAGGAAGACTCCTCAGTGTCTGGAGAGATAACACAATGAAATGCATGGAAGAATTGAGATGGTGCCTGCTAGGAATATGGATCCGACTGTTGCAATGGCACAGTACTGATAAAAGCCTTGAGCATCAACTAGTTGTGGTCTTGAGCATCATTAGTATGCTTTGTAAAGCAGCAGACATTTCAGGCCTCCCAGAACTTGAACCTGGCTTGGTCTTGGCCACTATATGGAAGAAGCTTAGCAATCTGGAACTTTTCACTTTGTATTGGCACTGCAGAAGATTGGTGTCACTTTCCCTGATCAAATGTTCCCAGAACATCTTAACATTATTATCCCTTAATAAAGTTGATGAGTCTTGAAGGTGGTTCCATCTTCCAGCAACCCGTGTCAACCAGCGAGTCAGCAACAAGGGGGAGCCAGGTTGGAGTGTGAATCATCTTGTTTGGGCTAGATGCCCATTGCCCCAAGGCCATTGGGGGAGAAAATGTTCCAGCCATCTGCTGGCATGAGAAGGAGGGGGCTCATACCTAAAGGGGCAGTGGGGGGGAATTTGAAGTGTCTGTGATTTTAAAATGTAGAAACGTGTGGGAAATGTCATTCACAACTTTCTCTTTGTACTGAACGCTTTGCTTCATTAAATAGATTTCTAAGCAACCCCTTATGAGTTGTAACTGAGTAAGGCTCGAGTGTTCCAGTCATTACAATTGGTGAGGAATTAGTGGGGTGGACCTCTTTTTTCCTCTGCACAGGCAGTGCAAGAAATGCCTGTGCAGAAAGGATAATTTAGCTAGTTGAGGCAATTTGTGTTTCTGTGTTGCAGATTCCTCCAGACATGCACTGAGAAGAAGTTAGTGAGCTTTGTGGATTTCATCATTGCATGGGGAATCACGCTAGCTTGTCTCTTATCTGTATTCCTACTTGTAACCACCTCAAGATAAGAGGACAACATCAGCTCCCTAATCTAATGCCTGCCAAGGGAAGGGGGAGCAGTAGCTTTCTAAGAGCAATGTTCTCATAAATAAAGGTCACTTATCTAGATTTCCAAGAATTGACCAGATATGTCATCAAACCATCTCCAGATTTCAGTTTACTTTTTTTAATAAGCTAAAAAAAAAAATATCAGTATGTTTGTGGCTTGTTTATCTGTGAATGGACAGGGTTATCAAAGATTATTAGCATCGATTTACTTCTGTTTCTTTAAAAACATTATAAGGACTATGTGGAAGAATACAGTGACTCAAAGGAGCTGAGTTATGCTTAGGATATTGTCATGAGCACTGATGGTGAGCAGGAGGGGGCCCCTATCTAGGGGGGAAAACACATGCGTAGTTTAGAGACTTTGAGCTGTCATTCAAAGAGACACAGAACAGACCTGCCTTGACTTTTGGGGTTTATCTGTCTGGGTTTTCCCACGCTTCTTCAGTTTGTTAGGATTTTCTGTCTAATGTAGCAGTAATAAAACACTAGAGACCTATTCCTCATCTCGGTGTGGTTCCTGCCTGTTAGGACAGATATGTTCTGTATTACTGGAGGTTAATATCTGGAGAGAGGGATAAATTATTTTTATTTAGCTGGCATAAATGATGCAAGAGCTCAGGAAAATTATAATGGATGGGGTGTCACTGCATTCTGTTTCTCCCTGCCCCTTTTATGACCAATAAACAACTGAATAATAAGAGATATTTGAATCACAGTACTAGTACTTCATTGTGTGGTAGCCAGACTTTTTGATTCTGAATGAGCCATCTGATCCTCTCTTCCTTCCCCCACTGGCTTGGCTAGTAGAAAAAGACTGAGAGCAAGTCTTTTTCATGTATCCATGAAGGTGGCTGGTTAGCTTTTGGCTGTGATTGGTCACTGTTTTTTCTTAGTTGCTAATTGTGCTTGCTAGCCCATTTGGGTCTTGGGGAGGTGAAAATGTGGATCTGTGTCAAATAATTCAATGTTATTCCAGTTCCACTGGTTGTATGTCACAGCCAACTTTGGCTGGTTTTCTTCTTTATGATTCAAGCTCTGCCTAAAGGCCTGGGAATTGTAAAGGTAGTGTTTAATTATGTGTGAGGTGACCAAATGTGCTGTTGGTGCTGTTCTTTGTTGTTTGTAGTTGTTGCGAGCCTCTCCTTCTCCTTCTTCCTTTTGTTTTCTTCTCTTTCTTAAATTCAAGCCCCTGTATGCATACATACAAATTTCAGCCCTCATATGCCTCAAATCTGCTGCATCATGTGCCCTTTTAAGTTTTTAAAGGTTATTGTCTTGAGCTTTGGGGAGATGGCATGGAAATGATTCTTTCCAGTCCAATGGAATGTTGGAAATAAATTATGTGAAGGATCTTGAGATTCTGTCTGTCAATCTGTCCGTCATCAGGGTAACTCCTCCTATACAATGACTCAATGAGACCATAGCCATCTGGATCTTATCGTATTTGGTAGCTCTGTGAAATTGTTTTACAATGTGTTTTATATTGAAATTTTACTATATATTTATTGTTTTATGTTGTAAACTGCCCAGAGTTCCTCTGCTCGGAGGAGATGGGCGGTGACAAATTTGACAAATAAATAAATAAAACAAATAACTCTGAAAATTGAACAGAACTGGATCAGATTTGGTGTGTGTGGGTAGGGAAGGAGCTGGCAAAAGAAAGATTGACTTTGAAAGTGGGCCAAATCCAGAGGAATAAGAGCCCCCCAAAACCCTCCATTGGATTCTAAGAGGAGAGACAGTTGGGCAGCCACTCAGAATGATGCTGACATCTCCATTCTAAGTCCCCTTTTCACTTCTCCCCTGTCATGTGACCCAAAGTGAAGCTATTGTTAAGGGCTTGGAAAGAATTTCAGAAGTCACCTGCTGCATGTTTTGTCTAATTTCATGTTAGAATTTTGGTGTTAAGGAGGGGCAGGGAACTTGCCATTTTCTACTCAGGACTGATAGTTTGTTACTGTATGAAATGTAGAATTTGAAATAACCCAAAATAACCCAAATTTGAAAAGACCGAATTTCAGTTTCCTAAATTGGTGAAATCTTAGGGTAATTATTAAATCTGTACACAACATTTGTAATGTTTTTAAAGTACTGCTTGGCAGAGACTACTGCAGAATGTGACAATTTCATCAAAATGATGAAACAGTCACTGTGACGGCACAATGCAATCTCTGCCCCTTTTGAGTTCATTCTTGTGGAAACCTCCATTACGTATAATATAATTTTTGTTTTACAGATGGAAAAGTGGAGTTACTCAAAGCTTCCAGAGTTAGAATCCAGAATGGTATTACACTAGGGAAGATAGATCTATAAAATGTAGTTTATTCGCCCAGTTTTTTAGTTTTCCATGTTTGTAGCAATTTGAGACTTAAAAACGATAGCAACAGAAAAAAACTGCTTGAAAATTTATATGACTTTTGTGCTTTCTTCTAATATATGTATATTGTAGGCACCATTCCCAGTAATTATATTTCCAAAATTCATTCTTTCTTTCTTTCTTTCTTTCTTTCTTTCTTTCTTTCTTTCTTTCTTTCTTTCTTTCTTTCTTTCTTTCTTTCTTTCTTTCTTTCTCCTAATGTATTTATTTTTGTATTTCACAGTTTGTGAAACTGAGATTTTCAACATATACAGAAGGCAGTTTGGGATAGCATTATGAAAAGCAATTGTGTAAGTCTGCATTTAAATGCAAACTGAACAGATTTGTCTCTTCATCCCAAAATTATTGCATATTCTACCACAGATCATGAGTTCATATAGTACCTCAACCATCAGTGCTATAATCAGTTTAATAAGCAGATAAATATGGCAAGATCTTCTGTGTCATTTGAGATTGATATAGGTGAGCGAACTAGAAGCAACCCTGATATACAAAGTTCCCCTTGAGATAATTGATTCCTTTGTCTGTCTTTTGAATCTGTGACTCTGGTGGGCCGTGAATTTCACCCTTTTTAAAGTTGGCTGCTCTGCTCTCCAGCATTTTAAAGGTAAATATAAGGGGGGAAAAATCTCACAACATGTACACAAAACTCTTCACCATTTCTTTTCTTCGAACTCAGCCAAACAAGTCCCTGTGAAGCTAGTGAGAGAGAAACCCATGCTACACTTGACAGGAGAGATGATAAAAGCCATCTGGATTGCTAGCTTACATTGCTAGCTTACATTTTATCAGCATTGATCTAGAAACATGAGAAGCATCCTCAACTTTCTTTTTTTTAAAAAAAGAGTATCATCTAGGCAGTGTTTTCCAAATTCGGCAACTTTAAGATGCGTGGACTTCAACTCCCAGAATTCCCCAGCCAGCAAGGGGAATTCTGGGAGTTGAAGTCCACGCGTCTTAAAGTTGTCGAGTTTGGAAAACAGTTATGTACCATGGAAATAGTGTGAGGATGCAAAAGGATGTCATCTGTTTCCTTGATCACTCATTTACACAACTTGCATATTAATAGACTAGGGCTGCAATTTTCTTATCTTTTTTCCCTGGTACCTTTAGTATGTGAAAGATACAAACCCTACATCAGAAGCTGGACTGCCTTGTCTTCATGTTGGCTAAATGTGTGGGATGTCTGTCTTCACAGAAATGTTGAAGCTTGGTCAGGGGTTGAAAAGATAGCTGGCAACTGTGGCCTGAAAATCCCATAGTGGAGATGGGGCAAAAGCTTATCCCTTCATGAGTCTTGATGGTGGTTCCAGGCTCTGTGTCTGTACCTGGGCAAACTTGTTTGAAACACAAGATGGCAGACCATATGATGGTGAAAGACAGCTTCTTTCTTACACCCACAGAACATATGAATAAAAATACTTTCCCTGAAGCCGAGAAAGTGTACATCAAATGGACTCTGAAGAAAAGTATATTTCCCATCCAGAAGTATTATAATTCTTTTCCTTTCTATCTTTTGTTTTTTCACTTTGGAATATTCATTTGGATTGCTAAAGAAATGAGGGAATACATACAAACACTGTACTACCATAAAAAAATATTTCTTTGAATTCTGCCTCTTTCTGTAATTAGCATATGTCCCCAACTAAACTGGGGGGAATATGAATGAGGCGTCATTGACTAATTAAGAATCTAAGCCTTATTTAAACTCTAAACCACTCAAGGGGAGGGCCTGCAGCATTTTCTTTTGTTTGCTAGGATTGTTCTGTAAAAACACCACATATGCTGTGATGCCACATTAATAAAGAATAAAACCACACAAATAATTCAAAAATCCCAGCGCCACTTCCTACATTATTTAAATAAAGCTGGGAAAAAGCTCTGCTAACTCAAGATGATTAAGAGGACTGGGCCTACAGATGAGGATAAATATGATTGGGTGATGCTGAGGCTGTTACTCCATTAGGGGCTTCAATTTTCGCCCCCCCCCCACTGTTCTTTCAGCAATACCCTGCTTACAGGGCTTGCTCATTTGCCTTCTCTGAGCGAACAAGCCAACAGGAATGGAATTGAGACGCTGTACCACAAATTTGGCCCATAGGCAAAAGCAGAAGCAACTGAAACTATCTGGGCCAGTGCTGCTGAACATCATGAGCCTGGCATGGAAATTTCACATTTGTTGTTTGGTTTTCCACCACACTGATGAATGTAGGACTACAATTCTGGCCAAAAACATGGCCGTTCATTAAGAGGAGCTCAAATGCAACTCCAAGCCTAACTCATCCTGCAGCTCATGTATGTGCCAATGCCTGTGACAAATGCATGGAAGCTTAGATGTGGCTCCATCTTTCTGTGCAGGAGGGGGCTATGGAGAGGGGAAGGTGTATGAAATGGGGTTGCCCTATCTAGCCTGCAAAATTTGAACCGCTGCTAGATGGCAGCGAAGAGATATGCTGTCTTGCCCAGTTCTCCAGCTTTTGCAGCACAGATATAAGCCGAATAAACTCAATCCTTGCTTTTAGGGTTCAGTGTTTGAAAAAAGATGAGAGTTCATCTCTGTTGATAATAGTCTTTATCAGTCATCTTGTAATTGCTGCCAAAGGGTAAGTGTTTCTCTTTGGGCACGCTTTGCCCTTTCCTCTACATTTAGGCAAAAACTTACTCATAATTTCACTTCTACATTGATCACTGTTGTCCATTCCCACTTATTTTATACATCGTGCTTCATTATTCCTGCCAAGTAAATTATGTTTTATTTTCTTTTGCAGTATTGTTACACTTTAAGGATAAGGATGCCGCATATAGCACGTAACACAAAACAGGCAAACAGAGGTGGGGTGATGGGGAGGGAAGATGGGACATGTTATTTAATTTATTAAAGCTTGTAAAGCAATCCGAAGATGCAAAGCCCAGTTCCATGTGCTAGACATGATTAAATAATGAGGAGCAGTTGGAAGGTATGTTGCCAATTATGTCAATTAAGTTGCAAATCAGCCAGTGTGGGCAGGCCTGCATTTTCGCACAGGTTAATGCTGGGGCAACCTTTTTTTTTTTTTTTGGTGCTTGAACTACATTTGTTTAAAGATGCAACTCCAGGACCAATTCCAACCTTCATTAGCACTCTGCTACTCCAAGGCCAAGCAAAGACAGAAATCTCTTCTGTCACACTGATACCACATCAAAGCTTATTAATATTTAACATGAATATCAGTTTTATTTCTTTGTTAAGCAAAGGTTGTTGTTGCTGTTGTTATTTCCATATCATTGAAGTGGTTTCAAAAGTATATTGGAGCTCTTTAGGTGGGGCCTTTGCCAACCCAAAGTCTTCCAAATATGTTGCAACTTCCAAGCTTCTGAGCCTTCAGCCATGCTGGCTGGGAATCTGTAGTACCAGGACACCTGGAGAGCACCAAGATACTCAAAGGATCCTTGTACTGTAGAATGGTTTCTGGGGAGAAGGCACAACTGAAAATCTGTCTCACAAAAATGAAGTCTTACAAGCAGAAAGCCAGCAAGTAAGTCTAGAAATCTCCTTCCTGGCACAGAGTTTCTTTAATGTAGGGATTTTTTTTAGAGCACCACAACTAAAGGCTTTGTAGCTAAAATGGAGTGTTACACAAATAATTGCATATTCATGCAGTGTTCAACCAGCTTTTGAGAATCATGTAGGTTGTATGGAGAGGAAAGCTCTAGTTGGAGGACTGCAATATTGTCTGTAGAGGGACAAGACAGGTAGTGTAGAAACTTTATTCTATACATTGTCTGATAAAGCTTGTGCAATAGGAGATAATTCTTACATTATTGACCCTGTTCCCACAAAACACAGTCAAATCTTGCTAGTGCGGTTCTAGCAATAGCCAATATTGGTCCCAAAGTTACCATGTTGGAAATACAGATGTCTACAGGACCAACTTTCTTCAGAAAGTACCTAGTATCCTATGAGCCTTTGTGCCAGAAAAGTACTGTCAAGCCATCATAACAATACTAGCCCCTTCGTCATTGTCTAGGTAGGCAACCGACTGAGGGGTGTGAATTTAACCCTGTGCAACACTGGATCTGCTTGGGGTTAAATTTAACTCTCTTGGCCTTAATTGACTGGATCTATTAACTCCTTTTAGTGTTCTCACAAAACAGTGCTTCCCCGCCCCCAACTCCTTGTGTTTGATCTATTCAAATTGTAGAAATAGGGTGATCTGACCTGGGGTGCAAAACATGAGACTACCACTAGAGGGCAGTGAATAATTTAAAAAAACCCTCATTTTACTGCCATTTAGTGGTCATCTGGATTTTTGCAGTCCTGATTTAGTAGTCCTGCACTGAGTGGCAATAGAAGGGAAGTCTCCCTCACTGAGTGGTCACTAGCCCGCTGAATCATTTCATGAGATTGTTGGCAAATCAGTCCTTGCACAAATGCAGATTGTTGGTCCAACTTTGCCTGCTTCTGTCTCTGAATGCTTTTGTCATAAATCTCATTGGTAGCCTCAAGTAGTTTACAGGATAACCATAGTTCCTTCCTATCATAATGCTAACAAGTCACACAAAGAACAGCACAGTAAAGTTTACATAATACAAATGGGCTTTTCCGCAACTGATCCAGCTGTTGAAAATGATAGTTTACGTCAGTACTGCCCAAGCTTATGTAGTGTACTGAATAGACCAAAGGCTGGAGTATAATTAATCATGGATGAAAGAGGAGATCAGCTGCCAAGGAAAATTTGCTGCAAATTTTCATCAGAGTTCGGCCCAGCTGATAACAGCTTTACTAGCAACTGCTTTCAACAATTGGCAGTTTATTGATGGTAATCTGTCACACCAAGAGGGCTACTATTAGGAGTAGTGACACACGTCTTAATTAATATAAACTCAGATTGACAAAATACAGAGACAGGGAACTCTTTGTACAGATGAGTTTGCTTTGCACTGAAATGCACTGACTTAGGCTAAGGAGCATGACTGCATGTTATAAAGTGGAGAAGCAGCCATAGAACAGAAATGTTTTCTCACTATTTGAGATTCTTGCTTAAACACCAGAAAGGATGTCACAATGCCAGCTGCAAACTGGGTTTAGAAGTTCAACACACAGCAATTGTTTTAAGGGTTCCAGAGGATGCTGGGGGTTGTTCCTGAGAGTCTGCTGCATGGTCTGAAAGAGGCCTTAGTTTCTGCTTGGAATGAGAGGGCAGCAGTGGCCTTGGACTGGATTGTGTCCATGTGACCTCTCCCTTCCCATGGATCCTGTTGCTCTATATGGTTTGTGGAGGAGCTGAGGGAAATGAAGTGGGAGACGAGACATCTAGATCACCGCTGGAGGTCAATGAAGAATGAACTCGACTGAATATGGGTATGAGCTGCTATTAAGGCCTACCTTGTGGTGGTGAGGGTGGCAAAGCGGTGATACTTCTCCACCCTTATTGCATCCACAGATTGCCATCTGGCAGCCTTGTTTCAGGTGACCCAAGCCCTTCTGGGCAAGGGGAACCTGGAGATTCATCTGCAAGCCTCAGTGGAAAAATAGATCTGTCAGACAAAATTGCTCAAATACATTCCCAATTAGATGCCAGCCTTAGTACATGTCCAGTGGAGATGCCTGGGGCACAGTCTTGCCCTGTTATCTGGGAACAGTTTGAATCTGTTGGCCTGAGGAAGTGGATAGATTCCTTAGGACTGTGAGCTTGGTCACCTGCTCCTTAGATCCATGCCCCTCCTGTTGGCTAAGTCTACCTGTAAGGAGACATGTGGCTGGGTTCTGGCAGTGGTTAATTCTTCCTTGGGAGGGGGTTGGTTCCTTCATCTTTTAAGAAGTCATTGCTGGATCCCACCATACTAGACAATTTCTGTCCAGTGTCCAACCTCCCTTTTTTAGGGAAGGTTGTGGAGAAGGTGGTCACACAGCAGCTTCAGTGGACCTTGGATGAAGTGGAATATCTGGACCCCTTTCCATCAGGATTCAGGCCTGGACATGGGATGGAAACAGCATTGGTCATGCTTCTGGATGATCTCTGACGGTACTGGGATGGGGTAGTGCATCCATCTTGGCTCTACTTGATCTCTTGGCATCTTTAGATACCATTGACCATGGTATCCTTCTGGATCAGCTCTGTGAATTGGGAGTGGGTGGCATGGTATTATGCTGGTTCTCTTCCTTTCTTAGGGGCTGATACCAGTCAGCGTTGATTGGGAGTGAGAGATCCTGCCCTCAGCCCCTACTTTGTGGGGTGCCGCAGGGTTCGGTGCTCTCTCCACTCCTGTTCAATATCTACATGAAACTGCTGGGGGAGACAATCTGTTGCCATGGGGTGGGGTATCATCAGTATGCTGATGATACTCAACTGTATCTTTCCACCCCTGGCAAAGAAAGTGATGCTGTGGATGTCCTGTCCCAGTGTCTGGAGGCTGTAGGTGTCTGGATGGCGAACAACAAGCTTCAACTGAACCCTGGCAAGACTGAGTGGCTTTGGGTTTTAGGGCCTTCCAGATCTGGGACTTTACTATCTTTGTTACTGTATGGAGTGGTACTACCCCAGATAGACCTGGTTCGTAATTTGGGGGTCTTTCTGGACTCACGACTCCTGCTTGAGGAGTAGGTGGCAGTTGTGGCCAGGAGGGCCTTTGCACAACTTTGTGTTGTCCATCAGTTGCACCTGTTCCTGGATTGTAAGGCTCTGCTCACAGTTACTCATGCCCTAGTCACTTCCTGTATGGACTATTGTAATGCACTCTACATGGGGCTGCTCTTGAAGAGTATCCGGAAGCTGTAGCTGGTGCAAAATACGGTGGCACAGGCAGTTATGTGCGCCCCTAAGAGGATGCACATTACACCTCTGCTTCATGAACTGCATTGGGTACCAGTCTGCTTCTGAGTCCAATTCAAGGTGCTGTTTTTGACCTTAAAGCCCTAAATGGCATGGGGCCAGGTTATCTGAGGGACCACCTGTTTCGGATTACATCTACCCTTCCCATCAGGTCTGGCAGGAGAGGCATGCTGTGGGTCCCGTCTGCAAAGGAGTTCCATCTGACTGGACCTAGGAGGCGAGCCTTTTCTGCCATGGCCCCCGTCCTCTGGAACATCATCCCTCCCAAGGTGAGGTTAGCCCCAACCTTTATGGCCTTCCAGAAGGTCCCTAAAATGTGTTTTTTTCAACAAGCCTGGGGATCCCCTAGTAACAGGAGCCCACATGTTGGTTGTGTGTAATAATCTCCTGCTTGTGGTTTTGTTTTTATCTTTGTTTACTTTTTAAATTTGCTTTTAACTGGTTTTGTAGCATATTTTTGATGGTGGGTTTTATTGTACGCCACCCAGAGTCACTTTGTATGGGATGGGTGGCCATATAAATGTGACAAACAAACAAACAGAATCCTTTTGATTCTCAGACTTGTAAAGAATATTGATTTCCATCTCTTTTCTTTCTTTTTTACTATGTTAAAGGGGCCAAGCCATTGCTTGAATTCTAATGAAGGGTTTTCGTTTTTATTTTTGGCAAGACAGTATAACCTGACTGGGCTGCATACTAACATAGCATAACCAAGGGAAAAAGCTATCCTGTCTTCCATATGTAGAAAATATGGAGACTACCTCATATTTAGGTTCTTAGCCCTACCCTCCGGTTTTGTTTTTCCCTATGAGGTTCGTATCACAGCACTCCAGTCTCAAAGCATGCATGCTTACTTTCAGTATTATGTGAAAAAATGTTGATGTCTATGGCCTTGAAATGAAGACCAGTGGCTGTGCCCCATGAACTCATAACTGAACAGTTTCATTAAAAAAAAGCAATGTTAGTCTGTAAGGAAAAAAAAAATATCCCAAATCCACAGTGACCTTTGTTAGGACTAGCCAAAAGGAAACCAAAGTGTGCAAGTATCTGAATTCAGTATGCTTACTCAAGCAAGATGTTACCAAGATCAGGGGACAGAGAAGAAGTGGAAAGTTCAGACCTGGTAACTGAAACATCTAGCTTAATTTTATGACTTTTCTCCTTCTTCCTTCTCTGCTTTATCTAACATCTCACCTGATGAAACCTTCTCAAGAATTCAAAAGCTTGCATGCTTTTCAATGGCATTTTGATTGATCATGAAAACAAAAACAAAAAATACCCACTGAGTTTGGGATATATAATGGACAAATCTTGCAAATAATAATCTATGCACAGGCTCTAACACTCTAAATGTTATTGGAATAGGACACATATTTTGAAACAGACTTTCAAGTTGTCAAAGAAAAACATGTTCTCTAATCCAAACTGGAGGATTGAAGATGCCAAGCAGGTTTTTCAAGACCATGCAGAGTAAACATATGTGGGCTAAATGACTTAACTGTATTGATATTCTTAAAGTTTCAGGCAAACAACAGCATTCCCATCCCATCAAATGAAATTTAGTGCTGTTTTTCCAGTTCCATAGATGAGCGGAATTTTGCAATACTATGCAAATATACCCAATGAGTCTCACAGGCTGAGCAGGAAATTAAACCCAAGTCTGCATCTGTCTGATGAATGTCTAAGGGCTAGCTTATTGTAAGGATTTTGCATTCGGGTGTTAAATAATACGCTTGAACGCTTACTTTAAAAATTATTGAACAGAAAGCAAGCTTAATTTCTATTTGTGTTTTTGTACAAGAAAATGTGTTTTCTTTCTAGGAATGTAGTGCCAGTGAGCACACATATATAACTGCAGGATCAATTTTTATAGGAAAATCTTCATACGTTTTATAAGAATAGTGTGGATGTATGAAGTAAAGATTTCCATGTAAAAATTGATTCTGCGGTTGCATATGTACACTCACTAGGACTGCATCCATAAAAAGAATTATCAGTGTGTGTCTGGATAAATATTTATAACCTGCCCTGATCCTAACAGATTTGGGACAACAAGGGTACAACAAAGTTGAAAGAAAAATGGAAACTAAATGTAAACAATTAAATAATATAATAAAAAAAAATCTTTGGTGAACATCATAGGTAACTCTGATCTGATCGCCAAAAGCATGATGGAACAAATCTGTTTTTACCTGTTTGTGAAATGTCAGTACGGTCAGGGCCAAATATTATCTCTGTAGGCAGGGAATTCTGTGCAGTGGGAGCTGCCACTGGGAAGGCCTATTATCTGATCCATATTCCTTACTCTCTCTCTGAAGACTAGACCATGCAAGCAGGTCCAATTCTGGCAATGCATTGTAAGCTATGTCCTGGTGCTGCATCATAAAGGGCCTCAGAAGTAATAACCAGCACTCTGAATTTGGCCAGAAGCCTGCTCCCAACCAATGCAAGGACTTCAAAGTAGGTGTTATTTTAGCCTGTCAGAATGGTCTCTTCAGGAGTCCAGCCTCTGCATTTTGTACCAACTGTAGTCTCCAGGTTATCTCCGAAGGCAGCCCCACATCACATCACTAGATATCACCAGAAATCAGGAGGAGTCTGGTAGCACCTTTTCTGACTAGCAAATGTTATTAAAAGGAAGGCCTCGGCTTTTGTGACTTGCAGCTCATTTCATCAGATGCATCAGAAAAAGTGCTACCAGTCTCTTTTTGATTTTTGATTACCACAGACTAACACAGCTCTGCTCCTGCCATGGATATCTCCAGCATAATGACACTTCCCTCCACCACGGAATGATTTCTGTCAGTGATTTCATTTAGAAGGTAAATAATTTGGGGGAATGTACCAAGCCCTGAAACAAATTACACTAGACTTCACAAAGGTCTGAGTGCTGATCCTCCAAGACCACTGACTGGAACACCCACCTGAAGAGCAGAACCATTATAAAACCCCTGCAGGCAGATCAGAAGGAAATCATGGTTGATGGTATCAAACACTGCCAAGAGGACTAATAGAACCAAGAAGAGCACATGCCCCCATCTGGGTTTCAAGAGAGGTCATCAACCAGAACAACCACTATGATTTCTGTCCCATAATCAGGCCTGATTCCAATGTGTTTCATCCAGGATTCTCTGTAGCTGATTCACCAGCACTTTCTTGATCACCTTCACAAGGAAGGGAAGGTTGGAAAAAGGCAAAAGTTGTTAAAAACAACTGGGTCCAAGGGCCTCTTCAGACAAGGATACACCACTGCCTCTTTATAATACATCCATTATGTCCCATTGCCTCATACAGTAGTCAGCACAATATTTTGACAATTGTTCTTCACTGTCTGTGATTCAGATTGCTATTTGTTGCCTCTAGCTTTCATTTGTGTGGAACTCTTACAATGTCCCAGTTTGCAAGCACAATATCTGAAAGAACAAGATGCAGTTGTCATAATGGTCCCCTTGTCTACACAGCACTTCAGATGACTTTTATATCGGATATGAAATAAAGGAAAAAGCAGAGGGCATGGAAGTATGTGAGCCTGACTTTGTTCCCAGGAGACCCACAAAGCCATGGTGGATGAGATTTTATTCATTACACTTTGCAAAGAGCACTGGGTTTTGCAGAGGGAGAGATTACATAAAATAGCTTGGAAAGATTAGGTGATCAGCAACGGTAACATCCTTAAGCAAACTTTTAATTTTACACTTTATCTTGAAAATGTAAATCCAGGCAAGTCTGAGGTACTGTTGTCATCTAAACCAATTTTTCAGCATGTCAGGCTTCATCCAGACCAATATTTAAACAAAAAGGCTTGTGGGATGCGGCTCTTGATAAGATAGGTTTTTGGTAGATACGGGGAAATCTGTTAATACAAAGAATAATGAGAACTCAAGCCATATGCATAGCAGACCCAAAGTTCAAACCTTACATCTCTTTTTCTCACCCATGTGTTGTAATGACTGAGAGTCACTTGTTTTTTTGATGAGGAGAACAATTGACGCTTTGTGCATTGTTACTGTGAGGAACCAGTCTGATCTCATGCGCTTGGCTTCTGATGTTGCTCAATCTGGCTTTCACACCATCTCCCTCTCAATTTTTTCTCTCTCTTCATTCCTTGGCTGTGGAGATATTATGGGCTTCCACCCCTCCCCTTGGCCATAAAGGATTGGAAGAAGCTACTACTGTTCCTTCATTTTCATCTGTGTCTTGGTTGGAGCTGAAGAAGGCTGTAGATGTTGCAGGTTCTTGTGGTCAGCTTGGACTTCAGTGGAGTGTGATGTTCCTTTGAGGAATCACTGTGCTGCCTGGAGTTCAAGGAGAAAGCAGGAAGCCTCCAGAGTGGGGAGGGCAGGGAGGCAAATGTGAGGCAATAATCTGGATGGTAACCACACAAGCCTGAAACAGTCTTGTGTAAGTAGGAGAATGTACGGAGTTGAACTCAGGTAAACTCAGCCATAGGGAGGCCAGTTCTCTTGCTGGTAGGTTTAGAAAGCTGGTAGGTTTAGAAAGCTCCTGCTCCAGGATGGCATTTGATCTCTCTGTGTCTCCATGCTCATTATAAGGTTTGGTGAGGTTTTGTACCAGGTTGCATATAGCAAAGTAAACTCAGCAGGCCTGAAATTTCTCCATCTCTGTCGTAAGTTGTTTTGGACCAAGATAGGTATCTGCCCATGTAAACCTGTTTGCACACCAAGTTTGCTTTGGAAACCTTTTCGAGAGATTCGAGTGATATGACCAGAGGGCATGGCCTTCAAAGGAAGTCAGACTACTTCTATTTTTAATGCAGTTTAAGATCATTAAACTTTTCTAATCTGTTTATCTTTTGACTGATTTTAAATATAATTAATCCTGCTCTGCTTTTTCTTTCCTGTTTGTTATATTTGTTTGCTATGGCCCTGTTTCAAGGTTTTGAAAGCCTAATTCAGCTAAGGGAATATTTTGACGTTAGAAGACACCTCTTAGGTAATTTTATAAATAACTAAACAAATGCAGTAGCTGCCTGTCCTTGTACTTGTTGTTTTAAGCTGTTAATGGGTTGCTATTATTGAAATTGTAATTATTGGGTTCACTACTTTGAGAGTGCTAATTAGATTTGTAGGCAGAAGAGAAGTGTGACAAACCAGCCAACAAAGTTTCAGCATAACACTAAGTCAGCATAGTACAGGCTGGCATTGTGCCTTTGGTGACACTCTATAAGCCAGATGGCATCTATGTAAATTTGCACAATATTTGAGAATTGTCAGTGACTGCAACAACTTGCACACAATGGCCTGGTCCTTCCTTCCTTCCTTCCTTCCTTCCTTCCTTCCTTCCTTCCATCCATCCATCCATCCATCCATCCATCCATCATGGCATTACTACTGCCCATACAATCTTTCATCAAACCTGAAGTTAAACTTATTGTAAAGATATAAGGAAAATATTCCCTCTGTCCCTCCCTGTCTCCCTCGGGAATGTTTTGTAAATGGGTCATTATGGGCAGTTTTCATGGAACTCTAAGCTTTAATGGATAGGTTTACACATTGCCCCAGACCAAAACATTCTGAGTTAGCAGGAGAGCAGTTGAAGCAGGTATCCTAACTAAAAACATAGCCACAAACATACATATTAGCTCACTTTTTTGATGAGTACATATAAGGAACAGAGAACATCCTGTTGTGTGTTTTCCACAAGGGAACAAGTGTCCAGGGCTTACTCACTCTGCAAGGTACCAGGCAGTTGTTTCGCAACCAGTCACAATAGAAAATGGTCTGACGTTCACCCTCTTGGTGATCTCCACTTTTTCTTGTGACCTACTTATTTCAATGCCTGAGATCAAGTCACAGCAGAGAAAGGCTTGCTAGAAAATCTTCCCAGGAGACTGGTGTCATCATTTGAAAGTTGAATCTCACCACACTGTTATTAAAATGAACAGGAGACTTTGCACTGTTCTGCAAACCTGTGGCCCCAAGCACTGAGCTGCTAAATGGTACTGATGCTGGATTCGTAATTTCTGGAAAATCAGAGCTAGAGATAACTCCATAGCAGGTGGTATATGCATCACTATCCGAAGTGTGTGGCTGATGAATGCAGAAGCAAATCTGCAATTCAGGCATAGATTTGATCCTTGGGTCTGCTATGCACATGGCTTGAGTTCTCATTATACAATATTATTAATGGCTTACATAGTATCTACAATAACATCTTGTCACGTGCTGCATCTTTAACAGAAGGGTGTGCGGGTGGCAATTCAGTATGGCAGAGTTTTACATTCTGTACCTCAATCCCCAAATAATAGCATTCCCCAGACTGTTGCTTTTCAAGCAGGTGTACTTATTTCAGAAAGAAGAAGTAGCAGGAACATTGGGGGAAAGTAACAGTGTAATGCTGGAATATTTGATTTCAAGGGGGAGTAGAATAGTGTGTAGTCAAACATATATCAGGACTTCTAATTTTTTTTCCCAAAATAAATGGAGAGCAATTATAAGTAAGATCCCAAGGGAGGGAAAGATAAGGGGAAAAATAGCTCGATGGGGAGGAGGGGGGAGGCTCCTTAAGGAGATACTAAATGCTCAGTGGCAAATGGTTCCAATAAGAAGAAAATATGGAGACAGCAAAAGGAGCTTAGTGGAGATCTGAAAACAAAAAAGGACATATACTAGAAATAGAGGGGCAGAGCTATTCTTATTTTGGTTCAGCCTTCTCCAACAACAACAACAAAAAAGTGTTCCATAAGGAAATATTGAAGAACAGGCTAAAGGGGCTAAACTGAAGCCTGCTTTCATTTGGATTAGACTCATTGAGATAGACCTTAATCCTAACCCTTAACCCTTCCTGTTGACTATAATTCCAAAATCCCCAGCCAACAAATCTTAGAAATCCTCTGTTAATCTACTCTAACTGCCATCCCAAGGGCATTAACTACTCCTAATCAATTGCATGTATAAATAGGGTAATATTCTAATGTTCTATTCAGTTTACTCTATCAATATAAAACCGAATTAATGTTATATTGCTTACTAGTGGAGATGTTACCTGGATATTCCATGTTTTCTTATTAAACATGGATGTGTATAAGAATATTTAAGCTTCAATTCATTATAGGCATTACGAGAAAGTATTACCCAAATAAATAAGATATATTACAAATCAAGGCTTTATTGTGATCTTTGATCAACTTGGATAAATTACAACTCTAAGTTTATAATATATAAAGGAAGAAGGATGGAACTAGGAAGGAAAAAGGCTTCTAGAAAATTTATAATCAGGGTTAACAAGTCAAGGAAATTGAATAATTTGAAAGTCATCTTTTTACAGCACCATAGCAAAAGAACCTGGAAAGGTCAATAATTGAAAAAAATGCATTTTCTGTTATAGATATCATCTGTTTGGGAATATGGACGCATAGTAATTTACACCACCAGCCTTCGTGTGGTAAGAACAACTTTTGAAAGATGTGAGTTAGTTCGAAAGATTTTCCAGAACCACAGAGTGAAATTTGAAGAGAAAAACATTGCATTGAATAGTGACTATGGGAAAGAACTCGATAAGAGATGCAGAAGGCTTGGGGAAATTCCATCTGTTCCTGTTGTGTTTATTGAAGGCCAGTATCTGGGGGTAAGTGCATTATGCATGTCTGCCTGCACATTTTAAATTTAAAAGCATGAGAAATCATTAGGGATGCACCCATGAAAAAAGAGAAAACTTATTACATTCACAACTATTTGTTCTAAAGTCTTCAGTAAATAATAGTTACATATCAGCCTGATTTCAGCCATCCCTGTTTTATTCAAAACCTGATTTGGCAAACTATTCTTACAGCGAACAAGCATGCACACTGTTACAGATGATTGTCCTAAATAGTTTGCAAGTTGTCCCTTGAGCTGCAGAAAAATTGCAGCACTTAAGTGTACAGTTAACCCAACGTGTTCTAATCACTCAAGACTTCATTTAAAACTTCTGTGCTGTTAAAGAATAAACAGACAATCTAATTGTGTGTGCAATGCCCAACAGTAATTTGGGCCTATACTCTGATTTTAAGTAAGGAAAGTAATACAGAATTATGGATATGAATATATGGGTTGTTAAAATAGTGATTTGGATTGTGAAAAAACCCAGTTCTCTGCTTCTGTTGATACATCAAATACCCACAACAGTATTTGTGGGAAGATATGAATATTCATGAAAATAAACAAGCAGATTTCAAACTTGTCTAGAGTTCACTTCCCTTCCCTTTTACATATGGCTGCCTCCCTCCACTGACATGCAACTAACATGGCTATTTGATTGGACTTGCTGAGTGTCAAGGGAGTGACATTCCAACATGTTGCAAGAGATCAAGCATGAGGGCAGCAGCTATATAGTCCTCAGGTGAAGAAAAGCAATTCTATGGGATCAGAACAGAAACATGGGGAAATGGCAGCTATATGAATCCTAGAATTTGCAGTGTTTTATTAGGGTATGTCTGTGTGTGCCTTCAAGTCAGTGTTGACATCAGCCCTTCAGGGTAGTCCAGACCAGGAAACCAAAACCAAGAACTTTCTCCACTCCCATTCCTGCTTTGGACTCAGATTTCTCTTATCAGACCATTGTCTAGGCTGCGGCTCTTCTTCCTTTCTCTTAAGGTTACTTGCACAGCCCATTACAGGTGACCCCTGGTGACCGCCTGGACAAGTCCCTGCAGTTTTCTTGGCAAGGTTTTTCAGAAGTGGTTTGCCATTGCCTGCTTCCTCAGGCTGAGAAAGAACGACTGGCTGAAGGTCACCTTTGTGCTTAAGGTGGGACTAGAACTCCCGGTCTCCCGGTTTCTAGCCTGGTGCCTTGCCCACCACACCAAACTGGTTGTCTTTATTAGTGTAACCCATTCTATATATTATCCCAAATATCTTATAGTCAAAGGCCATGCTGTACCATCTGGAGGGTACCAGGATGAGAAAGGTTGACAACATAGTTCAATCCTATGAGATCAGTATTGTTTAACCGCCCAGTAATTTTAATATTTATTTTGATATCTGGGTTCCTCACCACTATCTTCTGGTGAGGACATTAGTGGAGACTGTCATGATTTTATCAAGCATCAAGGCCAATAGAATGCCGTATGATCAGCTCATGATTGCTGTGACTATTCTCTATTGGGGTTTGGGTTATATATCCATCTCTCCATTTCTTTATTTACACTCTGATATGTATATTTGAAGGAGGCAATGGCAAACTGCTTCTGAAAAACCTGCCAAGAAAACTGCAGGGACCTGTCTAGGCAGTCTCCAAGAATCGGAAAGTATTGAATGGATTAAAAAAAAAAAGCATATTCACCTTCAGATATATTAATGTTTTCCATAGCATCTTTCTCCTCTCTGCTTAAGATTCTTTGGCTTAGTTAAAGCCAAAATGAAGATTTTAAGGGACTGAAACACAACAGATAGAAAGTAAACAATCTGAAACACATCAGTCACACTGGAAACTAGAAATGTCTGTAATTGGTCATTTGGATTCTTTCTTTGGTAAAACTATCCCACATTTCAATGTATAACAAACCAAAGCATGAAATGCTGTACAGAGTCCTTGTTCAGCAACTTCTTGTTCAGTGACTGTTTGAAGTTACGACAGTGCTGAACGAGGGGACTTAGGACTGTTCCTTGTAGTCGTGGCTGTCACAGCATAGTCATGTGATTGTAATTCAGGCCCTTGGCAATCGGCTCGCAATTATGATGGTCGCAGCGTCCCGTGGCCAGGTGATTGCCATTTGTGACCTTCACTACCAGCTTCTGACAAGCAAAGTCAATGGGGAAGCTGGCAGGAGGTCACAAGTGGTGATCACATGACCGTGGGATGATGCAACTGTGCAGGATTCTCCTAATGACGGCAACTGGAACTGCTGCAACTGCTGTCATAAGTTGGTGCGGTCACATGATGTCATGCTTTATGACCGCGTTGCTTAGCGATGGAGTTGCCGGTCCCAATTACCATTGCTAAGCGAGGACTACCTGAACTAGCAGTGCTCTTCATTCATACACTTTGTGGCGACCAGGAAAATGATTCCGAAAGAATCAATATGTAAGATTGCCATAAGAATTCAAGAATTCAGTTAACCCTGCAGACTGCAAGGTGGAATTAGTAGTATAAATATACGTATTTCCTTTGTTTTGAATAATGTTTCTTTTTCTGCACCTTTAGTTAAATATTGTTAACGTCCCAAATTTCTGGGGAGATGAAGCTAGGTGGTGCTGCTCCTCCACAGCAGCTGTGGTGATATGGAAAGTTCTCCCCACTGAAACAGGACTGGCTCCTGCCTGGCCGCTTTTAGAAGGATATTAAAAACTGAGCTTTTTCTAGGAGACTTTCAGCAACAGCATCTGTGCTTGTCCTTATTTTTTTCTCTTTCTTTGTTTTTGTCTTAGGCTATTTGAATTTTATGTTGCTTTAATTCTGTTACTGTTCTTGTAATTGCTGAGAGCTGAAAGAATGCGGCAGGAAAAATAATAGAAATAAGCAAATAAATAAGCAAATAAAATATATACTTAAAATGTGCAAAATTAAAAGTATCCCAACAGTGCAATGATGAGACACAGAGGTTCTAAATTTTATTCTTGAGTGTGTAATATGGGAATTCCTTTTCCAGACGTCTGGAAGCAATCAAAGTCATGTTTAATCTCATTGTTATACACAGGTCCTCTTATGCAAATGTCCATGTGCCCCAATATGGGGTATTTGACTTTTGCTGAATGCATGTAATTTTTAAAAAAAGACAAACATTACAACGGTTGGTGGAATGTATTTATTCTCTATGCTTGAAAGTTGTGTGCCGAGCATAATTAATTCTGATCTGTTTCGCTTGGTGAGCAAACCCTGCACATCTGGCCTCTTTTATCGGAAGATCATCAAAAAATACCATTTATTTACCAGCAGGGGCACAGTTTGGAAAAGGGAAGATTGCAGCAGTGATCTACGACTCTTTAAACTCAGCAATCTACTGTATTTACAAAGCTATAGAAAGATGCATCACACACAAATACAAAGATTTTTTAAAATATTGCATTGTTTATTTTATTCCATTTTAATTTGGTTTTTATCTAGAAGGCAAGGAACCTTGACTTTGTTGCAGACCCATAACTTATAAATGCAGAGATGAATGATTACTGTCATTACACAAAATGAATAACAAATCCTCCTGCATTTCTAATTGAAATGCCTCGTTAACTTCGTTCTAACAGAAAAATGTGCAGAGAAAGGAAAATAGTTATGAGAACCGAAGCAGATCATGTTAAAACAAAAATTGTTGGGGAAAGTTGATTGAGACAAAACAAAAGCACCTGGATCTATAGATTGAGAGTGTAAAATCTTTCTTTCTAGCATTGAGCTTGGCATTCAGTACTTTACTGAACTGCAATCTCATAAGAATTCAATGGCTGAAAAATTATATATGATATACCGTATATGATTTCTGCAGTTTCCTCAGTCTCACAGTGCTCAAGCCATTATGTGTAATTCCACTGATTCACATGCCATCACGTCCATGTGGATGCAGACAAGCAGAGTCTGAAAAGGTTTTGGTAGTACCACCACCTGTGGAACTGCACATTTCCATTAAGACCAAAAAATGAATTCAACTGGGCTTTCCTTCCAATAATGAGCATAAATGGTAAGTTAGTTGATACTTCCCACTTTCTAAGAAGACAGTTATAAGGTTTTGCCACCAATAGTTTCAGCAGTTTCTTAACAAGTGATAATTATTTGTTTGTTTAATTAAATATAAGTAATTTTACTCTTGAGTTTACCTCCACATCAGGGTTAAATTGTGTCCTAGCAATAGCCTTCCCGTCTCTGAACTATTCCATTATGTTAGTACTTCTTTGTAATGTTAGCATCAGGCTGCTATCTGAAAACAAATTATGCCCTCTGCTGGGATAACAATATAACATATTTATTTAAACTACTTTTGCTGGAAGATTACATAAAAAGGGACTTAAGAGTTTAACATATTAAGGGCCTGAAATTATTGAAAAAGTGGGGGAGGGAAGAGAAGATACGTCAGCATAATTTTATACTCAGCTTGCTTATGGAAGTACTGTAGACATATTATTTAAAGGCCGTTCAGAAATAACCAACACCTGTCAATTCCTTAAGATGGACAAGTCCAGCCAAATACAATAGAATCTGGTTCTGCCAGGAAATCAGCTCCCTGAAATCATTAAATCTAGTCAAACAGGTTCTGCTAAGCAGGCAATGTAATTAGATATGCAATGAAAACATTTATGGTAAGTGCCAAGAGACAACTCCCTGATTTGGGATTCCTTTTAATAGAAGGTGGGTTGACTTTTAACACAACAAACAAACAAACAAACATGCTGGAGGTACCAGGTTGGGAAAAAGTGATTACCTCAAGCCTGGGTGGGACTGGCTGTAGACCCAATGACGGTTTCTAGGGAAGCTGACCATAATCAGAGTGAGGTGCTAAAGGCTGAAGTTGCACAATAAATAAATAAAAAGGATACGAGGTAGGGAACATTTGGGACAAGTTTCCAGGGACCTACCTTCCTTCCCTCCTTCCCTCCCTCCAACACTGATTGACACTGGTTTCCTTAATTTGTAATTTCAAGTGCTTCTGAAGTGAGCATTAGGTGGCATCTAAAATTCTAATATCAGAAAGAAAAGGACAAGGAGAGATAGGAGGCACCTAGAAAATGCAATCCTGTATCACTGTGTGAACTCACATCCATTTTTCAGAAGATTTGGGGGGCGGGGGGTTGAAACGGGCATGCAAAGAAGACAATTCAGTAGAATGGACAGAAGCACAATAGTTGTTTGGCAGAAATGTTTCCACTTGAATTACCAGGGAGAAGCTGGTCTTAAGTGCTGGGCTTCAAATAACTAATAGGGTTCTGCAGAGATACATGACCGAACCTGAGTTGTCCTTATCTTGGTAAGTTATATGATCTACTTATGGTAGCTTGTCTTCACATGTCCAACTTCAGAACATCAAATAGAAAAAATGGAGCCCTGCTATCCCATTATCGAGATGGAAAAGCCTAAGTAAATGGCAATTTTTCTGTTTAGTTTTTTTCAAAAGAGAATGACATTTCTAGAAAAATTAGAACATCATAAGTGGAGGAATATAAAGAAATTTCAGAGCATTAGTTTTAAAATTATATGTCTTCAATATTTTTTTCAAATAAAAAATTGAAGATTTTTTAATTAAAAATTAAAAAAAAAACATACATTTTTAAAATTTTGAGACACAGTCTAACGAAGCTTAAAGCAAAAATGAATTGAGTATCTGTGGAAATAGATCTTAGGTTTGCAAAGGGAATAGATAAATGGACAGCTGACAGGGAGAGGTGACATAAGAAATTAAGTGTCCTTCATTTTTCCATTAAAAATGTAGACTTATCAGGTAGCAAGTCCTTCAGTCTGATGAAAGTGAATTTGCTTTCAAATTTTATTTACAAGGGGAAGATATTTGAGATAAAATTCTCAGGGGTAGCGTGTTCTTGCACTTATTTAAAACCAAAATAAACTTGATTTTTTGTGTGTAAATGTCTCACTTTTCATTGTTTAGTCATCTCTCCAGAAGTCAGCATATTTCCTGGCTTCCATGTCTCCATGTTTCCATTTTACTTAAATCCAGTGGTGATGACTGGCTATTAGAACTGTCACTCAAATAAGGGAAAATAGGGTAACGCCCCTCAGTTTAAATTCTGGAGGAAGTAGGGGTTAAAGAGAGAGGGTTTGGGGGAGGTGTGAGGAGAAAGATGGGTGTGAGAGATGCTGAGAGTCCTGGCCAAGGAAATCCTCCAACTTTCAGTTTGATAGGTTTTAGGATAGACAGTTATTGTTAGGGAGACAAAGGTTTGTAACCTATAGAACAGTGTTTTTCAACCTTGGCAACTTTAAGGCGTGTGGACTTCAACTCCCAGAATTCCCCAACCAGCAAGGCTGCTATAGATACTTTGTTGAAAGTAGATTACTATTGTAGGAGTCATCTTGCTGTGAGAAGTAAATGATTGCTCTAGAGAAGTTAACCAATCTTCAGAGGACTTTACAAAGACTCTTTAAGTTATATGATAAAAGATTAGTCAATGCTTTGTTCTAATGTTATTAAAAAATGACTTTGCTCCACTATTGCTCTGCTGATAGATAGATAGATAGATAGATAGATATAAAAAGAGAGAGGGAGAAACAGAGAAAAACAGTTGTATGGTGGCAGCAAAACTAACAGATCCTTTAGCGATCTCTGTAGATTATTGTTTGATTCTAAAGAACAAGAAAAAAAAATGGCAATCATGATAGATTGTGCCACATGCATCATAAGGGAAAATGCATCTCATTCTTTTTTCTGATGGAAAAGTAATGGCAGTAAACAATAAACTGAGCTGCAGACACCTCTGCTGACTTTGATTACTGAATCAAAGGAAAAACAGGAACAGAAGAATTTTGAAAGCAATTATCAAGCATCCTGAGAGTAAGGCAGAAAAACTGGAGCTTTTTTTTTTTGTACAGTGAAAGAAAGCATTTAAGGGAGCCCAGCAGAGACAATCAGCTTTAAAGAGAGGCAGACATTCTCTTCTGCCAAGATTAGGAGAAATAATATCCCACATCAAGGGAGATAAAAACCATGCTGGTTTGCTCCATTCCAGCCTGGACCCAGTGGTGGCTGCCAAAGTAATGCACAGTCCTAATGAGTAGGTTAAGAAAATGTTATTATTTTTCTTCTTACACAAAACATACATACACAGGCAAACATCTGGGAGAGGAAGAGAGCGCAAGAGAAAGAAGCTACAATTTGTCACAAGAAATCTATCCAGAAAATAGATTAGAAGGTGGAAAGGTGTTGCTGCTCCTTCCAGGCATCTAGTGATACCCTTGAGAGCATTTAATTGAAGGGAGGACTGTGCCTTTGAGTGATTGGTGGCAACAGAGAGAAAGTCAAGGCAGAATGACAGAATGAGATGCAGCACCCTTATTAAATTTGCAGTGACTCTGGTAGTTGTATTCTTCCTCTGTCCACTGAGGAGTGGCTCAAGTCCCAGCTGTGCTGCAACTCACAGCCTGAAGACTGATGTGAGCAATTGAAGAAAAAAGAAAATTTGGCCACCAGAAGCTTACACGGCTAAGAAAAGAAGCGAAGATGTTGAGAAGAGATTGTCTTCCTGTCCCACCAGCCAAGAGCTGTATAGATTAAAATTCATGCTAAACCTTAGCTTAACGTAACCTTAACTATAGATCATTTGACTGTAGTCAAGGGAGACATGTAGCCTTGTTGGGCGCAGAGTGGTAGGCAGCAGTATTGCAACCGAAACTCTCCCCACACCCCGAGTTTGATCCCAGCGAAAGCTGGATTCTCGGGTAGCCGGCTCAGGTCGACTCAGCCTTTTATCCTTCCGAAGTCAGTAAATTGAGCACCCAGCTTGCTGGGGAAGGTGACGACTGGGGAAGACAATGGCAAACTACCCCGCTATAGTCTGCCAAGAAAACGTTGCGAAAGCAGCATCCCCCCAAAGGGTCAGACATGACTTGGTGCTTGCACAGGGGACCTTTCACCTTTTCAGGGGAGACATACATCCCTGCAACACTAAAACCCACTGAATTTGCTCGTTGCTAGGTTTATCAACCCACTAGATTTGCCAACTGGAAAATCAACCCAGCCCACACTTCTCCACATGGTTTGTACCAGCTGCAGTTTGCAAACTGCTTTCAGAGGGTGTTGTGGCCTAGAAATGCAAAGTTGGAAGCTAGGACGTGGCAGGGAATTAGCTTCTTCAATCCAGAGAGAAAGGTATGTATGTATAATAAATAAATTACAAACTTCGTTTTGTTCTGGTAGGTTTATGGTTGATATTTTGCTCTTCTTGTTGGTTGAGTTTTTATATGTTGTTTTTTTAAATTGTAAGCCACTCTGAGTAATTCTGGAGTTGGCTCAATCAATCAATTTGGAATGTGTGTTCAACAACGCAAAGTCAAGGGAGAGAAAAGAGACTATTTTTGCAGCAGTCCTCAAGTAGCTGAAGTTCTGCTTGCTAAGCGTCCCCACCAGATTGCAGGTAGTACCGGACGTCTGTAGGGAGAGGTCCAAAAAATCAAGAGGGTGGCTACCCCCATGCGAATGAAGCCATGCCCTGACACACGTACAAAAGGGGTAGGGCTTTGATTTCATAGTGGTGGCCACCATCTGACCATGCATTGAGCTTGCTCCATTCCCACTTCATCTCAGTTTGAGTTGAGAAGAATGGCCTTTAGAAAGAACAAATGCTTTGTTTTCTATTCCTTATGTTTTTCCCATGCTGGCGGTTGGCACTTTGGAGTAATTTTAAATGCTGTCTGCAAGCAATCAGTGCTGATCTTCAGTAATTTTGTAAAATTTTCCTCACCCTTACTGCTTGAGATGTGAAAGTGGAAAAGGAGTTGCATCAGAGACACAAAGGCTGCCCTCACCCTTGGCCCAGTCTTTATTTTAATCCTTTTGCATCATGACTGCCCAGAGATAAACCCTGGTTCTCATGTGGTTTATGGTAGAAAAAAGGTCACCCATCCTTACCCTGTTGGAGATCCTGCATTAATTATAAGGCACCACAGTGATGCTTAAGCAATCAAATTTGACAACGTGCTGACATTACCGAGGTCACATCAGAATTGCATAAATGGGTGAGTGAACACTTTCACACGAAGTGCTGACCCGCTGCCAAAAAGCAAATGACTTTTGACTTTATACCAGCAGAAACATTCTCCCTCCAATTTCAAATGTTAAATACAAATGTTCAGCAGGCCTTCTCTGATTAGCAGAAGGAGCCATAAGACTGTTTTATATCTTCTCTGGCAGATTCATTTTCTCTATAGGACCCTTTTGTATTTGGAACCTACTCAATCTCAATTATTTTAATTTTTCACAGCCAATTTCTGAGCCTTTTCATCATTTTTCCCCATTATACTTAACCAGCTCTGTGTGAATTCAAGGCTGGAAATCCTTGAATTGTAAATTAAAAAAAAAACCCTCAGTTTCTCATGCTCATGTAGTAACAATCTCTGATGCAGTATATATGAAGAAATTACCTCTTAAATGTTGATGAAGTATCTTTTCCCTCTATTTTCATAAGAAGGCATATATTGTAAAGCAAGAAGTACATTTCACAGTGATCATGTGGTACTATTCAGACAAATGATATTTGTTTAGCAGGGTTGAACTGGTTCAGCTGAAAAAGTGTGATTTATATCAATAATTTTGGCAAAAAGGAGTTTCTCCTCTCTGCTAAATTGTCAAAATTAACCCTCTTCCTCTGTTTTTCACACACACACACACTCACACAGACACACTAACAGGTTTTGCTTGTTTCCTTCTAGGGCGCTGAGAAAATTTTGTCAATGAATGAATCAGGGGAACTGCAGGACCTCTTAACCAAAATTGAGGTAATTAATGAGCTTAGCAAAGACTGCATATTAAAACCCCAAATTTCCTTGTCACAAGAACTCTGCATGTGCTATTATATTGATCCAAGTATATACAAAAGGCATGCTTGGTTTCTCCAGACAAATCATTACTGAAATATTTTAAGGTTTTTACCCCTTGTGTTCCGATTGCTAAGACCGGTTGCTTTAAAATGAAATACTGTTGAATTCCTCCTGTCGATGGGTAAGAATGCGCTCATAGTTTTGTATTTTTATGTTTTCTTTGTAAGAACTTACCTGAAAACTCCTGAACTTTGTATTATTAGAGGGATAAATGAAATGTGTCATTAGCCATGCAATTAATAGTGTGGTCTTTTTCTTCTTAAAATCAAATTGTAGTTGCAGAAGCAGTCTGGATTAGGACCATAGCACCGGCAGAATGGAAATTATTTTTCTTTGTTCTTTGTGTCTTTACTAATTATTCATTCCAGCTTGATTAAACTCTTCATTTCAATCAAAGTTACGACAGTGCTGAACGAGTAGGACTTACGACCGGTCCTTGAAGTTGTGGCCATCGCAGCACCCCCGTGGTCACGTGATCGCGATTTGGGCGCTTGGCAACTGGTCTGCATTTACAACCGTCGCAGCATCCCACAGTCATGTGGTCACCATTTGCAACCTTCCCTGATGGCTTCCCACAAGCAAAATCAATGGGAAAGCCAACAGGAGGTCGCAAGCCTCCAGAAGCATCCAGGCCGCTTCTGCTGAGGTGTCCTTGTTTTTCATTGCCAACCTGCCTGTGGCCCAAATGAAGTGGTGGCAAGTGGTGGCAGCAGAGAGAAGGCCAGGCCCATGGGGGGACGCCAGCACCCTATGCTCTGTCTGGCCACCCTTGCTCTGTCACATGCTGCCAGCCCCCAGGGCCCCACCTGGAACTAAGCTCACCACTGGAGGACAGTGCCTTGGAGTGGCACTAATGGGTACGTGAGGCTTTCAGAGGCTGCTCCAGTTCTGAAAGTAAGAGCTGCATGAAGAGCTGCCTGGGTGCCCACCAGCCATCTATGTCATTGGGCTTACGGAGATCTGGCGGGCAGCCTCCCCACTCGCCCTTGGGCCCGGCCAGAGCAGGATTCATGTCCCAAACCTCTCCTCCTCTGGGGCCACAGGATGCATGGGGGAGTAGCCCAGTTGCAGCCTGCCTGCTGGAAGAGAGGCAAGCCTGAAGTGCACCTGCCTGCTACCCTGGTTCACTCTTGCCCTCCGAAACACAGCCCGCATTCTGTGGGCCCTCTGGGCTCCCCCCAGAGCGCAGTGCAGAGGAGGGTGGTAAGACTTGCTCCAGAAAGAGGGCCTCCATTTCTCCTTAGGCAACCAGCTTAGCCACTAATGTCCTCGCTTAATGACTGCGTCGGATTTGCTTAACGATGGCAACCAGAATCGCCGGAACTGCTGTCATAAGTCGGTGTGATCACATGATTTTTTGCTTGATGACCCGGTCACTTAGTGATGGAGTTGCTGGTCCTAATTTCTGTTGTATACACAGAAGTCAAATAACTTATTGAGGCCTGTCCTCCTGGATTTAAATTCTAGACTTTTTCCCTTCTTCCTTTCCAAATCAATGGAAACTTTGCTCTGTGCTTGATGGTCTGGGAAGGTATCTCTTCTGTGTTGACATAACAGTTCTCTCTAGCCATTCCTACAAGTTTCTTCCAAATTGTGTGTGTGTGGTGGTAAAAGGTACCCCACCCCCATACACATGTGAGCTGCATTCACCACTAAACCTATGAGATGCCCCTCATACATGTGAATTGTTTAAAGTGCCCTTGTAAGAAAAGATTCACAGCAAGCTGAATTGACCCTGAGTGGTGACAGGGAGAAGATTCAGCCAGGAACCTGTGGCCCAGGAAACCAAATTGTTTCTATTCACTGAGAAAGTATAGCTGCCACGCCAACCTAGTAGGAAGAGACAAATGGTAAGAAGGTCGCCTAGATGGGTTCATCAAAAACATTCCAACCTCATGCTGTAGTTTCCACTGTGTCCTCTTGGGAGGAATTGGTGGCAGTCCAGCTGGTCAGTTCTTCCTAACAAATTCCAGAAATGGGTTTGGAAAGTTAGCATAGAGATCTGCTTAAACATACAGAGGATGCCCATAACTAGCTAGCCTACTACACCAATGTCCAGAGACCTTCAAGATTGGGGCAGGTTATAAAAGCAGCCATTCCAGCTGACCTTTGAGCTTGATAGCCCATTTTTTTTTATTTAAAGCAAAAAAATGTATATAACTTGTAGAACCCATACTGAAATCTGTGGCTCAGTTCAGGGTGAACAAGTCCTACACAGCACCTTAGCAGCAAATGGGAAAAGCAGCTTGAGAAAGACCAGGAGAGAACTAACTCTTCCTCCCATCCCCATCCCCATCTCCCTGGCCCTGAGCCTTGTGGTGGCTGCTGTTTAAATAATGAAACAGTGCATGTTGCTGTCTTTCCTACTAGGAACAATCAGTCATGTTTGGCTGTCTAATGCAGTGTTTCTCAACCTTGGCAGCTTTAAGATGTGTGGACTTCAACTCCCAGAATTCCCCAGTCAGCAAGGCTGGCTGGGGAATTCTGGGAGTTGAAGTCCACACATCTTAAAGCTACCAAGGTTGAGAAACACTGGTCTAATGCAACTAATGGATGCAACTCTTCTTTTTTCCCCTTGCTGCAGAGAGTTCAACACCCCCATGAATGCCTCTCCTGTGGGGGCTTTGGTTTCCTTCCGTGCTCGATGTGCCATGGGAGCAAGATGTCCATGTTTCGGAACTGTTTTACAGACTCCTTCAAAGCCCTCAAGTGCACAGCTTGCAACGAGAACGGGTTGCAGCGCTGCAAGAACTGTGTGAGCTAAGGATGGCATCTTGTCTCATGCAGACTCAGACCCACACACACAACCTCATTTTATTATGTCAACATAGCAGTTTGTGATATTTTTTTTTAATTAAAAGCCACCATGTTTATCTAGTTCAATCAATAAAGCTCGTTTGTAAAATAGAGCCTTTCATGCATTGAGATTCCACACTGAGGCACACAAGAAGCCAAGATGTACCTGCAGTTGAAGTTACACAGAATAAATCCTTGCGTAGATTTAAGCAGAGTTGGACATATCAGCTTGGTGTTTATAATAAAATAATATTCTGAGCTATTCCAATTGCAGAGTGTAGACAGAATCAATCCAGTCAATCTTCAGTTCTGTAATTGCTCCCACCATAGACAGAATCTTGCCAGACTAAAGCTATCCTACTGAACCGAAGGGGAAATAACCTGGGAAAGGGCTAGGGCGGGGCTATTCTGAACCTCTTAGTTTCCCCACAATCACTTCCTGGACTGTTTCCTCTTATCCTGTCCTCCTCCTTGGAATGTGCTCCTTCCTTCCTGAGAACCAGCATCATTACTGAAATCCACCAAATCACCTCCCCCTTCAGAGACACATTCCATAACACTAATCAGTGAGCTAAGGGAAGAGAGCCAGTTTAGTGTATGGGTTACAGCATCAGTCTAGGAACCAGGAAACCATGAGTTCTAACCTGCGTTAGGCACGAAGCCAGCTGGGTGACCTTGGGCCAGTCCCCCTCTCTCAGCCCTAGGAAGCAGGCAATGGCAAACCACTTCTGAAAAACCTTGCCAAGAAAACTGCAGGGACTTATCCAGGCAGTTGTCAGAGTCAAAAAGTGTGCACCCTCACCCCCACAAGCCAAGGGAAAAAGTAGGAAGGATTCCATGGATGGAAATCTTGAAAAACATTCAGGAGGACTGAGGAGTTCTGAAAAATGAGGTAATTAAGGCCCAAACACAAACAACATAAAAGAGCAGGAAAAATGGTAGACACCTGATAAAACCCATGCGGTTGCAAAAAGAGCTCTTTGCTAAGCTGGGAAACAAAAAGGACAAGTTGCAAAAACAGAAAGAAGAGCATATAACAAAAGCAGAATGTCAGAGAATCGGCCAGGAACACTAAGCTCAGAATGAGCTGAGGTTTGCAATGAATGCCAAAAAAAGTTCTTTGTGGAAGTGTGGTCCAACTGGGTGGTTTTGGGTGGTGGGCAGAAGAGAAGTGCAGGTCAAAATAGGCAAGGGAACACCAAGCTGGATGGATTACATCTCAGGATGCTAAAAGGACTGGTGGAGAAGATCTCAGAGCTGCTAACTATATTCTTTGAGAACCCCTGGAGTATAAGAGAAGTGTTGGAAGATTGGAGAAAAGCTAATAATCTCATATTCAGAAAAGGGAAAAAGTGGACCCAAGAAACTACCAACCAATCAGACTGGCAACAGTACTTGGGAAAATCCTAGAAAAGATCATGAAAATGTGGGTTTGCAAATACTTACAAAGAAACATAGTGATCGCTAGAAGCCAGTGAGGGTTTGTTAAACGTGGACAATGCCAGGAAACCTTACTGCTATTTTTAACAATAACTTTTTGAGGGAAGCACGCTTATGGATATCTGAAAGTTTCCTGGAGGTTTTCTGGTCTTTGAATTATATCAATACCTGAAAATCACTGCCCAGCCAACAGATTGGGCAGACCGTCCATTTACTCCCCTCTGTTGCCAAGCTGTGATTTGAACTAAGGAACTGCTAGACTTTTTCATTTGGAAATCTTGTTACTTTGTTGACATTGATTCTTTCATTTAACTGAACTATCCCTTTATTGTATCAAACATGTACAAATGAATGGAACATAATACAGATGCAGTTACAACCATAAGCTAAAAGTTCTACATCACTACTGGTTGCCAACCTCCATCTCTCCAACCTCTTTAGAAAACATTTGGGCATGTGCTTGAAGATAGATAGTGACTGACCAAGTAGATTTCATTAGGGAGGACATTCCACAACTGGAACATGGTTGTCTTGACTGCCCATGCATTAAAGTTCGCCTGACATAATCTTCTGAGGGCTGCTTATGTATAAGAGAAGAAACTGTCCATATCCTGGATCCATTTCCTGGGTTTTATTTCATACATTCCTCACTATCTTTTCAATGTCTGTGCTAATATAATCTTGAAATATAACCCTAAGAGGTGGGTTTGGTCATTCCTAGGAATCCTTCATGCATACAGTCTAAAATTTGTTCCTGGTTGTATTTAATGCCAACTGTAGCCATTTCTAAACTAGTCTGACCAAACAGCTATCCATGCCCTGATTACATGCACTCTGTGTGGGGAGTGTGGTGCACAATATGACAATTAGATTTTTAACTAGTACAGAATGCTGAAAATGTGTTAGGTCCACATTGGAAGACCTGCACTCGTGTTCAGCTGCTTTCTGGACATCATTTAAGGTATTGGTTTTAAGTATCTAATTGGCTTACTGACCTTCTATTCAAAAGACCATCTCTCTTGATATAAATCTCTCCAGAAATTAAGTTTGGTGGGAAGGATCTCCTGAAAGATGTCCTTCATATTTTGTGGAAATACAAAAGAGGATATTTTTTATTGTTACCAGAACTATGAAATCTACAGTACAAGCCCTTCAGCCACCCGGAGACACAGGGTTTGAAGGTACATCAGGATTACATGTGAGTTCATTATTTGTCCAACTTCTTAGTTTTATATAAACAAATGAAGTGTTTGAGTCATATAATACATTGTCATATAATTATAAAATTCTTAATCTAATGTTTGGTAAGGTCTGCCAAAATCCCACTTTTTGCTGAAAAAATAGGCATGCATTACCGATGATAGTATTTCATTTCTTCTTTATTTTTACATAGCTCTTTAGAATCAGGACACAATTGCAATGCAAGTTGCTCTTAAAGATTTTGCCGCTAATTCGAAGAAGGGAATGAATTATTCCAGATTTAGGTTGACTTAAAAAGGACCCTGGTCCTGGAACCTCTATGAAGAATATAGGGACCTGAGATCCAGTGGATTCAAAGCTGCTGTCATCTTGGTCGCTGAACAATGGTATAATTGTCTTCAGCACTATTTCTCAACCTCAGCAACTTTAAGATGTCAAATCCCAGAATTCCCCAGGCAGCATGCTCTACAGGATTATATGTATCCATAATTGTAACTCAGTTCTCCAGGCTGCATCACTGTCTGTGCTCCTCTAACAGTGTATCTCATATGTGATAGATGTAGAGCTAGCATTAACTTTGATTTCCACATCTTTCATAAGCCTTGATTGCCTTCTGGTGATACTTAACCATGGTTGTTATTTTTCTTTTTCAAATGCTTTGCAGTCATCATCTGCATTTTGTTTATTCCCCACTCATATTTCATAGTTGTTGGATTTTATTAATAAGTAACCAGGTATGGATTTTGCTGATGAACACCGCTTCTTTTTCTTCATCACCACCATCATCATTCGAAAAATAACGACAGATGTTTCATGTATTATTTCTAGCCACTGCTTTAAAGCTAACTTTACTCACTTAGGATATGATCACAAAAGCATTCAACAGGAAACATTTATGCCCTAAATAATTTAGATGGTGGGAAAATTTTGATTGCTTGGCTTAGTTTAAATAATTTAAGGAAGACACAAAAGAGTATTGTAATCCTGGGAAAATTTGCAGCATGAAAATTAGAGAAATCATTCTTTATGCATCTCCCTGACTCTTTCGTCCAGCATCGTTTTTCTCATTTGGGTGTTGAATCAGTAAATGATGACATTTCAGAGTAAAGGGTTATGAAAAGACCAATCTGGTGTAAAATGCTTCTGGCTTATCAGTGCGCTGTTGTGAAAAATGGCTTTCAGACAAGCTAAAAGATTTATGAGCCCCCAATAAGTTCCTGCTAAAGTAATGCCACTTTTCAATGTGTTACACAGAAAACTTTCACAGGCTGTTTCCATGTCCAGACTCCACATTTTGCCTTTTGAAGGAGACAACATGTCTTCTGGCAAAGGGACATCTTTTAATAGCCAATTAGTATCTAGCAAATGTGCATTAAAAAAAGAATGCATTGTGGGATGGGGGAGTGGGGGAAGAAAACAAGGTGGAATTATATTAGCAGCCATCCCAGATGATCTAACTAGCAACTGTGTTTTGACTGAGGAATCCAGTTCTTACTATGAGGCACTGATTATACTTGATGTGGAAGGCAATCAATTTGTGATGGCCTTTGTTGAGACTATGATCTAGGCTCCAATGTACTGAACATTTCATTTTATAGCCTGCTCCAATTCTTAATTCGTCTCTAACCTGGAGCCCACCAGATGGATTGACTTACTGCCATCCCAACCAGCAAGGCTACTGGTGTAGTGATGGGGCTCTTAGTTCAACACATCTTGAAGACCTTGATATAGTCTTCTGGATCTTTCCGGTTTCTAAAATCATGTGCAATTTTATTCCATGAATCCTGCAGGAAACAAATACTTGTCCTTGCATCTTGATGACTAAGATCTTGATGTCTAAGAGGTTTGTAAAAATGGTTGCAACTGCTTGAGGATTTTTTAAAATAACAATTTAAAGTGCAGGCCACGTGGGTTTATATTTTTTTAAAGGGAATGGACTTTGAAGAAGCACGATAGGAAGCTTTTGAAATCTGGTGTTGGAGAAGACTCCAGGGAATACTGTGGTCAGCCAAGAAAACAAACCAATGGATCATCAAACAAATCAACCCAGAGTACCCACTTGAGGTACAAATGACCAGGCTCAAATTAGCCTACTTTGGACACATTAAGCAAAGACCCAGCTCCCTGGAGAAGGCTCTAATGCTGGGAAAGGTAAAAGGAAAGAGAAGAAGAGGACAACCAGCAGCAAGGTAGATAGACTCAGTTACAGTAGTGTTGTGTGCAGCATTGGAAGACCTGAAGGACCAGGTTAGGGATATATCATCATGGAGAAAATCTATCTATGTGGTTGCTAACAGTCAACAATGACTTGATGCCATGTATCACCATCACTGAAAGGGGAAATACATTTCAGCACTGTCCTATGCATTTATGACTCTTATGGCCAGCCATTATTTCAATCTGATTTGTAGACTGACAAATTATTGTCACTATGATTTTTATTTTTATTTTTCCACTGTTCTCCTGTGAGGGATTTCTACTCTCTTTGACCTTCCCACCTCTTTTGGTGACTTCCTCTGAGCTACAGATGTCAATTTACCATCTGTAGCCCCCTTCTTTGCATCACCCAATTTCCCCAGGATTGGGATCCCACAATTTGACTGTAAATCACAGATCCTCTTGTTTTTCCCAAAAAGTGTGTTTAAACCTTCAGACAGGTTACCACACTTACAACATATTGATTAATACATCCTTATTCTAGATCAGTGTTTCTCAGCCTTGGCAGCTTTAAGATGTGTGGATTTCAACTCCCAGAATTGTGGGAGTTGAAGGCCACACACCTTAAAGTTGCTGAGACTGAGAAACTCTGGTCTAGACTTCCTGAAACTCCTGTTCTGGTCAATGTGGGATACAACTGAATTCTTTGCTTATAAGAAGTATAGTCTCCCAACTGCTCCCAAGCTGCCAACAATTTTGCCTGCTTTTTTCTGATGGAAAAGAATCTACAGTGGCTACTCTTTTACAGTACATTAAAAATGTAGTTGGTGTGTGTTTGCACAGGGGTTCCTTGGCCAGTGGCCTTGGTGCCACAGCAATCTAGGATAGGCAGGATGGTCCTGCTATGTACTGACTCTGATCAAATCACTGAGCTTGATTTATGATTTTACCATCAGGACCCCATGGATATGAAAGCAGATCAATTAGGGGCATAAGAAGATTTGAAAGTCACATTCTAGTGGCATGAAACAGCTCTGAATCTGATTTTTGCCATGAGTGCATTTCATAGGAATGCAAACTATGAAGTAGGTTTAAAGCATTTCAATGAAAAAGAATAGAAAGATGAATGCTTTTGATCTTTGAAAATGAGCAGATTTCAGGGGAAATGCATTTCTTTCTTAGATGGGAATTATTCAGGCTTATCTGGCTTGTAAACAAAATTCAGAGATCCATTAGCTATGCTTCTTCTGAATATTTTTCAACCTTATAAAAATAAAAACAACTCTCCATACAGCAATAGAACATAGAATTTAATTAGTTCTTGTATTTGACATGGAGTCAAACAGAGAGAAGGGCAAGTTTCACTAATGGTTTTGTACCTGTTTTTTTAAGGCATGACCTAAAATGTCTTTGAGTTCCTCAGTTTTTCCTTCTAACTTCTAATTCAGACGACACATGGGTTTTTGTAGTTTCCTCTAAATGCTTCCACCTCATATATGTGTTTTTAAATGCAATTATTCTGGAAGAGACACCTTTTTGCACAAAGCTCCCTAATCATAATATATTTTTCTGTCCACTTTTTGGTTTAATAACTGTATCACACACTTCAGAGAGGGGTAAATACTGAAGCATACTTACATGCCAGTGTGAACTCTAGTTGAAGAAGTGTGCATTATATCAGTTCCCAGTAAAATGGGTGGATCACTCCTTTGCGTTCCACGTTGAATGCCAGTCAGATACCAGTCATGGGCCGCACAATGTGACATCATGTATGAGGACATCATTGCTATGCCTGGTGCAAATTACAGGATTTACATCTTTTGCATGATGATGTCATTATGCCTTTGATGTCATCATGGCTTGTAACAGATGCCCATCTTACCAAAGGAGAAACAATCTTCTTTTATGCCCAACACTGAAGCCTACCTGCCCCTTTCTCCCTTTCTCTTTCTCTTTCAATCCCAGCTGTCAGGGCCAGAATGGAGTGTAGACAATGTTCCTTAAAGTCTCAAAAATTAATAATAAGCAGCAGTAGGTTCCATGTTACCAACAGACATGGAAAACCTCAAAAGGAAGAAAGGTTTTTTTTGCCCCATCTCTTTCTTCCCAAAATGAAAAATGGAAAATATGGAATTCTGCTACTTTTCCTCCTTTGAAAACAGTCTGATAGCCAGCTTCGTCAAGAAGCATACCACCCAGGAACAGTCCAAAGAGCAAAACTGAGGAATCATTATGTAATGAGTCTGGAGACATTTGATCTGGAAGAAGTCGAGTCCCTGAGCTGTTTTTATTACCCTGGAGAAAGGTCACAGGCACATAAGTGGGATCATGATGAATGGCAGGCTGCCGTATTTAAGGGGGGATGGGGGTGGTGGTGACAACATATAAAAGAGCAATGTGATAACAGTAGAATTCCATACAAATTAAAGGAACAGAGAAAGAGCCAAGATGAGACTTTGGGAGTCATCAGAGAGCAAATGATCATCTAGCATAAGGATCTTTTGAGAAGCAGAGGTATAAACATTTTCCAAGCTACAAATGGTATCTACAGGTAGTCCTCACTTAAGGACCAGAATAGGGACCAGAAAATTGGTTGTTAAGTGGTGCAGTTATTAAGTGAGTCACCATGTGACCAGACCCGATTTTACAACCATTTTACAATAGTCATTAAGTGAATCGCCATGGTCGTTAAGCAAATCCAGCTTCCCCAATGAACATTTTTTGCTGGAAACTTGATTTTTGTGTTTTTTTCAGTCACATGATCAAAAGATTGCAAAGCATGATCATTTGACTATAGGAGGCTGCAACTGGTCGTAAATGCAAGCCAGCTGCCAAGTGCCCAAATTGTGATCATGTGACCACAGGGGTGGTGCAATGGTTTGCGACAGTCGTATGTGCGAGTATAGGTTGTAAAGCACTTTTTCCGAGGCCGTTGTAACTTCCGACCATCGTTGAACAAACGGTTGTTAAGCGAGGACTATCTGTGGGCAGTGCAGTTAGGATGGCTGTTACTGCACATATGTTCTCCAGTACATGTTTTCAATTCTTTTCATTCTCATCCTAGTGCTCTGATGTCCCGTTGATCTCAAACATTAAAATTATATACCGAGTTTATTAACTATGTTCACATACCTTAGATTAGGGACAGGCAGTACCTGGCCTGCGGACCACATGCAGCTTTCCATCCCTGTATTTACAGCAATCCTTTATTCTCCCAAGACCATACCGTACCATTAGATTAAACTGTCACTACTCCATTGCTATGCTTCTATGACCTCAGGCTGAAATTGATGCCATTGCCATCATTACCATCACTGGGTGCAAAATTGTTGCCTGTCCCTGACTAAATTAATTTTGCTGATGCATCAATATCTAGAAAAAGTGAAGTGTTCTACAAGCAAATAATAATAAATATGTAGTGTAATTATGCTTCTAATTTTGTAATGACTCCCCCACAATTGTTTCTTAGAATCCCTGTGTGTGAATCAGTTTTGCACCGTTTTCCCTATATCTGTTGGAAAAGAGTTTGAGCTACAAAATCAGGAATCCCAGGTTTGAAGCTTCTATCTTATAGCTGTGCATTTAGTTTACCTTAGGCAATCCTCTTCTCCTTTTTGGCTTCAGCCTCTCTGACTTGCTCTAGAGCAGCATAACAGTGGTCTACCTTATAGGAATGTTGAAAGAATGATGATTTATGTCAAGCTATTTGGACATCCAAAATTCCTACATATATTCCCCTTCCCATCAAGGTGCCTTTCAGATATGCTTTTGGGAACTACAGTCCAAGCTGTAATCCCTGGAGCACACTGAGTTGGAAAAGGTTGAAATAATGCTAAGTATTTTTATTGTGTTTGTTTATAGAGATCTTATGTGATCCTCAGAGTGGTTAAGAGCAACTAAAAGTATTCTTACCATCAAGCACTGGAGGCAAGGGAGGCTGGGTTGGGACCCTGAAGGTTCTTAGGTTAGCAGCATGGTGAGCAGGACTCAGCCTTGACCAGTCATTATCACTGGTCACATATAGACTATTGGCCAGTTAGGAATTACATACTGGAGTTCCTTTTTCTAAAGTTCCCGGGTGAAATGTTCTGGATGAAAACTGCATTCTACCAATATATGATTATTCTTCCTTTTTGGGCCATTTCTGTCCACCTCTTCCTTTACACACTCAGGAATCAAGTTACAGCTTGAATCAAATTACAGCTTGATATGTGACCAGTGATTTGCATTGCTTGTGCCAAGGCACTTAGCACTTTACTTTCTTGGATGTAGAAACTAAGGAAGATGACCTTGAGCTGTCCCAGGTCCATTACTAAAGCAAGAAGGGGAAAAACATATAACAAGCAGAAAAGATGTGGAAGAAGCTCAGATAGACACCTCCCTAATTCACACGAGTATAAGATGTGGGAGAAGGCACAGCACAATCAACTTGCAAGATTCTGTTGTCATGGCCAATCTTACTAAAGATGCTTTTAGCCTTTCTGTGGTGTAGATTCCTGGTTGGGTCTACCTGGTGGGGTTGACACTGGAGGAGAGCCAGTATTGTTTAGCAGTGACGAGGTTGAAGTTTAACAAGTCTGTTGTTGTAGGGACAAAATTAGGAGACACTTCCATGCATGTTGCCTTGAATTCCCAGATAAGGGATTGGACATAGATGCAACGAGTAATTAAATAAACAATCTGTGTAATGGTAAGATACTGGAGATCTGACATTTCCAGATGCTCATTTAGAAGAGCCATCATTGTTTGGAATATGATCCAGCAAAAACATTTTGTGATTACATTTTTGATATCCAGTTATGGTCTATATTACACTCATAAAGTGCCACTCTGGCTGGCAATGTCTCACTCTGTATACGAATCTGAAGTATTATGAAAGAAGACAGCATGTAAACTATCAGAAATATCAGTTGGAGAGGTCAACTGAAAGAAGCAGGGAAAATGAGTTGAGTCCTACCCTTTACAAGACTTGAGTCCTACATTTCTAAGGAAGTAATCTTGGCACTCTCTCTGTATGCCTAGAACAAAAAAGTGAGAATGCAAGGGCAATCCATTTCTGATAGAAGCTTGGCCAGCTTTTTGTCCCCTGAGATGATATAGCACCAGTTTGTCTAGGCAATGAAATCAATGCATGGTTTTAGCAGCCTTAGAAAAAGTATTCAAGGAGGCAGAATCAGTTCTTTCTTGGAATGTAGAATAGATTTCAGGCTTAGAATGGCTTGGTTGAATTCCTTCCACAATCGCTGGAAGAACTTTCACAGGAGCCATGAGATTTCCTTATTTTACATAGATCAAGATGAGTTTTTGTGAATATGAGCAATGCTATACCAATAGTGCAGGTGAGGGATGCAGCACTTTTCCTGGGCTGATGGCCAGAGGGAGACTCCAAGTAGCATGCTGGGAGGGGCATGCACCCCACAGGTAAAAAGGGGGTGGAGCCTTAATCATGCAGTCATTATCACCATCTTGAATTTTTGGGAAATCCCCAAGGGAGCCCATTCCAAAGAGCAAGGGCTGAGGCTCGGGAGAAAACTAAATTAGATTAGATTTCATTTCTATTTAAAGGAAAATAAAATATAGTTTATATGATTATTCCCCAGTCGTGTAAATAATGTTCCTTTCCTGACACAGTAAAAAATTATTTATTAAGTATGACTCCCAATGACTCTGGATGTTGGTAGCAATTTTTGGAAAGTTCTGGGGGCCATTACCTGCTACTCTGGAGCCTTACGTTACGCAACTCTGCTGCAAACTGCAGCTGAGGACCACGACATGATACAAAAAGGCTTGCAGGGTGTGGCCAAAAAAGTCAAGATGGCATCCATGATGGTCCAATTGAAGCTCTATCCTCTTGCACGTAAAAAGGGCAGAATTTCAATCACTCCATCTTGACTGTTTTGACCACACTCTGCGGACCCCCCTGACATGATAGAAATGCTGCATAGAGTGCAAGGAACAAGTGGGAGCAATCTATCTGGCCTTGGATAAGCAGGGGAGGCATTCTACAAAGTGGACAGCAGCAGGAAAAATAGTGTATGCCTTCATTAATATTTAATTAGGATTTAATTAAAAACAAAAGAAAAAGAAAAACATACTTTTATCTTCCTTTTTTGATTCTCCGTGCTATTGTTCCTTCAGAAAGCTGATTTTTATTAAAAAAAACAAACAGATTCAGTAGAAATCATGCGGACTAAGTATGATATTAATATTGATCATATTGGTGCTGTATGATTAAATACAGCCCCTGGGTTTCCTCAAGGAGTGGTGAGAAAAGTCAAGATAGTGCAATTTAAGTTTTCCTGTTTTTTTATGGCATCCCGAAGCTTTAATCTCAGCATAGTGGCTGCCATCTTGACTTTTTTGACCACACCCTGCAGACACCCTGGTATAGAAATAGCTACATGGACTCAGTGTGTGTTTAGAATCTGTAATGATCGTTTGTATTCTCATTTGTTCTCCCCTCAGATGGGCTACAAAAACTATTTCACAACTTAAAGAATTGAAAAATGAAAAGCTCTCCTTCCCTTCATCCCCTTTGTACGTGTGGGGAGGAGGAATTTGTTTGGATCACATTTTACTACCAAATGACTTTATTCACACTTTCTGAACAAAGAACATGAGCCCGGAACACAATTAACTTTTAATTTTCACACTGCTCCACAGTTTGCCACCCAGTCCTCTGATAAAGAAATGTGTCCCATGCATTATGTAAAATGCATCTGTCAGGGAAAATTGCTGGTAAAAATGGCAAACATTGGGAAAATTGCTCTTAAAAATGCCTGTATGAGAAAAAAAAAATCCCTACACAACGCTGCCTCTTATAAGGCATCTCTGCAAAATTTTTCTTTAGCAACGTATTCACAAGCTGATGCAAAAAGGAGATTGAATGACCGTATGCTCTGAAAAATTAAAAAGCTGTAGCAAGCAGAAAGAGGGATTTGTCAAAACTGGGTTATTGTGACTACAGCCTAGCTGTCAAGTATAAAATCAGTAGGGCTTGGATTCTATTTTATTTGTAATAGCCTCCTGCTCTAGTAGACCAAAAATTCATTTACTTTTCTCTGGTGGTGGAGTCTTTCTTCCACATGCAAGCTATGACATCCATGGAGATGAATGCTCTGTAAAATTGTTTACCGGTTGACTTTTACTAGATGTGCAGAACTTTCAAAAAAATGCCCAGGAAGAATATAATTATGGTGGGCTTCACAATTCTGACTCCACTAGGCCTGTAGACTCAGGCGAAGTGGTAGGCTTCTTGAACTGAATTGATGCAGGATCCTAATCCCCCATATTAAAAGAAGCAGGAAGTCACCATGGGCAGGTTAGGCCACAGCTATGTTTTAGCTCTTCTTTCTGCCTTAAAAATGGTGTTTCTGGAGCTTTTGTGTAGCAATGGAGTTAAAATCAGCATGGACAAGTTCATAATGCCAATCGCCACATTCCAAAAGAGTTTCACTACTTGCAAATTGAGCCTGCATCCCTCTCATTTTTACAAATCTCTTGCACATTAAAGGAAAGGAAAATAATTAATTATATAGAGTGGACAAATATTTGTATGTTAAGGTCAGTAGGAAGTAAAGCACCATTAGAAGGGAAGATGGCCAAGGACGCTTTTCCATGGCTACAGAAAGTAGGACCAGAAATAATGGCTGTAAGTTGCAGCCACCTAGATTTTGTTTAAGGATAAGGAGAAACTTCTGACTGTGAGATCTGCACAGTCCACCTGTGGGAAGTTGTGGATTCTACATCTCTGGAGGTTTTGAAGAAGAGGTTGGACAGCCACCTCTCAGGGCCAGTTTAACTGGTTTCCCGGCAGGTTGCAGAGAACTGGAGTAGATGGTCTTGTGGTCTCCTCTAACTCTAAAATTCTATGGGATTCTTGGTCAGACTTGGTTTAGATGGCTAACACCTCTCTCTTCTTATAGACTTTGATCTTCAGTCCGATTTGGATCAGACAGCCCTTTAAAAAGATGATTGCTCAGAAAACATGGCGCTTCTACAGCCTCTGTCCCTGACCAGTTCTCCGGCCCTATGGAGCTGTGTTTCTCAACCTTGGCAACTTTAAGATGTGTGGACTTCAACTCCCAGAATTCTCCAGCCAGCCAGAAACACTGCTGTAGAGTGATCCAGCAAAGCAGAGTCCTGAATTAATTGAATCCCAGCATAAAAGGAAAAGAGACAGGAAGCTGGCTTAAGAAATCCTTTTCCAGATTTTTGGGGGCAGGGGGTTCAGCAAAGCAACTGTGAAATGTGGCCTTTGCTTCTGTTTTTAACTGAATGACATTGACAAGAGTTTTTACCACATTCCTCCTTCCAGCCCAAGTAATTGGAAGAAGAACCTCCCACCTTGCTTTTTCAAGAGTCCTCAGAAGTCATGTCCACCAAAGAAGAAGTAGTTGGAGCTTGGCATTGATGAGAGGAGAAAAGAAGCAGTGATTTCAGCAATCTGGGGCTGTGTGAATCACAATCCAGGCAGAACCCTGGGCCCTTCCCTTGGTACAAGTGGTTTGCCATTGCCTTCTTCCTAGGGCTAAGAGAGAGTGACTGGCCCAAGGTCACCCAGCTGGCTTTGTGCCTTGGGTGGGACTAGAACCCACAGTTTCAAGGTTTCTAGCCTAGTGTCTTGACCACTACACCAAACTGGCTTTCTGAAGGAAAGGGTTAAAATCTGGAAAAGGATTTCATAAGCCAGCTTCCTGTCCAGCTGCCTTATGACAAACAATGGAAGGCTGTGGTGCCGAGCAGCCCAAAGTCATTCCTATCAATGAAATATTAAATCAGAAGGAGTAAAACATAAAAAGGCAAGATTTAAAGCAACTCACAGGAGAACAAAAAGACATAACATATTGCACAGACCTGTTCAAAAACTGTTTAAAATACTTTTAGCAAGCTTCTAAGGAAAATAAAAGGCAGCCCTCCCCTCCCCATACAGGGATTTTGAATTAATTGGTTCAATTAATTCCTGCTTAAGAAAGGTCTTGCCATGTGTGAAAGTTTTTAAAAAATGGTTGAGAAAATATTACAGAGCTGCCACTGGCATGGTGGGGAGGCTTTTAAAAAAGGCAAGCTGGTGATTGTGGCAGTGAGATCAAAGCCTTTATATGTGTGTACAGTGTCAATTGCTTTGTTGCACACTAAATGTGGCATTTGCTCTGAGGTGGTGCATTAGCTTTTTGTGTGTCCTCAAAGGAAATAACTATTGGGCTTTTTAAAAAACCCTTATAGCGCTTAACTTAAACTGCCCTCCATATTCAGATTACAAAGTAAGTCTCCTTCAAGATAAACAGATTCCTGGTGATTTCATAGTTATGCCCATGTAATTTTCTGGCAACAGTTTTTTTTAATCAGGCAAAGTTGCCTTGATGGTGCTACCTTGCTGGGCATATTAATAATAAATAGAAATTGACAAGGATTTGTTGAGCATTATCTTGAAAGTGAAAACAATTTCCACTCCATCTGATCTGTTTCCATTGATTGGAATTGGGGCACAGTCATGCCTTTTAGTACATTTTGGTGTGAATTCTATATCTGAATTTAATATTATATTTTTAAAAAGTTAAAAAACCCTTCCTGTGATTTGAATAAATGAATTCTCCTCCCCTGAACCATGGGCTGAATGCTATCATATATTGTTAGACAGCCACATAATGGGTTATAAAATAAATAGAATTATAATGGTATGATAGCATCTTCTAATGTGGTCATGATTGATCGATTATGTGCCATCATGGTGGTGCTGACTCTTAGCAACCACAAAGGTAGATTTTCTCCTGGATGATCTGTCCCCAACCTGGTCCTTCAGGTCTTCCAGTGGTGCCCCATTGCCACCATCACTGAGTTGCTCCCCCTTGCTGCTGGTCGTCCATGTCTCTTTCCTTCCACCTTTCCCAGCATCAGAGAGCTTGTCTTTGCATAATGTGCCTCAAATATTACAGAGAAAAAGAAAGTCAAATTGATATGAGTCTAATTGATTAACTGCACAGATCATCTGGTTTAGCATCGGTTCACAATTTGGAAAGGATGGAAAAAGATTTACCCAAATGTTGTCAGCAGATGGAGCTGCTGTGCTTCGAATCTTTGGCAGCTTGGTAAGTTACTAAAATAATGACAACAACAAATAAAAAGTACAGTATTAGTAGAGAATTGAGCGCTGTAAGAAATGAGCGTATTATCCTTAGCCACAATGAGAAGGTCCATCAGTGTTATTAAAATCAGCAGAGGCCACTTAGGACCCCTCAGAGTTAGAACTGCCCAGTTTGCAACAGCTGTTGGATCTTGTTTTTTGCTTCTCCAGAAAGCAAGCATTCACCCTACAGAGCGCTGGTTACTTTCTAATGGAACCTGGAACTTGGATTAATTTTAGTAGTTTCATAGGAAGAGGACTTCTTATGTGAATCACTTCACATACGAGAGTCTTTGTCTGAAACGAACGGCTAAATGTTGCAAAACGTGGGATAGGCTTTTCAGCATGAAAACAGAATAGGTTGACCATATTTCCTTGAGACAAAAATGGGACATTGGGATGGCAAAATGGGATGGGGTTAAAAATGGGACATTGGGAAGGCAAAACAGGGCAGGGCTGGGCGATGGGCTGGATCGGCAGGCAGGAACTTCTCTGGTTTTCTTGGGCTGGGAATCTTTGGATTCCTTTGTTTGCGAGAGGCAAGGCTGGGCTGGAGAGTCTAGTGAACGGTTGTCCCCGACCAGCCGCTCCTCCTCTGGCTGTGCTTTTACGTTCTTTTCTTCCCACTGTTTCAAGGCAGAAGCCAATCGGTTTGCCCTTTGATCACGGCCTATCAGCTGAGCCTGTTTTTTTCTTTTTAGGTTTCCCACTGTGTTGAGCTCTGTGGCTTTTTCCCTGACATTTCTGCTGAGCTCCCCCTCCTTCCACTCAAAGTCAGACTGCATTCTGACAGGTCTGTGGGAACTTTCAATTTTTTAAGTAAGGTTTTTAAGAAAATGGGACAAAATGGACATTTATATTAAAACGACAGGATGGTCTGGAAATGTTAAAAAACAGGACTGTCCCGTTCAAAATGGGACGTACGGTCAGCCTAAAACAGAATGAGATATTTTCCGTTGCTCTAATCTGAATTAGCTGTAAATTTGCTGCCTTGACCCACATAAGAGTCTGTGGCTGTACCTGGCCCAGCTCTGCCACAAAGAGGAATTTTATTCCCTTAGGGCCTGCACAAAGATCTTATGGAAAGGTCTTATAGAAAGCAAGAAAGCAATTTCAGGTAATTTTGAGAGGTGCAGCTTCTGCCTGGTAGTGAGAATGAATTTATGATGGAGAGTTGAAATGGATTTTAGTCTTAATAATTATATATTAAACATCCGCACAGTCAGTATGAATTCCCCACTTACTAGAAGCATTTGCATTAATATTTATGGAAGTACGTCTGGAAACCAGAAGTCTGTTGAAGTCAAAAGGGCATTTTCATGGACCTAAGTGGATGTTCCAGTGTTACCTGAATGGGGTATATCTGTAGAACTGCACTACTATATACAGTATATTCCAATCTATCTGTGCAGAAAATTCTATTAAAAGAAGAATTTCAATTGGATCACTGAAATGTCTCATTCTTGGATGAGCGCAGGGACAGTTTTGCTCATTTCTGTGCTACCACAATATATCTAAACTGAAACCTGAGCATGAATTTGGATGGTTCTGCTGAAGAAACATGTGCAGAAATAAAAAAATCTACAAAGATCATGCTGTCTGCACACATACAATATTTCTCCTTCATGTGTGAATGACAAGCACTGCATATTTGAATGGGCATTCTTCTATCAAAGAGTATAAATATCTTTTGATTCAGAATCTATTTTTTAAATTCATTTGAATCCATTTTTGTTTACAATCCCCATGGCATGGCTTTGTCTCCTTCCTCTTTCTACAGTAGGTGCTGCAAATGGCAGATAAAAAAACAGAGTAGAGAAAGTCTCCTTTGAGTTCAGCTCCAGTCCTGATGACATCACAGATACGTCCTTATAGTTTATTGGGCAACAATATGGAAGTGGTTTGCCTCTACTTTCTTTTGAGATGTTTCTCTACTTCCCAGTCTAATTTACATCCCTATTATTTTTTGATGGTCTCCCATCCAAGAACCAGTCAGGGCTGACTCTGCTTAGCTTCTGAGGCAGATAAGGTCAGCTAGATGCTACTACCTGAAGAATTGCAACAACAGCAAAGTCTTCAATCTCAGGGCAGGGAACAGTGGTGAGTGAGTTTCCTGGTAGTGGTCCTGGCAGAAGAATAGATCCTCTGTTGAAGATGATGCAATGCATGTACAAAGGGGGCAGGGCTTGCACTACAATTCTATCCACCACCTTGTCACTGCTAGGGAGATTCCTTGACTCCCAAAATGTTCTTCTTGGTCTGCTTCACAAAGACATGAAGCAGCAACATCCACTTGAAGGCTCAGTGTGACCGCTCTGAGGCCTTTATGAGGTCTTCTGGACATGTGTGGGTGTGTGCAGGAGACATTTCTTTAGGGATAGCCACTTATTCATCTAAGCTGGTGGAAGTGCCTTCCGCTCATACACATATGTACTTGGAAGATGTGGTGAGGGCCACAATGTGGCTCTGCTAAGCCTTTCAAGAATCTGATGCAACATCATACCTCATGTTGTGGATTCACACAGAAAAATGGAGCATCTCACCGAAGGATTTTTCAGGCCTAATGTTTAGAAATAGCCAAGGGATTCCACATGACACAATGTTATTGCTTTCAAATCTACTATTTATCATGGTTATGGCTTTGACTAAACAGCAAAGACCAAATTATTACATTCATATTAATGAGCACTTGGAAAAATGGAAGTTATATTTATTATTTACAATTTTCATCATAAGCTGGCAGTGGAGCATCTACCTGACACTTATGATTTTCCTGTTATCGATAACAATGCTCAGTCCATCAAGACATAGACCAAGTAGAGTGGGAGGCGAGTATCTCAGTGTACGATGCTACTAGCAGTTTGTAGCAGCACACATTCTAGACAAAGGCATGGGATGCTTGGACCTCACCACAGAATACAGTGTTTAGAGCTAGCAGCTTTCCATGGTAATCACAATTTTGCCCCACTACTGGAAATGATCAAATAAGGTTTCCACAGACCTAGAAAAATTACCCATAGTATGATGCATACATATCTAATTCCTAACATTTGCCCTGCTTGGTTGCAGAATCTGCTTGTTTGGTACCGCGCTCACTGCAGTTCTAATAGCAAAACTGACAGTGAACAATGCAACAAGGAGTTTTATTTTTCAGCCTGCTTGTCACAGATTCTGACACTGATTTGGGCTGAGAGAGAGGAAAGGTTGGCCAGCTGGGTTCCATGCCTACAAGAGATGAGAAGCTGGGCTTTCCTACCCCTAGACCAGCATCTGCACCACATTAGCTTTCAGAGTCTTTAATATTATATGTGTATGTGTATATGTGTATATACTGTATGTGTGTGTGTGTATACATGCTATTTACTAAAGGTAGTGGCCTTCAATCTATGATAAAGTTTAAAATTATGGCCAATTCATCCAAGGAAGAGATCTTCATATGTGACCTTGCACCAAGAGGCCCGTGTCTGAGGAATGCAATCTTGCTGCAAGAAAAGCCTTCCCGATGTTCTTCTCTGTTAGCCAGCTGAACAAAGGGTTGTGCCTCTTAGGAATCTGGTTACTCTGTCTGCCACACAGAACACAGATGATGCCTTCCCATATGGCTTTATGCAACCTGACCTACTTTGGCACCAATCCCACTGGGGCAAACCTTCCAAAGAGAATTAGTTCAAACATGGGCTGGTATTTGTTTGCGCATCCGTGTGATGTGCTCAAGTAGCTCTGGACCTCAGGTTTTGCAGTTTCCCATCGGGATTGGCAGGAATTGCCCATTATTATCATTGCTGAGCTAAGGGTGAGGGAGTGTTCCAGCCTCCCCATTTTCTGATGTTCATGTTTAATAATGCAGGAGGCAACTTCACCTCTAAGCAGTGGAAAAGTCAGTGCTTCTCACCCGATAGCTCAGCTGCAATTTCATATCTGTCAAGATCTGGGCCTTGCGCATTGTTGACCCACTTGCAGATTGGAGCCATGCTCTTCTTTTTTTTAAAAAAGCTTTTGATTAATTTTATTATTGCGTAAGTATTATACAAAAGTAGGAGATCAAACATAGAGTTGCAACAGATAAGACATAGTGTAAAAAAAATTAATTGTGTTCAACAGTGCACTTTCCCCCATCCATTCATTTTCCCCCTCAACTAAGTACTACTTAGATATTTATGCTTTGCTCTGAACTTTGTAGTTGTTGTTTCTATCTAGTAAGTCATTTTTTCAGCTGTTTTTTAATTGATTTCTTTCTTTTCTTCAAAAGCCATATCTAAATGCTGTAGTTTGCCTTGCTGTGTAATATGCCTTGTTCTGTCTTTTTAAAAAAAGCCCTTTTCAAGTTAAGAGCTTTCCAGTTTATGCAATGGCATGATGGTCAGTGACAACAGATGAAAAGTAGCCTATTGGTAGAATTTTTAAAACTAGTTCAGTTACACTAAAGCAGTTAACAAAAGGCCAAATAGAAATACAGTACATGTAACAGGATTAATGGAATAAGTCCAGTATTAATAATCTTAATAATAATTTAAAAAGGAGAGAGTGAAAAAAAGGCTGGAAAATGACATTGGAAGCAGAGCAACTCCAAAACCTTTATGCAGATTGTTAGAAAGGTTTTTTGCCTTTTTGTTGGAAAAAAACTCCCAAAGCTAGTTGGGAAACACATACATCACAATCCATCCCTGCAAGTCATACATAGGTTTCTCTTTTCAATGTTTTATGAGAATGCTTTTAGCTGATTTCCATTGCCCCAAAGTCTGGTTAACCTCCAAAGACTGGGGTTACAGTCAACAATCTTTCCATTGTGAGAACTGGCCAGGGGCCGTTCTGAGATGAAGGACAATATTTGGCACTAGATGGGGGCTGGATTCAAAAATCGTGGCTGGGGCAAAGAAATCAGAGGACTAAGACCAAAAACTAAATTTGATTTCCGTTATTTACATTTCACATAATGTTAATTTAATACAGTGAATCTGATTTAATGTATTTAATACTTTCTCCTTTGTGTCACATTAAAACTTGCAATTCAGTGGTGGTTTTCAGTGTGGCTTTGGGGCCACATGCAAGGTTTTGGTGCCTGGGGCCTCAGCTGTGCTAAAAAGAAACACTTACTACATGTCCTGCCCTGGTTCTCCTCTCTTTCTATTAATATTTTCCTGGAGACAGGAAAATAATGCTATCCTAACTGGACTAGAAGGTAGACGGTAAGATCTCTCTTCTGTTTCTATGGCTTGGAGTCATGGGTTTTTTGCTGCTAATGTTTGAGGGACACAATTTGGCCTTTCTGAATCTAGCTGATGTTTGTCCTATCATAACATACTAGCAGTTATAAATGTAAAATGCAAGCAGATATACGTTGGCAAATATGCGATGCATGCAGATATAGTATAGTGACCTTGAGGACAGGGCAGAAATTCCCTGGATCTGAGTGGAGAAATTGTCCCTTACACTATCAGAGCAATGACAAATCCCAATAAAATAGTTAAGAGCAGAGACATCACACTGACAACAAAGGTCCTCATAGTTAAAGCAATGGTGTTCCCCGTAGTGACATATGGCTGCGAGAGCTGGACCATAAGGAAGGCTGAGAGAAGGAAGATCGATGCTTTTGAACTGTGGTGTTGGAGGAAAATTCTGAGAGTGCTTTGGACTGCAAGAAGATCAAACCAGTCCATACTCCAGGAAATAAAGCCAGACTACTCACTTGAGGGAATGATATTAAAGGCAAAACTGAAATACTTTGGCCACATAATGAGAAGACAGGACACCCTGGAGAAGATGCTGATGCTAGGGAAAGTGGAAGACAAAAGGAAGAGGGGCCGACCAAGGGCAAGGTGGATGGATGATATTCTAGAGGTGACGAACTTGTCCCTGGGAGAGCTGGGGGTGTTGACAACCGACAGGAAGCTCTGACATGGGCTGGTCCATGAAGTCACGAAGAGTCGGAAGCGACTAAACAAATAAACAACAAACAACACTATCAGGATCAGACCTAAGAAGCAAATCCTGACCTTGATAACTACTTGCCTTTTAACTCTGGGATTCTTTTTTTAGACCAAGCAAAGATTCATCCATTTATTTAAAAAAAAAATTCACTAATTCAGTTCTCAACATTTTTGAGCGATTAAGGTAGATTAGTGGTAGATTCATAATCATAAAAATAGTTCTCCCTGTGTCGCTTTAATTATGACCTGACTTGTACATTTTCTCAAAAGTTCTCTGAATCTGTTTCTTAGTTAACTTTGAGAAAAGAGCTTGGATAATGCTATGATCTCTAGAATATTAGTTCACCGATTTACTCCCAGGCAGACTTGTGACAATGGAGCTTCAGCTCGGAGAAACTTGGTTGTCTTGGAATATTTTTAAAAAATAAGCATTGCTCCTTATCTAAAAATCCAAAAGATGATGTTAATGCACTCAAATTAACATCTGGGTGGAAAACATCCACCCAAGTGCTTAAATGTGTGTTTCTTTCAAGTTGTGGGGAATTCATGACAACTCGTGATGGAATCAGACTTTGCTTCCTTACGTCATTGGGAATTCTGAATAAAGCATACCTCTAGGTGGAAATCTAACCTAACCTAACACTGACCCTAACCCTAACCCTCACCCCAAACCCTAACTTTTCTAATCTTAGCCTTAAAAGATGTCCTAGGAATCACCTAGGATACAGCTAGAGAAGCTACATTGATTTCCTTTCCTTCCACCACCTTATCAAACTTTCCATTAGGTGAGAGAGTAACCATCCTTCATAGAAAGAGTGTGTAGCATTCTTTGGTTGAAAGTGTGCAATCAATTTATTTATTTAAAATGTGTACACAGCTTTCAAAACCAGGTTTTCCCAGGGTGGCTTACAGCAAACTAAAGAATTCTAAACTATATAATAAAACACAGCCATTAAACTACATCACATTAAAACAAAGAAACAGCTGCCCAAATGATTTCTAGACAGCAAAAAGGTTAAATGGCAACAAGTAATTGTTTGAATGCCTGGGAGAACAAGCATAACTTTATCTGGTACTAAAGAGTCCATAATGTTGATGAAAAGGCCTGCTCCTGAGTAGCCTTCATGCTCCTCAGCATGGGCAGGCACCCAGAGCAGGGCCTTTCAAGATGATCCTGGATATGGGTGGGAACATACAAAAGGAGGTCTTCCTTCAGATACTGTGGTCCCAAGCATATAGGTTGATTCAGAACTGGGAACAAGTGAAGGATGTGAAAGAGCTGGCCTAATCAGTTCATAACTCCCAGGTTTAGTCAGGATTCCTGTTATAGTAATTAGTACTAAGTGAAGTTTTCAAGCCATCTTCAGTGGCAGCCTCTGCTTTTAAGGAAAAGATGACGGAGGGCTGGGTGAAATAAAGTAATACCAAGGGAACGTATTACTCCATATTGAGATGCAGGATAGTAATCGTAAAGTAGGACAGAAGGGGTAATAGAGCTATCTGAGAGCTCCTCGACTCTGTTCAGGAGGAACAAAGCATCTTCTTGGCCCAGGCAAAAAATCAAAGATTCAGAACGGCTCTGCTGTCTGGTGGGATCCCTCTCTTGACTCCTGAATTGTATGTTTGTGTTATGAATTAGGCTCACCCTTGTTGCTGATCATCAAGCGGAAGATGTTCATCCATGGATGAATTTTGCTGTTTTCAGGTTGGGCACCTTAGCTTGCCTCTGCCAAGTGTTTCCTAAAGTGAAACATACAAGTGCCTGGTAACCCTATAGGCAATGTTGACTTTTCTCAAGCATCTATTCAGGTTTCCCAGTCTTTTAGAACTAGTTCTGCCATTAGGCTAATAGATTTGGGGATCCAAGTGTCGTGGATCAGCCTATGTCACATGCAAGCTTATGCCTGTGTTCAGTGACATTTTTTCCCAAGCAAGCGTGTTATCATACCTTTCCCCCAGTCAATGCTTCCAATTGTGATCAGCTGCAACTTTTGGCTTCCCCAGCCAAAACTGAATTTCAATATAATTGGCCTTTTTAAAACAAAACAATCTAAGCACTTTCTGCAAATAGCTATAATAGCAGTGATTAGCATGCACATGATACTCCCAGTGCCTCAAATTCACAACAGAGTGCTTCAGGGGCATCTGCAGGGAGAGGGTCAAAAAAGGCAAGGTAGCTATCACAACAACACAATCATGGTTCTTCTAAAAAGTTTGGGGCTTTGATCACAAGGCTGTGGCTGGCCTCTTGACTTTTTTGACTCCCCCTACAGAGAGCCCTGGAGTGCTTACAGCTCTGTAAGGAGGAGACTATACTTTAGGAAGTGTTGAATTGGAAACCAGAGGTGTTTCATTTACCTTTAGGACCATTGTGACCCATGCTGGGTTTCCAGATTGCACTTAGCTAGATCTAAACAAGGCCGCTGTAGCTTAGCCTGATGAATATGTCCAGAATGTCTCACTGTCTCAGAGTACTTTATCATGGAGTAATAATATTCAATGAGTTGACTAACCAATCCCATGTAACTATTTCAAAAAGTCAGCTATTGGTTTTTGAGAAATCAAAACCAATGCAGAAAACATGTCTGAATGTGGTAGCTTTTGTGTAACCTGTAGCAGCAGAGAAGGAAAGGTAGAGCATAGGAATTTTAACACGTTCCCTCTTCCTTTTTCTTTTTCTTTCTTGTAGGAGATGAAAGATGCTGGGAGACACAAAATTTAACCTTGGGAATGCAAATCAAATGCAGGGATGGAATTTTGTTCTTAGCTGTGTCCTTTAAGGGACCTGTCTAGCCTTCCACTGTAGGTGACAAGCATTTTACCTTGAATTAGAAAAATTGGAAGTTTGTACTCTCTGCCCTCTGTGTAGACAAGTCCCATATTTGTAAAGCTGATGTATTTTTAAAATGGTTCATTAAGCAGAACTGCCCTGCTTTCAAAATTCTGTCTGATGTCTCAGCATTGGATCATTTATGGGTTCCAAGTTCTGAATGTACCTCTTTTGCTGTACCACTCCAGGCTGTTTTTACCTCCATGAATTAGCTGGTAAAGATATTCATGGCATGCAAATAAACCCCACTGTCATTCAAGGCACAAGACCAGATCAAGCTATTTCTCTTCTTTCTCTGGGACACTTGGAAACCTGCTCTTCTACACCACTAAGGAGATGATGGCTAAGGCAGGGAGACTGGAAGGATTGTGAACTCTACAGTGAGGCAAAGGGTGACAAGGAAGTTGTCTGAAAGAGATCTCCCAATGCAAGAGCACTGATCCTTGAGCCGAGCAAATGGTGGTGCCTGCAAGGGTGGGCCATGGATCTGCTGGACCAAAGCCAAGTTTGAGAGGAATATCCTATCTTCTGGTCATGGGCACCCATAGTGGAGAAAAGGGTGGGGGGAATGATTAAAAGTTGATTTTAATATCACACACACATACATCTAAGGGGGAGAGTTTGGGTCATGATGCCATGACATATGTTTCATCATCTTAACTTAATCAAAGGCTTACTGCAATGTCCCTGTTTCCGGCTGATCCATCCATTCCACCTGAGAAGCACCTGAGATGCTTCCCAAGCAAATGGAACTAGTGATCTGCTTGTCTCTAGCTGCTCCCAAAGACCCTCCTTTTCTTTCTCCTTCCAGCAAATTTACTAGAGGACGTTTATGACAGGCAAAGCAGCAGCAGGAAGAAGTGCTGGGAGGCACCTCTACTGTGCCCTGAATCTTTGTGTCTCTTATTCATTCTGGTTGCTGTACATCAAGCCAAACTGAGGCCAATTTCAATCCAAAAAGCAGACCTAACAGGCACGGGTATCAATTCCTAAAGACGATGATGCCCAAATGAATGAACATGTCATGACCTTGTGAAGCAAGTAGGCTGTTTCATACTTGAGTTGTGATATCACACGCAAGCAGGGGAGTCAGAAAAATCAAGAGGGAGGCCAGAACCATGAGATCAAAGCGATGCTTGTAAAAATGGGAAGGGTTTTGATTGCATGGTTGTGACTGCCATCTTGACTCTCATGCCAGTGTGTAATGGGCAAGGTTTCTGTCACAACATCATGACACATGTTTCATCACTTCCCCCCTCCCCCTTCACTTTTCCCACAGATCCTGATGTCAACAGCCCTAGTCAGATTGGGGCAAATATATCTGACTTCCTATTGCAAAGGACTCAGGTTTTCAAACTTCGTTTCCATGCAATCCTTTCCACTGGCTTGCAATTAAATATGTAGCTCATTTACGCCTTACTAAAGTTGGGAGAGAGCACAATGAATCCTGTGGGCTTTGGAAATATAATTAACATGAAGCTGACTATCACTGATAAATTGAGGTTACTTATCACTGTGCAGCATATAAGGAAATATGAAAGCGAATGGTGTAATTTGTCTGAAGCAATTAGTTGTCTAAATTAAAGATAAAGGATTAAGGATGAAGTCTTTAAAGTCCCAAATATGGGGAAATTATAAATGACATATTGGAAAAGTACAAACATGGCACTTTCAAGTTGGCCAGGCTTTGTGAAGTGATGGATGGCTTTGTATTTTCCATGGGTCGACACGGACAAACAATGTACTATGCTGATGCCTGGATGTGATACACAGAATTGCTTTGAAAAGGAGTTGATGCTATGCATGAATATGGTTTGAAGAAGTTTCTCTGCAGCCTTTCTTTCACTGAAATCAGTGGTCTGTTATGCATGGAACAAAGTCCCAATGAAATGGATTGACTTAGGTCTCACTCAGATCACACAGTGAAAGTATTTGGGGGAGAAATGGTGCAGAATTGGCTACATTTTGTATTTGGATGAAGTAATGTGGTGTATGGTAAGCAAGAATGAAAGGATGTGCTTGCCCATCCTCCAATCCTAGGTGAGCATTTCTGGCATCTTTTTTCCTTCCTCAAATATAATCATTGAGAATTTCAATGTGGCCCCTGAACACCCAAGTGGAAAAATGAAGCACCTTCAGTGTGTAATGACCATCAAACCAATTGTTTATGAAGTCCAGTATTCTGTTTCCAGTCCTAGCCAACTAAAGACCTTGGGGGCTCAAAACCATAGTCTGAATGTGATGTTATTTCCAGCATATTAAGTCAAGAAGAGTCCTTTTGGATCAGACCAACAGGGTTGAGCATTCTATTCCATAGAAGTCAGCCAGGTGTTTATAAGACATGGTGACAACAATGGAAATAATATGTGATTAGTTGCCATGACAAGCCATGTCCTCGGTGAAAATTTCCAATTTCTTTTTAAAGTCATCTAAGGTCATGTCCCTCATACATTATCTGGTTGTGAATTCCATAAATACACTAGATGAAGCATTTCATTTCATCTGTTCTGAATCTCTCACCATCCAGCTTTCTTAGATGACTTGGGGTTCTATCATTATAGAAGAAGAAAAATTTAGCTAATTTCTTTTAATTTTTTTCCACTACTGTCAGGTCCCTTTTTAACTCATCTTTTTTTCTGGGGTGCAAAGACTGTATTCTTTCTTCATAGTGGAGTTGCTGCAATATCTTGATTATTTCTGCATTTTCTCCTTCCCTGTCAGGTCTTCATTTGGATGCAGTGACCAGAATTGTATCCATAATTCCAAATTTGATCATACCATTGATTTGTAGAAAGATGCTTATGTTGATAATTTTATTTTTATTTTCCTAATAATCTCCCAAGATGAAATGAATGTTTTTCATTACATTTGTAAAGCTTTCTACCACCATCCCATAATTCCCTTCCTGGTTCATTATCACTAACTCAGACCTCATCATATATATGAAATTAGATTAGGACATTTTTCTCCTCTGTATATCACATTTGTTGGACTGGAATTGGCGTTATAGTGCCCATGCATCCAAGATGAAAAAATCCTTTTGAAGCTTTTCACAGTCACATACGGTATGTCATCACCAGAAAATGTGCTCACCTCTCTTGTCACCCTGAATGCCAAGTCCTCCATGAGTAAGATGTACTGAACTGGTCTCAGTACAGATTATTGGCAGGCCTCATTGTTTACATATCTGTTTATGTGGAAAACTGAGCTTTTGTTACCATTTTCTCTTCTGTGTCATCTGTGCTAGGGCCTATCATTTTTTCTCCATTATTGTTATGTTTTCTCTGGTGTCTTTGATGGGCAGCTTTGTCAAACCCCTCTGAAAGCTGAAAGAAGCAATAATAATCACCCTTGAATGAAACATTGCTGATTTTCTCAAAGAGGTCTAAAGGTTCAGCAATACTTAATCTGTCTTTGCAGAAAACCATGTTGATTCCTTTCAGCAAGATCTTGATAATTGTGTCTGTAATAACACTTTTCACCAACAAACCCAGAACATACATTAAGGTAGTGAAGTTGTAATTTCCAGGATCCATGTTTGAAAAATGACATTTCATTCCAGTCTTCGGTACAGAAGCTACTATTAGGGTCATATTGAAATTTGGGATGAGCCTACTTATGAAAAACCAGATTCCATATAACTTTGATATTGCTGCAATATACTAATAGACTGAAAAGATTGTTCAAGTTCATTTGTCTAACTTTTCCAAAGACACAAGCTGACAAAACTGAGGAAGCCTGTAGGAGTTAGCAAACTCTGTAAGTTCCAATGCTGCTTTCTAGTTAATTAACTTCTCTTCCCCAGGAATGCAGCAATTAACTCCTGACTGCATTCCTGTGGCATCTAGGGAGTTGTAAAACCACTGTCATTTGAAAAAGACACGGAGGGTATTGCTTTAATATTCTTAGAAGGAAAAAGGTGAGTCCTAACACCATTATATGGACGGAGAAAAAAATCATTCAAAAGGAGGCATGGCTATCAGCAGGTTCACTGGTTGCATCATCTGGTTCATACAACCTTCTTAGAAGTGTACGATGATTCATAGATGACTGTTGGAAAGGATTCCAATTCCACTGTGAGTCAATTCACTTGAACGGAGTTTCTTGTCAAAGAGAATCTGATCAAAGTGACACCACGTGGAAAAATGTAGTCCCTTGACTAACAACATAAAGCTCCAGGCTAAAACCTTGGGAGGGTCTGGAAAACAATGACCTAATTTCACCAAGTTCAAATACGAGGTGAAAAAACAAGGTCTTTCCATTAAGTTAACAAAGACTGGATTTTTTTCCTAAGGAATGTGCGAGCTCTCTTAACAAGGGGCTACCTACAATGTCTTACATTTTGTTTTTTTATCAAGTGTCAGCATTTGAAAATCAGGGATCCATGCAAGTTCAATTGTACAAGGTACAAAGAAGATATGGATGGTGCTGCCATCAAAAAATTCCTTGATGTTCATTTTTGAGAACATAACCATCCTACATACTATGGATTGAAAAGTTTTACTTTCAGAAAAGTATAGTAGATCCAAAAGTAATGAATAGATTTTGATATCCTATACATTAAAAGGAAGGGAGAGGACTGTCCCACTCTTAGCAGTTGTAAATTAGGCAACTCTTCAAAGTTGCCTAATTTACAACTGCTATTATACATGCAATGTTTAGCAATTGTGAGAGCCTCAATACTTTTGATGTTGGTAAACATCCAGGTATTTATAACTAGTTTTAGTGTTTTCTGGTATGTTTATATTGGTCTTTGACCATAAGTTCAAATACATAATTTCAAAATAAGGCATGCTCTGCTACCAGACGTTAAATAACAGTGGAAGTCTGACTCTGATGGACTTCAAAGACAAAACAGAAAAAATCATAGAAATTATATAATAATCATTCTACTCTGTAACTATTGAAAAACACATTACTCTTGCTGGTAATTGGCCAGCACTAGGAAAATGATGGTTTGGATGACCTGTGGACAAAACCGGTGGTGTATGTATAGAACAGTATGCGTACCCTATTACTGTACCATACATGCTCATGTGATTAACATATAATGTACTCACATACACTGGGCACATTAAAATCGTGGTTGGTGAATTATCGTTATAAATTGTGTGAGGAACAACAGAAAGTGCTAAAACCTTCAGAGCATCCATTAATAAACAGGTTAGATCTTTGCTCCTTAGATACATGTTCATGGATTGTGGGACAAAGAACAGTGTCTAAAAGGCATTTATATACATACATTGAGTTGCAGTGTGTCTGGCTACAAATCAAATATTCAAAAAATGAAGTAAAGGGCTGCAGAGGAGCTGATGGACATCCCATAAAGGAAGCCATAATTGGGGCCCAGCTTGTCCCTTGGAGATGATGGTTTAAAAGGCAGAGAGGACTGAATCATGTAGGGGGACAAAAATCAGCCTCCTGAGGGTGGGGGGAGACTGGTGGAGGTTTTGCTTCTTGAATTAGTTCCCTGTTGCATGGAGGACTCATGGGTTTCTTCCAACAAGTTTTGAAAAAAGCTGTTCAAGAAAACTCAAGGAAAAATGTAAAATTCTCACCAACATGCCACTAATGTATGAATATTACCATGTGTACACTCTGGAGCACAGCTATATATTTATATTACCCTGTAGATGATGGTGATTATCCATTCTCCTTCATCTAATTAAAGATACAGTCTATTTAATTCAGCCCCTTTCATCTGCACGAATAGCAATGACCTGGTTAATCAGTTATAGAACAAGACTAAACACTTGGCTTCATTAAATTCCTCTGGGGGGATTATTAAAGCCAGGAGCTGCTTTTCACTTCTGCTAAATAGGAGACACTTCAGAAGAGATTTAGTGTTAGGCCACTGAGACGTCTGCATCAGTGCAGATGGAAAGTTGTTCAGACATTACATTAAGCTTCTACACATGTTGAATCTCCTTAGGGAAAAGGTATCAGCAGAAAGTCAAGGGAACTTACTTCATTTTGGAGGCTGATGACTAAGTAGATGCTGGACTAGAAGTTCATGTATTCCACAAAGTATCTTTGATAACTTCAGCTTTGACACTGTGATATTTTAGTCTTGATTCATCATCACTCTACCCCCACAATCTCAGGTTAGATGAAGAGACCTCCAGCTCTTGATGAACTAAGGTCATCACCTGAAGACAGTAAAACGGAGCATGATGCTGAAAATCAAATAGCTCCAGGTGACCTAAATATATAAGTCAAGCTAAGAGATAAGTATTTGGCCAAGGCCACCCACTCATTCTAAGACTTACCTGGACCTTTTTCTTACCTGCTTGTTTGTATTTGTAAGCACAAGTAAGACTGATATTTCCTCAGCCTGGGTTTATTTATTTATTGGTCATTTATTTAATACCTTTGTATGGCCACCCATCTCATATGCATGACTCCAGGCAGCTCATAATTAAAAACAAAGTAAAACAAACAAACCCACGTTTAAAAACAACAGAGATAACATAAAATAACATGGCAGCCAAGAACACTCAGTTAACACAACCAAGACCAGGAAAGGGTTCACCCATGTTATCAGGTCCCCAGGCTTGATGGCAAAACCAGGTGCTCAGTGCCTTGCCAAAGGCCAGCAGGGTTCAGGGCAAGTCTGATTTCTGGGGGGAAGATGTTCCACAGGGCAGGTGCCAAGCAGCAAAGGCTCTTTTCCTGGGTCCCAGCAGATGACACCTTCTTGCAGACGGAACCCGGAGCATCCCTCTCCTGCCAGATCTCATCGGACAGGGAGACACCACTGGAGAGAGATAGTCCAACCTTCCCATGATACCATTAATGTATGCTATTTAAGATTCTTTATATTATTTTTGGTTTGGGGGCTTTAATGTTATTACGTGGGGCTGCATCCAAGTTCAGCAAAATCAGAGGAATATAGAATCTTGCACTGTTTTCATGCTTCTATTCAGTCCTCACCACTCCGCAGACACGAAATGGTCTTTCTAACGCATCAGATGGGAAGTGTCTCAGAATTCCTAATAGTTTAGTAAATCAAACAGCTTCCCAGCTGCATAAAGCTGGGGATCAATAGGTGATCAATAGCATTCAGGGTGTTGCTGCTTGATATTAGAATTATGCTATGATTGTCCTTTTGGAAAGTCTGATCAAAAATATCAGACTTAGTTTAAACAGGGATTTTTAAAAAAAAGAATATTATCTGAATATACACATTGGGCAAATGGGGTGAGAATTTTGTTCCACTTATAAAGTTAAGCCAACTCTGTCACCTGCCACTGAAGAGCTTCTCTTCTACTGAATGATATTCTGGAGAAACTCGTGAAAATTCCCCACCTCTGGTTAAAAGTGGAAGGCATTTTCAGCAGGGAAGGTTTCCTCAAAAACAAGGACAGAACAGAAGATTTTCATCTCATTTTCATCAACTTCCCCTATCAGTTTCTTAGATATCCAGCCTGCAAAAGGCTGAAAAACATGACTTTTGTATCGTTACTGTGTGTTGAGAGACAGAGAGATAGGGTTTGGTTTTATAAATGAGTTATTGGAGTGTAATGATAGATAAATCAGTCAGTCAGTCATTAGAATTTCTACTTTACTTTCTCATCCTGCAAGACTTCCAGACAGAGAAATAAAAATATCATGTTTTCAGGCTTGCAGTTTAATTACATAGAAATGGCCCTAGATAGCTGCGGCAAGACTATAAGATCTGAATTCCAAAATCCAGATGACCTCTAGATGGCAACAAAGAGAGCTTGAATATCTCTCTGCTGCCATCTTCTGGGCCCTGGAGGTTTCACAGCCTGTATATTAATCAGCTCAGGCATCTCTTCCGTTCTGCACTTAATGTTTCACTATTTTTTCTCCCTCATTCTTTTCTTAACTAAATTTAAAAAACAAAAAGAATACTCAAAAGTATAAAAGAAAAAAAAAAGAAAGCTAAAATAAGAAACAAAAACATACAGGGCATACATTCACAGATATCCATATATAGTATATAAAGTTGTACAGGAAATATTTCAATGAATGAATATTTATTTATTTTATTTATTTATCAAACTTTATCATCTCCCCCACTCAGATATAATAATACAATGATCATAGTTCATTATAATAATGTAATAATTATATTATAATTTCATGGATTCGGTCTGAAGAAGGAGCGCAACACAGAGGAGAAGAACCAAACTTTATTGCAACGATCATTGGGTGCCTGCTTGACAAGAAAGAGGGACCCTGAACAATGGAAAAGCAAATATTTTTTTTAGAATTGAGGGCTACAAGGAAAGAAATCTTAGGGATCTGATTTCCTGGCCAGTTTGGGGAGGCTAAGCAGGTCCTCGTCAGTGAACCTGGGGTTAGTTCTATTGTTAGACATGGGTCTTTCAGGAGGGCAACAGAGTTGAGGAAGTTCATTGTGATAGAACATTGAAGCCATCAGTTGATGGAATAGTTGGGGTTTCTCAATGTTGCAATTTCCTTGTAAAGGGTGCCCTCAGGCTGTACTGTGAGCTGGTGAGGAGGCTTCTATTCCTTGGTTGGATGGGATTGCAGGGGGCTCTGTCTGGAGGCAGTGAGGTTCAGTTCGGGCCTGATGGGATTAGTCAAAGAGATGAACTGGGTTTTACCCTGGTCATGTCGAAAGGACAGGAAGGAAAATGGTGCAACTTCCATTTTGTTTATTAGGTTTATTTTCTCCTCTACAATGATTGTAATACAATACACAATAATATTGTCATGAGTACTGATGGCGAGCAGGAGGGGGCCTCTATCCAGGGGGGAAAACACATGCGTAGTACTGAGGAAAACCCAGACAGATAAACCCCAAAAGTCAAGGCGGGTCTGATCTGTGTCTCTTTGAATGGCTGCTTAATTCCTCAGTACTACGCATGCGTTTTTCCCCCTGGATAGAGGCCCCCTCCTGCTCGCCATCAGTACTCATGACAAATATAATGCCTATAATTTATTATTTATTTTATTTTATTTATTTTCTATCCTGCCTTTATTACTTTTTTTTATAAATAACTCAAGGCAGCGAACATACCTAATCCTTCCTCCTCCTATTTTCCCCACAACAGCAACCCTGTGAGGTGAGTTGGGCTGAGAGAGAGGGACTGGCCCAAGGTCACCCAGCTGGCTTTCATGCCTAAAGTGGGACTAGAACTCACAGTCTCCTGGTTTCTAGCCCATTCAACTAATCTACAGTATATTGACAAGTTAATGATTTGTAAATTGGTGGTGACATCAATTCTAGTGACATCTATTCTGCAGACCACTAAATAGTTGGTTTATTTGTCTTTCCAGTGCTGAACAGTAAGTCTTTTAGCTGTAAATAAGGTACAGAAAATCTACTTTCTTTGTCCAGGTGTCAACTCCCATGTGGTTGGAATAAATCTCAAAAGAATATGAGCATCTGAAAATACTGAACAATGTTTCGTTATTCTTGTAATAGCCAACTGTGATGGAAATGGGCTACTTAAGTGGCTAATGTGACAATCTTACCCCAAGCAGATGGTCCCAGAGACCCTTTGCTCCAGGTGGCTTCTTCAAGGAGAGTGGAGACACCCAGCTAAGCTGGTCAGAGCAAGAGTGAATGAAGGTGGCTCATTACATGCTCACTGACCCTTAAGCTTCCTTAAGCTATCAGTGAGGACAAAGTCATGTTTTTTCCTTGTCAGGTCATACATCCCACGTGTCTCAGTGTCTGCTTCTTTTACCATGGCTCCTTTAAAGTTACAGGCCATCTACTTGGTCCATGAAAAAGTGATTGGAAAGGCATTCCTCACTCAGAGTAGTGTACACTTAAAGGAAATGTTAAATTCTGCAAGAATTCAGTGAAGAGTAGCTTGATTGCTTTGCATCTTGTTCTGTTGAAACCTTGTTAGGTGCTATTAATTAGAATTAGATGCTATTAATAGAATTTAACAGGTGGTAGATCCTCACAATTAGCTTCTTTTACAGATGAGCACATGGCTGATCTTGTCAAAGCTGCAAAGCTAAACTGGATTGGGCTTCATTAGCACTTCAGCGTGAACCTACCACTGAAGAGGGCTATAGGCCTCACTAGAAAATTGAAAAAGAAAATCCAGAAGGCAGGGGCAAATCAGTTCCAGACTATTGCCAAGAAAACTACATGGGCATGTCAGTGAAGTCACCAGGAATTAAATTTGACTTGAAGCAGACTTCTGTCTTCTGTTAACTAGTTTTAGCTCTTATTTTTGATGTTTTCATTTTTTAAGAAAATGAATTGTACATTGCCTTGGTATTTTTGAAGTAAATACAAGTCAATAACGTTCATAGTCATGTAACAATTTGGGTATGTTTTTAAGGTCACAAGCTACATCACAATATTGGAAGAGCTGTGGAACAGGAAGTATGGTCTAATTTGCATGTTGAGAAGTGCGAATTAGAGACCATTTGCTTCCATTGCAGTGTCCTAGAACAAAGGAGCCTTTGAAATTTTTTCTTATAATTTAAAAAGACATTTTCCTTAACAAATATTCATCTAATGGTTTTCTGTCATGAGATATGTACCATCTTTAAATAGTACAGCACATAGAGGGTATACTGACAACCAGATGACAACAGGACCTCTTTTTGGCAGCAAAAGTTTCCAGCATACAAGATGTTCTTTCTTGGCACCGATTCTCGTGATGAAATCTGAAGATTCTTGGTTGTTCTAATATAGATTTCTTATGAGAAGATTTCTGAAAAGAAGAGGAGGGAGAAAAATGTTGTTTGGACTAAGAATAGATAATTATAAATCCTGTTTTGGAAACCGACCACCTTTCATTATCTATTGTGATCTTATTACACATATGTTAATCGCTTGGTTTTACTGACTTGATTCATGTGATCAGTATCCCAAATCTAGAAATAGATAATATTTTATCTATATTACTGATTTAAATCAATATGGCATTCTCCTCCATACTCTTGTTGTCCTCTCTTCTTTAGCATTGCCAAGTTGCAGTAATGCCGATCATGTTAAAAAGTTTCTTTTGTTATGGACTGAGAATCTGCAGTGTGATTATCGTCTAGCTGAGATGGTAGTGATGGTGGTAGGCTCTTATGCAAGGGGAATTACAGAGTTCATAACCGGGGAAAGAGGTAATCTTTACCTGTGCATTTGAAGAAATTGGGAGAAGTGATACACGTCCTATTCACCCATCTCACTTTCTATTCTCTTACTCCTTGTGTAAGGTAAAGGTAAAGGTTTTCCTTGACATTAAGTCCAGTCATGTCTGACTCTAGGGGGCGGTGCTCATCTCTGTTTCAAAGCCGAAGAGCCGGCGTTTGTCCGTAGACACTTCCGTGGTCATGTGGCTGGCATGACTAAAGGGAACACCGTTACCTGCCCGCCAAAGCGGTACCTATTAATCTACTCACATTTCCATGTTTTCAAACTGCTAGGTTGGCAGGAGCTGGGACTAGCAACAGGAGCTCACCCCGTCACGCGGATTCGAACCGCCGACCTTCCGATTGGCAAGCACAGCAGCTCGGCGGTTTAACCTGCAGCGCCACTGCGTCCCACCACACTCCTTGTGTACAGTTCCACAAAATATGTACAGGAAATCTGGTTGATGAAGCTGGAGAAATCAAGCTGTTTTGATTCTGCTTTCTAGATCTTCAGATGCAGCTGCATCAGAACCTGGGAGCCATGATACAAAATTCTGTTAGTTGTGATTCTGTTTCTCAATATACTCTTTTTACTAGATTTTTGGGGGGGTGGGGGGTATGCAACTTAAATTAATTTTTTGGCATCAGCTGCACAGCATCTGGTGGAAGTAGTCTTTGACTGGCCTAGATTACAAGCTTGATTGTAATCAAGGCAGGTTTTCCCTATTTTGTGCAGTCTGAATATGTTGGACCTACAACAGTGCTGGTTCAAGGGTACATGGATTGACTGATGGCACCAACTCCTGCTGATTCAATTCAATTTAATTTTATTATACCTATGGTCAAAGACCAGCATGCTGATTCAAAGATTTGCTTTTTTAGAAGGATTTTGAAAGAGGAGTATTATTGGTAGCCCAGGCCAGTTTGTATTCAGACTTAACTTACAGCCTGGCCTACAACTTGCAGAATTTCCAGCTGTAATGACCGATAGATGCGTGTATCTGCTGTAACCAAAAAATATTTATTTATTTATTTATTAGATTTATATTACCGCCCCTCTCCCCCAATGGGGGACTTTGGGCGGTTTACAATAAAAAAGATAATAAAAACATCTAAGCCTCAGTCACAATTCTAAAAACAGAAATAAGATAATAAATGTTAAATCCAAGGGGAGATGGAATCCCAATCCATAGGGGTGCTATGGCACCAACTACCCCCAGGTGGAGCTGTTACCCTCCCCATCCCAAGCAAGGCAGCAGAACCAGATCTTCAATTTCTTCCGGAAGTCTGGGAGCGAGGAAACCCGTCTCAGTTCCGGGGGCATGATATTCCAAAGGGTGGGTGCCACTGCAGAGAAGGCTCGCCTCCTGGACCCCGCTAGATGAAATTCCTTTGTTGATGCGGTCCGTAGCATGCCCTCTCTGCCTGACTGGGTGGAGTGGGTCAATGTTATGGGGATGAGACGGTCCCTCAGGTAGCCTGGTCCCATGCCATGCAGGGCTTTAAAGGTGATAACCAACACCTTGGATTGGATCCGGAAGCAAACTGATACCCAATGCAGCTCACGTAACAGTGGTGTCACATGGGCTGATTTTACAGCACTGCTAACTGTCCGCGCAGCTGCATTCTGGACCAGCTGAAGCTTCCAGATACTCTTCAAGGGTAGCTCCATGTAGAGCGCATTGCAATAGTCTATATGGGAGATGACAAGGGCATGAGTGACTGTTCAGAGGGCATCTCGATCCAGGAATGGGCAGAGCTGGTGCACCACCCAAAGGTGTGCAAAGACCCTCCTGGCCATGACTTCTACCTGCTCTTCGAGCAGGAGTCACAAGTCCAGGAGGACCCCCAGATTCTGCACTGGTTCCAAGTGGGGAAGTGCCACCCCATCCAGAACCAAAGATGACAACTTCCTGGAAGCCGAGGAGCCGTCAATCCACAGCCACTCCATCTTACCAGGGTTCAGTTGAAGCCTGTTGTTCCCCATCCAGGCCCCCACAGCCCCCAGGCACTTGGAGAGGGTAGAGACTGCATCACTTACTTCACCCAGGATGGAGATATATAACAGTATCATCAGCATATTGATGATACCTCATCCCATGGTGACGGATGATCTCACCCAGCAGTTTCATGTAGATGTTGAATAGGAGAGGAGAGAGAACCGAACCCTGCGGCACCCCACAATGGAGGGGTCGAGGGCTGGATCTCTCATCTCCTATCACCACCGATTGGGAACGGCCCTGGAGGAAGGAGGTGAACCAGCACAAAACTACGCTGCCCACCCCCAACCCTCTGAGCCGCCCCAAAAGGATACCATGGTCGATGGTATCAAAAGCTTCTGAGATATAGGCTTTGGGCACTTTAAAGACTTATAGAAGCAACTTTATCAAATGTACAGTTAAAGGACTACCCTAGTTATGCATGCTGCCATTCCCTTTACATAAGGGTACCATCCTTACTACCATCCCAGGATGATGATAACTACCCTTCCCAAGCTTCCCAATCCATAAAACATTTTCTGAGAGTGGAGAAAAAGGGCTACTGAGTAAATGAGAAGACAACCTCATACTGTGCAAATGTTTTGAAGTATATTTTCCAAAAATCTTACTGTTGGCCATGCTACTTGGGGCTGATGGAAGCTGTTGGCTCAAATATCCACATGGTACCAGTGGACGTGTTCTTGGAGTAAATATTTAGAGCTTGGGAATTATTCAACACAAACATATTACCAATTATTATTTTGAAGATTATTTCATGAAACCATTGACATGGAAAGGGGTATCTAGCCAACTGAATCCAACCTTTTCTTCAGTGTAGAAATCTATTTTAAATCAATCTGAACAGATGATAGGTAGTCCAGCCTTTGTTTGAATACATCCAGCAAAGGGAAGTCCACCATGCTGTTTAGTAAATGGTCTCATTATCAAATTGCTATTATTCTTAGGAAGTCTTTCTTGAGATTGAACTGATTGAATCTGTCTTCCTGTAAAGCCCATTATTCCATGTCCTTCACTCTAACTTGATAGAGAAAATATTGGTTTTTCTTCTATATGATACTCTTTCAAGTACTTGAAGAGTACTATCATAACCTCTCAATTATCAAGACTAAACAAATCCAGATTCCCCAATCAATCCTTGTAGGATTTAGTTTCCATTCTCCTGAACATCTTCCTCTCTTTTCTTTTGGTGTCTCAATTTGGCCTTCTAAAAGTGACAGCCCAAATTAGAATAAATTGTCTAGGTATCAAGCTTTTCAGTCAAATTATTCCCATGGTACTTTTTAACTGCAATGCACACTTTGATAGACAGAGTCCCCAAGCCACGTAATGCCACAAGCCACAGTCTCTTGGCTGATGACTAGGGTGGGGGAAGGGAATAGCAGTAAGTGGAAGTGATGCTCTCTATTATCACCCAGTGGATGTTGTATTACACATTTTAACCTCTGAACCTTTACCATTAATATCTCTAAGGGAAAAAGAAAATTCAAACTCTTAACATTTTCCCACATTGACTCTTTGATGGAGCAATGACAATCTATGTCCATACATTAATATAAGCAAAAAAAGAAGTCTGTACAGGTAGTCCTCGACTTACGACCGTTTAGCAACCATTTGAAGTTAGGATGGTGCTGAAAAAAGTGACTTATGACTGGTCCTCACATGACAGTTGCAGCATCCCCATGGTCATGTGATCAGAATTTGGTTCCTTGGCAACTGGCATGTATTTATGATGGTTGCAGCATCCCTGGGTCATGTGATTGCCATTTGTGACCTTCCCAGCTGGCTTCTGACAAGCAAAATCAGTGGGGGAAGCCAGATTTGCTTAATGACTGTGGTAATTCACTTAACAAACGTGGCAAAAAAGGTCGTAAAACCAGGTGCAGTCACATGCCTCACTTAATGACCACACCACTTAGTGACTGAAGTTCTGGTCCCAATTGTGGTTGTAAATCAAGGACTACCTGTTAAGCATTATGGAGCTTCTGATCTAAATTTCAGTATTGTGGGGAAACAGAGGGGGACAGAACCAAAAAAGAAGGGGAAGAAGCATAGATATTGCTTTACATCTTCACGTAAAAGCATGTTATGCTTTTTTTCCACGATCAAGAATGAAAAATAATATGTAGACCAAAGCGACAAAAGAAAACAGACAGAGGCTAATGGAGGAGCTCTGGATGAGCTGTTGATCACCAGCAGAGTCTAATTTGGGGAGAAGGATCCAGCTCCAAACGAGCTGAATGAGACCCTTGACCTCACAGAAATGAGTCAACGATTCTTGATGGCAGAAGTCTTTCAGGTCTTCTGCTCTAGGCCCCTTTGATGTTATAACGGTTTGAACTCCGCTATTGTCCTTCAATCAATCTCTCTGCTCTTAGAATTGCCACAGAGAATTGCTGCATTACTCACACTCCTCTGCAGACAGGACAAATAGGGCCCAACATGTATTGGAGAGGATGACAACTGCCATTCTTTTAGCAACTGACAGAATTGCTGTCAGTGTAATGGAGGAGACGAAAACAGAGACGGCTCTTCAGCCAAATGCTTTTCAGATCTCACACTGGTGGATCTGAAAGGTGGTTTCAGATGAACAATGAACCCATAAAACTGCTTTGTAACCTTTTCAGTCTGAACTTTGGGTAACTACCAAATAAGGATCAGGAACAGAGAGACCAAAATTAAAGTCAGAAGTCTGGAGGGATGTATTGATTGCTCTGTCACCAGCCCAGCAGGTCAGATTCTTTTGGATACAGAAACAATGGTGTCATGTTCATCGTTTCAATGTTCTGTATACATCGTAACGTTTCGCATGTCACTGTTCTAATCCGTGTTTGCAGGTTGTAAATTTCCAGCCGTGCCGAGCTGTAATCTTCTTACTGCAACTGTGGAATGTATGTTTGGGTTAGTGACTCTGTTCAAGGTTACTTTCTCAGGCCGATGTGAGTAACGGTTGCTAACACCTGGGAGGGGGTGGTTGCTAGGAGGGAGGAAGGGCGAGGCTGGTTTTGAAGCGAGGGTTTTTAGTTTGTATTTGGCGCGCTTTTGCTCATTCTCAGCTTTCTTCATATTTGCATACTATCCTTTCAATAAATCAGTTTTATTCACTAAACACTGGTGAGACTGACTTCGTTGGGATAAGGCAATCATTACAGATGGCCACACAAGGGTGAATACTTAAGACTTCCTTCCAAGGCTGCATCCGAAAAGAACATGATCACATACACAAGACAGCAATCAAAGAATATTCAATAATTTACTGAAGAACAAAAGAAAGAGGAGAGACAAACTTTGCCAGACAAGAAACCCAGGGAGCAAATACACAACACCTTCATGGTGAAGTTTGTATCAAAGATCCATCTCATGTGGTTTTTTGACTAGCCTACTGTATATAGGCTTTCAACCTAAACACACCTGTTTTTAATGGTCTCACCTTCTTGGAGTTTGCCAAGGATAAGGAGGTTAAGTCTATCTCAGTGTTTTTCAGACTTTTCCTTCTTATAGTTCAGTGAATTAAGGAGGTGTCTGCCTGAGCTGAGTAGGGTTTGGGTTTTTTTGGTAATTCTGGATTTTAAACTAATGCTTCAGCTCCTTTTGCGTAGGCAATGGTTCCTACATATTTTCCTCATGGTCATCTTCCTTACTCTGTAGAGCAGTGTTTCTCACCCTCAGCAACTTTAAGCTGTGTAGACTTCAACTCCCAGAATTCCCCAACCAGCTGCTGGCTGGAGAGTTCTGGGAGTTGAAGTCCACACTGCTTAAAGTTGCTGAGGGTGAGAAACACTGCTCTACAGAGGGAAAGCAAAAAAATCAAGCCACAACTGTGCAATCAAAGCTCCACTCCTTTTTTACTTGGTTACAGATGGTTGTGGCTGCCATCTGGATTATTTTGACCGCCTCACTGCAGGTATCCCTGCTGGGGCCTCATGCGTACTGAATGGGGCACAAGTTCCTGTGAACAGGGGGATAGGCTAGCCCAAACTCTACCAAACTGCCATGTTTCCAAAGGAAAATGAAAGACTAATTATTGCACATATAGCTGTGGCTGTAATGACTCAGCTCACCTCTCAAACACAGCTGATACTGGCAGATCTTTGTACTTTCTGGAGAAGCTTTTGAATTGGTGCAGAAATCTTAGCGGAAGTGACCTCAGTTCTAGCCATAGCCACTTCTGATCAAAACCAAGCAATAATTTAGCCTTTCTTTAACTTGCTATCCTCCTGCTGTGTTGACTGAAAATATGGGAGTTTTAGCACCATGTATTTGGAGGGTGCCACTTTCAGAAATGCTGAAGAGGTCTTCCTTAAAGCCGTGTTAATGTATATCCCTCCCATCTTGAATCAGCATAAAAATATGCCAGTATAATTTGCCCTGTCCTGACAGCTGGGCTCTAACCTGTCTCAGGTACAAGGATTGTGAATGGTCTTTTAGCTTTACTGTGGGACAGTTAAAGGGCAGGAACTGGTAGATTCTTCTGGTTTTGTTTCCCTTCCAAGCAGGACCAGCAACCAGAAGGAAAAGGGTATATACATGTGTCTGGATTGTGTTAATGAGTAGAGTGTTAATGAGGATGGGTGTCTAATATGAAGGCTTTGACCACCTTTTAAGTTGCCTGAGTGACAAATTACTCCAGGCAGGTAACCTCTCAGTTGGTCTATTGATGAACTCAGGCCTACCAGTCTTCTGGAAGACCAATGCGTTTATGTCTAGAAATAGCCCAGCTGACAGGTTGGTGGGACAGAGGATGGATAAGGCATGAAGCAGGAGGATGTTGACACAGTACATTGAGATACCTCCCTCCCACTTAACTCTAGCCTGTCTTGTGATATAATTTACCTATGTTTTCTTTTCTGTATATCTTTTTGTGTGTGTGCAGGTATGTGTGTATATATATGGCTGGAAATTAGTTTATTTTATGAGCAAGTCTCATAACTTCTAGATAACATAATTGTAGTGTATTTGAATTTCTGGAGCATCTATTTTTCAAAACACAATAAATTCAGCATCCCACAGAAACCTATTAAGAAGGGTTACACCCAGTTACACAACTCAAACACATTTTAGAAACACTGGAGAAAATTAAACTTTAAGTAAGATTTATGTGATGAATAAGGCATCATCAGTCCTCAAACCTGAAATAAGGCACTCTTTCCAAATGAGGAGATATTCATACTGAAATTAACAATATAATGAAGGTCCATTAAAGTAATAGCTTGGAATATTACAATGGAATTACTCATGGATAGAGGATAGGTTAAATACATTCCAAATATACATTGGTTTTTTATTAGAGTTTGAGTCCTGGACCATAGATTTCCTCAAAGAATTCTAAAAATGGTAACTTAATAAAGATTTGGGGAAATCTTAGCAGCAGCACTAGGACCGGAGTAGGATTTGTTGAGACTCAAGATTATGTCTTTTATTTGTTTACAGTGAATGACCAGCAAAGTACAAAACTATGTCAAAATTCAAAAGGTGCCTACTGTAAAAAAAGAAAAGAAAAAAGAAAAAATGTGTATTATAATATAATAGAAAGGGTAATGAAACAATGAATGATAAATGTTATATTTCCATGTATACATAAGCAAATGCAATAAAAATGAAACAGGCATCTTGCAAAAAATCTTATTTGCATGATCAAATACCTTAAGATTTCCTAGTTAGCATATATGAAACTGATTTTTTTCCCCTACAAATACAACAGCAGTTAGAAAGATCAGGCTGTACTGAATAGGAATAACAATTTAGCTTATTGTAAAAAATAATACTGATATTTACCCCAAAACACGTATCTTGCAACAGTCCTATATGCATTATGATTCTTTTAAAATGAAAATATTTTATGATTTATTACTTAACTAATATAAAATTGAAAACTTGGAACACAAAGGAACAAGTGTATTACATGGAGTAGTACTTAGTAAAAGCAGCAATGTAAATTATACTGTGTTCCTCTGTAAAGCAAATTTAAAACATTTTCTTCATGATTTTAAAAAGCCAAATCATAGATTATGTCATCTCATAAAAAGACACAAAGGTCACCATCAGCAGTCGGGTGAAGAATGGAGAGAGAGAAGGCTTAGCAGACTGGGTGAATGGGGTGGCTAGCCAGTAGCAAGTGAGGTGCTGATAGGATAACTTCCTCAACTTTTTTGCTTAACTAATGATATCGCAACAATTCTCTTTATAATGGTCTTCAAATTAGGCCAATAGGCCTCCCTCAAAACACTGAGGCTGGCTGTGGTGCAATACAGAAAGAATGAGATGTAAAAGTGGTGAGGACAAAGTGAAGGGTGTGGAACAGCTTTGCAGAATGCTTCGGCAATCTAGTTCCCTTGGTGAATGAGAGATGAGGCTGGTAATCTGTGGATGATGGGAGTGGTCCAGCAGCCCTGCAAGGGAAGGTGATGTAGATGGTGGTGCAGCTCAAGATAGGAGATCACAGTTCAGAAGGTTGTTGCTGGGTTTTATAGAAAAGTTGATCAAAGCCAAAGAAAATTTAATTCTAATAACGCCTAATTTAACTCCAATATATTTTGAGTCCAGGTGCTACCTTGGTGTTGTATTCACTCCCTCTTGGGGTGTTTTCTCAAAGTAGAGGAAGGCACTTCCTGTGGTTGCTGAGCTTCATTGGCCCCCAAAGGAAGAACCACTTGAAGGTGCTCCTTGCTGCTGCTCACCTTTACCTGAGTTAGAGGGGTTGCTCATAACTTTTTATTATATCTACAAACTCTTATCTTATTCTACGTTATCGTGGCCGAAGACCTAAGTAAAATTACTGCATTGTATTGTATTTCAAAATTCACTGATAATTACATTTTTCCTGCAAAAGTCTGTTTTTAAATATTGAGCTGATAAAACACTAAATATTGATGCACTGGTTTGAAAGTGTCACAGTATCAGATGTAGGTAAATTCTAGGGAGATTTGATGGAAATATCTATTCTGAACCAGTCATGCTGTATGGAATTTTCGGTGTTATTATCCGTGGAGTTAATGAAGATAGTTATTTTCAAAGTTCTTTTTTATGTATGTGGCAATCTACTTTGACAGTTTTACCCTCATCATTGATTACTTTTTCTTGTAAGAGTGACAAAACCATGTTTACTTATGTTGCAGGAGTGTCCACAGGGTGTGTGTCATGTCCCCCGTTGCAAGGCATCCATGCATCACAATGGGAAACATGCCTTTCAGGAAGGAGGAAGGGATAATCCTAATCCTTTAAACACTTAAACACTAAAAGCAATCACAAGGACAAAGGAGGCCACCTTTGCCCGGACCAGAGGAGCCATCAACATATCGCCGGAACTTCCACGCATTACCCCGGGGGACACACCTGTACCGGACGAGGAAAGGAGACAGAGGAAACCAGCAGTGATCACTCTAATCGTCCATCAACAGACCAGTATCGCTTCCAGATCGCCCATCAAGGATCCGGATCCAACTTGTGGGACAATAGGGGGTGGAGGGGGACAAGGTCCACCACGCGGGTATATATGGGGTACCCTGCAACCACGCCCGCATTCCTGTCTTTTTGCGTGTTTGTACTATGCTGTCAATAAACTGGAAATCCTTAGCCCTACCTAAGTGAGTCCGTGTCTTATTGGGAGCAAGACAACCCTGACAGTGTGGTGAAAAAAGTCAGGATGGCCACGGCAATAGTGCAATTGAAGCTCCACTTGTTTATGTGTCACACACACGCACATTACACAGAAAAAACAGCCAGAGCTTCAGTTGCATCATTGTGGCTGTCATCTTGACTTTTTTCACTACACTTTGTGGACACCCCTGCTATTCTGTTATCCTAAGCAACATTTTTGATCCCAAGGACTAAGTATAACAAAGTATGTAATAATATCCATAGCATCATGAAAGAAAGAAAGAAACAAAGAGAAATCAATAATAAGAAAGGGAAATTTACAATCCATTATTTTCCTGTATATGTCCTTTCTGCAAATTTCTATCTCCTGATAGTTTTAATTCTAGGGCCAGGTTATTGATCTTACACACTCAGCCCTCCCAAGCATAAAGAATCACACGCTTAGACATATTAGATTAAGAGGTAAAAAGAATTTCTTACTGGCTTTATTGTTGCTTGTTCTGTTACATCCATCTTGGCGGAAAAGATGAAGCTCCTTTGTTCTTCTTTTCTTTCTAAATTCTTAGTTTTTCCCTAAACTCTCAGCCCTACAGCTGCCAAGAGCTGCATGGAAAAAAGGGGAATTCCAGGCCCACCACATGGTGCCCAGAATGGAGGAGAGCAGCACACATCTGTGTGCTTGCTTCTGGTAGAGAAGAAGGAAGAGAGAAAGAGGAAGTGGGAGTGGCAATGAACAGCTTCCTCAGAGTTGCATTGTGGGACAACTCAATTTGCATGCTAATTCACATGCTGATGAGGCATGCTGGATTTGCAAGGACTTCCAACATATCAGAGGCTGCCAAATTTCAGCTCCTAGCAGCACCAGCAGTATGGCTAATTGTGCAGGATGCTGGGAATTGTAGTTCAGCAATATCTGGAGAACCACAGGTTGTCAACTTCTGCATGAACAGTGGACTGATAGAGTGGAGAACACTTCTCACCTTGCTTCCAGATTTAATAGTTATTTTCCCCCATCAATGTTACATTTTCAACTTCATGGGAGTGGATTCACTTGCAAGTTTGTGACTGAACAGGGTTGACCCATAAGAGAAAGTGCTGTGAAAGAAAATCCAAGGAGCGTGGCCTTGATGCACTTTCTCACTTCAGAAATTCTCCTGTGATTATGGCACATGGCAGCTCATGAAAAGGAGCATCAATCAAAAAGAAGAGAGGAGGGTGAATGAATCACCTGAAAATGACTAAGAAACATGCAGGAACTGTAGACCCAAACAGCAGAAATTACCCAAAAGATGCAGGTTACAAAACCTTTTGTATCTTCTACATTTCCCATGAACTAGGGGCTGGCCTAAGGCTGAAATGCTTTTGCTCCATGATACCAGCCTAGAAGAGTCACCTCTATCAACAGAGACAAATAAAACTTTGCTTCAGCTTCTGGATATTTTTATGGCGAATTGTAGGAAGCAGTCAAAAGAACCTTTTGATTTGGTTTGTATAAATTGGTCTATTTATTTGTTTGCTTGTTTGAAATATGTCTAACATTGCCTGTCAGCATCTTCATACAGCAGATGACATAAAATGAAAATACATAAAATTCAGTACAACATAGAAAAATAAGGAGGTTAAAATACATAAACCAATGGCCCCAGGTAGTGGAACAGTCCAATTATGAGATGTGAAATGTCAAGGGGAATATATATATTTTTTTCAGCATGCACCTGAATTGTATTAAATATATTGTCCATGCCTTATTTCAAGGGGAGCTTAATCCACTGAAGGGGCATTACAGCAGAAAACACCACCTTTCTGGTTGATGGCAAGTGACTATCCACTGTCTGTGACACTACTAGAAAGAGTACCATTGAGGATTGCAGTAGCTCGGCGCCCTCTGTTTTTAGGCCTTGCAGATTACTACCCAAACCATAAGCTTGGCCTGATAACGGAGAGACATTGCTGGATTTTCCATTATTTAGCAACAGTTAGGAATTCTGTGCAACATCCTTGCTCCTTTTGTTACATCAGTTGATGCTCTGGATTATGCATAAGGGCTATTCCAATAGATCGCATTGCAGTGATTGAGATGTGAGGTCATCAATGCAGGATCACTGGGGTTCAATAATCTCTGTCCAGGACAAGCTGCAGCTGGCATAATAATCAAGCATGGTGAAAGCACTCCTTGACTCCACAGGCACGTCAGCCTCTAGGGACAATGATGGGTCTTGAGAAACTCTAGACATTCCTATCCAGGATACATAAACCATCTATTCTGCAGTTCCAAGAAACCATGTAGTTACATGACATCTCTTACCATCCCACCACAAGATTCAATGAAAAAAAAAGCCTCCCCCCAAAGCAGTACATCCTGCTATTAGACCCCATTGATGCCATCCTGTTCTTCACCCTCTAGAGCAGTGTTCTCAACCCTGGGAACTTTAAGACGTGTGGACTCCCAGCTTTGCTGGCTGGGGAATTCTGGGAGTTGAAGTCCACACATCCTAAAGTTTCCAAGGTTGAGAAACACTGTTCTAGAAACGATAAGCCAATACATTCTAAAGAAACCATCTTAAACAAAAAGACTGTTATTGAGCATTTGAAAAGAGCTTGTTTGCTAATAAAGGTATTTTGTACAAAGAAGGTTCCAAGTACAGCCCTGGCATTTTCAGTTAAAAGAATCCAAAAAATTTTTGGCCTGAGATTTCAGAAATTTTTGTCCAGCTAGAATGCAGGACCTGCAGAATGTATATCAGCTTCCTCCTGCATGTTCCTAACGTTGCCCCAATGAGGGAGCTTTATACTTTATCCTTTAATATGAAGCTAAATCAATTGCTCTGAATAAGCACACATCAATGCTATCTTATATCTGAGATATATTTAGTCAGTAGAACATACAGCAGTTCGAATATGAAAATTACTTACCCATCTGGCAAGGACATCACATTAAATGTTTGATTATTTTAAGCCCCACTTTTGATGAGAAAATTGATTTTCTATGTTGGGGAGTAATGAACCCATTTCCATCCCCCACTAGCAATAAATGAAATTGAAATTAAAATTCCACCTTCACGACTAATGAAGCCATCAAGTAATGTAACCTTGCACACTGGGAAAAAAAAGAAGAAGAGTATGTCTGTGTGCGGAGGGGGGTGTCCAATATGCAAATGCATCACAGAGGTTTTTAATAGATGGGAGACATTCATCCCCAGACTATGTAATTAAAATGTACTATGCATAATTAAAATTAATATAATTAAAACAGAACAGCACAGTTTAATTATATAACTCATAGCCTTTAGATACACCAGAAAGTAACAGATTTTTATATTTCTCTTTTAATAAACAGCTGAGGCCTAGACCTAGAGAGGGAGTGGTAAAACAAAGGGTCATGCATCAAAAAGAAAAAAATGAGCTGTTCCCCATTTAATTGAAACTTTGACAACTTTTAATAATGCCCAGATTTTTGCTCTTGCTGGAAACAATAATAAACATAACTCCCATTCCTCTTTGCCTAATTATTCACCATTATCAAAACACAGAATCAGAAATGGAGTCAGGATAATAAATGGAAGGATAGGCTAATGAGATTAGAGTTTGTCTAAAATTCAGAGAGACAATATATTAGAGGCACAGTGGGACCAGAGCTTCAGTTAGGAATATAATAGGTTGTTAGCAAATATGTGGGAGTCACAATGACATTAACATGAGGATTATAGGGCAATCAATAACAATATTTAGTTCCCAAGTGCAGTTATCAACACTTAAATGATTTATAGGTGAAGGAAGTGCTTGAAAAAACCTAGCCTTTTGCACTAACATGATCCTGTTCCTCATATTTCCATGGCTTTAGGAGAAACACAAGTCAGCTCGATTTTTCAACCAATTTGTCCCTCTGTTTTGCTCAGAGACAGAGAGCAGAAATTTGTGGAAGTCTGGAGAAAGGTGGTGGGTCCCTGTGAAGCTCCAATTGGAGGTCCATTTTGGTGCCCAGCTGGATCTACAGTATGAGCAGCCATATCAGTTTGGAAGTAGAGAGATCATCTTCTCCTATCTTTGGGACCTGAGATCAGTTCTGGAGCCAGGGACTAATGCCAAGTGGGCAGAAAGTACTTTGTAGTTCATCTCTTAAGGCAGAAGCCACATTCATAATGGAATGTCTATAGTCTATATTAGTCCTAAAAACTGATGTTGATCTCAGCATACTATTTCTTATAGATTGTTCATTAAGTTAGGCTCACTCTATTTCAACATTTCTTTAAAGAATTAGGAACTTACTGTTCTGGTTTCTGGATGGTGGAATTAGCAGCCTATCTGCCATTTCTTTGGCAATGTGTTTGGAATGAGTCTAGGTCATGCATGATGAAGCATTGCTTCAACGAAGTCAAATGCAGCTCCTCCATAATATGGGACAAAAAATGTCCACAGTTAGGAAAGCTATAAGAAAAAGTGCAATCACTCCTGTTCTCAGCAACGTTCCCTGCCTCCAGACTTCTAAAAATGTTGCCTGCTTTTTGAGAATGTTGTGAAAGACCATGGAGTTTCATAGCTTCACAGCTGGATGAAGCTGCAAAAGTTAGAGGACATTATTTATTTAGCATTAATTTAGATCATAACTTTAGATCACAAGATTCTTCTTTTAACTGCTAGAGACTATCCAAGACATCAACTCCTCCTCTGGGTGCAACGGTGATGTTTATAACAGATCTATCCTCCTCCTACAGAATAATGGCAAAGCAATGCCAGTATGACCCCTATTATTGCCACTGCTAAAAGAACCTGTAAATTGGGTTAATCACAATAAATCAACAGATCCATTCATTGATCCAAAGCAGTATTTCAAAATCACAAGGTCATTCATTCCAGGTTGTTTTTTTTAAAAAAAGGAAAGTCTGCACCTTCATCAGGTGTTCAGCACATTTAATTTATTGTTAACTAATTGCAGAAGGACTCCACCTATAAGGGATGAGCCAGTAAGTTTCTAGATTAAAGGACAAGTTCTCCAAGCTTTGCTCTTTGTCAAAAAATTAAGGGCTGCAAATAGCTTCCATCAAAATCCTTTTAGGCATCCCACCTTCATACTCCACTGCTTTATGTCTCCAAAATGCTATGCAGGTATCATTAATTAAAGAACCTGTAAACTTCATCTTTGAGGTTGCTATGGGAAAACTTCTGTCTATGGAATAAAACACATGAGATTAGTAAATGGGTAAAGATGATTTCTATTTTTTTTTAAAGAAAAGAACTATTTCTACACAGAACAAGCAGCCTCTTACCAATGGAAGATTTGCAGGTGACAATGTTCAAGTAAAGAGTTTCCCAAAACAGTTGAAATAATAAGAATAAAGCAATGTAACCATGGTTTTTCCTTTATGATGAAGGCATTCTTTAAATGAGTATGAGAAAGCAGGTGGCATCATGGGATCACTGGTAGCTGCATGATCAGGTATGCAGAATTAAGGCCAATGATTCTAAATTAAGTGCCTTTCATTAACTTCAGTCACTCTCAAAGTATATGTAATATGGCAAGTGGGAATTTATATTTGCACAATAGTATACCAGATATGGATAGATTTTATTTATTTATTTGTTTATTTATCCAATTTGTCCCTGCCCATCTCCTCCCATCGGGGGACTCTGGGCGGTTTACAATAATCAATTAAAACAACAATAATACAATGAATAAAATATACAATATAAAATTACAGCCATAAATAATATAAATAAGAGTAAAAAATAAAAAGTCCAAGTGGGAAAAGAATCTAAAACGGTCCAAGTGTGGGAGGAGTGGTCTATAGCAGCCATCCCCATGTAGATCTATTCCCCTCTCTGCCCCAAGCAAGGTGGCAGAGCCAGGTCTTCAGACTCCTCTGAAAGGCCAGGAGCGATGGGGCCAATCTCACCTCCAGGGGCAGCATGTTCCACAGAGCGGGCACCACTGCAGAGAAGGCCCACTTCCTGGACCCCACCAACCGAAGTTGTCTTAGAGGTGGGGTCCGCAGCATGCCCTCTCTGCTCGATCAGGTGGGACAGTTTTGTCTTTGCATCTGCAATCCTCTAAACCAGCATTTCTCAACCTTGGCCTTTGCTGGCTGGGGAATTCTGGGAGTTGAAGTCCACACCTCTTCAAGTTGCCCAGGTTGAGAAACGCTGCTCTAAACCAAAGTCTGTAAAATCAAGGGTTTACTGCAGATTAACTTTTCAAAAAGTACAAAGTCTCCTCAATTACCAACATGGCAGACACAAATCATTTTTAAATCAGAAATAATACGCAAGCATTCATTTGAGTTCTTCTTGTTTTTGTTTCGGTACAGGGGAAATGCAAAGAAGAAAATGAAGTCAGCATAAGCAGAACATCGTGCCCCACATCCATGTTATTTTCTCATTTGTTTCTGGGAGAAAAGAACTATCTTCCGCTCTATGGAGGACAAAGGGTGACCTTTACATGACTCTTGCCATTCAACCTCAGAATATTTCCATTTTCTGAGCTATTAAAAAACCTTTAACTGAATTGCTTCAGGGTGGTTAATGGATTCTCAACTGTTAAATTCAGCAGATTACCCATAGAGATTGTGATAGAGACTGGACCATGTTTTCCTGTACACCAGAAAGCCAATATATATCATACGATGCTAACAGTTCAGAACTGGGTCAATCATACAGAATAGAAGGCAAAAGCATGGGCCAACAGGAGCACAACCAATTATCACAATGCCTAATGAATATTTACTTAATTTTATCCCTTAGATGTAAAGCCTGAGGGCCAGCCATCGCTTTCTACGCTGTTGTTGATGAGACTACATAATTAGAAATAATCAGACAGTATATTTTTTCAGAATAGAAAATGAGTTTCTTTGGAGAATGCAACAGATCTATACAGTGGTAGTTTGGAAGGCAGGAGGAAAAAAAAGTCCTGCTAAACAAGCGTTCCCTTCCCTGAATGTAAGTAGTCAATTTCTGCATTTGGGCACAGTGTTATGGTGGAGGCAATATCAGCCCACCATACCTGAAAGAGGAGAGCCAGTTTCCGTTGGTAGGTATCCCCAAATTCTCTTAATTTACAGATCTCCCTTTAGGGGGGAGACATCCTCTAGATATCCCTGCCTTTTTCTAGACATGCTTGCTACATATGCATCCTTTCACAATGACCAGTGATGAGCACTTGGCCTCCTATGGAAGACATTGGGTAACCCCCATCCCATGCCCCAAAAGGCTTCACCCAGAGTGAGACTTGCTCTGGCCCCTCCAGATGGACAGTTGGGTGTCCAAGCTGCTGTTTTAATTTATCAATTTTCCCAGATTAAGATTCCTCAAGAATTGTGGGAAACTAAAATGGCAGCTCCTAGCCAGCTTTGGAATTATTTCTACCACTGGTAGCTAAGCTTGGAGGGCCATCAGTCAAAAAAAAAGGGGGGGAGGGGTTGTCTACAAGGTGACATTTTACTCAGGACTTCCTTAAGCCTAGAGTAATGGATTGTTAGATGGAGTCTGTATAATAATCTGTTTTCAACCTTCTTTGGTTCTTTTGCACTCTTACATTGTTGCACAGGATCACTCAGCAACTGGTTTCAGAGAAAGGATTCTTGTTGCTTCTGCACCATTTCTATTTGGTTATATTATTTATCTGAAAGGACTACAACTGTGAATTTAAGACAATCCCTCCCCAGTAAGAGAAATCAGAGATAAAATACTAAGCTTCCACTACCATATTCTTTGTAACTCTAGACAAATTTCTCATTGTAAAGATTCAGGAAAATAATCTGTATTAGTATCAGACTTCAGCAAAGGATCGTTACCTTGTCGTGGAGCTGGAGCTTGAGCACCTCAGTGATGCCATGAGCTAAACCTTGAAGGGCCACCCAAGACAGGAAGGTCATGACAGAGAGGTCAGACTAAATGCGATCCCTGGGGAAGGTAATGGCAACCCACCCCAGTATTCTTGCCATGAAAACTAAATGGATCAGTACAACCAGAGATATGTCGGTATACCATCGGAAGATGAGACCCCCAGGTCGGAAGATGGTCAAAATGCTACTGGGGAGGAACAGAGGATGAGTTCAACTAGCCCCAGACGTGATGTCGCAGCTAGCTCAAAGCCGAAAGGACAGCTAGCGGCCGACGGCGCTGGTGGTGAATGGCGAATCTAATGTTCTAAGGATCAACACACCATTGGAACCTGGAATGTAAGATCTATGAGCCAGGGCAAATTGGATGTGGTTATTGGGAAGATGTCAAGATTAACGATAGACATTTTGGGCGTCAGTGAACTGAAGTGGACTGGAATGGGCCACTTCACATCAAATGACCACCAGATCTACTACTGTGGACAAGAGGACCACAGAAGAAATGGAGTAGCCTTCATAATTAATAGTAAAGTGGCTAAAGCAATGCTCAGATACAATCCAAAAAACGATAGAATGATCTCAGTTTGAATTCAGGGCAAGCCATCTAACATCACAGTGATCCAAATATACGCCCCAACCACAGATGCTGAAGAAGCTGAAGTAGAGCAGTTCTAGGAGGATCTGCAGCACCTACTGGACAACACGCCTAAAAGAGATGTTATTTTCATCATAGAAGACTGGAATGCTAAGGTGGGTAGTCAGATGACACCTGGAATTACAGGTAAGCATGGCCTGGAAGAACAGAATAAGCAGGACATAGGCTGATAGAATTTTGCAAAGACAACTCAATGTGCATAACAAACACTCTCTTCCAACAACCTAAGAGACGGCTTTATACATGGACTTCCCCAGATGGACAACACCGAAACCAGATTGACTACATCCTTTGCAGCCAAAGGTGGCGGACATCTATACAGTCGGTAAAAACAAGACTCGGAGCTGACTGTAGTTCAGATCACGAACTTCTTCTTGCACAATTTAGGATCAGACTAAAGAGATTAGGGAAGACCCACAGATCAGCTAGATATGAGCTCACTAACTTTCCTAAGGAATATGCAGTGGAGGTGAAGAATAGATTTAAGGGACTGGACTTAGTAGATAGGGTCCCGGAAGAACTCTGGACAGAAGTTCGCAACATTGTTCAGGAGGCAGCAAGAAAATACATCCCAAAGAAAGAGAAAACCAAGAAGGCAAAATGGCTGTCTGCTGAGACACTAGAAAGAAGGAAAGCAAAAGGCAACAGTGATAGGGGGAGATATGCCCAATTAAATGCAAAATTCCAGTGGTTAGCCAGAAGAGATAAGGAATTATTTTTAAACAAGCAATGCGCGGAAGTGGAAGAAGACAATAGAATAGGAAGGACAAGAGACCTCTTCCAGAAAATTAGAAACATTGGAGGTAAATTCCAGGCCAAAATGGGTATGATCAAAAACAAAGATGGCAAGGACCTAACAGAAGAAGAAGAGATCAAGAAAAGGTGGCAAGAATGTACGGAAGACCTGTATAGGAAGGAGAACAGTATCGGGGATAGCTTTGATGGTGTGGTCAGTGAGCTAGAGCCGGACATCCTGAAGAGTGAGGTTGAATGGGCCTTAAGAAGCATTGCTAACAACAAGGCAGCAGGAGACGACAGTATCCCAGCTGAACTGTTCATAATCTTGCGAGATGCTGCTGTCAAGGTAATGCATGCTATATGCCAGCAAATTTGGAAAACACAAGAATGGCCATCAGATTGGAAAAAATCAACTTATATCCCCGTACCAAAAAAGGAAAACACTAAAGAATGTTCAAATTATTGAACAGTGGTACTTATTTCACATGCCAGTAAGGTAATGCTCAAGATCCTGCAAGGTAGACTTCAGCAATTTATGGAGCGAGAATTGCCAGATGTACAAGCTGGGTTTAGAAAAGGCAGAGGAACTAGGGACCAAATTGCCAATATCCTCTGGATAATGGAAAAAGCCAGGGAGTTTCAGAAAAACATCTATTTCTATTTTATTGACTATTCTAAAGCCTTTGACTGTGTGGACCATAACAAATTGTGGCAAGTTCTTAGTGGTATGGGGATACCAAGTCATCTTGTCTGCCTCCTGAGGAATCTGTATAATGACCAAGTAGCAACAGTAAGAACAGACCATGGAACAACAGACTGGTTTAAGATTGGGAAAGGAGCACGGCAGGGCTGTATACTCTCACCCTACCTATTCAACTTGTATGCAGAACACATCATGCAACATGCTGGGCTTGAGGAATCCAAGGCTGGAGTTAAAATCACTGGAAGAAACATTAACAGTCTCAGATATACAGATGATACCACTTTGATGGCTGAAAGTGAAGAGGAACTGAGGAGCCTTATGATGAAGGTGAAAGAAGTGCAAAAGCTGGCTTGCAGCTAAACCTCAAAAAAAAAAACCCACAAGATTATGGCAACCAGCTTGATTGATAACTGGCAAATAGAGGGAGACAATGTAGAGGCAGTGAAAGACTTTGTATTCCTAGGTGCAAAGATTACTGCAGATGCTGACTGCAGTCAGGAAATCAGAAGACGCTTAATCCTTGGGAGAAGAGCAATGACCAATCTCGATAAAATAGTTAAGAGCAGAGACATCACACTGACAACAAAGGCCCACATAGTTAAAGCAATGGTGTTCCCCGTAGTAACATATGGCTGTGAGAGCTGGACCATAAGGAAGGCTGAGAGAATGCTTTTGAACTGTGGTGTTGGAGGAAAATTCTGAGAGTACCTTGGACTGCAAGAAGATCAAACCAGTCCATACTCCAGGAAATAAAGCCAGACTGCTCACTGGAGGGAATGATATTAAAGGCAAAACTGAAATACTTTGGTCACATAATGAGAAGACAGGACACCCTGGAGAAGATGCTGATGCTAGGGAAAGTGGAAGGCAAAAGGAAGAGGGGCCAACCAAGGGCAAGATGGATAGATGATATTCTAGAGGTGACGGACTCATCCCTGGGGGAGCTGGGGGTGTTGACGACTGACAGGAAGCTTTGGCATGGGCTGGTCTATGAAGTCACGAAGAGTCAGAATCAACTGAATGAATAAATAATGACAATTAATATCAGAAGCTGGGAGGGGTGATAATTTAAAATGTCACTAGCAGCTTCTCCTTCTGAAGGCCTTCCAGTAAAAGGCTCATCACCAGGCTGAACCTTCTGACATCTCCAAGTCAGTCCAGGCCTAGGAAGATATAAGGGAAGGTACCCTGGGTCTTTCTTTCCAAACCCAGTGGTAGAACTTATCAAACCTGGTATCGGTCTTGAAACACTCGGTGAAACTGTTACTGTATTTCCCCAAAATACAGGTGTTTATTGAGGAAAGGGGAATTCAGGAAAAATAAGGAAAGGAAACATTGTATACATAGAATTTGAAATAAAATTAGTATACTGAAGTTATTCTAGTAACTTTATACCTATTTGAATAGGACCCTGGGTTTCAGAGCATATTCAAAATTAATTGCAGAGAGTAAGACTGGAAAAAGATCATCCCTTACATAGTTCTGTGTGGTATCACAAATTTTGTCAGTGGATCTCCTAGCCTCCTTTGAAATTTCTAGGCAGAACTTCATCTTGTTTTTCTCGTCTTCCTTCCTTTTCACTATCCTCAGTTTTACAAAATATAAAAGATAAATGAAAGCCAACCTCTTTGGGGAAATTGTATAATTGACCAGTCAAGAAAATGCTTTATCTCCTATTTCCTGGGTCTAGCAGCAAATTAAAAAATTATCTGCCAGTTCAGCCATCTAACTTGGCTGAATACTAGTTTTTTTTTTTAACCACTTATGCTATTGGATTGAAAATGTTGTATGGGAGAGACTTTGGGGGAAAAAAAGATGAGCTCCATCATTTCAGGGCTCTGAGGATGAGGTCCATTTAAAAGCTGCTGTAGGGGGCACTGTTTTTGTGACAGAACAAAAATCAAGGTGTTGTTACACCTATTCATCCTTTTAGCAAATATATTACAGAATAAATAGCATTTCATTCTGCTCCATTTGGCATCTTAGAGCACAATTTGTTGCATCCTTGTTTAGTTGCACAACTGAAACTTACTGAAAATTAAATGCTTGATAATAATGGTTTCCCAGGACTATGAACTTTCTCTGCCTCTCTTGACATCATGAAAGTAGAAGCTGTGGGCTTCCCACATTTGTTGTACCTTTGAACAAATCCTGCAAATATTAACCCCTGATCCTGAGATAGGTAAAGGTAAAGGTTTCCCTTGACATTAAGTCCAGTCGTGTCTGACTCCAGGGGGCAGTGCTCATCTCCGTTTCAAAGCCGAAGAGCCGGCGCTTGTCCGTAGACCCTTCCGTGGTCATGTGGCCAGCATGACTAAACGGAACGCTGTTACCTGCCCGCCAAAGCGGTACCTATTAATCTACTCACATTTGCATGTTTTCGAACTGCTAGGTTGGCAGGAGCTGGGACTAGCAACAGGAGCTCACCCCATCATGCGGATTCAAACCGCCAACCTTCCGATCGGCAAGCTCAGCAGCTCAGCGGTTTAACCCGCAGCGCCACCGCAGCACCACCACATCCCTAATCCTGAGATACCTGAAGGCATAGTCCTTTGCACTAAGAAACAATGGATGCTTCATTTCCTGCCAAAATCTTGGAACCACCCCCAGAATGACATCAGCAAGCTATTTCCTTTGTGAAACCTTATAGTGTTTGTGGGCTGATATATCCAAACATTTACAAGAACAAAATTCCATTACTATATTGTGACTGTAAGTGTGCTCAGGTAGAATGAAGGTTGCTATAAATATATGAATTGTTGATACAGGAAACACCAATATTTTGGGAGAAACCTGATCCAGTCAGATCTGTTGGAGGTCCATGTTATTGACTCTTCAGCAACGAATGATAGCTAGAGAGGTGTAGATATAGAGTTAAGGATTTACTCTGTGTCTCAATTTGTTTATCATTCTGCCTGCTCTTTCCCTAAGAGTCTGCTAATCACAAAGTATTTCCTTCTGCCTTTCTTCCCATGCACCTGAACACACCCCACACAATCTTTAACTCTCTATCTGGTAGGATGTAGCTAGCTAGGTGCTTGGCTTTGCCTACCCCTATATTTTCTGAAAACAGTTCTTCTTTCTGTTATAAAACTGCTTCAATAAATATTTCTCAGGTCAAATTCCTGCATGTACAAACTGTTTCTACCTGTAATAGTTTCTCAGTTATGTATTATCTGGTGTTTAAAGAAGTGTATAGGGACATGCTGAGCTGTTGTGGTAGCTCCCCCAATGAATTTTTAGCTTTATCTTTCACTTCCGTAAATCACCCTCCAGATGAGTAACTTTCAAGTTTCACAACCCCCATGCAAGTTTAGGGAAGTCTTTCCCCTATTGATGTTCAGTCCTGAAAATTGGAAGGGGTTGCTAGGTCCAAAGCTGTGATCCTTTTATTAAGCCAGATTGTTTGCAAGAAGGTCTTCAGTCTGAGATCTTCCCGTTTTGATCTGAAATTCTGTAGGAGCAGCTCCTCCATTTTCATTTTCACTCTAGAATCTGCCAGGGATCCTTTCAAGTGTAGGCATTCATTGTAATTATTCAAAATGCTTACATGCTTAGAAAAGCTAGCATTGTGCTTTGTGTTAATCACACCCATTCACCTGAATTCCAAAATGGGGGCTAGGGACCAAGCTTCATCTAATAATGATGGCAGGGCAAAAACGAAACTGAAATAGCCCATATTTCACATTGTTCTGTAAAAAAGAATTTCATAGCCTGAATAGAGCTCATGCCAGAGTTGATTGATGTGGGGAAGAAAAATGACAAGAAGGAGCTTTCATTTCATCTTCTCCAACAGCACATCATGACACATCTTATATCAAAGGCAAACACTATTATAGCCTCAATTATTTTTTAATTTTCATGAATAAACTATTTTTTTAAATCTCCCCTTCTCTTTAATAACTGTAAATGAAGAGGATGCTGACAGAATGAGAAATAGATAAAAGGAAATTGTGTCCAGGCAAGGCTCGGTGACTTTTCCATAGGCTCACCAGTCAAGGAAAGAGAGGTAGTGACATCTGTGGGAAAAAATGGCATCCTGTAGGGATGGTGTTTCCTACATTTATGAGGTAGCAAGAGCCCAAGATAAAGCACATTTGGGGTGCAGTGATGTGTTAGAGAACATGTAGCAGATCCTTAATATCCAGCATATAATCCATGATTATTTTTTTCTTTCCCCAAAGAGCTAAAAGTTGTATGGACACCACCCCATGTTATCTTCTCAACAATCCTATGTGGTAGATCAGAAAAAAATGAGGGGCTCAAGAATCTCCAGTGATTCTCAGAGCTGAGTTGGTTCTGGATCTCAGGTCCATCCTCTCACCCATTTTACTGACTGGCTCTCAATTATTAGAATTTTTTTTGTGTTCTATTGGATGTGTTTAGGATGGAAATTTCCCCATCCTATTTCATGTCCTGGTGGTGATGGGGTTGGGGAGAACGCTCCGTAACACTGATAAAATGCAAAATAAATTTGACAAGATATTACTGATTAGGAGAGAATGTCATGCATGGATCAGTTTTTGGAAGCAGCTCTGGTCTTCTTTGTAGCAGAAGGAGTTCTGCCTTTGGATATGCATCCAAGTAAAGATGCCCCAGAGGAAAAAAAATTAAACTAAACCAAAGATCTCCTTGTTCAAGGATTACAAATTGTTGAGCTCCTCAGGGCCACATTTTAGACTGCATACAAATTCAGGGGCTACAGCCCTAATAATGTCCTTTTTAGAGAAAAGCTGCTTTGGGAAGAAGAAATTGGGAACAGAGAAGTAACGTATCAAGTGTTCCCCACTTAAAATTGCCTATCCTGCTTTTTCCCTTTCTGGGGGGTCCAATTATATGCTATCCCTTCCAGTGTACAATTAATTGCAACTGATAGTCTAGCAAATGGGTGGAGCATACATGAAGGCACTCTTTGATGTGCAAGGCTCCACAGAAGAATCTCAGCAGCAACGCAGCTTCATGCTGAGTGGAGATACTTCCTGATTTCCTCTCCCTCCCCAGTTCTAGCTTCCTTTGAGACATTCTACCTCTGAAAGCATTTTTAATTTTTTTTTAAGATCCAGTGATTTATTCTTACACTGTACATCCAATGCTTATCAGCATACCCAATACATCAGCTCCCTGCAGAAGTCTCATACTGGATACAAATGTAAAGCAGATCTCTGAAGAGCATAGGTGTAGCAGAAGCAATGACTCCATGAATGTGCAGAAGCTCTGCAACAGGCAGCCACTCTTGCCTTTCTTGGGAATCATGAATCTGATCTCAAGTGAGCACCGACAGAGATCACTACTACTAATTGCCCACAGCCTTAAGACCACAGAATGTTCCTCCTTAGGTTGCATCTCATGCCAACTTGTACTTGGGGATATCTTGAAGCAAACTGGATCACACAGAGTTGACCTTTCTTTTGGGGTGTCTTTTATGCTTCCAGAGTCTGGCAATAGCTGCTAATTAATCTGATCTATTTAAGGTAATCAGATAGCAGAAAGTAGTTTTCCATCTCATCTGCTGTTTATGCAAGATTTACTTCCTGGTCAAAAGATGTGACTGTTGGCCCCCACCCTTCTCAGGTATGTAAATACTTGTTAGTCCACAGGCTAATTTAAATTAGAGGGCAGTTTTGCATCAATGGACGTCTGTCTAAAGCAAGCATGTGCTTCGGCATGTGCGGAATCTGTACAAAGGACCTGAAAGATTACAATTTTTTCTTTTTCTCCCCTTCTGTCTTTTTCCAGACAATATCTGGCCAACTCCCTCTCATGCTTAAACCACATTTTTGCCAAGATGTCAGAAACAGAGGGAAACTATTTATTTATTTATTTATTTATCATCCACTCCCCTCTGTTTTTCAAATCCTAAAGAGTTAGATCTAATTATCTGCCACTGTGGAAACAATCTTCCCACAGTTTTTGAAAATAACTCATCTGAACTCCTGCCATTTTGCTTAGAAGTTCACACGGTATGAATAGCGCCTCTGTGGCTGCCCCTCTGCTACTGTGGTGACAATGAATCCTCTTGTAAACAAGTATTACCTTATTTGAATACCCAGGCCCAAATTTAGGCCTTAGAAACACCTTCTTCTATCTGTAAAGTTCTGGCTTTATTTTCCTTTCTAAACTTTTTTTAAAGAGAGCTTCATTAATTTTTCCCCAAAGTATAGTTAAAATACAAAAGATAGAATATAGAAAAGGTAGAATACAGAGCTAAAGAAAAAAGAAAAAAAATCTATAAAAGTGCAGAAATAAATGAATAGAGTGACTTCTGACTTTCTACATCGAAGATATAAGTAAAAAAAACCATCAATCTCTTACTCCAGTTTTCACTATGGTAAACATTATTTCTATAATCCATTTCCACTTGCAGTACAACAGTCCTATCTGACACAATTCCCCCTCCCATTTAAAAACATAAAAGAAAAACCTTCTGACACAGTTTTTCACCAGAGATAAATATTGTCCCTCCTCCCTATAATTTTTAATCCTCTCTGCCAGCTGTAACTAACAAGTAACCTGACTATGTCTTATTACTAACACCTATAAAAGAAAAATAACTTTATTAATATCCATTTAACACAAATAAGAGTAGCATCCAGAAAACAGAAACATTAATCAACTCCTAAAAGCCATCCTGACAAAAATGTATCTTATTACTGACACACACATACTGTATATAAAAAAGTAGCTTTGTTAATATCCTTTTACCAAAAATTAGAGTGGCATCCAGAAAACAGAAACACTTATCTTAACCCTTAAAAAGCCATCCTAACCAAAATATTCACAATTTATGCCACTTCAAAATATCCCAAGAGCTTTCCAGTTCTGTACTGAAAATCAGTTTAATTCCTTCCATGTCTCATTGCAGTAGATAATGGCCCCCTCTAGTAACTCAGGAAAGAGAACTCCATTCAGAAGGCTAGTTTTGTTTTTCAGTGAAAGTATCATCTAATGTATTATTTACAGAAGTAATCCAACCAGCATAGTGGAAAAATAACAAAGACAGTTTCCCACAGCAATGTAAAAACAGAGAGGTCAAATTTCAATTCTGCGGATTCATCAAAGTAAGGAAAGTCTTCAATATTCCTTAAAACTTAACATATTAAAAAAAACAATAGAAAAACAATAATCTTGACTTTTGATGTTACATATTATATATAAAACCCCCCCAAATTTCCAAATTAAAATCCCAGCAATAATGAAAATCACCAAGAGGGTCAGCTTTTCTTTGATGTAAAAAGCCGCTCGTAGGTACAAATAAGCAAAAAAATGAAGAGTTTTAGAAATGGGGTGGCAAGATTTAGAGTCCATTTTTTGGCTTTAGTACAGCTTCCAACTTGATGACAGCCCCACCTCCCAGCAGTCCCAATCACAGATTGATCACAGGAATGTCGTTCCATGACCCGGCCTGCAAGAAACTGCTGATCAGAGAACAAATGGGATTTCTCGGATCCTCCTTACCTCCGGAGAATTATTTGGGCTGCAGGAACCCAGCCTGTGCCGAGAAAATGCTGCGCCACTGGCTCCCCTTCAAAAAGCTGCACCAATCAGTCAGCCATATCCCACCGGAAGCCCTCCCTTGTAAAAACTATTGATTCTGCTCCATTTCAAGATAAGAAAGGAACGAAAACCTAATCAAAGCCTTGTTAAAATCTGGAGAGTTGTTTTATATATTTATGCAACTACTGAAAAACCAGAGTCATCATGAAGTTGCATCCATTCCAGGCTCTGGCAAATGAACTTGTGTTCCAAAAACATGCCTGTTATATTCCCATTTAATAAGTTTATTAAGAGAACCTATAGTATATAGTTCCTCTGTTCTGAGGAAGACCTAGTCTTTGATATGACCAGTCTGATCCTGGAAGGAAGAACTAGGATTCAGAACTAGAGTAGAGAAGCAGATGTTCATATATGGACACCTCACAGATTCAGGACAAACGTCACCTTGCTTGGTCAGATGTGAACTCAGACTGTTCATTTTCACTGAAGTACCTCTAGCACATGGAACAATTCTTGGCTTCACTGCAATATTGGAAAGAGAACTTCTTTTGAATGCTCCAGGCTCCTGACTATGGACATCAGCCAGTAATGCTGAAATAGTCCTGGACTCAATCCAGTGCAGGTCGCAAACGGTCAATGATAAATATATATCAAAATAATCATTTATATGTTTATATAAAAATATATCCCAAGAATATCCTTTGGAACTCATTCTCTGTCTGTCTGTCTGTCTGTCTGTCTGTCTGTCTGTCTGTCTATCTATCTATCTATCTATCTATCTATCTATCTATCTATCTATCTATCTATCTATCTATCTGTCGTGAGTTCCAAAGGATATTCTGTGCTGGACTGGGAGTCTTTGTTTATAGTCTCTGGTGCACATTGAGATATCTCCATGTTTAATTGCACCAAAGCATTGTGCCACATTGCACTGAAGCGATCATTTTTTGTTTGTTTGTTTTGGAGTGACTGAAGAATTGTACCAAACAGTTGGTATTGATGCTGGATGAATTCTGGCTTGACAGGAAGACAGAACTCAGCACAATAATAATTGGCAGAGAATGAAACTTTTGTATCTATCCACCATCATGAGGACAGCCCTACTTGGTCACTTCTTGTAACACTATTCTTGCATTATTGACCCTGTTGGATTGATTACCTTTAGCAACTTGGTAGATGAATGAATTTATTATCCCAGCTTGCCTTTTGCAATTTTAATGGATTTTTTTTTTTTTGCATTGTGGAACATATAAAAAATAATTAAGGCGGGATAAAAATAAAATAAATAAATAAAATCCTGTGATTATCCTTATATGAAATTTGGTGATTGGTCTGGATAATGAAGCTCCATCCTGTCCTATGTTATACACTTAACAATAAAATCTAGAAAACAGCTACACTCCAAATCTCTTCAATCATCATGAATATTACTTTATTTTAGAAAAGTTACATATCTTGGCCCATCAAAGTACCACTCCCGCTTTCAACAGTGTCCAGATTACAAATACAAAGAGACCAAAATTTAAAAGAAATGCAGTATATCAATTAAGCATACAATCAGATATATCAACTGCCAAGAGATTTCAGTCGTTGATGGTATAAAAAGTTTAAGCGTTGTAGATATTACAAAGTAGGACTCAAGACATAAAACAGCTGGAACAGTATTGGAAGATGGTGTAACTGTAAGAGATTTTGATTAGGGCTTGAAAAAAGAAACTCTGAATGTGATGTAATCTGCAGGTTTAGATAAGAGGAGATGGGCTTCAGATAACCTGGTTCAAAGATATTTAAGGTTCCTGCTCCCTGAATTGGGCCTGGAAATAAATAGGAAAGATCTGCTCTGTCCAGACAAGAAATTGGAGATGACCACTTCCCCCTCCTTTCATGGTTATTGTTGCCTTTCTTTGGTTTCCTCTTTATGACTCAGTTTCTGCCCTTTGCATAACGTTGCCCACCCTCAAAAGGAATAGCATGAAGAGTGCTTTAGCAGAGATAGTTTTTTTCTTTTTTTGTGGTTGTTGCAGGTTCATGGAAACAGAACATGGCATGGATGATAAGTAGGAACATATTTCCTTCATATCGCACCATCTTGCAAGCTAATATCAAAGCAGCATTTCAAACTCAAAGAACTAGAGTTGAAGCCTTCAAATAAATTACACAGAGTAGAATGTGCTGAATCCCACCCCCTCCTTTTTTTTCCAGGCTTCAAATAAATTTAAATAATTGCACACGCCAAATGCTAAACGTCTAATTACAGATCTTTGAGCTTGTGTTTCTCAGCAGATGTAGGCTCACCTTGGCAAAGTTAGTTTCTGTCTTAGGAAAGTTTCTACAGGAGTTTGTGATATGGCACAAGAAGCCATGGATACACAGTTAAACCCCCTATTGGGGATGTCTTTGGCTTAAAATAGTTCTTTGGTTCTCAGCCTAGCATTCTCTAATGTGCTTAGCTGCTTTCCAAATAAAATTGCCAGAGGCTGGTACCATAAGCATCCATACAAAGGCCCATCAGAACGAGTTGCCCAATTTTTTCTTTCTTTACTTTTTTTTTATTTTGTATTTCTGTGTCATTTTAAATTTGTAAAGTGCCTTGAATGTTCAGTTTTAACAAAGAGGCAGCAGGCAAATTAAATAAGTTGTGCATATACAGAATTTAAATATTTACATTACAAGGTAGTATCTTTCTTGTAGTTTTTGAGCAGCATAAAAACTGTGGATTTGACGACAACAACAACAGCAACAAGATAAAAGAGTGCGTACAACCCATGAGGACAGTGAAATTAGAAGATGGCAAAGTAAAAGCTATCATGTTATGCATTTTGTAGATTTTATTCATAAGCCATGCTTGATTCATGCATTCTATGGCTATGCATATCCTTCAAAAGAGGTTCTGGTTCATTAAACCAGATGTGCCTTTCCAGGCTTGTGAGGATGCATAGAAAAGACATAGCTGCTTTAACCATTTGAAAAGAGGAACTTGATATGCATTCCAGTGCATTCTAAAGCACTTGCTTTAAAGGGTTAACCCAACCCCAATTCATTCATTTAACATGATCTTTGTGCAAATAATTCTGGGAAGATCAAGCTTAAGAAATCAATACCTACAACACTGTTTGCTATGTAAATTACTTAAATGATTTTAGCTACTATTTGTTATCTGACTTTAAAGCTCTTTAAAGTTCTTTTCTAGGCTCGTTATAATTTCTTTACTCAGCCATGGGAAAATATTTTAACTGGGAAGATTTAGAATTCTGGGCATGGACTAAATATAGGATGGGGCATGAAAATAAGTATCTGGCACATGCTTCCCTTTTCACCCTACATGCACCCATATATGGAATCCAGATTTACTGAGTGCTTGTTATGGGAGAGTGCATTGCAAAGCTTACGGTATGAGTACTTACTAGCAGTGGGAACCTCTGTGCCATTCTAGGAAAAGAGACAACTCTGTTTCCAAGAGTTGTTGACAAGTGTTATGTGAGTACCCTGGTGTGCTCCAGAGTGCCCTTTTTGCCTTTAAATCCAAAGTCTGCATGGCCTGAATATCTATATTTATCATTTGTTAGTTAGACTTACATCGTACCTTTCCACAAGAACATCAGGCAGCACATATAACATTACCTCCAATTTTCTGCACAGCAACAATTCGGAAACTGATTATGCTGGGAGAGAGAGATTGGCCCAAATTCAGAGGAAAAGTCCAGGAACAATGGAGACACTGAGCCATGTTGTCCTGTACGATTCCTTCTACTGCACACTGTTTCACCCCAGGAGCTGTGATCCTCAATTTTAGATAAACTTCCTGGTCACTGGGATTTATTTTCTTTACCTATTTCTGTCTGACCAATTTAACGCTGCCTCTTTGAACATAGCTAAATACCGTTTTGCTTTCTGTAGTACTTGTCATATTAATTCATAAATAGCTTTTCAGTGTCTCTTTTGCCCAGACAAGCAGATTATGAATCTTTTTATTTTAATTTGTTGGTCGCTCACATTTAGGTTTCACAGTTCTGTATGCTACAGTTTATTTTCGCTATTCATTATTTGGGAATTGTATGCTTCCCTTTTGTAGTTCTTTTGAGCTGGTTCATGACTGTAATAAGCTGAATTGAACTGACCTGGAAAAATCCAACTAGATCAGGAAATGTTGCAGTTGGCAGTTGTAATTGTGTAAATTCAGCCTCCATCTACAAATCCAGTGATGTCTGGTGGTCAAGGAGCATTGCCAAACTGTGAACCTGCTTGTTTTGTGGGATGTATGATTGTGTGATCAGCTCAGCTTTCATAAAGTACAGGCATCCCTCGTTTTATTGTGCTTCACTTTATTGTGCTTTGCAGATATTGCGGGTTTTCTTACAAATTGAAAGTTTGTGGCAGCCCTGCATCAAGCAAGTCTATTGGCACCATTTTCTCCAACAGCAAAAGGCTCAGATGATGCTTAGCATTTTTTAGCAATAAAGTATTTTTTAATTAAGGTATGTACATTTTTTTAGACATAAAGCTATTTCACACTTAATAGACTATAGTATAGTGTAAACATGACTTTTATATGCACTGGAAAACCAAAAAAATGTGTGCGACTCGCTTTATTGCGATATTTGCTTTCTTGCGGTGGTCTGCAATATCTCCAAGGTATGCCTGTAAATATAAAGCCTCCACTGAATTGAGAAACCCAACTCCTGATCATTCTATAGATGTGCCAGTGTCTGGAGCTGGTCTGCCATCGTTTTCTTCTAGACCAGCCTTTCTCAACCTTTTGACCCTGGAGGAACCCTGGAAATATTTTTCAGCCTCAGGGAACCCCTGCACATTCAGACTCACTCAAATAGAGGCCACAAGTTACAAAATTATTATATTGGTTTCATGTGTAGGCCTGCACATATGCATTAGCAATGTTCTTAAACTGAAAATAAAGAATAAAACTTACCTCTTTAATGTGAAGTTGCCTGTATTTGAAATAAATTTTTAAAGAAATCGTGATCTCCCAGGGAACCCCTAGTGACCTCTTGCGGAACCCTAGAGTTCCATGAAACCTGGTTGAGAAACCCTGGTTTAGGATGTTTTCTCTACTTCCTAATCTAACATATAACTCTAGGCCTTCTGGGTGGCATTTCATATAAGCACAGTTATTGATCAATTTCTGAGACTAAGAAACTGACACCAAGGAGGTGCCTGTAACCTTGGAATGGGATAGACATGCCATTGACTATTCATCAGCAGCCAGCATTCTCAAAATATTCACTAATCCACCCTTCCCGACAATATATTTTGTTAGTCAGCTGCAAAACACAGAGAATAGTGATTAGAGTCAGGACAATATATTGTTTTAGCAGGGTATTATATCATCCAAGTAAAGTCTAAGATTTGCTTCTGTGGAAAGGCTTACAGAGTGGAGTATTAAAATTGATACCCTGAAAATATTTTCCATCTATATAAGCTGAATTTATCCTTAAAGAATTTTATTTTGAAAATCTGATTATGTTTTGCACCCTTGCTGCTTCCCCTCACCCCTCTTTCTCTATGAATAAAACAACCCCATAAAATCATCCAGAAGAAAATTTTGAGCTTCCGTCTCACTAATTTCTCTCCAAGGTCTAAACCGGCTCACGCTAAATTCCTCCTAATGCAGTTTTTTCAGCAAAGTAGCACAATGCTGTAATGCACAACTCTCCCCATTTTTTTAAATTTATGCTTTTCACCTTCATGAAAAGAAGAAATAAAGCAAGAAAACCTTGTTTTTCCAGGTTCAGATTTGCATTTGCACACAGCTAGTATTTTTTTAAAAGTACAGCGGTACCTTCCGAGGACTAGGAATATGTGCTGCTCATTACCAGTGGAACAATATCATAATTTAAAAGGGCATATCAGGCCATATAGCATAGAAAATCAGTGCAATACAGTACAGAAAATCAGCTTGTCTTTGCATTGCTTATGAAACAACCTGAAAACCACAGGCAGAAAGATGATAGGAAACCAAAGCCTCGGATGCAGAACTTTAGTGCCAATCCACTTTACATGAAGTTTTAAAAAAAGATTTCTCTCTGTTACCATGGCAACTTTACAGAGGTAATCCAGAGGTTTTTAAAAGACCGTAGAATGTGGTAAGTTATTTCTTAAGGGACAACTGAAACATCAGTGTAAGCATCCAGGTGACAATATTTAGCTGGAAGACTTTACAGTGATCTCTCTATTTAAATAATACTTAGAGAAATGTTGTGATTGAGTGTGATATACACCACTGACTTTTCAACCTTTGAAACAACTGCTTTGGTCATTGGGATGGGAATAGGAAGCTTTCCAGCCCAGGGTCAAAACTATCTTCTTTGCTTAGTTAGCTGTCCAGTGACCTCAGCTGAGAGATCTAGCATGAAAACTCAACTGTTATCTGTTTTATGAACCCCATGAGTTCAGGCCAGAGTTCTCACTCAAGACACAAATGACCAGGCTGGAATTATCCTACTTCAGAGACATTATGCAAAGACCCAGCTCTCTGGAAAAAGCTCTCATGCTGGGAAAGGTGGAAGGAAAGAGCAGGAGAGGGTGACCAGCAGCAAGGTGGATGCACTCAGTTACAGTGGTGATGAGTGCACCATTGGAAGACCTGAAAGAACAGATTAGGGATCAATAGTCATGGAGAAAATCTATGTGGTCACTTGGGGTCAAAAACGACTTGGTGGCACATAATCGATCCATCAATCAATCAACGAAGGTTAGTGGTAGCAAGGACACCAATGCACCTGACCTGCAGAGTGCTGAAAATTTGACACCCAAATGTCCTCATTTTGCAGCAGTGAATGTTTAACATTATTTCCACATTCCATATAATTTGACATGATACTGAATATTACAAAAGAACAAAATGTCTAAATGTACTGGTAACTGCAGAATCAAGGACGGGAGGAACAGGCCTATGGGTCAGGCAGTTAAAAAGCATGTGGCTTTGAATATAGGAAAGAAATATATGTGAACGGCATTTTTATGGTGCCCTTCTTCCAAAGAACTGAACTCATTTTTAAATATTAATATCAGACTCCCTTCTCAGTGTATGACAGTTTTTTGAATTAAGTTAGGCTGAGAGAGATTGAGTGCTCCAAAGCTAACCAGTCAACAATGTTGTGGATACCTGATCATAGTGTAGCAGTCTAAATTCCAGAACATATCTGAACAATTTCCAGCTTTTGGAGGCCTCCAATGTAGCTTATCCCCTTTTGGACAACCCCAGCCAGCTGTTTAAAAAAAAAAAAAGAGGTCTCATTCTGCTCCCTCTCCCATTCGCAACTGCATTCCTGACAGTCCACCACATATGAATTAAAATCTACCAACATATAATCAAAGTATCGCCTTCTGAAGATCTTGCTTGTTCAGTATTCCTTAGACAAATGCTATTCTGATACCGGGATTCATCCAGAGGCAGTTGTTTTCATCTTTCAAAGTCATGAGCATCATCTTGTATTTCAAACCAGATGTGATTTAGTATAAGATTTCTATTTCAAAGACAAATAAATAAATGTTCTTACTCTCCATTCAACTACCCTGTCCTTTTCTCAACCATACACAAGGGCACTTTTGTACTGCTATAATTTTCATCCCCCAAAGCTTCCAAAACAGTTTGAAACCAAACCATGTTTGTCCTCACTGCAGTTGGCCTCAGGATAATAAGAAAGCCATTGATTATTAAGTTAAAATGGATTATAGAAATAATGTTTATTATAGTTAAAATTGGAGTAAGAGATTGGTATATTTCTTATGTATATCTTTGCTGTAAAGAGTCAGAAGTCATTCTTTTTCTATTTGTTTCTGCACTTTTTAGTTTCTCTCTTTTTTCTTTAGTTTTCTTTCAATCTTTTCATGTTTCATCTTTATTCTAAAAATATAATGAAGTTTCTTAAAAACAAAGAATAATAAGAAGGCCACTTGACCAAGAGGGCTACAACTGTCATCTAACTAGGGTCCTGCCCCCTAAACATTTACATATAGTGTACGTTTGGCCCTTAAAAAAAAGAAGCACTAAGCAATTAAAATTAGGGAGAGATTCTACCAAGGTGGTCTCTGTCTGCTTTCCAGTTGTGAAAAGGAAAGGGTAGGGCTACCTATGGGGCAGGAAAAAATGTCCAGGATCCAGGGAGTGAGAAATCAAGAGTTCCCACCTATGGGAAAACAGCCTGTGTTATGGTTGTTTTGATAAAAGACAGAGCCTGAAGCTAACAAGAACACTTTTATTATTATTGATTAAATGTCTAAGTGGATAGAGCAATCAGACATATGTTCTGAGATTAGATGTTGCTCTGCATGCTGTCTGCTTTACAAACCAGTCTCAGCTGTTTACATTTATTTATTTATTTATTTATTTATTTATTCATTCATTCATTCAGTTTGTATAGCTGCCCATCTCAAACCAGTGACTCTGGGTGGCGAACAATCATAAAAACAATTAGAACAGTTAACCACAATACAAAAAGAAATTAAATACAAATAGCAGCCAAGAGATATTATAATCTGTCAGTGTCAGCACAACCAGGAAATGGGGCCCTTCATATACCCGGGATCCCAGGCCCAGGCACATAGCCAGGTCTTCAAGGCCTTCAGAAAGGCCAGCAGTGTTGGAACCATCCTAATCTCAGGAGGGAGGATGTTTCAGAGGGCAGGTGCTTATTTTTCTACAGTATATGTACAGGTAAAGAGTTTTAAAGCAATAATACTGCTCCCACATCTTCTGGTTTCTACAAAATAAAGAGTCTGTCTGTCTGTCCATCTTCCACACAGATCATCAGCATTGAGCTCTGGGTGTTCTGTCCAGAATTACTTGATGGAATTAGCTGATTTTTTTGCGGGGGGTGGGGTGTTCCTCTGTAGCCATGATGTCTGATGTCACTTTGGAATTCCTCACTCACCTCCATCATACTTTCTGAAGGCATTTCATTAACAGTCTCCCCCTCCAACTCTTTTCCCCCTCATTTCCTCCTGCCACAATGAGGGAACCAATTGAAGCGAATATTTGTAGCTCGGTTGAACTGTGGAGTCCTTGGTGCTCTCTAAGCCTTGTTGTTTTCTTGCAGACGTTTCATTGCCAGACTAGGCAACATCTTCAGTGTGAAGAGGGAGTGGCCCTTGCTCTCAGTTTATATCCTGTGGCTTGCCCTGCTTGTGTTGGTGGGGGTGTTGTTCTCTCCTTGGAAGTTCCTTGATTGGGCTGTTGTTTGCTGCTTGGTTGATTGCCTGAGTTAATAGTTCCTTGATTGGGGTGTATTGTGCTGTTTGCTGGTTCATCTGGTGTTAATCCTAGTGTTGATCTTTGCATATCTGGGTGTTGACTGCTGGCAAGGAGGTGTTCTGGTCTTTTTGTTTTCTTTTTTTCTTTTTTTATTGTCTCTTTTGAATGGTATATAAATGTTGTTTACCTCAATGTGCCTGTTGATGGCTGACTTGTCAGAGTGCCAAGCTTCCAGGAATTCCTTCATGTTTTTGGATTTGTCTTAGTCTAGAATGGTCACAGTTTCCCAGCTGAAAGTATGGTTGAGTCTGTCCATGTGTTGTGAGATTAAGGAGTTTTCGTTGTGTCTTCTGGCTCAGAGAGCACCAAGGACTCCACAATGGGGGAACACTGCAAGTGGCCTTGGTCACACCTGTGAGAACAAGTACCACCGCATCTGAATGGGGAGCTACTTCACATATCAAGCAGTGCCATTAAAAATGTGGGTGTGATCATTAAGTCTCAAAGCCCAGGTTGTTTTGTTGTTGTTTTTGTGCTTTTGAGTCAGTGTTGACTCCTGGACTAGTCCCTGCAGTTTTCTTGGCAAGGTTTTTCAGAAGCAGTTTGCCACTGCCTTCTTCCTAGGGCCAGTCATCCAGCTGGCTTTGTGCCTGAAGCGGGACCAGAAGTCAAGGTCTCCCGGTTTCTAGCCTGATGCCTTGACCACCAAACTGGCTGTCTCAAAGCCCAAGTGTCTCGATCATAATAGAACTGTGAAACAAGCAACAACAACCTCTTACAGTACTACGAGCTACAAGCATGTAGTGCTGAAGCATCAACAGGTTGCAGCAGCTGAGGTAAGAAGTTTTGAGTTTTCTGAGAAACTCAGCAGGACAAATCCTAAGCCAAAGAAGTAGCTGTGAAATTCAAGAGCCAAAAAGGGCCAACCCCTTAAACAGATGCTGTTTTCAGTAACCGTTTTTACACTCTGAAACATATTTTCCACAAGACCGTTTGACTGCAGATATCCCAGGCTGAACGTTACACGGGAGAAGTCATATTGCTTAGCAAAGAGCTGGAAGTCATGGGCAGAGAACTGAGAGCCTTTATCTGACGTGACAATGCTGGGAACAACTTGGAGATCCAAAAGATCCTTTATCTGGCAGACAATATGACAGATATGGCAGCGAAAAAGCAGTATCAGGGTAGCGAGGCCAATAATCTACTTTTAAAGTTAATCTTTGCTGCCCGTGTAAACAAGTGTCTGGTATGTCCTCATCCGTCCACATGGGCCAGAGCAGCGTTTCCCAACCTTGGCAACGTTAAGTTGTGTGGATTTGAACTCCCAGAATTCCCCAGCCAGCAAAGCCTTGGGAGTCGCAGTCCACACACCTTAACATTGCCAAGGTTGAGAAACGCTGGGCTAGAGTGATATGTCTGATGTGTGTTCGAACTTAAAAGAGGGAGAGTTTTAAATCCTGAGACTATAGCAACTGTGAGTACCATTGGCAGATCTCTCACTGTCACCATAACTGGTAAACCCCTCTAGTAGGAATATCAGGCTTATATAAGCTTGCAATTCAACACGTTTGCTTAGGAGACACTGCAATGGTGGACATCACTGCTCAGCCATAAATTCGGGAAGCATGTTCCCTTGTGTTTCACTGTCCATTATATAACAAACCATACTGCCCTTATTTTCTCATGAAATAGTCCAGTTCTCCTCAGGTCAGCATCCCATGTAGAATTCTTTTGCCCAGTCATCATCCACATCATCCTGTTATATTGCATTTGTTTGTTTACTTGGTCTTCCCTCAAATGCAAACTGCTTCAGAGTGCAGAGTCTAGCAAAATGGTGTGGATTACACCACCTTCTATGGGCAGGACATACTTACTCTGCTGAAGGAGGCCCCGTTTTGTGCTGTTTAGTGTCCTAGAGTTTGTACACTCATCCTGAGGGAGAGAATGTAGAAGTCTCCACCCTTGATTGGATTGCTTGTTGTATGCTCCATCTGCATGGGTTGTTTCAGTATTATATTTTCTAACTTAAATAGTCTATAATATCATCTGCCTCTACGTACTCCCATTGCTTTGTCCAGAATCAAATCAACATCCTCAAAGTCTTTTGCAATCTGGGTCTTTATCAGGGATTTAATGAGTTGGCCAAAATTACAGTCCAGGCTCAGCAGCTTTAAGTCAGTAAGAAATTCTTCAAAAGGCAGCATTCTTTTTGAAGCTTTTTTTCAAAGTCTCACTTGTGTGTACAGGTAGTCCTCATTTAGCAACCACAACTTGGACAGGCAACTTGGCTGTTAAGTGAAGCGGTCACTGAGTGAAACTGCATCTGTGCTTATGATCTTACTTCAGCTTTCCTTTGCTTTACAGACCTGAAAAGATTGTAAATGTGAGGATTGGTTGTAAAGTTATTTTTTCATCACCGTTGTAACTGTGCACAGTCACTAAACGAGGCAGTCACTAAACAAGGACTACTTGTAGTCTGCAATATTCTGCAAAGTTTTCAAGACAGTTCTATAATTCAGTTTTAGTAGCAGTGCCACTAAAAACATCAGCTGCTGCCTGCCTAGTCACACTGATCATCTTTATTAGCATAATCTATGGCTGGAACATAAGTACAAACACTCTGCTTAAAGTTTTTCCAAGATTCAGCAGTGTTATCTAATAATTGCAGGTCTTTGGGAATCTTAGATGCTCCATTTCTTCTGTTTTGTTTGTTGTTTTGTCTTCTTTTTTTGCTCCTGGCACTGTGTGCAGTTCTTACATAAATAAAAGACAGAGCCAGAGGGTAAGAAGAACTCTTTTCTTATAGTAAATTTAACTTCTAAAGTAGATGGAGTAATCATATACGATTACTGAAATTAACTGCTGTTCTCACTGCTTACTGCTTTGCTAACCAGTGTCAGCCCACTCTCTTACTGTGAAATTGCCAACAAATTCCACTTCATCTCCTTCTCCTCCTCTTCCTCCTTCTCCCTCCTGAGAAAGGAAGAAAAAGAAAACAAAAGAAAAAGAGGCAAAAAGAGAAATATAAAACACCAAGTGAATAACGAGGGAATGTACAGGCATCATAGAATTAAATAGGACTAAATTTGTTAGGTAACATTTTCAATATTTCATTGATTTTAGTTAACTGAATATATTGTGTTGTTTTCAAAACTTGCTTCAGAGCAGTTTTTCTTCTGAACTGGAAGGAAACCAATGCAGCTGTTTAATGGAGATGAAGGTAAAGGAATACTGGGGAGTGGACCTGATTCAGAAACTGTCCACATGAAGATGCCCTGGCAACATCTTTGCAGTGGAAGGGAAACCATTATTAGAACTATATTTCTATAGCCTCTGCTCTTTAGGCATTTCCAAAGGTAGCATTTCTGCAATTCTTCTTTGAATATAGCATACCCCACATATTGCAGGGGCAACGTGAACTATTTCTCAGCTTCTGTCTCGAATATGAACAAGAAATGACAATTCTGGGCTGGTCTTCACCCACAGTCAGTGATTGTCCCAAGTAACGTAGCAGTGTGAATTTGGACCCATGGCATCAGTTGATATTTGAAATACTGATGGTTGCTAACAACCCTGGAAAACACTTCCCTGTTGTGAGGTGGGAGGAGATTAAATCCAGTCAGCTCATGGGAGGAAAAGTGAGGGCAGGGATGATAGGAAAATGAAGATGAAAGTGAAAATCTGAATATTAAAAAGTAAATTGCAGGACTCTGAAAGGAGAAGATAAAAGATTGAAAGACAAGCTGTCCAAACACTCACTAGTGATGTTCAGAAGCCTGTTTATTTATAACACCAAACGATCTGCTCTTTTTAGAATGAAACATGAATCATTTTATCTTCTATAGGTTAATGTGAAGCTCTTCTAAAGCTTTTCTTCATTAATTATTTACAGTGTCACTGGAACGGCCTAGCAATTCCAATTTTCTTCCGTCCCACGACACTGACTTGCTTCATCCTCAAGCCATCATTTATCCTGCTGTTTTCTGCACTGTCAAGAAAACCGTCCTTCCTCTTTAAACCACTTGAGTCCCACAGTATAATTTTATACCACAGCATAAAATTCATAACTAGCCTCCTCTCCACAATTTTCAGGAAGGTGTGTTTATGTGACCAGACTAGCTGGACTGTTTTTCCGCATTCAGGTGATGGTGATATGAGGGAAGTGCATCTGGCCCAGAAGGGAGAACAGGATAGGCATGAAATGAAATGGACCATTGGTCAGCCAACCACTGTTTTTAGAACATTCACAATCTACCCATAAAGGCAGATCGCTTTGTTAGCAGTTATGGAATACAGGAAAGGAAAGAAAGCCAGGGCAATTTACCATTATTCTGTCAAGCCATCATATAACTCCAGCAAGAGCTAGATTCCCTAAGGTTCATAACAGTGAAAGGCTCTAGCTATGAAAAATATTCTGTATGAATGATTTTGATGTCATCTGCATGGATCTCAGCTGGATGGATTGAAAGATGGCTAGATAGAAACAGCAAAGAGAAAACTGGAGTCCCATGCACATTTAGCTGGAAATGAGCCTCACTAAATACACTAAAACATCCACTTTCTAAGTAACCCACATGGATTATAGCCCATAGAACAAATAGGGCCATAGTTCACAGAACACTCTATAGGACAAGGAAAAACAGCACTGGACAAGAAGTACTAGTAATTGCAAAATTCTGTTATAAATAAAATAAGGAGGGCAAAGCTTAGAAAAAAAGCAAGGCTGAATAATTCACATTTGCAAAATATTGTGTCTCCTTGAGGTAGATTGTAGCTGACCTATGCAGGCCTAATTCAAAGTGTAGAACCTCAACGAAACCTTGGAAATGCATTACCAGTTCATCTAGCACTAACTAGAAGGTTTCAGAGACAGACATCTTGCCCAACCTTATCTGGACAGCATTTTGTTTCAGCGCATCTGAATTGAAAACATGTATTCTACCACATACTACTGAGCTATGATGGCTAGCAGTGATGGGTATCAATCCATAAAATAATTCATTGTTAAAAACAAAAACATGCAATCTTAGTGATTGAGTGTCATGACCTCGTTGCAAGGCACAAAGAGCCTCACAACGTGGATCATGATCATTAAGGAAAAGGAGGAAGAAGATAATCAAACCAGGGATTAACACAAGCACCCAAAGACACCCACACCCATGATCCCATAAACAACTGAAAGGAGAGACGTCAGAGGAGTGAAGATAAGGAGCACATGGTGCCCCGGAGGACACAACCGTTGCAGGGAGACAAAGAGGACACCGGGGAAAACGCCCAAGCAGCCATCAAGGGTCCCATCAAGAGGGATCGGGGCATTGAGGGGTGGGGAAGCCCGGGGCAATACAGGAGGGTATAAAAGGGGCACCCCCACACTACCTACCCCGTTCCCATTTTTCGTTCTGTCAGCTATCATTCCAATAAACCAGAAATCCTTAATATCCATTAAGTGAGTCTGTGTCTTATTGTGAAGCGAGGCTGGCCCTGACATAAAAACGGGAACCCCAAAAATTTTTTTTTCCACCTGGTACCTATCCAACAAGTTTGTGAGGGACCCAGCCAGGCATGGAGAACCAGGAACCGAGGAGGCGCAACCCTTCGGCGCCCGGCGACGAAGCCCCGCTCTCGCAGGGCGGGATGCAGCTGAGGTCCGGGCGATGCAACGCCCCGGTAAGTATGGGACCCAGCTGGGGGGAAGCAGCGGGGGAGGGACCCACCCCGGCGCCCCGGAGCCCGCGAGGCACCGGGGGCGAGACGAGGTGACCCTCTCCAAGCCCGCAGGCAACCCCGGAGGAAGCGCGAGACGAACCGCCACCTTGGGCGCTCGAAGGCGAGGGCGCGCCTGGCACCGCGGCGGGAACGAGGGACGATCCGTCCTCTACCACGGCCAACGGCGAGGGCGAGCGGAGCGGTGAAAACCTCGGCGGGAAGCCGGGGACGGCGGAGAGGCTCGACGCGTTGGAGGAAGGGATGCAGGCGGTGCGGCAGATGCTCCAACAGCTGACGGCGGCGCAGGGACTCTGCGATGGAGGCGGCGCAGAGGCACCCCCGGACGAAAGGCGGCAGGGCGAGCGGGGCGGCAGTGACGGCGGAACCCGACCCAAGGAGCCCAACCGACGACCGGAGGCGCACCGGGAGGCGAGACGGGGTGGAGACCCAGCGGACGGCAGCGACCACGGCGGGACCCGACCCCAGGAGGCCACCCAACGAGCGGAGGCGCGCCCGGACGTGAGACAGCGGGACAACCTCGGCGGCGGCGGCGTCCGGCCCCAGGAGCCCACCCCACGACGGGAGATGCGCCAGGCTGAGAGGCGGAGGGACGACCCGGCGGGCGGCGACGGCGACGGCGGAGCCTGGATCCAGGAGCCCGACCGAGGGAGAACACCCCGCCCTCCCCCCCGAGCGACGGGACGACGACCTTGCGAGGAGACCCAGAGAGAGGCACCAATGCCGCAAGAGAACCGGAGACACCCCGACCCGCAGCAGCTCCCGCAGAGCCCGAGGCACGACGCAGAGGGGGCCAGGAGCCAGACCAGGACACCTGCCAAAGACTTTGGCATAAAGTTCGATGGGGACCCCTCGAAACTTTCCTTTTTTTTGACTAACGCGAGGTACTACCTCGAAGAATGGGGTCCCTGCTTCAGAACTGAGCGGGGAAAAATCAATGCCCTGGCCATAAAATTAAAAGGGCGGGCCGCCGATTGGTACGTCCAATTGTGCCAATCAGGCGCCCGGGCGCTGCAGGACAGCACTGAATTCCTGCAGGCACTAGAAAGGCACTTCAGGGACCCCCTGGAGCAAGAAAAGGCAAAAAGGGCGCTAGAGACACTTAGACAAAGCCCGCGCTCCGTGGCTGAGTATGCCATGGAGTTCCAAGCCCTAGCCGGAAAAGTGGACACTTGGTCTCAATCGACACTGATTGAGAAGTTCAAACACGGACTCATCTTAAACGTCCTCCGGTGGGCGCTTGGCCGCGACAACCCCAGCTCCCTCACGGGGTGGATCCAGCTGGCAGCGGAAGCGGAGAACGCTCACGACACGTTCCTCCACGCAAGGAGGGAAACGCAACAGATGGAGACAGCGAGACCCCCACGCACCAGCGCAAGGCAGGTGAGGGCGAGACCCCAACCCTGGAAGGAGGAACGGGACAGACGCTTCGCTAAAGGGCAATGTTTCACATGCGGCAGGGAAGATCACAAAGCAGCCGCATGCCCCAAAACGACGCCCAGAGAGAGCCCAAGGAGGGCACAAACAGCACCAACCCCAGCGCCAAGAAAGCGACCAGCAGCAAAGGGGGAGTACCGACGCAGACACGGCCCCTACAGTTCAGAGGAGGAGGAAAGCAACCCCGATGAGGCGGCGGGAAACGACAACCACCTGGCCTAAGGGGCGCCGAAGGACAGGTGGAGGACACTGACAGGCGCTTCGACAAAGGGGTGAGTGAGGAATGCCCCACCCTCTACGTCCGTGTCACCCTCACCCATCGAAATAAAACCAAAAAGGTCTGGGCACTCATTGATTCGGGTTGCTCCAAAAGCCTCATGCACCCTGACCTGGCAGCCGCACTCGACCTCCGCTGCTATCCACTTCAGCACCACCTGGTGTTCTCGCAGCTCGATGGATCTGCAGCGGGAGGGGGCCCGGTCACCCAAGAAACCGCGCTACGGCTCGGCAGCCACGAGGAAAAATTGGCTTTCATCGTGGCACCGGTGGGGCAACCCCGACTCATACTGGGGATCCCATGGCTCGTGCAGCAAAACCCAGTCATCAACTGGAGAACCAGAGAGATTAAGTTTGCTGACGGGCATTACCAAGCACCTTCAGGGAACAGGGTTCCCTGAGCAGCCATGGGGGGGGCGACGACGACTGCGGAACACAGAGAGACAGCACTGCCAGAGGGACTGCCAACCAAATACGGGGATTTCGGCGACGTTTTCGGTGAGAAAGAGGCGGACAAACTCCCCCCCCACAGAAAGACGGACTGCACCATTGAACTGGTCCCGGGGGTACCCCTACCCAAACCAAAAATATATGCTATGACCCAGCGAGAGCTAGCTGCATTAAGGGACTTCATAGACAAAAATCTGGCGAGGGGTTTTATCGAGCCAGCAAACTCTCCAGTGGGAGCGCCAGTCCTCTTTCGCGAGAAAAAGGACGGGTCATTGCGGCTCTGTACAGACTACCGTGGATTAAACGCAGCAAGCATTTCAAATAAATACCCCTTACCCTTAATAAAGGACATTTTGTCCCACCTGGTAAAGGGTAAGGTATTCTCCAACCTGGACATAAGGGAAGCCTACTACCGCATACGGATACGGGAGGGGGATGAGTGGAAGACTGCTTTCAATTGCCCATTGGGGGCGTTTCAATATAAAGTACTCCCATTCGGATTGGCAGGAGCACCGGGGGTATTCATGCAGTTAATTAATGAGGTCCTGCGTGACCACCTTTTTAAGGGGGTTTTGGTTTACCTGGATGATGTATTGATCTACACAGAAACAGAACGTGAGCACGAACGCTTGGTAAAGGACGTGCTCAAGAAACTTCGCAAGGCAGAGCTGTTTGTAAAGCTCTCCAAGTGCGAGTTTCACAAAAAACAAATTGACTACCTAGGGTATAGGATTTCTGCTAAAGGGATAGAAATGGACCCCAGCAAGGTCCAAGCCATCCTGGCGTGGGAACGCCCACGCACGAGGAGACAGCTGCAAAGCCTCCTGGGATTCACTAATTTCTACAGGGGGTTCACGCCCAGGCTGGCAGAGACTATTTTGCCCCTAACTAACCTGCTAAAGACTAAGGGCTTGGGGGACACGCGCAAATCGAGAAACCCGGGGGCGCTACTGAATTGGACAGCTGACTGTCAAACGGCTTTCGAGAGACTGAAAACCCTCTTCACAGCTGAGCCAGTGTTACAACACCCCGACCCCACCAAGCCTTTTGTGGTGCAGGCAGATGCCTCCGACTTTTCCATCGGAGCCATCCTGCTCCAAAAGGACTCCGACAACCACCTAAAGCCCTGCGCCTACCTTTCCCGCAAATTCTCCGAAACGGAGCGGAGATGGCACGTATGGGAAAAGGAGGCGTTTGCAGTGAAGACAGCCTTGGAAACGTGGCGACATCTGCTGGAGGGGGCCTCCTGCCCCTTCGAGGTCTGGACGGACCACAAGAACCTGGAGGCACTCAGCACACCAAAACGACTCAGCCCGAAGCAGGTGCGATGGGCTCAGTTTTTCAGCCGGTTCAATTTCACGCTGAAATTCATACCGGGCAAGAAAAACTTCTTGGCAGACGCCCTTTCCCGACGGCCACAGGACGACACGCAAGCCTCCGACATCGTAGGAACAGTATGGACCGAGAAACAGCTCGGCTGCCCAGCTGTCACGCGGAGCCAGACAAGGAATCAGCGCACGCCAGCACGAACGGCGGGGAGCGATCGGAGCCGACGCTCAATTTCACCGAACTGGCAACAAAGACTCACACAAGCACTACAGCAAGATACATGGTTGCAGAATAACCAACAACATGTATCTTTCAAAGACAACATCGCCTGGAAAGAGAAAGCCTTGTACGTGCCCGAATCACTGCGGGGGGAAATCTTACACAGAGCGCACGATGACAAATCTGCAGGGCATTTTGGGTTTGTAAAAACCCTCCACCTAACGAGGAGGCAATTTTGGTGGCCAAACCTCAGAAAGGACGTAAAAGACTACGTAGGCAACTGCCCCATATGTGCCACCACCAAACGTAAAGGAGGGAAACCCCACGGGCTGCTACAGGCGGTAGCCAGCCCCTCCCGGCCATGGGAAGAAATTTCCATGGATTTCATTGTGGACCTCCCACCCAGCCAAAGAAAAACTGTGATATGGGTGGTAAAAGACTATTTCTCGAAACAAGCACACTTCATCCCGTGCGCGACTATCCCCTCCGCACAACAGCTGGCACGTTTATTCCTAACACACATATACAGGATCCACGGCGCCCCCTACAGGTTGGTGACCGACAGAGGCACACAATTCACGTCAAAGTTTTGGCGGGAATTTTTAAAACTAATCGGAACCAAGCAAGCACTGTCCACTGCGTGGCATCCAAACACGGACGGATCCACAGAGATCCTAAACTCAACACTTGAACAGTTCCTGAGGGCATTCATAAATTATCAACAGGACAACTGGGTAGACCTACTACCTTTTGCAGAGGTGGCCTATAATAACGCGGTACACCAGAGCACTGGCCACACCCCTTTTAAGGTGGTCTATGGAAGGGACTTTGTACCGATACCAGAATTGCCGCAACCTGAAACCCTGCCCTGCTCACCAGACGATTGGGCGGCACAGCTGGCAACAACCTGGCCAATCATCCAAACGGCCCTAGCAGACGCACAAACAACGTACAAAAAATATGCGGACAACCACAGGGCGGAGGCACCGAACTACAAAGTGGGAGATAGGGTCTACCTCTCCACTAAGTTCATAAAAACCTCGCAACCCTCGAAGAAATTGGCACCGAAATTCATTGGACCTTTTAAAATCATACAGGTAATCAGCCCAGTTACTTTCAAACTGGAACTGCCTTACAATTTGAGACGGGTCCACCCAGTGTTTCATTGTGCACTACTGAAGCCAACGAGCACATCCAAATGGCATACGGAAGAACCTCCACCCCCACCCATAATGATAGACAACCAACAACATTTTGAAGTAAAAGAAATACTGGACTCAAGAAAGCAAAGAGGAACACTACAATACCTCGTGAGATGGAAACATTTCTCACACCCAGAGTGGGTCCAGGCACGACACGTCATGGCTAGACAACTAACAAGACAGTTCCATGAGGCATACCCGGAGAAACCAGCACCATAGAACATCTTTGGGGGGGCAGCATGTCATGACCTCGTTGCAAGGCACAAAGAGCCTCACAACGTGGATCATGATCATTAAGGAAAAGGAGGAAGAAGATAATCAAACCAGGGATTAACACAAGCACCCAAAGACACCCACACCCATGATCCCATAAACAACTGAAAGGAGAGACGTCAGAGGAGTGAAGATAAGGAGCACATGGTGCCCCGGAGGACACAACCGTTGCAGGGAGACAAAGAGGACACCGGGGAAAACGCCCAAGCAGCCATCAAGGGTCCCATCAAGAGGGATCGGGGCATTGAGGGGTGGGGAAGCCCGGGGCAATACAGGAGGGTATAAAAGGGGCACCCCCACACTACCTACCCCGTTCCCGTTTTTCGTTCTGTCAGCTATCATTCCAATAAACCAGAAATCCTTAATATCCATTAAGTGAGTCTGTGTCTTATTGCGAAGCGAGGCTGGCCCTGACATTGAGGGTGTCAGTTGGTTCAAGCGAAGCAAAGCAACTAGGCCAGATTGTCTATTGTTAAATGGTAATTAGATTACTGAAATCAACAAGAAAAGCCTTCAATGGAATCAAGAAACCAAACATCATAACTTCATAGCACCTTTCCCCAGTTGCACCTAACTATGGATAAACATATCTTGTTTGTACCATGAAGGCAATATCCTTCTTCTTCTGGGTCCCCAAGATGCTGCCTTCATCTTGTTTCCAGTCTATGAGGTCATCCTTAGCTAAACTTGAGTTATTTTCCTCCTTCTTCCAACACTATTCAAGGGCAGCCTCAATATGGCAAGCATGAGTGGCAATGCAAGGCCTGCCTCTTCTGTACATGCCTACAGGGTTAATGCATAGATGAAAGGGGTGGGCCTTCAATCTTAACACTGTGCCCTCCATCTTGAAGATTTGACCTACTCCTGTGGATGCCACTCCACCCATTATCTTGGAAGGAAATCAGGTGAACATAGAGGCAAGATAAGTCCTGGCAATGGGGACCACCAATTTAATGTGAGTGTGCTTTTTTGTGACTCCCATGGGATGAATGGCATTTTAACCCCAGAGAAACAAAGGCTTTTAGTTGCTGGAGATTTGTGGCTGTTGACAGGACAGCTAGAGGGTCCAATTCAAAAGATGACACAAATTAAATACTCCTGTAGTACTGTAATCACTGTTCCCAAGCAGCCAGCTATCACCCACAGTTAGGGGTCACATATCCTGTAATACCCATAATTAATGTTTCTGAGGCACAATCATTCATCACATTTAGATTTTTCTGCTCACGATCCAGATATGCATTTGTTGAGACAATGTGAACGAATCTAATAGTCCAACTCTGGTTGACAATGGATTGACTTAAACATTGTAAGGAAGTGGCTTAGCTTGTTCCAGAACTAAACTGAGTCTGCCTCCCCGTCTGGCAGTTAAGCAATGCTTACTTCCCAAAATGTGGCTGTCATATGATAGGCTTCTCCTGGCCAGAGGCATCCATGGAGGGAGGGTGTTAAAAAAAAAAGTCAGCATGGTGACTGCAACTGCATGATCAAAGTTCCACTCCCCCTTTTTTTATATGCATCGTGCCATCTTGATTTTGGCCAAATTAAGTATTTGAGATAAACAAATTTCACCTGAAAAAGCCAACAGTACAGTATGGAAAATAAAGCACCAGAAACATTAATCTTCCAATTTTGTAAAATCCTACCTTTTCCCCTTATTTATCCCCTTCTATTCAGGGGCATGAGAAGTAGAGTTGGCCAATGAGAGACTTTGTTCATATCTTAATCTCTGTTCTCATTTAGACTGATACTCTTAGGTTCTCCTCTTCAGCCAGCTTCCTACAGAAAGCACAGAGCACTGCCTCCCTCCCTCACCATGAGGCCAGAAAACTCAGAGATACAGGCTTTCTATCAAAGAAAGCTTTCCTTGTCCTTTTGTACCTTAAGCACCTGTCCAGGTACTCTTAATGAGCTTGATTCTATTGGCCTCCAGTGAATGAAGTGGGGAATTCTAATCTAGAATTATATTCTCTCTACTTGCAGCAGGGAGCCTATGTCATGCAAAAGACCTGTGAAGCTTGAATAAACCCCTCTTTTCATCCATAAAACAGGGAATATCCCATCAGAGAACTGCCTTGCCCAAAATGGTTCTTTCCTATACCACCAGTTTTCATAAATCAAGTCTATGGGTGCACCTGATGGGTGCACATCCTTGGCCTCACCAATGCATAGATGCACAAGTGCAAACACGTGCACCTGTTTCTTCAACACATTTACAGACCTTTCCAGCCTTTCTCCCAAGAGAAGTAAACATTTCTGTGATCTGCAGTAAATCAGCTCCATAACAGGCACAATATAAGAACAGCCTTGGAAGGCTGCACATAGGTTATCCCATCCTGTTCTCGTTCTTCTAATTTTTATGGGTACAACTCTGAAATGCAGCTGGGAATGGAAAGATTTGCAAAGCGTAGTCTTTCTGGACCTTCCCTTAGCTACACAAAATACTTACAAGTCAGCAATTGGAGCAATTACAACCCTTCCCAGTCTGTGACTGGCTTTGATAGCTTTGAGTAGTCATGCACAATCCCAAAAGCGGAACCTATGCAAGAAATACATTATAAGTCCTGCTATTCCTAGCTACACTATGTGGTGGAGTTGACCTTCCATTGGACCCTTTGATGCATGGAGCAATTCAGCTCCCCCACTTTGCTTGTTCCTGCCTTTCTATAAATGTTATATCTAGGGACAACTACAGATCCTATTGAACTTTCCAGTTCCCATGAATAGGTGCTTTCACATGCAGCCCCACTTGATCTTAGCCAAAAGCCTTAAATTAAAATTATACAGGAAGGCCACCTTTGAAAAGGAGAACTCTGAGTTCACACCCAAGGAAGAACATAAAAGACACACACTCATAATATGATTAAAAAGTAAAACTTTCCGGAATGACAATGGCCGCAGCGTGTGAGATTGAAGCGTTCTTCAGCTGAATGGTATTTTAAAGAAAATTGGGTTAGATATATTGCCAGTCTCCCCCTCCCAAGCCGCCCCCCCCCCCCGCCCAGCTGCGCTTTCTCTTTTGGCTTAGTTTATCTCTGGACCTAACATCTAATGAACGGTACTTAGTTTGCCACCGAGTGCTCTGCTCAGGATATTAACGCAAATCTGGCAGGGCCTTCAGAAAAACAGCCAAATCTCTACCTGAGGACACTGCCGAAGCAATAACTAACATTAATTGAAGAAATGAAACTCATTAATTTATTATTTCATGGGTAGCTAACGCATTCAAAGTTCTGTCAAGGTTAAACAATTTATCACTTGAACACAACCACAGGGGAATGGAGAAGACCAGCTGCTGGGCTGATGACTGCTTATTAAGAGCAAGTGAATGGAAATCTGGGGACTTGTAAAAAATGTAGATTTCATTGTCAAGATAAAACGATCGGCAGTGCCACTCACCACAGGAACTTCTAGGTGCTGTCTCAGGGCTTTGAAACCCAAGAGGCAGCTACAGGAAATAGAAAATAAATTGCCCCTTTATTACTTATAGATCTGGTAATAGAGAGATTTATCCAGTAGGCAGAGCTAATGCTCACGTATATAGCACAGCAGTTGGTAAGCAGAAGCTACAGTCTGCATGACTCAGAATCTGTTGCGGCTCCCTTGTGTGAAAAGCATCATGGCTGACTGGTCTCAGAGAAAGTGATGAAAGGACATGTCCATATCCTGGATGCATTTCAGAAAAAGTTCAAGAGCTGAAATTTAAATAATAGAGAGAAGAGCCCATCCAAAGGTGGTGGTGGTCAGTCGTGGTCATAAAGAAAACGTTGGACATTGTAATGGGCTGTGAGAATAACCTTGAGAGACAGGAGGGAGTGCTGCAGCCTAGATAATGGTCTGATAAGAGAAATTTGAATCCAAAGCAGGAATGAGGGTGGAGAAAGCATCTCAGACTTGACCTCTAACCCCCAGGTCTCTGGAACGTAAAGGCAGGGGAGAGGGGAAGCGTTTTCAAATTTGCAAGATTCTATTACTGTAACCTTACAATAAAGGTATATTAGTATTCTTGGTTTTGGTTTCCTGGTCTGGACTACCTTGAAGGGCTGACAGACATTTTGAATTATGACTGTCACTGAGTTCCTTTCCCCAGCAGTTGCCCCAAACCTGTGGAGTGATCCCCAGATCCTCAGGTCTACTCTTAATTATCTTACAAGCATGATTCTCACAACACTTTAATGAGAGGAAACGAGCTTAGGAGGCATAAAAGATCCCACCTTGATAAGTAACATTTCAGACTTGGAGCTGGGCCTGGTTATGTCCCATTAATGCCCACTATAGTTTCTATATGTTGGGTGCAACAAATAGTGTAATAATTCATGAGCAGTTATTTCTTTCCATTCTCAAGATATCTCTTAATCATAACATCATAGAAAGGTCTTTGGAGGAAATTCCTTATTGTAACGTAAATGGTCCTAGATTTAGTGGGAAGTAGCTAAAGGTATTTTGGACCTATAACTATTGCTTAGCTCAACCTCACAGTATTATTGCAGGGGGGAAATGGAACAGTGAATACTATGTAGGTCACCCTGAGGCCCTGTGAAAAAAACAGGATATAAATTCAATTAAAAATAATACAGAAAAATGTTTGCTTTAGCACCTGCCAGATATGTTGGAAGATATATTTTATTTATTTATTTATTTATTTGTCGATCATATTTATATGGCCACCCATCTCACATGAAACAATTCTGGGCCGTGTACAACAACTATATAAAACAGCAAATAGATTAAAAAAACAATCATTATAAAAAGATAAAAAGTAATTATTAAAATAAAAATATTATCAAAATTTTTAAAATATTCAAACCCCAGAGCAAGAATATCAATCACAGTAGAGCCATCTAAGAATGTCTCCGGTTCCCAACACATTTTTATTCTCACACTTTGAGAATGCCAGGTTGGGGAAGGCTAGAATCAAAAGTAAAGTTAATTGCTGGAATTGATTTGTACCAATGGTGAAACTGTGTAATGGTATGTGGGAAAGACCTTGAGAGACAGGGCGAAGAGATGCTGCCTAGGGACTGGTCAGATAAGAGACAGCATAGCCTGCAGTTGGATAGTGGGTGGGGCAAGAGGCTCAGAAGGGACCCTCCCTAGTTTCTAGAGGAGACAGGGGACTTTATTTTCTAAAGGAGACAGGGGACATTGTACATTCAGACTTGCAAAATTCTGTCAATGTAGCTTTACAATAAAGTAGAATTAGCTTATCTGGTCGTGTTTCCTGTCTGGTCTACCTGGTAAGGCTGACAAACTGTAATTGTCTTAAAATTACCTTGGAGATTATTTCTATGCAATAAACTTATATCAGATTTATACGTGCTTAATTCTAACATCCTTAGCTCCTTCTGACCCTTGAGAATGGTGACTCTTCATGGTCTAGATCATTACCCAAGTACATAAGACAACTTTCATATCCGAAACTAGCCTGGCTGAGAACTTGCAGGCCCAGAGGAGAGGGCATGGAATGAAAGAGAAGCAATTAAATACTGGTTTGCATTCACAGGAATGCTTTGGCTGATTGACTGATTTAAATTTTTATTGTAAACCACTCAGAATCACTCTTTGAGTGAGATGGGCAGTGATGAAATTTGAAACATACATACACACATACATACATAATATGGCTGCTCATGTCACAATAGTGACTCTGGGCACGGTTTCTAATGGAAAAATAAAATGGAGATAGATGGAAAGTTTCAAATAGAAATCAGAAACATTTCCTAATGTACTGGTTGCAATCAACAGCTGGGTTAATAATGAGAAGGAAGAATATAATTCATAAGTAGGTAGCTTTTAATACTGTTCTAGTGATTTTTACTCTTTTATATTTTTTCATATCTTTTTCATATGTTCATTCTCCTGTTTTGCTTTTGCTTTATTTTTTTAAAAAAGAATTCATCGCAATTTATAATTTTATAATTTTATTGGATGATCTATACTGTATTATTTGTTCTTCTGATATTTGAATTTTGTGTGGAGTTTAATACTTATTTTGGGGATCAAAGATATTCAGGCATCTTTAATCACAATTACAGAAAAACCATACTGTAAACTCCTTGTTTTTTACACACACACACACACACAGACACACAAATTCTGTTTTTTCTTCCTTGGTTGTATGTGTGTGGTGTGTATATGTACAGTTTATGTGTATATATACTGTACATATACATATACATATGTGTGTGTATGTTCCTTTTAAAATATTCAGTTAAAAAAATAATACATTTGTGACCCTGGATTACAACAATCCATACATTAGTACAAGGATTAAAACAACAGCTACAAGCAGTAACCCATGATGCCGAAGGTAAACAGTATATCCCATCATAAAAACCACATCATCAGCAGAGCTTGCCTAACCTCCTGGCCTGAATGCCTGGGAAAACCGCCAGGTCTTTAGGAGCCCTACAAGAAGCAAATAGGATCGGGGCCATCCAGATCTCTACAGGGATGCTGTTCTACAAGCACTGCCACAGAGAAGGCACAATGCCTGGGTCCAAAAAGATGACATTGTTTGATAGAGGGGACCAGGAGCATGGCCTCTCTCCTATGTCTGAGGGGTGAATAGGAGTACTGGGAGACAGGTGGTCTGGCAAATGTAATTGATTATGTAATCAAATCTCTTTACTTACTCATCAGTTTGCTGAAAATGGGTAGTGAGTCTGCCAGCCAATGACTGACGTCCAGGCTGGCAATATCCAATAGTGTAATTGAACATGGAATTGAATGTGATTGAATGGTGATTTCTGCTATTTAAAGCCCAACTGCCACACTTCTACCCCCACTTTTTCTTGCACACTTGTAGACCATTAGCTGGCCTATTTTTGGATACATGTTGAATAGTTTTTCAAAAGAACACTGACATAGCCCAACTGAAAGACCACAGGCATGGAGGAGAAGTTGGGAGGACCATCAGAGATGCTCACTTCTGCTTCAGCTCATGTCCCTCCTCTGTGTGTGTCACCTATCAGCCACACTAAACATTTTTGAGGAGGTCACAGGGTGAAATGGGCAGGATCACTTGATAACAAGCAGCAAGGGAATGGCAACTATGGCAAAGTGTGGCTATGACTGGAAGCACCCAGAAGTAATCTGTGCAGCAGGCAGAATGCAAGAGAAGGCAAAACTTGATCAGTTCCTACACTATTGGCTTTCTGCAAGTTGTTAAAAAAGAGCTGTTTCAGAACAAAATATATATGAAGTGTGAAGTGTTGCCACATTGGTTTATTGGGGTTTAATTTTAGGACTCACTTTATTTTTGTTGATGTGGTCATTTTATTGTATCATTTCATATTTATTTTATTATTCTACTATGGGTGTTTTAATGTATTTTATGGGTGTTTTGTAGTGGGTAGAAATCCAATCAGTCAATCAGTCAGTCAAAAAACATTAACAAGTATGGCCGTACAGAACCTCTTGGCAGCAAAACCAATGGGAAGCTTGCAATGCAATCATTGGTGACTCAGTAATGAAACAGAGATGGCAGAAACCTTCTGTGAAGTCTGTTCTCTCAATAGAAGATGATAATCCTCTATTTCAAATACAGGTCTAGTGCTCTTTCAAAAGAGCAACTCAACCCATGTATACAAGAAGCTTGCTTAAGATCTGACGAGAGTCTAAGGGAACTTTTGGTCAGCATTACCCAGGCAAATGCCTCTGTGGAACTTCGGGTCTGGTGTCATCTGCAGCCCAAGCCAAAATGGCCATCAAGGGCAGTGACCAGAGGGGAGGGGGCAGTAGAAGCTGGGCATATCCCAACCCTGACCTTCAACCTATTGCTGACAAAGCGACAGGGTCTGTGACAAAAATTGTGCTGGGAGAAGAGGATAATCAATGTTTTAAAGCTGGAACAGCCGAAGATAATTTTAAGGTGCCTTCACTGTGGGCTGGGGATGTGATGAAGGGAACATCATGGGGACATGTCACTTGAAAATAGATACTGGGGCATATTTGCCCTGCGCAATGCCCTCCCAGACAAATAGGCAATGATGCGAAATTGCCTTGGTGGCATCAGTGTCCCTGAATTCCATTAGCAAAAAAAAAAAAAAAGCAAGTGTGTTCCTTAAAAGTTTTTGCTTCTGGTTGTTGTTTCTTATTTTTTATTGCTATTGTTTTTTTGCTGCTGAAAAATCAAAACAAACTAACAAGTTTAAGCTATATAAAGTCTAAGTTAGAAGTAATTTCAGAATTCTGTAAAGAGGAACTCTTTAATATTTCATGAAGTGCAACTGAAATCTCAGCATGATTGGGCCCTGTAGCATTTAAAATGTAAATGTATTTTCTGCCTACAAAATAGAGGAAAAGAGAGAGTGAGGGAGTCTGAATGAGAATTACAGTGGTTCTCTGCAGAACCTAAAATCTGAAGCAGCTCAGATGTTAATACTGATTTTCCATTTAAGAAACTGTTTTACCCACATAAGAATGATATAAGAGACTCCGCATGTACGAAGGAACACATCCTGGAAGAAGTATTTTGTTATGTGTAAACAAACTGTGTTTTGTTTTGGTCATTAAGGATGCTTCATAGCTTATTTTGGTTTAAACATTTTCTGATTGAACTCCGGACTGAAGAACTGCATGAATAATTTCATATAGTATACCGCGGGTGCTTGAAAGATTATCATAAATTTTCTTGTTTAGCTCCTCAAGCAAAATCCTGTGATGTACCCTTTGGTTGTTTAAATGGGGAAACAAAAAGTTATGGCTTGTTTATTCTATAAACAAGGAAGAGGAGTCAGGGATATTTTAAAACGTTTGTTACATCCTTGGTGTAAAAACACAGGAGCCCAACAAGATATGGAAGAGTGTTTTGCAAGATTTCTATTTCTTGTTGAAACGAGTCTATTAATGCATAGCACAAAGTATGTAGAGAAAAATCCAAGCCATTTCTTTTTGGAAGTTGAAGGTCAGATGTTCTCCAGAATATTCTGGATTGGGTCTTATCTCTGGTGGAGACATGAAGAGCACTATTCCCACGTCTCAAGAGATGTCCATGGGCATCCAGAGAGAATGGTATGTCACTCTTCCAGTGACCTCCACTAACTCATCCTAATTTTCTTCAGCCAACTTTTGGCAGAAGTTAGGACTGCTTTTGTTCTGGCAGTCTGTTTCACTGAACACATTGCTATTTACTTCTGAATAAGTTTGTTCAGAATTGTGCTTCAAATGTACTGCTTTAACCTCCACCTGTACAGAATAGGCTTGCAAAATTTAAATTTGCACAGAGGTATGGATGACCCAGATGATTAATAAGGGAATTGGAAAGCAGTTTTGCTATCTCTGCTGTTATTTGTCACATCTGCAGTGTTATAATAAGGTTATGCCCTTCAGGCTGCTTTGTATACATTTTGCACTGTTGTCTTATTGCTTTGGCACTAAAGTTGTCTTGCAGAGGAGTGACTCAGAAGTGTCTAAAATTCTGATGAACTGGAAGAACAATGCAAAGTTGCATTGAACTAGCTCAGTGCAAACTTTTACAAGAAAGGCTTTCCTTATTCTGTTTGGACTAAAAGAGATAGTTTTTACATACATACATACATACATACGTACGTACGTACGTACGTACATGCATGCATTACCCAAGAAATGGAGTGCTTGTGTATTTAGGGTAATGTAGGCAAATATATGTTTTACATAATTAACCAAATACAGTTTGCTCATTTGCCTAAAGCAGAGTGGTAAGAGCCTATTACTGCTGCTGTTTTTCAGATGCCCAACATTTAGTTTCACAGCACACCAATTTCCTTCTTATTTCTCCCCTGAGGGTCTCCATCCTTACAGGGATAATTTGCCCTGCTTACAGAGTTCACACAACCACATTAGTCATATGTAACCATTACAGAAACTGGAGTGCTTATCACACAAGGATGCCAGTTAACATCACTCAAATTGTGCTTCTCTTCTGCAGATGCTTGTGCACTCAACAGTGAACTGATGACATGAGAAAAGGCTTCATACATACACATTGTGGGGAATTGGCTTCTGTCACATCAGCAAGGACTGTGATAACCCAGGCTACTATATTAATTTTATTTAATTTTTATATTGATATATACAGGACCCATACTTTTCTCTTCTGGGTATTTGTGATGAATGAGCAAATGGCTGCAAAATAAAGACATAAAGTCCTGCCACACCACCATTTGCTCCATCTGCAAGTAATTTCCAAGGCATTTTAATCCAATCTGCAATCACTCCATTTTATCCTTAACATCTGCAGACAGAAAGACATTCAGCATGGTGTTGTTTATATACTTGCAAGTATGGAGCTCACAGTGGTTATTTTTTCAGCCATTCAGTGCTCAGTCCGAGTTAGCCAATAGCTGGGCACAAAACAAGCAAGTCAACCAACACTCACTTTTTGTCTTCAAACTTACTGACCAAGCTTACCACTCACCCTCAGATTCTGGCACTCAAGGACTAACAAGGAAGACCAAAAGAAGCCCCCACTCAAAACACACACAGAAAGCCCATGTGTTTTTCCATATGTATCTCTGTGCATTCCCTCTTGACAGCCTGCTATGTGGCTATTTCAAAAGGAAGGCTGAGTTCTGAATTTATTACAAAATGCAGAGGAGCCTCAAAACATTTGCTTTCATCATGGTGCTACCTCAGCACAAGGTTTAACCCAAATCTGAGTTATGGTGGCAAATCTGCAAGGTACGGAAAGTCCTCCCTGATGTGGGCCAAGGGAGTGGCATGATCTGGGTGGTATGGGATGTGGCAGGCAACTTCCAGATTTTTTTAAAAAATGCCTGCAGGCACAGGGAAAGCCCCCTGCAATGTGTATTTGATGTGCAAAACCCTACATAGCTAGCAAAACAAGGAAGCAAGAACCACACAGCTTTCAGGGATCTTTAATGCTAGTCTAGCATAAAAAGATAATCCTGAAAACTCCCAGTAAATTCCCACCCAGAGATATATTAATTAAAACAGAATCTCTTTGAAATACTTTCTTTCTACGGTTCTCACATCCGGACTGTATTGCCTCTTCTCACATACACCAAACTCCCCATCCCCAGCTTTCCCCCCACAATCTCTCACATCATCCAACCCTGAAGCTGGGAGAGAAAGAATGAAAACCCAGTTTTCTAAGGACTGCCAAGAACTACAGTATATTCTTTAGTGGTGTTAGATGTTGGGCAAGTTGTTACCACTGTTTTGGTTACCACTGTGAGCTCCATACTAAAGTGTTGTATATGGGCAGGAATATCCATAGATGCAGAGGCATGATGACCCTTACAGGTGAAAATAGTACTTAACTGGAACACTGTTTTCAATAATGACTGAATGGGGTTATTGTGATAATTGAATTGGGCATTGGGTTTGCACAGATTATTTTTTTCTGGATATCTGGATACATTGCTATAGTTTTCACATGACTGGGGAATACACTGCTGTTGGATTCTGGATCCTTTGGACATCTGTAGGAGTCTTCAGAGAGGGAGACTAATAAGATTACTACAGAGTTAGCCAAAAGTTTTGCAAATATTCAGAATACCTAAGAGCATTATTAGACACTCCCCCTCCCCTAAGAGAAAGAACAGAAGCTTAAAATACCAAGTAATATATAATGGAGAAAATCATTTTCGCATCATGGCAATATTTCCTCTGAGAAACCTGCCATTTCTGCATTAGAAACTGACTCAGAAGAGAAGGTCCCTCATCTCCATTCATTAAACATTTAATATTGGAATGCAAAAAGAATGACATGGTTTTAAATCAAAGGGAAAAAATATCACAGAAATGACCACTACTGTTGTGCATGCTTGGAAAATGTTTTGGAAGATGTGCTTCGTATCTTATTCAAGCACAAAACTTTACTGCATTCGTTGAAGCAGCCAGGCTTTTTTCAGGGTTCCATTCCTAGAAGGAAAAAAAAGATGCAGCTGTTTTAAGGACCCCACTCATTAAAATGGCCGCAACTCTTAAACCAGCAGCATCTCTCTTCTTTTGAGACCAGTGGAAAATCAGGCTTTTTAGACAGCAGAGAGGTGTCTATCACCCAAGTAGATGTTACTCTCCAGTAAGGATCTTATTAAACGGGGACAGAGAAATGGACAATGATCTAAGTTAAACCACAAGGATAGAAAGAGACTCAGAGAATTTTACCAGCAAACGGTTTAAGCTCATTTACTTATCCTAATACCACTGGGAGTTTTCTAGAGCCAATTTAATGTTCTTCTCTCAGCAATCAGATACAACCATATTCTATCTTCCCTTGTGATCACAGAAGGCTGAATCTGTTGAATATTTGTGTGTGTCTGTGTGAGTGTCTGTGTGTGCAGCAAGTTCTATTCTGATTCTTGGTCTAGGTTCATTCAGCCCATAATAATAATAATAATAATAATAATAATAATAATAATAATAATAATAATAGATTGCCAGGCCACCTGGATGAATGTTACATTAATTATTTTCTGGCTGATAGGGTCTCCAATGTGATAGATGATAGATAGATAGATAGATATAGATATATAGATATATGATAGATATTATTACACCATTTTGCATTTCAGCAACAGTCCCCAGACAACTGTATCCTCAGTGGGAATCAGGTCGAGGTAAATTACATTGATTTAAGTTTTAGTTACAATTTTATTATGTTCACTTTTATGGTTTGTGTTTTTCCCTGTACTCTGGGCCAAGTCTGTAATAGACTACTTATACTACCAGCAGAGAAGTGAAGCACTCATTCTTGTGTTGAGTCCAAAGCGTTTCTTCCAAATCATTTCCAAAGCATGCGTGGTTCCAACAGCCAAGTGATTTGGCTTCAGTCCTCAAAGGGATGTGACATCTCTCTTCATCGGGTGCTACCAATAACGCTCCTCCGTGCTAACACTGTTGACATTTGAAGCAAAAAGCTGCAAATGATCTTGGAAACTCTTTCCAACGATTGGTAGTTTTTACCATTTCTGAACCGAATTACTGCATTTTTTAAAAATTACCAGATGGCACCAGCTTTTCTGCCAAGGAACTCTTGCATGCCAGAAATAATTGAGTCATGTACTGTACTACACATGCTCTGTACACCCAGATTGTTTATCTGAAATGGGACAATGCTATCAAGCATGTCCAGCTGTCCTCCACAACTTCGGTTGCAATGGTGGGTAGGATCCAGCTGAATCGGACACCCATGTAGTCTGTCCTCTTCTTTCCCACAGAAGTCCAACAAGCTGTTTCTGTGCAACCTATAAAACTCTTGGAAGCACCAACTAGGCTTCATTGGTCGAACACTGCCCCTAACTTTGGCAATACTCTTTAGCCGCTATAACCAATTGATTTAGTTATCATCCATTGACAGCACTACATTTCATATTTTACTGTAAGATGACGCACTTTTTTCCTCCATCCTGAATTTGCTCCAGTTGCTTTGAAGGTTCATGAATTTTGATATTATGCAAGAGGGAATAAAAGTCCTCTCTCCTTATTTCCTCTATCCCATGCATAATTTTACAAAGCTTGTGTTTATTTGGTTGACTGCATTGTACTCCAAATGGCCGCCAATAAACACTCTTTTGTAAAAGCTGATCTGCTATTATCTCTCCTCCCTGAAGTCCCTACTCAGTTTCTAAGGAAGCCCAACATTCCTCAAGTCCCACTTTGAAAGCTGCTGTGCTAAAGAACAATTTCCCAGTCCTGCCGTTACTATATATTAGTGAAACTTCCCCTGACTAGTAGCAAGAGGTTACTTGGAATGAGCTCCTGGTGTCAACTCAGAGCTTCTAGTGATGGTGAGGTAGCATTTTCTAAGAACTTTGCTATCGTCTCCACATTCCAAGCATATGTAAAATATTCCCTTGGAAGCTTCTGGATTGCTTTTGAAGCACTAAATAACTGAAATAGTTCACTCTCAGTTCCTTGGCAGTCTCCATAGTATGGGACTCATTGCCATTAAAGACATTGTTTCAGTAAAAGCATATAATTCTCCTGAGTCAGACACACTGCATTATAAGCCCCTTGCATATGCAAGCTCTGCACTGATTGGAGCTACCTGTTGCAGCCCAGTGTTTCCAGCTGCTGTGGGGCTTTCATAGTCTTTGCAAGCTGAGCCAATAAAAGTTTGCAAGTTTATCAGCTCAGACAGTGCTGCAGAGGAAGCACTAAATACAGCTCTTCAGCAAAGATGTTTGGCCCTTGGCAGGAAGCATCCATAGATAATGCTCCTCCCAACACTTGAGATGTTCCTCATCCCTGCATAAGCCAAGGATCCAACATGTCTTGATGCCATCCTCCCATCCTTTCTCATCAGTCCATGAGGGTTCTGCACACAGTGGACTTTTGTTCCTCAGCAGAAAAGAAAGCCATTTAATTGATGAAAGGATGGGGAATCTAACCCTATGTCCACTAGGGTAGGCAGTATTGGGCCAATCACTCTGGCATTGTTTTTGAAAGGAGCATCCTTTACTCTGTGTAGAAGCTTGACTGCAATGATCTCCTTGATATAATTACAGATTTTTATACTTCAAAAACTTCAGGTTGGTGAGACTGCTGCTATATTTCTCTTAAAGCACAGTGTGGAAGAGAATTTTAGTTCAGAAATAAACATGCAGGGTTCTGTTTCGCTAAGGCACCACTGGAATTTCCACAGAAAGTGAAAGCTACAATAAAATGAATGAAATCAATCAGGGAGCTTTGATACAGCACTACTCAAAATATTTTTGGTTCAAGCAAAGTCAGTTGAAGTTCCAGCTGGAGAAATGCTAAATATTGAGAGCAGAATGCTGCTATTGTAGTAAGATAAGAACAAGCAATTTGAGATAAGAAAGAAAAAAGGAGTAATTTTTTTAAAAAAGAGGATTTCCAGCATGTATCATTGGATACTGTTTTTATTTTTTGTCTGGGACAATAGACACTGTATTTATTTTCTGTTTGGAATAACATCATTAGCTGCTAGATCAGTGTTTTCAAGCTTCTGATAGCTGAGTTGTGTTTTTTAAAAAATTATAGTTGGAAGTAAACATCAATGGAATTTATTTTTAGAGGGTGAAGTAAAGAACCATCTTCTAGGGTTTCTGCTTCCTAATAAAAAAAAGGAACCACTGAGAAGTCTTCTGAAAACAGGACAATGTTGGGTATGCTTCTGCTTCAGAAGTAATTGGAAGAGAGTCCAGCAGAATGGTCCAGCTGAGAACTGTCTGGGTGGGGGCAAACCCAACTTCCTGCCAACTCACTCAGAGATATGGCAGGAGACTTTCAATGTGGATGAGTGTTTTGAAAGCACAGAAGGCTCAGTACAGTACATCAGCCATTTTCTTGCCATGTACAAAGTGTACAATGACATTCTGTTTAAGAATTTTTTGGAGGGGAGGTTATTTCTCAGTGTATATACTGAACATGGGGAGAAGACAATTCACTGTCTGATCAACTCAGAAGACCAATCTTAAATACTAAGATCAGTTTCAGGACAAGTAAGAGTAAACCAGAGGCCTTCTTATTCTACTACTCTCTTATGTCTGTGTTTGTGCTTCTGTTTGCTTGTCCTGAGAACTCTTGAGCCAAAAGGCTGCCTTATCCTTATACCATTTAAAGGGTTGGGTCATCCTTGTAGAAAATGCTGAGCTTTGATAGCTTGTCATCTTCTACAAATGAGGAGATGGGAGGGAAACTTAACAGGCTTGTGCCATCAATCAGCTGAGAGCTTGTTTGGGGGAAAATGGAATAAGGGGAAGCTGCTGTAAGACATGTAGATTATCAGGGAGAAGAAGAAGATTGGAGGCAGATCAACAGAGCTTTCATCAGAGTCCTGGATCATGAGGCTATCATGAGCTATAGTGTCAGTGGAGACTCTTAAAAAGGCTCTTTTCTTGTTATTATATTAATGCTATTTAAAGTCTTTCCCCATATCCTCCAAAAGGTTGGGTAACTGCTTGCTGTGCCATGCTCAAAATCTTTGTGAGAACATTCATGTTGCCTCACTTCTTCCCCAACATCTGGCTGGTTCACATGTGCACATACACCACTCACTTTTCCACATTCGATAAATTCAATAAACCTACATGTGCAAATAGTTTTCTCTGAGGTTTTGGATATTTTATGTACACCCTACTGAAAAGAGCCACTTTTGCTTACTCAGATTTGCTTATCTTGAGAAAGAGATAAGTGGAATCTTCTTGGAGGTTTTATAATATTTGAGTTCATTTCTGAATATTTACTGGTTGAATATAAATAGAAGCTTCAATACCCTAGCAGATAAAGTCCAGTGTTCCAAGGTCAGATCTCCAAGGTCATGATAGTATGCATTTCTAAATGATGTTAGATTAGAGTTCCCTGTCTCATCATCTCTATATTCATCTCATTTGAACAGCAACATCCTGTTGTACTCAGGCATCAGGAGAACCTCACCTTTTTCTGAGAGGGAGAAATGGTTCTACCATATTTCCCAAATCATTGTAGATCAAGAAGCAAAAGGAATTATTATGTCCAATGGGAGCAACTATTTCCCATATTTGACATAATAAGAGACTATGCTTGGTGTATTCCCCTATTATTCAAACCTTCCATCTTAGACTCCTATAGGAATTCCTATTGGCTCTATTCCTCTTCATCTATTATTTACTTGGAAAAAAAAATCATGTACTCGAATGTAAATATGCCTCTGAGTTAAGCTTGTTACCTTGTGACTATATGGATACTTCTACAATTACAGTTTTATTGGCTTGCCACTGCCTTTTTCCAACATGTTTTTGCAACATCCCCACCAAGTCACAGATCTAAGTTTCCTTGGTCATCTTTCATCCAAGTATTAACCAGGATCTACCCTGGTTTGTTTCCAAGCTCAGACAAGGTCAGCCAGGCACTGCTGCATGTCACAGCATAATTTACTGAGTAATGAGGACATATTTTTATCCATGCATTTTCTGTCCCCTCCCTATAAGTGTGTAGGGAGTGTCTCTGATAGTTGATTCACACATGCACGTTTACATTTTATCTTGAAAGATCAAATAATGAACAGGCATGTATAATGCAACCAATGATTTGTCAATAGAGTTTATTTACATATTCTATTGCAATTATTGTGCATTGAGTCTTTGAGGAATAAGAAATCAAGAAATGTGTTTTTATAAATAATTCTAAAAAACCTCCCGTATATTCCCAAGGATAACAGACCATGTTTAATGTGTTTGCACCATTTTATTTTTAGTTGTTAAAAATAGACTCTGGGATGGACAATTTATGCTTAATTTGGCTTTATTTCAAAAAGTCTTAAAGATTAAGTGCTCAGATTGAATCTAGGTAGCATCTATCTCAGGAACCCCATAAAATGCTTCATTTTTTTTTTAATGCTGTGCCTTGATTATGAATAGAACAAGCAAAATAGTTGGCTGATGAAAACTGATTCAGTATTGATTCATTTGGGTTCCAAAGTTCTGAAATTGCACCTGGTATCTTCTTGGCATAAGAAAGTCAATTAGTCACACCAATGTGTTCTTGCATTCCCATATGATAGCTCTGCTAAAACACAAGAGTCCATGCTTAATAGAGACAGTGGGTGTCAGAAGCTGAAAAAAACCTAGGATAATGGAATACCAGCTGCTGCCTGCTGGAATAATAGCTGAAACACAATGACCCAATTGATGGAAGGAACAAAAGATCTGGGCAGTGCCAAGTTTAAAAGAAAGGAACTCAAGGATCCTTGATCTTGGCAGTAGCTAGCACAGCAGTAACTTCACTTTCTTCAAGGAAAGAAAATAACGTGAGCACAATACATTTTGCTTAGCTTTCATTGGTTTGCCCTTTGGAATTCACAAGGATGTTGCATTTAAGGGACATTACATTTAAAAGAGAGCCAATTTGGGGTAGTGGTTAAGGCACCAGGCTAGAAACCGTGAGACCGTGAGTTCTAGTCCCACCTGAGGCACGAAGCCAGCTAGGTGACCTCAGTCCAGTCCTTCTCTCTCAGCCCTAGGAAGCAGGCAATAGCAAACCACTTCTGAAACCTTGCCAAGAAAACTGCAGGGACTAGTCCAGGCAGTCACCAGGAGTCAACACTGACTCAAAAGCATGCTCTCACACACAGTTTAAAAATTACCAACAAGTCCCAAGCCAATACCATGTACAGTCTATTAGGGAGAAAAATCCACAAAACCAACCTTGACCAGATGCTAAGAGTAATGAGTTTTGTTAGTATCTTAGAATAGCCAACTGTATGGCTTCTTTGAGATCCACAACACAGTTGACATCAGAGCCTTACTGGATGGAAGAGTCAGTGAGTTCTGCAGGGTTAAAGTGCTCCTCCTTGATTATCTGCTGCTGGATCAAGCCAAGATGCAGTGATATGTGGAAGTAGGTTCAGATGCCTTTCTCCTCTTGCCTCATGAGCACATGCATAACATAAGCATAAGCTATGCAGTGACTGTCTTAATAACATTGCTTATAATAGCATGTGAAAAACCAGCCAACATTCCTAGACGTCGGGTAGTGTGTCAAAAAATGTTAGCCAAACATGCATTGACCACTACGAAGATCGGTGGGGCTATCTATGTGTTCAGAAGTTGTTGGTGCAAAATGTTGCAGCTAGGCTGCTAACAGGTGCAAAGTACTGGTATCATATGATACCAGAACTGGTTGTTGTTCTTTAAGTCCTGAATGGTTTACGTCCTGGCTGTCTAAGGGATTGCCTCTTCCCAAGATGAACCTTTCCCCTTGTTAAGTGGGAGAGACGTCTGGAAGGTGCACTTATTGTTGATGCTTCCATGCACCGCCTTGGGAATTGCACTTGGGCCCTATTCTCTCTTTGCTTAGGAAATCTCTCAAGATGCCTCTCTTCTGTCATGCTTTGAATTATTGGATGAGTTTAATATTTCTTCTATGGTTAATTTTAATTGATAATTTTTAGCAGGTTATATTCTGTTTTGCTTCAAGTTTTGTTTGTCACCTTGAATGCTTGCCAGAATAGAAAGGTGGGCTGCAAATCAATCAACCAAGTAAATAGCAAGAATGGAAGCACATTCAGTGTTATTCTTCTGCTTAATACTGTATTATTAGCTCCCTTCTTGTGAATTCCACAGCTCTTCCAAGATTGGATCCCCAGACTTTGACAGCAAATTGCTAATTTTCAATAGCCTGTTTTTCTGCCCCTTCTACCAAAAAATTCAGAAGGAATCTGGTAGCCATTAAAATCTGACTAACACGTTTTATTAAATAGTATAAGCTTTTGGGAGCTGCTGCTCACTTCATCAGATGCATAGAGCAGCTAGACCAAAGGTTTAGGCTTCACACACTTCTTGTCTGACTAGTCATATCTCAGCTCAGGAAATGTTACGGGATTTTTCAGAGCACGGGATGCTTCAGATGAATTGTCCCTTGGACTTAATGAGACAAAACTGAAATCTTTAGGAAACCGATTGCAAACACCTTCCAAGATGAGGCCTAGAGTTTAAATGGAACCTAACAAGGGCACCATGAAAAGGAGAATCAAGATTGTGCAACCGAGGCCCCTACCTCAACATGCAATACATTAAAAAGAGATGGGGCTTCAAATGCATGGTTATGGCCACTATCTTGACTGCTTCTTGAGCCCCCCTGTGGCAGCCCTGGGATCCAGGAAATCTGGGCCAAGATATGTCGAGTGACTACACTTGCTTTCCTCGATGGATTCCTTTAGGAAGTGTTGGCAATTGCTGTTCCATCATGCTTGAAAGATGTCACATTGGGAAAGCCAATACTTTATATTAGATTCTCTGCCAGTCCTTCTCTCTCAGCCCTAGAAGAAGACCAAGGGTAAACCACTTCCAAAATCTTGCCAAGAAAACCTCAGGGACTAGTCCAGGAGGTTGCCAGGAGTCAACACTGACTCAAAGGCACAAGTGTATATGTATATGTATCGATTATGTGCCTTCAGGTCATTGCCAGTTCTTAATGACTACATAGATAAATTTTCTCCATGACACTCTGAGGCCACACTGAAGCCATCCACCTTGCTGTTGGTCATCTTCTTCCTTTTCCTTCTACCTTTCCCAGCATCAGAGCTTCTCAAGAGTGCTGGGTCTTCACATAATGTCATTCAAGGCACAAATGACCAGGCTCAAAGTAGGATAATTTGAGCCTGGTCATTTGTGCCTTGAATGACAACTCTGGATTGAATTGTTCAATGATCCATCAGTTTGTTTTCTTGACTGTCCACATATTCTCAGGAGTCTTCTCTCAGCACCAAAGTTCAAAGGTGTCAATACTCTTCCTATCTTGCTTCTTCAAAGTCCAATGTACATGTACGTACATATATGTATATGTTTGATATGGCTGCCCATCTCAACAAGGGTCTCTGGGTGGCGAACAATCGTAAATTGATGCTGGTTCCTTGTTTCAAGGATGAGTTCTTAGGTAGTCATACTGAATTATAATACTAGATAAGGGGTGGGAGACATTGTGGGACTCTTTTAAAAGTCGAAAATTGTAATTCTTTATATAAAAATGCCATTTCTGTAGAATTGTTAGAATGAATATGTTGTACATGGAGGGGGGAGCAAATACAAATGCCCCATACTGCATATTATAGCTGTTCTCTATGTGTTTATGTATGTGTGATATGCACACATATACCCCCTCCCCCATATTGGACTATATGGGCAGTGTAGTACATAGGTGAAGATAATTCACAGCAAGCCTCCTGCAATTGGAGAAGTTCAAATACGCCAACTTACTGGAGAGGTTTGAAAGGTAAACAGAAGTTCCATTTGGATCAGTTCTGCAAACATTTATGTTTACAATTTTGATGCACAGTTTGCAGCACAAGCTTTCTTTGCAAATGCAATCCTTCACCGTTTATCCCAGAAGCAGTTCTGTCACTCTGTGCGTCTTGAAGGAATTGCATTTCTCAACTCCTGCTGACAGCTAGCTCATTCCTCAAAGATGAAGCTTCCAAAGGAAAGATAATGGTGATCCACTCATTACCTTTCCGGTCACAAAGCAGTAAATCCAAATACTAATTCTTTTCTCCCTTCCTGCTACAACTCTTTGAGAAAAGATAAGTGATTTAGAGAAAGAAACTTCTCTATTTGTTCATGCGTAGGCTGGGAGAGGGGGAGAGAGGTCAAACCAATTTGGAAATGTTGAACATTTTGAGTTTTAATTTATACGTGTCTTACAAGGCAAAAACAGCTGTGCAGCTCAAGTGCCACACATACCTCTTGGAAACAGGTGGGAAGAAGATAGATGGTTTCTTCACTGGTTCCCTTGTTGTCAATAATTTTAACAGCATTCCGGTCTTTTGAACTGCTTTTTTTTTTGAGGGAAAATGCAGCAACAAAAATGGAGAAGTACCCCAACAGAGGGACAAAAAAAAAAAGTAAACACATCCTTTTCATCTCACTTCTGGATTATTATGTCAGCAATTCTGTCTTTTTGACAAGTTTTAATTGCTCATTCATAGTCCCTCGGAAACAGAGTTAGCAATTTTGAGGATACAAAAAAGGCCCTGTATTTCTTTGAACTTTCATAAATGTGTAAATTCATTCATCCATACCCAGTTTTATGAATGCAAAATAATGACATTTTTCTGTTACTGAAATTGCTAATATTATGCAAAATCCCAAACTATTGCCCATATCTTTCACACAAAATATAGATTTATGGTAAGTAGATGTCAACAAGAACAATCATAACCCTACCTAACTTTCTTGGAGGATGACAGGGAGAGAGACTGACCAAACACTGTGCACGAACTGATTGTTTCGGATATAGGATCTGGAAGTCTTTGGGACCATCTTCTCACAAATGGTTCTGCTCATCTGAGAAGATCTTGCAGAAAGGAGTCATTTTCATCTCTCTTCACTTAGATGGTGCCTTCTTCAGGAGCCTCAAAGATGGGCCATTTCATTTGCTGCCTCCCCCTTTTGAATAGCATTCCCTGAGATCCAGGGATTTGAGGATTCAGGAAGACCATCAAAACTTGGATTTTTTCAAAAGTCCTTATGGTGGCTGCATTGTGAGCTGTTCCCTTCTACAATCTGGAGATTAATGAATGTAGAATTCCATTCATCTTTGACTCTGTGATTTATATGCTAATATTATTTGTGTTTTAGACTCTATTCTTTAATCTTGTTTGCATAAATAGGGTATATAAGCTGCTCAGAGCTGGTTTCAATTGGAGTACTGTATACACTCTGTAAATAAGTAAATAAAAGTGTTTGCTGGTCTTCCTCCCTGGGGAATTTAGCAAGAGCCATCACATCATTCCCTCATCACCCTCCTTGGTCTTCCCCACCTAGCTGGTCTGTTCATACCTTGGAGATGTTTAATTTCAATAAGCATGTCTTTGATTTGATAAGAACTCTTCCACAGTCTGTGCAGGTAGCCATATTTTGGTCATATCAATGACAGATTTAGACATACTAATATGTAATTTGCCAAAAGATTTATTTATCCATGTGTACACAGACATGTTTATGGAGACATATGGGTAGGAGGCTGTATGAAGGCTTTTTGAACCAAGCCTGTTTTGCTTTGGGGAGAGAATAATGATGTCTGAATTATTACTGGAAAAATTACCCTAGACTTGCACTCAAAACTCACAAGGAAGGGAAAACATTAACATTCAAACAGAGGAATAAGTTTATTTTATATGCACAGAAAATGAGTGAGCACAGGGCAGAATTTCCTGACTTTTGCAGAGGAGAAATGTGGACCAGCACACTAATTCAAAATATTCAAATATAGTAGATTTATTTAGGGTCCCATACCAATAAAACACAAATACAGAATTTAAAATACAGAAACACCAATAAAATACAGATGAAAAATTTACATTACAGGGGAAAAACAGACCAGAAACAATTAATAACAAGAAGAGGATATCACCCGACTTCTGCAGGCCATAGCTACCGTATGTATTGCAAGAAACTTGCCAAATTTGTAGTGGTTGTCCAAGTTAGGTCTTACAGGAGGAAGATTGTAATTTCTTGATCAGAAAAACAACTAAACTTTCTGATAATTGGGTTTTTGAGTGCCATGGTGGGGGGGGGGGACAATGGGCAATGCAGCAATTCACAGATTACTGACTCTACCTGTGTATCTGAGCAGAAACACTTATGATTTTTGTGCAGGAGATTAGCATATTTGGCTATAGTCTCCATAATACAGTCAGGACCAGAAATATTGGAACAAGGGTAGCTGTTTTGGCATTTGGCCTCTGTACACCACCACATTGAAGTTGAAAGGAAACACACCCAGATGGGAGCAAAGTCAGGACTTTCAGCTGTAATTCAAGGGGTTTGACAAAAGTGGGGCACTAACCATTCAGGAAGTACAGCCAGTGGCATACACACACCCACTGCAACCCAACCAACAGAAACTATGAAAAGGATAACACTGCCATACATCAGAAACATCTCAGAAACCACCAACAGACTGTTACACCTGCATGGCATCACCATAGCACACAAACCAACTAAAGCCATCCAAAACATCTTAAAGACCCAGTAGCCCAAGAAGAAAAAACAGGAGTCATCTACAACATACAGTGCAAGGACTGTAACAGCCACTATGTAGGACAGACAGGCAGAAGACTAGCAGAGCGCATCCACGAACACCAACTGGCAGTCAGAAGACACAATGAAAACTCCTTAATCTCACAACACATGGACAGACTTAACCATAACTTCAACTGGAAAACTGAGCATCCTAAACCAAGCCAAATCCAAAAGCACCAGAGAATTCCTGGAAGCCTGGCACTCAGACAAAGCAGCCACCAACAGACACATAGAGGTAAACAACATTTACATACCATTCAGAAGAGACAAAAGACAAAATTCCTTGCCAGCAATTAACACCCAGCTATGCAAAGATTAACACTAGGATTAACACCAGATGAACAATCAAACAACACAATATACTCTAATCAAGGAACTATTAACTCAGTCAATCAACCAAGCAGCAAACAACAGCCCAATCAAGGAACTCCCAAGGGAGAACAACACCCCCACCAACACAGGCTGGACAAACCACGGTATATAAACTGAGAGCAAGGCCCACTCCCTCTTTGCACTGAAGATGTTGCCTAGTCTGGCAATGAAGCGTCTGCAAGAAAACAACAAGGCTCAGAGAGCACCAAGGACTCCACGGATATAATCCTGTTTAATACCTCTGAGGATAGGGAAGGGAGGCAGTATTCAAATATAAAGATAGGAAAGATAGAGGGAAGGGAAATATCATTTACAAAACAGAGGGGAAACTGATGGTATAGAAATATCAGGGGCTTAGGAGCATCCATGGGGGGGTTGGGGTAAAACATGGCAAGATGGTGGGTACAAGCATGTGATCAAGGTCCAGACCCAGTTTTATATGTGCCATGTGTGTGATGTATGTAAAAAAAGAAACGGCAGGGCTTCAATTACAGCTGCCACCTTGATTTGTTTTGGTCTGCTTTGTGGATGTCCCTGAAGGGTTAGATAAACGGAAGGACCAAAGGTATCTCAGTTCCTGTAAGAAAGAGAAGTACATGGGCAAAGCAGGATAGATTTAATGAGAAACAATAACAGAAGAAGAGCAAGGTGATTATAATAAACCTTTTCTAAAGAACGATAAAAAACTTTACTTCCAGGTTGTTCCCAGAAGGTCAGAAAGAGATACTGGGTATAGACAATGCTCTAGAAGCTCAAATATAAAGCCAAGAGGTAAGAAAATGGTCTAGCCACCCAGTCTGGCAGAAAGGGTCAGAAACTCCAGAAACCCAACCAATCTGGCTAAAAATACTGTAGATCTGAAAATAGGCACCAGTTATAATTTGCCTGAGCACTTAGGCAGAGCTATGTCATCATGGTGGATTTGTCCCACTGACCACTAAAACACAAGATCTGAAATTCACCTGGAGAATTGTCTTTGCTGGGGACCAAAAGAGGAGCTAAATGGGCAGGCAAATCTAAGCCAGGTATAAAAACAGAGCCTGGCTTCAGGGGAGAAATAATTATTTGATACATGGCATTGAGTAGCCAGGCTATTAGATAAGTCCAAGGAAGCTGTTAGCATCCTGGCACTGAAAAAGAAGAACAAGGAACCACTTAAATCCAAAAATGGGGTTTCCCAAGATTTTAGACTTGATTTCTGATTTTTTTTAAATATCAGAATTCTTTTTTTAAAAAAGAATCAGAATTTTTCTGAAATTCTCTTATAAGAATAAACTTTCCAAGCCAGCCATCTTCCCTCAAACTGAATGAACATTGCTAGGAGAATTTCTCACAATTAGAAATGGTCTAAAACAATAAATCCTGCCTTGGGGTCAGTAGTTCCATTTCAGGGCAGGGCTTGGAAATGGCAGCAGGAGACAGAAGCAAGTCTTCCTTAGTCAAAGCTTCACACTGGGATGTGAGTTGTGTAGGAGAGTCAGCAATACACAAATCACAACCTTCCACAATAGCAGGTCCTTCCATATTCTGCTTTTCCAATAAACCCTGTAAAATTGACTTCAGTTGGAGGAAAGGGACAGCATCAGTTGCCATTATGGGCATTTGTTTGCCGGGATCAATTTGTAATGATAGAAAAATATTGTTTTTATTTGTGGTGTTTACATCCTCAGTTAACAGGAATGTGGGGGGAGATACATATATGGTACTAGTGGCTGTGTTTGATTTTGCACTCCTTCCACCAATGGTTCTTCGAGGCATTTGAAAATTTGTCTTTCTTATCTCCTCCACTTCTGAAATCTAAGCTTGGAAAAGATTAGTGTGATTTTGTTCACCTGGCTTAAATTGATTGAAGTACCAATAGAAAAGAAGGATGGGGTTTTATATCATCATGCAGAAATGAAAACAAATTGTTGAAAATATTAACAGTGGAGGCTTGCCCTCTCTAGAGCTTTGAACGCTGTGCTAGTTGCTATTTATTGACCTGTACATAGTTGGCCTAGCCAACTATGTAAAGGTCCACCTTGGGTTGGTCAAAATGTAGCTGTGAAATGAGATTTATGGTTAGGAACCATTACAGCATATATACTTTATTATCATTATAGTCAGTGCTGGTAAATATTTAACAACCAGCTCTCTGAAAATAAAAAAAAATCCAACACCTCAAGGTACCACCATCGCCGGCTCCATTGTTACCACTCCATTGTGTCACCAGCTGCAGAACAGCTGAGTGGTGCACCAGCAGTAGTAGCTCAGCTCCGCTCTCAACCAGCTTCTGAAATTCCAGAAAATTTAACAATTGGTCTCACGAGCTGGTATGAGATGCCTCCAGCACACCACTGTCTATAGTACACTGGGTTGCAATTCTTCTGAACCCGGAGGATTGAATTCATTAAGTTAGCTAAGTCTCTCTTATCCACTCCTAGCCTATCGTGAGCTGCAGTTTCCTTATTCCCACAGGGGCATAAGAGTGACCAGCTAGGGCTTCACTTCCCTTCTGAGACAAGATGGACATAAAGTAGGAGTTAAGAAGTTCAACCTTCCCAGCATCACCCATTATCAATTCAACATTTTCTCCTTGAATGCTTGGCTTTCTTTTTTGTTTCTAACCTATCCCAAAAACTTATTTTTTGGTGTTTGTTTGTTTGTTTTGGGTATCAAAAATCAGCCTCATCTCATTTAGAACTTCAGAAAGGCTGAAGTTCCTACCATTTGTGGAGACTGCCTTGTATTCTTCTTTGGTTATGTGCTGCTCTTTTCATGTCCTCTCTTTTTTCTTTTCAACATTTGATGTATCTACACTGGCCTCTTTAGGTTTCTGCCATTTATCTTTCTTGTAGGAATTGTTTATGATTGAATCTTGTGCCATAGGATTTCTCATCCTTTCTAGATATCTCTCTTTCAAGGTTTTAAATCATTGGACCCAACTTAGCTTTCCTGAGAGTCCATCAACATGTTTTCCTGAAATCCAGTAGGCAAATCTGGCTTTTTCAGTTTCTCTTCCCCCAGATATAATGAATTCAAGGAAAACACAATTACTTTTCCCCAAGGTACTAGTCACCTGCAATTCTTCAACCCTTTCCTCCCTGTGGTCCAGGCCTAGATCCCCTTTGTTCTTTCCTTCATCTTTTAATAAATGAAGTTGTCAGCAAGAAAAGACAAGAATTTCTTGGTCCTCTGACTCTTGGCAGAGTTAGATTCCCAGCAGATGTCAGGGTAATTGAAATCTCCCATTATCTTTATTGCATTCTGCTTTGAAAGGCTAGTAATCTGACACCCAAAGATCTCATCCATATCTTATGCCTGCTCTATTATAAGCTTCCACAACAGTATCTCTTTTTAGTCTTACCCAAATGCTTTCAGCGGGATTTCCATACTCTGATTCTTGGATTTCTGTGCAAGTATTGTTTTGATTCTGCACAGTCCAATATTACTTACCCTTTCTATTGGGTTGGTTCTTTTTGCATAAATTGTAGGCAAAGTGCGAATCATGAGGATCCCTGCACCAAGTTTCCCACACCTAGCCCCACTCCTTGGCTTCATATTGGGTCTTGCGTTTTCACCACCTTCCCTCTTTTATTTGAGGGTAGTGCTACCAAGGCAACCTGCTATTCTTTATAATCCTCAGGAGGTTTGCACTCAACAAGGCATACGCTGTGGTTCTGGTTGCACAGAAATGAAAGAAACCCTGGTCTGGATTAGAACTCGCAGTTTCAGTCCAATAAATCTTGATTCTGATTAAGTCTTTAAAGAACTCTTTCTAGTGTGGATGTCATGGAACTAGCTCAAGAAATGGATCGTGTCTTCAAAGGAGAGGAGGAGAAGAGAATCACAATGGAAGTGCGTGGGCAATTCATTCGTGATTGGATGGTTTGACTAAATATATCTGAATCATGTCCTTGCCTTGACTGCATCACATGGACTCCCATGGGACAGGAAAGGGGATTTCTATTAATCCCAGTTCTCTCAATATGACTTTCCCATCTGCTACATCCAAACTCCTGGAGTCCTGTGAATAATGAGTCTTGCTTTCCAAAGAATGCCTCTGAAAGGTGATCCACATGTCCAAGTGCATCTCTTTATGACTCAGAGCTCCAAGCGTGAATGGGCTGCATTTCATCTGAGGTGTAAGGAGAGATGAGAAAGATCAGTTCTGCAGTTCAGTTTGAGTGCTGCTTTTTCATTAATACATGCACACTATCTTTAATTTCTGGATATGAAATGGCATGTGGGACTAAAAGACACGCTTAACTAGTCTTACCAGTGCTTTCTTTGTATAGATGTTTATTAACTATTGCATCCTTCTATTGATCCAGATTTTTTATACATAAAGAGATTCAAAACCTCTCTGAGTCCATTCCCTTTAATATGGATGTCTGTATTAATTGTTCCCATATGCCCAGATGCTACTTTTTATTCAGAACTAGACATGATAAATTTGTTTCTGGGAAGATTAGAAAAAAAATGTTATGGTCCATGACTAATAAAAATTGAATAATAGCTTTGCTTATTCTAAAGGAAAATGAGTTAAATTGAACTTGGGGATACAACAAAATCTGAGTCTTCTGAAACCCCGTGCCTCCTCCAAATTCTCTTGTTCATAAAGTAGAAGCGTAAAACCATTTCCTGATGGTTCTAGGACAGTGTATCTCACCCTTGGCAACTTTAAGATGTGTGGACTTCAATTCCCAGAATTCCCCAGCCAGCAAGGAATTCTGAGAGTTGAAGTCCACACATCTTAAAGTTGCCAAGGGTGAGAAACACTGTTTTAGGATCTAGTGTGTAGACCCTTTCCATTGTCTACATGTTGTTGCAGAAACAAAATTAGTAGATAAGTGAATGAGTTGGAAAGAAGTGGAGAAGGTTGATGAAAGCTAAGGGGCAGGTGAGCAGGTGAGAAGAATTTGAATCCACCGAATAAAATTAAATTGAATTCAGCTCAATTTAAAATTAAATCCAGTGAAGAAATTCAGATTTTTTCCCCCAAGACTTGGCTCATGATTCAAGTGCATGCAGTATAATGAACTGTCAGGGTAGGTATTCTGGGCTAAGGATTTACAAAACTTCAGCATCTCCACATCTTCTCTGAGCCTGCCTTCTTCTCATCCACTCCATTCTTCAAAACTTAAATGGCAATGAGGCAGCAAGATTGAAAAGCAGAGGTGTCTGTGGAGTATGGTAAAAAAGATCAAGTTGGCGGCTATGATGGTAGAATCAATGCTCTGCCTGTTTTTGTTTTTTTTTAATACGCAACACACGTTTTAAGAAAGCAGAACTTCAATTGTCCTGTTAGGCTGCTGCCTTGATTTATTTGACCACATCCTGCTGACACCCCTGGTGGAGGGTATTGGTCATGTGGTGGTAGCTCATGTGGTGTCAGTTGCCTTCAAACCACTGAGACTCCCCCAGCTGGGGAGAACTACGTGTCTCCACACCTGGCAAGGGACATGTTTGCTAATGCAGAATTCTGGATGTTAGGAAGGAGGAGGGAAGGAAGAAGGGAAGCAAAGTCATCTGAAGGGATGAAGGAGAAACCTGAGAGGGAAGGGAGACATGGTTCCACCTGCTTCAGTCCCATCTTGGGAAGATAATGCAGCAGGGAAATCTCAAAAATTATGGGAAAGGTTATCACAAAAGTGGCCAAAGTGGGAATAGCGTTTGAAGACTGAACGGTGGTTTTTCTTTCTCTCTCTTTTCCAATAAGTGCATTTGAGGAAGTTAAAGAAAATGGAAAATCAAGACCAGCCAAGGGGAGTTGGACAATCACTAATATTTATGTTTAAGCTCGCTTTCATACATTTTCCAACGTAAGGGGGAAACAGCGGTGCTGAATTTACAACCAAATGCTGTTTATTGCCCTCGCATCCTCTTTTTTGCAGTGATGCCTAATTAAGGACAACAAAATATGGTTTATGAGTGCCATGAGGAAGGGAGTTATTTAAATCTGTTCAACAAAACATACTGTGGGCTGGCTAAAAATGGGGAATGAGCGATCACAAATAATCTGCTCTAATGCCTCATTAGAAATAAATGCTGGCATTGGTTTTTAACTCAGGAAAAAGAATCTTGCCAGCTTCTGCTTAAGCTTTATGCTTGAGTTGGTCCCAGGTTTAGCCACAAGGAACACTGTTTTACACCCAAGGTGCTACTATCTTGAAAGCACATTGAAAGGGAGTGTGCCTGTAGGAAAAAGCTTTACAACTTTGTTCTGCTAAATGCATTAACTTAGCTCCAACTAAACACACATGTGTTATTCGCTCTTTGGAGCAGTCCCCGTGATCATGTTGTTTCCCACAGCAGCTGACTTCATGCATTGTCTTAAGCCATGGTCTGCTTATCTGTGGTTTAGTAAATAAGGCACAATTGTCATAACACTCTCAGCTCAAACAAACCAAGCCCCATTATGGCTTATTACAAGCTCCTGCAGCCATTCTGAACAATTGGCCCATCTGGAATTGTGAAAGCAAGTTGCTGCTGGTGGCTTGCCCATTTATAAATTGACTTCTATGGTGTCACAGCTTAGCTTGGTGTGTGGTCATGAGATCACAGCTAGCATCACTGCATACTCTATATTAACAGGAAAATCAATCATTGAGGATCCTTGGTAAATAACCCCAAAACACAAAGTCTGTGACGTAAGCACATACATTTGGTTTAACTGAACTTACTCTTGAGTAAAATGGAATAAGAGTATATCTGCTTCTTTGGGTCAAGTTCATATTTAATAGTGACTGGCTCTTGAAAACATTCTGTATGAATTCAGAGAGCAATTTATCTAGGATATTAAAGAAATATCTGGTTCTTTCTGGTTCAAAATGTATTCGGAAAGCCCATATCACTGCTCTCAGTCATATTGTAGAAATTTGAGTATAAACTTTAAAATGTGCCTCAAACATCCCAGTTGTGTTCAACAGTCAGTTATCCATAACAGAATTGCCTGATATGGTGTAAAAATGGCTGTTATGAACTAAAAATGGGGTGGACAGAATGCCATTGCCCTTATTTCAAAATATGCTTAGTTGCATTATCACAAAGGTGTGGACCTTTTACTTGCCAAAAGGCTGAAGAACAGAAGGAACAGGACATAGAAAACCGCAGACTTATCTCTTTTATTATGATATTCTTCAGTGCTATACTTCAGATCGGTATTTCAAAGTCTGGACACCTTCAGTCACATTTTCCTACATGTTAGCCTTTCTACACTGATGGCCAGTTAGAAGAACTGGTGTTGGGAGGACCAGTGTGCTGAATGCAAGTCAAGAGTCTCCTCTCCAAATCCTCAAGATGTTTCAATCATTTAGTATCTCTTCATGAACTGTTGCAACACAGCCTTAGAGACACAGTCATGTACTCAAGTCTGTTAATTTATATCCGCTGTCTATGCCTTGGAATTTTGAGAGGATCCCGTTTTGTTTACTCTGTTATGTTTCTAGTGGTTCCTGTAGAATTCATTCATTTTCCTGTTGTTTTTTACAGTCATCCTTTATTTTTCCATTTCAGCTAATTTCTCCATTTCAACCTCCATTTATACGACCACATGACCATCCTATAGTCTTTGCCTATTGCCTTTATAGTATTAATACATTCAGTTCTATTTGTAACCATGAAGACTCTTGAATCTTACGGATCTCTAAAAGTTAGGCCTGATGCATTCAACCTTGAATCTTATGGATCCCTAAAATTTAGGCCGGATGCATTCAACCTTGAATCTTATGGATCTCTAAAAGTTAGGCCTGATGTATTCAGGGAGGATTGTCCTTGACATACTCCAAAATGCAGCATCCATAAAACATGAACCAAACTGCTATTGTGCCTCTTCCTTTTTTCAGCTGAAATTAGATGTACCACAAAAGTAATTCCTCAAAGGCCCATGGATAACTTCATCTTTAGCCCTGAGTGCAGTGCTGCCAAGGAACAAATCCCAAGACAACAAAAAACCATTGTTGCCCCATGTGGTACTTTGCCTCCCAAGAGACACCTCAGCCATTAAATGCTGTAGCTCTGAATTCAAAGAGTAGTACAAATACAAGCAGTAGGGAATTATGCAGCAGTGGATGGATAGATGGATGGATGGCTGCTGACAAACTATCATTTAATTATTTCTTTGACAGTTTGATTTATATCCCATCTTTTCTCCAAAAACTCAAAACAGCTTAAGTGGGAATCTCCATTTTATCCCCACAAGATCACCCCTGCATGGGTTTGAGTTAAACAAGCATGCTTAGCTTCAGTAATAGAACTGGACCCATGTAGTTCAGCATGGATGAAGGCACATTTCAAATTTGGTATTTGTTTCCTTCAATAAACCTTTGTCTTCCAGATGGAAAACCACAACTCCCTTCTGAAAAGAAATTAAGGAACTTCTGGAGCAGATCTTGAGAATGTAGGGGTGGGGGCTTCATGTGGGAGTCCCCCTCCCTTACAGAAATACCTAATTGGATTTCATCCTATGACTAAGGCTTGTGGCAAATATTTTACTGGGAAAAGCTAGGTTAATATATGTATTCAAGGGGATGCCTATATATATTGATGCAACAGTAGCACCCTTTCAAAATTTGTGTAATTAAGTGTCAGAAAGGATTTATATGCTATTTGTCTGTAAGACTAGTTTTTGTAATTTAAATAGCAATTCTGCACAAGCTATTGCAGTTTTTGGCCAATCAATCCCATTACTTCCTTTCTGGAATGAAAAAGCCATGGGAGGCTGTTTTCTTTAGATCCGCCCCCCTCCCACAAATAACAGGTGCATGTCAGAACCATGGAAGTTATTTAAAAAAGGTTCGTTTACAGCACAATTCTATGCATGTTTACTCCAAAGTAAGTCTGCATTGATTTCCAAAAAATAAATAGAGCATTGCAATCTGAAGTACTTTGCAGATCGGCCCGAATAAAGCTAAATGTCATGTATGAACTCCTGTAGTGTAGTGGTCAAGGTTATGGACTAGGACCTAGAAGATCTCAGTTGAAAGCCACCTTCAGTGGTAAACATCAGCTAGATGAAAGTGTCTTTGAACTTCACAATTTCAGCTACTTCACATGGTGGTTGTTCTAGGAAAAGATGAAAGTGGAAATGCTATCTATGCTGCCTTAAGCTCTTGGAGGAAGGACAGAGTATAAACGAATATGCATTCATGGGATTTGGGTTGGCTATGACTTATCTGAAGGGGTTCTTGGAATTATGGAAGATAATAGAAATGTCAATCCAGTATGCTAAAAAGAAGTTTCTGTGCTTGGAATTCCTAAGAGTGGGAATAAAGTGAGCATAAAACAGACAATCATTGTGTTCTAGTCATCCTTGGTGAGATCAACTCTACTTGAGATCACTATATCTCAGAAAAAGGGTGTTGTAGATTTGTAAACATTGGGGGAAGCAATTAGGGAGCTAAAGCATCTCCCTCATGAGAAAAGCTCACAGCATTTAGCTTGGAGTGAAAGTGGATAAGGAGAGACATGAGAGACATATATACATAAAGATCCATGCACAGTGTGCAAAGTTCAGATTGAGACTCCAACACGCATACAATATCATTTTCTTCAGATTACCCATTAACGCTGATCGTGGGAAGATTCAGAACCCATAAAAGGAAGTTCTTCTTTTCACAGTGCATAGTTAAGCTATGGAATTTGCAGCCATCAGAGGTGGTAATGACCATTAATTTAGATAGTTTTCACAGGGAACAGGATGGATTCAGATAAGATCAAGCTCTTTGGTGGAATGTGAGGGTGACCTTGGAGAACGGAGGGAAAAGACGCTGCCTAGGGAGCATATGAGATAAACAAAAGGGAATCCACAAGAGGGTAGCAGTCTAAAGAAGAAACTTAGGAAAGACCCGTCCTGACCACTCAAGCAATAAATAAGGAGGGTGGGAGATTTGTACCTCAGACTTGCAAGATTCTGTTAATGTAGCCTTACAATAAAGTAGAATTAGTTCACCTAGTTGTGTTTCCTGTCTGGTTTACCTAGAAGGGCTGACAAGCTCTCAGTGATGGTGGCTTTGTGTTCTTTACTATCTTGGTAGCACTTTACTATTCCTGGAGTCAGGCAGCACCTTAAATACCAGCAGCTACATAATAACAGTCGCTCCTGCCCATGTCTGTGAGATGCCTGAAAGCATCTGGTTTGTTACTATATGACACAGAAGGCTAAATCAGAGGGCCAATAATTTGATCCAGTAGAGCAGGGTTCCTCAACCTTGGCAACTCTAAGCTGTGCAGACTTCAACTCCCAGAATTCCCCAGCCAGCAAAGCTTGAAGTCCGCACAGCTTAGAGTTGCCAAGGTTGAGGAACCCTGTGTTAGAGGACTCTTTACATTTTTCTGTTCTTTGTTTTGATGGTCAAATCTAGCCCTCTTGAAATATTCCATGGATACCTTATGGAAACATTTCACAAAAAGTCCAGAAGTTTCATCACAGTTTGTGCTCCCTGGTTGCTAGTAATCAATAAGCCACTTCTGCCAGTTATACTAGTAGTTTTCCTTTTGAAATCAATATGTTACTGTTAGAGCATCCATTCAGAAGGGATCTATAAAGTTATTAGAGACATTTGTTTTGTGCTGAAGTTTCTATAAAGCACTAAATGCAAAATCTTTATTTGAGTGACATATCAAATGGTTGTAGGACAGTTTTAGTAGCAAGGCAAGCTATTTGTGGTGGGATTTTTTTTTTTCATTTTCATTTTTTCCTATCAGGGAAGAAGTAGGGTTATTTTTCCCATTCAGCTGCTGATTTGTATATATAGGAAAATTATCATACAGAAATATTGCACACTGGAGAATAGAGACATGTCATAAAAATGAACTGCATTGGAAAATTGAAGATTTGCTGCAACCGTTAGCAGGACCTAAGATTAGTAAAAAACCAAGGTGTATTAATGCTCAGAAAAATCATATGCTTTTCAGGGATGGAAATAGATGCTAGATGTCCCCAGTCTTTATGAATCTTTATTTTTCTTAAAAGTATTTCAGCTTTCCAAAATATTACACCCTAGAGCATTATCTAATTATTTTTATCATTAGAAGATGGTTCTAAAACTCAACTGGAAACTGTAACTGATGTCCATTATTCTATGTCCTGTTTCTGGATAATAGGGAACTCTCTTTATGTATGTTATGCATGTCTGTCTTTACTTGTAGGTCATTTCTACATTAGTCATTAACAACATCTTCAATAATTATCCAACCATTGTTATATCAGCCTACCAGCAATGTGGATAAGCTTTACTTCACTTCAGTGATGGCTGAGTGGTCCCATGAAGATGGTACAAAGCTCCAGTGCAGCAATGGCCTAAATTCACCTAAGCATCAGTGAACAAATTAACAGGCCACAGGGGATAGCAGTGAAGACAGAGGGGTGAAAAAGCTTCACAGTAGAATATTGTATGCAATCTGTTGTGTTTAACATATCCTTAAGTCAGCCCCTAAATTCCATCAGATTGAAATATTTGTCTGGGAGTATACCATGGGGGGATTTATTTAAAATACAAATGCATAGGATTATTTTCTTAGTAATTATCAGGCATGATTTGTCTTACAAACTGAGTTTTAAGTTCTCAATGATTGTATCTTAATAGCCATTTTATTGAGGATTACATAGCAATCCAAAAAATCATTGTGCGATTTACTCTGCACAGACTTTGAGGTTTCACTAACCTCATATCTATCTTCATCACAGAATGGGGGGATGACCAATGCAAATCAATTTACCCAAAGGCAAGTATAAATTCATGATGATGCCGTGATCAGTAATAGAGAGACGTAGGTTCAAATCTCCATTTGGCCATGAAACCTGGTAGATTACCTTGTGCGTCAATAATCACTCATCCTAGTTCTTCCTTAAATTGTTGCAAGACAAAATATAAGAGAATCATGTCTGCTACTATGACTTTCTTGAAAGAAAAAGGGGAATATTAAGGAGCATTACATTACCCATTTATTTATTATTCATGACATGTGAATTTTCCACCTAGATAGAAAACATCCCATGCTGCCATTTCTGCTACTGAGAATGCAAAAAGGGAATTCCAGGCCTGTGAGTATTCTATGGTATTTTGGAATGAGGAAGTGAAAAGTAATCTATGACTCTGAGCATGCAAAGGCAGCAACCTAATTGGCTGCATTCAACCAGATTGGCATTTGGGGCTATCCATTCTAGTGCTCATTCCTTCCTAATAAGGTAATGTGGAGCCATTGTGTTCAGATGATTCAGCCCTCCCAATTGTGCTGGATGGTGGCTGAGGAGAGTAAGGAAGATTACCTTGATAGAGACAGGCCAGATTCATTACCAAAGTGATGAGGGGAAAAACATGGCTTAAGTCCAAAACAAGCACAAGGAATGTGAAAGCAGATCAGGCAGGCACCTCCCTAATTCACATGAGTATAAGGCGAGAGGGTGGGTGGGAAGTAAAGCACAATCAGACTTGCAAAATTCTGTTACTGTAGCTAATCTTGATAAAAGTAGTTTTAGTCTTCCTGTGGAGTTTACTTCTTCGTCTGGTCTGGGAGGGAGCAAGGAACCAAATTTGGGTCCCAGTCTCTGGGCGATCAAGAAGACTGCTTAGGAATGCCAGCCTTTTGGATGGTAAAACTGGAACTGTTGAGTTGGATCCTACAGGCATATCATCTGGGATGCAAGAGGAGAGAATGGGGGTGGGGTCAACATTTCTCCCTAAATGACTGCAAATTCAGTTTTAATGCTGAGATCTGATTAAGATTGTATCTAAACATAGCATGGAGGCTTTATTGGAGAGACCTTTTTTCCCCAAGACTCAATAAAGATATTTAGCACAGGGGTATCAGAGGGATAAAGGGGAATTCAACCTCCTGAAAGTTTATAACATTGAAATCATGTTGTTGTTGTTTATTCGTTTAGTCGCTTCCGACTCTTCGTGACTTCATGGACCAGCCCACGCCAGAGCTTCCTGTCGGTCGTCAACATCCCCAGCTCCCCCAGGGACGAGTCCGTCACCTCTAGAATATCATCCATCCATCTTGCCCTTGGTCGGCCCCTCTTCCTTTTGCCTTCCACTCTCCCTAGCATCAGCATCTTCTCCAGGGTGTCCTGTCTTCTCATTATGTGGCCAAAGTCTTTCAGTTTTGCCTTTAATATCATTCCCTCAAGTGAGCAGTCTGGCTTGATTTCCTGGAGGATGGACTGGTTTGATCTTCTTGCAGTCCAAGGCACTCTCAGAATTTTCCTCCAACACCACAGTTCAAAAGCATCGATCTTCCTTCTCTCAGCCTTCCTTATGGTCCAGCTCTTGCAGCCATATGTTACTACAGGGAACACCATTGCTTTAACTATGCGGACCTTTGTTGTCAGTGTGATGTCTCTGCTCTTAACTATTTTATCGAGATTTGTCATTGCTCTTCTCCCAAGGATTAAGCGTCTTCTGATTTCCTGACTGCAGTCAGCATCTGCAGTAATCTTTGCACCTAGGAATACAAAGTCTTTCACTGCTTCTACATTTTCTCCCTCTATTTGCCAGTTATCAATCAAGCTGGTTGCCATAATCTTGGTTTTTTTGAGGTTTAGCTGCAAGCCAGCTTTTGCACTTTCTTCTTTCACCTTCATCATAAGGCTCCTCAGTTCCTCTTCACTTTCAGCCATCAAAGTGGTATCATCTGCATATCTGAGATTGTTAATGTTTCTTCCAGAGATTTTAACTCCAGCCTTGGATTCCTCAAGACCAGCTTGTCGCATGATGTGTTCTGCATACAAGTTGAATAGGTAGGGTGAGAGTATACAGCCCTGCCGTACTCCTTTCCCAATCTTAAACCAGTCCGTTGTTCCGTGGTCTGTTCTTACTGTTGCTACTTGGTTGTTATACAGATTCTTCAGGAGGCATACAAGATGACTTGGTATCCCCATACCACTAGGAACTTGCCACAATTTGTTATGGTCCACACAGTCAAAGGCTTTAGAATAGTCAATAAAACAGAAATAGATGTTTTTCTGAAACTCCCTGGCTTTTTCCATTATCCAGCGGATATTGGCAATTTGGTCTCTAGTTCCTCTGCCTTTTCTAAACCCAGCTTGTACATCTGGCAATTCTCGCTCCATGAAGTGCTGAAGTCTACCTTGCAGGATCTTGAGCATTACCTTACTGGCATGTGAAATGAGTGCCACTGTTCGATAGTTTGAACATTCTTTAGTGTTTCCCTTTTTTGGTATGGGGATATAAGTTGATTTTTTCCAATCTGATGGCCATTCTTGTGTTTTCCAAATTTGCTGGCATATAGCATGCATTACCTTGACAGCATCATCTTGCAAGATTTTGAACAGTTCAGCTGGGATGCCGTCGTCTCCTGCTGCCTTGTTATTAGCAATGCTTCTTAAGGCCCACTCAACCTCACTCTTCAGGATGTCTGGCTCTAGCTCACTGACCACACCGTCAAAGCTATCCCCAATATTGTTATCCTTCCTATACAGGTCTTCTGTATATTCTTGCCACCTTTTCTTGATCTCTTCTTCTTCTGTTAGGTCCTTGCCATCTTTGTTTTTGATCATACCCATTTTTGCCTGGAATTTACCTCCAATGTTTCTAATTTTCTGGAAGAGGTCTCTTGTCCTTCCTATTCTATTGTCTTCTTCCACGTCCGCGCATTGCTTGTTTAAAAATAATTCCTTATCTCTTCTGGCTAACCTCTGGAATTTTGCATTTAATTGGGCATATCTCCCCCTATCGCTGTTGCCTTTTGCTTTCCTTCTTTCTTGGGCTACTTCTAGTGTCTCAGCAGACAGCCATTTTGCCTTCTTGGTTTTTTCTTTCTTTGGGATGTATTTTGTTGCCGCCTCCTGAACAATGCTGCCAACTTCTGTCCAGAGTTCTTCCGGGACCCTATCTACTAAGTCCAGTCCCTTAAATCGATTCTTCACCTCCACTGCATATTCCTGAGGAATATTCGTGAGCTCATATCTAGCTGATCTGTGGGTCTTCCCTAATCTCTTTAGTCTGATCCTAAATTGTGCAAGAAGAAGTTCATGGTCTGAACTACAGTCAGCTCCAGGCCTAGTTTTTACCGACTCTACAGATGTCCACCACCTTTGGCTGCAAAGGATGTAGTCAATCTGATTTCGGTGTTGTCCATCTGGTGAAGTCCATGTGTAAAGCCGTCTCTTAGGTTGTTGGAAGAGGGTGTTTGTTATGCAGAGTGAATTGTCTTGGCAAAATTCTATCAGCCTATGTCCTGCTTCGTTTTGTTCTCCCAGGCCATACTTACCTGTAATTCGAGGTGTCATTTGACTGCCCACCTTAGCATTCCAGTCTCCTGTGATGAAAATAACATCTCTTTTAGGCGTGTTGTCCAGTAGGTGCTGCAGATCCTCATAGAACTGCTCTACTTCAGCTTCTTCAGCATTTGTGGTTGGGGCGTATATTTGGATCACTGTGATGTTAGATGGCTTGCCCTGAATTCGAATTGAGATAATTCTGTCGTTTTTGGGGTTGTGTCCAAGCACTGCTTTAGCCACTTTACTATTAATTATGAAGGCTACTCCATTTCTTCTGTGGTCCTCTTGTCCACAGTAGTAGATCTGGTGGTCATTTGATGTGAAGTGGCCCATTCCAGTCCATTTCAGTTCACTGACGCCCAGAATGTCTATCTTTAATCTTGACATCTCACCAATAACTACATCCAATTTGCCCTGGCTCATAGATCTTACATTCCAGGTTCCAATGGTGTGTTGATCCTTAGAACATCGGATTCGCCGTTCACCACCAGCACCGTCGGCCGCTAGCCGTCCTTTCGGCTTTGAGCTAGCTGCGTCATCACGTCTGGGGCTAGTTGAGCTCATCCTCTGTTCCTCCCCAGTAGCATTTTGACCATCTTCTGACCTGGGGGTCTCATCTTCCAATGGTATACCGACATATCTCTGGTTGTACTGATCCATTTAGTTTTCACGGCAAGAATACTGGGGTGGGTTGCCATTACCTTCCCCAGGGATCGCCTTTAGTCTGACCTCTCTGTCATGACCTTCCCGTCTTGGGTGGCCCTTCACGGTTTAGCTCATGGCATCATTGAGGTGCTCAAGCTCCAGCACCACGACAAGGTAACGATCCTTTGCGGAGATTGAAATCATAAATGTATCATAATTTAAATATTTTTAAAACTTAGAAGATGCTAATTCTCTAATTGTCAATAATTCCCAGTACTCAAAGCAATAGATGATGGAAGGATAGGCAGGCAGACAGATGCTTGGACTATATAATAAAATGCTTTATTGTCAGGTGTTTAAAGATCCTTTTAAAAAAAGATATGGGGGAAGGTAAGTATGGTGTTTATGCCCAGCAAATGGATTAAAATTATGATCTGGAGAAGATGTTGTAAACAGACCGACCAAAGCAGTCTTTTATCTTGGAGGTAAATGAACTGAAACAGATGAAAGAAGGAGAAAAGAACTTTCCTAGAGGCAAAATCTCTCTGTCACCAGCTGTTCCTGGGAGATAATGTGCAATGACAATTGATGTATGAGAGGAAATCCAAATGTCTACAGCTCTTTTCTCCTTTCTGGTTATGGAATTGCTCACGTCATTGACGGAGCTTCAAGGAAAGGACCAGCATTTTCATTAGCAATTCCCAAACATGAGTGTGGCCACCATGCAGAATTCATATAAGCAAAGGAATTTAAAGGGCTTGCTTTGTTTTTGTCTGCTGACTCCATCATTAAACAAATGGCAGATATTAGAGAGCAGCTGAGATACTGAGATTTTTTAGCCAGTCCCTTTAGGATAGGGATGTATGGATTGGTCCAACTAAATCCATTTACTGGCCAGTTTGTTTGACATTTTTCCTGTTGTTATCATTTTATCTCTATAATTTTAATTAAAGAATCCACTGGGGACTGAGGGTGATTGCACTTATAGCTGGAAATGGACAGCCTAATTCAATCTGTTGGCTTTGATTTCTTTCACTGGGGAAAAAAAAAGACCTGCAGGCTCACAGTGACAACAGCTAGTTTTTAGGTATTTTTTTAAAAAAGTTTGTTATAATTATGTGATCACGTATTTAGCTTATGTCTTTAATTAGAAGGAAATATGAATGCTATCTGCACTTTGTTTCTACTAGTATTCATCTTGCTGTGAGGTGGTTGGGAGTGAAAGATCCAAATCCACAAAGAAGTAAAAGTTATTTATTGACTTTCTATGCTGTCTTTCCTCCAGGAGCACAAAGCGATGTACTTAGGGTGACCATTCCCACCTCCTATTTCTTCCCCAGCAACAACTGTGTTGGCCTGAGAGAGGGTGACAGGCCCAGAATTACTCACTGAGTTTCCATAACTGAGAGTAGACTAAAACCTGGATAGGATGTAAACAAGTCCTCCAGAAACTCAGTGTGGTGTAGTGATTAAGGTCTTGGACCATGAGTGGGGAACCTGCTCCATGTGTAGGCACACAGCATTGTGCCCAGGTGCAAAATGTCGATTTGCAAAAACAGTCTTCCAGAAACTAACAACATGAAAGAACATAAGGACACATGTCAAAACTGCAATAAGTGTAATGCCAAGCATTCTCTCTGCTCTTAAATTCACAGAATTTAGAGGCCCTGGCAACAAATTACAGTCACATTAGAAATGAAAAGAAGATATAACCACAATAGTACCATTGCCTCCATGGAAAATAAAAGGCTGGTCTACGACAAGTCAAGCATGGCTTCTGGTGACTTCACAATCATGTCATTTGGGGGGAAAAATAGAAAATTCTCATGGCTGTGATGGGAAGAAAGCAGTCATTGAATGGCAAAGGACCTGGGGGTCTTGTAAAGGACTTTCCTGAATGTAGAAATGCTCAAATCCAGACTTAGTCATTCTAATAATGAAAAAGTTAAAGATGACTCTCTTAAACCTGTTTATCATGCTAGTCTGCATCCCGAAGCCCATGCTTGGCCTACTTGTGTGAAGTGACAGTGCAGTTAAGATGTCTTCCATTAGCTCTGCTGCATAGCTTTTGGCTCCTATTTGTATTTTACAGATCTATGGCAAATGTGCACAATTCCTTTTCAAGTACATCGAGCCTGTGACGGCTATATTTTAATTGCTATCATTTGATTAATCAATGTGAAGGGTTTTTTTTTAATGGTAGGGAGAGAAATATATTAGTTTGGTGTGGCATATAGCCAGTGTTAATGAAATTGTTATATGATTAAATAAGACTTCACATTTGTAGCTGGTTATCCCTGCAAACGCTTATCAAATTGATTTAAATTGCTAATTTTCTCCTGAGTTTATTCATTTTTATCTTCCTCGCATTATATTCAGAGATAGATACATCTCACTATTTTATGTGTTATTATATGCTGTTTTATTGTTATAAGGTACCAGTGTTTAAAAGGCAATCTAGAAACACTTAAATGAATAAATGAAATTGTTGAATTGTTTTATGATCTATTCCTTGCGTTGCAGTGAAGATATAACCATCTTATCCTGGACCCATTCAAAGGGTTTAGAATCTTATACCTTAGTGTAATGGTATGTGGGAAGGTCACTCAGTGTCCACGGCCACTTCATTAAATTTGAGATCTCTCTCCCCCTCACCCCAATTTTTTTTCTGAATGGAGCCTTTAGGATGTTGAAAGTCAGAGGAGCAGGTGTAATTGTGTCTAGTATACATCTGAGGACAGATTCCCATTATCTGCTTCCCATCTTCTTGATTGTCCAGTGTTCATAAAGGTGTGAGGAGCAGTAATCTGAAGTTGATTGTGCAAGTTAAATTTACAACTCTTCTGGGGGCTTCAACAGCTTGAAAATTGTTGTGATCATGAACATGGCTGCCCTTTTTTAATGCCCATGTTGTCTGTACTACAGTTTTCCCATATATTACAACTTTTCTCCTATGGGAGGAGGGCCCTAAATGCCATGGCCTTGTCTGAACTGTACTTTTGATAAGCAAAAGTGCTGTCCTAAAAAGATCAGATATATTTAAAGCAGTGTAAAACATAACCAAAGTGATTTTGTTGCTGTGGTTATGCACTGATGTGAAAGAGAAGCAGAGAGATAAAAATGCAATGGGGTTAGCAAAATCAGAAGAAAGCATGAGCCACGTTCACAAAAACCATGATAGTTTAGATGGAGCCAGCTCTTGCGCTCTCCCAGAAGGCCCGTGGGACTTGATTGATGTGAACTGTTAGCACCAGGTATGTTTTCAGTATAGCATAATGGCATAGGTTTTGTTGAATTCTATTGTATGCCCTGGCTATGTCACTGTTGCTGTTATGTAGATGGTTTAGAATCTCTTAAGATAAATGTCATAGATAAACTAAATAGCAGCATGGTGTAACCTACTGGCTTAAGCTAGGTAAGTTACTAGCAAATTCATGGAAGAAAGGTGTAACCATCATAGTCTGCCATGACAGTTAAACAGAACTTCCAACTTTAGAGATATGTGAAATAATCACGTCACACTTTGTTGATCCTCTAGCACTTTTATCAGATGCTTCATATCTCTTTGAGATTTACCTTTTCACGATCATATTCCCCAGATGATGTGTGCATACAAAGGTATTCAAGATAGTTGATGGATTTGTTCCAGCACAGATAAAATAGTGCAACAGAAGAAATTGCTTCATATTTTCTTAGCTGCCAGATTTACTTAGGGCAAAATACTGGAAAACTAAAGTTCATCCTTCTTTGGATCAAGGTTTTTTTAAATATGGAAGAGTGGCTGAAACGTTGACATAGCAGCAAAGAAATTTGAAGAAGCTTTCACGCTTGGACTCCATTTTTAATTACATCAACAAAGTAGTTCCTGATAGATTATTTCTATCTTTACTGATGTCTTTTCAGATAGGAATGTTGAATATGGATGTTCAAGACTGTAAATTTGTCTGCAAGATTACAAATGTGTTCATATCTACTATATTCCCTGAAAATATGATTTTTGTTTTTGGAAGGCATTTTTTGTTGTTAAGTTTTCATTTTCTAGGTTCTGTTGATCATATTACTGCACAGAAATAAGAATATAATTTATAAAAACATCGCTGGACAGCAATAGCACTATGACCCTCTATCAGCTGCTACTTGAGATCCATATCAGTTATAAGCTGAGAAGTAAAACTGTCTATATCCTATAGGGTCAGCATGCTCAAGCATGCTTGACAGTCTGTGACAAGCTACAATGATATTGAAATGGTGACATGAACATCGTGATGTCATCCCACAAATGATGCAACTGTTTACTTGCTTTATGATGTCATGTTGGCATTTCCCCTTCCATGGCATTCTGGAAAATAAACAGTTCCAATGTTGGCTGGGGGTTGCTGAAGGAATCAAGAAGTTTGGATAGTTACTTCAAAGGCTTGACCAGGATTTTAAAACAAGAAAGGATCAGAGTTCCCCTCTTGGAAAAAGTTGTGTCAGTTAGTGAATGTCACTGACTTTGTTCAATTACAGGAAGGTCATGTATGTATATATGTATTAATTGGACTTATATTCCATTATTCTTTGAGAATTCAAGGTTCCCCCCACCAATTACTTTGTGGGATAGATTGCAAAGACTGGCCCAAAGTCACTCAATGTGTTACATGGTTGAATGGGATTTGAATTGGGGTCTTCTGGATCAAAATCCAGCATGTTGGCCTGGTATTTTAGTTTCTGACTGAAGGGAGCTGAGCTCTGAACAAGAAATTCCACAGAGTTTGGTTACAATGATTTTTTAAAAATGGAAATGCTGGAATGAGTAATAGCATTGTAAAAACCATACAATTAAAAGAAGCAAAACACCTCTGATGGTGACCAAACCTGTCTGAAATTCAGGGTTATCTATGCACCATTATCACCACAAAACTGTGTTTGTGCAGTATAGATGCAGCGAGTCTGTATTATCTTCTTTTGTTTTGACTGCAAATTGGAGAGTAGTTTTTGAGCTATTTAAAAGGAATATAAAAATACCAGTGGCATTAGGTCTCAGGGGATATTATTGATTTCAGACAACACACAGCATGTAAGAAGTTCAAAAGAAGACATTCTTTGCGTACAAAATCTACAGGAACATAAAATTAAAGGAGGTTTAGCAGACTAGAACTCATAAAAGGCAAAAGATGAGGAACTTTATCTTTTATTCTCAAAATAGAAAAGGAGAATTGTTAAGGTCACTTTGCATTCCCAACTTAGCATAATTCTTTCTTCTTTACATCATCCACTTATGATCTCTTCTGCTCCTTCTACTAGTGGTTTTCAGTGCAAGGCCCAAGAAGAAAAGCAGAAATGGACTAACATATATTTGCTTTATTTATGTTTATATAAGAACCTGGTTACATTCAAAAATAATTGTATAAATACAGTAAATGTTAAAAATTCACTGTGGGAGAAAATGAAATGAATAGATCTGCATTGAGTGCTTAGTTCTTTAACAATTGCAGTTTTTGAAACTCTGTTCGAACATGTCTATATTACTGAATTAGGGTTCCATTTCCCTTTCTTACAACCTCCATACTTTTAAGATAGCAAGCATGCAACATTGTTCTTCCCACAGTGGAAACAAAAAATCCTTCAGATTTAGGGAATAGAGATATGTGAGAACTATTGTTTGGTTCATTTTTATTATTATTAAAGGAATGTACAAAAATTCACAAGATTGTTTTCCAGAAAGGGGGTGGAAAAACTTGAGATTCAGAAAAAAAAAAGAAGAAAACAAGATTGACCATCGCATTGCACAATGCAATCATAACCGGTAGCAATAGCAAGAGATTAAACATGTACCGCATTTATTCTTCCTGTTATGGTTGTCATGTTCACTGTTTCAATGTAGTCTATACATCGTAACGTTTCACATGCCATGGCGCTGACATGTGTTTCTGTTTGGGAGGGAGCTGCTGTGAAACCTTGTACCAAGCTCTGTATCTGAATTCATTACAATGGAATGTGTTTGGGTTATGTGCTCTGTTCAAGGACTTTTCCCGCAGACCATCAGAAGCCGTTAGGAGCACCTGGGATTGTGAACTTGAGAAGATTCTACGGGGGGAGGGATTTCATTGCACCGAGGGTTTTTAGTTTGAATTTGGCACGCTTTCATCATTCTCAGCTTTCTCTGTGATCCTGCATACTATTCTTGAATAAATCAGATATCTTTGAATTCCTGTTCATGAGTCTGACAGTTTTAGAATAGGCAACCATTACATAAAGCTGAGAATCCCCAAAGTTGTACTGTTAGCTCCTACCAAGATCAGTTTCTTGCGAGGGAAAATAGTTAACGATGGCTGAGTCCAAGCTCACGACTGGGGGACTTGAGGAGACAGCTAGCTTGATGCCTGAGTCGATGGTCAAGAGCGGAGAACTGAACCTCACCCCAGAACCTTCAGACTCCCGGGATGGATCGAGTTCCAATTCTGAGGTGGAGGAATCTAGTGATGGAGAAGAGCCAGAGCACTCGGCCCCCAGCAAATTGCTCGCAGAGTTGATCACCTTGGACGAAGTAGGGGAACCCCAGCCAGGGACGTCAGGGGCGTCCTGGAAGTATCAGTTCCCACTAACCCCAGACAAAGAACCTACTACGGTGTCAACAGAGAGAAAGCCGAACACCCAAGGGAGGGAGGACTCTCAAACCCCTGAAAGACTAAGAGTGATGGAGGCCAAAATAGAATCGATAGAGTACATGCTAAGAAACCTGTCTCTGTCACTGGAGGGGCAGGGGAGGCACGGAGGAGATCCCAGCTTCCCGCAACCATCCCCCATCCTCCCATCTGGACCACCGGCAGAGTGGGGCCGGAGACAGCTCTGGGATGAATCTCCACCCTGCAGGGCTCAATCACCAGTGTCCCCACCCTGAAGAGGGAAAGCTACTGTAACCTGGGGCCCAACCACTCAAGTGGCTGCCGATTTCACTCCAGCTGGAGTGGGGGTGAGAGACTTTTCTGTCAAGTTTGATGGGGATCCAACAAAGTTATCTTTCTTTTTAACTAATGCTAAAAGTTATATGAGGCAGTTTGGAGCATACTTCCCTTCTGAAGAGGCTAAAATAACTGCCATTGCTACCAAGTTGAAGGGTCGGGCTGCTGATTGGTATGTTCAGTTAAGTGATGCTGACTCCCCTGCACTTGATTATTTCGATGATTTCATGTGGGCGTTAAAGCTGCATTTTGAGGATCCTCTGGCCAAGGCAAGAGCTAAGAAGGCGCTGAAGGATCTTACCCAGGGCCAAATGTCCGTAGCTGATTACACCCTAGAGTTTAAGGCTCTAGCTGGGAAAATCCCTGACTGATCTCAGTCAACCCTAATAGAACAGTTTAAAGAGGGACTCAACCGGGACATCCTACGGTGGGCGTTGTGTAGAGACGGCCCAGAGTCATTGTACGACTGGACCTGTCTGGCAGGCAAGGCTGAGCACACTCAGCATACCTTCATGCAAACTAGAAAATCTGAAAAACCACCCGCCACCATGAGGGGACCCCGAAGTGCTACGACTGCTGCCCGGCCAAGCTATAGAGCTTGGGATGAGGAGAGAGATCGGCGCTACGCGAGGGGTCAGTGTCTCCGATGCGGAAAGGAGGGCCACTGAGCAGCTGATTGCCCAAAAGCCAAAGCTGGAGATCGAGCGGGGAAGCCACCAGCCAAATCGCACACCCCCTCGTGGCGGATGACAGCAGCCAAGGGGACAGCCGACGCTGAGCAAGTAATCTACTTTTTGGGAGAGGCTGAAGATGTCTCTAAGGAGCCAGTGGGAAACGCCAGCCACCTGCCATGAAGAGCACCTGCAGGCAGGTGGAAGAGGATGGGCGTAAAGATGCTATGGTGAGTGCTGACTGTCCCACCTTAGCAGTAAAAGTGAAATTGGGTTCCCGCACAAGATCTACCGAGGTGTGGGCTTTAGTTGACTCTGGGTGTTCCAGGTGTTTAATTCACCCTGATCTGGTTGCTGCTTTGGACCGCCTAGCTTCCCCCTCCAGCAGCCTTTTATCTTCACACAGTTGGATGGTTCAACGGTGGGGGGGGGGGGCAACCCATTTCACTGGAACTGTTGCTATGCAAATGGGCAGCCACTGTGAGACTTTGAAATTTGTAGTGGCACCTGTTGGCAATCCCTTGGTAATTCTGGGGATCCCCTGGTTGACCTATTGAAGCCCATATATAAACTGGGAACACAGAACTGTGACTTTTAAAGATGGTTTTTACCAAGCTCCTACAGCAGAGAGAGCTGCACGTGCGGTGGTTGGAAGGGCAGCGATCGCCATGCTGCACCCTAGTTTGGCACAGTTAGAAGGCTTGCCTGATCAATACCAAGACTTTGCAGACGTATTTGGGGAGATGGAAGCAGATCAGCTAACCCCCCACTGGAAAACTGGCCCACCATGTTAATGCTCCTGATTTAGTTCGTCGTTTCCACCTTGCTTACCCTTTGAAGGCTGCTGCTTAATGTATTCTTTATTTTGGGGGGGCAGTATGTCATGTTCAATGTAGTTTATACATCATAACGTTTCACATGCCATGGTGCTGACGCACGTTTCTGTTTGGGAGGGAGCTGCAATGTTCATTTCAATGGAATGTGTTTGGGTTATGTGCTCTGCTCAAGGACTTTTCCCACAGACCATCAGAAGCTGTTAGGAGCACCTGGGATTGTGAACTTGGGAAGATTCTATGTGGGGAGGGATCTCGTTTGCACCGAGGGTTTTTAGTTTGCATTTGGCGTGCTTTTATCATTCTCAGCTTTCTTTGTGATCCTGCATACTATTCTTGAATAAATCAGATATCTTTGAATTCCTGTTCATGAGTCTGACAGTTTTAGAATAGGCAACCACTACAATGGTGATGATTTGCAAATAGCAAGAATAAACTGCCCATTTCTCTAGAATATTGTCAACCAGTTTTACATATCTTATGCCTCTGTTGCATAAAACAGTAACCATTCTCTTAATTAGTTCTAATTTTCAGCTGAAAATGGTTCTGTTTTGTTGATTGAAATACATGTAAATGTGCCAACTCCTGATTCTTTTAACATCTCAGTTGACTTGGTCGCTGTTGGAACTGCGTCCCCTGTAGAGAATTAAATAAGCTAATAATTCCCATGTGGAGAAAAAAAACCCTTTAATCAATCACATGGTTGCTATAATACTTGCAAAATTAAGAAAAGAATGCGTGAGAAGACATCACTGAGACACAGAAATATCCATTGTATGTATTTTTAATTTTGTGGTTCACATAGGCTTGTTTATTTATTTTACCATATTTGTATGCTGCCTTATTTTCACAACTCTAGAGGCCTGCAGAAAAATCAAACAACATACAGAAGAAAAAAAATCCACCACAAGCGGTACTAATAAGTGCAATAACTTCTTCAATCATTTCACCCCATTAATACATTAACTATTACCGTTTCTTCTTCAAAGCATCTTTGGATAAAGGCTGTTTTTGTTGCTTTTTAAGATGATGGTGAGGAAGGGGCAATTCTAACCTCACAAGGAAAACTTTTCTAAGCAACAGAGGGAACCTGAAATGATCCAAAGTGAGGGGATCTGAAATGATCAAGAAAGCCCATTTCTATAATGAAAGGACAGATTCAATCAGGAGCAGGCAGTCCTGCAGATGCTGAGAAAGGAATGATTTGAATGAATGAATGATATTTCCACTGAACTGCATATTTTTACATTTTCAATTGTTTAAAACAATCAGGAATATATGTAAATACTTTATCAACATCGTATTTATATGTATGTATGTGTGAGTATATATATAAATTCCCTTCTAACCCCTATGGATGGTGTGTGTCTTCCCCAACCTCGGGTCCTCTACCAGGGGCCTGGGAATTTGAGGGTTCTGCGCAGAATCTCAGCTGTTCCTAGCACTGCACTCTTCTGGACAGAGAGCTCTGATGTTGCTCCTGGGGTCTGTTGGGGCCCCTCTCCCAGCTTGGGGGCCACAGCCCCGAGTGTCCTAACAGCCAGGAACCACGCTGAGACAAGGAATAGGTCTCTAGTGTTTTATTACTGCTACATAACAGAAAATCCTAACAAACTGAAGAAGCGTGGGAAAAACCCAGACATATAAACCCCAAAGGCTAAGGCAGGCCTGATCTGTGTCTCTTTGAATGGCTACCTAATTCCTCAGTACTATGCATGCACTTTACAGCCTGGATGGGAGCCCCCTGCTCGCCATCCTTACTCATGACACCGAGTGCCCCTACCACCACTGGGACCACTTTGGCCTTCACTTTCCACATCCTCCCTAGTTCCTCCTTCAGGCCCTGGTACTTCTCCAGTTTCTCATAGTCCTCCTTCCTGATGTTGCTGTCACTTGGCACCACTACATCTATCACCACCGCTGTCTTCTGGTCCTTGTCTACTACCATGATGTCTGGTTGATTGGCCAGTACCTGCCTGTCTGTATCTGGAAGATATACATACATACATACATACATACATAGTAAAGGTAAAGGTTTCCCTTGACGTAAAGTCCAGTCGTGTCCGACTCTAGGGGGCGGTGCTCATCTCCGTTTCTAAGCCTTAGAGCCAGTGTTGTCCGTAGACATTTTCTGGGTCATGTGGCCAGCATGACGACACGGAACGCCGTTACCTTCCCGCCGAAGCGGTACCTATTGATCTACTCACATTTGCATGTTTTCGAACTGCTAGGTGAGCAGGAGCTGGGACTAGCAACGGGAGCTCACCCCGCCGTGCGGTTTCGAACCGCCGACCTTCCGATCGGCAGCTCAGCGGTTTAACCCGCAGCGCCACCGCGTCCCTTACATACATACATACATATACTGTATATACTTATACATACATACATACATACTGCACATACACATACACATACTGTACTCATACACAAACTTAATTGCTGCAAAGAATAAGCTTTGTTAACTTTTGCTGATCAAGTTTTCTGGGAAGCAGGAGGGAAGATACAACAAGTGGTTCCTGAAGGCAACTTGATTTCATATTTATTCCAAGCATAAACACTGATGTTTGTGTTGCTTTTCCTGTTATTAATAATTCATAGTGGAAAGAGAGCTAGTCATTAGTCTCCCTGTAAAACTCCCTAGATTAAAAAAAAAGGGGGGTACTGCTTTGTTGTGACTTGTACTTGTCCCATGAGTTTCTCCCATTTTTTAGACACCTTCTAAAATCTGTTGGTTAATTATCATGCCATTACTACAGAGATGTCCAGAATGTCCAAGTTTTTAATGCAAAAAAAGAAAAAGGGAAGGGAAGGGATGATATAAACATTCACAACCCTGAACATTCCTTTGGAAAAAACTTTCACTGGAGCAAAAGGTGGCCTGTCTTCATGATTAATTGAGATGGTTTCCCACAGAATCTCAGGAAACAAAGTCTGCCTTTGACTTGCTACAGAATTCTGAAACTAGGATAACAATCCTAAGAAGAAATGTTTGGGATTTTCCTCTGAAATCAATATGACTTAGAGGACCAAGATGCTCCTTGACCTGATTCAGCATGGCTATTTTATGTCCTGAGATACAGGATTTAATATCATTAAAAGAGATGAAAAATTGCATTCACTTTATTTTTATATTTTCACCAGCCAGGAAGCACTGCCATTCAGAGATTTTTCCGGCTCTCATTAGGAATACTTGAGGATTTTATCTGGATTTTGTTTCAAGACAAAGGGATCTGATCTGCATTTTTGGATAAATATGATTTTTGCCTTAAATATCTTATAACTCATGCTAATCAGTGTGTAATATGGTCTTTATTTCTTTGAGGCTCCCTAAGAAAGAAATGTGGAAGGTTAAGTTTAGAGCCAATGCTACGATGCTGGGGAGGCAAAAGTTAGCAAAGAAACATGGGACTCCCATGGAGAACAGTCCAATGTATTAGCATTCAGTCTGATTTAATTCCTTTGAAGTTACTAGGCATCCATCCACCCAGATTCTAGTGCTTCTTTTTAACGATTAATAGCTGGATGCATTTATTGCATGTATTTTAACAGACCATGATTCATAGATGTAGAATGCAGTATAGTTTCCAGATGTCTCTGTTTCACAAAATATCCCAGGTATTGTTTGTTGTTGGGGAGAGTGGAGGGCAAAAGGAAGAGGGGCCGACCAAGGGCAAGATGGATGGATGATATTCTAGAGGTGACGGACTCGTCCCTGGGGGAGCCGGGGGTGTTGACGACCGACAGGAAGCTCTGGCGTGGGCTGGTCCATGAAGTCACGAAGAGTCGGAAGCGACTGAATGAATAAACAACAACATTGTTTGTTGTGACAAATGGGCACTTCAGAGACAGTGTAGAATGATATATGTAGTTATATATATAGCCAGTGTTTCTCAACCTCAGCAACTTTAAGATGTCTGGACTTGAATTCCCAGAATTCCCAGAATTTAAGGGAGTTGAAGTCCACACATCTTAAAGTTCCTGAGGTTGAGAAACACTGTGTGTAGCAATTAAAAATTAAATCCTACCATCCTCAGCTGCCATGGATATCCACCATAGGTGGATACATCCTGTTCGGAAAAGCCAACCGATCTGAAAACAATGCTGTAATGCAACACATAGACAAAAGATGGATGACCATTTTCCCAAGGAATGTTAACACACATTTGTGTGAAACTTGTATATTCTAAGATCTTGATGCAAAGGTTTATATTCTTTCCTTTCTCCATTTTTAATAATGTGGCATATATTGGTAGTGATATAGAACAGCTCTGTTTTCCACGCAAGCAGTATTAACAAGGTTAATGGCCACAATTCATTGCAGGCTAGATTACATCGGTAGTCAGAAAAATGCTGACAGAAGCATTTTAGCAAATTGTTCTTCATTTTGTTCAGCACAGTTTGGGGGTTGCATGCACAGTCTGGAAAATAAATTATATTCTCAAATTTAAGTGTGTAGCAGTGCACCATATTAATTGATGGTCTGGGGAAAAACTGATAAATTATTTCCATAATAAAGCTGATAAAACTAGAGAGCAAATAATGCAGTGGATGGGGCAAAGCAAAAAAAAAAAGGAGCAAGAGAGAGATTCATTTTACAGAGATTGTAATACACTACTTGATTGTCTGATGGCACAAATAAAGATGTGAAAAGATCAGCAGAAGACTCTTCGAAACAAAACAAAGACAATGCATTTACCAATTTACTCAGGACTAAGAAGAGCATCTAGTGCAAAGAGTGAATATCTTCTGTCTGCTTGTTGTGGAGATCTTTATGTTCATTTATTTGGCAAATAGAATATTTGCTTATCTCTTCTCACCATCCTTTTACAATGCCACATACATCAGGGCAGCGTGAAGGACCTTGCTACGGCAGAATTTTCTTCTTTCGGCTGATCTTTGGATATGTTCCACTGATAATTACTTCTGAACCTAGAATTTCTTCAGTAGTTACTTTATGACTGGAACCATCTAGGGTATGAGAAGATTAACGTTTTTTGAAAAAAGAGAGAAAGAGAGAGAAATTGTGAGCTGCTGCCAATTTGGATTTTAATGCATTCGCTGAAATCGGCAAGCAGCAGCTACCAATTTTTATTTTTATTTTACTTTAAAATAACTGTCACACAATTGGCCAAGTATGCTATTGCTTCTTGAATTATTCATTGAGCGGACCCCATTTAAATAATTTATTTATGGATTTTTTTTTTCCGTAAATTGTGAGGATCATCTTTAACGTACATCATGTCAGGAGTGTCTCATTTCCTGACTGTATTCAAAGAATTACTATTAATATTTCAGAACATTAGAGCATTAAACTGCTAAAGCAAGGGCTTCAAAACAGCAGGCAGGATACGAGTTCTCTAATCAACAGAGAAGCCTTTCTCATCATTCTAATGGATGGATATATAGGGCTGGTGGTGAATGAGGGAGCACAGCTATAAAAAATAATTTATGAAATATTTCTTAAAAATATGTCTTCTGCATTTGGGCAATTCTTTGGGGGTCCTTCAGGAGGGGAGCAGTAAGGTCATTTATTCCAAGAGGGGAAGAAGCACAATTTTGTCTTCTTTTCCCTGTCAGGTATCCCCAGATGATTTCCTAACGTCATCACTCACCCACACGATTCTGGTTCATATAGCAAGCAGGAATGCAGTGGCATCTGCAGGGGGGAAGCATCAAAAAAGTCAAGATGGTGGCCAAAACCATGTGGTTGAAGCCCCGCCCCTTTGTATGTGGGTTGTGATGTGTAGTTTACCACATCAAAGAGATTTCTCTTTAGACTGACCGAACTGCTTTCTACATATGTTTTTGAAAAGAAATACAATAATATATTGTATAATTATATACACAATTATATAACTGAGACCAGTATTTTTGTAACGTTCCCAGCAAAGTAATATGGTCCTCAATTTCCCAATGATGGGAGAGGTCAAAGAAGTCAAGATGACAGCTGTGACTACTTCATTAAAGCCCCCCTCCTTTTAAGAGCACAATGCAAATAAAAAGCGGATGGTGCTTCAATCATGTAGTTGCACCCACCATCTTGATTTGGACACCCTTGTAAGTGTCTAAGAACACACTGAAGCATTTCCCCAAAATTAGCAGTAGAAAGTTTCCTTAAATCTAGAAAGTGGCTGATAAATGCCTAAGCCAGAGATAGATAACTCCTAGATGACCCTTCATCTGTGGGCCTGTAGAAAACTATCTGAAGAAGAGAACATGGAAAACATTTTGAAACATTGTGAAGCAGTGAGCTGAAAAACTGCAGATGAATTGACTGTAAGAGACATGCCAATTGCCTAGAAATCCTCCTTCTCCACTATCACATCTGTTCAGCTGAGAAATTCCATGTACCACCAGTGAACTCATTCTCTAAGCATAAATCCTTCGGGGACCAAAATAGCAGCATCCATGCACAAGAAAATAATATCAGCAGACCCACGGGAATACCAAGAAAATATTTTGAAATAATGAGAAAGAACTTAAAGTAATCCAATGGAGAAAGACCATACTCCATGGGCATGAAATACTGAGAGGAATTAAAACATCCACCTGAAAACAGCTGTCAGAACATGGGTTCTGACAACAGCTGTAGAGGAAACAGAAAGAAGTAACCTGGATAAATGCAAGGTTATATAAACATTGGCAAAAGCCAGTCCAGCTTTCAATATATTGAAGAGTTCATCCATAGAACAGCTGGTGAATTGAAAGCAGTTGTGGCTGTTATTGCCCTGTCACCTGCCATGGCAGAATGGAGATGGTAATACTTCCCTTAAAAAAAAAAATCCATTCAATTGTGTCTGATTCTCAGAGACTGCCTGGACAAGTCCCTGCAGTTTTCTTGGCAAGGTTTTTCAGAAGTGGTTTGCCATTGTCTCCTTCCTAGGGCTGCGAGAGAGTGACTGGCCCAAGGTCACCCAGTTGTCTTCATGCCTAAGGCAGGACTAGAACTCACAGTCTCCTGGTTTCTAGCCTGGTGCCTTAAGCACTACACCAAACTGGCTGTCAACACGTGCCTAACACATCATTAATTCTATATTGTCCATGATGCCAGCTGTGTGACACTTGGGAGGGCCCCAATAGCAGCAGTAGCTCCTTTCTGTCTTCTTCTACCCTCCCAAGATCTCTGCTCTTCCTGCTATCCTTATGGATGAGATAAATTTGTCAGTGAGATATATCTAGATGCTCACAAAATCTAGTGGGAGAGGGGAAGTGTTCTCCTGACAGGCTTGTAACTGAACTAACTTGTCAATTTTTCTTATAAAGAGGTCTCTCATAGCATAGAGGGCAAACTTGGAGAAATGAAAAACCAAACTACAGGTATGCAAGCTGTATCCATTACAGCTTGTTTTGGATTCCACATCATTTAGCGTGATGGCTCATCCCTCCATGAGTCTGAAGAGAAGTGATTGGCCATCTGGTCAAACTTTGATGTGTTTGTCTGCAGTGACAGGTGAAACTTCAGCTTAACACGGGCCAAGCATATCTACTCAGTTCCCATCGATGCTGGCCAACTCACCATTAATGTAGGCTAATCCAAAGCTCTAGAGGCAAGAAGGGAAGATATTAACCAAATTCTTTTTGTATGGCATTTCAAAGACTAGATACCCAGCACCTTAAAGTTCCCCTTGGATCACTGCTTGGTATGCAGCAGAATAGAAAACTGAGTTTGAAGTTGATTCCAAGACTTTGAAATCTAAAGAAGGCCCTCCTTTCATGAGGCTTAGTAGCAGCTTTGACCAGAGGATGGTCAGACATGTGGAAATTTGCTTAGTGCCTTGCCACATTTTGCTGCTCTTTGGAATGCCCATTGTGCATGTTGGGTGTAAGAACAGATCTACCTTAATCTTGTATACTCCAGTTGATTGTATCTGATCATCTGAACAAGCCATATTCTTTTAGGATAGGGAGTAGAATAAACTAATACAAGGAATGCTCCATTGCATCATCAACCATCCCATTGAACAAAATGAAAAAGAAGTAAACATGTCCTTAAGTTAATAAAGATAAATGGTAGCAGTTCATTCTACTGCACAGCGAGGTAGCCAAAAAAAAAAAAGATGGGCCGCCAAAAGCATTTATGTTCAAAGACAACAGCTTAAATATTCATAACATTGTCACTGCCTAAATCTTTGACTTTTTATTCTCATCTCACTAAAATACATCTCTCATCCTTTTTCAAGCAATGGAACATAAATCCAGATACTTACATTAATATGGTTACTTGATAAAAATGGATAATGACTTGTGTGCGGTGGGTTCTCTGGGAATTGGGCAATTTGAATTATCCACGGGCTGTTCACTTCTGTAGAAAAAAGAAGAAAACAGGTTTTGCCTCCTTGTCTCATTTTCTGTGCTCATTTCAGCTGTAATGAAATGAAGAACTTGCTTTCTTCAGGTTAGTGTCTGACAAGCTGTGTATGCTGGAATATAAGAAATCTGGTCTATTAACACTGTTTATTTTATAACGAAAGAGCATGGGGGTGGGAAGGCAAGGGGAGTCTTAAAAAAAGAATTCACTCATGCTTTTCAGATACAACAATTCACTCAGAGTTGTGAAAACACATGGCAAACCTCTAATCCTAATTACTTCTGAGTGCCATTGCACAAAACAGCGTGTAAGCAGCAAGAACCATTAGCTCATCACAATGACCAATGTGAGATACTGTGCTAGCATGACTACTTATGATGGCAGCAAATTATGGAAGCAGAAGAATTGGAAATATATTCTAAATTCCAAAGTAGTGAAATTTAAGAATGCACAAAAAGTTTCTTAGAGCAACGAAAGCATTAAACACAAGTCCAAGGTCTGCTTGAGAGGAACTAAGTAGACACGGTTTAGCAATTTTGTTGAGGATGATATATGTATTAATGCTAAAAAGGAGCTTCCTGCTGAAGCTTTGGAAGGCTTTAAATTACCTTTATATCCTGGTCTGTAGGATGAGAGTCAACAATGGATGAGAGTCAACAATGGATGAGAGTCAACAATGGATGAGAGTCAACAATGAGTGGGTCAAATGGAACCTGTGACTGTGGTGAGAGGCAGAATATGGAGCATCTCTGCTGCTGCAGCGGACTTTGCTGTGGCCCATTCATGAATACCGTATTGGGCACAGTGGTGGAAAGAAAGGAGAAGAATGTTGGCAGGTTGTTGACAATCACAGGACACGGGTGAAGCCAAGCAATGCTGTATTACCTGTTTGTTTCATTTATATTTTGACTTTTCTTCAAGGGCATCAAGCTGCATCAAAGTTATTCCCTTGCCTTCCTTGGGTGATGTGGGCTGCATAGCCTGAGGTCATGACTAGTCCACTATTACTTAATGGGATGGGTAAAATCTACCTTTAAGAAATAAGAAAAACACCAAAACACATGGAAACAAAAGGAAAAATTAAATGGAAAGGAAAGAAGGAAAAGAATAAAGAGGGAGGAAAGTACAAAAGTATATTATCGTACTATAAAGAATAACTGCTTTAAATTGCAGCATTAAATCTTGACCCCAAGGAATAATAGTAATAAGCCTTTCCATCTTATCAGTAAAGAGCAAATTTAAAAGTAGACAATAATTTCACGTCATCAGCCCAAGACTATAAATCCAGAGGGATGAAATCTTTCCATTGTCAGAAAATGATGCTTGACAGGGATCTCCACAGGGGAAGGTCAACAGCGTCAAGATGTTGGATGCAATTGGGGCAACTGGAGCCCCACCCCTTTTGACGTGCATGCAATGCACACAATGCATGCTAAAAAGGGGTGGGGCTTCAATTGCCTGGCCACAGCTGCCATTTTGCTGGTTCATCCCACCTCGCCCCCTGCAGATGCCCAATGCTTGATAGCTTTATAGTTCTTCATATACTGGTAAGTTCCAAATGTTGAGTATATAGTGCAAAATTTCAACCCAGAGTTCTCACTCGAGGCACAGATGACCAGGCTCAAATTATCCTACTTGGGACACATTATGCAAAGACCTAGCTCTCTGGAAAAGGTTCTAATGCTGGTTAAGGTGGAAGGAAACAGAAACGAGGATGACCAGCAGCAAGGTGGATGGACTCATTTACAATGGCAGTGTGTCCACTGTTGGAAGACCTGGAAGACCAGTTTAGGGATAGATTGTCATGGAGAAAATCAATCTATGTGGTCATTAGGAGTCAAAAAGCACACATAATCAAAGTGTAAAATTACATTCATACATACATCTTTAACTCTTATTACTTTTCCCAAAACTGTATTAACAAATATATGAAACATTATCTGGGGAATCCAATAAAATTGACAAAAATCTTTTGAGTTAGCCTCATCTTACAATCATATGAAACACTGTATTCTTGAAGATCTTTAAACTATTAGTTCATCAATATGAGATATTCCAGTTCTTAATTCCCCAATTTTGACTAATATCTAATATCCATCTTAAAAATATTATACATAGAAAATTATAGGCTTAGAATAATCTAAAACACATCTCAATATTGGTAACAAGTTGGTTCTAGATGAAACTAAGTCTTTGGGACAAACTGTGAAATCACAATGATCTAAACATCCTGGCACTCTTCATTTTTAGGCAACATAAATTCCTTCTGCAATGGCTAAAATAGATCACCATTTTGATTAGAAATTAACTGATCTAAAGTACTGATACCCCTATTTGCCCATGAGATCTTCCCCATGGTTTACCTGTAATCTTCAAACTAAAATTATTCCAAAATATAAGGTTTGCATATGAATAAGGGTCAAAACTTGAAAAATGAAAAATGGTGAAACAAATCATGGATTCACCAGATCTTTCATGAAGTTCAGGGTTCTAACACTAGTCTTTTCTTAATAAGTTCTTGATAATGCAAGTGAGAGAAATTCAAGGTAGTTTAATGGAATAAGTGATATTATTAATAATTACAATATTGTTAGTAAATTGGCAGTACTAAGCCTATGCTTGGAAATCTCAGGACGGTAAAGCTCTGGAGTGTACCAGGCTGTGAAATGCTATCAAATGCTGAGTTTTTTTAGGAACCTACAATCAGAGCATCTTTAAACCTGGCCATAAGGAGCAGCAAGATACAATCTAAGATACAGAATGACAATGCTTTGCACTAACCTGCTGTTAAATTGAAGGGAATGCTTTCCTTCTGTCACAAATTTGCTGTGTGAATTCAGACACCACCATCCTCCCCACAGATCACTGCCTATCACTCAGCTCATGTAAGAAATCATGGACAAAAAGTCTTCCATGCTTTGCTGGATAGAAGAAAAAAGAAAGTTTTTTTTTAAGTGGGAAAGGAATGTAATATTTGCTATTACATAAAATCAATATAATTTTAAAAGTGTGTTTGGGTGTGTGTTTATCACCTCAATGACCAATACCTTTGTACATGTAGGAGTTAAGTAATAACTGTAATATCTATAGTCTATAACGTCGCATTTGCAACAGTGCCTTCATAAATCAGTTTGATGGCAGACATAAGAAATCCAAAGAATAGAACAGATATGTCAAATGGATTCTTTGAACACTCTCCCAACAATAGATAAAATGTAATCATAATTGATATAGCTTGAGATCTAGGGTAGTGTAATATGGTGCACCAGAACAAGAAAATTAGGCCCAATTTTGTCCAGAAAAAGGAATGTTTTTAGAAATGTAAAATGTTGAAGGTCACTCCAAATTGGAAGTAAAAAGGGTTGCAGGTCTCCGAGCCTGGTCATAAAATGACTAAGCAATAGTGCAATTCTATACAGTCCTAATGGAATTCAGCCTCGTGTGGTGCAGAGTGGTAGGCAGCAGTATTGCAACTGAAGGTCTCCCCACAACCCGAGTTTGATCTCAGCGGAAGCTGGATTCTCGGGTAGCTGGCTCAGGTCAACTCAGTCTTCCATCCTTCCGAGGTCGGTAAAATGAGTACCCAGCTTGCTGAGGAAGGTGACGCCTGGGGAAGGCAATGGCAAACCACCCCACTATCATCTGCCAAGAAAAATGTCACGAAAGCAGTGTCCCCCCAAAGGGTCAGACATGACTCAGTGCTTGCACAGGGGACCTTTCACCATCACACTAACGGAATTAAGAACAACTGAGTTCTATAGAGCTGATTCCTAGGTGAAGACAACGCAAAGGAGAAGGAGAAGGAGGAGAGGGGTAATTGGACTGTGCTGTAGGATCATGGTGTTGTAGGATCACAGAGGTCCAGACTTGCTTTCAAATGGAGGCAGAGATGCCATTATAAATGGTCCATTAAATTCCCACCTGCTGTCATGAGTACTGATGGCGAGCAGGAGGGGGCCTCTATCCAGGAGGGAAAACGCATGCGTAGTACTGAGGAGTTAAGCAGCCATTCAGAGAGACACAGATCAGACCTGCCTTAACCTTTGGGGTTTATCTGTCTGGGTTTTTCCCACGCTTCTTCAGTTTGTTAGGATCTTCTGTCTAATGTAGCAGTAATAAAGCACTAGAGACCTATTCCTTGTCTCAGCATGGTTCCTGGCTGCTGGGACACCTGCATTGCATAGATCTCTACTAGATTAGATTCTATTAGATTTTTGGGTTGTAGCTATTAAATGCAAACCAATAATCCTACCCTTTTTTTTAAGAAAAAGCTTCATTGCTAAAAAGCGGGATAATGGAAGGGTGATTTTTTTTTAAAAAAAGGACAAACTTGCAAAGTGCTACATGCTTAGATGATCAGTATTCTAAAAAAAATCTTTTGAATAAATTCCAAAATGCATTTCCTGACATATTTAGCACTACAGAACAATTACTGAGCCACACGAAGAGTATGTTTTGAATATTTAGAAATTAGTATCTGCCTTTCTTGCTTAGAATTCCTAAAGCTGCAAATGAGATTCGTTTTGTACCACATTTGTATTCTGATGCAAATCTGTATTTTAAAAAGTTATCAGTGAAGGTACTTTACTATATGCAAAATGACGCACTTAAAAAATTACTTAGCAAGATTTATTACCTATCAGTGCACGCTGGTTATTAGAATCCAAAAAGTATTTGAATTTAGGTTTAGGTGCTTTTTAGTTTGCATGTTGAAAGAATTTCAGTCAGAAAGTTAAAAGGGAAAAAAGCCCATTGTGCCACTTCGAAACATTCAAAGTAAGGATGCAATAAGTGCAGAATATAGAAAATATCCATAGCCTCATTACATGGATAATATAGTAATTCCAGAAGGGGGGATAGTTAAGACAGAGATATAGAGTGGAAGTGCCTGGATCCCTTTTTGCATCCAGATGATTTTGCTTAGTCCTTATTGCCACCAGTTAAGGCAGGGTGAGAAACCTTTTGAATCCATTTTTCACTTTAAAAAAAGGTAATATTTATCATGCATGTATGCACGTCTATTCTCCAGTTAGTATGGATGTACTATTCAGTGATCTTCACTATTCCCTTCAACCAGGAGTCCTTACCTTTGGGGGGACCATGGACCCCTTTAAAAGTCTGGCAAAAACTATGGGCCCCGTCTCAGAAAAATGTATTTAAATAAAATGAAACACACAGATCAAGATTGTATTACAACGTAAGCAAAGGCTTACATGCTTTCAGAAAAAAAGGTACTTCACACAACCGAATCAATTCACGTTTTTAGAGTGTAATAATTGTAGATGGTGAGATTTAGTGAAATTTACACACCTTTTTGGAGTCTAGAGGCCATAAATCACTTTGCAGCCTACATGCATTGTTGAATGAAAAGCTAAATTTCAGTTAGTGAAAACAATGTTGCTCATTTTTCCCCACATCATGACATTTTATGGGAATGAGTGAGACTGGATAAGGTCCCAGAGAAGTCCAAAGGCAAGATAGGAGAAGGAGGGGATCAAACTCAATTTCTCTTGAAAAATATAGCCAACAGCTACATCTTTTTTGTCATGTTCCACAGCAATCTGGCTCATGGAAGCAACTGTAAATGGCAAGGAGGGGGATCCTCTTAAAAGGCATGACAGTAGTGAGAAACAAAAGATTAAAGCTCCGTCACCTTCCCTCAGTGAAGGAAGGTCAGGAGGAAAAAAAGACACCTGTAAAAAAGACGGGGAATTTAGCGATATGCTTGAACTCTTCAGACTGCAAATTTCTAGCACAGTTAAGTTGTCCATTTTGATTTACATTTCATACATTTAGGTGTCTGGGACTTCTGGAGAACTATTGTGCAACTTCAAGCAAACCATCAGTTGCAACTGAAAGCAAGTTACTGCTTTGGCTAGAATACCTTAAGATGGTTATCCTTTTAATTTAATTCTTTTTTAAAATTATTATTAAAGAGCTTCTCCCTGGAAGGAAATTATGATTAATTTAGATACAAGGCTCTTAATTAAAGGTGCTTGATTATATAATTCCTTCTCATTGTTGAAGAATAATTGATTTCTACCATGTTGGTAATTCGCAAGGTATCCCTACTATGGAGTTGTAGATGACAATATTTGGGGCTGATGTTCTTCCAACATGTATTTAAAGAGTGTAAGCTATAATACACCTATTTTGACCAAGTTGCCTTTACAAAGTCCATCTGTGGAAGTCTGCCATGAGCAGTTCTTAATTGAACGGCACAATTTCTTCATGAAAAAGATATTTGTAAAGGATTTGGTTCCACCAGATACAGCTTCACACATATTTTGGTAATTTTTCTTGAGCCGAGTCCTGTATTACAGAATTTAAAGACCTGCCAAACACCACCTGTCTTTTAGGGACCCATTTTCCCTTTAATCCATGAGTAGATTTAAGGTGGAATGATCAAAAAATGGCTTCCTTAAATATTCTTGTAGGATACAAAAGTATTAATTTGAACGAAGGGCGTAGTCATCAAGTGATATCCATTCCTACTTGCATGAACCTGTCCCTAAAAATGTGTAGTTATGCATTAAATTGCCATCTGTGTTCATTAGCACATGAACTAATATGTACATTAGTGTTGTCCCTTCAGTTTGTGCTTATGCTGGGGCTGCTCATTACCAAACAGCTGATCCATATGTGAAGGTTAGAAACAGAGGAGCGAAATATCATCCAGAAAATCCTAGTACCTTCTAAGGTGCCACCATGGAGTAGAGATGATAATACCCAATACTGAGGGTTGCCAATGGCGGTGGCATCACCATCATCATCATCATCATCATCATCATCATCAGCAGCAGCAGCAGCAGCAGCAGCAGCAGCATCATCATCTCTGGCAGGTGATTACATCACTGGTGGCACACCACACACTGCATTGGTTGTGATATTAGATGCCTCTAAGCTGGTGGATCTCAAGAGTTCCTTCCAACCTTTCACACCCTAATGGATAAGACACACAAATGAAGGTTCATGCTGCAGTTGTGCATAAGAATGTCAATGTGATATTCTTAGCTCTTAGACCAGGTAAGGTACTATGCTTTTCTGTTGTTCTTGTTTTCTTTGCTTCCCTGGTCTTCTTGATAATGGACACAAGGGTCTTGGTAATGTGAGAACCTGACATCTCAGTCTTCCAAGCTCACCTCCCATCGCAATGCCTGTTGAATCCCTAGAAAACAGCTTTAAGTGCTGAGCCCCTTTGCAAATTTCAAAGAGGCGGCTGCATTGGGAAAAGAGTAGTTGTCATCTCCCAGTGCTGAGAAAGGATACCAGGGAAAATTAGACCACCTCCTGCAAGGTCATCCTTGCTTTTCCAGAGGGCATTTGGAGAAGAGATGTCAGGTCACCCACAAACTGTGAACTACGTACAAACAGTGGGCACCAAAACATGATGGCACAGTATGTTGTGCATGTTTCCTGACCTTCACACTCTTGTTATTTATATGTCTTTAATCCTGTTACTGTATGCAGACTGTAAGCTACTTAGAGTCAACATGGTGGCTGTGACTAGAGAATGTGATCAAAACCCCAACCCTTTATAATGTGTGTTATGCATACAACACAAATAATGGAGGCAGGGCTGCAACTGGGGGGGGGAGGCAACTGGGGCATGTGCCCCGGGCGCCGTGCTGGTGGGGCACCAAAATGAGTGCTGGTGGGGTGCCAAAATGGGCATGGAATCCATGTTTGCCCCGGGTGACACAGACCCTAGTTGCGAGCCTGAATGGAGGGGGGCTTTGATCACATGGTAGTGGCCTCAATCTTGGATATTTTTTAAACCCTTACAACCCCCCACTCCCCACAGTTGTCTCTGGTTTCCTGACTGGAACAGCATAAATAAATGAGTAAATAAAAGTTGGCCAAGAAGTCTGTGATCTGCTGTCCTAACATATAGCAATTGGCTGATACTGACTTTGGAAGGCAACACTCATTAGCTTTATCTATTTCCTGAAAATTAAGGCTTCCTAATTTCTTTTAAACTTAATATTCCCTGAACTGGATGGGATCCTGCACTGGGCAAACATCTAATTGCCAGTCTAAAGCAAGCTGAGTTTCCTGAAAGAAGAATATACATAAGAAAAAAAACACTCAAAGCAGAGAGCTTTCTGGATGTCTCATTCTGTGGTGAATTAAATTCTCGATGATGCTTTCAAACTAACATTCATAGGGAATATCTGGAACCACCATACAGATGTCAGGTCACATTCTCAGACCTGGCCAAGGGGGTTTGGTTGACCCTCTTTTCTTTTTCTTTCCTTTGCATTTTCACGCAATCCAACTTCACTCTTTCATCAACATTTTCTTGTCCTTGTTTACACTTATTTCTTCCTGTTCTTTTTCTTGACCCTTCCTTTCTAGAAAACTTGTTTTTCTCTTCCCAAGAAACATTTCGGTTCAGCCGTTCCCCTCGTCAGTTCACTACAAAGGCAAATGAAAGTAATCTGAACATTGCACCATGACTACCTGACTTTGGAAGCTCTTGACAATTACCATTTGAGCTGCTTCTGGGTTTTGTTTTGTTTTTTAAGTTTTTATAGGTTTGCATTTTGTGACTTAGCTTGCTTGTCCTCAGCATGCAGAACTCTGTATATATTGGGCAATAAAGAAAGAAAGAAAGAAATACTAGCTAAATGGAATTGGCTTTTCATAGCAATGGAGGATTTTTATCTTTGTGGAAATAATGGTAGGGACATCTGAAGGATTTTTTAAAAAAGAGTTAAGATGGCAGTCATGATGGTGCAATGGAAGTCCTACTGTGACACACATAAAAAAAAGGGCTTTGATTGTGTAGTTGCAGCCACCATCTTGACTTTTTTGACCCCCCTTGCAGGGAGAACCCTAGGAAGGGCAAAAATAATGGGCTGGACAATATCAAAAACATTACTTTAATCCCAGAGTCGCTGCCCCATTGTAAATGGGTGCAAGTGGGTGTAAATTATAAATGAGAGCCATTGTGACATAGAAGTTAAGATGTTGGATCGGCACGTAGGAGATCCAAGTTTTAGTCCACCCTCAGCCAAACCATTTTTTCTCAGTTCAATCCACCTTACAGGTTGTGGTGGAGAAAAATGGAATGAAGGAGTGCTATGTCTATGGCCTTGAGCTCCCCAATGAAAAGGTGGGATATACACTTAAGAAATTAGTAAATAAAAAAAGCATCATGAGTGTTCGTAGCTACCTTGGCAGCCACTTATTAAGACCATCCACAGCATTCTCCTGTACTTTCAAAGGCCCCCTAGTTGTTAGGGAACCGTGCCCCAAATGACTGAAAGCTGACTGTCCCTGTAACTACAGGACATGTCCCTTCAGTGCATGCCTTGCTATAATCTGTTCTTGTTGTTCTGAAGCTCTGATGGAGTGAGGTGTCCTGTGAATCCATTTCAGCAAGGAACAGCTGAAACTGTCCTTATGAATTACCTAGAATGGGGCATTTGGGAAAGCAGCATTCATACTCAGCACCCAAGGCGTCTTTATCCCCTCCCCTGCTCTTAAAGGTTTGGATATTAAAAAATGAGCTTCGCTTTCACATCTAGGTTCCTTCCTGTTTATTTAGCACCTTCACTGCCTTTATTGTATTCCATGTTCCTGTGCTATTGATTACCAATTCTATGAGAACGGTCCTCAGCTGTGCCTCTCTGTTTTTGATCCTTTCTCTTTTTGCTTGCTTTATAGGTCTTTGCAGTTGTTGACTTGTTTTCAATAAACTTAATTTTGCAAAAGTAAATCTTTTTTTTCCTTCTGTTTCTAGATTATTTACCTTACTGTGTCCTGTTCAGGTTTCCAAATGTCTTCCTTCCATCCTTCCATCCTTCCATCCTTCCATCCTTCCATCCTTCCATCCTTCCATCCTTCCATCCTTCCTTCCATCCTTCCATCCTTCCATCCTTCCATCCACATTCAGCTTCTACTTCAGTTTCTTCTGGTCTGAAGTAACAATTACACCTCAACTGAAGTAACAGGTTCCAAGTTTTAACTATTGTCCCATGAAGCTCTAAACACCATGGAACCAGGGTACTTAGTAAATTTTCTGTATTAAAAACCTGCTTGATTACAAGGATAATCCACTGAAGTCCTATTGGGGACACTATGGGTTATAAATTGCTATCTTGCAGACATTCACAGGCAAGCCTTCTTGATAATGGCTTCTTCTTCAGGGAGATTTGCTATTATATGTTAGACATCTATTAACCACCCCTACCGCCCCCATCTTTTTGCTCAGTGCTTCCCTATGTGGAACTGAAAATTAGGCACAAAGGGTTTGAAAATGGATTCTATAGATGGGCTTTGCTTCTGTAACACAGCAGTTGCTAGAATTCTATAGTCATGGCTTTCCAGTTTTCTTTCAACTGACTACCTATCAGAAGTTCTTAGATTCTCATGAAATTGTCTAAATGGTTACAGTTTTGTCTCTTATACATGACAGACACAGATGTTTTGTTTTACTTCTATCTTCTTAATATACATGCCTTATATTAACTGTTTCTTCTTATTTATTATGCTTTTAATTTGTAAGTGTTTTTTGTTAGAGCAAGTGGTCCGTAATTGTTTTAATAAACAAGCAATCATTCTTGGAGGCATCCATGGGCTACACCCAAGGCTGATCTGAACCAACAAACAAGCTATAGGAATGCATGTCCCTGCTCAAAGCCAAAGCAGTTAACAATCATGCAGCAAAGCAGTGTGCTGACATCCTCAACATAGAGTAGATAAACATAGAGTAATGGAGGGTGTGGGTCTGGGTGGAAGGACAGCCTCAAAGTTAAAAGTCAGAAGTGCATATTGTCCCCCGGCAATTTAAACTCTACTGTGATGGTGGAGCTCTCCTGTTGTAAATTGTGTGTATTGATTCTGCCTTTACTGAAGGTATTCTTCACATCTCTTGAATGTTTTTCTTTTTGGTTCACCCTCCTTTAATGTACAGTAGATGTTGGCTTTGTTTTTCCCTTCACCAGTCTTGTCCTAGAATGAACTACTTGCTGGGTTTATTAGCCAGGGGGTGTGGTGGGGGCTTTCTTTGACTCAGCAGCCTACAGGTTATCTGACTTCATTATCTGACTACCCTCTTTCTCCCCTGTTTCCAGACCCCTCTCTCTATAGCACTTTTTAAAGCAGTTACATTGCAAGACCTTCAGGCACAAGCTTCTTTATTATGTTTCTCTCACTATCGATATACAGCTGGCTCTGCTATTTATTTATTAATTAATTACAAAATCGATCTAGCTAAATGACCAATTGGTGTGTGACTCAGAGTGGTCTATGCAAACAGAAACAACATATAATGACCCCCACCCCAAGTTAAACATAATAAAATGCATCATCCCCCACCTCCCTTTATCCAACCAACTTTACCCAACTTTATGGACAACTTTATCCAACCAAGAACAATTCAAGAATCAAGATTAGAGGTGTTGGGGGGGGGGGCAGGAATAAAAAAAGTCAAGATGTCAACTCATGTAATAAGAAGATGGCTTTGATTGCCATTTTGACTTTGTGATGCCCCTCACTGCAGACCTCCCTGCTCCCAAACCAGGGCCAAGTTTTCAGGGGGCTTTCCAAAAAGCAAGTAGGATCAGGGGCATTTGAACCATGGGGGGAACACTGTTCCATAGCACAGGTATGGCAAAGGAGAAGGCAGGTCTCCTGGTCCTGCCAGATGACACTACTTAAGTGATTGCCGATATAATAAAAGTAGTCTCCTTCAAGCTGAGCTCGTCATGTTGCTCTTGTTTTCTTCACTACAGTTTTTTCTGAGATATTTTCTCAACTTTCCACTCTAGTTTACAGTCCTCAGATTTCCTTGTGGTCCCCCACCCAAGTATGACCCAGGTCTCATCTTGCTGAACATTCTAAGTTCAGCCAAAAGTTAACTAGATGCTATGAAGTGCTGTCAGCATTGTAGTATAGGAGTGAAATGTTGACACTCTATTTATATCAAAATTTCAGGAGTAATCACTGATGGACAGTGGCCTAGAATATGTGTTGGGTATTCCATGGAATGAATACATATTCTATTAATGATGGAACCCCTGAATAACCGCAATGCCAGTGATACTGTGGGAAAAAATCTCCAGTGCTACCAATGCTATTTCTTGAAGGGCCAGCCAGTCCCAGTTGAGATGGGTCTATATGGTGACAACTACTGAGAACCACTGTGCACTTCAAGAATGGTGCTGTAAGAATGGAGTCTGGTTCAGAAAGGGTGATCCTAAATTCAATCTATTCTTATCATTTTTACTCAAGATATCCTCCTAGGTAAATGTCAAAGATTCTTTTTAGTCTTTGTTCAGGCTGCAGAACCATCACAGTGGTTATGATATATCTATGATGCATCTGGTTTTCTGTCGTAAGCCTTACCAAGTGAAATCAACATCCATACAGCTACGTGCTTCTTCAGGGCACTAACCATATATTGCTTGCACATGTTTGGGGATGTCTGCTACAGAAGGGGGCATATTGCAAGCCCAAAATAGCAGGGGGTGTATGGGTTTAACCCTCCCTCCTTCTGCAACATGTTCACCACAGCTATCTCTGTTGTAAGCAGAAGGAGAGGGAGAGTTTGGATGCTTACAACAGCAAAACATTTTTCTGGACATCTCTTTGTCCCATCTGTAACCAGATCATAACATTCATTTCCAGTTCTGTCTGGATTCCAGTTGACTAGTTACATGGTTTATACCGTGGTAAATCGTTTTAATGGTATCTTCTGTCTGAGACTTCTGAGGCATACAGGGCAACTTTTGCCCTCCATGGGGTCTTCAGATATTTGGCTCCAAAGGGAGGGAATGCGTGATTTCTTAATGATAGCTAACCAGTAATGTATTTGTAGTATGGTTTTAGTTCAATTAGCATTGCTTTTTTCTTCATGTTTCCTCTCAGTAGCCTAGAGCCCACCTCTGAGAGTTGTGCTGACAACCCAAGTTTGAATCCATGGCTCCCTTGTCCAAATCCAACACTTGAGATACTGACTGCGTCTTGAATTGTAGTGCTCAAAAGAATGCTTTTTAGATCACACAGAAGTCTCATGGCTGAGGGATGAATAACAAATTCCCTGGGTGACTTTCCCGTGAACTTTATCATGTCCCTGCTGCCTGCCTGCCTGCCTGCCTGCCTGCCTGCCTGCCTGCCTTCCTTCCTTCCTTCCTTCCTTCCTTCCTTCCTTCCTTCCTTCCTTCCTTCCTTCCTTCCTTCCTTCCTTCCTTCCTTCCTCCCTCCCTCCCTTCCTCCCTTCCTCCCTTCCTTCCTCCCTTCCTTCCTTCCTTTTTCTTTGATTTGTATGCTGATCTGATGAGCTGGTGGTGGCTGGTTAGGTAGTTACCATTTTAATTTCCCATGATGCACTGATGTGATGGTACTTTGGGAAATTAAGATGATACTTTTATGGAGTTCTCAAATTCATACATGAAGTGTGTATAATGCATCTTTCCTGCCTATTCCTTCTCCAAGTGGCCCCTTTTACCCTCTGCAGATGGAATCCTCTGGTGTGGCATAAAACACAGCAGAGGTGGCCACAGCTAGAGGGGGATTAGTGGAAACCAGAAATCTCCCGTGTTCAAGTAGCAGTGCCTTCCGTCTTTCACAAGCCACTACCTGCCATGCTGCATGAACTACTATCCTAAAATTTTTAAATTCAAAATACATCCTTTTTTAAAAAAATGCCAGAACGTTTAGAAGCCAGTCCACTTTACTGTGGTGCCTGATTTTTGGTGTTCTTTTCTTAGCACTTTCCCAGCTGTGATGATGCAATTCTTGGCACTTTTCCTTGGCACGATGCCTTTTCTTTTCCCATTTCACTCAGAATACCCCAAGTACATTTTATTGGCTTCCCCTCATTGACTGGCAGGTTGCTGATAAAACTCACACTGCCGTTTACCATCTGGTTAGCAATCCATGGCTTGTGGAATGCTTTGGATCTTGGGAGTTTTGTTTTCGTTCTGGCCATTAAACATCATTTTTTATAGTGTCAAGAGGTTTTGTTGTTGTCTTTTTCGCTTTTGCTTTTGTGGCTCATTTTTTTTTAAAGAAATCAAATGTCTTTAGGTAGTGTCATGCCAGCTCTTGTGAAATATACAGCATGCTATCTTCTGCAGAACTTATGGGATAATTCGTAATGTCACCGCGTCCTGTAAGGGGAGTTTAAGACATAGTCCATCCTTTTAAAGTGTTGAGTGAAATCAAAAGACCAGAGAAATTGAACAGCTTGGGAAAATAAAGAGGTTTGCATCTGGGAACAAGAGTAATTAACAGGTAAGCTTATTTGGGAAAAATGTCCACTAAGAAAACTCTCTTGCCCATCACCACCTACTTTCAGTTAGATGGTAGGAGGATCCATCAGACATGAAGACCAGGACTTTCAAATTATTCTCAGAAATAAGCAAGTGGGTGGAAGCAAAATTCTAAATCTGCCTTGGGGGTGCATGTTGTTCCAGCTCACATTTCTGAACAGACTTCCCCAGCTAGCTTGTATTGAAGCTCTCTAATGTGCAATTTGCCAGTTGATGGAGAACTAGGGCTAAGGTCTTTCTGTCTACAAAAAACCTTAGATAGCTTGCTTGCTTGTTTGTCTATTTATTTATTGATTAGTATTTCTATGCCATTCTACTCCTAATGGTTTAGTGCACGTGCATATAAAAACCCAGAAGGTTAAAAACAAAAGAACAATACTCAACAGTAGGCATTGTAACAGCACTCATCACATGGGTAGATACCAACATCTAACATTCCCCAGAGCCACATTTTTATTGTACAGAAATTTATTAGGACAAGGCAGTAAGGCAAGCTGTTCCATAAAAAGGATACCATTATTGAGAAAACTCTGATATGAAGACCCTGGAGATGGAACTGCCTTGGAGACAGACCTTCAGCAGGGATTCTCTCCCACATCTTACTGGATGGACAGATTATATTCACAGTAAGGGGTCTTGTTGATAGCCAGGCCTCATCTAGTAAAAGATGCTATATACTACTTGTGCCTTCAGTGACAAAATTGGATTACAGAACATCCCTAAATTATACACCTGGGGGTTACATATCCATTCAGAAGTGGTAAAACACACATTCTCTTACAAATGAACCAACTACTGACAGTATCTTCAGCTTGTCAGGATGAATTGAATAAATTGAATAAAACCTCAATTTATTGAATTATATCCAGCCCATCCTTGACTACAGGTGCCAAATCAGATTTTAAAAAAAGAGAGAAATAGGTCTGAATATCATCCATGAAGTAGTAACATCCAGCTCCAAATCTTTGTAAAGGACAAGATAGTGCCTCTCCAACTTTATTATAAATATGTATTAACACCATTAGTTCAAAAATCTATACAACAGTTCTGTTTAGATTAATTAGGGAATTAAGTCTCACATAATTAAACAGTGATTTTGAGCAATTTTATGAATATCAGATCAAAAAGAAATATTAACTGAACAAGCCCATATCATATGGTTAAATGTTCTCTCATACATATTACACTTCCAATGTACTGGAGATGATAATCAGCTGTTTCTATTAATCTGTGTGTTGACACTTAATTTAGGATTTGCAGGTCAGATATCAAAGAAGGAGAACACCAAGAGAGACGCCAGGATGGTGATAAATCTTAAAAAAGGTTTATTAAGAAATTGCCCCAAATACTTAGAGAGTCAGGAGGATATGACCCCAAACAGCCAGCCTCTGAGGAGCATATGTAGCAATCAGTAGGGTGTCTGGGACCATTCCCTTTCTCTCACACACACATGAACAGGTGGATCTATGCATGCATTGATGATGAGCACATATATGTGCAGTATTCCAGTCTCATACATATCCACTGCCATAACATATATGCATACACATGCATGCATGTGCATGCGCACACACACAAATTCATGCATACCTATACACCACCCACCTCCCACAAGATACTCTATCTATCTATCTATTTATTGCATTTATAACCCATCTTTTCTCTTGGTGCTCAAGACAGCTTCCTCTAATTTTATTCTCCAAAACACAGTGGGGAAGGTTCATGTTCTGGAACTCGACTCACAAGGAAGCTGGGGAAAAGATCTTATAGCCCTTTCTCTCCACTCCTGAACCCTCTGGTATCCTTACCCTGGTCCTGGGATGACTAGCAAGGGGAAATTAATGTTTGTATTTACATTCATTGAAGAGAAAGAGATTACAAGAAAGTAAGCAAGGACACAATGGAGGAATACACATTGAAGGGAATGCCTTAGCATATACAAATGAGGGGAACACCCATTGAAAGGAATGTCTTGGCACTGGCTGCTTGCTTAGCATGTTGGGGGCTGCAATGAGCCACTTAAGAAAGCCTTTAGGGTGAAACTGATTAGGGTCTTTGTCAATTTCAGATAGCAGGCAAGCTGACCTAGGGTACTAATTAACTTGTGGCTACCACTTTTAGGGACGCTGCGCTGAAAAGCAGCTTGGGAAGAGATAGTTTGTTTAGGCAATCTTTCCCTTCTGTGAAAGGGGAAAAGGGGAAAGGTAAAACATACAAAAAATACAAGTTAGGCAGTCAGGCACAGGACACCAGCCCTTTTTGTACATTCTCTGAGAAATCAACATGGAAATAAAGTTTCATTGAATTAGCCTCACCTTAGCCTCTTCATAAGAAATATATTTAATTTTTAAAGCCCCTTTGTCATTGATATTCTAGCTCCCTATTCCAAATTTCATGAAAATAGCTCATCTCCACCTTAGCAATAACCTTCAATTTATAGAAATTTGATTTAAGTTTAGCCTAAAATGCATTTCAATAAGGACAATAATTCTGGATATTTTAAAGGCAGCCTACTATTCAATGCATTCCTTCCTCACACAGCTTCTGGAAGGAAGCTCCAGCTGAACTTTAAACACATGGTGCCCAAAATGATAGCATTGTGAAGCCTCATGTACCTTCCCCATCTGTAGCACTCGCAGATTGTATTCATCCAGCATGCTGAAAAATATAAAGTAGCCAACCCCATTTTTAGCCTATTGTATTCCCCAAACCCAACTTGTATGGTTGGTTGATTTTTCAGTACTTGATGTGAACTCAGAAAATTGGGCTGAGAAATCCACCATTAAAATAACAATCAGAAAGGAAGGTCTTGCAAACTATTGAGTGAATGAAGATCTTTTGGGAGCATCTATCATCTTCAGGATGCTATGCTACTGCCACAGCTTTATCTTCCAAATATGGTAAGCCCTACTGATATTCCAATAGTTGTATTTTTTTCATGCTAGGATGTGAGTGAGAAGTGACCCCAGTTAATAGCCCATAATAGTCACTCATTGTGTGTTTTTTGTGAATGGGCTCTGCGAATGCAAATGGGGTTGGTTCTTCAGGTATTGTCCAGGTGAGATAAATAGATCCACATCTAAAGTTTCCTTTCCTTATTTTTCTTCCTTGAATATTGAATTTACTCCTTGATTCAGCTAAGGAAAGGGGAAAATATTGGGTAAGACAAATATTTTATACCTGAGGCAACATAATAATATTAGCATCCCTCAATTAAATATGTTGTCCATTTTGTTCTGGAAAATTATTTGAATTCTGTTCTCTACAGAATAGAAATACTATTATTATAAACTATTAGTATTGTACACTTACAGGCAAAAAATAATAACTACTACATAAAGAGCAAGCTAGGTTATTAATGCAGTATCTTCATAGACATTGTCAATATTAGAGAGAGTTATATCTCCATATACTTATGTGCATACAAATTAATAATAAAATAAATCCATAAAGAAGTTAAAATATGTAGTAAAATGAAAATTACTTAATGTGAAAAGCCAAGAAAATATTACATTACATCAAATAATGTTGATTTGTTGTCCTTAATATCAATTAATCACATTTTATGGCAGACAAAATAATGAAAATGAATTACTTTCTCTTATGTAGTAATGGCCTGTATTAACAAAAACAGCAAAGATTACTGAACAATTTGGGCAGTAACAGGGCAATAATTTGTAGAAGATGAATTTAATCTTCACTGCTGCAGCCTTCTAGCTGCAGCATTTAGCCTAGGTAAATCATAACGCTATTAACTTTATAGAGAAAACACTCATAGAAGGGACCACAGTTGTTTTTTTAATATCTGGGTTCCATATTGTTGCAGCAAGGGGAAAAAAATGATCTACAAGGAAGTAATCTCTTTAATACAGCACAAATGCACCTCATTAATTACTCAACAGAAAAAATAAGTGAATTCTTATCCCTCATTCCCACTCTATATCCATATAAATCAGAATTTTGGCCTCTGAGGAGCATATGTAGCAATTGGTAAGGTGTTTGGGACCATTCCCTTTCTCCCACACACATGAACAGGTGGATCTATGCATGCATTGATGATGAGTACATATATGTGCAGCATTCCAATCTCATACATATCCACTGCCATAACACATATGCATGCATGTGTGTGCACACACACACAAATTCATGCATACCTATACACCACCCACCTCCCACAAGATACTCGATTGATTGATTGATTGATTGATTGCATTTATAACCCATCTTTTCTCTTGGTGCTCAAGACAGCTTCCTCTAATATTATTCCCCAAAACACAACCCTATCAGGATTTGCATCTGGCCAAAAAAGTCTTGCTGCTTTGACCACCTCATGTGAATGCCCTGGACAATGAAATGGGTTGGGCTGGGAGAAAGTGACAGGCTCAGATACACACACTGAGTTGCAGAGTTCAATAGGCACTTGTCCCCAGTTCTCCTGGGTCCCTGCTGAGGACTTGACCCCATACTGGATCCTACTACCCTACAGATGGCATAGGAGGAGGTTTTAATCTCTCATACTTCCATCAGAGATCCTTGTGCAGACTCCTTCAGTGCCAATCAGCTTGCAAAATATGGAGAAGTGTACCATTTAAATATGGAAGACCGTGGAGAGTAAGGAAGATGATCTTGATGGAGATACACAGACTCTGTTACCAAAGCAACAGGGGCTAAAGTATTTAAAGTAAGTCCAGAATGTCCAGTTAACATTTGGAAGTGGATCAGACAGACACCTCCCTAATTCGCTGAACTATAAGGAGGAGGAGGAGCAAAATCAAACTTGCAAGTTTCTGTTAGTACAGCCAACCTTAATAAAAGTAGTTGCAGACATTCTGTGGAGTTGGCTTCATGGTCTGGTCTGCGATGATAATTTTAAATCAGAGGTGCAAAAAATATTGCTCCAGGGCCACACAGAGCCCACAAAGGCAACCCAATCTCACCCAGAATGGGTGAGTCTAAAAGTCTAAATAGCTCCTAGTCAGGCTTACTTTTGAAGTGCAGCTGTCAATGTGATACACAAAACCAGGTATAGTCCTCAAGCCAGCTGAAACTGGGGCACCCCTGCTTAAATTACTTAATTTCTCAGAGGGCCACTGCTGCAGGACAGCAAAGTGAAACAATGTTCTTTGGGGGAAATCCCATGAGGACAAGGTGGAATGGTTGGAGGTCTGACAAGTACAGAATAACAACCTGATGGGTTGGCTCTAGTTTGGTCAAGCATATATGGGCCCTACTTCCAGGTAGAAAAATATCTGGGACCTGTATTGTTTCTAAGATTGTGATGCAACAGAAACATTGTGAAGATCACTTGGTCCCGTAAGGAAAATCAAGACATAGCTCAGCTTAAATAGCTTTTCTGTGTTTTGCCTTTTCCTGGAAAGACTGAGACATAGAGTCTGTGTGGACAGCTGATGATTTCTAAGGGAGAATTATTAGTATGCCAGCCAATTATAAGTTCCAGAATTCTTGGAAGACATAACAGTTAAAGTGGTACAGTATTAAGGCTTGGCTGAGAACTGATGTGGTAGGAGTAGAAAATGCACAAATGAAGTGAGTCTCTGAAGAAGCAGAAACTTTCTGAAGCTTTGGTTAATATTCATTAATCCTGTTGGGCTTGAGGAAGTGGGCAGGATCCTCCGGACTGTAAATGCCACCACTTGCCAATTAGATCTGTATCCCTCCTGGCTAGAGAAGGCAGCTTGGGAGGTGACATGTGGTTGGGTCCAGACAATGGTAAATACATCTTTGAGAGAGGGGGCATTTCCGGCAGCCTTTAAGGAGGCACTGGTGTGCCCCCTCCTCAAGAAACCATCATGGACCCTACTGCTCTGGACAATTTTTGTCCAGTCTCCCACCTCCCCTTCTTGGGGAAGGTTGTTGAGAAAGTGGTAGCATTGCAGCTCCAGAGGATTCTGGATGAAACGATTATCTAGACCCTTTTCAGTCAGGTTTTAGGCCTGATTATGGAACAGAAATGGCATTGGTCACACTTATGGATGATCTTTGGTGGGAGTGGGATGGGGGCAGTGCATCCATCCTTGCTCTTCTTGACCTCTCAGCAGCTTTCGATACCACTGACCATGGTATCCTTTTGGGTTGGCTCAGGGAGTTGGGGGTGGGTGGTGTAGTTCTGTGCTTGTTCACCTCCTTCCTCCAGGGCTGGTCCCAATCACTGTTGATAGGGAGTGAGAGATCCAGCCTGCAGTCCCTTCTTGGTGGGGTGTCACAGGGCTTGGTACTCTCCCCACTCCTCTTTACCATCTACATGAAACTTCTGGGCAAGATCATCCATCACCACAGGATGAGGTATCCTCAGTATGCTGATGATACCCAATTGTATATCTCCATCCTGGATGAAGTAAGTGATGCCATGACCACCCTCTCCAGGCGCCTGGGGGCTGTGGGGGCCTGGATGGGGAACAACAGGCTTCGGCTGAACCCTGGTAAGATGGAGTGGCAGTGGATTAATGGCTCCTCGGTATCCGGGAATTTGTCATCTTTTGTTCTGGATGAGGTTGCACTGCCCCAGACAGACCCAGTGCATAATTTGGGGGTCCTCCTGGACTCATGACTCCTGCTCGATGAGCAGGTGGCAGTCATGGCCAGGAGAGCCTTTGCTCAACTTTGTGTTCTGCACCAATTATGCCCTTTCCTGGACCGAGAGGCCCTTCGAACAGTCACTCATGCCCTGGTCATCTCCCCCATAGACTATTGCAATGTGTTCTACATGGGACTACCCTTGAAGAATATCCAGAAGCTTCAACTGGTCCAGAATGCAGCCGTGCAGGCTATTCTTGGTGCCCCAAGGGTGGCACATATAACACTTTTGCTACGCGAACTGCACTGGCTCCCAGTCTGCTTCTGGGTCCAATTCAAGGTGTTGGTTATCACCTTTAAAGCCCTACATGGCATAGGGCCAGGTTACCTGAAGGACTGCCTCATCCCCATCACATTGACCCATCCCACTCAGTCATGCAGACAGGGCATGTTATGGACCACACCTGTAAAAGAATTCCATCTGGTGGGGTCCAGGAAGCAAGCCTTCTCTGCAGTAGCTCCTGCCTCTGGAACATTCTTCCCCCAGAGGTGAGACAAGCCCCCTTGCTTCTGGACTTCCACAAAAAATTAAAAACCTGGTTGTGTCAGCATGTCTGGAGTGGGGAGAGGAATAGTTAATTGTGGAGATGTCTAGCACCTTAGAACGGCCCTTGATACTCACTGATTGAGGTACAGTCTTAGCCATCTGGATTCTACCATATTTTACATCTTTTATCTATTTATATTTATATTTATAGTTATTGTATTTATGGTAGTATTGTATTTTACATTTTGTTTTTGTAAACCACCCAGAGTCCCTCCTTGGGGGGAGGGGTGATGGGTGGTGATAAAATTCAATCAATCAATCAATCAATCAATTAATAATTCAGACATTCAGACATTCAGACAGGCTGTGCTGAGACCCACAGTGTCTGCCAAAATATAAACATTTTTCTGCAAGTTCCCTATAGAAGGAAAACTGCAGGGTGAAAGAAGAGAAAGAGAAAGGAGCAAGTGTAGCTATATGAGTGACAACTTTAGTTTTTTACTCATAGTGACATGTTAACATAATAGCATTGTTTTTACAGCTCTTCAATCATACCACTTTGGGGAAAGTATGCACATTCTGCATTGTGCACTTGTTTCAGAGTTCAATGTTCTCTGCTAGTTCTCTTTTTCAGGAGCTGGAAATCAACATTATTTAGTGGAGGTACTAGGATCTGAGAACCTTTCAACTTGGAAAAGGCTGGATGTTCAAACATTATTCTACTTGACTTTGTTCAAATTGAGCAGAAAAATATTTCTCATTTATGATGGTGTGCTAGCTTAAATGTTGAATATTTCTTGCCTAGGAATATGTCTGTATTACAAGCCATTCTCATACAAACTGCCAAAGCATTACAGAAATGCAGGAAGGTCCTGAATTGAATGCTCCCCTTCTCACATGCCAAAACTTTCTGTACCTGTCCTTCTAGAATTTTTGCAGCTTTCCGAGCAAGGGACATTTCTGCTTGTGTCATTTCCAGGGCAAATACTCACTAATTAATTAATTAATTAATTGCAAAGTAAAACAAAGACCTTCTTTTAATCTTGGAAACTCCCAAAATATAAATGCTGCTCCTGCCCACAGCTTTGCAATTATTGATCTAGACGTTGGTAGGCTTGATCCCTTCAGAAGCGGCAAAGTTGTCTGCAGAACTTGTCCAATTCTTTTAATCAAAAACTAAAAAATATTATGAGCAGCACTTCTCCTTCTAACAAAAACAAACTTTAAAGGCACCTGGAACAATAATTCCTGCACCTATTTCTTTGATTTTTGGTAGGTTTCATCTCCTCAGAAGGACTACCATTCTTGCAGATGTAATCTAATTCCAAAAAATCATTGCTAGTTGTTGATTTCTGTAATAGTCCATGGTAGGCAGCAAGTTTGTGATTTCTGTACTGTGATTTCAACTTTGGCCCAAGTTGAATCAGAACTATCTCCACAGTAGGTTGCAATTAATCAATTCAGGTCTGATCAAAGATCAAAAACCACCCAACAACAAAAACCGATAAAATGACATTTAAACACCAATGATGTAAAAATGGCCTAAAGAGAACATTATGAGCAGTTTAAACAATAGAAGCTGAAGTCTTTATATGTATGTATGTATGTATATATTGGCAGCTGCTGTGCAAAACTACAGGAAGGTTCTGTGTGTGCTTTTGTGAAAGGTCTTGGACATTTAATTTTCTCAAGACAGTTTTGAATTGAATTGGAGCAATCCTGTCTTTGTTCATGTGATCAGCCTTATGCACTTGGATGGTTGGTCATCTGAAGATGAGAAGGGATGGAAGAACTCACGTTTTTCTTGAAAGACACAGATATTAAATAAGGAGTTAAAGAGGGGCTCAACCTTAGCTCTTCCCAAGTTAAAGACCCCTGGAACAGACCGAGGCACTTTGCTCATTCTGGAAGAAAGATATACCCAGGATGTTTCAGTAGACTTTAATTTTTTTTAATTGGCCTGTAGAACATATTAGTTTAACAGAAAATTGGTTCTAGAGGAAAGAAGGACACAAAAGAGGAAAAAGAGCAGGAGAAGTGAAGGCATTTCTGTCAAGCTGTATAAAAACTCAATAGCATACAGTATGTTTCAGTATGAGTTGTACTAGAAGTTATATGGTCACTGAGAAACTACCTTCTGTGGACCGTCAGAGAAGGATGCTGTTTCCTGCACCGCAAAATTGTGAAACATCATAATTGCCATTGGTCATTTTTTTTCTTGCTAAATGCAGTGGTACAGATGGTTTTGGAGCAAGATTAAATGTGGCCGTGGAGATGTCACAAGTCGATTCCCTAAGCATTTTGCTCAAAATTAAATGTAGCCAGAATGTTTCAAGTTTTCTTCCTCCTGTTCCAAAAGAGGGGCATTAAAGTGGCCTCTCATAAAAAACTACATGGTGATTTAAGAAGAACGGAAAGAGCAAATAATGTTTTAATATATTGGATCTGTTCTACAGAGCTCCAGCTGTGTGTAATAACCAAAATCCATGATTAGATTTGAGGCACCAGAGTGTTATTTTTATCTTGACATTAATGGCTGGGGGGAATATTGTTGAGGACTCTGTGGATTTCATATTTAATTAATTTAAAATTTATATTTAATTATTTTAAAATCCTCTTAAAATAGCTGTTTTTTTAAAGTGGGATTGTTGTTTCCTGCCAGCTCAGCAAATGTTATAAAATCTGTTCTTTTATTTTATCATGCAAATCCCTTTGGCTTAATGAAAAAGTGAATAACATAGATAATGGCCCAGATGTGAATTAATGAATGGCAAAGAATTTGATTCTCCAGGATTTAGGACTGGTCTTTTGAAATCGATAGTATGAAAATAGAGGGGGGAGAGACATCCACCCCGAAATGAATCTGTTTTGAAAAGAAGAGTTCTAAATAAACTGGCTTGCAAAGTGTCCATACTTCATCAAAAACTAAACAGGCAATGAGAAAAGATGGCTTAAAAGCAATAGAACAGGGCTTTTCAAACTTGGCAACTTTAAGATGTGTAGACTTCAACTCCCAGAATTCCAGCTGGCTGGGGAATTCTGGGAGTTGAAGTCCACACATCTTAAAGTTGCCAAGTTTAAAAGACTGCAATAGAGCAAGGGCCATTACTGGTGTTTGTGTTGTTCCTACCAAAAACGGCCAACTCAAGATGGCAGCCAGAACCGTGTGATCAAAGCCTTTTTTCTTTTTTTCTATATATGTTGCATGCATAACACACATAAAAAAAGAGCAGGGCTTTGACTGCACAGTTGTAGCCATCGTCTTGACTTTTTTGACATCCTCTGCTGCTGCCCCTGTACATGGACCAGGTTTCACAGAAAGTAGTTGGTTCAAAAATATTGGAGAGGAACTGAAAGGTGGTAATTACATCATGCATTTCCAGAAATAAATGTTACAAGAAAGGAAAGGGCATCTGGCATGGAAAATGCATTGAATTGCACCTTAAGGGGTTTTGTTTTTACAGTATAAGGATTACTGTAATGTGCTCTACATAGGGCTACCCTTGAAGAGTATCTGGAAGCTACAGCTGGTCCAAAATGTAGCAACAAGGCTGATTTTGGGTGCTTCAAGATCAGCACATATTACCCCATTGCTGCACGAGCTGCATTGGGTGCTAGTTTGCTTCTGGGTCCAATTCAAGGTGTTGGTTATCACCTTTAAAGCCCTACATGGCATGGGTCCAGGTTACCTGAGGGACCGTCTCATCCCCATTACATCAACCTGTCCCACCCGCTCATGCAGAGAGGACATGCTGCAGACCCCATCTGCAAGAGAACTCCATCTGTCGGGGTCCAGGAGGCGGGCCTTCTCTGCAGCAGCTCCTGCCCTTTGGAACACCCTTCCCCAGAAGTGAGGCTAGCCTCCTCTCTTTTGGACTTCAGGAAACGATTGAAGACCTGGCTTTGTCACCATGCCTGGAGTGGGGAGAGGAAGGGCCACTCTTGGGGTTGGTTGGCTCCCTAGTCCTCCGAGGCCAGTCTTGTTCCCCTTTGGGTAGTATTAGATCTGCCATTATTTGGATCTCATTACATTTTATATTTATTTATTGATATTGATATTTATGGATTAATGATACTACTTATGATTTTATTGAATTTTAAACTGTTTTATTGTGAACCGCCCAGAGTCCCCTATATGAGGGAGATGGGCAGTGATAAAAATATGATAAATAAATAAATAAATAAATAAATTTAGAATTGATATTAGGAGGATTTGCATTTGGATTCCAGGACTCTAATTTCTAAACAGAATCTCCTCAGACCACATATTAAAACTCAACTGTAGCATCTCTTTTTTCCAAAGCCTGAAGCTGTTTTCATGGTGCAAATGGTATTTGTTCATGCTGTAGGAACCAGTCAGAATTAGAAATGAAATTCACCGTTTCCTCTTGTTAAAAGGAAATTCTTTCATTCTGTCTCTTTTATACTTCCCAAAATTGTATTAAATAGCCAGTTTGGCATAAAGGTTAAGGCACCAGGATAGAAACTGGGGGACCATGAGTTGTAGTCCCACCTTAGGCATGAAGCCAGCTGGATGACTTTGGGCCAGTCACGCTCATTCATTTTGTACTGGTCTTGGACCATAATAAAGATACTATTACTAAATGCTGGATTAAGATGGGCCTTGTCTCTTGTCTCAACATCTGTTAATAATCTTTCAAATCAGTGCTCACTGCATTTACACTGCAATAGTTCGTACTGAGAACTTATTGATCCTTAGGTGTATATGGCATGTGACTCGTTTTTTGAAAAAGAAAAAGAGTTGTCTCTCCTCAAAACATTTAAACAATCTGTCTATTTGCACTGGGCCCTTTTCAGCTTGAAGCTTCAAGGGCAGCAGGTGCTGAATCTGTGAATCATGGCTCCCCAAACTCCAGATTTATAAGAAATGCTCTGAAGACCTCAAGAAAAGGCAAGAAGGAACCATACATATAATGAAGGTCTGACACGTGAGAGAGCCAGTTTGGTGTAGTCTTTAAGGTATCAGGCTAGAAACCAGGAGATTGTGAGTTCCAGTCCTGCCTTAGGCACAAAGCCAGCTGGGTGACCTTGGGCCAGTCACTCTCTCTCAGCCCTAGGAAGGAAGCAATGGCAAACCACTTCTGAAAAACCTTGCCTAGAAAACTACTGGGACTTGTCCAGGCTGTTGCCAGGAGTCAACCTTGACCTGAAGGCACAAAAAACCTGAACAAAACTGGTGTCTTAGAGGCAAATGTTCTGCTAATGATCCAGGGTAGCACTTAGAGTTTATTCACTAAGGCCCAAAATGTGATTCCTAAATTATATAATTTCATTTTCATTTTATTTCATAGGAAAATAAAAATCCCTACAGCAAAGAGTTCTTCTTTCAAATGCCTGTGACCAGGGTTGGAATTCAAAATGGCTTTCCTCACCCACAAGCTACAGTAGGCAGTAAAGAGAAAATAATAAATCTATTACATTGACCAACAGGGGGCAGCACCTGATCAGTTCTGTCTTATTGGGACTCCTCAGACATGGATACCTAGATTCCCAGTAAAGTGTTTGAACCCCATAGAATAATATTGGGCTGCCCACATCTTAGAGGTCCCAGTAAAGGTAAAACTGGTCAGGTGGTGCTTCCTGGTGGACAGTGTATCCTACACCAGATATGCAGTGTGTAAAATTAGAAAAATCCCCCCCCACACACACACAGGGTAGGTGGATGTCATGTGAACACCATACGTGGGGGCATTATATTATGTGACTTCTGTATCTCTCTGCTTTGAGCACTTAAGGGAAGGTGGACTGTGTATACCATTTTGATAGCTGTTAAATCTGTGGGATATATCTATCTTGGAATAAGGAATTCTACAATGAAATTCCCAAGGCATAAATAACTAGCATTATATTACTGAGCGTGGTCAATATACAACATTTTCTGGGAATCCGCACAACTTCCAGTGCAGGAAGAAAAAGCCTGCTTCTAAACATGCTGCCCTGAATATTTTGTAGAATAGTGCAATAAAAATGACTGAAGTTAACATGAATAAATAAAAGATTGTGGACAGTGATTTGGGCCTAAATATAGCTAATGTTACCATCAACGCTCGTATAATGCCAGCCATAGTTCAGTTTGAAGCTGAAAGAGAGGTGACTATGTCAAAAGTAAGGGAGTGGAGAAGGAAGAGTGCTGTTGAGTTGTTTGGGAAGTGTAATGCATATGTAAAGATGCAACAAAAGAGGAGAAACAAATATGATTCATCAAAAATGGTTTTGCTTCACGCATATATTTCCAGATGAATGTTAGCTGCCTTCAAATACTTCTTCACACAAAGGCCATGAGACCTTTGGATAGTATGGCTGGATTATGAAGACCAGACAATTAGTTCAGAGGTAGAGCCCATCTCTTACAAGGAAAAGTGAGATTAAACCTTACCACTCCAACTCAGAGAGTAACTAATGGGGAAGGTGGAAGCTTCTCTGAGATCCACTGCCAATCAGAGTAAAGATATGACTTGGTAGACATAGAGTTTGTGGTGCCCCATAGCAGAGGTCCCTTTTCTTGAGCAATCTCCTTGCTGTGTGTAGTTCTTACTTCCTACTATTGGATTGCACTGTGGCCAGTTTGAATCCTGTAGATCATGGCTGGCTGGGGAATTCTGGGAGTTGAAGTCCACACATCTTAAAGTTGCCAAGGTTGGAAAACACTGCTGTAAATCTATGAGAGCCTGGTATGATTTGCAGATTATTAAAACTGGTGGTAAAAATTATCAGTACATATTTATTATAGCCGTACAGCTTTGACTGAGACAAGCAATACATTTTCAGAAAAGACCAAATGGTTTGTTTCTCTACAACTAATAGATTCTGCTGACATCCTCATTTTTTTTCCTCATTTCAGGTATTGGCACCTTATGCATGAAAGCTGAAATTGTTTTGACATTTTGTAAAAGCTATCTGACACAATAAGACAGTGCAATATGAGTGATTAAAGATGGGAGGCACAGATGTTTTGATACCCAAGGAGATCAAAAATAAAAACAGTGCTAAAGAAGCTAAGGAATAAATATTTTACTTAAGAAATCTGAACCATTATGATTCTATGGAATATGGTCAATAAAAATAGCAAACATACAGATAGTGCAAGGAAATATATTCAAACACATGGAGAGCAGGGGGTGGCGTTTAGGCTAACCATTAAAAGATAAAAACAAGATGCAGCATTAGAAAAGAGGGTGTTGTCCCACGACAGAGCAAGAAACCTATTGGCATACTGATGAGTTAGTATCAAGACCCCCTTTCACGTGAAAGAACCGGGATTATCTTTGTTATTCCATGCATAGAGTTGCTCCTAAAATATATAAGTGACTGCTGGAGGACATCTGCTCAGCATGATCTCATTCTCCCCCCAACCGCTATGCAAGCAAAAGCTGATTTCACATGAATGGAAGGTGAGAGTGTTAAAAACTGGTCCTGGATTGGGCCCTTCCAATTGCCAGTACAGCAACGCAGGACAGGAATATTCTCTTTCATAGAAAGTAGAAGACTAGGAGAGCATTGCTCCCTGATGACTACTGCCATACATGGTTTAGATTAGCTGTCACGCCCAATTGTGACCCTGCCAAGGCAATCTGAAATGAAACAATCCCTTTTTACCATTTCATCAGCCATCCATGTGAATTAGGTTATAGCTTCACAGGCCACCACAGCAAAACAAAGGCTGTCTGATCCAACTCTTCTTGCCTGAGAGCTGTTGCCTTTCACCATCCACTTCTCCCCCTTCAATGGCCTAAATAAGAATGACATTGTCGATCTATAATGGCGGGGATGCCATACTCAGCCAAGTGGAAATGCCTTCTCCCGTATGTACACAAAGGGAAATTGAGGGGGAAATACTCAAAGGGGAAACAGGGGAAATACATTTTTTTTCCTAAAGTAAGCCTTTAACTGTAGGGATTGATTGTTCTTTCCAAACTAATGGAATGTTGGAAAGAAATTAGGTAAAGAGACTTAAGACTCTGTCCATCCATCCGTTAGAGAATAACTCTCCAGAAACTGAACAGAAGAACAAAAGGTTTGGTATGGTGGGAGAAACTTAAAGTAGGTTTAATAATGGGCTGAATCTGAAACATTCCAAAACCTCTCCTGATGAGTAAAATCTTTAATAGGTGCTTATACAGATGCACAGCCAGAGAAGACAATTATTTATTTATTTATTATTCAAATTTTGTTACTGCCCATCTCTCCCAAGAGGGACTCTGGGCGGTTTACAATAAAATTCAAACCATAACAATAAACATTAAAATCTGATAAACAATTTACCAATATAAAATACAATGTAGATAAATATAAAATCCAAGTGGCTCTAAGATGCCAATCCGGTGGGAGGGGCTCTAAGGCGCAAGACACCCCCAAGAATGGCTACCCACCTTCCCGCCCCAAGCGAGACGGCAGAGTCAAGTCTTCAGGGCCTTCCTGAAGGTCAGGAGCGATGGAGCCTGCCTCACCTCTGGGGACAAGATGTTCAAAAGGACAGGGGCCACTGCAGAGAAGGCCCACTTCCTGGACCCTGCCAGATGAAATTCTCTTACAGATGGGGTCCATAACATGCCCTCTCTGCATGATCGGGTGGGGCGGGCCAATGTGATGGGGATGAGACAGTCCCTCAGGTAACTGCTTGGTAATCCTTCCCAAATTCAGAGGTAGTTTCCCAAGGCTCTGCTTTGCCCCTATTCCTGCCTAATAATAACATAATAAATAGTTCAAGATCTACGAATTCCTGCTAGTTTACTTAAATGGCTTTGGGTGCATGTGTAAGTCACAAAATTCTGTTTTTTTGTGCAAAGGAAACTGGATTAGCTTGTAACAAAATTGGAAATTGTGGTTTGTTTCTTTGATTTTACTCCAGCGTACATAAAATGTATTCCTGTGTTTCTCAATGACACCCCCATGATGTCCACAATGCTATGCTAGAGCTTGATTCCCCCCCCCCACCCCACTAGCTTTATGGGTTCATTTGGGAGGAACTGTCGCATTTATTTATTTGCAGAAGTCATCTGCGGGGCCTTCCACAAAATAGTAGGGTGGTATCATATTTTTATAACTGAGGAACAGAGAAAAAGCCACTGGGGAGCCTTAGCTTTAAACCAATGTTTTTCAAACTTGGCAACTTTAAGATGTGTGGACTTCAATTCCCAGAATTTCCCAGCCAGAATTCTGGGAGTTGAAGTCCACACATCATAAAATTGCCAAGTTTGAAAAAACACTGATTTAAATACTCATTGAACTACGTACAAGAATCGAAGGGGATGAGCTGAACTGATGTTTAATTAAACGTGTTGGCCAAGTCATTGCTGTCACTGGGTGATGGTCCTCCAGGAAGCAACATAAAAGGGAATGACCACCACAGCCCATGATTCCATGGGCTGCTCTTGTATCCTTGAGCAGCCAGAATCCTGTCCATCTCTGTTAAATATGTAGCTGTAACAATGTTCCCTTCCATGTTAAAAAAAAAAAGCACTGTTGGAAATGTATGCCTAATCTGCAAAAAACAGTCACCATGACTTGCAGATGGTTTGGATCTATTTCCCATAATTCCTTGGAAATAACCCCCTGGAGATAAATTGAGGGCTTCTACTTCTCTTCCTCACAGTTTTATCTTCATGCTGCAGGCTTTTCAAAGGCTACGTTTTCTAATCCCTTGTGCTCTCAGCTGCATTGGGAAAATCATACAAATGGGGAAAAGAGGTGAAATAAATTTGTGATTTGGATGCTTATTAATGCTCAATTTTATATTGGTACCTTTTGAAAAAATGATGCCTGCCTTTGCATTAACCCAGCCTGTAGCAAGAGCCACTTCACTCATAATCAGCGTGCTCAGTCAATGGAGGTGCGGGCACAAACTCTCCTCCTGTGAAACACTTTAAATATGTATGTGCCTATCTTAAGATATTGAAAAGCAAGCTGGAAATGAGAAAATAGCTGCCCTAAATAAAGATCCTGTATACTTTAGTTGATATTTTTCAACTGTTGAGTTGGGAATGCTACACTTAATAACGTCATCAAATCCTAACGTCTGATGATAGCATCAAGATTTGGTTCTGAGATGATCTGGGGAAAACCTTGGTGCAGAAACTTCACAAAGAGAGAAGAGACCAAATCTTTGGGTTGCCATTTCATTTGTCTGTTATGGAGGGTTGTTGAAGGAGTGACTTCCTGATTCTTGGGATGAGTCATGCAACGTAAGTATAGAAAGTGAAAAGAGGTTGTAAGCCAATGGCACTGAAGATTTAAATGTGGATGCCTATCAGTTTGGCACTGGTGGAAGATATATTCCAGTGCATATTTAAACCATTCTAGCCAACATGCATTTATTAGCATCAGCATTAAGATTAGTATATTTATTTATCATATTTATATCCCATCTTCCCCCTGGGCTCAGCAGGATGCAGGAAGTCACTCCACATTTTATCCTCACAACATTCTACCTGTGGTGGGTTAAGATGAGAAATGTGACAAGCACAGAGTCATCTAGTCATGTGGTTCTCACCAGAACCAAAAATTTACCTGCTCTCAAACAGGTAACACCGATAGACTTTTCCCCTCAGATGACTCTTGCATCTTTCATCCCAAATCCATTGGGGAAAACCTGGTTTGCAATTTTGTCTTGGTACTATTCTCTGAAAATGGCTTCCTACATCCCTAAATGTATGCATCTGTTTAAAGCAAATGCAGTGTGGAAGAGACCTTGCTGAGGAAGTGGGCAGTTGCGTTTCTGTCTCTACCAATGGCCAGTGAGACCCTTCCAGGAAATTCAGAAGCTTTACTTAGAGGCAGGAGCACTGCCTGCTGTTTCCCACCCCACCACACACAATCAATCTAGCTTGAGCCAAGTCAATACCTTGATAACATTAAATCTACTGCCTCCAAAAATCTATATAAAGATGCCAAGGCACTTTGCACATTTCTTTCTTATGACCCATTTATCCCTTAATGGAAGTTGGTCCAACAAAAAACTATCAACAAACTATGTCTTGTCCATTCATCTCAACATTTTGAACTTGTCGGGTTGTCAGAGCTTTCACCTTTGATTAATATACTGTATGTCCTCTGGATTATTAATTTGTGTTTATGAAAGTATTTTGGATGAAATAGATAAAATGGCTGTGCAGTGTGATATTAAATGACCTTTTAAAAACACCTTGATACTGAAAACTTTTTGTGCTATTGATGTTGATGGTTTATTATTCCACTTCATGCCAAGGGTCACTACTCTTGCGTACCATGTCAAATCTGGTTTTATTACTTTTCTTTTCTTTTTCTCCTCCAATTCATTTATTAGAAATTAATGAACTAACCCTTGGGGAGGCTTAATACATCTTTTTTCCATACTTCTACAACCCCTGAAAATTAAATGGAACTGGAAATTCCAGCCCTACCCAAATTTCCATTTGGATTTAATTTGACTCAGCCCTTTGCATTCTGGCGATGTCAATGGATTATGGCTATACATCTCTGTAGCTCTCAAAGCCTAACCAAGATGAAGAAAAACATGCACACATGGTGAAAATTTGCCCACACTAATCTAAGTGTCTCTTCCTAAAGACGAATTTCTACATAGCCTGCCTATCCCTAATAGACCTGCCAGGTATCTAAATCAAATTACCAAATAAAGAGGGGCCTTAACCTTTAATATTTATTTATTTATTTATTAAATTTATACATGCCCATCTCACTATAAAAGTGACTCTGAGCGGCTTACAGATAAGAATTATAAAACCATTATAAAAATAGAAAGTACAAAAAAACAGAAGATAAAAGAGGGAAACTAAAAGGCAGAGAGAGTGTCTTAAGCCACCAACCACCCCAGGGCTGCCTATCACTCTTGCATTCCCAAGCTAGTTGGCAGAACCAGGTCTTGACGCTCTTCTTGAAGGCCAGAAGTGTGGGGGCCAACCTCACCTCAGGGGGAAGATGTTCCACAGGGTGGGGGCAATGGCAGAAAAGGCTCTCCTCCTTGATCCCACCAGTCGGAATTCTTTGGCCGACTGGATCTGTAACATGCCATTCCTGCCAGACTGGGTGGGATGTAATTGGGATGAGACCGTTCCTCAGGAAACCTGGACATATGCAATATGCTTCCATTGGTGGTTTCAGAGCAGTTTTACAGGGAGATACAAAGGCACCCCATTCAGTTCCAGACTTTGCCCATGTGGTAAAGGAAACCACCAAACATGTTTTATTATACTGTTCATTTTATGTTGACCCTCGTCATGAGCTGTTATCCCCATACCTAACTAAATATCCTGATCACTTGGATCAGTTTTATTAAAAACATTTCCTTTCAGATCCAAAGGATTTCACCTCCTTAAGTCTGGCCAAATTTTGTCAAGTTGCAAGTAAGATACGCAGCAGTCTGATTGGTCTGTTTACCTAGCTGGCTAATCAAGATTACCTGCATGCACGCAATGTGTTTTACAGACTGATCACTGACTGCAATGAAGATTCTAGCCTAAGAGGTTCCTTAGCATTTGCTTCTCCCAGCTGCTTCCTCCAATGAACGAGAAGAGTTTTTCGCTTGTGAACGACGAATAAAGATGGGTCTGTAGGTATTCTTAGGCCAAGCTCTTTGCTCCACTTGTTTTCTACAAGATCTGTTTTCTTTCCTACATCAGATTTTCAAGTGCTTCAGAGACTTGGGGCCATAATTCCTTCCATCAAAGGTCTTTAGTTTAATTACTCTGGCAAACATTTAATTGACACATTCCCACACCTGTCTCTGTGGTCCAATTCAGGAGATAATTTCCTAATTTATTGGGATTTGTACCAGCATAAGGATTGTGGACATTACTGTAGCCATTTTCATTTAAATTCACCTCATCAGTAATCAGAGTGTTGATGATTTTGACCTTAAGTTTCATTATATCTTGAAAGCACTTCTTTTGTTTGAAAAGTAAAAAAAAAATCCCCATTTCTTTAAATGTCTGATAGGAAATAGTTTCTGATTTCCTTTTGTTGCTTTGTCTCACTATTTTCTGTAAATGGAGTATAAACAGATTACTAGTCACAGCTAAAACTTGAAAATCTCCTTGAAATGGGTCCTTCTAGCTCCGGATTTTATAAAATATACTATATAAGGACAATGGGAATATAAATAGGTGAATTACTATACAGCATGCTTATTCTTTAATACTTTGTCCTAATGAAAGAAAAAATCCAGAATTTCAATCTGTCCAGAAAGAATCAGTAATTTATGGCATCAACTACATTTGAGCAGAAAAAGACACATTACAAGAAATATAGGTCTGTTGTCAGAAATGGACTCTATATTCTCTGTTTACTGATTATCACCACTGGTCTCTGGTGATGTATGGACACATTCAATACAGTATAAATATATGACATACAATAAATGCACTATGAATGTAATATACAATAACATAGAAAGATAGAGTTATTAAAATTGAATCTATAATAAAACAGTATGAGCAGTAACATCTGCTGGGAGGCTAAAAAAGTCAAGATGGCCACCAGAACCACATGATTGAAGCCCTGCCCCTTTTAAGTGACACATGTAAAAAGAGGGTGGGGCTTCAATCACACAGTCGCAGCTGCACCTGGACTTTTTTTTTTTTTTGCTATCCCTCCCACCTTGTGGATGCCCCAAACAATAAACCAGCAGCATTACACAAGTCAAGAAGAGAGACCAGAATAACACTCAAATGCAGCCACCCCAATAATTCCACCCCAATAATTCCCACCGCAGCCCGCAATAAGCCACTGCGCTTCATAAAAGCGGTCTCTGAGGTTATCGCTTTAGAGCTATATTTTTAAAGAGGCATCCTAGAGAGCTTGGTTGCCAATTTTCCCCATGGCTCCGTTTTTCTAAATCATGTCCAAGTGGCCCTTAACAATTGGAGGCAGCAGCTGTTGAAAAGCAGTCTTTGGCCCAAATGATGAAATTTCTAAATGGAATTGGAGTGACAGATTGTCTCCCATGCAATTGTGTAAAGAAGCTGGAAGGCTATCAAGGCAGAAATAAAAATCAGAGCATGCTGGGTTTTCATATTGCACTACTCTTCTTGGTTTGGCTTTAACAAGGAAGAACTGCTACATCGCGGCTTTTAAAAGGCCAATGCTTCAGTTCTAAAAACAGACCTTAAAGCTTTTTCTAAGCTTCCCAATACTGATGTCTTTACCCTGTTCTGAAGAATAGGGACTGCCCTTCAAATCTAATAATCCTGTGCATGGTGGAAATAAATGTAGAAAGCAAAGAGTTTTCTAGCAACTATTATAAATGCTAGGCCAACTGCAAATTATCCTGTGCTTATGTGGTGGCGGTGTGATAGCGCACTGACAGTAGGCCTCTGCATAACCTTGGAATACACAACTGACCATAAGTACTGCTCAGACAGACAGCTCTGAAGAAGTTATTACTAGAGATGTAAATAGAATTACAGCAATCTGCAGGGAAACCTACTCTAACACCAAGCACACTTCTAATTTATTAATATGGTTTATTTATTAATGGGGCATATTTGTGCCCTTTTGCTTGGGGATTGTTATGCAGAGAGCTTCCTTTGTTGAAAGCAATGGGCTTCATTATTCATCACTAAACAAAGCCAACAAAACCAACACTTTTTTTGCCAACAACGATAACCTTTTCTGGATTTTGGAGCTAAGGAAATCCAGTCCTGGTGAATACTTGGAAAGAGTTTCAGGGTTGTAGGTTAGACTGAAAAATCAAAAAGCTTCCTATAAGAGGTGATGGCAACCCATTTCTGTTTGTTCCCCCCCCCAAAAAAAAACCCAAAATCAACCCCTACATAGATGGAGTCAAGCTTGCTTTGAAGGAGGCTTTACTTCGTTTTAGTCTATTGTCCCCACACATTAGGACATGTGAACAGCAATGCTCAGGTAAGTCAACACTTTGATTTTTGTAGAACGATACATGCTGCCAGACATGTTTAGTTTCTACATGCTAATTAATCTTGAATATACTTATTTATTTATTTATTTATTTATCTATCTATCAAATTTTGCCACTGCCTATCTCCCCTGACAGAGGGACTTCTTGGTATATCCCCTGACCTTACCATTCTAACTATTCCACCTGTGCAATGGAAACTCATGTAGTCTACAAGCATATGGTACTATTAATAGCCGCAGCTTAATGCTGAATTTTACAATAGTTGGCACTTGTGAGTTTTTTTCTGTGTGCGTGTGTATGTGACATGCTCCTTACAGTCCTTTAATTAGAGTTGTTCATGGAATGAATTGGTACCTTCTAGATGTAAATGTATAAATTATCTCAGAATTTCAAGCATGTTAAAAAGAGTTTCAATAGAATTAATTCTAGAGATCAGTGAAATTCCATTGATAAGATCAGTGAAATATCTGGGGTATTGATGCTGCACATAATTGCTGTATTTGGCAATTTAATTCCCATTTGTGGGAATAAAATGAAGAAAGATCCACATGTTGCTGTGGAGATAAAAATCAAGGGAGAGACCATAGTAAACCACATTGAGCTCCTGGAGAATAAGCTTGATAAAAATCTCACAAATAAATAGAATTAAAGAAGACTAATTGAGATTAGGGAGAAATATGTCAGAAATTAAGGGAGGACTAACTAATGAGTCATAGTTGTCACTCTAGTATAGGCTTTGAGTAGTTCTGTAGGAAGATGGGAGACCTAAGTCTAGGCTAAAGTATTCATGATTAAAGCAGTAGCATTTTAGCTTGACATGTCTACCATAATGATGACAAGTCCCTGATATGCCCATTGTTGGGTTTTTCCCAGTATGGAAAGCAGCAAAGTAAAATGAGCAATCTCTGGTGAAGGAGCAGAATGAGAATATGTGGGCACCTAGGTCCTTCAAGAGACTCCAGCATACAAAAATGATAAAATTTATGGTTCCTAATGCTGGATAATTTTTGATAATTATCTTATGAATGCTTAATGGAGACCTGATCAAAAGCCTTTGTTGCAAAGCCTTCTATTGCTGTTAAGGAGAGCTCATCTGAGAAGGGCTTAAGAAGGTTATTTGGGCACCTGCTGACTTTTATTTTAAAATATTGAAATTTTATAATAATCTTGTGTATGCATTTTTATATCAGAGTATATTTTTAAGGAAGGGAAGAGGGAAGCTGTATGGAGGGCTATGGAGAGGATTGGTCCAACATCATGGATCCAGACAGAGCTTTGGTGGTGTTCAACTTCAATTGCTGTTGCATACTTAAACCAGGACAGTTACAAATCTCATGGCTGCATTTACCCATCATGCTGATTTTTATTAGTTTAAACTTGTTAGTATTGTGCATGTGTATATAAGTGTGTTGTGTGAACCCAGACCATTTAACAGGTTGTTCAGTGTGTTGTAGAAACCCAGAAAAGTGTTAATATTGCATGTATATCTGATCTGCAACAAAGTTGGGGGAGCAAATTTGTCATTTCCAATCTCCTCTCTCCATTATGAGTCTTGTTGCTGATTTTTTTTTTCAACAGATCAACCAGAAGCTCCAAACTGACTCCGACCATTTAAAATACTGGCTGTGCTGTAAAAATCCAGAAAACTAAAAGAAGGGAACAAAGAGTTAGAATTTTTAAATATCTGTTCCTTTTTAGCAGGTAGTTTGGAGAGAGCCAGTTTGGTCTAGTGGTTAAGGTGCTGGGCTAGAAACCAGGAGTCTGAGTTCTAGTCCCACCTGAGGCATGAAAGCTGGCTGGGTGACCTTGGGCCAGTCACTTTCTCTCAGCCCAACTCAGTGCAAGGTAGACTAGCCTCCTCATGGTACACCCTGGGCAACGTGACTTGTCTCAGCTAAATACACATCTGGCTGCTGGACCTCACAAGGATTTCCCAGCAAGAAAAAAAGCATCATGAACACTGAATTGCTATGCCATACGATTAAAAAAAAAAGGTAGTTTGAATTCTGCAGCCTAGATATGGTGACCCCGGATTTACCCACTAAAGTGTCCCACTTCATATAAGCATGCTTTTTTTTTTTTTAAGTTACATTTTTAACTGCAAGTTCTAATATTCAGAGGTCCTTGGAAAGTTATTTATAAAAGATACATCAGAGTGAAGTTTTGAACTGCTTTTCATTACTTCCTTTGTCTTCACAGCAGGCAAAACCTGCAACAAATGATTTAAATAATATCATTTTGAAATTATTAAGATTGTAGGTCATATAGAGAACACAATTAGTTTGATCTTGATAAAATAAATAAACTAATTAACAGTGAAAATGCTTTGCGCAGCAGGGAACAGGTAGAAATTAATTACGAGCCAAAAAAAAAAAAGAATCAAGGAACATTTTCAATAATGAAATCCTTGGGCCTTGCCTATTAGGTAGGAAGTTTGAAGTGAGGGACTGAAGTCTGAACATTAGCAGAAAAAATTGGGTGGAAAGTGTTCACCCAAACTACCAGGTGCAAATTGCAAGGGAAGATTCTGTGTGTATGTGTGTGTTTCCCTTTCACTGTACCATTTCCAGTGGTGGCCTATCATTGATTTCCCAATTTGGAGGCATTCTGAGAAACAAGGGCTTGGGATCCTGTGGACCCTTCTTCTCATGATCCTCAGGCCCGTGTCTTTGCTTTTGGAAGCTCTACCACAACCTTAATTATGTTTAATTGTGATTTACTATATATCACCACAATGAGCAAAGTTCCTTCAGCAAACCTTTTTTGCCCAGATCTGATGAGGGGAGGCCTGGAAAATGCAACAATCCACAGGAATTACATAAGAGTTTGCATTTCAAGTAGTCTCTTTTGAGTTCAGCTTGATGACTTTCTGAATACGTCCATGTAGTTTTCTTGGCCATAATATGAAGACTATTTCCATTGCCTTCCAGGATGATTATTCAACACCCCAGTTTCATCTATCACCAAATACTTTGCAGGACTTATTCTTCAGATGGGGAGCTTCTCTGAGATTCTAATGAATTAGAAGCTTGGTGCACAAAACTGAGAAGTTGAAATTATTAGTAATGTCTTTTCTTTACACTAAGGATCAAGGGTACAAAGGAAGATGCAAGGAAAAGGTTCATATCTCAGATACTACTTTCTCAATTCTCTTTAGTTCTTAGTCACTGATGATTCATCCTCCTCTTGGGGCTTCTCAATATCTCACTGATCAACTGCATACTCATCTTCTCTTTCCCTATGCAGTAGTCATCCAGCAAGGTCCATGGTTTATTTGAGAACCCTTTCTCACAGAGAAAGGAGAAAGTATAATAATGACTTAGTTTATTTGCTATTATAAGGATTAAGTAAAAGTAAAGGTTTCCCTTGACATTAAGTCTAGTCATGTCCGACTCTAGGGGGCGGTGCCCATCTCCGTTTCAAAGCCGAAGAGCCGGCGTTTGTCCGTAGACACTTCCGTGGTCATGTGGCCGGCATGACTAAACGGAACGCTGTTACCTGCCCACCGAAGCAGTACCTATTAATCTACTCACATTTGCATGTTTTCGAACTGCTAGGTTGGCAGGAGCTGGGACTAGCAATGGGAGCTCACCCCGTCACGTGGATTCGAACTGCCGACCTTCCGATCGGCAAGCTCAGCAGCTCAGTGGTTTAACCCGCAGTGCCACCGCGTCCCTATATTATAAGGATTACAACTAGGTAAAATAAGTGATATGTTCTGGATTCTAAGGTAATATACAGATTAATTAAGGATTAATAATTAAGGATTAATATCATTGGGTCACAAAGACTGATGGGATGGGAAAATGTCAAGCTATTAATGGGAAAAGCTCTACTTTTGATGCATACCTCTTCCATATGTCTACATGGAATACAGTCCTGAGCCAGGACATTTATTGGGAATTTTGCCACAGTTGTCCATAGGAAGTATATTCTACATATTCTGGTGAACTAGCAGCCATCTGGTTGACTACCTATGACAATCCAGAAGGGACATAATTAAAATATACCAAAATAATTTATTTCCAAAGAAACAGAAAATCTGTTTCTGGATGTACTTGTGCAGTTCATCAATCTGTTTCATCATGCATCGTTACTATTTGAAAAGCGTATTAGTTTATGATAAACTTTTGCGTACCCAGGCTTGACCACCTAAAACTATCTGGGACTATTAACATCCTGTAATGTTGCTATTACCTTTGGAATTCCTTCCTGACATTGTCTTACAGTTGGGTGCTGAGAAATCCAATCTTCCTTTGCACATATTTCGGCTGAAACGTTCCTATTTCTATAATATTCCCAGATCCTTTGGGAATAGGAAGCATACAGTAAAGTCAGCCAGTCAATCACTAAGTAAATATGTTGACTGTCTAAATTTCTAAGAGCAGAGGTTCTATAAACTTTATAAGCCTCACCAAAACTCTCTCTATAAATAGTAATTTTAATAGTCCAAGGATCCAAGGAAGGATTGAGAAGACTAGAAAGTCTCAAATAAGCTGCAAGCAGATAAGTATCTAGTTCATAAATCCCTGGCCAATTTGTCAGAATTCATGCCTAACACACAAAAGAGAGTTGATTTGGATTGGTGGTTAAATTAGTTCTAGATTAGGAGAGAAACCTGAGTTTTAGTCCTCCCTCAGATTGGGTGACTTTAGGCCAGTCACTCTCTCTCTCTCTCTCTGCCATAGACATTGAGGAACATCCTGGAAAAGGATCCTGGCAAACTACTGCCAAAAACGTTGTGAAGAAAACTGCATGGACCTGTTTGTGTAGTCACCACAGCTCAAGACTGACTCAAAGGACCATACAAAGGACAATAGAGATCTCTAATGTAAGACATATGGGAATTTGTAGAGGTTGATTCATTTTCATTCATCCTTTCTTGAAAAGTGATTGGAGAGTGAAAGATAGTTTGAGAACACTACATTATCAGTAGGAGCATGATCGAATTAGTCAGATGTTTACTTCTATATCTGAAATCAGAGGAATTTCAAATATAGATGGTGCTTGATATATTATGCAGGCCCTAAAAATAGCAACTCACCTGCTCATCCCTATCGACTAAGATGAGGAAAAAAGGCTTTACTGAGCTGGAAATCAGACAACCTCTCTTTGTCCCATTCTTGTCAACTTCTTTTTCATATGCAACAAATGAGTAATTGATATGAACTTTCTAGAAAAGGATTCTAATAAGATATTTTCTGTAGGCTGGCAACTTTCATGGACAGAGCTGCAAGGCTCTGTTAATGGCATATGTCGCAGTACGAGTAATCCTTCATCATCCTTTGAAATGGATGGCAACAGAACTGTGGTTAAGACCTTTCTTCTTGCATTGTCCTCGCTGTGAGGTGGAGGCAATGCATCAGGACAACTGTGCAGAAAATTGGTAAGTGAGCTACAGGGTTAACCATCGCATTCCTGTATAAGAATACTGGGCAAAATAATACACAGTTGGGAGAGCAACTAGTTTTTAAAGCTTTTGGGTGGGTGAGAACTGTTGGCAGATTGCTAGGAAAGCCTTTGGCCCAGGAGAGATCAGAAAAGTCACACACCAGGAATTTCTATAAAAATAATTTTATTTACAGAAAGCAAACATATTTACAGGCTCTCAGTGAGAGCTGCTTAACTCTCTACATGTCTACACAGAAGGAAACTGAAACTAAAACAAGTCCAGGCAAGTTCTTCTCCCCAGGTGCAAAAATTAACATCCGAAAAGAGGACAATTAAATTCAACTTCTTCACCCGGCCAAAATGATTAGTTACCATAGTAACCTTAATCTGTAGTAGAAAGCATATTAACAAGAACAAATTGCTGAGACCAAACAGACTGGCCTGCACATAAATCAGCTCCTGAAGTTCATGAGTTATTGAAAGGATATGCAAAAGTGCACATTGCTTTCATTTAGTTCAGCACTTCGCACAAAATAAAGAGTGTCTGTACAATCACAAAGAACTTGCTGGGGCTATATAATCATGTGTCAGTTGCTGTGGGTGTGGTGTAAATCTGAGCCCACTTACACCACTCACCGTGTGAACGGAAGTGGCACTCTCCAATCCATCCAACCACATTCCTCTGTAGATGCACATCGAGAGAAAGGCCAGAAATGTGCAGGTTTTCCTCCATTGCTGATGTGCTTAAGCACCTGTTGAGGAGCTTTGGTGGAACACAAAGGCCCTGCCCAAATACAGTTTAAAAAAAACCCTTTTTGTCATAGCTTAATAAACTTATTCTATGGATTAATAAAATGTCCAGAAATCTGACCTTGCAATATCCGAATATCAATTCCTTGAAGGAAAAAATATTGAGGAAGGCAACCATTTCATCACTGTCCAGAAGAAAAGAAACCTGGATAAAATAGCAGACATTGAGAGGAGAAGTGAGATCTACAGATCCATATTTGATCTCAGAAGATTTTGACTGAACTCAGAAAATCACTGGGATACAAATGACAAGGCATTGCCCGGGAGCTTCTGATCCTAACGTAGGTCTAATCATAAAGTAGTGAGCTCAGGTGAATGCAAGGTTTCTCCAAGGCCAGGACCTGAACATAGGGGGAAACTGACAGAAACAGGGGGAAGCTTTTCTTCCCTCAGAACAAAACAAAGAGGAGAAAAGCCTTTTTTCTGCACTACCGTGTTTGCATAGAGTTTTATATCTCTTGATATCTCCAATGTCTGGCATCCTTGAGTTTAATGGCAGGATGCTGTCTTGCTAAATTTAAATTACGCACAGATTACAGATTCTCTTGTCAGCTGGGACTAACGTTACAATGGCGCTTTAAACAGAGTTTTGGAGAAGACTTATTTTCTTAAGTAAATGAGCCAAGGTGCTAGTATTCACAGATGATGAACATGATTAATAACTTCCCACTCCTGGAAGCCAGAAGATGCAATGAATTTCAACTAATAATGATACGGAAGACATCCAAAAAACAGAAGCACATATAATAAAGGCAAAACTTTAGGGGGATCAGGATTAAAGACACATTGATGGAATGGCCAGATTGGAATATCCCCAAACAATAGAACCAATCTGAAGACCTTGTAAGGGGAAATCAGCAACAATGTATGGAATAGTCTGGCAGATGTTAGTGGGAATAAGATGCTTAGTTGTGCATGGGAGGAGGGCAAAATTGGAGATAATTGCTGCAAACCAGGGTAAGGAGATAAACCCATCATCCATCAGCCAGTTCAGCGATTCCTTGAAAGAGTTTTATAGAACTCTATTTGGCAAGATGGTAATGCAGATTGATTTTATGCATTTGTTAATTTATTTATCCAGGTGAAAAAGCTTTAATGCTTTCAAATGGATGGCTGCACTCAAGATCAAAAACAGAGGCAGAAGCAGAATAAATGAGCACAAGTATTTGCAGCTGGCAACAATAATCTTTAATATTTGCATTGCCTTTTAGAGTGCTCTAAATATGGGTTTTACATTATCCATGTAATTCTTAGAGCAGCTGCCTACAGTGAGAGAGTTTCCTGGTTTTTGTAACTTTTCAGGTGTGGGGCTGGCACTGGGAAACAGATCCCTGCTTAAGGCTACCGAGAGCTAGTGGAGACATACTGTAAATTTGGTTGGCTCCTTAACCATGATTAAGACATTGACAATTTGTATTCTGCAGTATTCGATCAATTTACTCAAGATGCCATTAAAACATTGTTTTGAAAACTGGGGAGAAGAATGGAAACTGTGATTAAAAGATAAACCAATAATATAATAGTGCTGGCCTTGGAGGCTATGGTAACAATGATAGCTGAACTAGGATTTACAAATCATGGGCTGTTGCAAAGGAACTTATGTGGAAGTGCCCACAGATCCTTCTCCAAATTTAGCAGAAAAGGAAGAGGGGAAATCTTCCAATAGATCAGTGGATTGTGGCACTTCAATTGTCTTGTAAATGATCTGGAGCTACTGGCAAGGCTTAAGGTTAACTTAAGTTACAGTTATGGTTTACCAAATTATAGTTAACAAAGTTAATTTTGCTAACTATATCAAATTATTTGGGATGATTAAAACCAAAGTGGACAATGACGATGTGACACAGGTTAAAAAAAGGGTGGGACTTTGATTGCAGGGCTGTGGCCACCATCTTGACTTTTTTGAAGAGCAAGAAAATTCCTACATTGTCATATATGTTGATGGGGTCTGAGAGTTAACTGTGAATGACCAGGAAAAAGATTTTAGGCTCATATTGGACAGCTCAATAAAAAAAAATGATAATGTGAAAAATTAGCATGTGCTGGGAATCAACAGGGAAGGAACTTAAGATAAACAGCCCACATGATAATCCCTTTGTACAAATCTATAGAAGAGCCACTAATTATTTCATCTCAAATTGCTATTTAATGATTGAAAGCATGCAGAAAAGGGCAACCAAAATTATAGGAGGTGGACTAATTTCCAGTATGGAAGAAAAGAATCAGGAGGTAGGAACAAGATGAAGCTTATAAAATTCTGTATAAGGTGGAAAAGTGAAACCCCTCTTCAAAAACCAGAATCTGAGATCACAACATGAAGCTGAATGGTGGACTATTGGAGACAATAAATAGAACCAGCTCCAAAGGTCTTAGCAGCAACAGGCCAACCTGGACTTAGAAGCTAAGGAGGTTTCAGCTAAACTAGGAACTCAAAACCATCCCAGAAGAAGGTGTTGGGAAACCACTTCCACGCAGTTGCTAAGGAAACCACATGAATGTGTTCATGAAGTCACTGGGAGTTGAATTCAACTCAAGCAAAACTTTACTACTTACTACTTCTTCAAACAGGACATGCTCTATCAGAAGACATAATTAGGCTACCAATCTGACTTTGAAAGGAGACTAGACAAATTACTGAAGAATAATGCTACTGGTGGCTATATTGGTTATGCTTTACAATGCCATTTGCTTAAGAGCACATGGTGAAATTGCAATTATATCTTACCTGCAGGCTTCTGACAAATGGTTTTTGGCTAGCACGGAGAGAGAATGCTGGACTGGATGGGCCTTGGAGCTGATATAGGAAAAGAATTTTCCTAACGTTCTTTTGATATCCTCATTATCTGAACTCAGGTTTTGGCTTCAAGAGAAAGAGACAGCTGAATAATTGTTCCATGGTTTTTGAAATCCTTTTCTTTGATGATGCAGATGGCTTCATTCTTGGCATTATGCTTGGTATCACTTGGCATCATTTAATCAACACTTCTAGGGAGCATAATTCAGAAAATATGAGTGATCATGGGTAATGCTAATGCTGTATCTAATTCTCCTAGTATCAGTGTGGTATTGATTGTATTGGATTTTATATTTAACTTGCATGACTGCATTTTATGCTTACTAAAACTCACATGGGATCAGACAGCTTTTTAAAAAGGTACCACAGAAACTGACTTTAGTCTCTTCATCCATGCATGCAACCATCAAGAAGAGAGGAAGGTAGAAACGCTACCATTTCTTTCATTGTTGTTGTTGTTCAGTCGTTCAGTCATGTCCGACCCTTCGTGACCCCATGGACCATAGCACGCCTGGCCTTCCTGTCCTCCACTGTCTCCTGGAGTTTACTCAAATTCATGTTCATTGCATTGGTGATGCTATCTAACCATCTCATCCTCTGCCATCCCCTTCTCCTTTTGCCTTCAGTCTTTCCCAGCATCAGGGTCTTTTCCAGTGAGTCCTCTCTTCACATTAGGTAGCCAAAGTATTTGAGCTTCAGCTTCAGTATCTGTCCTTCCAATGAGCAGTCAGGGTTGATTTCCTGTAGGATTGACTGATTTAAGCTCCTTGCAGTCCAAGGGACTCTTTAAGATTCTTCTCCAGCACCATAGTTCGAAGGCATCAATTCTTCAGTGCTCAGCCTTCCTTATGGTCCAACTCTCACAGCTATACATTACTACTGGGAAAACCATAGCTTTTATTATACGGACCTTTGTTGGCAAGGTGATGTCTCTGCTTTTTAATATGCTGTCTAGGTTTGCCATAGCTTTCCTCCCAAGGAGCAAGCACCTTTTAATTTCATGGCTGCAGTCACTGTCTGCAGTGATCTTGGAGCCCAAGAAAATAAAATCTGTCACTGCTTCCATTTCTTCCCCCTCTATTTGCCAGGAAGTGATGGGACCAGATGCCATGATTTTTTTAATGTTGAGTTTCAAGCCAGCTTTTGCACTCTCCTCTTTCACCCTCATCAAGAGGCTCTTTAGTTCCCCTTCACTTTCTGCCATTAGGGTGGTATCGTCCGCATATCTGAAATTGTTGATATTTCTCCCGACAATCTTAATTCTGGCTTGTGATTCATCCAGCCTGGCATTTCTCATGGTTTACTCTGCATATAAGTGAAATAAGCAAGGTGACAAAATACAGCCATTTCTTTCATACCTGCTAGCAATCCCAGACTCAATAACATAGTACAAATACGTTTGTCACAGAATTCTGCTGCATGAGTACAACTTGACAGTCATCCTGTGATAGGAACCCACCCCCCTTCTTCTCTGTTTCAATCTCAGTGAGTATGTTCTGATGTTATGAGGTATTCAGTACCAGTGAGAAGTTGATTTAGTTCCTTTGACCATGTGGCATTACTACTATCATATTAGAAAGCCCACCTGCACTAGGCAAACAGTCCAGTCATTACAACCCAGTCAGTGTTCAGAGTATGGCTCAAAGAAACATCTACCATAGAACAGGCAAATCAGTATACAATCCTGTTTCCACATAATATAAAGTCTTGATCGAGTCCAGCTTTGCTTTTGGTGACTTCATGGTTGTGTCTTTGTCTTTTCTTGGCAACGGTGTGGGATTACTGTGGTTTGTAATTGCTCCCTTATAGGATTTGTTTTTCCAACTTTTGAATGGAGACTGAGAGCCAGTTTGGTCTAGTGGTGAAGACACCAGGCTAGAAACTGGGAGACCGTGAGTTCTAGTCCTGCCTTAGGCACAAAGGCAGCTGGGTGACCTTGGGCCAGGCACTCTCTCTCAGCCCTAGGAAGGAGGCAATGGCAAACCACTTCTGAAAAACCTTGCCAAGAAAACTGCAGGGATTTGTCCAGGCAGTCTCTGAGAATCAGGCAAGATTGAACGGATTAAAAAAAAAGGTGGGGGGGACTATAACGCTGTATCTCCCATCCAACTAGTAACCAGGTCTGACTTTGCTTTGCTTTTTGAAAATAGCCATGTTGGCTAGGGGCTGCCACCTTGCTGTAGACCACCTTGGACTTCACCACACCAGTATCTGAATAGACTTCATGCTCACTCTTACATTGCTAAATTCGTTTCATTGTGAGCTATGCACAATCTAGGTCATGTCTATGGCAGACACCACACCGTTAAAGCTTCCCTGCTCCTTTCATCCTACACGCAGTTCCAAGTTAGATTGGTTTCCCCTTGCTTACTTTTGAGTTATACTGTGCTGCCTGTAGGCACAGACAACTCTTCTTTCCCTGTTTTTTCCCCCCATACTGAGTTTAAGAAAACAGCATTTAAATCTGTCTGATCCCTTGAACTAGAACTTTTCATCGCTTTTAAAAGAATAACTCATGGAACAAAGCACTAGGATAGATTTTGAGGCAGGGCATCTTTGCAGTAATCCCCTTCACAGAAACTATCCATAATATTTATGCAGAATCAAGAGAGAATGCCAACAAAAATGCAGCAAGAAATACTGAAGGTGTTTTCTCTCATCTGCATCAGGCAATAGCTTTTGTATTCCATCATACATTTTTCCTGTATAACTTCATGCCTTTCTTCCTCTTCTTTTTTTTCTCCTTGGAAATGCAAATTCACTTTCTAACTGGAGCTAAGATGCTAAAGAGATTTAGGTCATGATTAAATGAACTAAATATGGTGCCTATCAGCAAATGAGGACTAATGAAAAGAAAGGGCTTCAGTTTCTTGGTAAACAGGAAGGAAATGTCTGATTGTGTTGACTCAACGCACTTGTGATAGAGAAACAGAGAATCATAATGGCATGCCATCCAGCTTTCCCAGAACAAGAAGTAGCCAACGAGGCTTTTAATTTCTATCAGGAGAATCGCTAGCCCAGCCTTTCTCAACCTTTTGACCTGGAGGAACCCTTGAAATATTTTTCAGGCCTTGGGGAATCCCTGCACATTCAGGCTCAAATATAGGCCAGAAGTTACAAAATTATATTTGTTTCATGGGTAGGCCTGTATATAGGCATTAACAGTGTTCTTAAAATAAAAATAGAGAATGCAATTTACCTCTCCAATGTGAAGTTGCCCAAATTTGAAAATTTTAAGTAAATTGTGATCTCCCAGGGAACCCCTAGTGACTTCTCATGGAACCCTAGGGTTCCACAGAACCCTGGTTGAGAAACCCTGCTCTAGCCAATGTGCTACTATCAAATCTTAAAATGGAAGAAATAAGGTACATATCAAAGTTACTTATTTTCATGAAGTTTTTTTTTTTGCCCAACATTTTTAAATACGAAACTGGACCTAAATAAGGAAGGGTACCCAGATTTATGTTCCTGATTGTTTGTGCTTTAACTGTAGCCTGGTTCACATCGCTTCACTTAATCTTAGCTAAAAGGCTACAAAGTGATGGATTTAATTGTGGATTCAGTGAGACTTTTTCAAACTACTATTCCTGAATCAATGATGCATTTCAGGACATTACACCATTTTGCATAGCTCTTTCTATTCCTTGTGATCTCAGTTTCCTCAGCTGTTTGGATCATTCTCCTTCCTAATGATTTATTTTACTCCTCAACCCATATTCCTTCCTTCCGTATTTCACGTGAACAGGAAATGAACTGCAATCCTATTGGCCTTCTGTAAGGTCTTGAAAACCTGGTTTCTCCCCAGGCATTGGGTCAGAGCAGTGGATGAGCCCATCCTGAAATGGGCTCATCCACTGCTAAGCCTCTTGTGTGATTTGTTTGTTCAGAATGACAGTCTGCAATATAAATTACTCTAGACATCTACAAAAATGCTATAGTCCTCCCTTAGATACAGAAGCTGGCTGGGAGACTTTGGACCAATCATTCTTTCTCAGCCCAACTTACCTGACAGGGTTGTTGTGGTGGGGAAAATAGGAAGAGGGAGCATTATGTACAAGTTGAGTTGTCCAAGCTGAAGGTGGGCTATAAATTTAATAAATAAATAAATAAATGTGATGTGGCTAAGACTCTCTACTGCTATTTCACATATTGGGTGAGAACCTTGTTTGAAATACATTTTCATCCTTTGATTCTCTTCTACTTCTAAACCACGTCCAGTTTGCCAATTCTTAACTCAATGAAATCCATTGGCTTTTTTAGACACTCTGCTAACAAGTCTTGTCAATTGCTTGATTCAGCTCTAGCATGATGAAAAAACTAATGTTGACTTGGGGTGACATTAACCATGCCTGTGTTAGGAATAGGAATTAGGGTATTTGGGGTCCTTTTCTTGTAAAACAGATGAGCAAATGAACAGGGCATCTTTCTTAAGCTGCAGGCATCCTGAAGACAGTGGAGACTTGAGATAAGCTGAAGGGTGATAGGAAGGATAAGATCAGTGTTTACCGTCTAGATAGAAGAAATGAGCTCACAAATGTTTCGGGGAAATAAGACGCATCAGCTACAGGCCTGAGTGAAGATGGCAATGTAGTCAGGAATGACAAATTGCAGAATGTGGATAGAATTTTGGAAGCAAAGGGAAGACAAATCCTTTGTGAGTCCAAGCTTCAGTTGATGCAGAAGATATTCATAGAGGAATCTGCACAAAAGAGGTTGAAATGAGCAGGCATCATGCTAGGAGGTTATTAAATTTCATCAGATTTCCAAAGTATTCTTCTGCTGAATCTAAATCAACAGCCATCTTTGTCTTTTTTTTTTTTTTTTGATTTCCTAAGATTGAGATGGCTTTTCTTCCTGCTGTGTATTCATCAATTGAACTTGACTTAAGAAAGCAGGCTGTTTTATTTTCTCTAGATTTCGGCACGGATCTGAATCACAAAAAGTGTGAATCTGCATTGTTTTATTGGCTGCTAGCTACCCATGGTGCTGCTGACTGAGAATATAATCTAATGGTGCCATTGGCCCAAGAATCAGAAAATCCTTGCAAGAAATTTTGTTCCTTTGAGGGAAATTTCATCTTTCTCTTAAAGTTGGCCTGAGTGGAAAGATCCAAATTTCCCTCAAAAGTTCATTTTATAATGCAATTTTAAAATCAAGAACAAAAAAAATCTGGGTTGAAATCTGATTAAGGGGGTTGCATTCTGAGCCCACTGAATCCAATATAAAACTTAGACATGACTAATTACTTTTACTGTGGTTCTACATACAGTATGTCTACTGGAAATGGATTCAATGAAGTTACTGTCAGCCCTTCAAAACAGACCAGATCAGGAGATACTCTTCAGAGGAAGACTAGATCTACACTTCATTGAGATAGGTTATAACAACAGAGTCATGCAAGCCTGACTGTCCCTTCCCTTCCCTTCCCTTCCCTTCCCTTCCCTTCCCTTCCCTTCCCTTCCCTTCCCATTAAATCCCAGTGAATCATGGAGGAGACTGTCTGAGTCTATTCCAAATGTTACCTTACTTCCCAGGACTTAAGGGATATTTCAGCCCACTTTGCTTATATAACGGTTCTTGCCTATTTCCCACAAGGGAGGACCATCTCCCTGACTCTCTGCAGTTACTCCAGGTGGGTACCACCTTCTTCAGTCTGCAGTGGCACCAGAAAGATTGTTGATGGCTGTGAAGACTCTCATCTTCCAATTCGCTCCCAACTTTAACAATGAAGGGCAATTGATCACAGCCTACATAAACCTGGATCCATGAAGGTTGTAGAGAACTGTTTTTCTATTTCTATGTCCTCCCTTGACATCATAATAAGGTCACAATTGCAGGGTCAAGTACTCATTTTCTTCCAAATTGTTAAATTCAGCAGAATCCATTCACTCTATTCTTGCCATTTTCTCAGCTAAGGTGATAGTTTGCTTGAGTTAAACTTGAGCAGTTCAACATTTGGGGGCCTGAGTCACAGCTCATGTCATTGTTCAATCTTTAGTCTTTGCTGCTGGTCAACATGTTTTCTATGATATTAATTTGTTCAGTGTCAGACTTAAGGTGACTTCAGTCAGTTGCACAACTCATATAATGACAGCATCAGTCATACAGGAGCTTGAGGGCCATTTAACATTTGCATTACACTATTACTCATAAACACAATTTCATTCCTGAGGAACAGGAACTGAAAGCAAAACCAAGATCCATATCCAGATTCTTTATGAGAAAACAATATTTAAAAGTAAAACTGAGCATGGACTTAAGCAGGGGCTGAAACAATGGGCTTTAAGCTCTGTGTTCCCTTAGAGATATTCTGTTGGGGCTTACAGGGTAAGATTGCAAACAGGAGCATCCCCAGGAGGGTCAAAAAAGTCAAGATAGTAGATGCAAACACACCATCAAAGCCCTGTTCCTTTTTATTTGTGGCATATATCTATCTATCTATCTATCTATCTATCTATCTATCTATCTATCTATCTATCTATCTATCTATCATCACCCATAAAAAAAGTGGTGGGGTTTTGATCATGTGGTCACATCCACCATCTTGATTTGCTTACACACTCTGTGGATGCCCTTGATTTCAGATGGTTAATGGGATCCATTTTTCACTCTGATACCTTCTTTCCTCCCATTTTTAGATATACTTTTTCTTTTCATTCTCCTTCTTGTAGCTATTTCTGAAGCTGTAGATTGCTATAATGGAATGCGAGAATGACCTTGGAAGATGTGGGGAAGAGACGCTGCCTAAGGAATGATCAAATAAAAGGGAAAGCAGCCCACAACTGAGTAACAGACAGAGAAGGAAACTTAGAAAGGATCCACCCTAACTAATTGGGTGGTAAAAGGAGACAGTGGGAGATTTGCACTTTCAAACTTGCAAGAGTCTGTAATGTAGCCTAACAGTAAAGTAGAAGTAGCTCATCTGGGACGTGGTGGCGCTGCAGGTTAAACCGCTGAGCTGCTGAGCTTGCCAATTGGAAGGTCAGCGGTTCAAATCCGCGTGACGGGGTGAGCTTCCGTTACTAGTCCCAGCTCCTGCCAACCTCACAGTTTGAAAACATGCAAATATGAGCAGATTAATAGGCACCGCTTCAGTGGGTAGGTAACAGTGTTCCGTTTAGTCATGCCGGCCACGTGACCACGGAAGTGTCTACGGACAAACGCTGGCTCTTCGGCTTTGAAACGGAGATGAGCACCACCCCCTAGAGTTGGACATGACTGGACTTAATGTCAAGGGAAACCTTTACCTTAGCTCATCTGGTCATGTTTCCTGTCTGATTTACCTGGGAGGGCTGATAATTGCATATAAGGGATAAATAGATTTCACAGAAGGCATTTGAAACAAGGCCAAAGGCTTAATTTAGATTAAGGGCCACACATTGCCCACCCTGATCTGATCTTTGGAGAAGGTGAGGACTGGGTTAGGAAAAACTGTGCTTAGTTTGGAAACTTTTGGATTTAGGATTAACTAAGTTTCACGCTGCCTGCTCAAGAGTAGCAACAAGGGGGGTGGTGAGAAGGGGGGATAGCAGGACATCTCCTACTGATCTTAGAGAAGTTACTTCAATCACACTTAGCACTGAAACTCTTGTCTTAGCTTATGGGGGAGCAGAAAATGTTATTTGATAGCCCATGGATGCTCGCACAAAGTAAACCAAGTTCAGCCAAGAGGTTTCACCATCTAATTGACATCTGTCCTCAAAAAGCTTCCAGCACAGAGGAAGCCTTGGCTCACCTCTTATCCCTAGCCACACAAAGTTTTGTGCAGCTTTCCACTTACAGTGGAGGAAAAAAAACACCTGCACCTTATCGAAGCAGAAAGGCTTGAGCATCCGGGCAGCATTATTAAATTAATGTGTGCTATACAACTTTAGAACTATGGATGGGGTGGGGAGGGACTCAAAGACCATGCTTCAAACTTATCACAAATGACTGCAGAAGAAAAATGCTTTGATTTATCAGTCATGACAGTCATCCCTTTTCAGACCCAGGTAATATAGGAGCCATTTCAAAAGCAGAAGTACAAGACAATTGATTGTCCATTGCCCAAGCCCCTGGCAATTAGGAGAAGTGCTCAGCACCCCTGAAAGTTCCTGGCTTGTCATCTGCTCTCTTACGACAGGCAGGATGCGTGGTTAACTCAGCTGTAAGCACCTCATAAAAAGGTACATTAGAGCACTTTTGAAAAATGCGCACATGTGCTCCTTTTCATCCGAAGAAGGTAAAATGCATCCCACGGAACTGTAAAGAGGTGAAGGAGAAGACTGGCTTTCAAACTAAATTGATTTACAGATGTGCAGATCTGTTCTAAAATGCAGCTATCAAATGGAGGGGGTGTCTTTGCATTCCAGAAGCAGCTTTACCTCTTGCTGGGATGGGCTTAGCCTGCTGGAAGAGAAAATGAAAAGAACACATGAATAGAAAAAGGTCTGGGCTGGATCCAGTCTAGTCCGGTGTTGTTTTCCATAATGGCCAGCCAGAAACTGATGGGAAGTTCACAGGCATGATATAAACACCATCGCATCCTCTTGTTTGTATTTCCCAATAGATCATTGTCCCTAATCCTAGAAGTAGTCTGTAGCCATTTTGGCCAGTAGCCTTTCATAGCATTTCTCTCCATGTATTTCCCTAACCCCCTTTAATGAGGCTATCACTTGATTTATTTGCATTTCTAGGCCTCCCCACTCCCACAATGGTATACATCATCTGGAAAATATTAGATGCAATGTAAAATTCCAACCATTTAGAGTAAAAAAAACCAAAAAACCCATAGCACTGCCATCTACAAAAGCAGGTTAGACCTTCATGTCCACCAATTGTTTATATCTTTTGAAAGAGAACTCCATAGTCATATTATCATCACTGTCATCATTATTATCATTGCCGTCATCATCCTCAATCTTATAGGATCCTTAAAATAATATAACATTTAAAACAATAAAGTATATGTGCAGCATCATAAAAGCACGTAGGAGCAAAAGAACAAAGCGCACCAACCAAATGGGTGGAAACTAAGGGGAAAAAAAACTGATGGGAGAAAAAAATATTCTTTATTAAAGCAAAAATCTCTGCTGCTCTTTTGTTTCCACCAGTCCAGCATTTCCTGATGCCAGAACATATAAGAGGGCCTTGGATGAAGATGATAAATTATGAACAGGCTTTATGGGAGGAGTCTTGAGCAGGTAGTAGCACCTACCTGTTTTCACTGCTTTCCACAATATAGCAGGCAAGGGGGTCATCCACGTTTCAGGAGGGGCAGTTTATTTCAGGTTCAGGACCATGCCTGAAGAGAAGGTCTGATTCCCAGCTCCTGCTCCTTCCAGTCTCTAAAGCATCCCCATCTTTCAGGGATGCTCATGAGGAGATAGTCTTGAAGGTATTCTGAACCTGAGTCCTGCAGGGTTTATAGGTAAATACCAATTGTACTCAGAAACCTATTAGCAACCAATACAATGGAGGCAAAACAGGAGTTATACTACTAAATTGGCTGTCACTTATCTGTGAGCTGCCACATTCTATATCAATTGCAGCTTCCAGATAGTCTTCCAGGGCAGGTCCAGGATCATTGTTCTACAATCATTCAATCTCAAGGTAATAAGCATGAGGCACTGTCACTAATGATTTTTATAAAGCTAAGCAAGATCAGATCTGTGTAGTACTTGTATAGAAGACCACTGGGATATATCAGACCTGTAGGCCAGAATGAAAAGCCTAAAAAAAAAAAAATCCCAGTAGAAAACATCTATATTTTTGCCCAGAATGTATCCATTACTCATCAGGAATTCAGTTTGCCATGAAGGGCAAAGCAGTCTCTCAGATAGTCTACCCACCACTATTTGGGGCTTAGAAATCAAAATCAACCCTTGAATTAGGTTCCAAAACAAATTAAGACATACTATAGGTGATATAGTAGCCTCGTGTGGCGCAGAGTGGTAGGCGGCAGTATTGCAACCGAAACTCTCCCCAAGACTCGAGTTCAATCCCAGCGCAAGGTGGATTCTCGGGTAGCTGGCTCCGGGTGACTCAGCCTTCCATCCTTCCGAGGTTGGTAAAATGAGCACCCAGCTTGCTGGGGAAGGTGACGACTGGGGAAGGCAATGGCAAACCACCTCACTATAGTCTGCAAAGAAAACGTCGTGAAAGCGGCATCCCCCCAAAGGGTCAGACATGACTCTGTGCTTGCACAGGGGACCTTACACCTTTCACCATAGGTGATATTTATTTATTTATTTATTTATCAAATTTATCACCGCCCATCTCCCCAGAAAAGGAACTGGGCAGTTTACAATAAAATGTAGATAAAAACCCTATAAAACAATAGAAAAAATATAATACCTAATAAAATATAAATATGATATGAACCCAATGGCTAAAAGTTCTCTATAACCTGCAAGCTGAATAGGGCCAACCTAGGAAACTAGCCATCCCCAAAGGTGACTATTCTCCCTCCCACTCCAGGCATGATGGCAAAACCAGTTCTTTAATTGTTTTCTAATGTCCAGAAGGGAGGGGGCCAGCCTCATTTCCAGGGGAAGGATATTCCAAAGGGTGGGAGCTGTTGCAGAGAAGGCCCACCTCCTGGACCCCACCAGATGGAATTCTCTTGCAGACGGGGCCCATAGCATGCCCTCTCTGCATGACCGGGTGGGACGGGTTGATGTAACGGGGATGAGACGGTCCCTTAGGTAACCTGGACCCATGCCATGTAGGACTTTAAAGGTGATAACCAACACCTTGAATTGAACCCAGAAGCATACTGGCAACCAATGCAGCTCGCAGAGCAAAGGAGTGACATGTGCTGATCTCGAGGCACCCGAGATTGCCCACACGGCTGCATTTTGCACCAGCTGTAGCTTGTGGATACTCTTCAAGGGTGGTCCCATGTAGACCGCATTGCAGTAGTCTATGTGGGAGATCACCAGGGCATGAGTGACCGTTCGAAGGGCCTATTGCTCCAGGAAGGGGCGTAACTGGTGCACAACGCCAAGTTGCACAAAGGCCCTCCTAGCCAATACATTGATATATCAATGTATCCACCCTTGACAGGTTCAGGTTAAGTTCAGTCACCTACATGTACACAATAGATAACACACAACCAGAAGGAGAAATGTCCACTCACTCTTTCACAGAGGCAGATACCTTTCACTCTGCTGGATGTAGAGTAAAACTTCTAGCTCTGTTAAATTGTGAGGCAGGATGAGAAGAGGGAAAGAGGAACTTTGGACCAAGGCTGAGAAAAGAAAAGAGGGACCACCATCATTCTATAGATTAAAGCTCAGGGAAAAAAGAGAAGTTTGGTCAAAGTAAGTGGGGTGGGGTGGGTGGATGTCTCAGCTTCAAGAGAAATCACTCTTACAACAGAAATACTGTAGGTTCTAATCAGGGTTTGCGTTAGATTCTTTATTTCTTTCTCTGTGTGGTTCTTAGTCTAGTGGTTTTAAAATTATTGTTATGTCTCTGTTAAAGCTCTAGTAAATTTTGTTTTTATTTATTTATTAAATCTTAGCTTTTACTCATGCTTCACACTGAGAAGGCAGATACTAATTTTATTTATAATATTCTGATAGCCTGCATATTAAATTGCATCATTTACCTTATCACAAGGAGAAAATGCTCATTTTAAACAGACTACCACCAGCCAGTGGTCTGTCTGGAATACTGCATTTTTATTTGTAGCCTTCAACACTTTTATATATTGTCTTTTCTTATTTTTAAAATAAAATTTGAATTAGTTTATCCCTAGTGAGAGTGGTCTCGCTTCCAAAGAGGGAAGGAAGGGCCAGATCCTCCAATCACACGCTTCTGTGCTATGAGGCCAGGAGGTAGCATTACTAAAATTACCTCCACTGTTTACTTGTTGACCTTTTCATTGACAGAAGGGCAGCATAGATTGTGAGAGCTGTGGCTTTTTCACACGCAGGAGTTAGGAGAAGATGCCAAGTGAGGCTCTACTTGGAAGGTGATTGGTGTCAATGCAAACTACCAAAACAGAAAGTAGAGCCAGGGTGTAAGGACCAAGAAAGTTTGTGGAGGAGGAGGTTTAACACTTCCAGCCTTCTACACTACTGTATATATTCAGCCATTATGCTACTGATTGTAAAACACATACCATACAATAGATTGGATATTTTGCACAACACTCTCCAAGATACTTCACAGTCTTTCTCCACCTAAGTAGGAAGTGCATTGAAGACATTTAGTCCACTATCTGTGCACTGGGCTATTCAGTTAAGGACCTTAACTGGATTACCATCCTAACTGATAGGAAATCTGGATCTGGAATTCCAGATCCGTTAATCTCTGAAACTATGTCAATTTAATAGTCTCAGAACATCTATTGTTAGGACATGGCATGCCCATGGTGACTGAGTTCTTTCAAGCCTTTTCATCACACTGTTCTAGAATTCAGAGTCATCCTTAACCTTCCATATATTAATTTCATTGGGTGGTCCTGAATTCTAGAACTTTGTCAGGGAGGGGAATGTTTTCTGTATTTATCTTCAGGGAATAAATAACACGGTTTCTCTTATTCTTTTTCTGAACCAGAAATCTTGCCTTTCCTCGTCAGAAAAAAATCATTATTCGTTTTAGTAACCCTATATTTAATTCTCTACATCTGTGACATTTGTGATAATTTTAGATGAAGAGATCTTCAATGAACACAGCATCCCAAGCGTAAATCTTACTTAGATTTTGAATTATGGACTGATTTTTCATCTAGCATGCTGAATAAGATAGACAGTGAACAATATTTTTGTTGCTTTATTTTGCTACCTCCCCTAAATAAATTGTAATGTCCTGATAAACGAGTTGGACTAGGACTGGAGAGTTTGAGATTCACTTTTATCCTTGACCATGGAAGCTCTCTAGGTGTCGTGGGGGGCAATAGTCACCCACCAAGGGAGATCCTGGAGATAAAATGGACAATGGATGCCAGATTATGGCAACATGCAAAGCTTTATTAAGTAGAAGCAATATACTTGCATATGGGAGCTCTCATCCCAATCAGACAGTGGTGGGAGAGGCAATTTGTCATGATGTGTCTGTAATTATGGGTTCCTTAGCACTCAGGTTTATAGTTCTGGGCTCCCCGCTCCCATCCAGCACCAGGAAACTGTGCCAGGGCGACTGATCATGAGATGGACATTTGTGTATTGATATCAGGAAAAGTGTGTGTGTAGGAATGAGGGGTACATCCTGTTCCCCAAGCTGCATGCAGTAAAATTATTGATGGGAACAGGAAGTTAGTTCTGTGACCAGGGAGAGCAGAGCGAAGGGTTGTTTACATTGTTAGCAAGAATGGAACAGCTATTTGCATTGTAAAAGGGAGCCTCAGTACATTACCTCCTGAGTCTCCAAACTTGGTCCAAAGTTCCTAAGCAGCTCAGGAGGCAGTGGGACCTCCTTGGAAGAAGCGAAAGCAACAGACTAACCTGACCGCTAAAGCAATTCAGGTGGTGCTCAGCCTTGCCGAATGGTTTTTACAATGCTGGACCAACTGCTTTGATAGCCCATCCTATGCCAATTGTTATGATAAAACTGGGGAAGTCCTCTTGTAAGCAGCCGCGAGTTTTCAGTTCAAATACTTACAGTGGTAAGTATTAATAGATTTATTTATCATGTAACTATAACTAAGGGAGTACAGATATGGAACAAAAATAGCTGTTAATACTCTAACATAGTACGATCAATTGTAAAATCATTGCTATCAAATAAATAGCCTCTAAACTAAAAGACCTGTATCGTACATGTGGTCCTCGTTTAACAACCACTCCTTCAGCACCATTCAAACTTACAACAATGCTGAAGGAGAGGTAGTTATGACTGGTCCTCATACTTATGGCTGCTGCAGCATCCCCATGGTCACATGATTGGGATTTGCAACCTTCCTTGCTGGCTTCCAACAAGTAAAGTCAATGGGGAAGCCAGCAGGAAGTTGCAAGGTACAGTCATGTGAGGTCCTTGCTTAACGACGGCAACTGGGACTGCTGGAACTGCCATTGCTAAGTGGTACGGTCATATGACTGCATCACTTAACAATGGAGTTCCTGGTCCCAATTAGCATTGTTAAGCAAGGACCATCTGTATAATAATATTAACATCTACGTGTTCAAGGAATGCAATAAATAAATAAATAAATGAACGCTGCAAAAGCTGTCGTTTTTAGTGAAGCATTCACATTTCTCTTTAGCAGCTAGTAATAACTCATATGGATCACGTGTGCACGTGTGTGCATGTGTGTGAAATGTTGAAATGTTGAAAGCCCACATCCCTTTACAGAGTTCTTAATTGCACTGAGTCACATGCAGCATTCTCGGATAAATCATTTAGATTAAAAACATTAGAGAGTTGTTTTTTTTTAATCCGTTTGGGATTTCTCCATCCTGAATAATTTGGGGATAATCTCTGACAAATTTGGATAATAAACATAGCACAGATTCTTCTCCGATGAGATTCCTAGTATTTTTTGTTGTTTATTCGTTTAGTCGCTTCCGACTCTTCGTGACTTCATGGACCAGCCCATGCCAGAGCTTCCTGTCGGTCGTCAACATCCCCAGCTCCCCCAGGGACGAGTCCGTCACCTCTAGAATATCATCCATCCATCTTGCCCTTGGTCGGCCCCTCTTCCTTTTGCCTTCCACTCTCCCTAGCATCAGCATCTTCTCCAGGGTGTCCTGTCTTCTCATTATGTGGCCAAAGTATTTCAGTTTTGCCTTTAATATCATTCCCTCAAGTGAGCAGTCTGGCTTTATTTCCTGGAGGATGGACTGGTTTGATCTTCTTGCAGTCCAAGGCACTCTCAGAATTTTCCTCCAACACCACAGTTCAAAAGCATCGATCTTCCTTCGCTCAGCCTTCCTTATGGTCCAGCTCTCGCAGCCATATGTTACTACAGGGAACACCATTGCTTTAACTATGCGGGCCTTTGTTGTCAGTGTGATGTCTCTGCTCTTAACTATTTTATCGAGATTTGTCATTGCTCTTCTCCCAAGGATTCCTAGTATTTAGTATCCTAAAATATTAGTGAGCTCTGACTGGTGGTAGCAGAAGACACTGAGATCATTCCTTGCTCTGCCTCATTCATGCATATGCTTGCCTGTCAATTTTAATCATCTTTCCTGATTTATCTGAGACAGAAGCTCAGCATGCAGGTTTTTTTCACCTACTTTACTATTCACCACAAGGGGCTTTACAATTACTGTCACGCAGATGTCTCTGTGAGTTAGCTAGTCACAAGAGCAGAGCAGGAAAATCAACTAGGCAGATAAGAGGCGAGGTGAGCTTCCTAAGGCCTTAAGTGAAAGAGATTTCTCACATTTGTCTTTCAAAGCAGAGTGATGGTGAATCTCATGGAGTCACGATCCACTTTGGAGCTCACCTGGCAAACACACCAAGTCTCATGGGACCTGGGTGTGACACAGAATGATTTTCCTCAAAATCCAATGAGCTGGGCCCAGTCAGGCAGGCCATTTTAACCACACTACATCCAATCCATGCTCAAGTCATGCAGAATAGCCAGTATCCCCAGGTTCTTCACTCATTCATTCCCCCGCAAAGTGGGACAGGCTTACATGGAATGGACATATGTGGATTTACGTAAAGAGAAACAACGTCATAAATAATAATTGTAATTAAAGATAAATACTTTAGACGCCAGGGGATTGTTGTGTCCATTCAAATGTTCATTTTGTGAACTGTCTTCTCGTCCTTTAAATTCTAAACTAGGACTGAACTGCCATTTAAATAGGGAAGGCTTCAACAAAGGGTACTAAATATCAAGCACCCTCAATAGTCAACAGTTGCAACATTTCTTACAGGATCTTGTGTAATTGTTATGTAGTTCAAGGGCGTCCATGGAGGGAGTGTCAAAAAATCAAGATGGTGTCTGCAACCATGGGATCAGAGCCTTGCCCCTTTATGTCATGATGCATGCAAAAAAGAAAGGAGGCTTTGACTGTGTTGTCATGGATGTGATTTTTTAATATATAGATTTCCCTCATGGATGTATTTGATGTTTTTTCTCATGTGATAATCTTCTATTGCTATTGGTTTTATTGATCTGTTTAATCCTCTGTAAGCTTCCCACAGTCATCAGCTATTGGGCAGCCTTAGAAATTGATTGAATACGTATCTAAATATACACATACTTACCTACATACTTTACTGTCCAAGTTTTGGAGGCTTCAATTGATTGATAGATTATTATGTGCTATTAAGTCACTCTTAGCAACCACACAGATTTTCTCCATGATGACCTGTCTCTAACTTGGTCTTCCAATGGTGTACCCATCACACTGTAGATGAGTCCAGCTACCTTGTTGCTGGTTGTCCTCTTCTCTCTCCTTCTACTTTTCCCAGAATTACAGCCTTTTCTAGAGAACTAGGTCATGATGATGATGATGATATTTCTGAAGTAGGATAATTTAAGCATGGTCATTTGCTCCTCCAGTGAGAACTCTGGGTTATTTCTTCGTTTGGGGTGTGGGTGTAATCATCTGTTAGTTATCAAACTTAATGCCTTCTACTAACTCATGTGAGACAGAAGTTGGGCTTATAGGTTTGCAATTTCCTGATTTCTCTCATCTCTGTTTTTGAAATTGTACTAATTTAGTGATAAGCTGCCCACTTGCATTAACAGATGAACTAGAATGCTGAATGGTGAAAATGACTAAGGTCATTTATGGCCATTCTCTCCAGCTGCAAAATCACTGACCTTCTTCTCTATGAATGTGTTTGCTGAGAATCAGTATTTTGAGTGTAAAAAATTGACCTGCCATTCCTACAATTTATTTTTTCTCTAATGCAGTAAGTCTGGAGCAATGCGAAAAAGCCTAAAACCCTTTTAAAAACTTGTTAACTAGTTAGGGAAGTTAAATTCCTCTTTCCTAATGCAGAGATTTCACAAGGGGATTCGTGACTCTTTATAGAAGATCTTCAAGATTTAATGAACACCTGCAATCCAGCACAGGTGAATGGTTTTGATGAAACATTTACAGACCACTTTCGTAATGAGCATAATTAGGCTTTTCAGATTGCTGCCCCTTCTGAAGCAAAACAGGCTCTTTAGTTCACTTCATATGTTGCTGTAATGCCCTTGGTTCTCAATGAATTCCCAGCTGTTCTGTCATTATTTATTAAATTCACAGCTTTCAAGAAGAAAGGGCTCTGCAGAGGCCCTTGGATTTCCATGCCTAATTAGATCAGTTCTCTATATATTGCATTTTGCTGCCTGGCTGGCACTGATCATCATAGATCAGTCTGAGAAATATACAATGTTTTCCTTAAATCAGGGCAAGCTCTAAATCTTGGTAGGTATGTTGAATAACATCCATATCTTGTTCTGTACATAGGCATGCCTCATGACATTATGGTGCAAATCTTGGCCTTTTCATACTTGTGAACTGACACTGCACCAGGATATACTGTAAGTAATTGTGACATTTTCTCATTCCCCCTCCCACCGTCCTCTCTTCCTCTGAACACCCAGGTATAATGTCTGTGGCTTTCCAAGTGCTCAGAAAATGCCTAGCTAGGCTGCATGCAGTTTAGAGACAGTATGGTTTTCATAGGGGAGGACTTGATAGAACTGAGCTGGTGGTATCCTGAAAAGATAAATCTCTCCCCAAAAATAATGGGACCAAAACAATTGAAAACAACTAGTGCTCTGTCCTAATGTTCTTTCACCTGGAATTATTTTAGAAGTTAAATATCTGGCTGTATATCTGAAACACTATCTTACACATTGTGCTTACACAGTAGGAGGAATCATGTATTGCAACAGCAACAGCATCTGGGAATCATCTTGGAATCTTCTGCTAGGGCTTTACAAACCATTTGGAGAGGCCCTTTGTGGAAGGCTCTGGACAGCCACTTTAAGGGTGTCCCAGCTTCTCTGACCATAAATGTGCATTCATAGAAGATATTTCCACTAGAACTGATTCAGCCTGATAAAGCTTCTGGAGACTGTTATGCAAACATCCAGCTGCAAACTTCTCCACTGAGGAGTAAAGAGACCTACTTCCTTGCTGGATTATTGGAAGGCTGTTAGAAAGAAAATAAGAAGGTATCCACCCTCAGGTAAGAGTTGTGTATTTGATTATAAATTGAAAAGAGTTCACTTATTAGAATATTTGCAATCCCAATACATTTTGCTAAAAAGAACTCTTTGATAATTGGTGCTTAGAAAAGAATAAGTTTTGGTTTTAGGCAACTGGCAAAGAGCCTGACACTAGCTATGGTACGGAGGCATCTAGGTGGGTGAGTAATATTTAGAAGACTAGACTTCAGTTCTGTGAAACTTTTCAGAGACAAGTTCTCAGGCCAAAGAGAGATAATCAGTAGGTTCATTATACCAAGCATCTAAAGATGCACAGACTTCAGCAAAGGATCGTTACCTTGTCGTGGTGCTGGAGCTGGAGCACCTCAGTGATGCCATGAGCTAAACCGTGAAGGGCCACCCAAGACGGGAAGGTCATGACAGAGAGGTCAGACTAAATGCGATCCCTGGGGAAGGTAATGGCAACCCACCCCAGTATTCTTGCCGTGAAAACTAAATGGATCAGTATAACCAGAGATATGTCAGTATGCCATCGGAAGATGAGACCCCCAGGTCGGAAGATGGTCAAATGCTACTGGGGAGGAACAGAGGATGAGTTCAACTAGCCCCAGACGTGATGACGCAGCTAGCTCAAAGCCGAAAGGACAGCTAGCGGCCAACGGTGCTGGTGCAGAGGGGCGAATCCAATGTTCTAAGGATCAACACACCATCGGAACCTGGAATGTAAGATCTATGAGCCAGGGCAAATTGGATGTGGTTATTGGTGGGATGTCAAGATTAAAGATAGACGTTTTGGGCGTCAGTGAACTGAAATGGACTGGAATGGGCCACTTCACATCAGATGACCACGAGATCTACTACTGTGGACAAGAGGACCACAGAAGAAATGGAGTAGCCTTCATAATTAATAGTAAAGTGGCTAAAGCAGTGCTTGGATCCAATCCAAAAAACGATAGAATGATCTCAATTCAAATTCAGGGCAAGCCATCTAACATCACAGTGATCCAAATATACGCCCCAACCACAGATGCTGAAGAAGCTGAAGTAGAGCAGTTCTATGAGGATATGCAGCACCTACTGGACAACATGCCTAAAAGAGATGTTATTTTCATCACAGGAGTGCTAAGGTGGGCAGTCAAATGACACCTGGAATTACAGGTAAGTATGGCCTGGGAGAACAAAACGAAGCAGGACATAGGCTGATAGAATTTTGTCAAGACAATTCACTCTGCATAACAAACACTCTCTTCCAACAACCTAAGAGATGGCTTTATACATGGACTTCACCAGATGGACAACACCGAAATCAGATTGACTGCATCCTTTGCAGCCAAAGGTGGCGGGCATCTGTACAGTCGGTAAAAACAAGACCTGGAGCTGACTGTAGTTCAGATCACGAACTTCTTCTTGCACAATTTAGGATCAGACTAAAGAGATTAGGGAAGACCCACAGATCAGCTAGATATGAGCTCACTAATATTCCTAAGGAATATGCAGTGGAGCTGAAGAATAGATTTAAGGGACTGGACTTAGTAGATAGGGTCCCGGAAGAACTCTGGACAGAAGTTCGCAACATTGTTCAGGAGGCGGTGACAAAATACATCCCAAAGAAAGAGAAAACCAAGAAGGCAAAATGGCTGTCTGCTGAGACACTAGAAGTAGCCCAAGAAAGAAGGAAAGCAAAAGGCAACAGTGATAGGGGGAGATATGCCCAATTAAATGCAAAATTCCAGAGGTTAGCCAGAAGAGATAAGGAATTATTTTTAAACAAGCAATGTGCAGAAGTGGAAGAAGACAATAGAATAGGAAGGACAAGAGACCTCTTCCAGAAAATTAGAAACATTGGAGGTAAATTCCAGGCAAAAATGGGTATGATCAAAAACAAAGATGGCAAGGACCTAACAGAAGAAGAAGAGATCAAGAAAAGGTGGCAAGAATATACAGAAGACCTGTATAGGAAGGATAACAATATCGGGGATAGCTTTGACGGTGTGGTCAGTGAGCTAGAGCCAGACATCCTGAAGAGTGAGGTTGAATGGGCCTTAAGAAGCATTGCTAATAACAAGGCAGCAGGAGACGACGGCATCCCAGCTGAACTGTTCAAAATCTTGCAAGATGATGCTGTCAAGGTAATGCATGCTGTATGCCAGCAAATTTGGAAAACACAAGAATGGCCATCAGATTGGAAAAAATCAACTTATATCCCCATACCAAAAAAGGGAAACACTAAAGAATGTTCAAACTATCGAACAGTGGCACTCATTTCACATGCCAGTAAGGTAATGCGCAAGATCCTGCAAGGTAGACTTCAGCAATTCATGGAGCGAGAATTGCCAGATGTACAAGCTGGGTTTAGAAAAGGCAGAGGAACTAGGGACGAAATTGCCAATATCCGCTGGATAATGGAAAAAGCCAGGGAGTTTCAGAAAAACATCTATTTCTGTTTTATTAACTATTCTAAAGCCTTTGACTGTGTGGACCAGAACAAATTGTGGCAAGTTCTTAGTGGTATGGGGATACCAAGTCATCTTGTCTGCCTCCTGAAGAATCTGTATAACGACCAAGTAGCAACAGTAAGAACAGACCACAGAACAACAGACTGGTTTAAGATTGGGAAAGGAGTATGGCAGGGCTGTATACTCTCACCCTACCTATTCAACTTGTACGCAGAACACATCATGCGGCATGCTGGGCTTGAGGAATCCAAGGCTGGGGTTAAAATCGCTGGAAGAAACATTAATCTTAGATATGCAGATGATATCACTTTGATGGCTGAAAGTGAAGAGGAACTGAGGAGCCTTATGATGAAGGTGAAAGAAGAAAGTGCAAAAGCTGGCTTGCAGCTAAACCTCAAAAAAAAAAACCCCACAAGATTATGGCAACCAGCTTGATTGATAACTGGCAAATAGAGGGAGAAAATGTAAAAGCAGTGAAAGACTTTGTATTCCTAGGTGCGAAGATTACTGCAGATGCTGACTGCAGTCAGGAAATCAGAAGACGCTTAATCCTTGGCAGAAGAGCAATGACAAATCTCGATAAAATAGTGAAGAGCAGAGACATCACACTGACAACAAAGGCCCGCATAGTTAAAGCAATGGTGTTCCCCGTAGTAACATATGGCTGCGAGAGCTGGACCATAAGGAAGGCTGAGCGAAGGAAGATCGATGCTTTTGAACTGTGGTGTTGGAGGAAAATTCTGAGAGTGCCTTGGACTGCAAGAAGATCAAACCAGTCCATCCTCCAGGAAATAAAGTCAGACTGCTCACTTGAGGGAATGGTATTAAAGGCAAAACTGAAATACTTTGGCCACATAATGAGAAGACAGGACACCCTGAAGAAGATGCTGATGCTAGGGAGAGTGGAGGGCAAAAGGAAGAGGGGCCGACCAAGGGCAAGGTGGATGGATGATATTCTAGAGGTGACGGACCCGTCCCTGGGGGAGCTGGGGGTGTTGACGACCAACAGGAAGCTCTGGCGTGGGCTGGTCCATGAAGTCACGAAGAGTCCGAAGCGACTAAACGAATAAACAACAACAAAGATGCACAGAAGTCTTTTTCTGCCCCTTTGAGAACTCACAAGTTGAAACCAAGCAGCACAGATGTTTGTGCTATTCTGTCATTCATACTTCATCTTCAGACCATTCCATCATTTGCTGCTGTGGATTTTTTCCATTTAACAATATTGCATTTCTGAGTGATTACAAGCTGCCAAGAGATGACATGCTAAACAAGATCAGTTGGCTCTCTAATTAGCTGATGGCTTGATTGCTCCCATCCTTGGGCCTTGCTGACGCTGACAGGAAAATAACAAGTCTGCCCAGAAGAGCCAACTGTCAGTTGCCTGGCCTGGCCTGGCTGTAGCATTTCCCCCATTGAATAAGCCTTTCATTCTTCTGCCAAAGTCAGACAATGGTTATGGCAGACAAACTCCAGTCTAGAGATGGAAGAAAGTTGCTTTATCTCTGAGGTTTTGGGGATCAATGTTTTGAGATGGAGGACTGAAGGGTAAGAGGCCTCATTCTGCCTGCCAATCATGATGACTGATGTTACACTACCACTCCTCATTTTTACCCTTGTGTTGGGTTGTAATTTTTGAAAAAGGGAGCACTAGTGCCCCTTTTATAGGAACAAATTGCAAAATTAGCTAATTAGCTTTAGTTCTACATTTTCAAGCATGTTCTCCATGAGGGTGGGGCAACCTGTCCTGCCAGCCACATGTTGCCACAGGTCTTGTCTTGTGGCCCTCAGATTTTCCCATATGGCACTGCTGAAATTTGGTGAGACACTTTTTCAGAGAGTTTGGTTAAAGTAATAACAAAAATGTGTGTTTTATTTTTAACACACTTAAAAAAGTGAACTCTCCATGCCCTGTGGCACAAAATAAATCCCAGCCTTATTCTCTCTGATGTTACTTTGTCACTTTGCCTCCTGTCACCCCTGCTTCTGATACCATAAAGTACCTGCGTTTGGATCTTGTATATAATTTCTTTATTCTTTGCACTCTATTCCCCATATATATTCTTCTATTCTGTTGTCTGGCTGACTGAAAAGGGGGCAAAGGGAAGGAAAGATAAAAGAGCTGAGGAATGCAGACTATAACTATCAATTGGCACCATTCAGAGTTGACAAATGGAAACATCTATCATGATTTCATGGCTGGTACTAATAAACAAGGACATATATTGCTTTCTTTCCTTGAGAAAGGAACTGAAAACACCAGACAGATGGAAACGAAAGAGGCTGGAACAAAATATAAAAACAAACACAAATTGTGAGAACCAGCATAGGTATCATGACCTATTGACTGAGAAGAGTATAAAAGATGGATGTGTGGTATTGGAAAGGCGAGATTCATCTATGTTTCATCAGGACAAAGAGCTCTTTTGAGTCTTCCAAATTCCTTTTGTCTACCTGACCAGTGAAGAAAAATAGTTTCCTTCCTTCCTTCCTTCCTTCCTTCCTTCCTTCCTTCCTTCCTTCCTTCCTTCCTTCCTTCCTTCCTTCCTTCCTTCCTTCCTTCCTTCCTTCCCCTTTGATTGAACAAGCCAGAAAGCTTGAGAATCCCCAAGGTGTTGGTCAAAAAGATGAGGATGGCGGTTTTAACTGTGTAATTAAAGCCCTGCCTCTTTTCTTTGTGCATCGCATGATGCAACCACAATCTTGACCATTTTTTAACCCCCTCCTCACCTCCTATGGCCCCTGGAATCCCTGTTAGATGCAGAAAAAATTAAATTATTAAAAGTAAGTGATATATTTATTTCTTGTTCAACCTAACCCTAATTAAAGGGGGAAAGGTCACAAAGATGCATTTATCATTTTAGGGGATTACAGTAGCCCAATGTTTGAGAACACCTATGTTAAAATGTTTCTTCCCTGTAATCTTAGAATGCTTTTTTTTTTTTTTGCAAGAACTCGTGTGTTCAGTTGCCTGTTTTCTTTGGAAATTAGAAACATTTTTTTCTCCCCATGGAAAGAAGCACTGAGTTGTTAATTCCCTTCAAAGAATGGCTTTGATCAATAAAACCCTCTTGAATTTGAGGTACAGTTTATTCACAGGTTAATCTAACGCAGGTTAGAATGCTTTGGTAGTTGAGGTTGACTGCATTTATGCAGTCAGAAAAGTTCTGAGATTTAGAAGCAGAAGCATCAGTTCTTACTTTGGTTATCATAATTGGTGTCCTGATTTCAGACTGGTTTCTCTTCCTTGGGGTGACTTAATGACTAGAAACCACTGGAAATGTATTAGCCAAGTGAGTTGGATCAGAAGGGCTGGCTCTACCATTAGGTAGAATAAGAAACCTGCTCCAAGTGACAGATGTTGGAGAATCAGTTGTGCCAGCAATCCTGAACCTACCTACTTCTTTTGGAAGTCAAATGGTGTGTCATACAGCCTATTCTGCTCCTCCAAAATTAGATTCCTGTCCCCAGATGCAGTGCTGATCACATCTAAGGTCTGGCATTGTTCAAAAATTCTACTGCTGTTCTAGTCAGCATTTCTATGTGGAAGGGAAGGGATACTGCACTGTTCATGTATGAGGAGGTAATGACTTTAGAGGTAAATTGACTGTATTTATTAAGATCAACTTGGAATCTAGCAGCTCTGACATGGAACATAAAGGACACTTAACCTCTTGCAAGGAACGTACCATTATATCCCATAATGTGGGTAGGTTTAATTTCTGGTAAATGCCAACTACTTCACAAGTACAGGTAGTCCTTGCATAACAACCACAATTGGGACTAGAATTTAGAAATAAGTAAATCTGACATGATTTTATGACCTTTTTTTGCTGTGGTTGTTAAGTGAATCACCATGGGCGTTAAGCAAACTATGTGGTCATTAAGCGAATCAATCCCCATTGATTTTGCTTGCCAGAAGCCGATGGAGAAGGTTGAAAATGGTGATCATGTGACCACAGGACGCTGCAACAGTCATAAATGTGAACAGGTCGCCAAGTACCAAAATTGTGATTATGTGACCATGGGGATGCTGCAACAGTCATAAGTGTGATGACTGGTTGTAAGTCAGTTTTCCCAGCACCGTTGTAAGTCCAAACTGTCACTAAACAAATGGCTGTTAAGCGAGGACTGCCTGTACCATCTTGCTTTTTGAGGGAGGGGAGTCTAGCTATGTTAATCCAGGTTAGGACAAGTAGAGAGTTGTTTAAGCAAATATATATTTCAGAAAACAGAGCTGCAGTCAAGAAACAGTTTTTATGCTCTGAGGTCTCTCTTAACCCATTAAGTCCGGTATCTTGTTAAGTCCAGCATCAAGCAACTCATGTTTTCATGTCTTAAGGTCGTTTTTGTCACTTACTGAGGTAGGGACTTCACGTCTGGGCAAATCTTACCCTAACTTTTGGTCAGGCAGGGAAATTTGACTTTCATGTCCTTGTAATGCATACCTTGAGCCTTAGATGAAAATAAAGAGAAGACCTTTATGGTTTGGTAAAGGCTGATGAATGACTGTGTAATATTAGCTAATTTTTTCAGGCTTCAGTGCATAACTCAGCCTGATATGATCATTAGCATACTCCTTGGGGAAAAAAAAGAAGGAAAACCTTTTGGAAATTCCAGGCAATGCTGTGAGCAAAGAAGGCTGAGTGGAGACATGATATCAATGCCCAAGTACATAAAAAGGGACCGTAGGGAAGATGTCATCAATAATGGTTCATTTGATTATAAAGAAAATGTTCTTCATGGTAAGATTTCCGCAACAGTGGAACAGTCTACCTGTGGAGGTCATGGGTTCCCCATCTTTGGTGGTTTTTATGAAGCAGCTGATCAGCCATCTCTCATAGATGGTTTAATTGGTTTTCCTGCACATTGCAGAGTGTTCACCCAGAAGATCTTTGTAGTTGCTCCCACCTTCATAATTCTATGATTTATTTCCAGTGAGCATGTTGAAATGGTGCAAAGGAGATGCTCTCCATGTTAACGGCCTCTATGCTTTAATATAGGAGAAGTTGGTGTCTTCCAAAAATTTCCAACCCCCTCTCCTCAAAACCTTGATCATTGGCCACTGTACCTGGATTTATGAAGAGCCATAATCCATAATCCACACCATCTGGACAAAAACATTGTTTCTTTGTATTATAACACATAAAACATAGATATTTGGCTGTCTGGTGAGATACTCAGAAATGACATTCATGGACTGTAATTGAAGAAGTTGCAGAATTCTGACCTGCTTCACAAATAACTCCAAGGCTGTAGGATCAAAGTTCAAAGGAGCCCATTTAAAATTGTGGTATTTCTTTGCGGAATTGTTTGCAAGATGCCCTTGAAGAGGATCACTGGAGCCAATGTTTTCAAGTTTCAAATAATATCAACTCTCAAATAGCATCCGAGACAGGATTGTATTTCTCCACTCTTTATCATTCTCCTCTTCAGAATATGGATGAATGTTGTGTATTCTCAGGAGGATGTGGAGGCAAAATACGATGCTTTTATAAGCAGTGAAAACATAGTTAATGGCTAGAAGAGACTACTAGAGAGATTTGCTTTAGAGAGATATATTTTCAGTTAAATTAGAAACCATCCTCCCCGCCCCCCACCCCAACCAATTGCTGGGAAGCAGGTCTCATTACAGTATCCACTAAAGATAGGAGGGAAAGAAGTTGTGCAAAACATCAAAATCCCAAATCAATAATTAATAATCTTCCTGCCATGTATGATTGCTACACTCAATTTCTTACCCTAGAGATACGTTTAGATTTTAAAATTAGTTCAAAGCCTTTTACGATGTTTGTCCTTCTCTGTTTATGTAGCTCCCCCACAATTTTGTAAGATATGAAAGCACTGCTGGAAGATTGTGATTTTTGTTCAAGGAAACATACACGTGTCTAAGAATAATTCCACTTGTGTCAGCCCTTCGAGGTAGTCCAGACAAGAAGCACCAACCATGAGTACTAGCACTACCTTTATTGTAAGGTTGCAGTAACAGAGTCTTGGAAGTCTGAAAGTGCATCTCTCCCCACTCACTTTTACAGTCCAAGAAACTAGGGAGGGTCCCTTCCGACCTGCTTTCTCCACCCCGTTTCCTTCTGTGGGCTAAGCTGCCTCTTATCTGACCATTGCTTAGATTGCTGCTCCCCTTCCTCCTCCTCCTCCTGTCTCCCAAGGACATTTTCACAGACCATTAGAATATGTGAACTGTATTTATAGCACACCTTATCTTTGAAATACAAATGGAGAGAAGTGGAGAAATTAGGGTGGTTCATTATTCAGTGCAAATGTATACTTCTCAAACCTATACGTGAACAAGGTCAAGCCTTTTTCAAGTAAAAAAAATTCAAGTCCTGTTGATTTCATGGCCCTATCCATGTAGCTTTTTAGCATCAATATGGAAGTGTTGTGTCATTGTCTTCTTGGATACGTTTGTTTTTACTTTTCAGTTTTGATGATAGCCCTAGGATTTCATCCAGGAACTAATCAGACTGACTCTGCTTAGCTTTTTTGGAAATCACCTAAGGTCAGCTACAGCCCTGGATTAGCCATTAAGCAAAATGAGCGCATGCTTAGGGCACCAAGGGAAGGGGGCAGCACAGAGTTTTTCTTCAAGCTATCATGCCTTTAACTCTCTCACTGCCACACTTGACTTTAATCATTTTTTTGTAATTGCCCATATCTGCCGTGTTCAGTGTTAATCTGCATCATTAAAAAAAACATTTTCTTTGGCAGGGTGAGTGACTAAAGTTTAAAGACTTGGTTTAAAGTTGTCATCAGAGATCACATTTGTTTCTATCTCATGGCAGGAGAGGTTTACTTCAGTTGAGGGGCACCATTTTGGGCTGTGCTTAGGTCATCAGTTGGCCTTAATCTGGTCCTGGTTGGATAGATGCTGCCATGTAGCTGTACATCATTGTTTTTTCAAACTTGGCAACTGGCTAGGGAATTCTGGGAGTTGAAGTCCACCTGTCTTAAAGTCACCAAGGTTGAAAAACACTACTATGCATGAATAAAGCAAAGTTCTATGTCCAACTCTGTCCTTTTCGAAATTTTATGATGGAGGTCACAACTCAGAAAATGTCTTTAGAAATGGAAATATGCACACATGACCACTTTGTATTATGGAAGGCACTTGGAAAATATATCAGGAAAAGTGTGTACAAAAATTCGCAAATTATGGGAAAGTATATAAAAAATCACATGAAGAAAGAGGCATACAACATTTATAGAACAAACATGTATTAGAGATTTTACTTGAAACATGCATATGTTAACATAAGTGCATAAAATCCTGTGTATCTCACTCACTCACTCCTGTGCACAATACATGAGATACGTACACAAAATGTACATAGCATTTTCTGCAATCATCACATCAGCTTTTAAAAAAACCACAGCTAATGCAGAAATGGGTTGGAATGAATGCAACACCTGCAAATTAGAAATGAAGCAAGTCAAAACTTGACAGTCACTCATCTGTTGGTGGGGCATAATATTTCTAGCTTATGTTCACCCTTGTAACATACCGGGAGAAATTGCTGCCATGGGATCAGGAGAGTGTCAAAAAAGTCAGTATGGTGGCTGCTTCCATGTGATAAATCCTTATCCCATTTTTATATATGTTTTATGTGTAATGCATGTAAAAAAGAGGTGGGGATCTTATTGCCGTCATATAGACTCCCTTACCAGGATGCCCCTGTAGGGGGGCTGAAACCAAGCATATTTTCTCACTAGCCTGAGTGACTTTGGGTGGGTGGGGGATGGACAGAAGCAAGCCAGCTAGTTCTAAAGGCAATGCTTGAATTGCAATACTGCTACTACTACCAGACGCTGTTCTCCACTTCTCCCCACCCCCATTGAGTAAGAACTTCTGAAAATCCAAAACCATTAAAAGTGCATTTGCCATCACACTGTGAACACTTTTCAATTTTTTCCCAAGCGTTTGTCAAAAGGGTTGGATGGAAAATACTCTGCATAACCCTGAGACAAAATTCCAAAGCCGTGAAATAAAAGTTATAATCAATAGTATACGATTCTAGGCACTAGCCTTTGATGTTGGCATTCAGTTTTCTGATTAGGATATGATGCTGTAGGGTCAGGGAGAGAATGGAATGGCTGAATTGTACTGTTGAATGCCATGGCCAAAAGCTGCTCAGAATAACGACATCCATATTTTCCTGTGCTATACTGGTGTTAGAGATCATTCTCTATGGATCATTTGTCATTTCGAGCTCAGAGATAAAGCAGAAAAATTGTGATAAAAATGTCTTTGGAATGCAGCTTCGGAGGACAAGTCATGGTAACAGGTTTTTTTATGCAATGTAGTAGTACCAGTTTCATATCATAACATAACCACATATATATACTTTTAATTAAATAAATTTTTAAAAGAATAAAAACCATATAAATCTTGAAAGGAAAAAGTAAGGAAAGTAAAGAAAAGTAATAAATAAGTGAAAAAAGAGTGCAAAGGCAGAAACAGAGAAGAGAAAAAAGAGGAGAGGAAAAGTGATAAAGAAGTGGCTTCTGATCTTCTTAACAGCAGTTATAAGTATATTTATATTTTACTCCCTCTCTCTAAGGTTACAACATAATTTCCTTCTTTCCATAGTTTACCCTTTCTAATCATCTAACCCATAAATCACAAGTTCATTTTTTTCTTTTTTCAGCGAAAAGTCCATCAGGGGTTTCTAGTCTCTAATAAAAGTGGTTATTGCATTTTCTTTAATCAAACAAGTCAATTTTGCCATCTCTGCTAATTCTGTCATTGTCATCAGCCATTCCTGCACTGTGGGTATTTCAGAGTCTTTCCATTTTTGTGCATGTAATAATCTCACACTCTTCAGCCATTCCTGAGAAGTTTTTCCAACAGGGTTATCTCTTAAATGATATACTTTGGCTTCCATGGGATCAAGGAACACATGAAGACACTTTCCTTGAAGTTATTTATGGTTGTACGTATGGGTGTCCTGGATGCATGTCTGTGTGATGTTCTTCAAATGAGGCCATCAGAATGTAGGGTGAATCCACCCTTACCGTGAGCCCTTCTTTTCAAGCATCTGAAATGGACTCACGAGGACTAAAATACCTATCCCACAGATCATGCCCCTAGTTTATTCAGTTAAATGACCAATGTAATTCTTTGTTCAAAAGGATAAACACAGCATAACTATAATTTTCTTAGCACTTTAAAATTGCAAAGGCAACGTTTACACCCAAGCATCAAGTTGGCTATTTGAAATGTGTGTATGTGTTTTTTAAAAAATAATAGGTAGGCATAGCTAATGAAATGGAAATATTTAGCTGACTAATTGATTTTTCTCTTGCCATTACTGAAACAGGAAGCAATGCATTTGGAAACCAAAGCACAATCAGTAGTTCCATTTTGGTCACAGCCCTAAAGCAACCTGAAGTTTGCCTTGAGTTGTGTATGTGCTATCTCTTGTCTTAAAACTTCACAGTGATATTTCTTTGAAAACTTTTCCCCCCGAGTTCAGTCTCCACATTCATTCCAGTGACTCACTGAAGAATAGATTACTTTTTTTCCCCCAGGAGTTGAAAACAGCATTAGAAATTGTTTTATGTGTTGTTTTCAAGTTACACCTGCTCATTGTGAGGTAAAATGTCAGAAAATAATGGAGCAGCATTATACATATTGAGGTTGCAAGGCAAGAAATGAGATTCTGATCAAAGATCTCTGAAGGATGAAACTTACAAACAAATGAGTTTCTGTCATTGAAAACTGAGTAGTCTGTCATGAAAATCCTTGACACAACGTATGGAGAATGTGCAGTGGAGGAGATACAGATGTTTTCTTTGGCTTCGGTTTTCGCTTTTAAAATCCAATAAATTGGGAAAATCTGGTTTTGAAGAGTGGCATTCAAATTACAAAATAAAACCAATCCATTATAGTATATTATAGTATATTCTACTTAGTCCAAATCTTAGTCCAGTTAGTATATTACATTATGTACTAGACTTAGTCCGAATCTGATCTCCAAATCAGTACTATACAGTACCACAGTATCTACTCTACAGTTTTATATTATTTTCATTCCACTTTAATTATCATGGCTTCTCGCAAAGAAGCTTGGAAATTGTAGTTGGTACAGTGCTGAGAGTTTGCAGTTAAGAAGCTTTAATTATACCAAGAACTATAATTCTGGAGGTTCATGAGCAGGTTAGTTTTAGCAAAACCAGCCATATAGACCATGAGAGACAGTCCAGCCATACCTTGATTAGGTTACTTGCAACTTTATAAAATAACAGGCAGGACTCTGTACTTCCAAAAACTCTTCAGAAAACAAGATGGTTAAGGCTTCGCAAAACTTTAGGATGTATTGCTAGTATCTACAGTAGGCCATTCACTTTATATTGTCTAACCATGTGGTTTTCTTGTCAAATACAAGAGAGGTTTACATTGTCTTCTCCCATATAATATGAAATTATGCCTTTGACACTGTCATAAACTGATCGTCCACCTCCAGCATCTTCATATATCACTGCTGGCTGATATAGGTGCCTGCTTGCTTTATAGATGACCAGGTGGAATGACTGCCATTCCTTGGGTGACCCTGCTAGAAGTATATACTCTTGGCATAGACTCTGGTGTTCTTTGCCCATTTCTCTCAGGAACATCTCATCACAATGAAGCAGCACCGCTTGGTGGGGGACTTAGCTCTCTTTCTGGGAAGGGTGGAAGGAAAGAGAAGAAGAGGTCAACCAGCGGCAAGGTGGATGGACTTGATTATAGCAATGATGGATTACTGTTGTAAGATCAGAAAGGCCAAGCTGGGGACAGATCATCTTGGAAAAGATCCATCTATGAGGTAACACTGACTTGATGGCACATAATCAGTCAACCAATCAATCAATTACACTAGGTCATAAATGGAGAATGGAAAAGTCTGCAGATGAGCCAATCATGACCCATCATGTACAACAGCAAAGTTTGGGAGAATCCTTTGTGTAATCTAAATTAGCTGGGAAGAAGACACAAGCAAAAAAACAAAACAAAAAGCTGTTAAAATTATTACTAGCTGTTAAAGACAAAACTGCTTCTTTCTATGCTGGGATGATATCCTTGTAGTACAACATCTTAATTTATTTCTGTTTTTGTTAAAATAAGACTTCCTATTTGATCTCTCTTCTGTTTTTCACCTCCCGAGGGTTTACTGTGCTTTGCTATGGATTAAATTAAACAGATTTAATGTTAATAGCTGGGTTTTATCTTGAGACTGCAATGCAATCTATGTGGATTTTCTGGGAAGACTTTCTTGAAATTGCAGCTGGCTGAGCTCTGAAAGCACATGAAACCATATATTTGTCTCCTTCAAGATGCCACAGGATTCATTATGATTGGGATTTATGCATATTATTTATGAATGAAGAGGCCAAATACCTAAATCAATTAACTTTATTTGTGTGATTTCCCATAAAGGATGGGTACAGGAATTCCTACTTCCTTAATTAATATACAAAGCTATATTTTGCTATTAGCACTTTCCCAATTTATGCAATGCAGTTTTTCACCAAAATAATATTCAGAGATGAATATACAATATCTGTATTAATGGAATGTGGAAAACTGTAGGTATATTTATGGAAATAACATACAAGACTACATTAAATTGGGGAAGTGTGTTGATTAGGAAAAGTCCATACAAAAATACAGAGGTAGTGAAAAATGAATATAAACAAATAATTTAGATGTATACTTCTTTAAACATTGAAAATTGATGTGGGAAGGCACTTTTGAAATTGGGAAAATGACAAACTAAGGGAATATGAACAGTAGTGCAGGTAATACTGAGTCTTGGGGCCAAATCCTGTCCTCCTTTAAATAAGGATGGAAGAAACCCAAGATAACAGAAGCGGCAACTATGTCAGGAGTGACAAAGTGCCACAGAAAATAAGATTTTCCATCCATCCATCCATCCATCCATCCATCCATCCAGTGTTTCTCAGCTTTAGCAACTTTAAGATATGTGGACTTCAATTTCCAGAATTCCCCAGAATTCTGGGAGTTGAAATCCACACATCTTAAAGTTGCCAAGGTTGAGAAACACTGATCTATAACATTCATGGGGTACCTGGCAGGCGTGTATATAGTGACAGATTTTCCATTATTTTTTAAAAGTATTTTACAAATGTATTGTAATTTTCAATAACAAAACAGGACTTAATCCTAGACTAGCATTAGCAAACTTCAGATTAAATCCATATTTATTTATTTTATTTATTTATCTATCAAATTTGTCACCGCCCATCTCCTCCGACCGGAGGGACTCTGGGCGGTTTACAACACAGGATAAATATAAAATAAAAACTCAAATAAATACATGATAAAATTCCAATAAAATCTCATTAAAACCAAAACAATTTCTTAACTACCCCAGCTCATAAAATCCAGATGGCTGTGATCTCCTTCAGTCAGTATGTAGGAGGGGCACTTCAAGGCACCAGCCAACCCCAAGGATGTCGATTCTCCTCCCTGGCCCAAGCCCGGTGGCAGAGCCAGGTCTTCAACTTCCTCCAGAAGGCTAGGAGCGATGGGGCTAATAATATAGTACAATACAATACAATAATATTCACATATTTTAAGTGAGTTTCTCTCTACAGCCTCAAAATTTTCTTCTTTTCATTGTCATTGTGCTACTCTGCTTTAAAATATCAGGGATGTTAAAGGAGCTAAAACTGTTGGAAGGCATGAAAAGAAATGTTAATTGTTTCCTTCACGAATGAGGTAATAAACATGGGTGTCTAAGGGAGCTCTCTTTAAGAACATTAACTCCAGGGCTTAACATTACCCAGAATAGCTCCAGAGCTATACTTCTCCCAGAATGCTTAGCCAGAGGGGCAGAAATAAGACAATCTCTTGATGTTGGTTCATGATGTATGCAAATTAATGCTGATGTGATAGGCAACATTGCTGCAAATTAAACTCAAAGTCTTCCTGACCAGCTTAGTGGGATCAGATGACAATTGGATTCTGGGCCTATTTCTGAGGTGAATAAAGTTGAAAGCAACATGCAGAACACATTTTATTTGCTTCAAATTAATTGGGAAAAAAGCATCACATTAATTAAAGTAATTGGTTTGGGGTCTGCTGAAAAGGTCGTGCTGCTGCTAACATATACAATAATTTCTAGTATTCTCTTGTTTCAAATAATCACGTTAGTGTCATGCTTTGCTGGTCATGAAGGTTCATATTCAAAAATATTAATGTTGGTTGATTACTAGTGAATCCAAGATGTGCATTTTGGCAACAAAATCAGCTTGGCTGAATTCCTGCAGAAGAAAAAACACTTTTCTACAAAAGTTACCATGGAGCATCTTTTTGCCTTTGTCTTTTTTCTAATAATGAAAGTTGTTATTCTTTTGTTTTCCTGAGATACACCTGACATTGACGTTAAGGTGGAAAATGCAGGTTAAAAATGCTCAATAAAGCAAAACCCACAGAGACATTTATGGAAGTAGTCAGACAAAAACATCACTCCAGTTGGAACTGAGTTAAGGAGCATTTGTATGGTTTCATATTTCAAGGAGTAAGATTGGGTGAGTGATGCTCTCACTCTTTTGTAGGCTTGACAGATGGACAAAAGGACTGATGGAAAAAAGATGCTTTTGGCAGGAAGAATATACTGTAGAAATACCCACAATGGAGGAATGGATTATGAAGATGGTAGAGTTTGCAGAAGCGGCACTCATTTCACATGCCAGTAAGGTAATGCTCAAGATCCTGCAAGGTCGACTTCAGCAGTTCATGGAGCGAGAATTGCCAGATGTACAAGCTGGGTTTAGAAAAGGCAGAGGAACTAGAGACCAAATTGCCAATATCCGCTGGATAATGGAAAAAGCCAGGGAGTTTCAGAAAAACATCTATTTCTGTTTTATTGACTATTCTAAAGCCTTTGACTGTGTGGACCATAACAAATTGTGGCAAGTTCTTAGCGGTATGGGGATACCAAGTCATCTTGTATGCCTCCTGAAGAATCTGTATAACGACCAAGTAGCAACAGTAAAAACAGACCACGGAACAACAGACTGGTTTAAGATTGGGAAAGGAGTATGGCAGGGCTGTATACTCTCACCCTACCTATTCAACTTGTATGCAGAACACATCATGCGACAAGCTGGGCTTGAGGAATCCAAGGCTGGAGTTAAAATCTCTGGAAGAAACATTAACAATCTCAGATATGCAGATGATACCACTTTGATGGCTGAAAGTGAAGAGGAACTGAGGAGCCTTATGATGAAGGTGAAAGAAGAAAGTGCAAAAGCTGGCTTGCAGCTAAACCTCAAAAAAAAAAACCCCACAAGATTATGGCAACCAGCTTGATTGATAACTGGCAAATAGAGGGAGAAAATGTAGAAGCAGTGAAAGACTTTGTATTCCTAGGTGCAAAGATTACTGCAGATGCTGACTGCAGTCAGGAAATCAGAAGACGCTTAATCCTTGGCAGAAGAGCAATGACAAATCTCGATAAAATAGTGAAGAGCAGAGACATCACACTGACAACAAAGGCCCGCATAGTTAAAGCAATGGTGTTCCCTGTAGTAACATATGGCTGCGAGAGCTGGACCATAAGGAAGGCTGAGCGAAGGAAGATCGATGCTTTTGAACTGTGGTGTTGGAGGAAAATTCTGAGAGTGCCTTGGACTGCAAGAAGATCAAACCAGTCCATCCTCCAGGAAATCAAGCCAGACTGCTCACTTGAGGGAATGATATTAAAGGCCAAACTGAAATACTTTGGCCACATAATGAGAAGACAGGACACCCTGGAGAAGATGCTGATGCTAGGGAGAGTGGAAGGCAAAAGGAAGAGGGGCCGACCAAGGGCAAGATGGATGGATGATATTCTAGAGGTGACGGACTCGTCCCTGGGGGAGCTGGGGGTGTTGACGACCGACAGGAAGCTCTGGCGTGGGCTGGTCCATGAAGTCACGAAGAGTCGGAAGCGACTAAACGAATAAACAACAACAGAGTTTGCAGAAATGGCAAAACTGACTTGTTTAATTAAGGAGGGAACAACAATTACTTTTATAAAAGACTGGAAAACCTTTATGGACTTTTGCTGAAAATGGACAAAAATGCTGATTTCAGGATTTACTAATTAAAAAGAGTTGTTTATGGGAAGAAGGGAAACTTGGTATGTAATTTGGGAGGGTAGAAATGATAATCATTATGCTTTTAACTGCTACAAAGAAGATTGGAAGTTGCTTCTTTATATACTGTATTTCCCCCCCCCCCCCTTTTCTTAGTCTTTTCCTGTCTTTCACCTTTTATATTACTCTTTCATATCTTTTTCTTTTTTCTACTTTTCTTTTTATGTTTCTGTAATCTTTTAATTCTGTATAAAGTCCTTTCTTAAGTGGGTGTGGAAAGATGACACACCATCTTATAATGCCATAAACTGGATGCCTGATCTTTTCCAGCAAATACCCAGCTTTTCTTGAAGCAAGAGTGGCCCACTTTACTGTAAAAGGAAATCAGCTTGGTTACAGGACATTTCTCCCCTTGAGCTAAAGGCAAACCAGTCAGATCTGAATATCCAATCAAAAAGAACTGCTATAATGTATCCTGACATTTTGCTTTTCCCCATTTCTTGCAGACAGAGACACATTTGAATAATGCATCAGCACCTTGTGCTCCATCTTTTGTGCACACATTTTCTTCTTCTTTTTCCTCTTTTCATCATTTTTTTTTAAAAAATGGAAAATACATCCAAAGAGCAAATGTGCGATAGAAGGCCTGTAAAGCTTGTGGCCATGATTAAGAATAAATCAAATAAATGCCGTGCATCTCGTCTGCTCATATTCAATAATTAATTTCTATTCTATCAGAAAATGATTTTGCCTCTGTCTACTTTACCTTATTCTCACATAATCTTTCATCTTTGACATCACTGGACACTAGTCTTTCAATCCTCAACCTGAGAAATTCTCCACTTTTTAGCAGAACAAATCCAAGCCTTTCATACTGTATTTTAAGAACAGAATAAAGTCCCCAAGAAGTGGAACATGAAATTGTATGCCCATCAGGATTTTTTTTTCCAAAACAAAATCCACCTTCAAATATAAAACTCAGAAGATCAAAGTCATGTTGATACAATGGGAAAAGCTTCAAAGGTGGAGATACAGCATATGGCTACTGATACTCATGTTTCTAGGCTCCGGTCTATTCAGGCACCACAGAGCATCACATTGGTGCATGGGAACTTTCCACAGCAAGATTGGACTTCAGCCAGTGGTGTGAACCACTGGTGAACCATTAATTTTGTGTAAAACTCTATGTTCCAGAATTAAAATATTCTGGTGTCCCCCAAATAGTCTGAATGAACTGATCTACTTCCAGCGCCAGACTATTTCCAAAAACAACCAACCACTTCCAATTCACAAGATCAAGAGTTGAACTCAACTCAAAGGAGACTTTACTTCCCATTGCTCACTCCAATCCTGCACAACAGTTGGTAGCTTTTGATCTAGCCCAGAGGAGAGCATGCCTTGGGGCATACAAGACCACTCTGGAAACATCTCTGAGCCATCGTGAGATGCTGCCTCCTGTATTCAAAGCATCCAGTATGGGATGCTGGCTCTTAATTTTTAAATGAATTTAGCTCTTACTTTTGTTGTGAAATAGCTTCTGTTCCATCCTGGACTGGAATGCCACTAAGAGGAGATGAGTTAGCTAGAATTCACAAAAGGAACCAATCAATCTGTCTTCAGATCCTGCTCTCCCTTCTGATAACTCATGCTCTAGAAAACAGTTTTCTGTGATTTGAGGGTGATAGAAGACTCACTGTGAACCATGACACACATCCCTATTTTCTCTCCCATCGGATATATTAGTTTTCCAAGATACCAAAGCACTCAAAAAGAGTGAGAGGGACAGAGCAAATGCAACAGCAGTTTCTGAGAGATTCTAATTCTGTTGGCCATTGGGCACACATGCAATTTTTGGAGTACATTGCTGGCAATCTCACAAAATGGTTGCCATGGCCTGGCTTGAGGCTAACGCTTTGAATTGCAACATGCTGGCTTTCCATTATTTTCCTTTTTTTTTTTTAAACTTAAGAGAATCTAAAGTATTGAAAACAGATGGGCCAGGGAAGGCTGGTGGTGCCAAGGAATGAACTGGCAGGCCCACTGTTACTCCTGAGCATCATGTTTGAGAGCCAGGACACACTGCAAAAGTGGACAAACTTTTGTAGTTTGGAGTAGCCCTTTTAGAAATAGTTTTTCAGCTCTCTGAAGGCTGAAGGGCAGGCAATGATGTGGTAGTCATCAGAAGAGTTGGGTCCAGGTTTTCCACCTTGGCACAGGTGGACCATGTTTGAGGGCCTGGCTTCAAACTTCTGATTTTCTGTAGGGTTGAAAAGGCCATCTGGGCAGGGATTTTTTCTAGCATTTGTGTGTTTTAAGGATACAAGTGGAGGTATCATGGAAAAATTTCCATTCTCCCCACCCAGAATTGCTTTTGGGTGGACATTTCTGGAAGGAAGATTTGGAGGGTTTTAAGAGTGGACATGCCTCTCCATCTCCCACCCTTACACTGTAAGAGGAAAAAACCAAAAGCATTCCACCAAATGTTATGCCAGCCATTGTTGGCCTCATGATCTAAACTGAGATGCTGGGAGATCATTGAAGTGTTCCACCTCAGGCAGAGAGCAGATGGAGTGCTCTAGTCTGTGTGTGTCTTATGGGCCACAGCTTGACAACCCCAACCCTCTTGGCTATGCAAAAAATCTGCTCCTGTTATGGGCAAGAAAAGCATTCCTCTACCCACTTCAAGCCTTTGAAAAATAATCCTGCAATAATATTCAGGTACACCTTACCCTTCAATATCCAAGTCCTTCTTGCCAAAAGCATCTTTGACAGACCCCTTGCAAGCTTTCTGTAGGAAGAGACTGAGTTGCCACTTCCTTTCCTGAACTGCCCTCCTGTTGGTTGGACTTCCCTCTGGAGTTGGTGAGGAAAAACATACCCTCCATTGATTGTTCCCTGAGTTTTTCTGCCCAACCTTGCCTCACAGCATACAAACTGTGAGCCAGCTTCATTACTCATTGCAGCTGCCATCAAGCCACACTCACACTCCATTTGGCCAGAGATATCTTTTTATTTAGCATTTGCAATCTATACAAGACAAATCTTTTCCCCTGTAGGTCAGGATGCTTCAGCAAGCTAGATGAATGGGTCTGTCATTTCCCATATTGATTATTGTAATACTCTACTTATTGGTTTCCCCAACTTTATCCTTCACAGATTCAGGCTGGTGGAAAAGTCTGCTCTATATATCTTGATCCAATTAGAGAAGTTTAATAACATCACTGTGTTTTTAATGAAACTTCACAGCCTCATTGCCCAGACATGGACTATACCATGAAGCTCACAATGATCAGCTTAGTGCCTGGTCTTTCTGAGCATGAAGTGGTTTATTAGAATGGGCATTGACCTTGCCATCATGTTACAATTTGGTTTCCTCCTAATAGATAAATGTTAATCCTGCCTTTGAACTGCACAATAACTCACTTCCCAATCCCCCTCTTCCTAGTCCTGATCTTCCAAAATATTTACAGTTTTATTTATCGGGCAACTGCTCCCTCATTAAGCCAAACTCTATCACGTATACATAGTCTCTGGCCATCTATCACTTTTAGGTAGCCTCACACACATACATAGAATGGAATTCCTGGAGTAAGAACCTTAATGCTTGAGGGTGTCTGCAGAAAAAAAGTCAAGATGGCAGCCACAATGGTATGATTCAAGCCCCATATGTTTATCAGTTTGTATTATTATTATTATTATTGTTGGTGGTGGTGTTGTTGTTGGTGACCATCAAATTATATTAAAATTCTGCACTGCACCATACAAAAATGAAAGAGTAGCTTAATATCTTAGCAGACTTAATATGAAAGGAAGAAGGGAATGGGAAGACGAAGATGCAGCTAACAACATTGGGTCAACAATGATTGTAGTAAATAATTAGAAGCAGAACTCATTTTCAAGAAATGCAGCATGATTAATAACACAGGGGTAGGGATAATCACGACAGTTACAAATTTTGTTTTGACAAGATTTGAGATGGTAAAACAAGGTTTAAAATCATGTAGAACCTCCACTTGTATTCAAGCAATTATAAGTAAGATCCCTGCTTCAGATGGACTTATGAACGGGACACGTGTAATAATTTACCATATTTGTAGATCGCAGTCTCTAACAACTGCTCTTTTATATGAAAAGTTCTCGCAGATTTGTTTTCTTTAAAGCCCTAATATGCAATTACATGTAATATTCTCTAATGTATAAAGGCTCTGTATGCAACTTTCATAAATGTATATTGTTTAAGGTGCTCATTTCCCATAGAAATACTGTTTTGTGCAAACTTTTCCAGAAACAATGATGAGCACTAGCAGACTCCATTTCCTGCTGTTCTCTATGTCCCAGTGAAATTCACTTACGGTATTCCAAATAAAAAGAAATCCATGACAGATTTCATTTATATCCCTCTTAAGCAGAAAAAAAGAAATATAATTTATTCTGTTCTGCAAATACCATGGGCCTACTGGGTGAATTTTTGAAATATCTTCTTGTTAGTTGTATGCCAAATTTTGCCAGGTAAGTGAAAGGTGATAATATATCAAATTATAGTTTATACAGATGGTGACCACAGTGTTGGTCTTGCTACTCTAAACCTGGTTCAGCACATCAGTACGAGTTAGCAACACACATCCATATTGTTTTGGGAGATTGGCATTCTATTTCCGAATCTATGATTGTAGAGATGCAATTTTGCCCTTGGAATCAAGTTATTTCCTTACTGTTATTTCTATCATTGTCTTGTGGCTTGAGTTCAGTTGCTTTTCTTCTGTTTCAGGATTATAACAAAGAAGCAGGGCAGAATTCATGAATCAGTGCATTAGAGGAGATAAGGAGCTTTATAAAAATCTCTTAAGCAAATTGTCAGAAGGAATTCATTCAGCAATCTTGTAAAAAAAAATAAACTACAGAAACTACAAACACTTCTGTAAAAGTGTTATATCTAGATGAAATCTTATTTTATTCAGAGATCTTAGATATCCATGATTTTTTTTTTTTTAGTAAATACTGGACCTAGAAAGTCATCATGTACTTGTTATTAGACTGCTGCTAAGAACATCAGCCAAAGAGGAATAACTTCAAAATTGTAATATAGGCATAATGGTATTTTATCTTTGAAATCCACAAAAGAGAATCAATATAAAGTGGTAATTGCTTTTAGTAGTTTTACAGAGAAAATGAGAAAGTTTGTTCACCCAGTGCAAGAGGAAAGAAGGAGAAAGATGATATCTATTAACAAATGTCATGATTTAGCAGAGTATGAACATTCATTTTTCCTCCCCTTCCTCTTCCTCCTCCTCTTTTCTGCAAATAAACTTATCTCAATTTATGGCTTCAAATATGCAATAATAAAAATGCCTCTCTGTTCTTTAAAAATACCTTTGCTAAATGGAACAACTGTGCCAGTCAAGTCACCAAAAGCCATAAGCCATTTATCCCAAACATGGTTTGGCCTTTGATTGGGAACCAATAGTTACAGGTAGTCCTTGTTTAGTGATCAGAGTTGGGACCAGCAACTCAGTTGTTAAGCAAAGCAGTCACTAAGTGAAATCACGACTCTGTTTATGATCTTACATCAGCTTTCCTTTGCTTTACAGACTTGCGAAGGTCCTAAATGCGAGAATTGATTGTAAATTTATTTTTTCATCACCATCATAACTGTGAATGGTTGCTGTATGAAGCAGTCGCTAAATAAGGACTACCTGTATCTTTTTGCATTCCGTGAATACTTTCCAAAAATTCCCCTTTCGCAAAAGCAAAACATGTTACATAAACTCATAAAATTTGTACTCAGGTTCCACACACATCTGAAAGAACACTTAAATTACCAGCAGCTAATATTTTACAAGAGCTTGAAGACTAATACTCCAAGGATTTTGAAGTAAGCAAAAAGCATAGTATCCAATTTTGTTCCCTCTTTGCTTCCTCTAAAATTCTTTGAAGTGACTGAGAGATAATTTTGCTGATTCTCCATTTTTTTCAGCATCCCTCCCTCAAATCTTCTCCAGAGAATCAGGGAAAGCAACACTTGAGGCTGTTAGAGGAATGAGAAATGAGTGGCAATTTCATTCACAGAAACCTCTCTTAGAACAAGGCAAGTTAATTAATAGAGAGATACAGTGAGTGTTAACTCAGGAACATTTGGTTGAGGTATTCAGCATTTCAAATAAGGTTAGGACCAGCAATGATAGCAGTCAAACAGTAACTTCCAGGAGAAAGTGTGTGGCTAAAAAGGCAAGTACTGGCCAAATTACAACTACCATCATAGGTGTGGTACAAGGGTACCTTGACCTTTGATCTTTGAAAAAATATATATTTTAAATTATTATTACGTGCCATCAGGCCATTGTCAACTCTCAGCAACCACACAGATACTGTAGATTTTCTCCATGACGATCTCCCTAACGTGGTCTTTCAGGTCTTCCAACGGTGCACTCTTAGCCACTGTAACTGAGTCCATCTACCTTGCTGCTGATGGTCCTCTTCTCCTTTTTCCTTCCACCTTTCCCAGGATCAGAGCCTTCTCCAGAGAATTAGATTTTCACATAATGTGTCTGAAGTAGGATAATTTAAGCCTGGTCATTCATGCCTCGAGTGAGGACTCTGGTTGATTTGTTCGATGATCCATTGGTTTGTTTTCTTGGCTGCCCACAGTATTCTCAGGAGTCTTCTCCAACACCAAAGTTCAAAAGCATCAATACTTTTCCTATCCTGCTTCTTCAAAGTCCAACTTTCACTTCTATAGAGTGTCATATGCAATACTGTGGCTTGCATGATTCTGATCTTTGTAGGTAGAGACACATCATGGCATTTGAATATCTTTTCCAAAGCCTTCATGGCTGCTCTACCAAGTGCTATTTTGCGGCATATTTCTTGGCTGCTTGTTTCTTTACTGTTGATGATCTAATCTATTCTGTTTCTATTCTCTGCTCACTCCAATCATGCGTGCCTAATTGTTGCTTGATTCAAGACAAAGCTACATGTTCTACCTCAGCCTTTGTCTTTAAGATTCATCTGTTGCTTTTTCCTATGCAGATTTTATCCAGAAGCCTGCAACGCACTGTGAGAAAACTTCAAATGTGAAAGGCGCATGTCACCTATCTGCTTGCTTTTCCTATTGGCCGAATTTATTTCATTTCATGTGTTTTTTACTCCTAAGTCAAGTTCTACAGTAGAGTGGAATTTCCATCAAGGACAGGTTCACAGGATGAGGAATACAAAATCAACTTGCATGTGATGATAGCAAGTTCAGCAGCAGGACAGGAGGGGTGACCTCTGTGATGCTGGTATAGTAAATAACAGGAAGATCTGCAGCTGGCGGGCAATGTGATTTTTGTTCCTGCAAATTAATGGTGCAGTAAAATATCCCGGAAGCAGAAACATCTTCTGTTTTGTGTTGTGCAGATGCTTGATTGCAAGGAAGGATCAGAGACCAAAAGATTTTAAAGATTCTTTTGGGCTTGCTCTATAAAGTAAAGTATAACACAATTATTCCTTTATTAATGTTGATTTTCATTTAAATGTAGCTGGAGAATGAGCTGGCATCTGGACCATTGGTGCCCGTCTGCTGCTTTTCCATGGTGAGGGATTCTGCTGACTGAAATTTCCATCTCATTGAGCTGAGTGTCTCTGGAGACGCAGAGAAAATCTGTGAGGCTTGGAAAGTGTCAGACGCAACTAGATGTGTCATTTGTTTGCCTTGTGAAAAGCCAAAAGCAAACAAGCTCTCTTATTTCATATTGTTATCATAGCTATTTCACCTCACCCTGCCTCCTGACTTTTTTCATTCATGGACACATTTACTCATAAAGTTTCAAGATGGGGACCAGCAGCTCGTGTAAGGGACGTCTTTTGCCTGTTATTGAGGTCATTGCATTTATCAAGACAACTTCTTACTAGTCCTGGGTTGAAATAATTCATGGGAGGAAACAGTTGAGGGGTGGGGAGGGGGACAGTTGCCGTTACTTTAATCTTACAAGGTTGCCAAATGTTTTTCTCACTTTTAAAGTCATTCTTCTTCTTCTAAGAGCTCTACTGAACACTTACAGCAATGAGAAGGTGTTGACAGCTCTCTGCCAGCCGAATTTCCTTGTTCCAATAGAAGAGAATATCTGTAGCTCAGGGTTGAACTGTGGAGTCCTTGATGCTCTCTGAGCTTGATTGTTTGCTTGCAGATGTTTCATTGCCCAACTAGGTAACATCATCAGTGCTAGGGAGTGTGGGGTTTGCTCCCTGTTTATATACAGCAGCTTGCCCTGCCGGTGTAGGTGGGTGTGAGGATTTCTCCTTGGTAGTTCCTTGATTAGGGCATTATTTCCTGCTTGATTGTTTGTCTTATGTTAATCCCTCCTTACCTGGGTGTAGGCTGCTGGTCTTTTTGTTTCCTTCTTAGGTTTTTGATTGTCTCTTTTGAATGCTGTGTAAATGTGGCTAATCTCTATGTATCTGTTGATGGCTGCTTGGTCTGAGTGCCAGGCTTCCAGGAATTCCCTAGCATTTTTGGATTTAGCTTGGTCTAGAATGCTCACAGTTTCTCAGTTGAAACCGTGGTTGAGTCTGTCCATGTGTTGTGAGATTAAGGAGTTTTCACCGTGTCTTCTGACTTCTAGTTGATGTGCATGGATGCGCTCTGCTAGTCTTCTGCCTGTTTGTCCTATCCAAGCTACACACCCTTCCCAACCAAACCCAGACAGCACCTACCTACCATGTTTATTTCCTAAAAAAGTTAAGATGGCCTCTTTGAGGCTTAGAGGCTTTGTTGGAAATAAAGATAATGTCTGGAAACTGGAACATTGCTTTCAGACAGGCCACCACAAATAGAAATTTTTAACTAAAAAACTCCTTAAGAAAAGATAAAGTTAGATGGGGCAGGGATCTTGGTGAACATCAAGGGAGATGCCCATGAGTGCAAGGTTTCACTGACTTGCTGATAATAAGAGTGAGAAAGAGAGTGTGAAGGAAGCTGGAAGAGAGCATCACTATGCTCAGTGAAATGATTAGGAAAATTAAAATCACTGTTAGCAATAAAGATCCATTTTCTACCACACTCTTGAATATCTGTCAGTACAGTGAGCGCAGCAGAGGTTAACAAACGCACCCAGTGATCCAGGCAGGGATTCTTCATTTTCACGTCATGCATCACTCACAGCTGTCTGCTATGATTACTGAAAGTCAAATTATTCCATCCCACGCACCCATTAACCTAAATTTGTTTGGGAAGCATAGCGCTTTAAGTGGGCATGTTAATCACAGATGATTCCCTGATTAAAGAAGTCTGGGAGGTCAAAAGCGATGTGCTTCATTGCCCAGCCTTTCACAAGCAAGCAGTAGCTTATCTGAAGTAGAAAATATGTCCCCCTCCACAGGATGTGAGCTGCCTGAAAAACCAAATATGGAAAGACAGGTGATGAGGAGAAAGAACATCGCCATCTTTAGTTTTGTTCCTTGCCATCACATCTTGGTCCTCCCAAGTCAGAGATGGAGAGGCAAAGAGAAGTAGATGGATGACAAGCTCACAACATACTACCACAACAGAAAATGCTTCTTGCACAGGGTAGGGAGCAGGAGGGCTTTGCAGGAGCTAACTCTGCATCCAGTTTTGTCTACAAGGTACAATGATGGCAGAATTTCCTCGAACTGCAGAAGCTGGTCATCTGGATTATGGCAATGAGAATGATCCCTACAAAGAAATCCACAGGATTGTAACTCATGGGTATCCTGCAACCCATAGCCTCCAATTGCCACAGCTTTCTTTGATTCTTTTGATATGGCCATTAACTGAATTCATATCTCTGCAGACACACTTCAGATGAAGTGCTGCAGAATGCATGGGGATGTGAATTCAACTGACATTCACAGACCAAATGAATAATTAGAAGTTAGATCAAATGGGTATCTGATAGTCTCCTTTGACACCTCTGAGTCAGAGACTGAGGAAATTGATCCATCAGATTACTGGCCTCAAGATTTGGTAAGCGATCAACCAGCTGAGGTTGACTAAGCATGCAATCAGTAGTGGGAGGAAGGGTCAGCTGATCCCAGCAGAGCACAGGGTCCAAGGATGCATCAGGCACTCTAGAGAGCTGAGCAGTGGCACTCTGCTCAACTTCACAAGAACAAAAAGGCAAGGGCTCAAAATTGAACCACACCTGTGGTTGGGCTATATTAAAGCAGCCACCGGTAGCTGGACTCTTGCTGGAAACAACCCCACCAACTTCAGATCTGGGTTCCTGTGTTCTTGAATCTTGCTTTGCATCCTAAACCTTGGATGCAAGCTAAACCTTGGCTCTTCAACCCAGACCAGCTAACTTACCACCTTGGCAACTGGACTTCTGGACTGTTGTGGACCATGCTTACATCCCTGAACCTGTTCTGACTCTGAAGTGAACTCTCTAACCACCTAGCTCTCAGGCTAGTCCTTGCTCTCCTCATTTTACCTCACATTTACTGCAGATGAGTTCTTGTCCTCCCCTCTTCTCCCACACGCACATGATGCATTTCATTTTCATCTGCTGAAAGTCCAAATCCCATGTCCTTTTGAAGTAGAGCCTGTCATGACTCTGGAACAAAAAGGAGCTTCTGCTAATCAGCCGTGGTTCTCAGCAGTCTTCCCAAGGGGACCACATATCTAAAGCGTTAAATGGAAGTGCAGTTAAAGTGGCACAGTATTGATTAAAATCCCTCTGCCTGATGGTGCGTGTCGAATTAGGTAAATTTAATGTTAAAATCTGCTGAAATGAATATTCACCAAGAGCATTCAAGCTGACCACCAGTAATGATTCATAAGGTAAGAATTTGTATTTACAACTTTGCTAAATGATCCTTCCTTCTCATCCACCTACCCACTCACTTAGTACCTACCTTTGTACTTCCACCTTTCTGATAGGTAAACAAATATTCATAAATTCTACAAGACATCAGAATAATAAAGTTGCACCAATACAGCGTTACAAATAAGACTGGAGCAGTCAATACCTCACTATTACAAATATTTAAAATGTCTGCTAGTGCTTTTCAAAGATAAATAACCATACAAAGGGAGAGATGGAGCTCAAAAACTAACCAGATACATGGGTCAATTCTAAATCTGCTCCAAAACTATTGTTTCCATATTTTGTGGTAGTTGCGATGCCACAGAATTTAGAGAAATCACTGTTTTTCTATATACGTATGTTTGTATCCCACCTTTTATATATTTTAGTCAACTCAAGACAGTAAACATACCTAATACTTCTGCCTCCTATTATCCCCAAAACAACAACCCTGTGAGATGGGTTGAGCTGAGAGTGTGTGACTGGCCCAAAGTCATTCAGCCAGCAAACTCACAGTCTCATGGTTTCCACGCCAGTACTTTAACCACCACACCAAACTGGCTTTCAACATAAATTCTTAACATATTAGAGCTGTGAATTCTGGTGTCATATTTCTGGTTTATAGTAGACTGATTCCAACGAAACCTGCTGTTTGTATAAAATGAAGATCATTTTGCACATTCTTAAATACATTGAACATGTGTGCGTGTATCATACACATATACACAAACAAGCTTATTTAGGCTATTTTGATAGTACAGTCCAGCAAGCTTCTCTTAATCTTAATACACAAATGTACATTTCTCTATTATAGTTTAATAGTCCACTCACGTGAAAACCTGAATGTATAGAAACTCTGAGTAGATGTAAATATCCCTCTCACTTATTATTTCAAACATAACTTCTTATTGTTGCAAATGGATTATGCATATCAAACTCTGAAAGGATGAAGAGAATTACATTTTTACAATAAAAGCATCATCCCCGAATGAGTTTTAAATTAAATTCTAGTTAATGATATTTACATAGAAACAATGTCTGGCAAAAGTTTGCAATCAGTTATGCTAATGAGAATCTGGCAAGAATGTTTTGTTGCTGTTGCCCATAATCAAACATAGTTTTTCTGAGTTAAAAATTAGTGCTGGTTGGTTTTGATCCATTGCTACTGAGTTTTTAAATTAATAAGACTGAGCTGCTCTGATAGAAGTTATCAGTAGAGGAACCACATTACTTTACCTCAATTGAAATTAATGTATGTAAGGGAAAGATGATTTTCTTGCAGTATATCAAATTTTCCATAACCAACATTTATTTCTCTTTTGTGTTTTGCATATCTCACCAAACAAAGAGGCCAAACTAACACTGCTGTTTGACATCGTAGCTGAGGCCACTGTACACCTTCAGCTGATTATACCTGCACATAGCTCTGCTCTCTCAATATTATATCTGAAGAGAGATTTGTAACTCCTTAGTTCTAATTCTTGCTTAACTCATGCATACCAAAGCCAGGGCAATGAGGACAGGTCGTTTATGTGATTTCAAGGTCTCCAGTGAAGAAAAGTCCTCCACCCTTCACTATATTCCACTACCACACTGGTCTTTAATAGCTAGTTCTTCAAATGTTCATCGTCTTTTATCTAATGTCTATTGATCTTCATGCAACTTATTGCAAATTGTTCCACTATAGCTGTGTTTCTGCACCAGCAAGGAATAAATCTGTGCCCTCCTAAATATTCCATCTGATTAGCAGCATCCACAGGGGACAGGATCAAGAAGAGAGAAGATGTAATGGCATGTGGGAACAACCTTGGGAGACAGGAGGGACAATCATGGACGGGACAACCGACCTGTAAAAGATGTCTCAGCCCACAGAAGAGGAGAGGGCATGGGAAATGTTTCAGAAGGGACCCTCCTTAGTTTTCTGGAGAGTAAGAGGGGAGAAATACTTCCAGTCTTGCAAGATTCTGTTAATGTAACCTTACAATAAAGATAGAGCTGGTATGCATTGTTCTGCTTCTTTTTTGGACTACCTCACAGAGCTAACAGAAGGTAACAGTTGTGGCAGTACAATCCAAGCCCTGCCTTTTTTGTACATGCGTTAATGTTGTACGCATTGCTGTGACCATTATTTGACCCCCCCAACCCACAGTTGCCACTGCATCTGATATTTGTCATAGCTGAATAACTCACTACATTTTGTGCTGATATGTTGATCTTGCCATTTCTGTTATAGCCTTCTTATTTAGTTGCTATGTTCGTATCTTGATGTAAAGCTCAGAGCAGCTTATTTATTATATAGGACTCTTAGAGACCACATTCATGAACCTACCTGAGATATCACCAGCTAAGTTTGAACTAAGCTTTGACCTCTGATGACTTTACATAGTAGACCATGTGAAAGGAGAACGATAAGTAATACCATGAATAATAAGATATAGAAAGGGGCATTCATTGTACCCTGAATGCAGTCTGTTACACAAGAGATAACAGATCTCTTCTTCAAGCATTTGATTAAGCAGTCAGCATGAATGGGTGCTTTCACAAGGGTTTCTCTTATCCTATTGCCCTGGGATAATGATGGGAAAAAAGGACAACGTTCAGGTAAAGCTCACATCTGTCCTAACTTGACTAGAAAAGGAGCCCACATTGGTTGAGGGGTAAACAAGCAGTGAAGCCTGAATCCCCACCCACAGGAGTTACAGTACATCATGCCAACAAAAGTTTGGATCTGATGTTCTAAGACACATCTATAGTAGATCAAATCAAGGAAAAGATCTCTCTAGCCAGTGAATAAGAACAGTGGTCTTCTTGGCAGTCTTAACCTTTCCTTATATTTATTTAAGTTACTTATTCATTAGATTTTTATGCTGCTATTCCTTCAATAGCTAATGGTGATTTTTCTCCATAACAGCAACACTCTGAGAGGGTGGACTTGATTAAAGGTTTTCTCATTCCTGATTTATTGCTTTTACACCTTACTGGCTCTATAACAAAATGGAGAGAAACTATAGATTTTTTTTAAAAAAAGCTTTTGAGATTATATAGCTGATCATCAACCATGAACATTGTGAAAGATGTGAAAATTGTCCCCGATAATGTCACTTTGCCTTCTAGAATTCTAGATACGCCAGTTCCTAACATTTCATCAATGAGTGCTCTCACCAGCCACAAGGGGGTTTCTAATGAAGTGTGCAGATTACAGTTCAATTTCAGAGTTCTGCAGGGTCATAATAAATGGAGGAATGCAGGCACCTTTCATTGATTCAGTCATATACAGAGATTTATAAGTCAGTACTGTCAACTTCTCCTTAGTTCCTTGGACATCTTCCATATCATAGAATGTTGGTCAAACACTCCTTACAGAACAAATATAAAGTGTCCAGGGGATTCATCAAATCTCTAGGCTAGGCCAAATAGGCTTACACACATATGAAAGTGGGGAGTCATAATCTGAGTTTCTCTGCAAAAAGTGATAAAATAATATTTGTTAACTGTTTTTTAATATTTCAATCTATCATACTAATAAGTCCCACTTAGAATTGTTACCAAAGTCAATTTGCATAATTGCATTGCCTCCCATTTGTCTCTTTCTATCTTGGTCTCTCATTTCCTCTCCTGTTGGCAGTTGAAAAACTTTTTTGATTCGCATGGTTCAAAAAAGCAAAATAGATGTTGATTGCCTTATATTTGTTTGTTTGTTTATTATTCAAATTTTGTTACCGCCCATCTCCCCCAAAAGAGGGGGAGATTATATAAATCCAAAATCTGTGTGTGTGTGTGTGTGTGTGTGTGTGTGTGTGTGTGCCTTCGAGTCAGTGTTGACTCCTGGTGATTAACTGGACAAGTTTTCTTGGCAAGATTCAGAAGTGGTTTGCGATTGCCTCCTTCCTAGGGCTGAGAGAGAGTGACTGGCCCAAGGTCACCCAGCTGGCTTTTTGCCTAAGGCAGGACTAGAACTCACAGTCTCCTGGTTGCTAGCCTGGTGCCTTAACCACTATTTGAGGAGCTTGTTTACTGTATTATATACACACCTAATATTATAGTTTTAACTTATTGCATTCTGAATTGTTGTCTGCCAACCAAAATCGGTGTGTTGAGTGGGGTGTATAAATCCAGTCAATTTGGCATGATGAATGTACTCCCCTTGCTTGATTTCTTGTTCTCTGTAACCAAAATCTATATCTTTGAGTGTTGGGTGAAGAGAAGTTATGATGGAGTAAAGCTGGCAAGATTCTCAAAATGTTCAGAAAGAAAGAGGTCAGAAGTTTAAAGGACAAAAAGCAATGTATGAAGTGGTGGAACCAAGGATGATTGGCAAAGACAGAAAAATATGCCAGATTTGAGGAGATGATGAACTGTGTTTCTGGAGTGTGGGAATCTAAGTTGAACACAGACTAATGAAGCAGCTCACTGTAACTTCAAAACTTTAAAAGAAATTATTATGGAAAATACATGAAGGGTATGTAAAACCCTATCTCCTAGATAACTAGATCATTTCAGATAAGAGTCAAGAGGACAAGTGTGACTAACAAAGCAAAGGCAGGAAGAAAGCATGCTATGATTAGGAATCTCACAGACAAAGCAGACAGAAGAACTCCTGACTCTCAGAATAGCCCACTGTCCCTTGTGGTCAGTAGGTTGGGAGTTTTGTTAGTTAACACAGCTGAATTCACACTTCCAACATGGAGAAAAATAATGAATAATGTTGATGTAAACTAATGTTGGTTTTATTTCCTTTCCCCCTCCACCCCTTATCTTATACCATTAATTCCTTTGGTTTAGTATTTCTTACTCCTTTTTTACACTCTGCATAATGTTGCTTACCCTGGAAGGGAAGAGGATGATTGGTATGTTTGTGGGTGTGCATGTATTTCCTCTGCAATGTAACTGCTGCATGAACACATGCGCTCTATCATGTTGCCAGTGGGGACCGTTGTTCGTGGCATCGTCTACTGCAAAGAGCTATTCGGCTTTGCAGTATGGGTTGATCAAGGATTTCATCCTACCTACGCTTACACTCAGAGGGCCCTGAGTTATCCTCCTAGACAACTCCATGAACTGAAACTTCTTTCTTTTGATTTATGCTGCTCTCTAAATTCGATGGTTCCGTTCTTAGCTTAAAAACACATAGAAAGGCATATCATAAAAGGCATCAAAAGATGTCATGACAGAATACATTTGAAGATTATATTAATTTTTGCACTTTTTTCAAAAAGTCAGGGAAAGGGGATTAAACAGATATACGGACAATTGCACAACTGAGACAGCTTTTAAAAAAGACAGGCTGCAGTTCCACAGGGAGTGCTGGCAAAGTGAAATGGCACACACAGTCCGCTGGGAGACCATCACAGCAGCCAGAACTTCCAAAGGACATGGCTGCTTTAATGCTTTGAAGAGAGTGTCTCCACTCCCACTAACACACTTTCAGTGCTTTGCAGAACTCTATAAAATAGCACTCATACTGTCTTATCGACGGGTTGCCTCTGGGAGACAGAATTAAACTTTTTTTGCAGAGGTGTGCTAATCTTTAGAATGTAGGAGACACATCATAAATTAAAATAGTGCATTGTACTATGTTGACCTTTTCAATATTCACTAGCTTGCATCATTAGGGTTTCCATCTTGCCTTGATTAAAGAGCCCACTCGTCATTGAGAAAGTTAAAAGAAGATTAAAAAATTAAAAATGGTGCAGTATTTTTTCCTTTATCTGACGGGAGTTAGCACGTGAATGAGAATGAAAATGAAGGTTTGGTTTAAGTATCATCAAAGTCTTTTAACATTCTGAACAAGGCAAGCACAATTTGTGACTTGCCAAGAAGAGTTCATCAAATCTGCTAGGAATTGTAAAATGGCTGATCATTGATAGCCCTCTGATTTTGGCGTCCCTGGTAGGCAGTACATATATGAAGCCTGTTCATACCTTGATGGATCACCATACTTGACTTCATCTGTGTGGATAACAAATTATACAAGCTTCCTCTGAAGCAAGGATGAGTTTTCTTTTTGAACCAAGGGCAAAATGTTTGTTTGTTTTTATTAGTTAGTATATACCCTGTCTTTTTTTTTGAAATGAGCATTCAAGGTAGCCAATGAACACTTGAGGTAGCTATCATGTATGTGATAATTGTGCACTCAGAAAATGATCACCAGGAGAAACTAATCTAGTGATAAAATGGCTGCCATAGTAGGCATGGCATCAATGACATCAATTTTCCAGAAGGTGAACTTCTCTCGCCCCCTTGGTTGCTTTATACCAGGTGGATATGTGTGACTCACAGATATTTCTGTAAATAAATATGATTTTAGAGGTTCATCCTTTGCTTCAGGCCAACTTTCTGTTTAATTTTCAATTAAATAATTGTTTTGATTTCATTCAGTGGAATAAAGATCCTGATGGGCACCAAAGGAGGTTCTGTGAGCTCCAATTGGCCCACCTGTACACTATGCAGAATGTGTATTTGGCACTCTTGGCAAAGAGGGTAACAAACTGTAGCTAACTTAATTTACATTTACCTGTGTTGATGTCACATGCGTGTACAAAGAGTCAGGGCTTTGATCATACTTCTGACCCCCTCTGAAGACATCGGTGTTTTGATCTTTATGGAATGCCACATGAACAATGTGCCAAGGCTATTGTACCTTGACTATTTCTACCTGCACCAAAACCAGCACAGAGTTCACCTATCAGCCTCTTTGAGGTTGTCCACAACAAACAGACTCCAGAAGAAGACAAGAACTAAGCTTTATGGATATAGGCTATATTAACAGAATCTTGCAAGTCTGATTATACTTTTCCTCCCTCCTTCTCATAACCCAGCGCAGTGTTTCTCAACCCTGGCAACTTTAAGATATGTGGACTTCAACTCCCAGAATTCCCCAGCCAGCATGGAATTCAAGGAACGCTTCTGCCCTTATTGGTTTCATGAAAACTCCTGAATATTTTCCTTAAGGCCTCTTCCTCACCATGTTGCAGACTAAATTAATATACAATCTGTTGCCTTGTGTGGTATTGCAAATGTGCTTAGAGGTCATGACCAATAGTACAGCTAGGGCTGGAGTCCAGAACCTTGCAGCTCACAGGTTCCCAGAAAAGATTGTCTAGAAAATGGCAGGTACTGGGGACAGACCCAGCATCAGCAGTGGACTTACATGGGTATGACAGGAGCTGACCAGCTCATCAAAGCCACCGTCCGTTCTTCTTATGCAGCCCAGATTTGGATGGTTCTGAAGGTACTATACGTGGATACAGTTGCTCACATTAATTCAAAATAACTTTCTGACAATCAAATGAGACTAACTCCAAAGAAAGTCAATGCATTTAAAACCGGACAGCGAATAGAAACTCCATTCTGTCCTCGTAGTATTGATGGCATCATGATTGAATTGAATTACTCAGAACTGCTGAAGCTCAGAGTGTTTCTTTTTTTATGCATTGTTGGCAAACATTTTCATTTTTGTAACGCGCTATAAAACACTAATGCAGTTGCAAAGTATAGAATAAAGGGTATTTTGGAGGAAGAACAGAGTGGAGAAGGAGAGAAATATGCCCGTGATCATCTAGAAGGGCCAGGCAAGATTATTCAGTCCTGAAATTCTCTGCACCACTTTATGGCTTTTGTAACACTTGAAAGAAAATCTTTCCAGTTCCCAGCTCCAGCTCTTGAACATTGTGGTCCAAGTGGATTCCCTCTTCTAATTTTGCATCAGTGTCAATTGACATTGTTCCTGAAATATTAAAAACTGGGTTCTTGTGTAATGTGTGTTTCAGAACCACAGCATCATCCGTCTTTCCCACACTGCAGGGGAAGACATGCTGTGGCTTCTCTTTGCAGAATTACCTTCCAATGTTTGAGTTAGGCAAGGAAGAGAAGCTCCACCAGAATGATGGAACTGCTGTGATATGGTTTGGGCATTTAGTGGTCCAAGAAGCTGTTAAACTTCAGTAAGATTCAAACTACCCAAACAAATATTATTGCTTTAACTTTCTGGCTGAAGCATTGGCTTAATTTAACATAATCTGCACATCCATTCTAAACATGGATGTACCTGTGCGACAGCTACTGTCCTATATGGCAATATAGCCAAAATTAAGCAGATTGTTATGGGATTCCATGGTGATAATTCCAATCATCAATGACTCATATACAAGTGAAGAGAATATTTGTAGCTCAGAGTTGAACTGTGGAGTCCTTGGTGCTCTCCGAGCCTTGTTATTTTCTTGCAGATGTTTCATTGCCAGACTAGGCAACATCTTCAGTATGAAGAGGGAGGGGACCTTGTTCTCAGTTGGTTTAGAACCTAAACCAAGCCAAATCCAAAAATGCCAGAGAATTCCTGGAAGCCTGGCACTCTGACAAAGCAGCCATCAACAGACACATAGCGGTAAACAACATTTACATACCATGCAAGAGAGACAACAGAAAAGCCAAAAGACCAGAACACCTCCTTGCCAGCAATCAACACCCAGATATGCAAAAATCAACACTAGGACTAACACCAGATGAACCAGCAAACAGCACAATACACCCCAATCAAGGAACTATTAACTCAGGCAATCAGCCAAGCAGCAAACAACAGCCCAATCAAAGAGCTCCCAAGGAGACAACAACACCTCCACCAACACAAGCAGGGCAAGCCACGGTATATAAACTGAGAGCAAGGCCCACTCCCTCTTCGCACTGAAGATGTTGCCTAGTCTGGCATTGAAACGTCTGCAAGAAAACAACAAGGCTCAGAGAGCACCAAGGACTCCACGACTCATATACACTAAGGAGCATATTAATATACACAGAATTTTATTGCTTGACTTTGCCAAGCTGGATCTTCCATGACATCATAAAATATATAAATAGTCCAATATAAATACCAGGATATTCTTGAAAATCATGAAAGAGAGCAGCAGATTATATCTCTTCCTCCTCCTCCTCCTCCTCCTCCTCCTCCTCCTCCTCCTCCTCCTCCTTTGAATTAAGAAAAAAACAAAGGAGAGGGGAAAGAAACTATTTTAAATGGATTAAATTTTGCACATTGTGACTGATTTTTACCAAACATACATGTGACCCACTCTGCTAATTCCAGTTGGTTCCTGGAAGTTAACAGAACGTTAAAGCGTTTTCAGAGCATTTTCTTCTACATGGATAGAGCTATGGGCAAAATCTCACCACTAGCTTCCTTTGGTTCATTAATGTATTTATCACCTTCTGAAAGGTATTTTTCATTCTGAAAAGCTACACCACAATCACAGCTCAAGCCTCCTTCCCCACTTTTCCTTTCCTTTTCCTTTTCGAAAACAAATGGTGGCTTAATAGGAGGAAGACCAAAGGTGCCGTGTTTCTCATTTTTATTTCAGCGCTTCTCATGATAACACTTGTCACTTAATTACACAGTAAATACAGGTAGTGACAGTTTAATTATATGATAATAGACATGATGATAAAATGTAAACTGAGAATTATGTCTGTCTTTTAAAAGCAGTGTGGGTTACATAGTAATTATCGCTGGACTTTCTAAGCATTTTATACCATGTCTTTGCTAAGAACTGGTAATTATCCTATCTCCCCTTCATGTCTTTCCTCTCCAGAGTGTTTCCAAAGGGAATTTAAATGAGGGTCCTGGCTACAAAATTCATTGCCCAGCCTGCTTCTTTATTTCCACATACACCCCTCCTCTGATTTCCATTGTTTTTCTGACCCCAGCTTCTCTCCTGCAACCTTGTCTGACAAACTTTGCTTCTCCTGTTGATGAGCATGGGCGATGCTGATTAGCCTCTGTTGTCAGATCATATTCATCTTTAGAAAGGCAACTGCATTTTCCATGTGCTTTCTTCTCTTCCCAGATGCACACTGCTTAGAGAAAACTCAGGTAGATCATATAGTAATATTCTTCCGGGATTTACCATTTGAAAATGTAGATGGTTCTTGTGTCTGGACCTCAGGATAATATCTCTGAATTTGTTTTCATATTCTGGGGAAAAGAGGAACGACCTAAATGCTAAACCTAAGGCTAATCTAGGCTTCTTCTCTCTAATAACTATTATCTACTGGAAGAAAGTTGTGTGTATGTTTCCCACCTAAAAGAGCACTTGTATTTCCTACTTAGTAGAGGTGGGCCTCTTTTGAAGGCTTTTAAAAATCATAAAAGAGCCACAGAATCACAGTACATCAAACTGGATTGTTTTTTTTTTTTTTTTTTGCTATATTGATCAGGAAGAGATAGATTGTTGATGGACAGTAGGAAGGAGCAACATAGTGTTGAGAGGTTCTTGGACCACAAATAACCAGAAATGCATACCTAGGTAGCTGTGTTTTTATTCAGTTGAATGCTTTAAAAACAAAGTTTAAAAAAGCAGCAGAATATTTTTTGCCAGCCACACATTCTTGTGAAAAAGATGGGGATGATTTAAAGGGTCAAAGAATGATACAACCTTCATATACCTTGTGTGCTCCAAAGCATCTTTTTGTAATTGTATACAATGCATCGCACAGTGGTCCTATAATACATTCAAACTGGTCCAGATGCAATAATCATAAGCTTATAAATCAAGTCACAGAATCATAGAGTTGAAGGGACCTTAAAGGTAATATAATCCAGTGCCTTGCTCAGTGCAAGATCCAATACAGCATTTCTAATAGACTTTTTTCATAAAATCCAGCAATAATGATAAACTTGATCAAAGTACTATAATGGAGAGAGAGAACCAAAACATAGTTAATCTCTGGCATCTTAATGTAATCTGTAGACATAAGCCTTAGCTGATGCCAGCTCATCTGGAGGGTGGTAAGGTGGGAAAGACTATAACAGAATGCATCCATTGGTCCATATTATATGCCATATTGTGGGCTTATAATCTCCAAGTGTACATAGTCCATCATCTATCAAGGCCCATTGTTATAAACAGGAAGGGGAGATAATTTAAAAATTCTCTGGCAGATGTCTTCTTTCAGTAAATTATCCAGTAAAAGATAATTACAACAGATTGCCTTCAATGAGGCTGAAACTCCTCCCTCCCCCCGCCCCCAGTCTATCCAGCAGGGGAGCTGTCATCCTTTTTTGCTTTATCTCTTCTCCCTTCAGCCCAGCTGTAGGAAAATAGAAGGCAAGATACTTTACATTTGCCTGCTCAAAGCCCAGAAGTATAGGAGCTGATAAACTTTGTGCCAATTCTGAAACACAGGATTAACTGTGTAACCATGTGGGCATGCACAAGGAAAAGTTTTAATGAGAAGTTTGCTTCTTAAACTATTTAAAGCGAATATCTACCTATACAAAGGAAATCACTGGGAAAGAGGGAAATATAGGAAGGGCAACAATCATGCAGAATTCCACATAAATCAATATAGTTGGCCTAATTAAACTAGTTACTTAAGATCTCCATTGATAAAGTCTTGGTTTCAACACATCCATTGAAGAGGATGATTGAAGAGAGATCATCTGGATCTCCTGTGCAAATGTTGGTAGGTAGATCCTCTTTGTTCCTCCTTTTCTTCTTTCACTTCCTTCTGTGCAGTTACCCTTAGATTTTTAGAGACTGAAAAACAGTCTCCTTGGGGAGACTGATTGTTGCTTTGCCCAATCAAGGACGGTGCTCCACTGATGATATCCTGAGTTTAGCCATCTGCACTGGTTACCTTCTGGGTCAATTCAAGGTCCTGGTAGTCAGCTATAAAGCCTTTACGGCACAGGGCTTAGATAGTTGTAAAAATGTCTGTCTCCTGTGATCTCTGCCTATTCTATAAGATCTGACAGGGCTGGCATGCTCCCATCAATTAAACAAGCCATCTTATGGGATTTAGAAGGCATGCTTTCTCAGTCACAGCACCTGCCCTACAGCTCAGCCTCTCCCCTGAGATTTGGCTAGCCCTCACCCTGCCAGCCTTTAAGAAAACCCTGAAGACTGTCACAAACACCTACAGTGGATGATTGGATTATTAAACTGATGGAGCTGGCCCAAATGGCTAAGTTGACAGTGTTAAAAAGAGAAAATACTGTTTCTGGATTTATTCGTACTTGGCAACCCCTTTTAGATTACTTTCTTGTGTCAGAAAAAAAACGAAGCTTTGGTTTTGAGCTTTAGTGATTAAATGGTTTGTTTTGATAGAAATAATGTTACTAAGGTTTAATTAATGGTAAGAAATTATATTTGTAAACTTATTTGTATCTGTATCAGAGAAAGTCGGAAGTCACCTTCTGTTGTTTTCTATCTGCTTTGCACTTTTGTAGCTTTTTCTTTTTTCTTTAGTTCTATATTCTAGCTTTTCTATATTCTACATTTTGTATTTTAACTATACCTTGAAAACTAACAAAGTTCTTATTAAAAAAAGAAAGAAAGAAATGAGAATTCTGAAGACAGAGTTCTTCCCTCAGCATGGACTAGGATGTTATATGAGTGTGTTAGAACTGTGTAGGGTACATCTCTGGTCTCTGGGCAGAATGCTTTCTTTACAATTGTATTTTATTATTTTTACCATTTTACTGTATTTAACATTTTTAACCTTTGTCAGACACCCAGAATCACTAGGCCAGTGAGTAGTTGTAATGGTTGCCTAATCCCAAATACTCAGTCTCACAAGCTTGGGCCTAAAGATAACTGATTTATTAAAGGAATAGTATGCAAATACAGAGAAAGCTGAGAATGAGCAAAAGCACGCCAAATACAAACTTAAAAGCCTTGCCTTCAATCCAGTCCCGCCCCAAGCACTCGTCAGCACGCACCCCCTCCCAGGTGCGAGCAACCGTTACACGCGCCTGGGAAAGTAACCTTGAATAGGATTGCAAACCCAAACATACATTCCAAAGTTCCAAAACAAAGCAGAGCGCCCGAATGGAAAATACCAGCAATGAGCAAGCCGGGAATACACGGAAAAATGGTTTGACATGTGAAACGTTATGATGTTAACAGAACATTGAAACGGGGAACATGACATATCGCCCCCCCCCCGAACAATGCTAAGGAGCCGGTTTGTCCGGGTAGGTAGAGTGAAAACGAGCGACAAGGCGAGGTGAGTGAACATCGGGAGCAGAAACCCATTCAGGATGAGGGAAATGTTTCCAGCGAACGAGGTACTGCAAAGCGGAACGCTGGCGGCGGGAGTCAAGGATTTCAGTAACCTCGAAGTGCTGTTGGTCATCAATCATGATTGGAGGTGGTGGAGCCAGTTGGGGATGCCAGTGGTCCGACTGCAGGTAGGGTTTGAGCAAGCTGCAATGGAAAACAGGATGTAAACGCTTGAGGTTATGGGGCAAATCAAGTTTGAAAGTAACAGGGTTAATTTGTGCAACAATGGGAAAAGGACCAACAAATTTAGGACCAAGTTTTTTCAAGGGTTGTGGCGATTTGATGAATGTGGTGGATAAGTAGACTTTATCCCCTACAGCAAAAGTAGGCTCGTGGGAGCGTTTGGCATCGGCATGCCGTTTGTAGGTGGTTTGGGCATGGTTTAGGGCGTGTTGAATATTGAGCCATGAGTCTTTGAGAGTGTCAGCCCAATCAGCGAGAGAGGCTGGTAGGGGCTGCGGGTGCGGGAGTTCAGGTATGGGAACAAACTCACGCCCGAAGACAGCTTTAAAGGGAACTTGACCAGTGCTTTGATGAACGGCGTTGTTATAAGCAACATCAGCAAATGGAAGTAAGTCCACCCAGTTGTCCTGTTGGTAATTGACAAAAGCTCGGAGGTATTGTTCAAGTGTGGAATTAACTGCTTCAGTAGATCCATCCGTTTCCGGATGCCATGCGGTGGAGAGGGCTTGTTTGGTGCCAAGCAGTTTCAAAAATGCCCGCCAAAACTGTGACGTAAATTGTGTGCCTCTGTCACTCACCAAACGGGTGGAGATTCCGTGAAGGTGGTACACGTGAACGAGGAATAGGCGGGCCAGCTGTTGTGCGGTGGGGATAGAGGCGCATGGGATGAAATGAGCTTGTTTAGAAAAAAAATCTTTGACCACCCAAATGACAGTTTTTCGTTGGCTGGGTGGGAGGTCGACAATAAAATCCATAGATATGTCCTGCCATGGGAAGGACGGGGTTGCCACAGGTTGGAGGAGACCCTGAGGCTTGCCAGTCTTGCGCTTTGTAGCTGCGCAGACAGGGCATGCAGTGACATATGCCTTGAGGTCCCTTAGTAAAGTTGGCCACCAGAATTGACGCCTAACTAGGTGAAGGGTTTTAAGATATCCAAAATGTCCAGCCAGCTTGTCGTCATGGCAACGCTGGAGGATCGTCTTTCGCAGGGTGTCAGGGACATAGAGATGATCGTTTCGCCAGGCAAAGTTGTCAGTGAAAGTTACAGTGTGTAGGTTTGCTTGCAACCAAGTATCAGTTTTGAGGTGGAATAGCAACTGTTGTTGCAAGTCTGATGGAATTGGCAAGCGCGGTGAAGGGGAGGGAGGCGGAGCGGCTTGAGGTTGAGTTTGTTGCGCTCGCGCTTGGCTGTGTGTCACCGCTGCCAAACTCAGTTGCTTTTCCGTCCATACAGTGCCCTGTACCGTTGGCCCTGGGCCAGCATCTTGGGGTCTGCGTGATAAAGCATCAGCTAAAAAGTTTTTCTTGCCTGGTATGAATTTGAGGATGAAATCAAAACGACTGAAAAATTCAGCCCAGCGAAGTTGTTTGGGGCTGAGTTTTCGACTGGTGCTTAATGCTTCCAAGTTCTTATGGTCAGTCCACACTTCAAAAGGGTTTGAAGCCCCCTCTAATAAGTGGTGCCAAGTTTCCAAAGCGGTTTTTACAGCAAAAGCCTCTTTTTCCCAAACATGCCACCGTCTCTCCGTTTCCGTGAACTTGCGAGAGAGGTAAGCACAGGGTTTTAAAGTGTCAGACTGGTCTGACTGGAGCAGTAGTGCCCCGACAGAGAAATCAGAGGCATCCACCTGTACCATGAAAGGCTTAGTGGGGTCAGGATGCTGCAAAATGGGTTCAGTAGTGAAGATTTGTTTGAGCGTCTCGAATGCCTGTTGGCAAGTTGGAGTCCATTTAAGGAGTGCTCCTGGGTTCTTAGACCGTCGCGTATCCCCCTGAGCTTTAGTTTTTAACAGTTCAGTAAGGGGGAGGGCGATTTCTGCAAAATTTTGGGCAAATGCCCTGTAGAAATTGGTGAATCCAAGGAAACTTTGTAATTGCCTCCTGGTACAGGGAGGCTCCCATGCTACAATAGCTTCAACTTTGGCAGGGTCCATTTCAATACCCTTTGCGGAAATCCTATATCCTAGATAATCGATTTGTGATTGATGAAAGGCACACTTGGACAGTTTAGCATACAATTCAGCTTTTCTCAACTTAGTAAGCACTTGACGCACCAGGTGAATATGTTCTGACATGGTTTCAGTATAAATCAATACATCATCCAAATATACCAGTACTCCCTTAAACAGGTGGTCGTGCAAGACCTCATTGATAAGTTGCATAAAAACCCCAGGTGCCCCCGATAGACCAAAAGGCAGGACTTTGTATTGGAAAGCCCTAAGAGGACAGTTAAACGTTGTTTTCCACTCATCCCCTTCTCTTATGCGAATGCGAAAGTAGGCTTCTTTTAAATCCAATTTTGAGAAGATTTTGCCTCTGGCCAGATGTGATAACATATCTTTGATCAGGGGCAAAGGATATTTATTTAATATTGAGACTGCATTGAGCCCGCGGAAATCGGTACACAGCCTCAAGGAGCCATCCTTTTTTGGTCTAAAGAGAACAGGGGCCCCCACCGGGGAGTTTGCAGGCTCAATGAAACCCCTAGCCAGGTTTTTGTCAATGAATTCCCTCAGTGTATTTAGCTCTTTAGGAGACATGGGATAGATTTTTGGGTGAGGTAACTTTACATTAGGGAGAAATTCAATGGCACAATCTGTTTTTCGGTGAGGTGGCAAGCGATCTGCTTCCTTCTCCCCAAACACATCAGCCAGATCCTGGTATTGTTTAGGCAGTCCTTCTAGCGGCTGAAGTGTTTGTACAGTTGTGTTAGCCACCCGTCCTCCCTCCATGTCCTCTAACAAGTCCTTTTCTGGTACTTTATAAAATCCATCAGCAAACATTACAGTTCTATGCAGCCAGTTGATAAAAGGGTTTTGTTGCACGAACCAAGGCATTCCTAAAATAACCAAAGGCCCCCCCACTGGAGCTATGACAAAAGGCAATTTCTCCCAATGGGTACCCATCTGTAAAGCAACCAGTCCTGTAGAGTGGGTGACAGCCTTCCCCCCCGCCATGGTTCCATCCAATTGCGTGAAGATCATGGGCTGTGGCAAAGGGAACGTGGGCAGTTCTAGGGCAGCTACAATGTCAGGATGCATCAGCGAACGGGAACAACCCGAGTCCAGCATGGCCCAGACTTCGACAGTTTTGGTTCTAGAGCCCAATTTTACTTTGACAGTCATTGTAGGGAAGTTCCCACTCACCGAATCGTGGTCGCGCCCGGTTTCTTCCACCTGCCCAACGGCGCCCTTCAAGGCAGGTGGAAGGCTTTTCCTGCCAGCTGGTCGAATTGTAATTCTTCTTCCTCTTCCCCGAATGGAAGGTCTGGAGGGTCGAGTTCAGCGCAGGCAGCCTTCATCTTGTGCGGCAGGGATGGCAATTTTCCTGGCACTTTCCCGGGCCGTTCCTCTGGTCGGCGTCTTGGGCACGAAGTGGCACGATGCCCATCTTTCCCGCATCTTAAGCACTGGCCTTTCGCAAATCGTCGTTCCCTTTCTTCCTCCCAAGTTTTTGGTTTAGGGCGACTCGAATATCCAGTAGCACGAGCTCCCTTAGCGACTCGGGTCTGTCTCAGTTCCTTGCTATGGGCATACATTTGTAGAACGCTTTCCGCACTGCCCGCCAACTGAATCCAGCTGTATAACGTTTTAGGATCGTCCCTACACAAAGCCCAATGGAGGATTTCCGTCTCCAGCCCTTGCTTGAACATCTCCACCAAAGTCGACAGGGACCAGTCCTCCACCTTTCCCGCCAGGGCTTTAAATTCCAAAGCGTAGTCTGCGACAGAGAGGGTTCCTTGATAAAGTTTTCTCAGGGAGTTTTTCGTTCTCTCTTGAGCCAATGGGTCTTCAAAGTGCTGTTTTAGCGCCCACAGAAACTCATCAAAGTCCTCTAACTCCATGGCCTCCGCTTGGCACAGCTGTACGTACCAATCGGCTGCCCTCCCCTTCAGCTTGTTGGCAATAAAATTAATCTTGCCCTGTTCAGAACGAAAACTCCAACCCCAATCCTCCATATAATGTCTAGCATTTGTAATGAAGAAGGAGAGCGTGGTAGGGTCCCCATCAAACTTTACCCCAAAGGGTGGGAAGGTTCTTACCGGCTCCACCGGCTGTGGTGGCTCTGCAAACAACAACGTGCGTCGAGCCGCCAGTGGTGGCCGATCTCTGGATGCCCTCGACTCCCTTCCTCCCAATTGTCAGGGAGCCCGAGTCTTACTTCTTCCCCTGAGTGACAGGGACCTCTGTCTTGGGAGAACCAGCTGAGAGGGGTCCTCTTCCCAGTCTTCCTGTAGGGACCCCGGACCCCTGGGGATATCCTTTAAGAGGGTTACTATCATATCCATTTTGTCCTCTATTGCTTTCATGAGGGCAGGGGTGACAGGCTCTTCTAAGGGTCTATTGGTCACCACCACCCTCGGCGATAAGGGGATTTCGGGTTCCCAGGATGGCTGTGGAGATCCCCTCCCCGGTGCTGCTCCCACTTCAGGTTGGGGTTGGGGTACACCCCCTGTGGTGCCCTGCACTGCCAACAATAGATCATCCAATTGGACATCCCGCCTCTCCCGACGTGCTGCCCTTTGCGCTCTCGAAGTTGGAGCTATCAGAGTCTTCGTCGAGTCCGGCTCTTCTTCACTCCCTTCACTCTCACGAAGCGGAGGTTCGATCATCGCTAGCGCTCCTCTTTACCCAAACGTTGGATGGGGCTAGCGGAAATGATATAAATGATCCTCAGCTTTATGTAATGGTTGCCTAATCCCAAATACTCAGTCTCACAAGCTCGGGCTTAAAGATAACTGATTTATTAAAGGAATAGTATGCAAATACAGAGAAAGCTGAGAATGAGCAAAAGTGCGCCAAATACAAACTTAAAAGCCTTGCCTTCAATCCAGTCCCGCCCTAAGCACCCGTCAGCACGCACCCCCTCCCAGGTGTGAACAACCGTTACACATGCCTGGGAAAGTAACCTTGAATAGGATTGCAAACCCAAACATACATTCCAAAGTTCCAAAACAAAGCAGAGCGCCCGAATGGAAAATACCAGGAATGAGCAAGCCGGGAATACACGGGAAAACGGTTTGACATGTGAAACATTACGATGTTAACAGAACATTGAAACGGGGAACATGACAGTAGTCATATAAATTGGTTGACTGGTTGGCTGAATGGTTGAATGAATGATAAATTATTTAGTGGCCCAAAGATAGTTTCCCCCATTTGCCTTCATCCAGATATGATTACACAGCAGAAGTTCTTTGGGGAATCAAAAACTGAATTCTATCTGTTTAAACTCTCAGCATGAGGTTGATTTATTAGATGCTTTTAGAATCCATAATCTGTTATAATCAAAAGTTTATTTTGGGTGGAGATATGGTCTGCTTATATAAAAATACAGTTTTCAGGATTGTGATTGCCCCCCTAATAGGGCAGTTTCCTAGGAAACTATTATCTGCAGGAATTGCTCCTCATCAGATGGATTAGGGCTAGTAAAATCTGAACATCTGAACATCTTTAATGAAAGATGGTCAGTTTAGGATTGTATCAGTCAAGAGTGTTTATTAATCCTGGTTCTTTGCTTTCTTAAAAAAAAAAAAAGATCATCTATTGCCAAACACTCAGAGTTAATCCATGAATCAGGCTATAAACCGGCACCAAACGCATGAAAACGGCACCATCTTTCTCCACAAGGTAATCCTGTAAATCAAGAGATAGGTGCTTGTCTGTGCCAATCTCCATGCCTGCTATTCATAAGAATGGAACTCTTTGGCAGCTTTAAGTAACTTTGACTAAGTATCTTCTCTTCTGAAGAACACTTCTTCAGCTTAGTAAAGACATGCCACCATCAGAGCTTACAAAAAGAAGGAAATCCAAATTCTGGCCTTTATGAAGAACTGCTAATTGAACACAAACATAGTTTCTGTCTCCTTGATGAAATTCTGTTTGGCTTTAAAGACATGGAAAAGATCCTCTCTTTCTTTCGAGATCAGACTGTCCTCTGAACACATGAGATTCCTGACCTAGTAATTTGAGCTGCATGTGTATGTGAGATGTACGTGGTCTTCAGCCAAATGCTGAGTCTCCAGATGGGGCCAGTTCAGAAATGGTGAAAACAAAAGAAGGAAGTATTTTCTAGTGGTCTTCCTAACCACTTTAGTTTGAAAATGGTTGGAAAAAGTCTTTGGGGGGAAGAGGGTTGCATGTTTATACATTGGGGGAAAAAAATACTGTTTTCAGAAAGGTGATTGCCCTACCGATGGGGTAGTTTCCTAGGAAAACATTACCTTCAGAAGTTCTTCTTTGTCTTCAGACATAGGCTGGATGGTCATCTTTCAGAGATGTGGATCCTGCACAGAGTGGATCTCGCACAGAGGAGGGGGTTGGACTAGTAACTCCTACTGTAATTTCCAACTCTATGATTCAATGTCGATAAAATTGGGGGCTTCCAGTCATTTCCAAGTTATTTTTCTTTTGCAAGATCAGCTCCTATTGTGTGTGTGTGTGCTCAGCCTTTGAATCAAGATTCCTCTTTTATTTCCTCCTCAGGATTAGACATTTTCTTTGCTCAAGCTCCTAATCAGATATAAAATTATCATTCTCCACAAGTAATGTGGTTTCCCCTTTCCTCTTTTTTCAGTGAAAATTGAACCGTGTGCTTGTTTAGAAAACTTTATCTCACTTTCCTTGAAAAGACATCAAAGCAGATAGTAGCAATAAGGGGAAACAATAACATAAAAATAAGAATAACCCCATGAAAATAACACAAATCTAACAGTGGCGGAGTTGAAAATGTATTTAAACATACTGGGTAATTTTCATTGTAATTTTCATTTCATCTAATTAGATAGATAAATGATATGCAGATGTATTGAATTGTTTTGCTCACATTTAACCTATTGGAAAGGATGAGATAGGTACTCTGACAAATATTTGTCAGAGTACAAATATTTGTCAGAGTACCTATCTCATCCTTCTCATTTGCTATCTCATGCCTGCTCATTTGCTATGTGAAACTGGTCTCCCTCACTCCCTGCTCCAGGTTTCTTCATAGTTCAGCCCTATCCAGTGGGCAGTAAAGGTAAAGGTAAAGGTTTCCCTTGAGATTAAGTCCAGTCGTGTCCGACTCTAGGGGGCGGTGCTCATCTCCGTTTCAAAGCCGAAGAGCCGGTGTTTGTCTGTAGACACTTCCGTGGTCATGTGGCTGGTATGACTACACGGAATGCCGTTACCTGCCCGCCGAAGCGGTGCCTATAAATCTACTCACATTTGCATGTTTTCAAACTGCTAGGTTGGCAGGAGCTGGGACTAGCAACAGGAGCTCACCCCGTCACGTGGATTCAAACCGCCAACCTTCCGATCGGCAAGCTCAGCAGCTCAGCGGTTTAACCTGCAGTGCCACATCCAGTGGACAATTTAGGCCTTAGTTAATGACCTCTGATGGCTAGTGGCTATTAGGGAAGTATGGTATTTTGCATTTAATCTCCAAACACTGCTTTGGAGCATGAACAAAACACTTTTCTGCATTATCTTCAAACAGCAAAGGCACCACTGTTTTAAGGTGTTGCTGGCAACAGAGTTGGGGAGGGAGGGGAGAAGTGGGACCGGACTGAGGAAAGCAGTATTGCAGCGCCATTTTCTATGTGTGCAACAATATCACAGGCACCCACAAAGGGGCAGAGCTGCAGGCAGCTGTCCTATTTGTGCTCTCACAAATAAAAGATCGTAAAAGTCAACCCTTTAAAGTCATTGTTTTCAAACAAGGCCGTTAACCTGGAACTCATGCATCCAGTGTGGCTGTAGATACCTCCCATGGGGCCCTCAAGGCTTCATTTCCCATTTTTCATTCTCTCATTGGGTTTTGTTTGGAGTTTTTTGTTTTAAGGGGGAACAGGAACACCAGCCAGTAGCCTTATTTTATTTGGTCTACAGACATTTTTAGAAAATAAAGATGATGAGTGATGAAGACAAAGGAAAGCTAAGGTTGTACAAAGCAATCTGGGTCAGCTGGTTTTGAGAGGGTCGTGAGGATCTATCACTTCAGTTTGCTAGTGGTAAATGGTTGACATCACGTTGGCCCTGCATTTCATAGCATCTCTTATAATATGATCATAACATTCTAGAAGACCAATAGTGGAACACGGAGCTTGCGATAGTCTGTCCATCTCCTTGGATATCACAAAGTGAAATTGATCCAGTCTCACTTTACAAGAAGAATTACTCACTCTGGGTATTGTACTTCAGGATCTTGCTACTGAAGATTGTATTTTCCTTCAACGGATCTATTTCCAGATTTTTTGAGAACCGCTATAGGCTATCAAAAGTAATATTCCAACAGAACATGCAACATTCTAACTGAAAGCAGCTGGCTCAGGTCATTCTCTAGAAGAGAAAAACAGCAATTGTGGAAATGAATGAGGACTTGTGTCGACCAAAAATGCAGGGTATGAAGTGGGTATGAACATGGTAGCAGCAAGGATAGTTTGTAAGGTTAGAAAGGGTATGGAGAGGTGTAATGCTGTGTAATGCTGTTGGTGTAAACCACTTTTAGCTATCTTTTCCTTTTCTTTGGTCATAGTCTTAATTTCTTCAACTTAGTATTTCTTACTCCTTTTCTGCATTCTATACCACATTCCTTCCCCCAAAAGTCATGTGATTTCCTATGGGACATGTTCTTTCAAACATTACCTGTTGCCCAACAGACGTCTCCTGCATTTTTTTTCTATCAGTTCCCATTCAATTTCAGAGTGTTTCCTTGATAAATGATTTAAAAGGAGAAGGGACTGTTGGTGAAAAGGGTGGAGTGTGAAGTTCAGGAACTTGTTGGATTATAGGGTGGCCAACGGGATTGGGTAAATATCCTGCCTTAAAGTGCTTCCTGCATTTGACATCATGGAGAATTTCCCATGGGACAGTTTCAGAAGCAGTATTGCCAGTGACAAGGGGAGTCCTTCCTCTGAAAAAATTGTTGTAGAATTTCTCCATTCCTTAGAGCAGTTAAGAGGAACTGTTCCTCCAACTGGTTTGTCCACAAATTTGGAGGAGAACTTTGAAGGTCATTTATGCTTACCTCTAGAACTACCAGTCCCAGAATTCTTTACCAAGGGTAGGAGGGTAGGACAGCTGGCAGAAGGAACAACGTGTCATAATAATCAAAGGCATCATCTTGGGTCAATGGGAATCAATGTTGATGACAGGGTCTACTGACTGTCTGTCTGTCTATCTAACCTATATATATATATATATATACACACACACACACATACATACACACACACACACATACATACATACAAACCAAATAGGCAAGCCTCATTGAATTCAGAGGTTTAGTGAGTATATGGTTGGGTACGGGATGGCACTGTGGATGAGTAATTTACACACATACATACTCTATACCACTATATATGAGTAGAAATAGGAATTAGGTGGCTAGATACATATTGAACTGCAACAAATGTTTCTAAAATATGGGGCTGCATGGAAAGCACCCCAAATTTTATGCGTCTGCATGCCAATCTCAGGTCTAAACTTTCAGGGCAGGCTTTCTTTTGGGCGAAGGATGCAGGGTCTTTAATGAAGTTCTGAGTTATTTGGTTGGACCTTTTTTGTGCCCTCAGTGAATGGCTGTGGCATCTCAGTACAGTGCCAGATTTTTTTTTTTTTAATTTCTATCCCAATTAATTTTTTTCTGCTCAGTTTCACTAATGAGGGCATTTGCTGAATTACACAACTAGAATTCGTACAGAGTCATTTGCAGCTCATTTAAGTCCCCATTAACCAGCTTTTCAACTCCCTTAAATAAGTAGAAAGGAGGAACATATTTGCAGCCTTTAGTTTAATGACATTATTGCCCTATCAAATAACGGCCTTTTTACAAAGTATTGGGTTGCTTGTTGAAAGTCAGTTTTAGAATGAAGAAAAAAAACCTGAAGAACATTGGTTATAGTGTTTTAGGTTTCAAATATAGTTAGTTGCTGTATTACTCCTTGGGGATGGGGGAAAAAATAACATCGTGTGAACAAATGAATTTAAATACACAACCACTGATTTTTCCAGTGGTAATATAATTAAGGCTATAAAACATTTCCCAGAGCAAACAATTATTGTAGGAGTCCTAACTCACACTTCTATCCACCACACTAGATTAAGTTTGTCTTGATTTGCCACAAGAACTATTTGTTTGTCAAAGAGTTTGGAAGGCAAGGGAGTTTACATCAGGGCACAAAGTAGCATAATTAAATCACTCAGAACAAACCATTTACTCTGCACAGGGGGAGCAGCAACAGCAAAACAAATTAGTGGAGGATCCAAATACTGTGGATCAGGCATGTTTTTGTTGACAAAGATGGACAAATGTTATTTAATGGTGACATATTCTTTTGGGTGGATGAATTCAAGAATTTGCTGAGGGGCAATTTTATGATTGCAGTGTTTCAGTTCTGCTTAGCATAAGTAATCCTCTGCTGTCTGAAACACTGAAGAAGATTGTGATGGTACCTCAGAGACTTCTCAATTGATCTCCTTTAGGAAAAAGAATTGCTCCAAACCATTGCATTCTCTTTTCAGTCCACTGGTTGCTTTATTGTTATGAGTGGAAATTATTAAGTGACCTGATTATAATCCAATTCACCTTTCCTTTTGTTTCCAGCTGCAAAAACAGAGAAAATGGAATCATACAATTACTTTTCCTGAGTAGAACAGAGTGCAAAATAAGGTTTTGCATTTGTTTTAGAACTCTGTGTTATTCTTTGAAATAATTTTCAGAGATATGTTAACCTGTCACAGAGGGGGAAAAAAAGAGCCTACAAAAGCCTTGATGCAATAAATATCTAAGTCTTTGCTTTCTTGGAACGTTGCTTGAATTAAACTTCCCTTAATAAAAAATGGGTAACTTTCTCAAATATTCATGCTACATCTAAGAACTGAACCATGCCTGCTACAAATTAACACCATGCCAATAAAAAGTACAAAGTAATTTTAAACAAGAGCCTTTTAGATATTTTAAGTCCAAGCAATTTCACTGCACCAGTGCAAAAATAAGCTCTTTGGATCAGGAGTCTGCAGTTTTCAAATCCTTGAAAACAGCATTTCTTTTCTTAAAAGGTTGCCGTTGCTTCAATTTAGAACATCCAACAAAACAGATTTTTACAATCCATTAAACAAGTAGTGAATATTTTGAAGTATTATTTCAGTAGAAAATCAAAGCCAACATGAGACAGTACTAAATCCATTGGCCAACTACCAACTAAAGCCTGAATCTCAATAAAACTGAATAACCATCTTCAGTTCACCATTTGTTTCTTAATGAGGGCTTATATTTATTTGAGAATGACCCTCCATATACTGAATTCAATAAACTATTACTTTTATGTATGGGGAAGCATGTACCAAATATTAGTACACAATTCCCGAACTATATAGAGAATATTTTTATTTATCTGCTGATCTCTTTCTTTTAGATCTTTGTTAGTCCCCTGACTGTGGTAGCCTCAAAGGATTGCAAATACAAGCTTGTTCTGAAAGCAGAGAATGGGGGTATGGAATAATCTAATTAAACTAATGCTAGTTCTTTGGTTCAACAAACATTAAATGAGATGTTTTCAGTGGCAGTGCTGTGTCATCCCTATATTGGTGATCAAGGACCATGCTTAATGATTTGGGAGGAGCAAAACTTCACCGCATGATTAGGATGCAAAGTGGGAGGTGACATGTCACCCATGTGGGCAGATTTTCCAATTCATTTCAGGGAATTGCATTTAATCGGTTCTAAGTAGAAATGCTAAGACTGTAGAATTAGAAGGATATGTACCTGGAAATTTCACAAAGTATTTGGTTTTCTAGTTCAAAAGTTTCATTTGCTATAGGATGTAGTAGTCAATATCCTAAGGGGTCATCTGAACATGGACCTATGGTCATCTGAAAATGGAAGGTTGAAGCAACGGCATAGGTTGTTAGCTCCTGTGTAAGGTACAAGGTTCTTGTTGTTGTTTATTTGTTCAGTCGCTTCCGACTCTTCATGACTTCATGGATCAGCCCATGCCAGAGCTTCCTGTCGGTTGTTGCAAAAGGTTCTGCTTTTGGTGAATAAGGCCCTTATCCATTTGGGATCAGTTTGCCATCACAGGAGGTCCATCTTGTACTGTGACTTGCAGTTTGTCATCCTGAGGATTTTTTTAATGCTTTTATTCATGGTCTTGCATTTTAACCCTTGTTATTTTCCTTATTTGTACACCATTTTGAAATGTATCTATCAGAAGCAATGGAAGTAAATAAGAAAATAAATTTAAAAAGTTTTATATTAGATAACATTTGGAATTTGAGACCTTGGCAGCAATAAACGGCCTTCCTGGAGCATTTCTCAGAAACATCTGGTGAGTAAATGTGGGAAATAAATGGTGGATTTGAGGCAGGTGATATCCAGCAAGGCAGGGTCTCCGTGTCTCCTTTTCTTACCAATTTTAATTTCTCTTTTACCAACCTGTAAATTAGGAAAAAATCAGGAGGAAGCAGAGAAGAACAGTAAGGGCAGGAATGTCATGAGTACGGATGGTGAGCAGGAGGGGGCCCCTATCCAGAGGGGAAAATGCATGCGTACTCTAGAGGCTTTGAACTGTCCTTCAAAGAAACTCAGAGCAGACCCACCTTGAGTTTTGGGTTTATCTGTCTGGGTTTTCCCACGCTTCTTCAGTTTGGTAGGATTTCCTGTCTACAATAGCAGTAAATAAAACACTAGGGACTTTCTCCTCGTCTTGGCGTGGTCCTTGCTTAGTCAGGACAAGGAATTTGAAAATAGCTTTTTCTGTGTATAGAATTGCTCTCTACATTTTGTCAGAAAAAAGCAGCCAGAATAATGCAACAATCAAGAGAATATTTAAGAACAAAATCCTACCAATTGCTTTCATAACAAACAGCAGATTTCTGACACTTTCACACATGCTTGGGAATAGCCTCTTCCCTGAATCCTTGGAGAACTGTTGCCAATAAGCCCCTATGAATTAGAGTAACAAAGGATTTGATATGACAAAGTAGCTTTCCATCATTTCTCTGCATCTGCTGTGATTTCCAAACAAAAATTATTCTAATTTTTCAACCCCTGAAGCTCACCTCTTAATAGCTTGGGTCCCGAGCAGAAGAAATATTTTTCATTTTTTTCTTTGAGACTGGGACCTTATTTTCCAAATAACTTTCTAAGAGATGGCCCAAAGCATACGTAACCTTGAGGTACAGCTCCTTAAAAATATCTTTTTAAAATCTTCCATATCCCTCCATGGAATGTTATGGCACCCTCTAGTACCTCAGGATATTAGACAAAAGGCTGTCTTTCAGAAAGAAAGTGTTAATCAGTGGGGCTGGAACAATAAAGGTAAACAAAGCCATTTCTCAGGAAAACAGATGGATCAAAGCTCAGCTCCACAAATTCAACAAAGTGGGTAATTCTTTTGTAATCCTTCAGAATTTGAAAAAAGTAACAGTAAACAGGTGAAAATCTTTAAATCCAACAATACAACTCAAAAAGAAAAAAGAGACAAAAATATATATATTTAGAATAAAAAAAGCCAAATTAACAAATTAATAATTTCCAAAAGTAATGAAAACCACCAAGAGATTCTGCATTTCTTTGTTGCAAAGAGCCTCTCCTTAGTAATAATTTAAAAAAGAAAAAAAAATGGTGTTTTAGAAATGGGGTAGGCAGCTTTTGAGTCTGTTTAAGGCTTCAACACGGCTTAGGAAATGATGGCAATCCCTGCCTCCCAGCTGCTACCTTACCATTCAATTGTGAAATGCTGTTTTGTGGTCTTCTGGCTGTTTCCAGCCATCTGGAGGATAAACGGGGTAATTCCTGGGGTTCTCCTTAATCCGGAGAACACTTCTGAGCTCTAGGAAATCCTGCCTGAGCCCAAAGAAGTCTGTATTGCCGGGTCAACCGCGGAGCTCACAGAGACACATCTCAAGTTGCCAATCCCCCACTGGAAGTCGCCGGATGTTGTTGTTGTTGTTAGGCTGCCCATCTCAAAACAACTCTGGGTGTGGTTGTTTTGCCAATTGTTGAGGCAGTGATCAGGTGCCCAAACAATTGCTTCTTTTGGAATCCAGAGACAATGAATGCACCAGTAAGGAAAACTGAAGCTTTATTGTTTAATTGTAGAAGGCAGATTAAACAGAAACACAAGGAAGCATGATTTATCAAGCCAGATGATAACCAGTCTCCCTTCAGCCCTCGGGAGCCCCAGGAAAATGACAGCGGAGAGACCGCTGAGCCAATTGCACCCAGCACCCAGCGCTCAGGTCTCTGTTGAAGCTCAAAATTCAAGAGGCAATACTAGGGTCTTTATCAAAGTCTGGCATTAAACCTCATGACCCTGTTTCCATGGTACTGAGACTGCAGGACCTGACCTTGACTAGTTGATGCATCTGCTCATCATGTATACAGATAAGCCAGTGCTATCCTAAACAATCATGAGGTCGTCCCACAACTGTGTGAAGATTCCTCCCTTCTCTTTATTCCCCAGGAAGGGTGAAAAACAAGCCAGCTAAACATAGCTCAGAATGAGCTCGAATTTTCAAAATATGAAGGAGAAATCAAAGTATATCACTAGACTGCTCGAAATACAATGGTCTTCTGAGTTGCCCCTACAGTGGTACAAGATTAAAAGCAAATAAAGGCAACAATTATCAAAAGACGAAGTGACACAGAAGACTTGGCTTACACCAGCATTTCTCAACCTTGGCAACTTTAAGATGTGTGGACTTCAACTCCCAGAATTCCCCAGCCAGCAAGTCCACACATCTTAAACTTGCCAAAGTTGAGAAATGCTGCCCTATACAATGAGAGCGCTGTTGACAACCCTACCATCAGTTAGCCCAAGGCTGGGGAGAAAAAAACAGAGGGTTTTTTTTGGTTTTTTTAAAGGTTAGGGTAGGGGGCATACAATATTCAATGCCGGGGTAGATAGACAATTTTGTCTTTTGCTGGCTTCCTGAAGCACCTTCCCAATAAAAGTAATACAGAACTATTTTCAAGAGGGAGAAGGTAAAGTCTCTGCCCCCAGTCTTCAGGAACACCACCTCTGTAGGGTTCTCAGTGGTGTCCACAAAGACAATAGGAATGATGAAAGCAGCATCACAGCAATTCAAGCCCTACCCCTTTCCTATGTGTGTCATGATGACACAAAAGGGCAGGGGCTTGGGGTGTGACATCATGATGCTCCTTTCAACATTCTGATGAATGCAGTAAGAACCTGTGAACACTGCTGAGAAGTCTTTCATCTGTGTTTCACGGGCACACTAAAATAAGGATAGGCCACTTATATTCTAGTATCTTGCCTTTTTTATGATTTCTCTGAACTTCCTTCTATTGTGCTGATGGGCTTTAGTTTTCTGCTTTTTTGAAATAGGAAACACATGAAAGTGTAATCTCCACCCAAAAGAGGTGTAGCTTTATTTATTTATTTAATTTACAGACCAGGCCAATCTGTTATGACACTGGGTGGTCAATAAATCTAATAAATAAAATTTATTTGTAAAGCAAAGAACTTCCCTTTAAAAAAAAAACCCAGAAAGGTTAGGAAATCCCATTCTTGGTCATGTGTATGAAATGCAATCTCACCCCCTTTGCATAATTATTCTGCCCCATAAATGGATCTGCTGGCCCCTAAGTCTTGTGGACCCCTGCATTTGCGTTTAAGGCAATTTGAGACAGATGCCTGTAGCTTTCCAAATGCTCACTAGAAGGAAACAGGTTAGCAATTTTGCTTCACATTTGCTGGATTCTTTGCTTCAATTTGCCGGAAGAAAACCAGCTCATTTAAAATAACCTAATTAAAGAGCCACTTGATAGCAACTTCCTAGAAAATGCTCCATCAGACATCTGAGATCGTTTGCTTTTAGGCAATCAGCAGATAATGTCACTTTCTTACTGATGAGCAATTAGAAGACTCTTTTTGGCAACCATAGCTCCTTGAAAAAAGCTGTTGCTCCAATAGCTGCCGATCGAGCAATAGATACGTCTTTACTACCAGGAGTAGAGTGACAGGCAACCAGAGCTAGTCCTGAGGAATCACATTTGTTTCCGTGGGATGAATTTGCAGGCTTTAAAACAAAATGGAGTGCTGCACCCCATGGATGGTTTTTGAATTATAATCCAAAGGAAAACCAAATGCATCCTCAGCAGGGCTCAGTTCAATAACGACACACTTTTTATTACACGTATTAGCCTTTACTCCTCACAATAAATCCTCCGATAACCTTATTCCAAGGGCAATGAACTCACTTGTAGGAAGTTATATGGGTGAAAATAACTTAATGGATGTCTGTCCAGCTCAATAAGTTGGAAGAACTGCCAAATGAAACTAGCTTATACAAAGCCTTGAGAGCAGCATTCCCACTGGCAAAGGATGTGCGCTGAGCTTTCCAGTGCTAATGTTCCCTGCACAAAGTCCTCTAGCTTGCCTTGGCCAAATTCATCAGCTCTTGTCCTACCTGCATGCCTGGCTCAGTGTTAATGCTTAGGACTTAAAGTGAACGCCAGCAGTCAACTGGTTGTCATGAAAATGATGAATGTGTTCTCCCCATATCCTCAAAACAAAGAGCCACTTGTAAATTTGTTGGGCATGATAAGGCTGTCTCATTAATCTTAGTCCCCAGGTGGATAATGACTCTCATTATAATGCTCACTCATTGGTAGGGTGCACATATCTCAGATTATTAGAAATAACATTGATACAAAGGAGCAAAATTACTAAATGCTGCACCTCTACATTTATGGAAACATGGCTAAAACGGGACATGGACATTAGGGAGTCTAGCAAATGAGGAGTTTGGGGATCAGTTAAGACGCAAGCCAGGAGAATCCTATTTTTTACATGAACGTCCTTTGAGATCAGTCATTCCGGCTTGCAGAGTGGGGTGGGATGGAAGGAACAATATTAGTCAAGGTCCCTGCAGGGCATTTGTCCAGACAGTGCCTGATTTCCTCCTCAAGTGCTTTTCTAGGACTTTGCCCATGAAAAAGTCATGATCCATCAGTAGGGCTTTGGATGTGGAGCCCTTGCCAGATGTTTCTGGGCATGAAGTGGTCCACAGACACTTCATGTGCCATTAGCCATTGTCCCTGCACTCTCTGATTAGAGTTGCCTTTTCTTCCTTTAGATAAAGTATATAAATAAAAGGGAAGTTGGTGCAAAGCCTCATCTTTAAATGACTATTAAAAAAACATACAATAGAAAATTAAAATCAGCTGTTTATTTATAACCACTGGAAATCAAAGAGTCTCTGACTAAATTAATTAATGTTTCCTGATAGTTATACATGACTAAGCCATATTTGAATATGGCGCAAATATAAGTGGGTAGTAGTGGTAAACTTCATTATGGTGATTGACCAATTCAGAAACAATAAGAAAACAGATCCTGAGGCAGTAGGTAAAAACCACAGTAAATCTTAACAATTATAAATCTCACATGGTCAAAGGGAGGCTCTTCTGAATTTGGGAACTGTTATTTGGCTTAGTTACTTAGCTGGCTTGGAAAAAATGGTGAGTAATAGTTGATTATATAACTCTATAATTTACCTGTAATTTTTGGCAAAATGAGGATCTGACTTTTTTTTTTAATATCCATATTTCTTATTGTACATGGTCTAACAATATGTTTGTTGTATTAATTCTGCGAGTATTGGACTGACCGGTTTCTAACGTGTTCCCCTTTTCCTTGTCTCCTGTCAATTTTACTTACCAGCAGAGGATGCCAAAATGTTTTTAATGCAGCCTTTTATTGTCCTGTAGTGCAAATTATGCAACTTTTGTTACATGTGATTTTAGGGAAAAGTACAATTGGATGCTGTCATTAACCAGCTGAGTCCTTTAAGAAGACGCTGCCTACCCAGTTGACCTGTTGGTTTGCAATCTGTCAGTCAGCTGCCAAAGATGCACTGCAGTGAGGTCCCTGACCTCCACCCACCTTCTCCACGATCAGCTAGAACCACCCTTGTGTAACACATAAGACAGGTGATGCAAAGTCTTCTTAGAGCTAAGCATGCTAGCCATTTGAAATCGAAGACTGGATTTAATGGAAGATAAAGCAAACACAAAGGCTGAAGCCTAAAGGATGGAGAAACTGCCTTCTGTGTCTTGGTACACCACAAAGAAAGACTGCACAAAATAGTTTGCAAACACTTTGCATGAAAGTTTGGAAGGGAAAAAAGGTAACCTGAGATCCAATATAGCTATGTGAGCCTTGACCTCAGCAGTTGTTATTCATTACTTGATGCATAACAATGATGCATTCATTACTATGCATAAGCCTTTTCATTATCAACTATCCTCGCTTTTCTTAGATAGTATCACCAAATGTCCATCTTGCCCTGCAGCCAAACAATGATATACCCTGGATTCTGAGTAGTCCTAAGGCACATGTTATCTTGACCCCTACAGTACATCGCTCAGAAAGTTTTTTGGGTGGATCAAAAGTAACTACTATTACTAATTACTAAACCAATTCCTTCCTACCAGGCTTCCTTTAGCACATCTAGAGAGACTTGTTAGCATGGTTTGATAAGTAAAGCCCCAATGTTCATACCTAACACAAAAGGGGTATCTATACTTATGAACTTCAGCAAAGGATCGTTACCTTGTCGTGGTGCTGGAGCTTGAGCACCACAATGATGCCACGAGCTAAACCGTGAAGGGCCACCCAAGACGGGAAGGTCATGACAGAGAGGTCAGACTAAATGCGATCCCTGGGGAAGGTAATGGCAACCCACCCCAGTATTCTTGCCGTGAAAACTAAATGGATCAGTACAACCAGAGATATGTCGGTATACCATCGGAAGATGAGACCCCCAGGTCGGAAGATGGTCAAAATGCTACTGGGGAGGAACAGAGGATGAGTTCAGCTAGCCCCAGACGTGATGACGCAGCTAGTTCAAAGCCGAAAGGACGGCTAGCGGCTGACAGTGCTGGTGGTGAACGGCGAATCCGATGTTCTAAAGATCAACACACCATTGGAACCTGGAATATAAGATCTATGAGCCAGGGCCAATTGGATGTGGTTATTGGTGAGATGTCAAGATTAAAGATAGACATTTTGGGCGTCAGTGAACTGAAATGGGCTGGAATGGGCCACTTCACATCAAATGACCACCAGATCTACTACTGTGGACAAGAGGACCACAGAAGAAATGGAGTAGCCTTCATAATTAATAGTCAAGTGGCTAAAGCAGTGCTTGGATACAATCCAAAAAACGACAGAATGATCTCAATTCGAATTCAGGGCAAGCCATCTAACATCACAGCGATCCAAATATACGCCCCAACCACAGATGCTGAAGAAGCTGAAGTAGAGCAGTTCTATGAGGATCTGCAGCACCTACTGGACAACACGCCTAAAAGAGATGCTATTTTCATCACGGGAGACTGGAATGCTAAGGGGGCAGTCAAATGACACCTGGAATTACAGGTAAGTATGGCCTGGGAGAACAAAACGAAGCAGGACATAGGCTGATAGAATTTTGCCAGGACAATTCACTCTGCATAACAAACAGTCTCTTCCAACAACCTAAGAGATGGCTTTATACATGGACTTCACCAGATGGACAACACCGAAATCAGATTGACTACATCCTTTGCAGCCAAAGGTGGCGGACATCTGTACAGTCGGTCAAAACAAGACCTAGAGCTGACTGTAGTTCAGATCACGAACTTCTTCTTGCACAATTTAGGATCAGACTAAAGAGATTAGGGAAGACCCACAGATCAGCTAGATATGAGCTCACTAATATTCCTAAGGAATATGCAGTGGAGGTGAAGAATAGATTTAAGGGACTGGATTTAGTAGATAGGGTCCCGGAAGAACTCTGGACAGAAGTTGGCAGCATTGTTCAGGAGGCGGCAACAAAATACATCCCAAAGAAAGAGAAAACCAAGAAGGCAAAATGGCTGTCTGCTGAGACACTAGAAGTAGCCCAAGAAAGAAGGAAAGCAAAAGGCAACAGTGATAGGGGGAGATATGCCCAATTAAATGCAAAATTCCAGAGGTTAGCCAGAAGAGATAAGGAATTATTTTTAAACAAGCAATGCGCGGAAGTGGAAGAAGACAATAGAATAGGAAGGACAAGAGACCTCTTCCAGAAAATTAGAAACATCGGAGGTAAATTCCAGTCAAAAATGGGTATGATCAAAAACAAAGATGGCAAGGACCTAACAGAAGAAGAAGAGATCAAGAAAATGTGGCAGGAATATACAGAAGACCTGTATAGGAAGGATAACAATATCGGGGATAGCTTTGATGTTGTGGTCAGTGAGCTAGAGCCAGACATCCTGAAGAGTGAGGTTGAATGGGCCTTAAGAAGCATTGCTAATAACAAGGCAGCAGGAGACGACGGCATCCCAGCTGAACTGTTCAAAAACTTGCAAGATGATGCTGTCAAGGTAATGCATGCTATATGCCAGCAAATTTGGAAAACACAAGAATGGCCATCAGACTGGAAAAAATCAACTTATATCCCCATACCAAAAAAGGGAAACACTAAAGAATGTTCAAACTATCGAACAGTGGCACTTATTTCACATGCCAGTAAGGTAATGCGCAAGATCCTGCAAGGTAGACTTCAGCAATTCATGGAGTGAGAATTGCCAGATGTACAAGCTGGGTTTAGAAAAGGCAGAGGAACTAGGGACCAAATTGCCAATATGCGCTGGATAATGGAAAAAGCCAGGGAGTTTCAGAAAAACATCTATTTCTGTTTTATTGACTATTTTAAGCCTTTGACTGTGTGGACCAGAACAAATTGTGGCAAGTTCTTAGTGGTATGGGGATACCAAGTCATCTTGTCTGCCTCCTGAAGAATCTGTATAATGACCAAGTAGCAACAGTAAGAACAGACCACGGAACAACGGACTGGTTTAAGATTGGGAAAGGAGTACGGCAGGGCTGTATAGTCTCACCCTACCTATTCAACTGTACACAGAACACATCATGCGACATGCTGGGCTTGAGGAATCCAAGGCTGGAGTTAAAATCGCTGGAAGAAACATTAACAATCTCAGATATGCAGATGATACCACTTTGATGCCTGAAAGCGAAGAGGAACTGAGGAGCCTTATGATGAAGGTGAAAGAAGAAAGTGCAAAAGCTGGTTTGCAGCTAAACCTCAAAAAAAACCAAGATTATGGCAACCAGCTTGGTTGATAACTGGCAAATAGAGGGAGAAAATGTAGAAGCAGTGAAAGACTTTATATTTCTAGGTGCGAAGATTACTGCAGATGCTGACTGCAGTCAGGAAATCAGAAGACGCTTAATCCTTGGGAGAAGAGCAATGACAAATCTCGATAAAATAGTTAAGAGCAGAGACATCACACTGACAACAAAGGTCTGCATAGTTAAAGCAATGGTATTCCCCATAGTGACATATGGCTGTGAGAGCTGGACCATAAGGAAGGCTCAGAGAAGGAAGATCGATGCTTTTGAACTGTGGTGTTGGAGGAAAATTCTGAGAGTGCCTTGGACTGCAAGAAGATCAAACCAGTCCATCCTCCAGGAAATAAAGCCAGACTGCTCACTGGAGGGAATGATATTGAAGGCAAAACTGAAATACTTTGGCCACATAATGAGAAGACAGGACACCCTGGAGAAGATGCTGATGCTAGGGAGAGTGGAGGGCAAAAGGAAGAGGGGCCGACCAAGGGCAAGATGGATGGATGATATTCTAGAGGTGACGGACTTGTCCCTGGGGGAGCTGGGGGTGTTGACGACTGACAGGAAGCTCTGGCGTGGGCTGGTCCATGAAGTCACGAAGAGTCGGAAGCGACTAAACGAATAAACAACAACAACAAAATACTTATGTACTGTATGTAATATACGTATTCCAAAATTTATTTAAACATTTGTATGCACAGAGGAAATCTCCTACAGATAGCTGCTCAGACTGCCCCAAACTGCCAATCCACATGTGGGTCCCTCAGCATTTTCCATAGTGAAAAGCCAACACGGATTCATTTAGCTTTTCCTCAATCTCCTTATTCCGTTTCAAGTATTCCTGTCATTCCTCTGTAACTCCCATGCTCTCTCTGGCCTATTTCTATTCCTGATGGAAAATCCACATGAGCTTTCTATGGTTATGGTTACTGGAGTATTTGTTATCTAATGTACATATCCGCATCTTTGTTCTGCTGTGCCACCGTATTTAGAATCAAAGACCTATAAGGGGTCAGAAGAATAAAATCATAGAACCGGAAGGCGTGATTTAGGCCATGACATCCAAGTTTTGGGGGCAGGATTCCAATCATAAAGATGTGCTTTTATCTCAACAGCTGCCATCTGTCTGTAGACTCTTCCCATCAAAAGGGTGAAGAAGGGAGGCCCAGAGCGTGTATCCTTAGCTGATTTGGACAATTATCTGAAAGCACCTCATGACACAACACCAGCTTGAATATTTGTTTGAATCATAGCATGTAGCTGCGGATATGAAGTGTGTCCTAACCTAATAATCTTTTCCAAAATGTATCAGCTGAGCTGAGATGGGAACTTGGTTCTGACCATGTGACAAAGGGAGAAAGTAAACCTCCCTTCTTCATTCATGGTGGTCCCTGTTATGATCCCTTCCCACATGCCTATGATTAGATGAGGAAGAACTTGATTTATAATTATACGACTTCAGCACCTCCTGGAGAGCACAAATGAACAATTCAATCCTTTACAGCCATTTTAATGTTGATTTCTCTCCAAACCTTTCTGTGACATTAGAGTGGGCAATTTCTTTCATCAGAATGGTAAAGATTTATTATTCATTTGTTGTACGGAAGAAAGAGATTACGGTATCCTTGCAAGTAGGGTAAGGCCACCTGGATGCATCCTTTCACCAAGGGGCAAGGCTACCCTTCAGCATTGGGGCTACAAATTACTCTTTGATTGCATCTGAGCTTGGCTTGTGACAACTTCAGGAGCACCAAGCATGAATTATGACATCCCAAACACTTGCCCCAGTGCTGTTTCATATTTAGGGAGACTGAAACACACTGTCAGAATCAAAGGATAACAAAAGCTCCTTCAAGCTGCCTTCTTTGCAACTGACCTGCATTTGGAGCCTTGCACATTATACAGGCCCAGCATAACTGTAAAATGAAACATAATAAAATCTGAAGAAATCACAGCTGCTGAAATGAAAGGATGTACTTCAGTGAAACACCAACATTCTTTCAAATGAAGAAGAAGTGCTATTTTAAAAGATTTGGTTCCTGGTTTCTCTAATGAAAGAAAATGAAGCTGTTGAGGCGGGAGGAAAGGAAGAGTGCGTCAGTGCATTATATTAATTGACCTAATAAAGCGACAGATTTCTCTAGCAGAAAAAGAATAATTTCCAACATTTTATGATTGGTTCAGTTCATTTGGCCAGGCTCATATAAATACTAAGGCTAGAGAAGAAATATGTTGTTGTTTGTCATAGAGAAATAGAGACTTTCCCTTCCTATTCTCTCCAGCTCTTGATATTCAGAGACTCAGGTGGGTCTCTGAAACAAATTGCTGCAGTATGGAAAATTCCCAGAATTCTCAGCCGGGGCTATGTGGGCTGGGGAATTCTGGGATTTGAAATCCACACAACTGGAAGGAAGTTGCCATGATTGGGAGACACTGGTTTAAACTGACTTACAAGTCCTTTCTTCTCTGGTCAATATCCCTTGTATGGCAAATTTACATTTCTCTCTAATTCCTCCAAAGCACTTTGAAATCATTCATTTGTTCTGACCTCTAAATCCTTTGAACAGCCAGAGAATACCTCCAGAGAGGGAGTGCTGATTGGCTTATGCCCTCGCTGGATGATCGGGTGGGGTGGGCCAATGTAATAGGGATGAGACGGTCCCTCAGATATCCTGGTCCCATGCCATGTAGGGCTTTAAAGGTAATAACCAACACCTTGAATTGGACCCGGAAGCAAACTGGGACCCAGTGCAGCTCACGCAACGAAGGTGTTACATGTGCAAATCTTGGAACGCCCAAGATTGTCCACGCGGCTACATTCTGAACCAGCTGAAGCTTCCAGATACTCTTCAAGGGTAGCCTCATGTAGAGTGCATTACAGTAGTTTATATGGGAGATGGCCAGGGCATGAGTGACTGTTCGAAGGGTCTCTCGGTCCAGGAAATGTTAATGGGTAATTGCCATTAGTTGGCCTCTGTACTATTATTTATTAATTTTTTTAAAAAGTGAAATGCTCTTGGTAATATTAGTGTATGCTCTCTTAAAAATAATGTTTAAGATTATGAGCAAATGTATGCGTATTTATATATAATGGTAGTTTGGTAATGTTAAAGGAATCAAACAATTCAAAACTTCAACCAGTCCTGACTTACAGGTAATCCTCACTTAACAACCACAATTGGGACCAGAATGTTGGTTGCTAAGTTATGTGGTCATTAAGTGAATCTGATTTTATGACCATTTGGTAGCAGTTGTTAAGCAAATCACCATGGCCATTAAGCAAATCACATGGTTGTTAAGCAAACAACATGGTAATTAAATGTATCATGAAGTTCCCCATTGATTTTGCTAGCTGGAAGGTCAAAAATAGTGATCACATGACTGCAGGATGCTGTGACGGTCATAAATGGGAGCCAGTTGCCAAGCACCCGAATTGCAATCACATGGCCATGGGGACACTGTGAGGGCTATAAGTGCGAGGACTGGCCACATGCTGGGTTTTAGTGCTGTCATAAGTCCAAACCATTGCTAAATGAATGGTGGTTAAGCGAGGACTACCTATAATTGCATCTATAAACCACTATCATGTCCAGAGCTCCAGATTCTTCCAAAACCTCTGGTCACATCCTTTCCAGAGTCACAGATATTTTTCTTTCTCATCGGTAATATATTTTTTTTAATGTCAGGGATGTCAGAGCTTGAACTTGGAACCTACTATAGTCGAAGCACGTGCTTTTCACTGAGCTACAATCTTTCCTTATTTGTGAATGACAGACATTTCTTACTTTCAAACCAAACTTCCTACAATAATCAAATCATCCATCAAGTGCAGAAGCAACCCCAGACTTCATGGTATTCCTGTGAAATAATGAATGTCTTCTGTTTACAATCCAGCCATTATAAAGATATTACGCCTTCATTAAACCGAATCTATTATTCCATGCTTAAAACAACTGATCAATATCCATTAACATTCACTGAAGAGTGGGACCAAAATAAGATTATATAGTAAATGAGGCAGAGGCAAAGTAATGATCCATTTAGTTTGATATATTTAAAGATATTCCCTAAAGCAGATAATTTCCTTAAAGGAAAGCAGAAAAATAACTAGCAAGAATACCAAATAAGAGGACTGGATATTAGTTCCTACTTTGGCATAATCCCCATTGAATTCAGTCAAACCTTGGTGGCAGTAATGCATGCCCAGATCACCACTACTGGACTACTGTAGTGCATTCTACGTGGAGCTGCCCCTTGAAGATGACCTGGAGCTGAAGCTGGTTCAGAATGCAGTGGCCACACTGTTGGCAGGGAAAGCCATTATTGCAGAATTATACCTATTTTAGCAGTCAATGCATTGGTTAATTCCAAGGCCAATTCAAAGATCTGATTGCTACCTATAAAGTCCTATACCATGTCACATTGGGATATATCAGGACGTGTCTTACTAAACATAATTCTACCCATCCTGTCTGGACATCTAGAAAGGGGCTACTCAAGATCCTAACTATGGGAAGTGAAAGAACATGAAATAGAAGGCAGGCCTTCTCTGTTGTGGCCCTCCACATTATGGAACAGACATTATAGAGGAATGCCTGGACCTCTCTCTCTTGATGTTTCCTAAGGGCCAAAAACCTGTTTTGTTTTGGTGTATTTTTGGCCCAGCTGGTGGCCATTTAAAATAATTGTTGTGATTGTGATTAGATAAATATATAATGTTATGTACTCCACCCAATGCATATTGAATTTAGACTGGGACAGCACGGCAAACAAAACCCAGGTGTCCAATCCCTTTTTTATTTTACAGTCTTTGAAGTCTATTGGGATCCTGCTGCCAAAATTTGCTAGTGAATATCTAAAAATGAGTAGTGTAACCTTTGGTTGATGTCTAACAGGAAACCAAACATGAGATTAGGCTGTTTGGGAATTCTGGGAGTTGTGGTCCCAAGTTTGATGGTGGAAGATCAAAAAGAAGCAGTCAAGCACAACAGAAATAGGAATCTGAATTGGGAGATGGAGGCCCCAAAGACACCAGCTACCCCTGGATGTTCATTAATTCTGGGGGGTAAGTAGAAAAGCAGGTGGGAAGATGTTGGAGTACAGCATCCTAGAGGTTGGCATGGTAGACTAGCTACAGGTGTTACAAACCAAAACGTTGTTCTGCAAGCCTCTTCCTAAGAAACTCTGTCAATGTTTTGCTGCCATTTTCTTTTAGACACCTGTCCAATCTTGGGTCTGAAATGGGTCCCCTAATCCTGTCTAATGATGCAAAGACTCTGCTTGGTAACTGCTGAAATATTCACAATGTCTTCCCATGTACAACATTTCTCTCTTGGCCATCACTAAACAGGAACAAAGCTCACCTAACAGTTGCTGATCAACCCTGGCATTCATTCCCCAGCTGGGTCCTAAATGTTTTATATTTCTTGCATATCAAGAACAATTAAGGGTTTTGTTCAGGGTGAAATAGCCTTTTTAGGGACCAACAGCTGAAACTGGCATTCCATTGAGGATGCATTCCCTGAAGAGGGTGGGACTCATAAAAAGAAATAGGTGAAACCAAAGTAAAAACAAAATTGGATTCAATTTAATATAAAACACAGTGCCATATTATTAATCCCCCATGTATTTCATAATTTCTCACTCACATTATAAAAATCAATTTGGCAGCAGCTTTACGGCTTTAGAGACCTCAGCTGTAGGCTGTGTACCCTTGATATATACAACCTTTCTTGTGTTCAAACATACAGTATATGTAAAATGAGGAATATCAAACAATAGCCAGGAGAGGCAATTTACCCACAAATTATCTAGGAATTTCTGGCTACTTCATACGTCCTTTGATGTCTGCATGCAAGGCCTGCATAAGAACAATACTGTTAGTATTATACCAATCACCTGGCATTTCAACTGGCAAATCTTTTGCTCAGGTCAGGTATGTCACTGCAAATAAGATCAAAAAAGCAACCAGACTTTCCTGATAAAAGGTTGAATGTCACATTCAAATAGCTTACCTTGTGGGGAAAGACAAAACTAGGCTTGCTGTTTGGAGGGTTGTTAAGTTGCAAGCAGAAGACTACCTTTGCCTGTTTATCACAGAGATTTCCAGTCCTCACACTGTCAAAGAACGCTTTCTACATACATCAACTCATTAGTGGAGGAAACCCCAAGTCTGCCATCAAATCCTGACACCTTGCAAATTTTGGGGTGGGGAAGCAAATGTTGCTCACAGTAAACATCCCAGTGATGAGGACTGCTGAGAGTTGCAGATCAGTAGCATCTGGAGAGGCCTGCTTATTTACTTTGTCCTGCTGTATACCATCTGAATTTACATCCAGGATCTGGATTTAGCAAGCTGAATGGGATAGGGTGAATCTATTTGGACATTAAGTCTTCGCTGCTGGTTATGTGGACTTATGCCTATCATTCATGAGCTGTAATAGGTGTAGAATTACCTCAGGATTGAAGAGATCTGGGTTCAAAATCCTCTGAAGTTCACCCGTGCTTGGAGCTAATCACCTACTACCGATCTAAACCTGTCATTGTTGACAGGTAAAACTAAGTTCCATGAACAAGGGCTAAACCTCTGTGGAAGGGAGAAGACTGTAGATGTCTGTAATGTGGAAATTAATTGCTGGAGCTAAAAGCATATATGGCCTCCACTCTACCCCTCTGAAGTTTGTGGAGAAGATACTGATCTCACAGGGGTGTTACCCATCCCCAAGAAATGCAAAATCAAAAGCAGTAAATGCAATTCAACAAAGTGAGCTCAACTCCTGGTCCTTCACAGGCTTCATGAACTATTTCCTAGTGACCTCCCATCCAAATATTAGCCATGCTTAGCTCTCTAGCCCCAGACAAGGTCACCAGATGCTGCTGTCTGTTGCAACTAAAACAAAATTGTCTATATCAACCTTTCTCAACTTTTTGACCCTGGAGGAACTATTTGAAATATTTGAAATATTCTTCAGGCCTTGGGGAACCCCTGCACATTCAGGCTCAAATGTAGGCCAGAAGTCACAAAATTATTATATTCGTTTCATGGGTAGGCCTGTCTATATGCATTAACAGTGTTCTTAAACTGAACATAAAGAATGAAACTTACCTCTTTAATGTGAAGTTGTCCGAATTTGAAATCATTTTTTCAAATAAATCTTGATCTCCCAGGGAATCCCTCCTGCCCTCTCATGGAACCCTAGGGTGCCACGGAACCCTGGTTGAGAAACCCTGCTCCATATGAACCACTCCAAACGCACTTGATTGAACTTTGCAAATGCTAGTGTAAGAAACTCTGGTTTGGATTTGATATTTTTCCTATTGTAACCTCCTGTATAAAACAGCTGTGGATCGGAGAACTTAAAACTGTTACATTTTTGTATTCACCTTATATTTGGTTTCTCTTGAGCCCTGAGGTCTTGTGTTAATTGACTGTGACTAGAACTGTTGAGTGGAGCTGAGACTTAAGTTAAGCTTTCTGAGATGTCTGCCTGAACTATGTTTTGTTTCCCCCAACTCTTCTATTTATCTTCCCTCTGCAGGAAACATTTTGCAAGCTGATAATATAATGCAGAGAAAGCTGTGTAGGATTTTTTTAAAAAAATTATCATTTTTGCCTTGGTATTAAATAGTTGGCCTATTTTTATACAAATGAAAGCACCTCGGTCTGCACATAGAGAATTCCAAAGTTTCAGGGAAGATTAGTTCAGCCTTAATTCGACAGGAAGCTCTGGCATGGGCTGGTCCATGAAGTCACGAAGAGTCCGAAGCGACTAAACGAATAAACAACAAGCAGCCTTTTCTAGAATCCCACTTGGAGGAAAAACCAGGTAAGCTGATAAACAGATTTAGAAGGGATAGTGAACTTTACTACACTGAAAGTTTTCAAGAAGGGTCTGGATAGCCATCATGGAGTAATGATCTACCTTTTGATTTGTTGCATTAACAAATGGACTGGATGGGTGGAGAGTCATCTCTAGTCCCTTTGGCTCTAGAATGATCTGACAGTGATCTTGTGAAGGATATTAGCATTAGTGACCTCCTGTTGAGAAAAGGGAAATGTCCTTTCTTGTATAAGATCATAGTCATGGAGAAGATGTCCTTGTAGTTTTATGGGTTTACCACTGATTATGTTGGATCCTAGACTCTGGAGTTTATACTGTACCTCTAGTTCAGTGTTTCTCAACCCAGGCAACTTTAAGATGTGTGGACTTCAACTCCCAGAATTCCCCAGCCAGCCATGAAGTCCACACATCTTAAAGTTGCCTGGGTTGAGAAACATTGCTCTCCCTGAAAACAGCTTTTCCTTCTGCAATCCTGTTGTCCAATCTTTAATAACAATTACTCATGCCACTCCCCTTCCAAACGCCACTATTCTCAGTTCTGCTGTATATTTTTTTATGCAGGCTACCACAACCCACAGATTCGTTTATGCTATTTGGGTGCTGTGGATGAAACACTTCTCCTGAAAAAATAGAAAAACAATAAAACTCTGAACTTTAGCAAAAAAACAAAAAACAAAGGAGAAAAACTACCTACTTCAGAAAAAAAGCATTTTTTAAAAAAAAAAAAGAGTTGTTGCTGGATTTCAAACCAGCCACCCTCTCTCTGCTAAATAAAGAGGTTAACTACTACAGTATTTTCTTAAGGTTCAGGATGGGTGGTATAGAACCTTTTAGAGTGCATGATTAGCACTGGCTCAGGTGAAGGGGTAGTCCTTCCTTTGCACTGAACTCTGGTAGAAGATGGGTGGAGGAGCAGTAGAAGGTGACACGGTCTGTTGATGTTCTCCAGAAATGGTGACCAGTTGGTTCTGAGCATGGGGCAAGAAGTAAGTCCAGATCTGAGTGCAGTCAAATCGAAAGTAATCTTAAGCAACATAAGGCCTTGAAGACCTGGCTTTGTGCTAACACCAATGGCTTTTAAGATCTCTCAGTTCTATTTATATTTATATTTAACTTTTTAGTACTGTTTTTATTGTTTTTATTGTCTGATTGTTTTTATGACTGTTAGCTGCCCAGAGTCACTGGTCTGAGATGGGCAGCTATATAAATTGAATGAATAAATAAACAAATGAACAAACAAACAGAGGTGTGCACAAGATATGGTCAAAAAAGTCAAGACGGTGGCTATGATGCTGTGATCAACACTCCATCTGCATATAAAACTGGTGGTGCTTTGATCACAGTGTTGTGGCCACCATCTTTACTTTTTTGACATACCCTACACACCCCTGTAAAGCAAGATTTTTCAGTCAACATTTGTTTACCTATGCTTTCAAAGATAGCCATTTTTCCTGAAACAGATTTCCTTCTGATGGAGTAGAGGCTCAGGGACAAGGAGGTATGGAGGAATAGTTAAGGCAAAATCAAACACAACTCAGTGCTGGGAAAGGAAAAGTTATGAGAAAGAAACTCCAAATAACTCTGCTTTGAGTCTGTTTGGTGTAAGAGGGGGCAAAGAGAAAGCTTACTCAAGCTTTCAAGAGTCTGTTATTATACCCTCTAACAATAAAATAGCATTCCTGGAATCTTTGGATTGTCGGTTTTCTGACCTGGCTGACATGGGGGAAGTTGAAAGTGTCCTGTTCTTTTTTTCAGACTTGGTTCCCACCTTCCCACCCTATTTTTCCTCTCTAGCAGAGTCATACTGTGTTCTTCCTTAAAGAGTTCTTAACAAACACTCCAGAATCGGTTGTACCTTAAAACTTTTTATTACATAACAATTTTAGACATGCCATTCTCACACTTGTCTGTTGGGTCTCCTCCATTCCTCTCCTGAGTCCTCCCTCTTCCCATCTGCTGCAATGTCTCTTGGGACTTGCAGTACTACACAACAGGTATCACCAAGTTCCTCCAGTGCCTTAGATGTAGATTTTCTGACCAGGGAGGGTTAAGCTCCTTCAAAGTAAATAGTTTTTCCTTAGCAATGTTTCCATCAGTTTCAACCTTTGACCCTCCTCCTTCAAACCGCTCAGTTGTTTGGTGGAATGCATATTCTCTTAACAGACAGACTGAGCCAAAATTAGGGTTATTTGGTCTTTTCTTTTTTATTCCTTACTTATCTGTCATATTTACTCAGCAGCTGATGTACTGCTTCTTTTTCTGTTCTGTTTTGAACATGTCAAGAAGAGCAAAAAAGAAGCCCTTTTTAACTTCTTAGCATCCTTCACCAATTTCAGTTCTTCTGAACTGTAATCTTTCTGATACCATCTCAGTATTTTTTATGTATCTCTCTGTACTCTCTTTTCATAACCTGTTCCTCTTTCAAAAGACTTCTTCTGACATCATTTTTCCTTCTTTTCCCTGTTGAAATGGTTGTTCTTTTAATATCTCCTTTTTTCCCATTAACTTATCCTGCCTTAGAACCCTACTACTATTGTTCTCAATTTATTAAACAATTTTTTTGAAGTCTAGGATAAATATTTGAAACTCAGCTTTAGTTTCTTTTAATAGCAACAATTCCAGCATTATTTGGTCACTTTAATGTTCTAATGGTTACCCTACTAACCATCCCCGTTGGTTAGTATCAAGTCAAGAATAGCTGATCCTCTTATGCCTTCCTTCACCTCCTGAAGGAGAAAGATGACAGCAAGACTAGTAAGGTATGTTTTTGGAAAGATCTGTTCCCCGCAGATGTCAGAATAATTAAAGTCAAACATCAAAGTTATTTGAAAGTTCTGTAGTTTGCTTTTTGGAAATTTCATCCACATCTTCTTCTTGTGTAGATGACTCAAACCAGAGTATTACCCAAACCAGAGTATTCTAAACTCAAATGCTCTGTTAATTGCTACCAGGTTTGTTCAGGTGGATTTCTGAGCAGAGGTGGATAATTTTAACAAGCAGTGCAACTTCTGCCCCTTTCTAATGTCTCTGTTCCTTTTGTACAATTTTTTGATGGTTATATTCTAATCACAGAAGTCATCCTGCCATGCACTCAGCTTTACTATATTGACAATGAGCCCCATGAAGTTTAGGAGCCACTGTTCTTCCTGAGTTCTTATTTACTAGTTTAATAGGTCCTATGCTGGCAACATTCCCATTTCACTCTATAGTACCTCCGATGGTGTTGGAAGTAGTTCTGTCATATCCATAATCTGTGTTCCCGGAAGATAGCACATTTCACGCACCAACCAGTTGGTGAGCACCAACCACAATGACTCTTCTCTTTGTCTTCTTCAGGGCAGAGCTATATACCCCTTCAGGAATCTTTTCTGCTATCCAGCAATACCTCTTTTGCTTCTCCTGAAGGCTCAGAGACCATTTCTTCTGCAAAAGTTTCAACACTGTTTCTAAAGTTACTGCTTCCTCAGATGATCTCTCCGTGGTTTGTCTCCCAAACATAGAACATGGCTTATTAAATGATTAGATTAGAAAAATTAAATGGGAACCTATGCAAAAACCATTTCAGCTATCTGAAAAGGACAGCTCATTTCCAGCAGCATCTGCAGCAAACCACAATAACACTAAAATGACTACATATCCACAATTACACAATTGCCCAAATCCTGCAATTACCTACTTATGTCAGGACATCTGTCTTGCACGATGGCGTCATTATACATCTGTTGATGTTTGACCACCCTTGCCATCCCCTTGAGGATGCCTATAATCATTCCCTCTTGTTTATATATCTAATAGAGCTGGTAAGCAGTTATTTTCATAAGCCTTGATGTTGAAATGTATTAATACTTTGTTTTTGTAATGCTATGCTAGGTTAGGGATCCTGTGTGGTGTAGTGGTTGACGCTCTGGACTAAGAACAGGGAAAGCCATGTTCCAGACTCACCTTGACATAGAATTGCCAGTGAGAGTCAGAATTTGTGGCAGAATTCTGGAAAGCATTTGGCCTGAGAGATCAGAAAAATCACACACCAGGCATTTCTATAAAAATAAATATATTTACAGAAAGCACAAAAACATATTTTATAAGCTGTGCATTCACACACGTGCTCAGAGAGGAGGCTGTGTAGGAAGAAGGAAACTGAAATTAAAACAAGTCCAGGCAAGGTTCCTCCCCCAGGCAATGCAGCTTTTAACTCCCAAATTGAGGACAATTAAGTTCGACCTCTTCACCCTGCTGATACTTAAGGAAGTACTCAGTTACCATGGTAACCTAGTGGCTTGGTCCGAGCAAAAACAAAGAAATGCCAACAGAATTGACTTGAAGGTTAAAAAATAAAAAGCTAGATTAACCTACCTTTGTAATTTTTTTTTTTTTTTGGCTGTTTAAATCCCTAACAGGCTTGTGTTTCAGCAAAAAGAAGAAAACACATTTTTAAGCCTCGGGGAATAATTCAAGGTAAATAATTTGTTTAAATCCAAAAGAGATAGATATCCTAGGGAAGTTGGATGGCATACTTCAGATTCTCTAAATGTGTCTAATAATTGATAAGCTTAGCTACAACAGTCACATTAAGGATTTTCAAATATAGAGCAATAGCTTACAATCTTGCCCCATATATACCTGCCTGGACCCTTTCGTTAATTTTGGAAGTCCTGCTGCTGAATGAAAGTTTTCTAATTGGACAACTAGTCTATGAAATGTTCTCCACAGGGAAACTTGTCTAGTACGTATAAAATTACATTTTCGGTTATCAGTGGAATTTTTTCTTTTGTCTCAGGCACTTTCAGACATACACCACAATTTTCAATATCTTGAATAGGATAGTCCTTTTTATACATTTTATAGTTTTGAGCTGATTGTAGTTAGAATCTGTAGAATTTATTCTGATGAAATTAATATGTTGTCTGCCCAGAGAACATTTTTCTTGGTGAAAGTGAGCAAACATGATATGACTCCTCTTTAAATGGTACTTCTTTTATTCAGCTATACCAGTGCTTCTCAACTGCAGCAATTTTAAGATGCTGGCTGAGGAAATCTGGGAGTTGAAATCCACGCATAAAGTTGCTGAGGCTGAGAAACATTGAGCTATACCATTGGGTATAACTGGTTTTTAGTTTTCTACAAGTCACACACAGCCCCTGGATTCAGGGAAGATGGAAGAAAACCCTTTGGAGAACCAAAATACACTTCCAAAATGGCATAAAACAACAAACCAGGCATCACAAATCAAGAGTCGGAAGATCCAACCAGAAGCCTAGAAAGGAAATGGCCTAGAACACATCCAGATACTGTAAGTAGGAAACAGGACCAGATAAACAATCAGGGAGAAAATTGTACCCCAATCAAGGAACTATCGAGGAAGAAGCCATCTTATCAAGACTGACAGGGCAAGCTACTATATGTAAACAGCCAGGAAACCCCACTCTCCCTTGTCCTGATGATGTTACCTAGGCTGGTCATGGAACATCTGCAAGAAAACAACCAAGCTCAGAGAGCCCCCAAGAAGCATCAGATCAATACATTGCAAAGAATTGCAATCATCTATTTAAATGATGAGTATAAAAGATCTCATGTTTATCTGAACACACTTCAAGTTGAGATTGTGAATAATGGAAATGAGTTGCATTATCTCATCTGACATGTAATTTAGCTTCTACATCAAGCTTCGGAAAAACAAATCATGTGGTCTTTTACCAGGATAAATGGTTTGCATTTTTCCAGCATTTGTGTCATTTTCATTTTGCATTCTGATTATTCCAGGAAGCACTTGCTGGGTAGATCTTTGCTGATGTTGTTATATGAACCCAAAATATAATTAATTACTTGATGGGGGGAAAGGGAAACAGTAACTTTCACACCGTTTCTTGTTTCACAGGAAATGTGACAGTTGAAATAATTTGTCTCTTACAATAATTGTATGTGTCAAAAAGAAAAAGTGGTGGCAAAAACACCTGTTAAGCTTGGTTTCATTAAAAAAAATACTTTTAATTGAGCATGGTCATCATATTTTATTTTCTTCCTGTTAATAGTTATCCCGTTCCTCAAAGAAGTCATTTTATGCTGTTGTCAATGAGAGGAAAATTGGTTTCCAGTTGTGCAGAAACCTAACATTCATCTGACTCAGCTTTTGGATGTGAATATCTGAATCCCCTATTTAGTGCTATATATAGTAACATTTGCACTGAGGTTCACAGGAAGTTTTAATTTTTCTTGGCTTCTAAAGGTATGGCAATCAAACAAGTCCAACAGATCCACCCCCAATGTTTATTTTTTTAAATGAGTGTAAGGTAAGTATTCAATTTGGCAGGAACATTCAAGCGGACTGTTGATTATGATGATCTTATCATTTTATGAATGGAAACCAAATAAACTTACCTTCCTTATCCCCTTGAACTATACTTCATGTGGGCAATGCACAGCTTTTAGCTGTGCAACAGCTTTTTTTAATCTCTGGAACAGTTTATTGTGTCAGTGTGAAAGCATTGGTGGGTGTAAACTGCCTCAAGTTCTTCTAGGCAAAGACTATACAAACAACAGAAGAAAAAACTAATAAAATTCAGAAAGATTCACAGCTATTTTACCAGCTCCACTATGGGTATGTAAGCATTATTACTTTACTGTAGGAAGTTTTAAACTGTGTTTGAGTTTCTAAGATGTGTAGTATGAAAAATTCAGAAAGGTCAGGAATATTGGATGAACTGAAAAATAACTAGCCCACCAGAGTGGATCTTCCTTTGCTGATACATGACCTACATGAAGTCTTAGAAGAACTTTTACAATGATAGACACCTCTGACATTACAAAAACAACCAACCTACTTGTGGTCATAGTGGCTTGCTCTGTAATCCAGAGCACTCAAAAGACTTAAAAAAAAAAAAAAACAACTTCAAGATTCTCACATTCTGGACAATGCTTCATTATTCAGTTTGCAGTCATGTTCATGAGCAAATGAATGAATGAGAACCAATACATACTGGCTCATGGGGAGCAGGATCTTGAGCTTCAATGCTCTTCTCTGCCCTTTAGTGTTAAGTTGCAAGGTAGTCTGAGCATAGCCATGTGAAATTTGAATACTGGCTGAGAATTGATGTTCTCCTGAAACATCAATACCTTACATGAAGGAGCCCATTTGTCAGAATGGAATATCCTGCCAGCATGTTTATGAGTGTAGTAATTAGTTTAGCATACCTGCAGAGTTGTTAGGAATGCTTTGAAGTAGTAGTTTGGCATGCCTGCAGGGCCATTAGATTAGAATCTGATTAGAATTGTTTATTCAAACAGCCTGACACCAAGGTCAGCTCGAATGGGGCTATCAGCTTGTCACTGAGGATTTGTGACTGGGAGGTATAGAAGCTGTGAGAACATAGGGAGGGGTGGTCACAGAGTAACTTCTCCATTGGGAGGGACTGGTGTGAAAGTGGAGGATGTAACTGCCACTTTGCGTGGGGTTTTCTCAGTTGAGTCTTTGCATTGGAAATGATCACTTGTATTAATAAAGAACTCTTTTATATCCTTTGATGGCTTGCAGTAAGAGTCTCTGAATTAATAGCTAAAGGGTCACGACCATCACACCATTTCTATCTGTCTCATCACATATTTTATTGTAGCAGAATAGGGATTTGAACCTCAGACATTAATTTGGGCAGTCCCCTGAGAAATTGGATTGGATCCCACAGTGGTAGCATAGGCTAGGGTAAGGGATATGGATAAGGGATATAGGGATAGTCTGTGTCTGGTGTGAGGGCTCTGGGCTTTTTGCACCTCTATAGCAAATTTGAGGGTTTAAAGATGATGCACAGTGTGGAGGATTGATGATGAGGATGTGACTTCAGAATGAGAATGGGGAGGAGGTGAATTAGTTGCTAGATTACCAACCTCCTGCCCATAGTGTTCCTATAGGACATGATTGCACTGTGTGATTGACTGACACCAATTCTGGGAATGTGTGGAATGTGGAGCCTTGGAGATAAGGAGAGGGGTACTTAGAGTATCCCAGTTGTGTCAGGCTGCAGGAGATATAGTAGGAGCCTCTGGGTATACCATTCCAGGGAAAGGGTGATCTCCAACCCAGTGGCAATCTTCCTGTCTGACTGAGGAACCCAACAGGGGAACCTGGTGGCCAGATTGTCAGGGCACCTGGCCTGGGGGTATTGCTGTTCAATGCCACATCTGTCTGCAATAAAACCACAACCATTCATGATTTGGTGATGGATGAATGGATGAGCACGTATGTATTACTGAGACCTGGCTGGTGAGGGCAGCAATATTGCTCTGCCTGAAATTTGCCTTGCTGGGTTTCAGGTTCTGCATCAGCCTTGAGTCTGGGGTTAGGAGTTTGATCTATCAAGAGACCTTATCTATGATCAGAGTTTCCGTTCCTGCAGCAGCAGGGTGTGAGTGCTTATGTGTTAAGCTGGACTGAAGAGACATGTTAGGGATTTTGTTGATATATTGGCCACCTGGCTGGACAGCACAGTCACTCCCTGGATTTCTATAAGTCATTTCTGGACTGGTGATGGAGACAGCACCATCCCCCACCCCAGGCACCAAGACAATCAGGCTCAGGAGTTCATGATGACTATGACAACCATGGGTTTGTCTCAGGTGATCTCAGGCCGAACACACATGGGTGGACACACTTCAGATCCTGCCTTTGATTTGGAGCAATTGCTATGTGATCTGGATACAGTGGGCATTACACCCTGGACCTCCTTAGGACTGGACCTATTTGAGTGATCCATCCCAGACCGTCACATGGATCCAGATGGCTTCTGGAGGGCACTTGGGGAGTTTCCCACAATCTGATGGACAAATCCCATTGAGATTGTAGCTTGCTGTTGTCATCATTACAACCTGATCATTTGATGAAATTGCTCCTGAGTGACCTCTCTCTGTTGGCTGATCCTGGATAGCTCTCTGGTTTACTAAGAGCCTTGAGGAGATGAAGCAACAATGCCTAGAGCACTGGTAGAGAAAGTCAAGAAGTGAATCCGATTGAGGACAAATACATGCCCATGTTTGAGCCTAATCTGTGGTGCTAGAGAAGTGAAACATCATTATTTCTCTTCTCTTACATTGCATGAGTGAGTTGATGTCCTGTGGCCGTGTTTCAGGTGGTCAGTTCCCTATTAGAAAAGAAACAGCATTAACCCCAGTCCATCTCTGGGACCAATTAACACATTTCATTGATAAAGTCACCCAGATTTGCTTAACTCTTGACTCCATATGGGCAAGATCCAGGACAATGATTGTGGTATTGTCTTGCTTAGTTATCTGGGAATACGCTTGACCTGTGACCTTCCATTAAGTGAACAGGGGTGCTCTGTCACTTGTGGGCTGGATCCTTGCCTTCTTGGCTCCTTTTGGCAGCTGAGGGAGAAACTGTTTTCTGGAGCAGGGAGATTGCTAATGGACACTACCAGCATACCATTGGATACTGGACACTACCAGTAGCCTTGAAGAATCTATAGTGGCCTTAACCTTAGGAGGCCCTCTCTAGATGTAGTGTATAAAACAACTATCATCTAGTCTCCAGCCTTTTCTTTTTAGGGAAGGGTACTGAGATAGTGTGGGAAATCAACTACAGAGCATCCTAGAAGAAACAGATTATCTCAACCTTCCATAGTCAGTGTTCAGGCCCAGACATGGAACAGAGATAGCACTGGTTTCTCTAATGGATGACTTTTGTCAAGACCTGGCTATAGGAAATGGATCCATCCTGATCCTTTTAGATCTTTTAACAGTCTGATACCACTGATCATGGTATCCTTCTGGGCTGCCTGCAGGGGCTGAAGATTGGGGGCACCATATTACAGTAGTTCTGTTCCTTCTTTGGCAGATGGTTCCAGTCAGTGGTGGTGGGGTGAGAAAGATGTGCCTGATGGCTACTCCTTTGCAGGGTGCTACAAGGGTTGGTTCTCTCCCCTCTCCTATTTAACATTTACATGAAGCTGCTGGGAGAGGTCATCTGAAACTTTGGGGTTCAAAAACATCAATAAGCTCATGATGCCCAGCTCTATATCATTATCCCAGGCCAGATTTGTAATGCCTTTGAAGTCTTGCCCCAGTGAGGCTCTGGATGGGAGCCAATAGGTCTGAACTGAATCCTAGCAAGATACAGTTACTGTTTGTTCATTGGAGTTCTCTGTCTGATAGTAATACAGGTATCTCTTCATGGGGTGGCACTTGATGGTTCTCCTGAACTCATGGCTCCTGCTTTAAACAGCAGGTGGAGGCCTTTGGCTGGTGTGCCAGTTGTGCTCCTACCTGGAGAAGGTGAATCTTGCTACAGTGACTCATGTTCTTGTCACTATTTGCAGAAACTAGTACAATGTGCTCTTCACGGAGCTACCTTTGAAGATCATTTGGAACCTGCAGTTGGTTCAGAGTGCAGTGGCCATATGCTGACTGGCATTGGCCCATGGGAGCACATTACAGCAGTGCTGTGAGTCGTAAGTGCCACATGGGCCAATGCCAGTCAGCATGCTTGATGCCTAGTTATCTGCAGAAACCACATCTTCTGTTGGAATCAGCCAGCTGTTCAATCTACCAGGGAAAAACAGTGGTGCTGCACTTTAGGGGAATGAAGTGGGCCAAGGCTCAATGGTGCTGCTGTTCAGCAATAGTCTAGTTCTTTGGAATGTCTTCTATCCAATTGGCTCTCACCCTAACAGCCTTCCAGAAGCTGCTCAAAACAAAGCTATTCCAGATAACTTGATCCCATTTTGGACTGGCTATAGTTGGGTTTGAATCATTAACTTTATGTTTTTCATTGGTTTGCAAGCCTTTTATCTGTAAACTGCTGAGAGTCTTTAGAAGTTGGCAGAATAATTATAACAGCAACAGCAGCAGCAGCAGCAGCAGCAGCAACAATGTCAATAAGACTCTTCCTACTAACCAGGCTCTGAATATCTACACACTATGTAGTAGTGGAGGCTCCTATACCCTGGGAAATTTCATTGATATTTCTTGCTGCTACTACCCTAGCATTACTGCTGGCATCCAACATCACATGGGGCTCACCTAGAGTGGGTCTTGACCTCTGGCAGTAATGCAGCAGCTAGTCATCTTCTCCCTAGTTGGGTTTATCTGTGGCAGTAAAATAATGCAGTGAGAGTTGAAGAACTGCTCAGCCACTGTTAGACACTGGTCCAGGAGAGGCAGTAGGTGACCTGTTGTGTAATGTTATCAAGGTCAATGCAGGTAGGATTGGTGTGGGAGGAAGTTCAGCACTACCAACAGTATGAGGAGAGTGGTCCTAGAAGGCAGAGAGCTCAGAGAACATAGCTGCCACCTAACTCATGGTCTGTGATCATGTAAAGGAATCAAACGTGTGTAAATATGTAGAGGTCTTTCATAAAAGTTTAAATTTTGAGTGGCCCTGCATTCCCCATGTGGTGGACACTTATATGCCATGGGTAATATGTGCACGCATCTTCTTTACAATCATCTTCCATTGATTGTGCAATCAATAATAGAAGTACCTGACGCTTAGAGTTGGCATGCATAATGTCACTGTGGGGAAGGTTTTTTGACACTTCTCCCCTCCCACACAGACATACACACATGCACAAACATTGTCTTATGGAGGGATTTTACAGACAGTGTGAGGTTGTGTTTCTCTTTTTTCTTTTTTTGTACCTAATTGCTCGGATCATTTTCAATTAGAGGACAGTTTTGCTGGGTAGGCTAGATACTTAATCGTATGCAAAGTATAGCAGATCAATAAAGGTAAGGTGAAAATTGCTAGATCATATTTGTCTAACGAAATATCTACTTTTGATCTTCTAAAATGGCTGGCTGGGGAATTCTGGGAGTTGAAGTCCACACATCTTAAAGTTGCTGAGGCTGAGAAACACTGCCTTACTCTACAGTTATGTGATACTAAAAAATTGTAAAGTTGCAATGTGGTCCACTGAAGACCTGTTGTGAATACTCTGTGTAGAGTATCTTCTCTTTAAAATAAAGCCCAGGCACAGGAAATGCCATGAACCTAATGGTTATGTACATCTGTAAAGTGCATTGGGGAGTATGTCTGCGATGGATAGCCTCTAAGATATATTCATGCGATCAGTTCTGTATGTCCTACTCCATAATACTGTCAGAGAAAGACTCTGCTTTATTTTTTTTCTACTTTGGACATAGGCCAGAGCCAAGAGTTCTGTCCCTTTGATGCAGTGATTAGCTCCCTTGTGGAATACATGATACATAATTCCAGCCCATCCTTTCTGATGTTATTTTCCTTCAAAATACCCCCTTCTTTCTTGCTTTTATGACATCTCTTTCCAGAAACTGGCGCTCCCATGCACTGCAGAGTATGTCATCTCTGGAAGCAGTATTGCTATCCATTTCTCTTGCAGGATTGTGCTTGGGAGAAGTGTACGTTATTTATGTAAGCAAGGAAAATCAAGCTGGGACGTTTTTTAAATAGATATTGTAAATCAGCCCATAAAGGAATAAGATGGGCCTTGCTGGTAAAATCTTCTTGTGAACTCAGATCACAAGATCAGGCAACTCACCAAGGGGAGGAAGCAAAAACTGGGAAATAAAAATGAGGAAGAACAATAGTTTGAATTTGTGCCTCTTTGCAGACAGAAAATTGAACTAGGAAAAAAGAATACATGGAATTAACTGAAGCCTGAAACTGCATTTCTATTTTTTGCCCCAAATATGTTGCATTTCTAACATTGCCTATTTCTCCCTCAGTCACAAGCTGTGTGCTTTGTGCTTACTTTACTGAAGAGAGGCAGCACACAGATATTATGCTGCATTGTCATGGACCATCTGAGCAGCAATTACATTTTGGGAAATTATTGCAACCCCTGTGTCTTAAACACAGAAGGAGATCTAGTGTAGATCCTGCTAAAAATAATTTCCATGGCAACATTCACAATCTAGAATTTCCAGCCTAGGAGGTTTGTCAAATCAGGTTCCAGCTTTCTTTCTACTGGCAGATGAAAGTATCTGCATCCTTTCTGATTTAGTCCATGTTTTGCTGACTGTTTAAGCAGCTACAATTTTAACTTTAAATCATATCTTACACAGCTGCAAGTCACTTTGACCTTACTTAAGGGTGAAAGTTACTAATGTATACTACCTGCCTAGCAAAAAGGAAAATGGGCAGCTTGGCAACATCAAATTGTTGGTAAGTTTTTTGAACTAGCATTGATTGTCACGGTGATCTCTAGTTCCAACTGGTTTGTGGAAGCGAACAGTTGTTCAAGACTAGGAAAATCTTCACTGCATGCTACTTTCAGAGGTTGGTTGAAGCCACCTAACTCACCGTCAAATTTGCATCTGCTTTCTCTACATGTTCAGTCACTTTCCATCTGATTAGGGTAAAGGTAAAGGTTTCCCTTGACATTAAGTCCAGTCGTGTCTGACTCTAGGGGGCGGTGCTCATCTCCGTTTCAAAGCCGAAGAGCCGGTGTTTGTCCGTAGACACTTCCGTGGTCACATGGCCGGCATGACTAAACGGAACGCCGTTACCTGCCCGCCAAAGCAGCACCTATTAATCTACTCACATTTGCATGTTTTCGAACTGCTAGGTTGGCAGGAGCTGGGACTAGCAATGGGAGCTCACCCCATTACACGGATTCGAACCGCCGACCTTCCAATCGGCAAGCTCAGCAGCTCAGCGGTTTAACCTGCAGCGCCACTGCGTCCATCTGATTACATGCACACAAATATTGGGTTAGTCACACCCATAAGGAACATAATCTATGCAAAGTTTCATCACTCATAATTTCAAATAGAAAGGCCAAGTAGAAATACAGGGAAGGGAAAACAAAAGCAAAAGAGAAAGGGAGAAGATTTTGATTAGTATGTAATCATAGTTAGAATTTATCCACTGAAATCCTTGGGCTTCAGTTATGAAGCATGACTAAATCTTGATCTAATTTAATTAACCAGGTCTGATATAAGCATGAGAAAGTGCTAATTTGTTTGATTTCTGGGATTTGTATACTCTTAATTTGATGCCTTACATAGATGAGGATATTTAGGATATTGCTTACTTGGGTCCACAACTCCACATTCTTTTGATATAATTACGGTTTTAATCCATTGCTGTAAACCGCCCAGAGCCCTCCGATGGGAGGAGATGGGCGGGGATCAATTAGATTAAATAAATCAATCAATAATTACCCAAGGGGTGCAGTTATTATTGAGTTGATCCAGACTGCAAGAGTATGTTTTTAAACATATAAATTGAAGTTACTAAATAAAATGGGCTATACAATCTCAATACCTGAAAATATTTCAACACTTGTGGCACCAAGGAACTCTTCCAAGCGTGATCTGCTGAACTAAGTTATTGAAGGTGCTAACAATATTGCAAACAAAAGCATGAAAAAGTAGAATTAAGAAACAAACTCTCTGTATATTAAAAAAAACTCAATACACGGCAATATTTCACTAGTCTGCAAATTAATTTGTAATAAAGTCTGTTTTGCTAGATTAGTTTGTGGCATCATGAGTAAGTATTACTTTTCATTCATTGTGAAATGTATTTTGACAGCTATATCTTATTTGGGATATTTTAAATTTAGTATCCTAATGCTAATTTACTATCAATTCTCAGAGATATTATTTTCTTTGCCAGATAAAATCTGTGCACTCATGGTGAGATTTTAACACAACTATGCTGAACGTTAATCAATAAGACTCTTTTTTCCTAACTTGTTGAATTTATCTTGAACATTTTAATTAAAACTCATAACCCAAGCATTATTCAGTTTTGTCTATAATGTGTTATTTACAATATGGTAGTAGAATAGATGAGGAATGAAAAAACTGAGTAAATTCTTCTTAAAATGTACTTGAAGGTTCAACAGAAATCAGGAAGGAAGGAAGGAAGGAAGGAAGGAAGGAAGGAAGGAAGGAAGGAAGTTCTAACAGTAGTCCCCTTTAAACAAATACATTAAGGTCATTTTTATTTTTATTTTTCCAACATCATTAACATGAAAACAGAAGATTTTCAGATCATCAAACCAGTTTCACAATCTGTTGATATTTTTGCATTTCACAGAAATAACCCTGGTAAACATTAATTAGATGAATGTCGGTGTGATCGTTAAACAATGTAAGGCATATTTACACCATCCTTATAAAACAAACACACAGCCATACACAAATCCTCATGAGGTTCACTTCCAAAGGCGTTTTACATTTATAATCTTGCCAATGAACAAAATATTTATCCAAGCAGCATATAACCCCATTTTTTTCCCCTCGTGTGAGCTACTTGTCACTATCGTGCTCATGCAAAATGGAAATCTGCTTCATTGTGCTAACTTTTAAAAATGTGTTTGCACTGAATTCTATTACTGCATCCTTGGACCCATTCTTTTTTATGCAGTGGACTTTTATAACACTGCTATTGTTATGGACATAGAACGGTGAGCGACCGGATGATATATTTATTCCACAGATGAGAAGGCTGAAACCCCAAATGTCTTGATCATGCACATTTAAACTATTAAAAAAGAATCTAGGGTTTGTTTTCATTAATTATATCCTTTAAAAAAGAAAGAAGAACAGTCAACCCAGGTCCTATCCAACATCCAGTTCACAGAAAGAAATAAGCAGCAGAACTCCGATGAGCAGACCAACAAGAAGGACACCAGTAGAAACTGGCAACGGAATACACACCTAACGCACCACTGACATGATACTCAATACTGAAAAACTATAGCCCGTATTTTTGTAATAGTTCAGATTGCCACGGGCGTTTCCGTTCTGGAAAATCATCGGGGATGTGGATTTTTTTAAAATCCTGGATGCATTTTTTCATCTCTTCTTCAACACTGAGCTTCTCACACACCTTTTTTTTAGAAAGGTTTGCTTCTCTGGACTTACTCATGAGAGTCTGGAAAAGTTCGCTGTTTCGGCGTTTGTCTGGTGGGGGCATTTTCTGTACTGGGGCCTTCTTGGATGGGCGATCCAACGTTAGAGTATTTGGCTGGTGCCCTGTAGGCTGCTGAACACTAGTGGCATTCTCTTGAGGAGTGCTTGCTTCTGAATGGCTCTCGCAACTGGAGGTGGACAATTCGTTGCAAGAAGTTCCACTCTCACTTCCTTTGTCTGTCACCTTTTCATGCTTCCTGTCTTCATGTTCTTGTTTAGGAGACACTGTTCTCTGTGGTGGTCCTAATAAACAAAAGGGTTCAGACTATTAGGACACAACAACTGATTTGCAAAAATCCTCAATATCTTGTAAGTTAATTAAAAAAAACTAACTAGAAAGGATTCCCGCAAGTATATAAGTAAGAGTTCATCTCACGTAACCTCTTTGTACAGAACCTGTGAAGAGACAACAAACTTCCCTGTCTCCTTTCTAGCCAGGAAATTCCATAATCTTCATTGAAAATGGTAGGCTGTAGAAATGGCATAGCTCAGTATAACCTTAGTTACCCTACATATCTCCCTTCATTTTACTTTTAGGGTCAATGAACTATATGCATCTCCAGAATATTCTAGCTCAGTCAGGGAGCTTCAGGGGTTGAGAACAGATTTAAACTTAGGTATCCCAGTCCTGGTCCAAAACCTTAAACCTTAATTCATCCCTACTTTTCTATAACATCAATGCAAAGTTACAAAAGATCAGGTGCTCAGAGGAGGGGCAGATAAAGACCTTACCTTACCTCTAGGGTCCTCCTGCCTTGTGGAGGAGGGAAGAATCAGAATTTTATGAATGTTTCTTGACAGGAAGGCAAATAGCAAAAGCAGTGTCATGCCATTGCACCTCAAGCCCCACCCCTTTGGCATGTGCCTTATGACATCACACTCATGGACAAAAGGGTTGGGGCCTGCATTGTGACAATATGATGCTGCTTTCATAATTTTGATGAAAGACTTTGATCTTGCAGATGCCTTTTTTTCCATAAAGACTGGCAAAAAAAAACCCAAACCCTTTTAATAACTAAGTTTACAAAACAAATATTGCATTAATAAACATAATTAGCTTCTTAATAGAGTACAGAAGCAGAAAGAAATGGAGATTGCCCAAAACAGCAAAAGTGGAATGTGTGTCTTGAGATTTTTTTACAGATGTTAAATGTTCCGAAAACTTCCCTCCATAATAGTTACTGTTTTTCATTGCATAAACAGCGGTGTTGATATCTCCCTTGCTTGAACAGAAAACTTATGATATTCATAATTAGATTTGACTGTTTTCAGTAAATTTTTACTTTTTTTCTGGCATGCATTTTGTGGCTCACAGGCATTCCAAAATGACGGGCAGTTGTGTGGCTATTACCGAAACTAAAAAAAAAAATCATTTAACATTCCTTTATCTACTTTAGGATGATAACATGATTTTTCTGTGTAGAATTCTGTAGTAGCAGTTAAGTGAAATTCTCAGAAGGGGAATTACTCTTTCATATCGTTGAACTTGATGGTGTGCATCTTGGATGTTGAAATAAATGCAATTATTTATCAAGAAGGAAAGGATCCCCCACACCCAGTGGTTACTGCTGGGCCAAAATGGGCAACATGGAGGAACTGGCATGGCAATGCAAGCTCCACGCCTTTTGTACATGCATATGATGTTGATACATGTGAAAGAGAGGGAGGTTTTAATGCAATTCCACTTCTGTCATCTTGCTTTTTTTGACAACTCCCCTCCTCCCAACACTGCTGCCTCCACCCCATTCCACCTGTCTGCAAGAGATAAACTGTTTATGCTAACCTTCTGGAGATCTGGATCCTTCCTCAAGTAGCCAAGAATTGAGATAAAGTACTTCGCTTTTATGACAGATGACAAAGGTCTCCCACTCTTTTACTTATCATTCTGGGTCTACCAGGAAGTCTCAGATCTCATGTATCACAAAATCTGTTTTAAAGCTTGGCAGATAGATGCAAAACATTCTATGGAATAAAGTCAGCAGACCATCCACCCTGCTCCTTCTCTCCCCAGCTTGCCATTTATTTTGCTCATTTAATTTAAAAAAACTGGGGTGGGGGAGATCTGAAGGCACTATCTAGGAGGCTTGCTTGCAAGCAATGCATCGCTGACTCCTGGTCTAGCCAATTCTGAATATAGCTATGTCAGTTTGGTAGATAGACCTAAGCATTTTCTCCTTGTCATATTTTCTTTTTAAAAAAACTCAGAAATACAGCCAAATTTGGTTGAAGCCATTCAGAACAGCTTTTAATATGAATCTGCAGTATGATAGTAACCATGAATATTAAATTCCTTTCCCCCAGCATTGTGGCGCCGTTTTAAATCAGACCTGCTAATGCCTGCTTTTAAGATTAAAAAAAAAATCAGTCGGTCACAATTTTTTGCATTGCATGTCAATTCACCCTAACAGTGCAATCCTGCACAAACTGCTGGGGAAGAAAGGGGCTCCGAGGAACAGATACTACGAAACACAATGGGGGGAAAAAAGGGAACTACGTAGCTCAGCTGAAATAAGCTTTCCCTAAAGTTAAAGGAGCAATAACACATAAAAGGGGCGATTTCAGTTCTTCATTTCTGCATTAGAAAGAGGTTTGTTTCTAATGCAGAGGATTTTCCATTCTTCAATTTCCATTAGTTTTATCTTCACTATCTCTGTCAGAATGCTTTACTCTGGATTCAAGACCAAGGCTTGGGTACAGTTAACATGGAAGAATGTGGCAATTGGTTGAGTGGATCTCCTTTTTGATCCAGCACTTCTGAAAATCCTTGTATATACAATACAGTATGTTTTAAAGTAAAGCACCGTAACATTCATGCACTGTTCACTGGCACTAGAAAGCAAGTACCTTTTCTGTCACTCAGAATAAAACCTAGGAGGGGAGGAATGATAAGAATAGGTCGGATTGCATAAACCTCTCCCAAGATATAACCACAAAAATGTGTATTTTATTATTCTATAGATTATAACACTTGCATCCTTCTGGGATCACATACATATACCACCAGAAACTTTGCTATGACCGCAGTGAATTCTTCTGTTAATGAAAACAGATTGCATTGTTATTGCTACAACTCTAACCATCCCAGGCAAATCTGCCCAAAAGATAAGAGGCAATAACTGCTTTTGCTGCAATTTTTTTTAAGTCAGTTCTAATTCACTTTGCCTTATTTTTTTCCCTCCCACTGGATAAGCACAATGAAAGTCTAGCCTGCGGAAAAGTAAAATTAGCTGCCAACATTGCTACAGAGAGACTGGCAGGGCACTACCACAGTTCTGCTCAATTGCATAATTATAAGCAGCCATTTAGACTTAATAGAATTTCATTCAGGAAAATATTCCTTCTTCTCTTCAGAATGTTCATTTCACAACTTCTGAGCTTCAATTTTAGCATTGTAACTATCCTAAAAAAGTTGAAGGAGCAATGAAATGTCACAGATAAACATTAATCTGGTCTTAATTTCTATAAAACATTAAGGGTTATTTGTATTGCTTTAATGGGGAATAAAAAAAAAACACAATTAAAAATATTTGTGAGAAAACAAGTAGACAGCCCTGCAGGCTGCTCTATCCGTAAGTGCAAGTTGTCACTAAAATTTCACCATACCAAACCAGCAGTCTATTCCTACTGCTAATTCAGGGAACAAACCCTTTTGAAGACTGTTCTTCTGTTTTGTAGATTTGCGAAGGAAATAAAGCATGTTCTAAACACCTTCTTTGGGGGATGAATTCCCAATAGTCTTAACCTCAGGTCTGAACCAAACTTGACCCTGTTTAGCTTCTGAGGCAGGCAAGGCTGGCTAGAGGTTGCCATTTGCTGAGTCATTTCCTTAGTGTTCATACACCATGCTTTGCAGAGCATGTTAGTAAGAGCGAAGCATCCCATCTCAGAAGATTAAGGCAGCTGTGGCCTTTGGAAGATTTGTACAGCTGCTCTGGAGGCTGTCCCTGGAAGTCTGCATGTGTGTGCAGATGCAGAGCCCCTTCACTGGCCATCCCAGCCCATGGGATGTTTGTGCATGGACAGCTATGCAGAGACAGCCAAAGATGCTTTGATGCAGCCATGCAGCCTTCTAGAGGACAGGGCTGCTTTTATGCTCCACAGACTGTTGCTTTGCTTTGGCAGCCTCCTTTTCAAGTACTTTATCTTGCCCTATCATTCAGCCAGGTGTGGTCTGCCATAACCCTTTTTTCTGATACAGAGCAGAGATGTAGAAATGTGAAGAAAATTCCATTACAAAATTCAGACACCATTTGCATGACAGAGGTGAACTAGTATTACACAGAGTCCTCAAAAGGCAGAACGATTAATCATTCTTTCTTCTGAGGGCTGTGTGTTCAACAGTAATCATTTTCTATGCCACCTCACTCTCTCACACACAAAATACATTGTAAAATAATAATAATTTTAAAAAAAACCCTGTTGGTAAAGTGATTAAGAAAGCCAAGGCAACAGGATAATGAGATGAAGAACACAGTCTAATTGGTCATGAAATGTCAATATTTCAATAAATGTGCACCGGAAGTTCATTATATTTAATTAGCCTCTCTCTCCTTCTATTCCTCCTTGCAAGCAATAAATCAAGAAAAAGACAAATTGCCAACTGTTGCAAAACATTCATATACTGATTTATCAAAACTAAAACAAATTCACTGAATAATATGTTTTGGAGAGATAAAGAAAACATAGTAAGCAGCTTGACTCGTTAGACTAATGCTTTTTTATTACAGTAGCTATAAGTGACCTTTACTGTTTCAACTTACAATTTATTCCCAGAGTTCAGTGATAATACGCATGAAATTTTGGTATGTGATTTTCATAGTATAGTTTCACTTTAGACACCAATAGCAAATTGCTTTTGTATAGAAATTAAATTCAGATACAGGGAACAAATTGGTCTTATTAAGTTGGTGATTCTATTCTATACTTTTCTACTGAACTGGAATTAAAAAACAAATAGCTACGATCATATGACAAGGAATTTTATTGTAAGGCAAAGCTTATTTAATAAAACTTCTCTGGAACTGTTCCATCACCAAAGGGGCTGCACTAAAGGACAAATTCAAGAGTACCATGTAGGCGAGAGCAGAGTTGTTGTTGTTTTGGCAAATCTTTATTACAGCAGCAGTGATATACCAGGATGCATATACTGAAGGAAATACAAGCTATCTATCTATCTATCTATCTATCTATCTATCTATCTATCTATCTATCTATCTATCTATCTATATCTATCTGAATTTATATCACTGCCCATCTCCCCCCAGTGGTTTGTATCCCCATGCAATTACAAGTATGGCATTAGCTGATTGGCAAGAGAGTTGAAAATAGCATTATCATGAATATTCTCTTCCTAACTTGGAGATTGTGCTTTCTAATTTTGCCTTAAACGTCTACCTCGGGGAATGTTGATGCTAGGTAGTTCCAAAATAAAATCTCTCAGTGCTTGTAATGCATGTAAATTGTAACAAATGAGAATTGGTGAGGAGTTTCTTCCTTCTGGCATGAGTGACATCACTGAAGAGCTCACCTCCATCAGTACAACATAATTTTTTGTACTTGGGAGTAATTATTTACATAGACAGGCTGTGCACTCCCTGTTATGATTGGGTGTTCACTGACATCACAGCATGATGTAGAGAGGGGAGGATCCACACATTGCTCCTTGTATTGAGATTTACACAAGAAAGCATTGTTTGAATAGTGGGGCTTTAACTAGTGTTGTATTGAGCTTCTTGAAGAATACAGTTGGGAGAAATAAACTCCTTGCAGTTTATATGCCCATATCGTGGGTCTATCAGGTGATGTACTAATCTTTATACATTACTAGACAACCAGTGACCCATTGGATCATACTTTGAGAGGTATTTCCTTACCTAAACAGAGAAACAGAATGATCATGGGTGGGTCCTGGATTTTGGATGCATTCTTTAAGTTAGCCCATTTGAGGTACGTTGATTCAAAACTTGTCACCCTATGATGCACTGTCTTGCCCAATTGAAGGTTACAAACAGACAAACAGACACAAGAATTTTAGTGGTACTGTATATAGATTTCATCATGAGCAATGGTGGTATGAGTGTGATACAATGGTAGAATGCCCACTCTCTTTTGAGTGCCCAACAATATATCCGTACACTCTGAGTATTTGAACAAATGGAAGTCCTATAGAGGATAACAGCATCCCCTCAAACCCCTCCAGATTCCTCTGAACATAAATTGTCTTCTTCATCTTCTTTCTTCCTTCTTCTTAGATTGTGGAATACTTGCCTACAGAATATAGTTTAACAAAATGCTAAGAAATCTGTAGATGAATTTATTAAATTGAGTCAAGTGCTTATCAACAGATAAAAAAGAGTTTCTGAGAACATTTTTATCAAGGGAATCAGCTATAAAATATCCACTGCAAATTACCTAGTGCATGTTTCAAATTAACAATAGTAACTTGATGCATTTCAAATGCTCAAAATGATACACATATATTAATTTAATAATCCTCCTTACAATAATATTGTAATATCGCCTAATGTAGCTTAATTCCCAGATTGCAAATGAAGGGCTCCTGATTAAAATAAAATGTTGGGATTGACATTTATATGCCTAGATATTATAAATATGGGATAGTTACATCCAGCATATAAAGCTACTATAAAAATCAAGATTAATGTGATTTGTTGCAAACATCAACCTATAAAATATTATTATAGAAAATACCTAATTCTATTAGTAAACTATTCTTGAACTCCTTGAACTAATATGAATATGTGTAGTCTTACCAAGCATAATAATCTACAATTCATGTGTCTGATAATGCAGATATAGTTGAATGACATGTTGTTGTTTTTCTTTGCCATTCAATGGCATCTGATCCCTGCAGTTTTCAATCCCGGCAAGATTTCAGAAGTGGTTTGCCAATGCCTCCTTCCTCGGGCTGAGAGAAAATGACTGGCCCAAGGTCACCCAGCTGGCTTTCATGCCTAAGGTGGGACTAGAACTATGACATGTATAAAGGACTGTAAACATGTTAAGAAAATATGATTTCAAACCTGAGTTTTAAATATTCAAATATGCAGATGGCTACAAAATTATAAAGAACAACTTATGAACAGAATTCAAAGAACACCAGCTGTTTAACGCATTCTAGAGAAGACTGGGTGAAGAAAAAGACTGAGATAGAGATGGATCAGTGTGCTAGCGTTTGGAGGAACACAGGAGGAGGCTAAAAAGGAGGTGATGTTTAATATGAAGAGTCCAGACTGACAGGAACTATACAGTCATATGGGGTGTAACTGATTAGAGACAGAGACTAGAAAATAAATAACTCAGCTGGCAAAGTTACAGGCCAACCATTCTAAGGGATCTGGCTGTGATCCATAGGTATGTCTCCGGCATAGGAACACCAAGGCTGAGTAGCTGTTGCACGTGAGTTACCAAAGATCCTAGCATTTGGGTAAGTGGCTGATTGTTATGAACACACACACACACACACACAAGATTACAGGTAGTCCTCACTTAACAACCACAATTGGGACCTGAATTTTTAAACAAAGCAGTCATTAAGTGACTTGATTTTACAACCTTTTTTGCGTTATTAAGCACATCACCATGGGCATTAAGCAAACCACATGGTCATTCAGCGAATCACCAGTTCCCTACTGATTTTGCTTGCCAGAAGCCAGCCAGGAAGGTCAAAAATGGCAATCATGTGACCATGGGATGTTGTGACGGTCATAAATCATGATCATGTGACTGCTGGGACATGGCTACAGTTTTAAGTGTGAGGACTGGTCACAAGTCCTTTTTTTCCAGCACCGTTGTAAGTCCAAACCATCACTAAATGAATGGTTGTTAAGTGAAGACTTCCTGTATGAAAGAGAAAAAAGGACTGACTGTGCCCTAGAAGATTTCCTTGCACTCCAACTCAAAAATGAACTGGTTCCTGCATCAATTACCCAAACACATAAAAATTGAGTGACCAAAACATGAAAAAGCATGATTCTTTCTTGCTGGGACAAGTAGAGAAAAACTGGAGAAACAATGAATACATTGTCAAATTAACTCAACTGCATCTATAAAGCTGCCTTTGAAAAATGATAATTTTCAGGAGAAGCTTATTCTTAGGTCAATATTAGTATGAGAAGGGAAGAAAAGTTTTATTTACTTTCTTCATTCCCAATTAGAGTAGCTTGAAAAAAACAAACCATACTCCAGAAGTAACAAAGGAACTCTTAATCATCAGATACCCACTGATTAGTTGATCAGTTTTAAAGCTATAGTTGTTTAAGAATTAAACCTTGCATCCTCATTCATATTTCATTTTTATGTATTTATTTGTTCATTAGATTTACAGTATATCCTGCCTTTCCTCTAGGAAATCTCCCTTCATTTTATCTCTGCAGCAGCAATCCTGTGAGGTGGCTGGGGTAGATGACCCAAAGTCACCCAGTGGTGGTATGTGGGAAAGACCTTGGGAGGCCGGGCCAAGAGACGCTGCCAAGGGAACGGTCAGATAAGAGACGGCATAGCCTGCAGCTGGATAGTGGGTGGGGCAAGAGGCTCAGAGGGGAGCCTCCCTAGTTTCTCGGGCTGTAAAAGAGATGGGAGAAATGTGCTTATCTGTAGAATTACATAGCTTATCTGGTTGTGGTTCCTATCTGGTTTACCCCACAAGGCTGATGCTAAGCAGAGCGCATCCACAAACACCAACTAGCAGTCAGAAGACATGATGAAAACTCCTTAATCTCACAATGCCTGGACAGACTCAACCATAGTTTCAACTGGGAAAGTGTGAGCATCCTAAACCAAGCCAAATCCAAAAATGCTAGGGAATTCCTGGAAGCCTGGCACTCAGACAAAGCAGCCATCAACAGACACATAAACAACATTTACATACCATTCAAAAGAGACAATAGAAAAGCCAAAAGACCAGTACACTCCCTTGCCAGCAATCAACACCCAGATATGCAAAAATCAACACTAGGATTAACACAAGATGAACCATCAAACAGCACAATACGCCCTAATCAAGGAACTATTAACTCAGGCAACCAACCAAGCAGCAAACAGCAGCCCAATCAAGGAACTCCCAAGGAGAGAACAACACCCCTACCAACACAAGCAGGGCAAGCCACGGTATATAAACTGAGAGCAAGGCCCACTCCCTCTTCGCACTGAAGATGTTGCCTAGTCTGGCAATGAAATGTCTGCAAGAAAACAACAAGGCTCAGAGAGCACCAAGGACTCCACAGTTCAACCCTGAGCTACAGATATATGTTGATCTACTCAGAGTCTTATGGTGACCTGTTTATCTTTCTACTGGAAGTTCGTTTAGATGTTGCCTATGTTTCAAACAGTTCTATATTTTAATGTCCTTTGCCACTGAATGTTTTACATGGGACTTCAAAAGGAATAGTTACTTTTTACAATACAATTTTATTCTATTTGTGCCTTGTCAGATTGGTCAGCATCATCTCTCTTACATGCCAGGGTTACAAGGGAAGATGCCTAGAAAAATACCAGGAGGATAACTCTTCCAGGAAGATGAATGGTGGCTACAGTAACTAGCAAGCCACACATCAAAATCAATGCCAGTGGGTTGGGTAGCCCCAGAAGCCTTCTGAGAGTGGCTTAAAAACCTCCAGCCATGCTTAGCCATGCAGCTACAACATAAACTGACTACTCAGGTAGTCCTCGGTTAACAACTGCCCTGTTTAGCAACTGTTCAAAGTTACGACAGCACTGAAAAAGTAACTTTATGACCATTCCTCAAACGTACGACCGTTGCAGTGTCCCAGCGGTCACGTGATTGCCATTCAGGCAGTTTGCAACCAGCATGCAATTAAGACTGTTGCAGCATCCCTGCAGTCATGTGATCACCATTTGTGAGCTTCACAGCTGACTTCCGACAAGCAAAGTCAATGGAGAAGCTGGCACTAAAACTGCAAGTCATGCTCCCATGATGTTTCACTTAATAACTGTGGGTGATTCACTTAACAGCAGCAGAATTGACATTTTAAGTTTGGCGTGGTCACGTGATGTTTTACTTATCAACCATATAGCGGTATATAATTCAAAAGAGCATTCATTTCTTTAATCTGTATTACTCTTTGTAACACCCTATTAACAAATTTAAGGATATTAAATTGGGATAATAATGGGACAAGCCCAAATCCTAAAGACTAGATATTGCTTCCTCATCTAATTTCAGAATGGTGAAGTCAACAGCCAGCACTTTCTAAATATTCTCTGAGGGTTAGGATTGAATAAATCTAATTTTAACATCACAAGAAACATACTTTATATTCTCTAAAACCTTTAAATATTGTATTACATGAATTATTGTAAATACCTTGAATAATTTATATGCAAATAAAATTTACACATTAATAAATATTTAAGAATTTAACCATTCTAAAACAGGGTGTCCTCCAAATGCTTTGGATTTAAACTTCTATCAGCTGCAGCCAATATAACCCAGAGCAAGTTATTGGGTGAATTGTACTCCAAAACATCTGGGGGTCACCAAATTGCCTTTCTGTCTTCAAGAGCAAAACCTGGGCCAAGGTTATATATATCTCCTCAGAAATAAAACACACTAAGTTCTGGCTATATATTCTCAACTAAGGCTGCATAGTATTGTACTCCTAATGCCCGTATATTTTCTTCTCACTAGCTAGAAAAGATATTGTAAGGTAGGAAAAGAATGGGTTGCAATAGCAATTATTTAAATAAATGTGAATAACAACAACAACAACAACAATTTATTAAATTTATATGCTACCCAACTCCCAGCAACTCTGGGTAATTTACACATTGTTAAAAACATTTAAAAACAAAGGAACAACACAAAATACACAAAAACAACACATAAGAAACAAAGATGACAGAGAAAATAAACCTGGATGCGAACAAATAAAAAGAAGAAAAGGGACATCAATCATCTTCACCAAAGATATATATGCACACATATATATCTAATATAGACATCTGCATATATATATATCTTTGGTGAGGATGGTTAGATGTATATGCACACAGAACCACAAACCAATGAAAGTTTTAAGCAATGTTTGTTGAAATATTACCTCCTTAATGACATTTAAGAAAGTGTTTGGATTTATATACATGTTTTTCTTATATGCATGCAATAAGGTAACATCTGTTCCTGGAGTAGATAAGAACATTTAATACTGGCTATGGTATTCTACATGCAGATATGTTTCACTGGAAAGATTTTAGGTTCCAACATGCAAGTAACAGTTCCAAGCTTAGCACCGAAATTATGCATTTCAATTTCAATTTTGCCTACTTAGAAAACCCTCAGAGGTTAGGTCAACTTTTCAGCCATCTAAATAAATCCCCCATTAAATCAGTCAGCTGAACCATAAAAGTTTCTGAAAAGTGCAGGCAACTACTCTCTCTGCTCATACGACGGCAGAGTATTTTTAGCTGAACAGATCAACAGAAAAAGGCATCTTGATTGTAGAAACAGCTGACATAAAAAAGCTCAATTGGCTGAGACTGACATTCCTTTACATTTCTAAAGGAAAATATGTGAATTACTCTTGAAAAAGGCAAAATGATTTCAAGACAGATTTTTTTTAATCTATGGAAAACAACATTGATTATAGACACTTAATTACAAGGCAAGAAACAAGTCTTCATATGAACAGTGAAAATCAGCAGGAGAAGTAGCAGATGGCCTGCAATGGAATCTCTTGTTCCTTGAGAAGAAATTAAAACATTAGGTCTAAGAGGATTTTGCCTTATTTATTACATACAGTATTCATATATGCTGCTCAGACTGACTCAAGGTGGTTCACAAGAATCAAAAAAGTATGAACAATAAAAAATAACAACCCCCAGACCTCCCCCCACAACAAAATTGCAGCCTGAACCTATCACTAGATCCCACGTGCTTCTCAAAGGGAACTGTCTTAAAATCTTTCTAAAAAGCCAATGAGAAGACCAACCAAACTGCCAGGGATAACTGTTGCACACGTATATGCCCTTCTACTCTTATAGCATCATCTTTCAATTGAATATAATAGGACGAGTTGGTCTTGAAGGTAAGGGAGAGCTGAGCCATTTTGAGCTTCAGAGGTCAGCACTAGCAATTTGAATTCAACTCAGGAATCTATTGGTAACCAGTTCAGCTACCACAGTACAGACATGATGCTCCTGAAGTGACCTATTGTTGTCAGCATCCAGGCCACATTACTGACCAATTGCAATTTATGAGTCATCTTCAAAGACAGCCACAGGAAGAGGGCATTACAGTAGTCTAATTGTATGGTGAGAACATGTTTCATTGTCATGAGGTCTTCCCAGTCCAAAAAAGGCAGCAACTGGGCAAAGGCTCTGGAAAAGGTGTAGATAATCCAGTTCATCTAGGATTCTATGTAGCTGAGCCCCTGTAACTTTCTCTAGAACTGCATGAAGCCAGGTAAGCTTGGAAATTGGAGAGAGGTTTCCCAATACAGTTGGATCAAGAGATGGCCTCTTCAGCAGGGAGCACATCACCAGCTCCTTCAAGGAAGAAATGACCATCACCTTCACTAAAGAAGCATTTATCACAGCCCCAAACCATACATGCACATATATGGTTTATTGAACAAGTTGGGCAAGGATCCTATTTTTGAAGTGGTAAGCTTTTGCTATCAAGAACCCTGTCCACTTCCTCAGACTCCACTACCTCAGAAGAATCACAGATGACCTTGCAAAGCATCACTCTAGTTATCCCACTAAATTGCAGTCCAAGCAGCATCTGACCCAGAGTGAATGTGAACAACTTTATTTCCCTAATATCAAACATTCACAGCAGCCTGCAGAAAAAACTTCTTACTTGCTTCTCTCCGAAAAGCTATGGGTATATGGGTAACCTTAAACAAGAAGGCTGGACTAGAATCTGCAGATGCAATAAGATGCAATAACATTCCCAGACATGAACTTGTAGCTTTTGTTTGGTGGCAGTGTTTGGTCATATTCCCTTTCATTTTTTGTTAAGAGTGTTTTTTGCTGTAGAAGTCTCTTAAGTCTCTTCACCTTCTAGAGCTCTTTGGTTAACCAAGGAGCCCCAAGGAATAAGTGACTATAGGTAGGCTGCTCAGGAGTAATTCCATCCAAAATACTTGTTATCTGTGCTTCTCAAAATCCGACAAATTAAGAACTAGCTGCTTAATTTCATGGAAAATTCCCAAGCATCCTCAGGAAACCTGTAAAGTCCATCAGTGCTCCATACTAGCAGAGGCTGAGCTTGTTGGCAATCCATGAACTGACCTGAAATGATCTGACAATGGCAAAAGACTGATAACCATACCCTTCATCTCCAGATCATGCTTCATCTCCTCTGAGAAGATGACTACCTACATGCATTGGGTCAGAATTACCTTCATGAGCCCTGGGATCATGGAATTCCATCCACGGAGATGGATGGAATTCCATGATTCCATCCAGATTCCATCAATGGAGGCTAAAATCTCTAAAAGGGAGACTCAAAACTAAAAGCCTGGGGAACTCCAACATCAGCCCACTACAAGATCCAAGAACCCATGTAGAGCTGCTGCTGGTAGACACCCCTTGCCTCTATAACCCAATTTCCTATATATACCTTAACACTCATGAAGAAGCACACGTGTTCACTATCTAGGTCTCTTGAATAATGGTCACCATCTCCATCCCTGACTTTAATACTGCAGCTACTAAAGCACTTTTGATTGATTGCAAGTATGCTTGTCTCCAGCACAGCACTTTCTCAGTTTCCAAGGCCAGTCTATTCATGAAGTAAAGGGAGTTCATCTACAACACTGTGTTTGCAGCCTCTCCCTGTAGTACTCTCCAGAGTAAGCAAGAATTTGGTTTGAAGATGTTTAAGAAGAAAAGTGGGTGCTTTAAGCCTCTGGAAGACTTACATTGCCAAAATCATCCCTTGACCCCACCAATACCCAATATCCTGAAGGCTGAAAACTGAGTATGAATGCCTATATAGGAAATTAGTTTGCTGGTCACCGCTAAGGTGCTATGAAAAATCATTGCATTGCCCTTCCCAAAACTTAGCATTGAGGTTGCTGAAGGACCAGAACACCCTGGAGGCAAATCTCTGATAGACTACAAACCACTACATACATCTTCATAGAACTAGCTCTCATTGATAAAAGCCAGGTGCACAAACTCATCCACTACCAAGTTATGGATGGATGCAACCGTTTTCCACACAGACTTGATCAAGATGCCCAGTGATCTGGCTCCTGGACCCAGGACAGAGGTAGATGGCCCAGAACTGGAGGCCTGCATCAAATTGAAGTCCCCCTTCTCCTGGAACATCCAACCCAAATACCTATCATCCAGCCCCAGTCTTAATCACACAGCTTCCCAGTTCTTTGCCAAAAGACCAGTTTCAGTTCACTGTGCCCTCTCAACTCCAACCTCCATTTTCCCCAGTATTCCTCTAGGACCTCCTCCTTTTTGCCACTGCTCTGTTCAGCTCCTTCTGCAGGCCAAGATACAAAACTGTAATGCCAACCGTAATGCCAACCGTGGCAATGAAAGCAGAAGCAGCAGCTCTCACCACAGGCCATCCTTTCAACGTTCTGCATAATGAACCACTGGTTCTCTTGCATACCTTTGATCTGCTTGATTGCTGCTTGAAATGCGCTCTCCACATCCCTCAGCATTCCTCTATTCTCCTTCTCACATGCCCCTTCTATTCTCTTGCATCCTAATTCACCAGCATCCAGTACCCTGTCCAACATATTCCTCTTTTCTCCTCACCAGCTTATACCAACTCTAAAATACCACCTTATACTTTTTTTATGAAAAGCAATGTAGAGTGTTTATGAATGATTCCTTTTGCCAGTTCCTTTTAGATATAAACTACCTTCTTTAAAACAAAACAAAACAAATCCAGTGTTTAAAATGGGCTACTTTTATACCCATAGTTAGTTGTAGGTTAGAAAGTAGGTGTGCAAACACTGAGCAACACACTTTCACCCTTTTCCTTTACATATAAAAGACAGTGAGACATTTGAACTCAGGAAACAGTGCTTTGTTCTAATCAAAGTTAGTTACAATAAATTAGAATCTCAAAAACAGTTTGGTCCTAGTATTTTTAACTTCTCACATATGAATGCATAGAAACAGTGAGTGGAGAGGGGGCTGAACCAGCAGATGGAAAAGGATTAAGCAAAATCTCTCCTATCTCATAGCTTCTCTCTCAAATGTGCTACATTTAAATCCGCTTGTGTGGTATATGCATTATGCATATATGAAATGTAGCTAGTTCTTGAACTGTTTTAGCCATGAATTAGGAAGGTTACTGTGATGTATGAAGAGCATCAATAAATATAGATGGGTAGAGATATAATTTGGAAATATGAAGGGGGGGTTAATTAGCATAGTGAGCCTTCTTTGCAACCTGAATGCAATTGTTTGCTAAGTCATGCTATAAGCTATGGCAAGCTTATTCAGTCCTTGACTTTCCCCGATCCAAATCCAATTTACTTCTGTGTGACCACTGACATTAAGCTCTACAGTAAAGAGCATCATCCTTGCTTGCTTGTTTAGTGTAGTAAACATAGAGTTAAGATGTAAGTCAGTAAGTCAGCAGCAACAATGGGTGGTTTAAAGGCAAGTACTATTCACTAAGGTAAAGGTAAAGGTTTCCCTTGACGTAAAGTCCAGTCGTGTCCGACTCTAGGGGGCGGTGCTCATCTCCGTTTCTAAGCCTTGGAGCCGGCGTTGTCCATAGGACACTTCCGGGTCATGTGGCCAGCATGACTCACGGAACGCCGTTACCTTCCCGCCGAAGCGGTACCAATTAATCTACTCACATTTGCATGTTTTCGAACTGCTTGGTGTGCAGAAGCTGGGACGAGCAACGGGAGCTCACCCCGCCGCGCGGTTTCGAACCGCCGACCTTCCGATCGACAGCTCAGCAGTTTAACCCGCAGCGCCACCGCGTCCCTTTTACTATTCACTAAAGCCCCCAACTATTCATTAACACCCCACACCCCACCCCATTCTTGAGTGTCTCATAACTAGATTAACAGTAGGCAACTTTATTTTTTCCCTTTTAATTTTCCTGCTATTAACCATTGCACTTCAAAAGCTAATTCCTGTTTCTACGAGGGTGCAAATTCTGGAGGTGCAGTAACAGCCCATATTGGATTCTATCCATGGCTTGCAAATTCAAACACAGCCTGAAAACCTGGTGTGGCAGCTCCTCATAAATCAAGGTGTGTCAGTTATCATGGATTCTGCCTTTGTTTTAAGACATATTTTTAAAATGATTTGGCAAGAGATTGTGAGAGATTCTGGAGAGGTGGGAAAGGAATGGAAATCTGAATTGATAGATATACACAGACAAGAGATAGAAGGCAAATCTGTTGGCAGCTTATTTTATAAACAGCAGCGCTGATGTATCAAGAAAGCTGGGAAGAAGCATTTCAATTCATTCAGACTCTGCCTTGGCAAAGTAACTATAAATTCCACTCTCACTTTCCAAGATCCTGTCTTTACTCCAGATCAGCATTAAAAATACTTTAATGAAGTCTGTAGTTCTTGCTTCCTCGATTTTGTCCAGCTGTGTGAGGCTTGACATGTATAATGGAGTCTTCAGGGAACGCTGAAGTCTGTATGAACATTTTCTGTTCAGTTGTACCTCCAAATCTTGGGGGGGGGGGTTACCCCAAACTGTTAAATTCAGAAAGTTCAAATTTCCTGAAAATACACGCTTAAAATAGGATAAGTAGCAATCCCTACAGCAAACTATGATGATGCCAAAATAACATTCACATGAGATGTGATCACAAAAGTTGCCATATTATGTCTTGACATCTGAGTCAAGTACATATGCCACAATGTTTGCATGATGATGTTTCATGCACATTTTGTTATTTACTCCTCGCAGCCACCCCCTTCAGTGCAGTGCTCATGAAGGTGTGATATTTTTCCACAGGAGAACAACGGTCAAATGTATGTTCTGAAGAGGAACATCAATTTCCTTAACTATGGAAGGTGGCTGAAGGCTTTTTTCCCTTAATTAAAAAATCTTTCATAAGCAAGAGTCCCACAAAACTCACAATAAAGTATGCATCCTTCCATCACCTGCCCATTTTATCACTCCTCAAGGTTTATTCTAAAGTACAGCTGAACACATTTTGTACTGTTAGGAAAAATCTGTCCACTGGGAACTAGATCTTTTGTGCATTTTGGAACATAAACAAGAAATAGAGTTGCAAAAATATATGAGAAGAAATGAGAAAAATAGAATAGCCTTTCCTTTTAATCGTCATAACTTTATATTAAGAGTTTGAAGGTAGTCCTCATTTAGTGACTGTCTTGTTTAGTGACCATTCACAGTTACGACAGTGATGAAAAAGTAATTTTATAACCAATCCTTACATTTATAACTGAGTAGGTCTTTAAACAAAGGAAAGCTGAAGTAAGATCATAAGCACAGTTGCAGTTTCGCTTAGTGTGTCATGTTCAATGTTTCAATGTGCACTGTACATCGTAACGTTTCACATGCCATGGTGCTGATGCGCATTTCTGTTTGGGAGGGAGCTGCTGTGAAACCTTGTACCAAGCTCTGTATCTATGTACATTTCAATGGAACGTGTTTGGGTTATGTGCTCTGTTCAAGGACTTTTCCCGCAGACCATCAGAAGCCATTAGGAGCACCTGGGATTGTGAGCTTGGGAAGATTCTACATGGGGAGGGATCTCATTTGTACTGAGGGTTTTTAGTTTGCATTTGGTGCACTTTTATCATTCTCAGCTTTCTTTGTGATCCTGCATACTATTCTTTAATAAATCAGATATCTTTGCATTCCTGCTCATGAGTCTGAAAGCGTTTTAGAATAGGCATTCATTACGTAGTGACTTGTTCATTTAATGATCAAGTTGCTGGTCCCTATTGTGGTCACTAAATGAGGACTACTTGTATTACTGAGAACACCTACTTGTCTGTCAAAAGCATTTATTAAGTGTTGGCTGGAGTATAAATGCTATAGATAGGTGTACAATGGTTATATATCAGGGAAAAGAAATATCTATTATACTATCATGTACTGCATCCCCTTTCACATTATACTGAACATATCAAAATCTCTTTTTCCAAATCATCACCATCTGCAGCTGGGTGGGAGAAGCATCAATGTTTGCAAGCTTTTGCAAAAATACCTCTGAATTGAATCTGCTCTCTTGCTTTATGGTGATCTGGTTTTGTGGCCTCATCTCATCCTCCATAAGAATACTGATGCTCTAGGATTTCCATCCACTGCATATTGACATACAATAATATACATACAGGTACTTATTTTCTAACTTCAGTGAGGTTCTGTTTCCGGTTATGCATTTCAACACAGCTCTTGTGTTAGTGAGATGCCCAAAATTAGCACTAGGAGTTGTAGTGGCTAGATGAGGCATGAATATTGTCACATTTCCATACATATTGGAAAGTGGAAGAAAATCAACAGAATGGGATAATGGCATCTTCCAAGCATCACTGATATTGTCATGGAGTTGATCCTATCAAGGAATATCTTCTCATATTTTAGTTGACAATTCTGCCAGATGGTTCAAATCTTTTGGCAGACAGTGCAACGTACAAGGCAGACAAATTCAAGCTTTTGATGTAGGTTTTCTTTCTACTCTATTGGATTTTCCCAAATACAATAGCAGCCACCATGCAGAATAGTGTCATATCACAAATCCCAGGCTTCTTTGGGTCCTTGTGATTCCTTTCCACCTGCCTTAGTCCCTCTCATCTTTCCTAATAAAACCTGCATTCTTGAAAATATTTATATCATATCATTAGATACCTAGATATTGCAGTTCAGCAAAGGCTCTTCAAGAGGGGACATTTTGCAGAAAGATCCTAAGACTGTGAGAAGATCTAACCTTACAGATTGCCAGGTTTTACTGGCTGGGTTTAGCCAAAGAACTCAGGCACAACAAAGGTTCAGTGAACACACCTGACATGAATTTGTCCAGAGAGCATTGCCAATAATATGACGTTTCTTGCAGAAGTTGTGTCTCACTCTGGCTCCCACGAACAAGTCTGTTCAGTTGTCTACATTCCCCTGCATATTACTGACTCACCATTTTCTCCTCTTATGGCAAAATATGTCACTTCTGAAAGATTTTTCACCATTTCCTTATGGTCTTCTTCTCAAATGTTTTACCAGATAATGTAAACACATATCTCTGTGTTCTGGCCAAACCTCCTCCTTCTGTTGCACTTTCCCATCTATAGGTTTACAGCTAAAGTCGATGAAAAGCAGCAACAATTACTGGGCATCCGTTTTTGTGATTAACTTGTAGATCTTGGACATCTTAGAACTTATTATTCCTACCAGAACCTTCAATGAATGTTGCTGGACAAGCATGTTGTTATACCACATAAATTCAACAGAGGACATAAGAGCGGGAATCTTAGTCTGCAGATGTAGTTTACAGAACAGAGGTAACCCTGTCCATTCCTCAGAAAGCATCTTTTTCTTCCTTCTCTTAAAATTCTAATCCTTTTTTCCTTCTCTCTTTGTCTCATATGTTCTTTACACATTCACATTTGCACTATTCTGTGCATAGTGCAATAGAGATGCATTTCTTTTTTTTAAATAAGAAAATATTTGGAAGCTGGATTGTATTGGGAGTGGAAGAGATATGTACCACCTTCTTATACACTCAGATCAAAGCTTAAAATAAACCCTAGGAGTGTGGCCTATCATCAAATAAAGTATAAAACAAACTATCCACTTTCCATCTGGGCATGTGAAAGGTGAGTTATGGGTGTGTGAGTTTTTTAACCCTACTAATTAGCTTTGTCCATATAAAGATAAAGAAGGACTATCAAGCTTTCTTCACCAGAGAAACTTCAACATACCAGATTAATATTTATTCATTTATTTGTAGGATACCTTTGAAAGAAACCAATGCTTAATTTGGAATGGACAAAAATACATTGCATAATAAAAAAATGAAAACTAGGTAATTAATAACATGAACAACTATCCAGACAGCAAAGCAGCTGTGTCCAAATGAGTCCAGGAAAAATGGTCTACCTCTGTTCATCTTTATCTCAACAAAGTCTAGAATAGGCTCAATCCAAATGAAAGCTGAAACAAAAAAGAAAACACTGCTAAGGGTTATTAATGACAACAGGAGGGATTTTTGCACACAGAATAACCTCATTCCTTTTTCCATCATTAATCTGTAACTTGTTTTAGTTACAAGTTATTTTAAAATGCTGCATGCTGTACAGTAGCATACATCACGTGCATAAAATTCCGAAGAGTTACTGTGAAAATTTGAACTTGTAAAATTATATTTTTTATCTCATCCTTTTTCATTTTTCGGTACTAAGGCAAAATAATGTGCAGGCCTTATGGAAAGGACTACATTTATATTGGACATAATGTTCAAATTAAATTCTTTACTATGGAGAAGTAAAGAAAAATTCACATTCTGCACCTGCATAGGACTGCATAACATAATCATAAATTGTTTATATAAAGTTGCTGAGACTGAAATATTTTAGGTATATGTCGCACCTGATGAGTCAAAAGGAAGTTTTCCACTGGCATCTAAGATTAAATTATAAAATACAGTATATATACCAGAAATAAATCTATTAGTATCATAAAGAGCACCACAAGCTTTATGCATTTTTATATGCAGAGTTAATGTCGCTGAACCTTTAGACCTGAAAGAATGGTTCCCTTGCAATATTGTTTCCTGGGGAGGCAATTTCACGTGATGCTTTGACTGTACAAGTTATCTGCAATAGATGCACCAAAATAAGACCAAATAAGCTTGTCCTTTTCTAAAGCCCAAGATGGCCGAGAATAAATGTAGCAATGTAAGTAACATAGCCACACAAGGAAAAATTAAAGCAAGGGAATGAAACACTTTTCTTCTTACTGCTACGGTAGCAAGAATAAAATGCAACAAAATGAAACAGGGGAAAAAATACAGAAATACTGTATAACATTTCCACAACAGGCTGATATCCGGTCTGGTGACTCCTTTTCAGCACGGAAGAGAGAAAGTGTGACACTGACCACTTTTAACTTGGTCACACAGAATTTATGAGAGCTCAGCTTTCTAAACGACTTCTCCTTCTCCTTCTCCTTTTCCTTCTCCTTTGGCTTCGATCTGTTGCTTCAGGTTGAAAAGTATTCTTTTATTCATCCTCCAGTTAATATGAAATTTTCATCTCGGTTCTTTTTGGTGTAAGACTCCAGACCCAGGAAATGAATTGGGGTATGGAAAACACACTTGCCAATATTTGGCCAAAACAAATATGACCATTGGCAGTGAAGTCCCGACTTCATGGCCCATACATAACATACATGATTAGAAACCATAAGAACTTAGTTTCATGCTTGTTGTTCTTATTAGATTCATTTTTATTCCAGAAACTTTTGAACTCTTGCTTAAGTATTTTTATTCCAGTACCTAGTATTTTCCTGTCTTTCCTGCTTTCTAAATAACCCTCTTCATCTCACAAGTAAATATTTTGTTGAACATCATAATTAATAGAATATATTAAAAGAAAAAATAAAATATGAATTGAAATAATTTCTAATGGATGTCTTCACTACTTTTTATTTTATCTACAGTACTTATCACTGCCATAATTTTAATATAAGGTTGTCTATTTAACAATGAAAAATAGCATACGGTTCAGAGTACAAATATCACTGGAGGCTAGCTAGATTGCTAGAATTCAATCCAACTTAATGTTATTATGTCACTGACCAACGGTAGTTAATTGTGGTATTGCTGGTATTTTCTAGTAATGTCATCAGTGAATAAAGATGAGAAGGAACATTTTGAGGAATGTATACATTTCAACTGACTAAAGGCAATGAAGATCATGAAAACGAAGAAAACATGCCATTAAGAGTTCTGATTTGGAGGAAAATGATTATTTGGAAGGTAGTAGCTAAAAATACCCTATATATATACTGTATACACGCATGCACGCACACACACACACACATCCATCCATCCATCCTTATTAATATACAACCAAATGTTAGTGTTCTATAATACACATAGTTGTTTTGTATATTAAACTTTCTCTTCCCTATCAACTAATTTGTTACCACTGCGTTAAAATGCCTCTACTTTTTCAAGCAGAAAAGTTCATACTAAAAGGAAAAAAATATATAAATAACTGATTCGTAACATTTTATTTCCTGGTTTATTTTGGCTGTTTTTTTTATTCTGCTTTCTCTCTCTTCACTTACAAGAACTTCCACCCCCAAAATAGACTCATTTAGCCTAAATTTTTGATAGCCAAGTTATTTCTATGTTTTAGGTGTGGCAAACTGTGTATGAGGCTATTTTGTTTGGAAAATGCAGCGAATCTAACAAAGCCATGGTTGGCTTTTATGGAATTATTCTTTATCATTCAGGATTTTAAATCTATGAATGATAAACAGAAAATGTATAGCTAAAATTTAACAGTAAACAGCAGACCTAGTAATATTTGCCAGCTCCTAAATAATCTTTTCCTAGGAAATTTGATATATGGGTCATAGAATCCCCATACTAAATTCTAATATCACAGTCTACAGAAATTCTATTCTACAAACAGTTGTGACTGATAAAGCAGAATCTTGTAGATGGTAAATGAGTTGAAGTATGTTATCGTTTTATCTATTCTTGTAAACCACCTTTTCCCCAAGGAGACCGGGGCAGTATAAAATGGATGTTCTTATTCCTCTTTCATAACAGCCTTTTAGATTGAAAGAGCACAGCTGTCCTCCAGAGTCTCCAATGAATTTAACAGATGAAGAAAGCTATTCAGCCAGGTTCAAGTTCAGGACTGTAAACACTTCATGACTCTGTCAACATGTTCTTACCACCTATAAAATACTTCCTCTGGTAACAGAATTCAAATTATAATTTTCAAAAGGCTAACTAACCACTATTTGGTAAACTGGGGGCCTGTCCTGAACTGTCTTACAAATTGATTTGGAATATTTAACTTGTTTCCCCTTTGTCATTCCCTTGTTTCTTGTGACAAGTAACAAGAGCGCAGTTGGCATACCAAGTTGATATAGAGGCCATCATTAGCTCTATCTCCTGTTGACTCAAATAAATATAAGACTGCAATTCCCCTTTCACTTATCTGAGAGTAAGTCCTATTAAACTCAATGGGCATATCTTTGAGTGGCCAGATAAAAGACTGCAAGGATGTGATCCATATTAATTCAGCTCAATACGTTAGCTGCCTACTACGCTATATACAAAGCTAAGGCAATTTAAGGCCTTAAAGTGAAGGTGTGTAACTTCCAATTGGCTGAGCCCCACATCCTTTTAAGAGGCATAAAAGAGACTCACTCTTGAACTGGATGCATTCGTCCTCCCCAAAACACAGTGGGGCCGTTCCAGTTAAAAACACAATTGACGAGGAAGGCAATGGAACTTCTCATATTTTTGTTTTATGCTCTTAGTTAAGGAGAGCTTTTGGTCTGAGGTGTGGCTATTATTAAAGCATGGCCACTTTGTTCTGGACAGGCTGGAATATTCTGCTGCAGACAACCCGAAACCAGAACCTTTTGGCAAGCTACTGTGTTCTCAGTTGGATTAGCAATGTGGGTTACATGATACAGGGCCTCCAGTCCTTGACAGGCATTTGTATAAATATTCCTCAGGACAAATGTATTTATACAAATGCATGACACTACATTAGTGGTCTCTGCCCACTTAGTTAAGCCCAAGATAATGTGTCAGCTAGCCTGCCCTAGTCAGTCCAATAACTGATTTACACTTATTGGGTTAGGTGTCAAATTTGGAAACCTAGTTTAATTGTCTAAGATCTATGCAAAGTTTAACAGCTCCACCAGGACTTAGGACAAACTCTACCTGATTTTGCCACAGGTTATGAGATTCCTTAACTATCCCCAATTTTTCTTTAGCTTGCTCTTTTTCTTTAATAATCTGAGTTATCTTATGCGACTAAGATTATACTGGGGAGCAATCCAAGCAATCCAAATACTGTATCAATATATTAAAGTGGCCCAGCCTCAGGATCACTACATCTCAAAAAACAAAACAAAACCCACAAATGAGGAGATGCGAGATGATGACCGGGGAATTTCCCTGATAGCAAACAGAAACATTCCTAGCAACTTTTATTATCAACATAGCTGCATTTGGACGAAAAATAATCACATATGCTTTGGGATCTGGTTAAAGTGCTCTACCCATTTGGCTGAGGTGGTACATGGTTCTCTTGGGCCATGCACTGTGTCAGATTCCTCCAATCAAAAGGTTCACAGAACCCCTTATTGGAACATCTTCCATTACTTCCTTATCAATGGGGTAGACTCTCTGTCGCCAGATGGGAGGGGGTGTTGGGTTGGAGTGTGAATTGTATTATTATGGCTACAGATTTATGGTGGTTCACATCAAGGCTGGTCAGTAGAGATACACCAGCAACACGACCTGGATGGGAAGTGGGGGGACATACTTTCGTGGGAAAGGAAGGCAATCAAGGGAATGTAGTTGTAAATGTATGTTTTAGTGGGAATTCTCCATTCGCAGCTTTACTTCTGTCCTAGTCATTTTGCTTCATTAAATAGTTAAAGGATCCTGGTCTCCTCACTGTCATTGTGTGAATGCTTCAATGGTCTAGTGCTGACACACTGATTCATATTACAATTGTTTACATCTCCATGAATGGACCTGAATAAAAAGGTCCATCCAGGGATCAACCATAACCAGTATCTACTGTAACATTTTCCCATCTATCCAGATGTGTACTTCCCATGAGGTCCTGGGTCTATCTGCACTGATACCAAAGAATCAGCCTCGGGTACACTCCATTATTGGACATTCTCACTTCATGTGATCTACCAGGGCACACTTTAAAGAGATTATTGGTTTGAAACAGATTATTAGTCTGAGACTGAGCCACTTTGTTAAGGCTGGAATGTGGTTTCCTTCCTTCACCGAATGGAAACTCAGGACATTGACAGCTTCCATTAAATGACCTTATCCTTAAGCTTGGGACTTTTGGGGTAACTCCTGGATGAAGGTCCCCCAAACACCTCTTATCTTCTTCAGTTCCATCAGTTCTGGACCATAATCCCCAATATTTATTTATTATTACTTATTTGTTAGGCTTTTATCCCACTTTTGTTCAGGAGCTAAAGGCAGTGTACATGATGCCCTCTCCTCCCATTGTTATCCACAATAATATCCGTGTGAAATAGATTAGGCTGAGAGTGATGACTCAAAGTCATCCAGAGAGCTTCTGTGGCTGAGGATTGACAAGAACCTGGATCTCATCAGTGCCAGTCCAGCACCTTAACCACTGTGCCACTGTGTTATGTTAATGCAATGCTGAGATCAGTCCAACCACTTCACAGAGTGGCTAGTTTTGTTGCTTTATTACTTTATTATGGCTCACTGACTAGACCCCTTCAGTATATCACATTTCTTTCAGGTGTCTTCTGGAAGTTTCCTCTAATATTCAATATACCTAAAATTGGCCAACTTTACTTTACTGCTACACACTGCTCCCCGTGTAGGGCACACAAGATCAGGGCCCACTGTGGCTAACACAGTTCTTTTAAATCTATTAATAACAGTCTCCTCAGTTACAGTGGCAATGAGTGCACCATTGGGAGACTTGAAAGAATAGGTTAGGGATAGATTGTCATGGAAAAAAAATCTATGTGGTCACTAGGAGTCAAAAATGACTCAACAGCGCTTTTTTTTTTTTAAGTCTCAATGTCATTTTCAGGCCTGTCTTGGATAGTCGAGCTCTCAGCTAACTTGTCCCATACTTAAGGCCATCTGCTGGGCTGAAGGTTCATTTTCCTTATCTAGCATTTTAAAATTGCTGCCAAGCACTGAAGGTTTGCAGAACAGTCATGTCTGATCAGCCAGCTGTTACAACTGATGCAGCTGCATCAGTTTCTTTCTATTGTTCTGACAGCTAGACTAACTCATTGTCGACTGAAGGTATTCCAGCTTCCTCAACAGGATTTACAGGTACTGTACCTGGAGTGCCACTATTGGCAAGGAACCCAGAAGAATTTCTGGACACTGTCCTTCTTCACAGTCTTGATAAAATATAGCCATCAGTATGGGCGCATTCCATACCTTGTGTTTGTTGATTTACAATCTTACAGACATACAAAGTTCTATGGAGTACTTCTCAAATAACTTGAGATGATGGTGGAGCTTCAATATCAGGTACATCATGAGAGAGGGAAACACTTAGAATAAGCCCAGAGGTCAGCTCAGATTATACCATTTCTCCTGATTTCCAACAGCCCTGAAGTAGGGCTGCTTGGCAACTAAGACCTCTAACAAGAATGTGAAAAGTCTAAGGCCATTGCCAAAGTTCTTCTTCTGTGAACTGTACTTTTAGGAGAATCTTCTTCCCCTCCTCCTCTCCTTGCTTATCAATCATATTTTTCTTATTTTATACTTTAAAGAAGGATTGCTGCTTAGACTCGGTCCAACCCCTTCCTCCTCACTACAGCCGCCAAACAACAAAGGCAAGAAGCTGTACATCTCAGTTGCTTGCTTAATTTGTACTGTCTTTTCCTCTTAAGATGCATCACACATACGTACACCCAAACACTCACACACACACAAAAGAACATTCACTTGCACACCAATTTCTCTCCAAAATTTCTTCCATCTCTATAACATCTAGCAGGATGTATTTTGCATTACAGTATGTATCACAATACTCTTTCTATTAATTTATACAAAGGGAAAAATGGAAACTAACTTACAGAGGCCCCTTTTAACAGTATCCAAATGTTTGTTCTCATGTCTAGCATGGTCTTGGATATTAAGCAAGTGATCAACACAATGACAGATGAGAAGAACTGTCTGTTAAGGAGCAATTTGGATAATCACAAAAATAATGCAATTCATTAGCTAGCCTCCATCACTTGGTTTCAAGGACTGAGTATCTCAGAGAAGTTAGCATCTAACTTTGGGAAATAGAAGATGGGGAGCAAATTTTCCCCAATTTATCTTGGGGGAAAAAAAGAACAAAGAACTAGGGAAAAGGTTCTTCAGGGAAGAACTACTGAACAAATGCTGGATGGCAATGTAAACAAGGAATTGATTTGGAAATGCAAAGAAATAAAACGACAGGACTCCAGATAATGAGAATGAATTGAAACCATTAGTATGGTAACTATGCTTCTGAAAGTGGCTAGTATTTAAGGCAATGGGTCAAGCTGCTAGATGCAAATAAGAAATGGGAACACATGGAAAGCAGAATTGCCATATTATAACACTACCTAGCTTCTATATCAGAGCAAGTGAATTGAGAGAAACTGTGCACAAGCAGTGTTTGATGAGGGCCTGAAAATAAGTTTTGTTTTCACTAAAGAGGCAAGTAACCAAAAAAAATTGAAAGACAGGATGTAAAAGGCATAATTTTGGTACCAGATTCCTGTTCCATATTAAGAAGTTGCACTTTGTTTATGGGTTGAATGAATTAAGCAACTGCGGGTCTAAATAAAGACATGTTCTTCTATGTTTAAAAGCAAGACTTTCTCTAATACCAGCTTTTCAAGCTTTCAGGAATAGCTAATGTAGCAAATGGTATTCTGAACCAGATGCATTTTGGCCTTTAACAGCAATGTATCTGGTGAATTCCTCCTTCTCCCCTGGCTTATTGAGGCCACCAATCTACTATTCTTTTGCTTACATGGCTGGATATGGCAAGGAAAGCTATTTGAATGATCTGCTCAATCTTAAATTGGAAATAGAGGTAAACTGGGTAGCTTGACAGTAGGGAAAAAAAAAACCCTACAGTTTGTATCTTATATTTTCATAAAAGGACAATTCCTGCCTGTTGTAGGTGGATGAACAATAAAATATGCCTGTTTTAACTTAGGGGAAGACTAAAAAGGATTTTTAATAATCACATACAGTAGGATGCACTATTCTGTTTCTTTCACTAAAAAAATAAATTGAAATGAAATTAAAATGAAAGTTATGAAATATTTACGTCCAGTTCCAGCTGTTCCAATTCCATATTACATTTTTCTCCTAGGAAGCTTAATGCACTGACTGTGAAGATGTGAGTTGAGGACGGTAAATTTAGTAATGAAGAGATAGACTACAACATATTTGAAGTTCACCTTCAGAACACCTTCAGAGGTCCAAGATATCCTGTGGTTGGGTCTGCACAGGTTTACCTTCCTCCAAAGGATCAAGTCTCTAATTTGGGAGTACTCTTGACCTCATGGCTCCTGCTGGAGCAGCAGGCAGAAGCATGGTTGGGAGCATCTTGTCCATCTAAGGCTGGTGCAGCCCTACCTGGACTGGGAAGATTTGGTTCCAGTAACTCATGACTCTATCAGCATGGATTTGGATTACTGTAATGTGCTCTAAATGGGGCTGCTATTAAAAATGACTTGGAAGCTACACATGGCACAGAACACAGCAGCGAGGATGCTAACAGGTGAGAGCAGTGATGCAAACATAATACCTATGTAGCACCTATTCAGTTATGCAAATGTAGCATCTATTCTATGATTACTGGGTTGGTAGCCAATAAGCTGGGGAATCCAATTCACAATGCTGGCTTGACCTCTTAAGGTACCTTGGCTCCAGAATATCTTGGTATATGAGACTGTGGGAAGGAAGCAGAGGAGGAGAGCAGTTTAGGTGAGAAGAAGCAATTCAGCTCAGATGTGACAACCATGGTAAGGAAGCATTTCAGAAAGTCTCTGCCTTAATTAAATCATTAGATATCTGGTTGGAACTTTAGAGGTTTCAAGATTCTGTTTCACCCCAGCTATCATTAAAGATACCTTCCTGAGATCCTTGTTTCCTTGCCAATTACTCCCTTCATGCAGGGAGGGGACTCTCAGGATTCCTTCTGCGATGGCCCCCACATTTTGGAAATCTCCCACCAACACTCCCCCATTAGCCTTCTGTAAGATAGTTAAGACCATCTTGTTTGAACAGGCATTTGAAAGTTGATCTCTGACAATTAGGTGGCCACGTGTATCTCACGTGCCAGATGCTGATCCTGTTTTATGTGTTGGATTTTGATCCTGATTTATTTTTTACACCACTGAGCTGCTGAGCTGGCCGATTGGAAGGTCGGCGGTTCGAATCCGCGTAATGGGGTGAGCTCCCATTGCTAGTCCCAGCTCCTGCCAACCTAGCAGTTCGAAAACATGCAAATGTGAGTAGATTAATAGGTGCCGCTTCGGCGGGCAGGTAACAGCGTTCCGTTTAGTCATGCCGGCCACATGACCACGGAAGTGTCTACGGACAAACGCCGGCTCTTCGGCTTTGAAACGGAGATGAGCACCGCCCCCTAGAGTCGGACACGACTGGACTTAATGTCAAGGGAAACCTTTACCTTTACCTTTACTTGCAAACTTTTAGACACCATTTCAAGCTGGGCAGGATAAAAATACCTGTAATTAATTAATTAATTAAAAATATTTTGTGTTTCCTCAAGTCAAAAAAAGGGAGGTACCCATGTTTTCCCTGAGCATAATGGCCTTTCTGATATTATATGAAGAGGGGTATTGATCCAGAATACCAACCCAGAACTTTAAATCTGTGCATCAAACCTTATGGAACCCATTCATGGTTAGCTGACAAAGGTATCTTGTTGAAATGTGTGAAATCCAGATCTCATGCTTCTTGTATATTGCAAAATGAAGCTACTCTGTGATGTTCTGAAATATACTGCCTTGTCAATTTTCTGCAGAATTATTTATAGCAATAATATAACTTTACTTTGCTTCAAAAACCTAAACCCAGCAAATTTTCAAATCGTAACCTTTTCAACATCATCAGCTGGCGTAATTTTAAACACAAATGCAAGCAAACAGCTTCTTTTTAAAAACTGCATTTTACAGAATTCTCTGAAAAATTAGCTTACACCATATCTCAAAATAAATATCCTTTCTTTAACTATGAAATCTATATTTACAAATCCTAATATGAACTACATTTGTTTTCAGATTTATGATATATATTGCATTTTGATTGCTGTTGTTTATACCATTAAAACGCATAGACAATTTTGACTGTAGTCTGCCATGTATTTTTTTAAACAGTAACCTAAGATATAAACCTCAATAATAAAAATTTGAAAGAAAATTTTTCCCTTGCCTTTTCTACCTGAATAGAACACAGCTCAATTTCCTAGCCAGCTTTTAAAAAATGTATACGAGCAAGTGCACTCTTGGCAATGAAAAATTGAAATCTTTGCTTTTCTCCTTATTTCATTTGCATCTTATATCCTAATTAGTTCTGACTTTTTCCCATCATTAAATATGTTTACAGGCCTATGTTCTTTTACTGCAATTACTGACACTGGGCTTCATACTTCTTTCATGTTATTTATGGTAAGGATCAGCAATTGAGTGACCCTGGACCAAATCCAGGGATGCTGAGCTCCAAGTGTCAAAAATGTGCAGAAAATGTCACATTTCTGATGACACGAATTGCAAGCAGGGCATTTTAAATGCATTGCTTCAAACCCTTTACTTGTTTTCTGACAACTAATTGCTCATCAAGACTTTATGGGCTCCTGTTTTTAAATGTATTTTATCAATATTTATTGCAGTCATCGCTGTCACCATAAAAGTCGGCTTTATCACATTTAGTGGATGTGTATTGTAAATTCTTAGTTTAAGGCAGTGTTTCTCAACCTTGGCAATTTTAACCTGTGTGGACTTCAACTCCCAGAATTCCTCAGCCAGCAGTGCTGCCTGGGGAATTCTGGGAGTTGCAGTCCATACAGGTTAAAATTGCCAATGTTGAGGAACACTGTTTAAGGTAATGACAATGGAAAAGTTAAAGAAGCCCTCACATAATTCATTTCTGGTGAATTCATCCATGCAGGTTTCTTACCAGTGTTATGGATGCAAACTTCCACATTGCCACCATCTTCATTCCTCAAATTGCCCACAGCAGTTTTACACTATCATGCAAGTATCCTCACTGCTGGGCTCTGTTCTCACACTGAGAGGGCCAGCATTCCTTCCATCTGGCCAACTGGACAGTGGAAACAAAAAAGGACAGCCAAGCTAACATCCAGTTCCCATCCTTGTTCTTCCCTTGTGGCACCTGCTTTACTCAGGAAAAGCAAATGGAAAAAGAGTCCACCCAGCTGGTGTGTGGAATGAGTGACAAAGGCATTTCTCAGAACAACTGGAGACAACTGGGGACAGTGGTAGTTTTCCATAGTACCTTGGCCATAGGACAAGTATTTTGTTTTAGTGATTTGAAAGGGAATGTATTTTGACCACAGGCATCTGTTATAGTATGGTTCGCCTATTTTATGAACTATGTTACTGGTTTTTTGGTTTCATCTCTGTAGGCCACCCAAAATCACCTTCATGAGATGGGTGGCTATAGAAACAAGCAAACAAATAAATTGCTTTGAAGCCCTGAACTTTATTGCTAGGGAACTAGAGGAACTGAGGAATGAATTCTAAAAAATCATTAAAAATGCATGTGAAGAAGTTGCCAAAGGCCAAGCAAAGAAGGAAGCAAACTGGATGTCACAACAAATGGGAGAAATGGCTGAGAAGACAAGTAAAAGCCAAGAAAATCAAAGATCTCAGGAAGGAAATTAACAAAGAATTTCAGAGAGGTGTTGAAAAATATAAAAGGTAGTGTTACAATGACATTTATAAGGTCACTGAAGACAGAAACAGGCATGGAAAAACAAGGAAAGTCTTCCTAAAGATCTCCCAACTCAGAAGGAAGTTACAACCTCAAACTGGTATGATAAAGGATGCCAATGGAGAAATAGTAACTGATTCAAAGAAGATCACACAAAAATGGAAACAGTATACTGAAGTTCTGTACAGTAGAGATGTCAACATCCAAGATACCTTAGAAGATATTACTTATTTACAAGAACTTCTAGTACTAGAAGATGATGGTTATAAGAATTGATGGAATATCTACAGAAATATGGCAAATAACAGAAGAAGAATCAGTAAAAGTTCTACCCAAACAATGCCAGCAAATCTGGAGAATGACACACTGGCCAACCGATTGGAAGAGGTCAGTCTATGTACTAATAGCAACGAAAGGAGACTTAACAGAGTGTGCAAATTATTGCACAATACCTTAACTCTGCATGCTAGCAAAATAATGCTTAAGATCATCCGCCCTACATGGAAAGGGAGATGCCAGATGTTCAAGCTGGTTTTAGAAAAGGCCTTGAACCTGGGAACAAGGTTCCCAGCAAGGTTATTGCTGATGCACACAGGATAGCTCAGACAGACAGACAGACAGATAGAAAGAACTATAGTCAATATGTGCCTTATTTATTTAGAAAAGTCTTTGATTATGTTGATCATGTCAAGCTGTGGAATGTCCTAATGGCAGACTAATGACAAAAGGTACAGTAACCAGTTTTAGAAATGACAATGAAGATATTGAAGTAGTGGATAGCTTCTGTCTTTTAGGATTGACTATTAATAGTAAAAGACCCAGCAGTCAAAAATAAGTCATAGACCAGCATTTAATAGAGTATCAATGAAGGCCTCGGAAAATATATCAGATGCCAGGATGTGGCATCAGAACTGTGCAAGCCATAGTTTTTCCTACAACACTATGAAAGTGAAAGTTGGACTTTGAAGAAGCAGCATAGAAAAACATTGACATATTTGAACTTTGGTGTAGGAGAAGACTCCTGAGAATACCAAGGATAGTCAAGAAAAAAAACACAAATGGATCACTGAAGAAATCAAGCCAGCATTCTCACTAGAGGCACAAATGACCATGCTTGTATTATCACACTTTGGACACATGTTGTGAAGACTTACAGTACATATGTAGCAAATGCAACCTCATTGTGATGTTTGAGGAAAAAAATAAATGGATTGAAGCAGTGAATGCTTATACTTCCATCTCACAAGAGAGGATGCAAATTGAATAGGTTAAACAAAGGAAGAGCTAAAGTAGCAGAAGACAGAAGGAGCAACTCCTCATAAGGAACCGAATGAAACAGAGGAGGCAAGCTTCACATAAGACATGAAAATCAGAAATGAGGAATGAAGAAGATGTTCTGCAATTCCTGGAACTCAGAAACAGCTTACAGTTACTCCCAGAAGGTTTAGGCTCTGAGCCTTCAGGAGGAACAAGAAACTAGAACCTGGAACCCTGGAGAGCAGAGAGGATACAGTGGCTGCCTGCCAGAGGTCAAAGAGAAAAATCCTAGTAATTGACAACTCTACCACAAGGAACAGAAATCAATGTGAGTGACGGCCAGACTTGTTGGTTTGTGAAGTTGCTTTTTCTAGAAAAGCAGATACGGGATGAGACAGAGCAAATACCAAACTGATTATGTACCTTGACAGTTATTACTTCCTGCTCATCCATGTGGGGACAAATGGTACTGCCAAGAGCTGTGACAACTGTATCATCCTAGACTTTGATATCTGCAAAGGAAGGTGTGGAACTTGGAAGTATTCAAGGTGGTATTCTTATTTATCTTTTTGGTCTAGGGAAGAAGAAAGGAAAGAGTCATACAGCAGATGAATAACTGATTATGCAAATAGTGTACTTAAGAGAGGTTGGTTTGCCTTTTTGGATAATGAACTGCTGGCCTGAGATATACTACATTTAAGAAGGATTGTGAAAAATGTGTTTGGCCAACACATGGCAAGCTTGATCAGGTGTGTTTCAAACTGAATCTTATAAGGTCCAAAGATGAAAATCCTGAAAGCAGGATCTCAAATAAATACTTGCACACTATAGAATTAAGTGCAAATGTTGTAATGTGGCTTATTAAACCACTCAGTGAAAAACTGGGAAGAATATTGGCTCATAAAGTTCATTGCCATAATTATCGAAACACTAATGCTAAGGGTATGGGAAATAAAAAAAGATAAGCTTGAGCTACTATTACGGGAAGGCAAACATGACATTATACTGTAGGTATAATTGACACTTGGTGGGATTGGACTGAAGAGCAGCATTTGAAGAATACAACTTGCTCAAAAGAAATGGAAACAATAGAAAAGGAAGCAGAGTTGCAGTATGTGTTACAAATATCCACATCTGCACAAAAAGTGAATGGGATGTAATTGGTGTTGTGTAAAGGTCTGGAAGAAGGAATAAAAACAATATTGTTGCTGGTGTCTACTTGAACCATTTAAGCAAGAAGATACGGGTGAAGCTTTCCAGGAACAAATTACATACAGTATATAAGGGGGAAGCCGAGGAAGGTCACAAAGGAAGAATATATACAGCAGCCCTGATTTGTACAAATGATGTCAGGAAAGCCATGCTGAGTTGAAGGTTCCTATGATACTAGCAAATAAAAAAGAGAAGGTAGAACTACTTAACCTGCACAGTATTTTAGCTCAGTCTTCTCCAACTAGAAAGTGTGTGTTCCATAAGGATAAAGAGCAGGATGAAGAAGCAGAACTGAAATTTGATATTTATAAAAACTAGGTCAGGGAATAATTACTGACAATGAATGACTTTAAATCTATGGAGTCAGAAGAACTACATCCTGGAGTACTGATGGAACTAGGTGATGGTCTGGCTGGACCTGTATGCATTATCTCTAAAACCTTGTAGAACAGGTAACATGCCAGATGTAAGAAAGCAAATGTGCCTATCATAAAAAAAATGGTGGAAAAGAAAATCCAGGGAACCACAATCAGTCTGATGTTGATACTTAGGAAGATTCTAGACCAGATCACAAAGGGATTTATCCATAAATAATGCAAATGAACCTTATCTCATCTGTACCACATGGCATTCTAATTAGCAAGCTAGTTAGTCATGGACTGGATGACATGCAATCAACTGGATATGTAACTGGTTCTAAATATTCAAAATGGTTCCCCATCAAATTGAAGAGAGGATCAAGTAGGGATGGGTTGTACAAACTCCAAAGCAAAGGTTCTGATACCAGACTGGTCCATTACAATAACAATGCACAAGGATCAACTGATCCCGCTCCCAAATGAACAACTCTCAGCTTGCTACGATACACAGAGCAGACAAAGAAACAAGATTTGAACCTTGCTTATGTACAGGACCTGAATCTTACAGTTTGTGGTTAGTGATTTTCTTTGTGCTTTTCTACTATCTGTGATAAAACTCTCTTCTTAAGAACGTATCCTTGAATCTCTGACTGTGAGCTTTTAGGGGTTTTTTTATTTTATTTTATCAAACTTTATCACTACCCATCTCCCTCCCAAGGAGGGACTCTGGGCGGTTTACAATAAAAACAAAATTCAAATTCAAAACAATTATAAATACAATAAAAATAAAAATGTGATGGAATCTAGATGGCTTCTTCTTCTTTCATATCCAGATCAAACCTTAAGCTGCTAATATGACACCACCTTCTAGATGACTGAGAGTTCTTTATCGGTCCGTGAGTGTAATAGGTCCATCAAAAATCATTCTAGGGTGCTAGCCACCCCAGGTATGGCTTTTCCCCCTCCCGTTCCTAGCCTGCTGGCAAAACCAGGCTTCTTGTACTGGTTTGGTCAAGCCTGACAGTTGAGTTCTGAGGCTCTACTTCAATATCTTTATTTACTACTTGGATTAAAAGGTGCAGGGGATGATACAACTTTGAGTGTTCAGTGATGCATATAGCGTAGGATTCTTATTTTTCCACCCAAATCTGATGTACGGGCAACTATTCCTTGAACTCCTGAAGCAACACAATACAAGACAGTTTGTATATTGAAAAAAAACCATCCATTTCAAAACTTCAAGAACTCATTGTTATCATCCATACTTCACACATCTATTCCCATGCCAAAGTACTGCAGCAGATGATTAACAAATCAAAGCAAATTAATATTATTATGTACAATTCACATTTGAAAAGTATGGGATACACAGTATTGAATAATAAAAATATGTAATTGTGTATCTCTTTAGTATTATGTCATACTAAAACTCAGGGATAATGAAATGTTTCACATAGGTTTATGCAACATTTGGTTTTTAAAATTGGAAGAAACAGATATATGCAAGGAGGCCAAAGACATAATAACTACTATTTGCAGTTGTATGGATTTCCTTCATATAGTTATGAAATAATTAGGCCAATGCTTTTAAGAGAAAGCATGCCATTCAAATCTCTGTGGGACTTAACCATGGCCTTTAGCTTGAGAAAAAAAATCACCAATATACTTTCCCTAATAAACAATGCAATATTAATAAGCACAGCTGGGATCTAGGGCTCTGAAAACTCACAGCAGGTAATGAAATTGTCATTCAATTTAGTCTGAAAATTCACTTTTTAAATAAATAAATAAACAAATAAATAAATAAATGGACGCAACAAATTGCAGATAAGAAAAAGACCGAGTAGAATAACCAGAAAGCCTGAACTGCAAATGTAAGGGCAAAATAGGTAATGCATCTCCTTAAATTATCTAAGATTAAAACATGACACTTCTTTGCATTATTTTTGTGGTAGAAGAAAAAAATGCCCAAACCATGAGTTGGTACAGTAGACGCCTCCTGCTAATATATCTGTTTTTTCTACAAGCATTTAACTTTTATAGTGGAAGAAGAATTGTTCTGCAAAAGTGTTAGGAAATAATTAAAGCCAATCCAATTCAATACAGCTGAAAAGAAGCTACAACCAATTATTATTGCAACTGTTCGTATCTGTAGTATAGTACCATATGCGAAGTGGAGAAATGGATTTGCTCTGAAGTTGATTAAGCATAAGAGAAATTGTTTCAATTTTTTACTAACTTACTTCAGTGTAAACTGCATTAAAGTCACTGGAACTTCCTCTTATTATGTTTATGCACATTCATTTATTCATAAAATTCTAATCTGCTTTTCAATGTAAAAAACAAACCACAAAATGAGATGCAATTAAAAGCAATTTACAATAAATTAAAAACAATTACAACCCTAATAATTCAATTAAAAACAACATACTTAAAGCCATAAGTAGTTTAACAACTAAAATGTAGCTGATTAATGAACCAAAACAGAAAGTATAGCAGCAATTTAATCAAGTTCCTGGATGAACAGATATGACTGTGTTTATAGCTCTTTTTTCCTACTGGAATCTATGATATGAAGTTACGTATTTTATCTACATTATTATTTTCAACCACATATTTTCTACAAAGTGTTATTTTTTCCTATAATTTCTTTGCATATTGTTTAAATAGATTGCATGATTCAGTTACTGGCTCTGTATGATTTGTATTTCACTTTATGCCAATAGGTATTTTAGAGTTCAGAGTCATTCCTGGACCGAGATGCCCTCCGAACAGTCACTCATGCCCTTGTCATCTCCCATATAGACTACTGCAATGCGCTCTACATGGGGCTACCCTTGAAAAGTATTCGGAAGCTTCAGCTGGTCCAGAACACGGCTGCGCGGACAGTTATTGGGGCTGTAAAATCAGCCCATGTGATACCACCGTTACGTGAGCTGCATTGGGTCCCAGTTCGCTTCCGGGTCCAATTCAAGGTGTTGGTTATCACCTTTAAAGCCCTACATGGCATGGGACCAGGGTACCTGAGGGACCGTCTCGTCCCCATAACATTGACCCGTCCCATCCGGTCAGGCAGGGAGGGGATGCTACGGATCCCATCAGCAAAGGAATTTCATCTAGCGGGGTCCAGGAGGCAAGCCTTCTCTGCAGTGGTGCCCGCCCTTTGGAACATCTTGCCCCCGGAGTTGAGACAGATTTCCTCACTGTCGGACTTCCGGAAGAAACTTAAGACCTGGTTCTCCCGCCTTGCTTGGGAGGGGGAGAGTGATAGTTCTACCTGGGGATGGCTGGCGCCATAGCACCGCTTAGTGATCCATCTCCACTTGGATTTTAGGTTTGTTTTTATGTATATTTTTATGTAATTTTTATCTGGCTATGTTTTAATGCTATTTATTGTAAACCGCCCAGAGTTCCCCATTGGGGGAGATGGGCAGTGATATAAATTTAATAATAAATAAATAAATAAAAACATACAAAAAACGTAGTAGTGTTAAAAAGTGGAAAAACAACTTGAACTGGCTGAGTATAAGAGCATGCTTTTGCCTACGTTGTTATATGGAAATGGATTATGTTAGAAGAAACACAGAAGGAAGCTGAACACATTGGGAAGGATTATTTAAGAACCATGCATGGTAAAACAAGAGGCAGGAATGTCAGAGTCCGGAATGAATGTGGACTGAAAACAAAAGTTATGAACAGTACAGAATAAGTATTTTGAGGTCAATGGATGAAGAGGAAGGGGAAGACCAAGGAGGTCATGGTGGAATGGAGCTGATGAGTTTCTCAGAAGGAAAGAGGTGAGAAGAACCAAAGGCAATTCATAACCACGTGGACATGGTGGAAGCAGAACCGGTTCACAAGGACTGCAAAGGCACAGAAGGGACTAATGAATAGTGCTAGTGTAAACTAGATTCAATTATTTCCTTTTCACTTCTCCCTGGCCTTTATTTCTTTTCCTTACTGTTTCTTACTCCTTTTTGTGTTTTGCACAGTGTTACTTACCCTGCAAAAGAATAGTGTCACACACCTATCTCTATGTATGTGTGTATATGTCTGTGTATTACTGTTTTTTATACGTACACACCCACACACACATAAAACAGTAATACACAGACACATACACACATACATAGAGATAGGTGTGTGACACTATTCTTTTGCAGGATAAGAGGATATATATACAGTATATATTCTTTCTACCAGTATTTCATCATCTAAAAGTTTGTCAAACCATTTCCCCATGTTTATGAACATTCTATGAAGCAATATAAATAATTTCTTGAATTTTTGCCATAATTAAAACTTCCAGTTATTCACTCCATTTGCCTTGTCAAACCGGATGGCACTCCGTAGCATCATTCTTTTCACTCTATTTCAAGCAGCTTCTATGTCCAGGCTCAGTACATATTCTTTCCATTTATTCGGGTGGGAGGTTAATCCATCTTCTAATACTTTTTCCACAGAAGACTCTTACGTTCTTTTCCTGCAATTACTCTACTTTCACTCTCATTTCTTTCACTTCTTTTCTTTTCTTTCCTTACATATGCATCTTCTTCCTCAAGATCTAATTCTGACACTGTCAAAAATGGTCTGTCCCCTGTTCAGAAATTCTCGTCCCTAATTAGCTTAATCTTTCATCATAAATAATCAAATCAATCATGCTTTTAGATTTCTATTCATTCCTTGGACATGTATCTGAATAATTTTATGCTTAATACGTTTATTTGAAACAAAAAGATCTTTTTAAAGCAGATACTCACCAAACAGTCAGCATTCTTATTAATTATTGGGTCTCTGACCCCAATAACTTTTCCCCTACTCTTTTGCCTTGTTCCCACCTATTTATTCTGTTGCCTAACAGAATATATTTTCCCCTGGGTCACATTAATTCAGCATATTACATAATTTTCCCCAAAACGCAAACCTGGTTTTTCTATTACCAGCATTCACTGGAACCTAAAATGCAACTATCACCAATGTATGAATTTCCGTTTTCATGTGCACATGTGACAACTTTTAGCCCTTTCGTTCATTTAGCCCTATCCCTTCAGTTCCCCCCATGTATTCACTGACTGTATGCAACAAGATCACTTAACGACAGAATTGGGACCAGAATTTCCATTGCTAAGTGAGGCGCTCATTAGGCGAAACATCATGTGACCACACCACTTAGTGATGGCAGTTTCAGTAATCCCAGTTGTGGTCAATAGGCCAGGACCATGCCATTGTTAGGCGAGGACCTCACGCTTCTCCTGCCCTGCCTTGCTTGCCTCCGCTTCAACTCCCCCCACCCGCCTATCTCCCCCCATCTCTGCCTTTTTGGCCACCCTATGATCCACTGCCCCTGTGACCCTGCACCCCACCCTGCATTCTGCTGCCCCTCCCACCCCAGCTGACTTTGCCACCTTCTTCCTCCCGCTGCTGTCAATGCACACCTGGCCTGGCCCTTTGTAAGGCATCTGCTTGCATGTGCGGCTTTGAAACCTCGTGAGGCCTCAAAGCCACATACAGCCAGCAGCTGCCTTGTGAAGGGCCAGGCCGGGCATGCCTTGCCAGCAGCAGGAAGAAGAAGACTGTGAAGGCACAGGGAGGCCAAAAAGGCAGAGATGTGGGGGAGACAGGCAGGTGGGGCGAGTTGAAGAGCAACCTGCTGTCATAAATGAGGGCAGGCTGCCAAGCACCCCAATTTGTGGCTGTGGGGCCACTGCAATGGCCATAATTTTGAGAACTGACGTAAGTAAATTTTGTTCAGTGCCATCATAATTTTGAATGGTTGGTGAATGAATGGTTGTTAAGCAAGACTACCTGTACTGTCATTTGGATTGATTACATCCTTCTGCTTTGTCTTACTTTCATGAACACACACCGTATCTATTTTCCTTTCATCCAATTGTTACTTCATGCTCTTCACCATTTACCTCTTATATTCAAAGTTGTAATCTTCTATATGTCACAGTCATTATGAGATGGCTCTGCAGATATTGATCTGCACTCATTATGGCTTTGGTCTACTAAGGCTTTCACAGAATGCATTTTAGTTAGATAGATAAATTGTAGAGTTCGTTACCAGCCTTAGTCATAACGATGCCACAGGCGGCATTCCACACTAATGATATTTATTTGTTTATTTGTTTGTTTATTTATTTTTCAAATTTCTGTCACCGCCCATCTCCCCCAAAGGGGGACTCTGGGCGGTTTACAACACAATAAACAAATTAAAATCATAAAACATAGATTGCAATACAAAATATTATAAACAGATAAATATATCTGTTTATAATATGACCCTTGTGGTGAAAAGCTCTCATTCAACGGGGAGGGCACTATGGCACCAACCACCCCCAGGAAGAGCTATTGCCCTTCCCATCCCAGGCAAAGTGGCAGAACCAGGTTTTTAAATTCTTCCAGAAGTCTGGGCATGAAGGTGCTCACCTCACCTCCAGGGGCAGAATGTTCCAGAGGGTGGGCGCCACTGCAGAGAAGGCCCGCCTCCTGGACCCCGCTAGATGAAATTCCTTTGTTGATGGGGTCCGTAGCATGCCCTCCCTGCCTGATCGGGTGGGACGGGTCAATGGGGATGAGAGGGTCCCTCAGGTACCCTGGCCCCATGCCATGTAGAGCTTTAAAGGTAATAACCAACACCTTGAATTGGACCAGGAAGCAAACCAGCACCCAGTGCAGCTCGCACAGGAGTGGTGTCACATGTGCCGATCTAGGGGCATGACACATTTTGGTATGGAAGATAGGCACATTTTGGTCAGTATGCCAAAGAACAACCAAAGCCCAATTTTACCTGAAGTGTACTCAAATTGTGGGCAAGTTAGGATCTCTCATGCAGAAACTACCTTGCAACATTGGATTCTATTTATTTACTGTATTTTATAATAACTGTTTTTATGAGATGTTAATGTTTCTGTTTTGTGCTTGACTTTATTGTAAACCGCCCAGAGTCCCACTTGTGGGGGAGATGGGCGGTGGCTAAATTTGATTAATAAATAAATAAATATATACATACATACATACTGTTGCCTTTATCTCATTGATATACACTCAGGATTGCAAACCTATGTACATAGATATATGGTTTATCAGTTCAGTTCAGAAGTTAAGGAAGATAGAAGGCTAGAATAAATAAAATAAATATACTGCAGACATTTATCAGCATGTAAGATATTCTTCTGGCACCTGGAATGTTCCAAGGCTGGTCAACTGGGATATTTTCCAGTTTATGGCAGGCACAAGATTAAAAATGCCATCTGAGAAATCTGGTCACTAATTGTCAGGACAGCATGGGATTTATTCCAGTATTAAAAAAGACATTTGCCAACACAGATGGTAAGGTGTCTAGGGCCTGAATTAAAAGTAAGATCAAGTTCTATATTCTTGCTAATACTATTATTTTTCAGTGGAAGGCAACTCTGGAAGGCTGCCTCAGGAACTGAAGAAATATAAGCAAATTTTCTTGCCTGCAAGATGTGGAATGAGATGACCTTCTCCTCCCAAATAATGTGTATATTTGTTGAATGAAGTAGGAAACACAAAGTTTGAGAAGTCCTTTGCAAGCTATTTGATCCCAAACTGCACCCTTTCCACTCCAATTTTCACATTTTAATACATATAAACTGTGTTTTACTAAGGGTTAAGAATTCGAACCTATTCACTTAGAAATAAAAGAAAATAGTGTGAACTAGTGGATCAAAGTGGCTCATCTTCAACTTGATGTCCCACAGAAAAATGACAATAACGTGGCAAGAAATAGGTTATTGATGTTCGTTCTTTACTTGTAGGAGCTGATTCAACATTAAGAACAGCCACACAGAAGCTTTGGGAAATGTTTTGTTTGCAGACTATTAACTGCATCAATCAAATTGATCACAGAGACAATCTTCACATCAATGCAGGACATTCTTGGCAGCCATTCACACAGTGAGTCTCCCCACGGTCAAACTAATTTACTTTGCGAGCAGTTTGAACATTTCTCTTTTTTTTACACTGAAGAAAAATCACTCCCCAAACTGGGTCCATGACGTGTTGGGTTTCAACACCATAATTCCCACCCAAGACAAATGGAAGGTCGTGTTTTCTCAGACTCAACTGTATTTGAATTATAAATGTACACTCTCATTGTGCTACAGCAAATGGCTTTCAACATTCAGAACTGCATCTGATGAATAAGAATTTCAAACACTGCAAGGATTTAAAGTATTTTGTTTCTCTGAAAGTAAAACATACAACATCCTTCCAATCCCTTTCGGTAAACGAAAGATCTTGAATTGCAAGATCTCCACCGTTGTAAGATGCTGCTGCCATATGCTTTATGGCTGATTAAAAGAGATGAACGTATTTGTACAGGCTGCCCTTCCTAGAGTGGCCTTGGTCTCTGAGATAGAGAAGAAGCATTATGGAGTTCATAGTCCTGTCTTCTTCTGGAAAGTTTGTCAGTCTAAGACATCTTTCAACAAGAGGTATTTTCCCAAGTTGTATTTCAACGTATCTGGATGGGGTTTGAAGTATCTGGGATCAGAGTGGTAAACTGAGGAAATTCACAAAAGGCAATCCATATCACTAAAAAAGCGATGCAGAATGAGACAAATCTTGGTATCTAACAGGATTATGCTGCTTGGGAAGGCAAAGTATCAACAAAACATTACTCTAACGCATATGCACTGGTGTTTAGCAGTACAGACCAACCAAGGATTTAGTGAACTTGTCTGACCCATGTAAGCAACTCTTAGGAGAGGTACAGTAGACAGTAAACAAAGCATACAAGAGAGAAACATCTTCTGCTGTTTATTTCTGGTTTGTTTCATCTTTCATTTTTAATATTTCCTTTATTTAATTCTTTGTATGCAACAGAAAAAGCAGATGAGATTATTTCTTCCTTTCCCCAAGAAAAGAGTTCGGTAATCCATTCTAATGCACACAAACTGATATATTGCCTCTGCCTAAAAACTATACTGTATATACAAAGAAAAAAAGAAGCCACTCAGCAGCTATCCCACTGAAAATAAATGTCTGTATTGCTCATCATCTGCATTTCAAAATCACCAGAACCTTCATGCTAGACCCACCTAAGTGTAAGGAAATCGACTGAGAACTATGAATCCATATAATGAAAGTTCCAGACAGATTCTGTCAGGTCACAACTGAAGGCAATATATGTAAAAACAAACAGAAGTAAAATTATTGCTGACTATGAAAAAATGTTTAAAAGAGTTATATTCCTTAAATGTTTTCATAACACTTATTTATTACCCTGAAGATTTTTTCACAGAATATAACTCACAGAAAACAATCTCTATTTATGATGCTATTGGCTAGTTGTCAACTATTCCTGCAGTAGTAGCATCACACTTAAAAAAAGATAGAAGCTTAAGTTTAAACAAATAAATTCCAGTTAATTGGCACTATTGAATTCCTTGGCACTTTGGGTTTTTATGGAGAGATGAATTCAGAAATAGAATTCATGAATTCCCACCATGCCATTTAAGACCAAACTTAGATATTAAATGGTAGGTTGCTTTGTTCTATATATAAGAAGGCATATATAGGATATTTTGGAGATTCTAGCAATACAGAAATATGAAAACTTTTAAAGAAGTATGTATGTATGCATATATCACACACACTCATACACACACACAAGACTATATGTATTTGCCAGTAGTGAGATAATATTGAAAGCATAGGAATATAGAAACTGATTTCCACCAAGCCACAGCATCAGCCTGTCTGTTTATCTGTCTGTCTGTCTGTCTGTCACCTGCAATTGCTTTCTAGCACAGGATGCACCAACCTGGAATCTTTTATAATTATAGGCAGGAGACTTGTGACCTTCAACTTGTGACCTTGATTTCTAGGACTTCATAAACTCTTCTACATCAGTTTTTCTTGGCAACAGTACCGAAGTGGTTTACCACCACCTGCTTTCAATTTTTTTTTTAGCTACCTATTCTAAGATTCCTGATGGTCTTGCATCCAAATACTAATCTAGTCTGACCGTGTTTAGTTTTTTCCAAGATCAGCCAAAGTCAGCTACATGATGCCATCTGCTGTGGAAGCTGAAGGTCAGCACATGTGAAATGCACCAGATTGGAGAAAGTTGCTCCAGTGTTTTAGACAGCATCTGTACCAATCATATATGGAGACATCCTGGGTCCTTTTGTTGCAATTCATATATTTTACCACTGAACCAACACCAGCAATATTAGGATACCAGTTGCATTAGGAAAATGGAAGGAGAAAGAAAGAAATAGTTAACAGTTTATAGTAAATGATACAGTTGCTTCCTTCCTAGGATTACCAGGTGTTTTTTGGTATGTTTCTTTTACAAGAAAAGTAATCTTTAGTTCTTCTGGAAGCTGAGACAAAAGGCAGCTAGAAGAAAGATCCTGCTTTCCAGTAGTTTAGCCAATGAATAAATAATAAACATTATGTATTCGATGAGTAGTCTGTCTTTTCCTCTAAAATGGCAACTAGCAATTATTCAATATGCCTTTTGCCTCTTCTGGATCAAGCATCCTATCTATACTCCGTAACTGTTTTCAAACTTGAACTGCGTCTTTGGATTTTAACCCTTGGAGATTTTAGTTATAGGTGGAAAGATACTATAGATCTACATCTAGTATGCTCTAGTTTGAGAGCCGGTTTAGTGTAATTGTTAAAGGCACTGGACTAGAAGCTAGGAGACTTGTGAGTTCTAGTCCCGCCTTAGGCATGAATTCCAGCTGGGTGACCTTGGGCCAATCCCTCTCTCTCAGCCCTAGGAAGAAGAAGGCCATGACAAACCACTTCTGAAAATATTGCCAGGAGAACTTCAGGGACTTGTCTAGGCAGTTGCCAGGAGTCAAGACTGACTTCAAGACACTGAGAGAGAAAGATGGAGAAAACCTGCCTCAGGATTAGACTGATTTTATCCTTGTACACCTAATGCCCAGGGTGTTCAATTTCCAGAAGCACAGGGGATGTGGGCAGGGGGGATGACAAAACATATGTTGTGATATTGTGATGCAAAATTCCACCCTTTGCGTATTTGCATTCTGTACCTGCATTTCACAACAAACATTTCCTCATTCTGGCAGCACTGTGCTTAGGAATGGACATATTTCAGTTGCCAGAACTGGGAAACCTGACACTGTTGAGTTCCTTTTTATTCAACTAGGCCATTCCTACAGGTTTTTGCAGAAATGCAAACATTATGTTATACTAGCTGATTAAAACAAGAGGAACGTATCAACCACATGATGGTAAATTGAGCTCCAAACTCTGGTCACATTTTTAACCCCATCTCCATCACAAAAGAGGGAGACCAATAAAGCCACAACTGTTCCTACAAAATTTGTATTTGAATTTCAGAGGCAAAGGGAAGGACTACAGCTTAATTGTAGACCTCTACTTTCCTTACTGAGTATCCCAAGTTTTATCTCTGGCTTCTCCAATTCTGGCTTAAAAGATTCCATATAAAACAAGACAGATCAGCTGTCAATCTGTTCAGCCAACTTTCAGCTAGATGGTCCAATGGAGTGAATTTGTATAAGCCAGTTTTCCAAATTCCTCTCCTGGGCATGGAACCTTTTGCTGATAAATCAGAGGAAGTTCTCAATTTATGAAAAAGAGGTGGTGCTACCAAAAATACCGAAGTCATGCTTAAGGATTGCTGTACTGTGCTTATCTAATAAAATATGACACTAAACAATAAAACATACAAATGAAGAAAAATGGACCATGGATAGCTTATACCATCCATCCATCTATCCATCCTTCCCTGCAGGCTGGTTTCCTTATGGAAAAATATACGCAAGGACACAAATAAGATTCTGCCCAAAAGGTAAAGACTCCTTTGATTCAAGATCGGTTCCTGGTGACTCCATGGACCTATCAATGTAATTGCTTCCCAATGATACAATGCTACTGCCCTCTTCCAGGATGCTTTTTTAAAATATCCTGGTGGCCTCCCTTCTAAATACAAATTTAGGCAATACAAATTAAACCTTGCTTAGTTGTTAGAAATCTGCCAAGGTGGGTTGGGTGGGTGTCATGTTAATGGGCAAGCACCCAACCAATGTGCCATGACCCTAAAAAAACCCTGAACAAACTGCATGGTTCCACAGTATTTCAGGAAGAATGCCAATACCATTCTCTTTTCTAACTCAGGGCCATTTTAAGCCTTATCACTTGAAGGAAGGTTTTAAAAGTGTGAGAAAGAAAAAGAAGAGCTGAGAGACAGTCCTGTGTATTGGGCCACATGGTTAGGGGTCATGACCCACTTATTCTGGCACAGCTATTTCCCTGAAGCAAGGTTGGCTCCTTCAGTGATAGCCTTCCAGAAAGCTGTGAAGACAATGTTCTTCTGGAGAATGACTACACAGCATTAGGAATTGGATGACTGGTTAGTTGTTTCTTTATTATTACGTTTACTGGTATTATGTAGAGCAGTGTTTCTCAACCTAGTCAACTTTAGGATGTCTGGACTTCGATTCCCAGAATTCCCCAGCCAGCATGGGGAGTTCTGGGAGTCGAAGTCCAGCCATCTTAAAGTTGCCAAAATCGAGAAATACTGATGGGAAGTATTGTTGCGATTTTTTAAATTATTAATGAACTATCTTGTATATCATTTGTTTATGGATGTTTCACTGTGTTTTCATACTGTTGTAAGTTGCTGTGAGTCTAACAGATTCAATGGAACAAATATTCAATAAATAATATATATATGAATAATAGTGAATGTAGGGATGTGGTGGCGCTGCGGGTTAAACCGCTGAGCTGCCGATCGGAAGGTCGGCGGTTCGAAACCGCGCGGCGGGGTGAGCTCCCGTTGCCAGTCCCAGCTCCTGCTCACCTAGCAGTTCGAAAACATGCAAATGTGAGTAGATCAATAGGTACCGCTTCGGCGGGAAGGTAAGGGCGTTCCGAGTCGTCATGCTGGCCACATGACCCGGAAGTGTCTATGACAACGCCGGCTCCAAGGCTTAGAAACGGAGATGAGCACCACCCCCTAGAGTCGGATTCGACTGGACTTTACGTCAAGGGAAACCTTTACCTTTACTAATAGTGAATGTATGATATAAAGTCCCCTACATTTTATTTAAGGCTTACAGCAAAAGTTAGGATAAAACAGATGTGGTTCTGCTGACAAGACCCTGCTTTACCTTTCCGATTTGTGAGCTTAAGCCAAGTTGGTCACAAACTAGAGCAATTCACTCTTCTATTGCAGTCAAAGAAAGTCAAGTGCATCCGTTCCCTAGGATAATTTTCAGCCACAAGTTCTACAAAGTCCAACCACTTTTTCTCTCTTTAAGTCTCATTTGTCGCTGATTCACTGAAAATCATCAAGTTCAGCAAAGTTTGACAAAACAGCAACATATTGAGGATTGAAGCTCTTATTAGCATTCGCATAGACATAGTTCCTGTTTTCATTTTTCAGCGGCTCTAAGCAGCAACATAGTTACAAGTGTCTTTATCATACCCACCAATACAGTCAATATGAAATTAGGAATAAACTACAACCACAAATATTTTCCCAAACCTGCCAGAAGGAAAGGGTAATATCAGTCACTGCCTTTCCTGAAATGCAACCTTATTATTATGGATTTTTATGTTTACTCGGCAGCATTTTAACAGTGGTGATATAAACTCTATAAATCTTCCATTAAAAGAAGCTTCACCATATCAGTTCAGAAGTCATTTCACAGCAATATCAATAAGTGGATTCCCTCTATTTAAGACATTCTAAAAAAGCTCATTAGCATGGCTCTAACCCCTCTCCTAATCCTCTAACTTCTCTTCTGACAGTAATATATGGGGAATCAGGCTTAATTGTTAAGCACAGTATGTGCTAAAATCAGCATCGTTTAAACCCAGAGACCTTTCCTCCCCATTTCTTCTGAAAGCTTGTGAAGAGAACAGACTAGATACCAATTCACTGGATATTTACTTCAAAACTCAGCTGAGTTAAGCATGGCTTCGCTCATAGTGTAGTTGAAAGAAAAACGCTACCTAGTTAAAAAACCATTAGACCAGTGGGGCTGGCAAGCTCTGGCTACTTCAGCCAGAATGACAAAAACACTGAGCAAGCTCTGCCCCATCTGGAGACGAGTGTGACATTTGCAATGCATGCAGAAAAGGGGCGGGGCTGGCATCACAAAGCCAAAATGCTGCCTGGCTCATTTGGAATCCCCTTGCCCCCATCCCGCAGAGGTCCCTGGATCAGATTTTAAGTATCGATGACTTCTTTTATGCTGCAGGCTTGGTGTCAAACGTCGACACGTTCATGCCTTTGCCAAGACCAAATTGGATGCCATCATTTGAATGCCGCCATCTTGAGCTCCTGAGTAGAAAGTGGGATACAAATCTAATAAATAAATGTATTTCAGTCTCACTTGCAGCTTTTGGGGACCTCTCCGCAGGCAGGAAGCACTGTTCCCCTTTTGCCTCCCAGAGAGGAAGTGAAGAAAAATGAGAGACAGCAACTTGTTACCTTACCCCATCCCTCTGAAATACTTGCCTTTGAAAGAGCAGAAAAGAACCTCGGTGTTTTTAAAGATACTGATTGCAAGTTACTTCTTAGCTCAACCCTTTCTCTATATTAATGCCTATCTGTTTCTCATTAATAACCCCCCAACAATAGTCTAAACCAGTGTTTCTCAACCTTGGCAACTTTAAGACGTGTGGACTTCAACTCCCAGAATTCTGGGGAGTTGCTCTGGGGAATTCTGGGAGTTGAAGTCCACATGTCTTAAAGTTGCCAAGGTTGAGAAACACTGGCCTAAACTATCAAGGGGACAGGGTTTTTTTTTCCGAATCTTCTCCTGGCTGCGGGCAGATGGTTGGATCTCAAGCAGATGTCAGAAGGAACCCTGCAGAAGCAACATCTCAGACTCAGCAGAACCATCTGAAATGCAGGAGGTCTATAAATCACCCACACGCTGGTTTTCCTCTCCTACAGGATTGTCAAGTAGATTTTGGTAACCGATGTGAGGAGCAAGGAGCAGAATGCTGCTACTGTCCTTTCCACTTGCTAGTCATGAATTCATGCTTGTATCGCTGAGTGGGGCAAAGGGTAGACCCCTTGCAGAGGCATTACTTCACCCTGCCTATTTAGTTTCCAGGATAAACACACCAGTGCACACAACCAGTCCCCGTGTGACAATTAAAAGTGAGTTAGGTCAATGCAATCTCTCTCCCAGAGAGATGGAAACTGTATCAGATAAAGAATTAAGCACCATCTCCCCTCCTGGTCTGATTTTCAGGCAGATTTTGTAAGCATGGAGCAACTTAAGAAACCTAGTTTAAAAAAAATAATAATAAATAAATTAGTGGTCCTTTTTCCATTTTTATGCTTTTGTCAATGAAGCACTGATTTAGTAAGAATGGCACCTTTCTGTAAAGAAAGAGGGAGCTGATCTTGTCTGTAAGAGTCAGTGGCTATTTTATTTTGCTCTGTGCTGGCAGTAGCAGCTGGTACATAAATCATTTACATATGGTCTTTTCTTATAGGATTGCATTAAAATAAATATCCACTAACTCTTGAAAAAAGTATATCGCTTAGCGACATGCTCTTCACCAGATAGACCAGTGCAGAAACAGTGGATGATTACAACTACTTTTATCTCCCAAGACTCAAATACTGGTTTGAATTTTTAACATCCAGGAAGTTAGCAATTCTCAGAAGAAAAAATTACTTCAAATATATGCATCTAAGGAGTAATACACACACACACAGTATATATATACACACACACACACAGTATACACACACACACACACACACACTTCCATACATACACACACACACTTCCATACATACATACTTGGGTTTGAACTATATTAGAAAATAACATTCATAATATATCCCACTATGTTTGAATATATTAAGAAAGTAGTGCTAATTCTCAATATTATTGGTCCATAAGTACTCTTAGTAGACTTTTACATTTTTTCCTAAAACTCTTTTCACTGTTTAAATTGAGCAAAGCTTCATCATCTAAGATATTACAGTACTTCTGAACATCCACAGAATCGCTTTTCTCATCAAATTTTTAACAACCACAGCCAGCTATACATTTTACAAGAAGAAATATGAATTCTACACTGAAATGTGAATTCTACACTGATAATTATGGTTTCTAGACTGATTTAAAAAGAACAGTAACAGCAGCAGCAACAATGGTCTTCTGCAGGAGTCCACAAAATCCCACATCTGGCTCTGTTTCAGGTTATGTAACAGATGCTACTGACATCAATAATAGCAAATATGAGATAGTAGCTAATATTTTACCAATGCTAAAAGTGGATAAAATCTAGCCAAATGTAAACAGTTTTACATTATTGCATTAGGATCCATCAGCATATAAAGAGAATATTATTTTGGCTAACTCATAGCTTTTGTAAAAAAAAATATAGTGATAATAATGCATATTTTTTTAAAGGATCAGACAACCATCTCACACAGAATTTCCTGTTTAAATTCAGTCCCTTTTGTGTTTGTTTTTTGTACAGACTGATCAACACAATCACAACTATATGTTTGTTCCATTTTTGTACATTTTCTGTGACAGTCTTGCTTATGAACAAATATATATCGCTATACTGCTTGCTAAACTGTTTATGAGTTGCACATTTTACATTTTGTGTAACAGACTGTTTGCTTCTTCCTTAATATGTAATTCAAAGAATGGTCTGGTTCAAGGAATTCTGAATTAAGTAGAACTTTTAATCATGTATTATTTGACTTCCAGTGAAATATTCTACAGATTTTTAAAAAGAAATAGGGAAAAGATTACAATATGGGCAAACTATTAAAATAAAAAAAATTGCTAGGGTAAGAAGAATTAATAAATTATATTATCCTAGCAACTACTTGGCACTTTATAATATAACATAAAACAAACCAGCTCCATGCTGCAAAGAGTTTATAAGTCTTCATTTTGTCAACAAGTATATGAAAAAGAAATTCAATAATACTAGAACCAATATGTCTTTACATGGGAGGAAAAATGTTTACTTCTGCTTAGGTAATTTATAATAGCAGAAGGCAGAATCAAATACTTTTAGGTAACTGGATAAAACTTAGAACCACCACAACGAATCAGTTATCATTTTTCACTTGGTCTTTTCAATAATACAAAGGTAGTATTAACTCAACCAAATATTTATAGAAAATATGTGTATCAGTTTTTTAAAGAGTATTAATGCTTTCATTCAGACCATCTATTCCTCTAAGTCAGGGTTTCCCAGCAAGTGAGAACCCTAGAGTTAAGTGAGAGGTCACTGGGAGTTCCCTGGGAGATCAGGATTTATTTTAAAAATTATTTCAAATTCAGGCAACTTCACATTAAAGAGGCAAGTTTCGTTCTTTATTTTTAGTTCAAGAACACTGTTAATGCATATAGACAGGTCTATGTAAGGAATGCCTATTCTAAAACACTCTCAGACTCATGAGCATGAATTCAAAGATATCTGATTTATTAAAGAATAGTGTGCAGGATTACAAAGAAAGCTGAGAATGATAAAAGCGCGCCAAATGCAAACTAAAAACCCTCGGTGTAAATGAGATCCCTCCCCCCATAGAATCTTCCCAAGCTCACAATTCCAGGTGCTCCTAACGGCTTCTGATGGTCCGCGGGAAAAGGCCTTGAGCAGAGCACATAACCCAAACACATTCCACTGTAATGAACATAGATACAGAGCTTGGTACAAGGTCTCACAGCAGCAACCTCCCAAACAGAAACGCTCGTCCGCGCCATGGCATGTGAAACGTTACGATGTACAGTGCACATTGAAACAGTGAACATGACAGCCTACAGATGAAATGAATATAACAACTTTGTAACTTCTGGCCTCTATTTGAGCCTGAATGTGCAGTGGTTCTCCGAGGCCTGAAAAATATTTCCAGGGTTTCTCCAGCATCAAAAGGTTGAGAAAGGTGGCTCTAAGTAGAGGAATAGCTCTACTTAGTCATGTTATTACAAATGTCAATATAAAACTATTTCCCAGCACTTTAAAAACTATTTAATTTTCTTAATAATTTTAAGGAACATATTTGGAGTTTCCTTTTATGTACTGTATTCAACTCTTCTCATAAACTGTTTTTTTTTTTTAATCCGTTCAATTGTGTCTGATTCACAGAGACTGCCTGGATAAGTCCCTGCAGTGTCCTTGGCAAGGTTTTTCAGAAGTGGTTTGCCATTGCCTTCTTCCTAGGGCTGAGAGAGAGTGACTGGCCCAAGGTCACCCAGCTGGAATTCATGCCTAAGGTGGGACTAGAACTCACGGTCTCCTGATGCCTTAACCACTACACCAAACTGGCTTTCTCAAACTGCTTAGAAGATTCTAATTACAAAGCCAATAACCCTTTAACAGAAGTAAAGTTACCATTATTTTCCACCAGCCAAATCACACAGATTTGCAGACTTACCGATTGGAAGGGCAGTGACCCTTCTAAAGCTGAAATACTTTTTCCTTCCATCATTGTGTGCCAGATAGTGTGCCAGACCTTTCCTCTAAAAAGAAGACCCTGAAGAGATATGGTCACAACATGAAAAGCCTATACTTTGTTTTTCAGTCCTTAAATATACTTACCAAACTACAATTTTAGTTAGATTCAAAATAATGAATCTCAGTCTGAAAGTATTCATCACTGCATATTTTATTGCTTGTAGCAAAGCCACTCCAGGATCAGTATTCTCACCATTCTTGTCATGTCAAGTGTCTTGTCATCTTAAGATGATGACAGAAAACCCTACTCTCTAAATAAAGGGTGGAGGGGCAAATAATCAAATGTTTTTAAAAGTCTGGCTCAGTTTTAAATCTTCTAGTATATAGAATGTGGTGGGTATAATGTCCATAAAAACCAGGCTGGCCTTCATAGCTTTGGTCCTGGGTTTACTAATTAATCAATAGAAATTAATACTGAAGACTGGAGCAAAGGGGAAGACGATCAGAATAGGAAAATGTATTATGTATGTATTTATGTATGATGTAATATTACGCTATCAGAAAAGAATCTCCATGAATAGTGAACACAGGTCTTTAAAAATGCAGTTGAGCCCCACAGAGATTTATTTAACTCATTCTCTTTAAAAGCCTTTTTTAAAAGTTACCTTGAAAAGCACAGCCAAATGTGTTATCTGTCTGCCTAGTGACAGACAGAAAGCAATGTCCCAGTAGGAGATGACTTGTGACACAAGGTATTTTCATCAATATTAGGTGGCGGCGGCGGCGGCTGAATGTTGTTGGTGCTGTTGTTGTCAATTTCATGTTTTTGTGGGTTGCCTTCCCCTTGGAGCAGAGTGGAACACAAAGGCTAATACATAAATAAACACAGAACAAGACAGAACAGAACCCTGCATAAACCAAGAATGGTCTGATGGAATTTGGAAGATGAAGAAGAATGTGGGTTGCAAAGGATATGCTTACAAAGAAGCCTATCCACGCGTCCTTTTGGTCAGCATGGGGAGGAACCTCACCGGCCAGATGGAAAGCCACAAGCCATCACAGGAACCAACCAAGTATGTCAAATGGAGAAAATCAAGTTTACCGCAAGGAAGGCAAAACAGCCCCTAATGGTTAAAGGAAGGAACAAACCATGATGGAGAACTGAGCAAGAGCATAGAATATAAGAGGAAAGATGGTACAGGACAGGGGATAGAGATAGAAAAAAACAAAAAACCCTCTCCTCTAAAAACCAAAGGTAGAGGAGGAATGGGGAGGAAGTGACAACTCTTTGTATGCTAAGAGTAGTATCTTTGTTCTGGGATTCATTAGCTGCAGAATGGCAGTAAATTCAGCTGTGGATTGCAAAGGACTTCTGGGGGATCACAGTTATGATGCCCTTGAAGGACAACTTAAGAATCACAGAGAAGAGTGAAGTTAACTGGAATCTGAGACTGTGTTAGAAACAATAGAATACAAGAGTCCTCACTTAACAACCATTCATTTAGTGACAGTTCAGACTTACAACTGGTCCTCACACATATGACCGTCACAGTGTCCCTGCAGTCACATGATCATGATTTGGGCACTTGGCAACTGGTTCACACTTATGATCGTCACAGCATCCTGTGGTCACATGATCACCATTTCTGACCTTCCCAGACGGCTTCTGGCAAGCAAAACCAGTGGGGAACCATGTGATTCACTTAACAACCACCACAAAAAAGGTTGTAAAATTGGGTCAGATTTGCTTAATGACTGCTTTGCTTAGCAACTGAAATTCCAGTCCCAACTGTGGTTGTTAAGCCCAGACTGCCTGTATTGTGTTTAAGGATGTATTTATTTCATTTAAAGCATTTTCATCCTGCTCTTCTCTCCCAAAGTCTCCTACAGTACCTATCAAAAAACAGCAGCAAAAAATGTAAACAACACAATAGCCAACTGTAATTTTATAATCAAAGATACCACATAAAAGGAAAATGGAATGGAGAGAGAAAGAGAACTTTGAACTCTTTGGAAGAGAACAGCAAACTCAAGAATTACACACTTAAATAGTAATTTAATTGAGGCAGAGGAGGAGCGAGATAAAGAATAGAGGGGTCTGGTGTCTTTGTTCTTTGCTATATGTTAAGACTGGCTGCTCCTACTACTAGGTGGCTGTTGAAGGATTCAGGTGGAGCTGGAGTTAAGTGAATTACTCATGGCACTTGTCAAAGAGAAACTCTTTCAAACAAGAACCTTATGATGTGGAACTGCTCTGGCCAGCCTGGAGATTATAACTCTTCCAAATGTCATCAATATAGATGCATCCTTTGGACACTTGCCAGTTTAGAAAGCGGAACCCTTTTGTGTATGCTTATTTGCTCCACAGCCTCAGGAGATGATAGTTTCTGGCTTTGAAGCTTGCCTGGGCTTTGAAGCTATAAGCAGTGGTGGACCTGTACAGCACTTGGATGAAACTTCACCAGGAAATCCCACGGGTGTGGGGAGTTAAAAAGGGCAATGGCAAACCAATTCCAGAGTACTGCAGATAAATCTGGAGGGATGCGTCCATGAAGTAATTTCTTCAGAAATATTTTCCTAGATGAACACGCATGGAGCAGAACTTTTCAGCCCATGTTTTTCCATTAATTTCATAGAGTGTGGTTGAGAGATGGGCAAAAGAACTCCAGAATAAGCATCACAGTTCTGTGTAAAATTTTCAGAGGTGAGTTTATCTTAACACCAAGACAGATGAGTTACTTTTACCTTTCTTTTTTTGGACACGAGAAGAAGGAGGAAAAAAAATCCCCCCACTTCGGGCCAATAGAATTTTTCTTCCTAATTCAAACAGTAGGTGGACAGGATTTTTATAGGATCATATGGGGTGGGGGAGATTAAATACTCCATGCTCCATGATACCAGAACTGTATCTAGGCATCATAGAGGTTGGTATTCCATAACAAAAACTGGGCATGTCGATGTCATTCACAGCATTAATCTCTTCTCTTCCCTCATCACAAGCTTACGAAAATCAGGTAAGTTCTTCATTGAGTCTTAGTTCTCTAATGCTCAGCACAAAGCCTTTTCAATATCACTGCAATAGACCAGGAACAGAATGGACTTGGTCTCATTATGGTCATTATGGCCATAGACATACTGTACGTAGGATCTGTGTGGCACAACCCCTTCAGGAGCTCACACATCAGGATGCATAAGCTATCTTCAGTGGCTCCTGTGCCTCCCTTAGTCTGTAAAAATCCATAAATTCTTTTAAGGAAAAAGAAAACATCTCTGCCAAATGATGCTTCCATCTGAATCCACCTGCATTTTCTTTAGTCAAATTACTTTTACTTAAAGCCACACAGAAGTATGTACTTCATGAAAATCAGCAATGCCATCTACAGTTTCTTTCTCCATTTCTGAACATGAACTCTGTAATTTATATATTCCCGGTCTGAATGTAAAGTAATTGAAGAAGAAAACAGCCACTGTGGAGCTTTCTTCCACCCTTCTTCCTCTTATTATTTCTTGGGGTAAGGTAAGATTTTTCCAACAGTCTTTTGGAAAGTGATATTCTTTTTGCTGTTCTTTCTCCACTGAAATATGTCCAGATGGAGTCTGTTTACTTTGTAGTTAATGAGAATGGAGGGAAGGGATAAAATATTAACAACCTTTCCTTACTTCTAGCCTTGCCTGCTTTCATTTTCTGCAAAGCTTCAATTCAACAAAAGCAGTTAAACCTTTAAAATCAAACAACATCACTCTCCAAACCTTAAAAGAGATTATTTTTGTAAAGCAGAGGTTATTAATATTAGCAGGGGCCAAAACTAAAGATAAAAATCAATTCTCCAATATCTTGTTTTACAACCATATACTACAAAGCTTGGAAAGAGGCTAGTTAGGGTCTTCCTGTCACCACTAGAACTTTTCCCTTTGATTTATACTCCTGATGCAAAATGAAAGCAAACAAGTTCACACATACATATTTACACACTCCTTGACTGCAGAACCAAGGCATGTTTTACATAACGTGTCGAACTTCCATATCAACCAACGTCAAGTCAACATTACATCAATAGAAACAGTTCATACGTCAGACTTATAAAGGCTAGTGTAACAGCAAGTTCTGAATATGTATGTGAATCAGCTCCAAAAAGTGAGCATATGAAGAGGAGAAAAACTGAACCAGAAACATGAGGGGAATAGAAGAAGCCAACCATCCTCTTTATGGATTGGTATTTCATCCCACAGATCTCAAAAACACGAACTCATGCATTTACCTAGGACTTAGTCCCCCAAATCTTTTAAAAACAATGCTTGGCATTGATTCATTTCAGTTAGGAAAAAAAAATCACACTAAGAAAGGATGGTCTGGAAGGATGTTTCATTTGTTCCCACACACATTTACTCAAATAAGATGTATATTAGGCACACTGCTAACAGGTTATAACTTATTTAGCCCTCCTCTACAGACATAAACCACCAAACTGGATTTTTGTAAAGGAATCACTAAGGAAAATGATAACGAAGTTAAAAAAAAAAGAAAATTGAAAATTACTGTGTGGAACTTACAGTTCCAGAGACCATGCTCCAAATCTTCACTCTGCCATGAATTTCACTATGTAATGGTTCTCAAGGCTGTAGCTCTCTCTCAATCTAAGCTACCTCACAGGATTGTTGTGAGTGTGAAGCCAGAGGGAGAAATACAGTATATGCTGCTGTAGGTTCCTTGGAAGAAAGCAAACCAAAATTGCAATGATGCCTATGAATTTTAGCGTGACAGGGGCCAAACCCGCCTAATGGTGGACTCCAGTCAAGGAGACTCCCAAAGGCACTGGGTTGCCCTCTAGGGACAGTGAACAAGAGAGCAGATTGTACCCACCCTACTAGCCTTTCAGAGGGCCTTGAAGCCCTGGCCCTTCACCCAGGCTTTTGGATAGGGTGGTGTAAGCCACTTCTGAGTAGTGCATGTATGTTCTTTGTGATTGCCCAGTTTTGCCATCTTTTTGCTCCTTTGCCTTTATTCTTACATTGCTTTATTGTTATTTTTCTGTGTTTTACTTTGTGAACCCCCCCCCCGAGTCCCTGGGAGCCGGGCGGTGTACAGATTTCATAATCATAATCGTCAAGCTTTCCTATTTGAAAGCCTGCAAGAAACTTTTCAGCTAACCAGAGAAGCTAAGCAAACACCCTCTGTGGATGCCGAGGGGCACTTCTCACCTCACTTTCCCGACTGCCGGGCCATCCTTTTAAAAAAGAGACACGTTCCCCGCGTCAATCGAGCCCCATCCACCCCTTCAGGAAGCGGGAAGGCACTTACGGTAGAAGATGTATTCGGTGTAGCTGCTCCAGATCTTGTCTTCCCTGTACTGGTTGATGAAGGCGGCGGTGCCGGTGGAGTTGCAAGCCACCATGTGGAAGCCCGCCTCGGACAGGCGGTCGAAGGCCTGCTCCAGGTAAGTGTACTTCAGGTAGAAACGGGAGGTGTATTTCTCCGGCGGCCGATCCGGGTCGCGGCTTTCGTTGAGCGTCTCGCCGAAGATCTCCTTGGCCAGCGCGATCCTGCCGCACACCATGATCCTGGCCACGCGGCGGAACTTGGCGTCCGTCTGGTTATCCCGCACCGCGGTGTAGGAGCCCCGGTAGCCGACGGTGAGGAACCCGGCGCGCCTCTCGCCGGCGCGCGGGTGGGGCACCAGGAGCTCGCCGCTGCCCGGCGAGCTGCCCTCCTCCAGGTCGCTCTGGCAGCCCTCGTCGTTGAGCGAGCCCTGCTTGGTGACCTTGGGCGACAGCAGCTTGACCAGCTCGGTGAGCTGGAAATACTCGGCCTCGCGCATCAGGCGCTCCTTCTCCGGGAAATGCTCGGGCAGGGCGAGCTGCTTGTCCCGCAGGTAATCCAGCACGTACCTGAAGAGGAACCCGTCGCGGTCGATGAAGAAGCGCGCCCGGCTGTCGCGGGGCAGCTCCCGCGGGGCGCTCCGGCGCGGCGAGAACATGTGCGCCAGGGTGCTGTCGGGCACGCTGAGCAGCGTCGAGTGCCTGGTCACATACACCTGCCCCCCCACGTTCAGCTCCACCACCTCGGGGAAGGCGCAGCCCGCCGCCACCGCCGCCGCCGGCGAGGAGCAGGCAGACACCATCTCGCTGATGGGCAGGATGGTGGTGGTGCCGCCGCCGTCCTTCAAGGCCATCGTGGGGGCTGCGGCGGCCACTTCGCCTCAGCGACCCCGCTCAGCGCAGCGCGCCCAGAGGGACCGGACAGCAGCGAGGGCTGCTGCCGCCGGCGCCCGGCTCTGCGCCGCAGAAGTGTCTTCCGACGCCGCGGACGCAGCCCTCCGCTCGCCACGTGCGAGCGCCCCTCTGCGCGGCCGGCGAGGAGCGGCTTCCTCCGCCTCTGGCTCCGCTCGCGGATGGGGCTCCCTGTCCTTGGCCCGCCACGGAAGTCTTCGCCCGGGGCTCTTGGCGAGCGCGGCTGTCCTACGGCCGCCTCCGAGGCCCCGCGGGTGCCCCCCCTGCGGCGAAGCGGTTTAGGATTGCCGCCTCCCTCCAGAACGCGGGTCTTTCCGCTGCTGCTGCTGCTGAGCAGGGACCGCCGCGGCGGAGGGACCCTTCCGCCTCGCGGTAGACCCCGCTCGGAGGGGGGGTTCTCCCCTTCCCCTCGGCGCGTCACCTCCAGCGGCGGGGTCTCCGGCGGTCTCTCTTCAAGGTTGCTCTTCGGCCCCCGCCGGGGCTCACCCCCGCAGGGCGCCCGCTCGGCCCTCTGCCGCTGGCTGACGGCACTGCCCGCTCAGCCCGTTGGCGCAGCGGCACGGGAGAAACTGCGCCTGGGGGGCCGGGCTCGGACGGCGGCGGGCGGCCTCCTCGCCTGGAGGCTGCGGGTCCGCAGACCGCCCGGCTCTGCCTGGGTCCCGCCAGCCAATTCTCCAGCCCGAACCGCAGCAGCACTTCGGGAAAGCCGCGCTGACGTCAAGCCCAGCCAGCAAGAAAAAGAAGAGGAGCCGCTGGGACCTTGCGCAGAGAGCTGTCAGGAAGGGGGGAGGGCGGGGGGGTGAGAGGAGGAGATGGGACCTTTCTGAGATGGAAAGCGGAGGATCGCGATGGCCGCGGCTCTTTGCGTGAAAGCGTGCTTCTTGTTTCTGTGGGCGATAGAGATGGAGCTGGAGAATGGCCCTGCCGCCGACCCAGACGCCAGTGTCAGAGGGGGCAAACTTTCGAACTATCTCTGCAAGAACTTCCGCGTATCTGGTCAGAAAGAAGATCTAGTGCGTTCACATGGATTTGCTCTCTAGTCCAAGCGTAGGACTGCAATCCTGAATTCCTCTTCTCTCCCCTGAAATATCAATAGGCCAGACTAGAACCGAACTTTCTGGATTTCTGGCAACGTCTTGGACCCAATCGGAAGCAACCCGGGAGCAGAAAAAGCCTGTCAACAGTTACGCAAGACGACGCAACAGTCGTCTGGATAGAACCATCATCCCTTTGACTCCAGAGAGAAATAGAGCTCCTGCTTGCAACTTTATAGTCGGCTTGTTCTTCTGCCGTGTCCAGATGTTGGTTATTTCAGTCACTTTTCTGCAGCCCTTAAATTCAAGGAAGAAGAAGAACAATCAGCAACTGACACAACGGTGGTCAAGATATACAAGACAACAAAAAGCCCGTAATTAACATTTGCTTCTCCAGAATTTCAATTCCCCACCAGGACAAGCCCATTCTTTCCCTCTCAGCTTGTGGCTGAATGATGGCTCCACCTCTGGAGGTTGCACTTTTTATCTTGTAGAGGAAGAGGAGGGGAATTTTTCAGGAGAAGTGGCAGGCAGGGATACTCCCTCCTGCCTTTCCTTAGCAGAATGGCTCACTTGTTGCAAGGGAGGTTAGAATTTCTACACGTGGCATGTCAAGGTGAAATTTCCTCCATAAATGATGCAGCTCTTGAATTTTCTGCCAGTAGCCTCTACTCTACTTCCTAGTCATCTGCAATGTGGTCATTTTCGAAGGAAGGAAGGAAGGAAGGAAGGAAGGAAGGAAGGAAGGAAGGAAGGAAGGAAGGAAGGAAGGAAGGAAGGAAGGAAGGAACCCACACATTTAGTTCTTGGCTCAACACTTAACCTAAAATTGGAACACTAATAATCACTATGATTAATGTATTCATGTAATTATGTCAGTGTCTAAGGGGTTATGATAACGATGTTGCTATAGGATGAAAGCTAAAAAGCTATATACATAGTAGATCTATACTCATCTTTGTGAAACTGGCATATCCTCTTCCTGCAAAGAGATGCCCTCCAGATACATTGGAGTGATGGGTCTTCCCCTGTTATACCTAACCATGGCCCAAACGCGCTGCACCACACCACTTTTTCTATCGCATCCTGTGACATTGCTGTCATCTAATCCAGTTCTTGAGTGAGACAACCTTAAGTCATCCTTAGCTGTTCCAGCGTGAAAAGCAGACTGTCCAATGGCAGCCACAAAGTGTGTAAACTCTATTATGTTTTGAGATGGATGAGATTACAGCAGGGTTTATTGGCCATTTCATGCTGATGCAGTTGCATCTCCTCACATCACTTCCCTTCTGGTCTTGTCTGCTGCCACTCAAGTCTTGTTTCCCACAAAAACTGGGTATAACAGCTCTGTGCCGGTGATATATCAGGATAGCTCAACAGCACTAGACTGCTCAGCTGTTAGAACTGTAAGTGCTTGAACTCACAGTTCAGTCAAAGGCTAAAATAACATCAGAACGACAGAGCTACCATTCCACTACATCCTCAACAGAGCCTGGAATTTGGCCTTTCTTACCTGTATCAAAAAGGGAGAGGAAGGGGATCGGAATCCTGAGTAATAGCACTGCTAGAGATTCAGCTCCTGTGGTGACTTGTGAAGTTTTTTTGTTTTAATATTACTTTTGGGGGGAAAACCCCCCCTCAAATTATGGTGGAAGGGGATATAGGGGTATAGGAGGAGGCCACAGGAAGAAGCCTAGAGAAGACAGATTGAGTTTTGGAGCCAGATCTGCCCCATTCCAGCTGCAGTGCCATGACAGTGCAGCAGGGCTGCAACTAGGGTCTGTGTCACCCGGGGCAAACATGGATTCCATGCCCATTTTGGCGCCCCCTCCAGTGTGGCGCCCAGGGCACATGCCCCACTCCCCCCCCCCCACAGTTGCAGCCCTGCAGTGCAGGAAGGGTGACAAAACTGGAGGAGTCAACCACTTGTTTTGTTTATCATGCATTAAACCTGCATAATCAGGACAGCACCATTTGGCAGTGTATCAGAATAAACATACGAGAGGCATGGGTAGTGACTGAAAATGGGAAAATTTTATGCTAGTGTTGCTTTACATCAGCTCACGGGTGGGTGGACAGCACTTTAGTTGGCTATCGCTCCCAACAGTTCAACCTGAAAAACAATTTTAAAAAATACATATAACTCTCTTTTAGACATCTATCTGTCTAAAAGACTAGAACCCAAAGGGCTCTTTCATAGGACTCTTAAGTATGCGGCTTATTACCCTTGTCTACAATGCAAAGCATTATTAAATCAGGTATGACGAAGCCAGGATGGTTCTTGTCATCTCTTTCATGGTCTCTCCATGAAGTTACAAGGAATTGAACTTGATCCGAAAGAGACTAGACAGGTATAGTTATAGGTATCAGTATAGGTATGAATATGTGTATGCACATACATAATGATGTGCTTTACCTAGTGCAAAACAACAGACAGTTTGATGTAGTGGTTAAGGCATTGGGCTAGGAAGTGGGAGACCGGGAGTTCTAGTCCTGCCTTGGGCACAAAGCCAGCTGGGTGACCTTGGGCCGGTCACTCTCTCTCAGCCCTAGGAAGGAGGCAATGGCAAACCATTTCTGAAATCCTGCCAAGAAAACTGCAGGGACTAGTCCAGGCAGTTGCCAGGAGGCAAAAACTGACTCAAAGGCACACACACACAGAGCAAGAAACTGATATAGAAGAACAAGCAACATTTTTGAATTACTGAGTCAGGCCACTCTCTATAGTTGGGTTTGTGTCCTTGTGGAGTTGACTAGCATTTGTAGTCTGAGAGACAGGAAGATGTGTTTCTTTTGGCAAAATAATAGAACCACCATAATGTTCAGGGGTTCTAACAATAATGACGGTAGGAGATAGATTGCTGCCCTAGGAATATTAGAGCTTCGCCGTCTGTGTAACTGTTGCTGGGCCCAACAGATTTTTCAGAATTTTTCCCTACATTTGTGAGCAAAGAATTCCCCTTGGGATTCAGCTGGAGCATAAGAAGCCAGATTCCCTGCATGTCCCTGGAGAGATGAAGATGCAGAGGAAGATAGTAAATGCGCGCACACACACACACTTGACCAACTTCTTCACCAATAAGTGGTTCTCTAATCTGCTTTTCTTCAAGATAATTTCTGAAGCAAATTCTCAAAAAACAGAACAATAACTAAAAGAAAAACTGGAGATTTTACCTGCTCAGTCTAAGTATGTGATGAAAAAAAATTCACTAGTCAGTAAATGCAGAGGGAGAATTACATTTTTTCAGTGAAAATGTCCATAAAAATAAAACATTAAATGAACCCCCCAAGTCTTTGGACTTCAGTTGGTGTACTCCTTCCACACAACACTGTCAAACAGCTGTAGCTTACTGGACTGTAAAATATTTCTATGCTGTGCTGCCATCACTCTTAATGCAATAAGGTATAAATTATTCCTGTTCACGTCTATCTATGATTAAATACTGTCCTGCAGAAATTACTGCTGGCATAAACTATTTCTGTTTAAGAAGGTAGGTGCAAATATACCTTCTGTCCACAACTGCATGTAACTTCAAAAAGCCAGGACAGTTATGGGTGTGTGTGTGTGTGCATGTGCTTGCATATCATTGTTCCCCAACCTAGGGCCCTCCAGATGTGATGATGGAATTTATAGTCTAGCACATCTGGAAGGCACAGGTTGGCAGAAGGCACTCATACTCACACCCTCACCAAGCTAAATTTCTAACAGGTTGTGGGGCCAACAAAATTACCAGGTACACATTCAGGATTGTTACTATCGCCCGTCCTCTACAGTACATAGCGTTGCGTCATGCTGAAAATCTAAATGCTTCAGGTACAAACATCTTATTAACAATATTATTAAGGATGCAGAATTGTCCTTAATGGCAACATGACTCTGCCCAACGTAACAGAAAGCAGTGACTTTCTCCCCATCATAACTCTGCAGTGAAACAATGCAATCAAAATGTAAGACTAGTACATCTTCATCTCATACTGTAAGGTGCTGCATTTAAAGCCGAAGTCTCCCAAATGCATCATAAAGATAAATTAAAAATAGTATGGCAATACACTGAGTAAGGTTAAAGAGGACAGACTGTGCAGAACAGTCTAATAAGCTAACATATGTAAATGCAATATTCAGTGATGTCTTCTTCATAATGATGTAAATTGTAATTTATTATCTAGCATATGGCTAACAGTGAGGAAACTGTGTTTTAAGGAAATATGCAAGAAAAAAAGCAATATGATCTGTGGCAATGGATCTGTCTTAGAATCCTATGACAGAATCATGCAAAGGGTTACAACTAGGAGAATCATTGAGCCTAGTTTTGGAAGGAGAAAGAGGAGGAGACAGATTTTCATTTCAGGTTCATACAGTCATATGTGAAAGTCCATAAATCAGTCATAGAATACAGATTGGCTGTAGATCCATTCCCATGTAGAGCTGTGCTCTGAATTTGATCTCTAAAAATTGCTTTGGATGTGGAGGACCATGAACACAGCACCTGCCTGCAATGTAGCCACACCTTTTATAGGATTGCACAGTTGCTGTAAGATGCTCTATACAGGTGCTCTGTATAGAGCATCTTGTGTTTATGTTCCAACTCCCTCCCAAGTACCTTTTGGAGATGGTCCAATTATCTGCACAGTCCTTTTCCCTAGCATTTCCTGGTGGCAGCAGAAAGAAAGCAGCTCTTCCTGAGATACAGGAGAGTCGTAGCTGGTCATAGCATACTGTATATAATATGGACTGGTCTTCCATAGTGCAAGCAATAGCCTTCAAAGCCCTGCTGAGACAGGAGTAAGATCTACTGCTTCAGCTTCAGGTAGGAGGAATATTTGCCACCTCAACACCACAGCTGTCCCCTGCTCTAAGAGTATACCCCCAGCCATACCATCAGTCATCTTTCAACCAATATTTGGTTGGCTGCCATGTGGCCTTCACCCTGAGGGAGTCTTCAGAGTAGCACATTGTTAGAAGGCCATATCTCACATGACATTGTTCTTAGCAACCCCTCAGAGTGGTGGCTATGGGCCAGCTGGAAGGAGGATGGATGTTGGTGAAAGGGAGCATAAAAGGGCACATACTGTTGAAGAAAGCAGCAAGCAAGATACTAGATCCCCTCACAAAATGTTGCTCTGAGGATCTCCTCAAAGTGAAGATGACAGGGCAGCAAGCCACACACTACAGATGCAGCGAAGTCATTGTTCTATTCCTGGATTGGCTCCCAATTTGTCTTCTAAACCTGTGCTTAATTTTTGCTTATTGCTAGGACCAGCATTGTATATTCCAACTTTATTTATTTATCTGTTTGTTTGTTTGTCATATCTCTCTACCACCCATCTCGTATTACAATGACTCTGGGTGGTTCCTCCATGATGTTGGAACACATTCCTTATCATGCCTTCCTCTGGTTATTTATGCTTTCCCTGCCTTCCTGCTCAGTGCCCTTTCAAGGATTCACACAGAATATAAACACTGAAGACTGTTCCTCGGTTCCTGATGTTCCCTGAGCTTAGTTCTCTTCTTGCAGACGTTTCATTACCAGACTAGGTAACATCATCAGTGCTTAGGGGAGTGGTATTTGCTGTCTGTTTATATGTGGTAGCTTGTCTTATCAGCCTTAACTGGGGAAAACTATTGACCAGAAAGGACATGTTTGACCACAGCAGCAAGCCCATTTTTCTGTATTATCTGCTTTTCATACAAATCTACTTAGTGTCCTAGATAAACTGGCTCTTTGCTACTTGCTGTCCATCCTTACTCCCAAATGCCTAAAAGGGATAAACAATGACTAAAAGAAAGTTGGTAGATCTAGCAAGATTATACTAGCAGAGAGATGGCCATGGCCTTCTGTAATGCTTGTAGTCTTCCCTTCCTGTTCTCACTGAAGTCTGTGTGGATTCTATGAGTCAGAAGGTTATTATACGAAAATTATTTATCAGGGAGATTTTAGAACATGTGAATAAATTAGGGGTTAAAAGTCATATCCCAGAGGTTTAGCTTTACTTTAAAAAAGCAAAAGACATTTGTCATTAACTTTTATAATTATGTGATCATTTTGCATAAGAAAATAATAAATTGTGGACAACCAGTCATAAACGAGAATAATAAATATGCTAGAAATATTGTTAGTCCTCTGTGTGTGGATGTGTGGATGTCTGCACATGCATAAATAACTTCTTTGATTTTTGTCAACCTTTCAAGATTTGACATCTTTGGGAGGAGGGTGCAGGGATATATTTTTAGAATCTACATCAATCAGCAAGCGGCTCTGCATTTTTCCGCACTACGAGATCACTTTCCTTTGAGAAAGCTAATTTATTTCTGATAAATAAGGCAGTTTACTTATGTATTGCCCTGATAAGACTTTTCAAGGATCCTAGATCTTTTTGGAATAGCATCTTTCCCTCTCTCTCTCTCTCTCTCTCCACATTGAAATAATAGACATGTAAAAAAAAAAAGCCTGTAAAGAAAACATGACACATTTCCCTTAAAGGGAGAATATGTCATATTATGGATTCATATAGGATTTATAGATATTAATATCTAAGAAGTTCTATAATGGTAGACTGTTAAAAAGCCTACATAAAAATGGTTAGAGGTATAAAGAAATAGGAGAGGACTTGTTATTAAAAAATGAGGTATTATGGCTATAACTTGAAACTTGCTGGAAACATATACCAATAGATTGGTCTATTAAACAATAAAAGGTGTAGGTTAGATTAGATTAGATTCAGAAATATAGAATGAGAATGAACAGACACAAACTGAACTGTGAACAGGCACAAACTGTAAGCATTGATGGTTGGGAAAGAGACCATTTTTAAAGTAACAAACAGCATTTCATGCATGTTTGATCTGGATCTGAAGAGGTTCTGGTTAATCACAATATAGATCAACAAGAAATTAGATTTCTGCCCACCTAGGAGCAAAATGGGCTACACATAGGACTCTCTCTTCCATTTGTCCCTGGAACAACCTGTGAGTAAATCCCACTGAGAGAGAATAACCAGACAAAGTATCCAATGAGCTTCCATAGTCGAGGCTGGATTTAAAGCTGGATCCCCTGATCTTAATCCAGTACTGTAGCCGCAAGTTGTACAGTAATGGTATGTGGGCATGACCTTGGGAGACAGGAGGGAGAACCGTGGATGGGACAACCAGCATGTAAAAGATGTCTTAGCCCACAGAAGGGGAGAGGCAGTGGGAAGCATTTCAGAAGGGGCCGTCCCTAGTTTTCCAGAGAATAAAAGGAAAGGAGGGGAGGAAAACTTTCAGTCTTGCAAGATTCTGTTAATGTAACTTTACAATAAAAGTAGAGTTAGTACTCCTGGGTGTGCTTTTTGTCTGGACTACCTCATAGGGCTAACCCAAGTTCACGATGTCCATTTGGCATTTGCCTACTTCATCTGTTCTGAAATGGGATGCAGTTGCCAGTGGGACAGCTGTAGACATTTTTAGAGTAGAAATTCCAAAATATGGCATTATCTTGGTATTTATGTTTTGAAAATGAAAACTAGGATCATAAGTGAGATGGATAAATCTTTTTTAAAAATCTGACAAGGTGGGAATCTCTCTCTCTCTCTCTCACACACACACACACAGAGCTTTGTTGACAGAAGTCATTAGTAATGAAATATGACAAGTGGTAAAGTTGTTCCTCTAGACTCATTTGAAAACAAGTCTCATGGCAGTCCCTGAAATGAATTCATATATAAAAGATAAATGTAGTCAGACCAAGACATGAACAGTTGCTTGAAGACAGAGAGCAATCATTGTGTGAATCTGCAGAAAGTACTCATTTGATGACCATTGCATTCTTGGCCATTTGCATGGATGTATGAAATGGGATCCTTACAAGTTTGTATGTTTGCCAGGAGTGTTTGATGTGGTTCCTTAAAGCCTTCTGGATTTCAAGTCCCATCCGCCTAACCCAGCATAGCCCCTAGTAGGGCATTGTGGGAGTGGTAATCCAAAACCAGATGAGCACCATGTTGCCTGCTTCTGGTCTACAGTGATTTCTCTACGACGACTCATTTAGACAGTGAAGTTCTAAGATATCCTAAATCTGAGCTGCCTATATATTCATTTAGCGATAATTTATTTTCCCAGTCTGGAGAAACCCAAACAAAAAGAACATAACTGGCCCATTCCATGAACTGGCAGAATTTTTGCTGAGGTGGTGGTACAATTTTCTTATGTTGCTAGGAAAGGTTCTGAAGCTAAAACTTAGTTCATGTTGGACAAGTGAGAGAATTTGCAGTGATTTTGCTTCCTCTTTTAGCTGGCTCTAATGGTTGCTTTCTCTCTCATCAGGGACAGGGATCTAACTCATTAGATCCTGAGTTACCTTCTGTTGCTCACACATCTGCCATAAACCTCTGCATTGCTTCTGCTTGCTTCATTGTCCATTGTCCATTTCCTTGGAGGCCAGTGTGCCCAGGTGTTTGTTCTCCTGGATACATCTGGACATCCAGGCAGGGGAGGAGGCAGAGCAGGACCGCCTGGCACATAATTTATGTGTGTGTGTGTGTGTGTGTGTGTGTGTATATGTTGTTTATTCGTTCAGTCGCTTCCGACTCTTCGTGACTTCATGGACCAGCCCACGCCAGAGCTTCCTGTCGGTCGTCAACACCCCCAGCTCCCCCAGGGATGAGTGTGTGTGTGTGTGTGTGTGTATATATATGATTTTTATTAAAATGTTTAAAAAGAAAGATAAAAACTAATACAAGCTAACATACAGTAAGGAAGAAAAAAGAAGAAATCAAAGAAAAAGCCAAAAGTGCAAGAAAGGAAAAAAAAGTTAAAGAAAAATAGAAAAGAAAGAAAAACGATACAAAGAAGTGGCTTCCGATACACTTCACAGCAGTTATAAGTACAATTATATTTTAACCTCTCTTACCTCGTGATTCTCTTCTTTCTATAAGCTATCCTGTCTAATCATCTAAGTTATGAATCACAAATTCATTTTTTTCATTTTTACACAAAAAATCCATAAGAGGTTTCCAGTCACCAATGTATGTGGATAATTGTCTTTTCTCTAATCAGAGAAGTCAGTTTATCCATTTCAGCAAGATCTGTCAGTTTCCCCAACCATTCCTCCATAGTGTTGAGTCTTTCCATCTTTGTCCATATAATAATCTCATCACAGTAATCATATACTGAAATAATCTTTCATGACTTTTTCCTAACTGTGTATCCATCAATACTAAAAGGAAAAATTCTGGCTTCAATTGAATGTTAATCTTTAAAAACCTCTGTATCAATGTATGTATTTGAATCCAATATTTTTTGGCTTTTTTACATGTCCACCAAGCATGATAGAATGTCCTTGTTCATACTTCCAGCATACATGTGAAGAGCCTTTATACATTCTAGATAATTTCTCTGGTGTCTTGACACATAATTCCTGATGTGCATGTTTCCCTTGATCCCCGAAACATTAAGAAGTTTTGCTAGGCTGTTTCACACATGCACGTCTACCGCCAACTCCACAATTAATTACTGAACTACTACATAATGGCAGATGGACATGTGAACGATCTCTATTTTAAAGCTTGTAAACTTGCTTTAATAAAGCAATTAGCACATCAGATTGGTCTTCTCCAGAGACTTGGCCAAACCAAAGCATTTGAAAAAAATAATAATAACCAAGTGGTATTCATTCAATTCTTTTGTAAACTGAGAACCTTCTGTTAGATGATTTCCATTACAACATAGATAATTCTGGGCCAATCTTATTACTCGGTAGTTTGATGTTTGATGAAAATGGTTTAAAGCCAATACATCTGACAATCTGTGTTTTCCACTCCTCTCTTTGTGTTTTTCTCTGTGAGGGAAGAAGCACTTTTCTCAGCATAAGCATCTGTTAATGAAACATTTCCTTGTCAAGAGCACTGTGTTGGAGATGATAGGAAACTTCTGCTAGTGGTGATAAATCTGTGACAATTCATTGACACAAACAGGATGTTTCAGCCACCAAGCAGTGTGGAAGCCAGTCTTCATTCAGCCAACCTTTTCCTTGTTTTCAGGGAGGCACACAAAACTGATTTGGCTGGTAGCATGACAGGACTCCTTGCAGAACATGGTGAAATCTGAGCTTGAAGATTCACTATTATCTACATACATATTAGGGCTGTGCAAAACATACAAATGACCCCTTTGTTAAGCATCCTTCCTTGAACTACTAAAGCAGCTGTGTCCCTGGATGGCTCAGTGCAGCTGCATTAAAAGGCCTTCTCAGCTTGTACATGCAAGTATGTGCATATGCAGGTAATGGTTCCAGCTAGAACTGCCACTAAAGCAATATTGACATAACTTAGGAAAGCCATCAGAGCAACTGCAACTTCTGGAGGATGCTGCTGCTTTCATCCTTCAAGAAAGGATGCTTCATTCATGCCAAGTCCTTTCGTTAACCCATCACCATCACCTTCAAATGTTGGAACAGCTCTATTATATAGGGCCTAATTATGTCAATGAGCATTGGTATGCTCACGCTGTGCTCAGAAGAATGGTGGAATAAGGAGGCGCTAACTACCAATGCTGTAGTGAGATAAACTTGAAAGGAACTACATAGCCTGAAACTGTTATTTGGAGAGGGAGATGGCATTACCTCCTTCTTCAGAAACAGCAGCTGAGCTGTGAAATGAGTGCATAAATAAAAAAAGGCATCTGAAAAGGTCAGTGGTGTCACAGCAGTAATGAGAGCATTCCTTAACCCTGTGAGGGATGTGCGAGTCATACATGTTAGGAAAACAGCTGGCTGTGTGTGGCAGCACACAGATGTGGCACCGAGTTGCCTTGGAGCTCCAATTCCACTTTCATAATGATCTGAGCAATAATAATTGTCGAGAGAGTGGCAAATCCCACTGACAAAATCTATGTACAGAGGGTAGTATGGAAAGGTTAGTTTGGCTGAAGACTTGGCATGGCAAATAAATAAATAAATACATGCACACGATGAAAGATTTATGACTGAAAGGCAACCTGATAGGCATCCTGTTCTCATGGGCTGATCAGATGGGAAAATGAGGTTGAATGTGATATGATTCTGATAGCTCTGAAGGTGAGTGGCTAGAAAAAAACATTTACAGCATCAAAGAACCACACACTAAGTCACTATTTATAGACATGGGCTGGTTGTGATGATCATAATTAAGGCAATTTTAGTTTTAGGTGTTTTTTTTTTTTAGTGATAAAGCTACTGTTCTGCCACTTTACTTATCAAAAGAGCTGGTCACTGGGGTTCCGTATGGTGAAATGGTAATCAGAAGTTTATTTAAACACTCCTGGCATCTCTTCTCACACGAATTATTTCTTTCCCCTGGACTTAGTTGCAAACTGAAGTGTCCCAGTGTTTACTATCACGAGTTGAGAGACTGCAGGAAAAGCAACACAACCTAACCTCCTCTGTGTAGAGAGTAAGGAAGATGACATTGATGGAAGTATGCAAGAGGTATTACCTAGGCAAAAGGGGCTGAAACTTGTTTAAGTTCTGAGAAAAGATAATATTCAGAAGCAGCTCAGGGAAACACCTCCCTGATTCCCTGGAGTATAAGAAGGGGGAGGATGGACAGCACAAATCCATGATATTTTAAAATGTTATTGGAGATTGCATTTTGAACTTGTAAGGGAGAACATGGCAAGAAGAGTTCACCCTTCCCCAGTTTCTTGATTCCCATGCACTGTCTGATTCCAAAGCACCTTTGCGTACAATGGTGGTATGACCATGAAGCAGGAGAGACCAACCATCTAGTTTATTTATTTTATTTATTTACTCAGTTTATTAGCCATCCATCTCACTTTTCCAAGCGACTCTAGGCAGCATACAACAGGGTTAAAAAAGATCAATAAATACATTAAAAAGTATTAGAAATATATAAAACCCAACTAAAACAGAGAATAATAGACAAAGGAATGTTAAAAATAAGGGAGCCACCTCACTAGATCACCCATCCCCTGAGGTCCCCAAGCCTGCTGACACAACCAGGTCTTGAGGAACCTCGGAAGATCAATAGTGCTGAAGCCAACCTCACCACAGGGGGAAGAAGATTCTGCAGCGCGGGCACCACAGTAGAAAAGGCCCGATGCCTAGAGCCCACCAAATGTAGCTCCTTGGGCATCATAACCCATAACATGCCCTCTCTGCTGGATCTGGTAGGACAGGCAGATGAAATCAGGGAGAGGCGGTCCCTCAAGTAACCCAGTCCCAAGCAATGAAGGGTTTAAAGGTCAACACCAGCACATTGAATTACCAGAAACAAACTGGTAACCAATGCAGCTTGTGAAGCAGAGGTATAATGTATGCTCTACCAGAAGCACACATAACTGCTCATGCATTTTGCACCAGCTGAAGTTTCCAGATACTCTTCAAGGGCAGCCCAATGTAGAGTGCATTGCAGTAGTCTAACCGTGAGGTGACCAGGACATGAGTGACTATGTGTAGGTCCCCCTGATCCATGAACAGGCGCAACTGGTGCACAATATGAAGTTGTGCAAAGGTCCTCCTAGCCATGACTGCCACCTGCTCATTTAGCAGGAGTCATGAGTCCAGACTGCGCACAGGGTCTGTTTGGGGCAGTGCAACCCCATCCAGAACCAAAGATGATAAAGTCCTAGAACCAGAAGGGCTCAAAACCCAAAGCCACTCTGTCTTGCCAGGGTTCAGTTGAAGCCTGTTGTTCCCCATCCAGACCCTCACAACTTCCAGACACTGGGATAGGATGTCTGCAGCATTGTTTAATTCACCAGGGGTGGAGATGTACAATTGAGTATCATCAGCACACTGATGATACCTCACCCCATGGTGACAGATGAGCTCACCCAGCGGTCTTATGTAGATGTTAAATAGGAGAGGAGAAAGCACTGATCCCTGCGGCACCCCACATAGCAGGGGCTACAGGTGGGATCTCTCCTTCCCAATCACCACTGACTGGAACTGACTCTGTAGAAAGGAGATAAACCAGCACAACACTGTGCTACCCACCCCCAATCCTCTGAGTTGGTCCAGAAGGATACCATGGTTGATGGTATCAAAAGCCACCGAGAGGTCAAGTAGGGCAAGGATGGATGCCCAACCACCATCCTGCCCATGCCAGAGACCATCCAATAGTGCAACCAATGCTGTTTCCATCCCATACCAAGATCTGAACCCTGACTGAAAAGGATCCAGATAATTTACTTCATCCAAGGACCTCTGGAGCTGCTGTGCAACCACCTTCTCTATTGCCTTCCCAAAATCTGGAGATTGGATACTGGATGAAAATTGTTCAGTATTGTGGGGTTCAGCAATGTCTTCTTGAGGAGGTGGTGGACCAAAGCCTCCTTAAGAGGCAAAGGAACAACACCGTCACTGAGAGAAGAATTCACCACTGCTAGAACCCACCCACATGACACACCCAGGATGCTTTCACATGCCTGGAGGGGCATGGATCCAAGGACCAGGTGGCTGAGCTCACAGTCCTAAGGACCCTAACCCCTTCCAGATCAGACAGATTCAAACCATTCATGGATAACTGGGCAAGGCTCCATCCTAGGCATCTCCCCCAGACCTGCAGCAAAGCCAGTGTTCAACTGAGAATGAATTCAAGCAATTTTATCCAATAGATGCTGAGCAAATTCCTCTGCATGACCCTGCAAAATGTTCTCCAGGCCCTCTTTACCCATCAGGGCTCGTATCACTCAAAACAGGGCTGTAGGGCAGCAATTTGTGGATGTAATAAGAGCGGAGGAATACTGATGCTTCACCACCCTTCCCACCATAAGGTAGGCCTTAATAGTGGCCTTAACCTGTGTTTGGTCAAGTTCTTCCTTAGATGAGCACCAATGACGTTCTAGACATTTCTTCTCTCATTTCATCTCCCTCAGCCCCTCTGTAAACCACAGGGTATGATGGGATCTTTGAGAGGGGAGAGGTCATATACAGGGCCGTAACTAGTGGGGGGGCAAGCAGGACATGTGCCCTGGGCACCGCACTGGGGATGGGTGCCAAAATGAGCTCTGGGGGGCACCAAAATGGGCGTGGAATCCATGTTTGCCTCAGGTGACACAGACCCTAGTTGCGGCCCTGGTCACATAGGCATGTATTATATATAATCCTCTATAATGAATTGTATTATATAATTCTATATAATGAATTGCATATAATTATGAATTGCATATAATTCTGAAGCCATTTTTTGTAGCTCCAACAGTATGTTCATACAGTGTTACAACATAAGCAGCAAACTGCTGAACATGATTTCTTGCTGATTTTTGACAGATAGCAGCCAGAAAAAAACTAGTGTGTTAGTTTGATAGGCCTAACAAATATAGAAAATTTAAGGACTACAGATATGCATAAAAGAAAAAAGCCAGCAAAAACTCCATTCTTCTGCTTCAGGAAAGTGGGGGGGAATGTGGTTCTTCTATTTCTTTGGCATCTCTCAGTCATTTTCAAAGCCTTTGATTATAGTATCTTTTTGGGATTTCTATTGGGCCATGTCCAGTACCTGGTGCAGAGGGACGTCCCTTAGGTAGACAGATCATTGACCTTGGTGTCTCATAGGATTCCATCTTGTTCCTCATGTACAGAATAACAGCAGGGGTGCTGTAAGTAAGCTGATGACTCTCTGATCTTCTGCTTTTTGCCATCTAACTCCAAGAAAGCAATTGGTATCCTAGAAAGTTGGCTAAACTGATAATGAACTGGATTAGGGAGAACAAGCTGCAATTAAATCCAGACGAGACAGGTAATATGAAACTGGATTATATCTTGGTTTCAGGATTTGCAGACCGGATTTTGGTTAAGGATGAACTCCTGAAAAAAAGCAGGCCTACAGTTTGGGAGTACTCTTTAATCTTCAGCTCTCATGAATTCACATATGTTGGCTGTGGCAAGGAATGCATTTGTACACTTATGGCTAGTGCCATAGTTGCAAGCGTTCTTGAGTTGATCACCTCTGGTAACAAGTTCTCTACCATTAATTTTAACTGTTGCAATATTCTGTATTTGGGAATACTCTAAAAAGCTTCTGGAAATCATAATCTGTACAGAATGTGATACTTAGGCTGCTAACGGGGTGTGGGGTACAGAGAACTTATGATTCCTGGACAGAAGGATCCTTGATTGTCAGTTGCCTATTGGTCATAATTGTAGGTGCAGGTATTAAATATAAAAGTTGTAATAAGCATAGGGCCTGTATGAGGAGCATAGCTTGTTACAAAGCTGTCTGGCCATGACGATCTATAGGAGTGGCCTTTCTAAAGATGACCTCAATCTTAGACACCTTTTGATCTGGCAAATAGAAGAGTTTCTTTTCCACTGTGGAATGGACTATTTTGAGTGTGCTCTCCTTACACTCTTTCTTAAAAGAGCAGCCAGGATGGATCTCCTTCACTAGGCTTCTAATTGTCAATTAATGTTAGTGATAATTTCAGTTTAGGTTTATCAACTCTTCATTTTTCATTTTGTATTTTGACAGTTGTTTTGTTTTATTTTGTTTTGCTTTTGTGCCTTTGAGTCAGTGTTGACTCCTGGCAACTGCCTGGAGTAGTCCCTGCAGTTTTTGTGGCAGGATTTCAGAAATGGTTTGCATTTGCCTCCTTCCTAGGGCTGAGAGAGAGTGACTGGTCCAAGGTCACCCAGCTGGCTTTGTGTCTAAGATGGGATTAGAACTCACAGTCTCTGTCATGAGCACCGTTGCGCTGATTGTGTCAGCGCAACGGCACACATAACCATACAAGGAAACAGGGCCGAGGGATTAAAAAGATATGCAACTAACTCACAAAGAAAGGCAACAGACACCGGCAACAAGGTAACGACTCAAGGCGGAAAAAACCAATCAAGCAGATACATTGTTGCAAAGGGTGAAACTGACAACGCCTGAGCACGAGGCACGCCCGGAGCTGTCAAAGAAACACGGAAGATTATCGCCCGGCTTAAAGTCATCACTGGCCGGAGGAAGAAGATTAAGCAGACGCCCGGGGCACCAGCAGGGGCCCCGCGACCCCTCACCCACCGGCAACGGAACATTCGGGGCTCGGGGCTTACACAATCCCAGGAGGGGGGAGCGCTGACCGGCGCGGGCTATTTAAATCCCGCACCGGCGCGCTCCCTCCACTCTCAGCTTTTCACTAGGCACGCATACTCTGCTTAAATAAACCAGAACCTGATTTCGCCAGAATTAGCGTCTGTGTATTATTGGGCAGCAGGCAGAGCCTGACAGTCTCCCAGATTCTAGCCTGTTGCCTTAACAATTACACCAAACTGGCTCTTGATAGTTGTTAGCCATCTTGAATACTTGTTTAAGGACAAAGATGGGACACAAAATAAATGAATGAGCAAGCAACAGTGCTCATTATGGCACTTAGCCACTGTGCCAGAGCTGACTGTAGTATTTGGAAACACTTTAGAATGTAAGAAGAAGAAACAGGAACGTATTCAGAACACAAAGCACATTAAAATGTGTATAAATCCACTTTGTCAGAAAAGTCCTAAATGATCAGCCTTGAACAGCAGTCTTGATAGAAAAGGGACTGCTAAATGATTGGAATGAAGTGGATGATAAATGAAAACAAGTTAACTGTAATTCGGAATTGCAGTTAAAGCCACACAATAAATGGTGCTTCTAGGTGGATGGCTCCTGGCAATTTAGCTTAGAGAACACCATCGCAGGTTATTCCATCCACCTCTCCTTAAAAGTTCTTCTTAATCCCCCCCCCCCCAACAAAGGAAAATCTAATAGGAAATCGTTAGACAATTACAGTGGAAGATGACTACATCTCGACTCCCTCTTGTTCCTCTCTAAAATGCTATGAATAAGGAGAAAGGGGATATGATACAAACTGCATTAAAAAGAACCCATTCCAATGAAGAAAGGAAATGCTTTTAGGTTACAGTGCAAGAGTTGACAAGAAACACCCTGGATTTTGTTATAAGTCTGCAGTGCAAAGCAGTATTTATGGAAAGGTTTAGTCAACATTATACAGCAGTACCAGAATGGTTCACCAATATCTTCTTCTGTGACATTTTTTTCTTCTTTATTTCCCAGTACAGTAAAGCCCATAGTACTAAGATTTCCTGAGAGTCTCCCATCCAAGTGTGAATTGGCTGTGGCCCTACTTAGTTTCATGGATCAGCTAAAGTCATCTAGATGCTGCACAAACACTTATTGCACTTATTGCTCCACAACAATAAATCTTTCTGAGTTAAATAGGGCTTACTTCCCAAGTAAATATGTATCAGACTGCAGCTTTAAATTTCCATAAGTTTCACCTGAATGTTAAACATGTGTTTAATTAAATAATTGGTGCTTTAATTATTATGTTAAACGCATCTTCCATCTGCCCACACCAAACTGATCAAGGTGACTAACATCTTTAAAGCAAGACTTCTAAACAATAAATCTATCAAATGTATATGAATTTGCTTCAAGCCAGGGAGACAGCATGTTCAGAATGTTATGTAAACAAAGAGGACAGAAGCGTTCATTAAATCCTGGGAAGGGAGATAGTATTGAGAAGAGACTAAGGGTGCTTCCTGACTCTCTATGATATAAGAAGGAGGGAAGGTGAAGCATGATCAGACTTGCAAAATTCTGTTACTATTGTCTATCTCAGTAAAATATAGTTCTTGACTTCCTGTGGAATATGCTTCTTGATCTAATCTACCTTGAAGGTCTGACAAAAAAGCATTTTAAAAAAATGAATAAAAGTAACAGTCAATTAAACTAAAACAAACAACTGCCAACAGCAGGAGGCCATAGTAAGCTTAGAAGACCAAAATTATATCCCAAGACAGAAGCCTGCACTGGCTAATAAGAAACCATTATGAAGGAAGCGTAATGACTTTCCACTGAAAGATGGAGAAGATGCAACTCCAAAAACATTAACTAGTTGCACTTATTATGCTATTGATCACTAGGAGCATTACGAGGAAAGATAGCAGGCAAGGGACTCCCTCTTGATCTTCCCTTTGTCTTGGTCTGCTTTCTCTTGGCTGGAAAACTGATACTTTTAGGCTCTTCTCTTCAGCCAGCTTCCTATAGAAAGTGTTCACTTCCTTTTCATTCCTTCTCTTTCCCTTTTTTAGCTTAGACCTTTGAGCATCTGCTCCTAGATAGTCAGAAAAGTATCAGAAAAGGTTCTAGAGTAACTGCTTCTAGATACTCAGAGAAGGTTTTGCTCCCACTTGTATGTTCTGCTAAATCGGGACCCCAGTGAATGAACTGGACCATTCTGATCAAATCTCAGCAGTTTCCTCGTATACGCAAAGACTGACACAGACTGCAAACAAAGCTCTTTTTTAAAAAAATAAAATTGTTCCCAGAACATGCATCTCTGATACTGGTGAGATGCAAAGGAAGGTCAACACAAATGAAGGGGAGAGCCACAGATTCTGGATCAACCACCAGCCTACTTGGACCATCATGAGCAGTTATAAAAGTAGGACCTTGTTTATTCTTTCATGCCTTATATAAGATCTCAAACAGAAGCAATACATCTTAGATTGCATTTGAATTCAGATGAGCAAGCTGCTCTTCATTTCAAGCAATCTTCTGGTAGCACTGAATAGGATTAGAAATGTATCATTATGTTATATTATGGTAATCTAAGTCTGTCACAATCCAGGGTTCAGACCGCCAACAGCATTTTGCCTTTTGTGATGTCCAACTTTGGCCATAATGCAAAATCTAGGAATTAAAGGCATCATTTTCATTTGTAATAAACAGCCCAGCTGGGAATGCAGCTGCTTAATAAGAAAGAAACCATCAAGAGTGTTTCTACCTGGGAGGGTCTCATTATGCAGATTCTCAGAACATCAGAAAAAGAAAGCTGGAGCTGAACAAAGGAATTGCCCTGATCACTGGGAGCGATGGCATCTGAAACCGCATCCAATGGGTTATTGTAGTGTATCCAGTGATATCAGCCCAAGGATCTGTTAAATGAAACTGAACTAATGAGTTTCCAGGGATCTGTAAACTGAGAGTCCTAATTGTCCCAATTTACTTTGAGATCTTCCTACAAAGTAGTCTTCAAAAGGCATTCCTTCAAGCAACTGCTACGGTGTCTAGACACAACAGAGGAAGGAGCAGTTGTGTTGCATTAGAAGGACTTGGGTAGAAGAACAAGCATCAAGGAGCAGCCAGGCACATACTAAATCCCATCACCTAACAAGCATAAAGTGGCAATAAATTATGGACTTTTTTAAGATTGGGGAAATGGGCACTTCAAATATCTGTTAATGTGGTTCAAATGCTGATAGGCAATTGTGAGACAATAAGGTCTTAGGAAGCAAACTTAGCTAACAACTAAATAGACCTTTACTAAAACAACATGGTTATATATATAACAAATGGTGAAATCTCTATTATCTGAACTATCTGTGGACCATTAAATGAACTGGATGTAGCCTTTGTGGGCAGCATTGCTATTCATTACAAGGAGCTGATTTGTGAGAATATAGCCCAGGCCTGAAACAATTTGTGGCAGTCCCCACTTCCCACCACTGGCCTTTCAGGAGCTTAATATCTGTCAACTTTTGCAGTTCCAGCAGTTGTAAAAGCAGGGGGTTTGTAGTATGTCACCATACATGGTTAGCGATCTGTAATGAGCTTGATACTTACTATGATTCATTATTATTATTATTATTATTATTATTATTATTATTATTATTATTATTATTATTATTCATTCAATTTAGAGACCAACCACCTCCTTATAAATCTGGGCAGCTTACACTTTTAAAAAAGTAACCACCCTAAAATAGTGAAAAAGAATAATGTGCAGCCAGAAAAAGCACACACAGCATATCAAAGAACCAATTGATGGGCCAAGTCCCATCCTATCCAAGGCCTGGGAGAAAACAGGTTTTCAGGGACTTTATGAATATCATCAAGGTGGGAACCATTTGGATGTCTGGGGGATGTTGTTCCAGAGGACAGGCACCATGACAGAGAAAGCAGGCTTCCTAGGTCCAAATAAATGACACTGGAGCAGAGCCACTTTTCTTGATCTTACTAGCTGGGCAGAAACTATCAAACTATGTATGATTGAGGATACCTGGCTGTATTTTTATTACTGAAATATCTAGGACAGTATAGATGTTAATATATAAGGTTTATATAGATGCAACTTAAACAAGTGTTTAGTGAATGATTTTTGCAACCTCCCATGGACCAGCTGGGGGGAAAAAACAGTGGAGACATTAGCTTGATGTGAAAGTGCTGCAAAGGATTTGTGGCAGGTGGCCAGGGTTTGGGTAGAGGGGCCCTAAAACCACTTGAGAATGGAACCTCATAAATCAAAGATTCAGTGGCTTCGCCCTGCCCTCCAAGATAAGGACCATAACTGAATCCTGATTACTCTTTTTTATGAATGTATTTTCATTTTAGCAGGCTTCTAATTAATGCTCATTATTCAACATGAGAAAAGGGGAGAGCAGCAATTTTAGATCTACCTAAGAATAGTGAATCTAGCAGTAGTTGGTAATTGAGAAGTAATCATCAGGGTGTGTAACTGTTGGCGCTGGTGTGAGAATGGATCTCCTCCATTATCCTTTCTCAGGTATTTCATTGGTTCTAATATATTAACACGTTATAACAAATTGCTAGAAAGAAATCCTTGGCCATTCACAGTGGTAGAATATGGAAATGTACAGTAGTGCTTGCCAGAAAGCCCTGGAACTGACAGCTTTTCAATTAAAAAATCCTTTTAAAATTTGCAATCAGTGACTCAATAACTTGCATAATATTTTCTGAAAAGAAACATGTTGCCTGCCAGCAGTTTGCTGGAGGCTGCAAGGCTTTCTTCCAACTTTAATTAGATTGCCTTTTGAGTGCAGAAAAATGATGGGCCTAATTGATAGTGACTGGAAGACTAGGAAAAGAATGAAGGAGATCAAAGAGATTTGTCCTCAGATGGAGCTGTGGCCTTGTTGATGCTTTATGTTTGCAGGGAAACTGCTGCTATAAATGTGATGTAAGTTACAGTGCTGGGAAGCAATTATGGTTATAGGGCTACAAGAAATGGCAACCCTCTTCCAATCCAATTAAGTGTACTTAATATGAATTTATATGAATGATTAAGAATTAAACATTAGAAGTAGAGGTAAAGGACACAGGGGGTACTTATAGATTAAATAGATACTATTTGGGGTAGAAGGTCTGTCCTTAATATACTGAGAAAGAAGGACAAGGCTACACCCAAGGCCTCATAGAGCAAATAGGGCATAACTATAGGTTAACCTGACAACTAAATGTAAATGCATAAGCACAATCTTTCTCAAAAGTCCTAAAGATCTTACCAGGCAAAGGTACTTGAATTATGTTCAGTGGACCCAGGGTTTCCTCCAAAGTGTATTGCGATTCCAACTATGAAAAGGTCAAAACTGGAGGACAGGTTCCCCATAACAGTTCTACCTATCACCAGCTGAATTTAGAATTCAAATGCAGGATGTCCATGACTTAATCTTACATGAATAAGATAATGGCACATCCACCCACCCAAATCACTGGTCTTCAAATGTGTGCCAAACAAATGACTTAGCATGATAGCATGGACATTTGCTAGTCTCCAAGCTACATTTTATCTTTCTCTCCCCACTAGCCCCACTTTCATCTAATTTTACCTTACTGGAACCTTATCACAAAGTATCAGACAATATTAGGATGAATCAGAAGGATTTTTTAAAAAATAGTCTTATTTATACATTCCTCTATCTCAGAACAAGTAGTACAAAACAGTGCAGCCAAGGTGACGGGACAATTCCCCAACTCTCAGGAGCCAGTCCAACTTCTTAGCCTACTTCCTATGTAGAAAAAAAGGTTAGGTGAAACCATCTGCAGGTTCATCCCCCTTGAACAGCCTTTCTCAACCTTTTGACCCTGGAGGAACCCTTGAAATATTTTTCAGGCCTTGGGGAACCCCTGCACATTCAGGCTCAAATATACTGTAGGCCACAAGTTACAAAATTTTATTTGTTTCATGTGTAGGCCTTTATATATGCATTGACAGTGTTCTTAAACTAAAAATAAAGAATGAAACTTACCTCTTTAATGTGAAGTTGCCTGAATTTGAAATTATTTTTTAAGTAAGTTGTGACCTCCCAGGGAACCCCTAGTGACCTTTTGCAGAACCCTAGGGTGCCACAGAACCCTGGTTGAGAAACCCTGCCCTTGAAGATTTCAACTGACTAGAAGTGATTGTAGTCTTTTCCCATTTTACTGTCTTTGACAAAATAAAAAATAAAAATTAACTTGGTAAACAGACTAAAACGTTTGGCCTAATCCCTAATGATGGGACTTTCTAAGGGGGGTCTGGCTGCATAAATCTGAAAAGCCAAAGCATTCCCTGACAGTTACAAAGGTTTTTACAAAATGAAGTTCCAAAGAAACAAGGTATATAACACCTCCATCCTCCCAAATGTCACCTGGATGTTGCTCTGCTAATACATGAATATGCAGTGAAGAGATCTGATAAATAATCAGTCAAGACTTGGTCATCATAGGTAATGGGGAAAAAATGTTAGTCTCTTCATCTGAAGATTTGCTACTTATCACGACAACCATACTTAGTTCAACAGTAAGAAGATAAACTAATATTTCATTCACCTCTGTTAGTATTTAATGTGTAGCAAAATCCCCATATCTCTAATAACATTCTTTGTTAATTTTGCTACTCAAACAAGTTATAATAATGTCACCTATCATGAATCAAAACCCCTAAGTGCTTATCTTCATCAAGCATGATGGTTCTGCTGTCGTTTCTTTTCTATGAGACTTTTTTCAAGAAAAAGAAAAAAATAACTAAAGGAGGTTGAGGTTGAAAACAGAATGTGGATCTGAAATCTTGAGGACTATAGCAATAGAATATTAACGTAATAGATAACTCTGTATAAGAATGGCATGACATTCTTGAATACAGAAATAGATTCACCCATCCAATAGTATTCCTATATATGCAGTTCCATAAGACTTCATCAGGGTGACTCTACAATCTGAAATACAGATTGCATTTTAAAACCCCTGAAATCTATTTGGAGTTGCTTATCATTTGACCAAAAGATTTCCCATACCAGAAATGGTCATTCACCTATTACAGTCATGAAACATTAATGTCTCTCACATTACATGCTGATGGCATCATGCATATGGAAGAAGATTCAAAAGATTACTCAGAAGTTGTTAATATGTTAATAATATTGGATGAATCAGAACAGGATGGAATGGTATCTGGCACCACAGAGAATTTTGAGCTAAGGTTTACCACAAAAGGGTCTCCTTTCTGCTAATTTTCTTACTGTTAAACTGCAAAGGGCATTAATGTCACAAAAGCAGTTACATTCACTTTTTTCTGGTGTATAAGTTGTAGCCTGGAGCTGCATTAGCTTCAAATATATGTTTATTAAAAGATACATTGTTCCTGAGCTGCATTAGGACTCTTGCTCCACTTAGTATCAGGAAAAACTTCTATTGATGCAAATAGCAACTTTCTGTCCAGGAAATAATTGTTGATGGGAAACTTCAGAGCCTTTCTTTTTTAAATTGGATCTTGGTGAGACACACTTCTTTATACAAAGAATAGTTTTAACCATTCTCATCCATAATGGAGGACACATAGCTGTATGGCTAGGTAAGAACTGGAACACGTCTCAACCGATTCTATTATGGAAATCATGCAGCAAATTTGAGTGAGTAATCTGATGCAATCTTTGTAATTTTTTCAGACTTGCTCTGCCTCTGTTTTGGACTGTATGAGGTCCTGTAATAAAGAGAGGTGGCTCACAATGACCCTCATTAAATCCACTTAAAATGCAGGTGAAGATAGTAGCCGATGACAAGCTAAATTCCAGAGAAGGTTGTCTGCCCTTGATTTATTTTTAAAATGTAGGTTTCCAGCATTTGTCAACAAGCACTCAGAGAAGCAGTTTATTATCTAATTTTCTCATGGAGGAATAGCTGGGCAGGGGCTGCTACTGAGAAGGTATGCTTCCTAGGTCCCACACAGGTTACCTGTGTGCTGCTTCTAGAAAATCATAGTTCTTACCTCCTTTATTGCATATCATAGATGGATTAGTCACAAGGGGTTGTCCCCCCAAACTGTATATTTATCATAGTAATATTAATTTGGGCAAAACAACAAGTTAAGAGTATCATTCTCACAAGCCATCTTAGGAATTTCCCAGTTTACATCTCCCACCCATATATTCGATCATAAGTCATCTATGTCCTGTTTCCACATTTGCATTTAAAAATGCACAAATATTTTTGGTGCATAGTTTATGTACGCATTTTTTATGCAGCTTTCCATAATAAATATATACACAATTTTTAAGCTAAGAAAAGCAGCACAATGTTGGAGCAGAAACACTGTTTGCTAATCTACATCTACAAAGCAAATCGTTTGTAGTATAGTAGCTTACTTCTTACTCTTTGGCAGGAATGAACAGTCCCTAAAGAACTATTTCCTGTGTCACAAGGCTGCCCATAAACTGCAACTGGTACAGAATGCAGCAGCCTACACATTGTTTGTGTAAGCCAGTTCAGCAGTATAACATGGATATATTGCAGATGCTGCACTTGCTTCCAGTAGATTTCCAAGTATGATTCAAGCTGCTGATCTTAACCCCTAAAACTACAGTGTATGAGTCTAAGTTGACATTTCTGTTCATTCTTTTAGAACAGTGTTTCTCAACCTTGGGAACTTTAAGATGCTGGCGGGAGAATTCTAAGAGTTGAAGTCCACCCATCTTGAAGTTCCCAAGGTTGAGAAACACTGTTTTAGAGAAAGGATACTCAGTCTTAAAATGATGGGGCTAGAATCCTGGAAGCAGTGCTTCTCCATTGTTGCTCGGACCCTCTGGAATAAGGTCCCCTTTGCAAGATCTGATTGGCCTCGTCTTTAGTCATCTTCTGGAAAGCTGTTAAAAACATGACTGTTTCAAACAAGCTTTTGGAAGTTTATATTGATGCTTTGGCTGCCATCTGTTTGACAATATGCTGTCTCAGTTCTTAATGGGATTTAATAAGGGTCATTATTTGTATGGTTTTACTGTTTTATGGCTTAGGTTTGTGAGCCACCTAGAGCTGTGCTATTGCTTCCTATACAATCTGTGGAAAATAAGTACAGGCAGTGGCGCTGTGGGTTAAACCGCTGAGCTGCTGAGCTTGCCGATCAGAAGGTCGGCGGTTCAAATCCGCGTGATGGGGTGAGCTCCCGTTGCTAGTCCCAGCTCCTGCCAACCTAGCAGTTCGAAAACATGCGAATGTGAGTAGATTAATAGGTACCGCTTTGGCGGGCAGGTAATGGCGTTCTGTGTAGTCATGACTGCGGAAGTGTCTACGGACAAACGCCAGCTCTTCGGCTTTGAAACGGAGATGAGCACCGCCCCCTAGAGTTGGACACGACTGGACTTAATGTCAAGGGAAACCTTTACCTTTACCTAAATGAACCAATACATACATACGTGCGTGCAGAATATGCATTAGGGTCACTTGAAATCAGACTTCCTAATCTGATGCCCTTCAAATATATTGGAAAGAACTGCTTTAATTCCTATCCAGCATGGATTTTGGCTATATTAGCTGGAGGATCTGAAGAATACCAGATTGGGGAATGACAGTATAGATTTCCACTAAATATTGTGTCATTATTGTGATCTGTAGGTCGAATGTTATCATCCAGTAGCCTTTACCTAAGGAAAGGTAGTGTGCATTGTTAATACGCCTTCATTTCATTAGAAGAATGATTTTCTTATGCTTTTAGATAAGCCTATTCAGATTTCATTGGAACCTAGTCCCAAATATATATGCATATGACTGCAACCTCATGCACAATGCACATTTTTTTAATTGGTTGGCCTGTTTCATTTATTTAGTGTATCCAGAAATCAATTTAAGGCACTAAAAGTATATATTCCATAGGTCCTTTTCACCTGAGTAAGGTGGACATTTTCCTTAATGAAACCAACTTCAACCACAGAGTTATCAACAAGTTTGTCAACGTAATATTATATATGTGAAATATATCCTGATCTTTCCCTAAAACTGTTTTTTCTAATACAACAGAAATGTGAATAAAATGCTTGTGACATTATTTAGCATATAAGATATCAGTCCCTAAACAGCTTTACGGCATGACAGACTAATTCAAGAGGGTCTCAGTTACTTACTGTCAAAGATGGGGCATTCCAGTGCTTTCAGAAATATCTGCATCCCCATCACCCAAGTGACTGAGTAGATTGTGTTTTGTTGATGAGCACTTTTCACTTTTCATTGGGAGATGCATTCACAAATAATACAGTTGGTAACAAGTTGTGTAGAGCACTTCTCAACCTCAGCAATATTAAGATGTGTGGACTTCAACTCCCAGAATTCCACACATCTTAAAGTTGGCAAGGTTGAGAAACACTGGTGGTGTAGATCATACTTCTCCATCCTGGTGCTCCCTAGATGTGTTGGGACTGCAAGGCGAGGCTGACTGGGAATTTGAAGAAGTAAAGTCACAACACATTTGAAGAGTGCCATCCTGACGAAAGCTATTCTTCCTATTTTGAAATGCTTTACATGCATTAGGAATCCTGCAACAATCCCGAAACGTCAGACAGTGTTGTTTCCCATTTTACAAATGGCAGCCAAAGCATAGGCCTTGCTAGCCATACCACACAATTAAAAAATGTTATGTGCCATTTCTGAATTCTTACACAAACAGGAGCAGGAATGTCCATGCCAGTGGCCAATCCTAATTGCAAGATATCTTGGCATTTCCAACATTGCAAAATGTACAACTTCTATATCCATGACTGTGAACTTGTATTTTAGTTGCCTTCATTGAGGAAAATACGGTTTGCCAGAATTTGGCAAATTATTTAATGTAGTCTTAAGATCACCATGCCCAATACGAATTGCAGGTCATCTTGCACATATTTGAACGACTTGACAGCATAGACTTTCTGGCCAGATAGATGAATTAGTAGGAAAATAAAGAAGATAAAAACTTTGTCTGTCTGACTGTCTGTTTCTATCCATCCATCCATCCATCCATCCATCCACTTAAGAAATGTATTTTGGCTAGATTCATTCATCTGCAAAAGCAACTTCTCCACAAATTATGCATCTTATATATACAATCAGACATGACATAATTGCATACCATATAATGAATTCTACCACTCAAGCCATAAGCTCTTGCTTCCCTTTACAAATTGCATGTACTATACTGAGCCATCAGATTCAGTGAAAGAGCAGTTGTTCTCATATTGTTGACCTTGTTTTGCAGATGTGAAGTATCTTTTTAAAAAATGTCCTACGAAATGGAAACAAGCAATTTACTTCACGTCTTTCTATCATTCAATGGTGTATGAATGCAGAAATTATGGTCTTCAAGTGGATTCTGGAGAAGAAATCTCAGTATTTCCATCAGATGGAGATTGTGAGAAACGCATCTGAATCCTCTGTTGCCTAGACTTCTAGCTGCAGCACTGGAAGTGGAATACAGTAATCCATGTCAGAAACACATTATGCTTAGCTTCCCACCACAAACCTAAACTACTCTAAGAAAATTTGATTCATTCTATGGAGGCATGAGAATTGTAACTTTGGTTGGGTTTAAGGGAACTTTTGTGCTAGATTTTTTTTTTCTGGAGGTGTAAGAGAGCATTTTAGGTAAAGGTAAAGGTTTCCCTTGACATTAAGACTAGTCGTGTCCGACTCTAGGGGGCGGTGCTCATCTCCGTTTCAAAGCCGAAGAGCCGGCGTTTGTCCGTAGACACTTCCGTGGTCATGTGGCCGGCATGACTAAACGGAACGCCATTACCTGCCTGCCAGAGCAGTGCCTATTAATTTACTCACATTCGCATGTTTTCGAACTGCTAGGTTGGCAGGAGCTGGGACTAGCAACGGGAGCTCACCCTGTCACACGGATTTGAACCGCCGACCTTCTGATTGGCAAGCTCAGCAGCTCAGTGGTTTAATCCGTAGCGCCACCACATCCCTCAGATAGCATTTTACGGACAGAATAATAGCTAGATTAGAAACCGTTAGTCTAAATCAGTATTATGCAACAGTGCACAACTGGGCTGGATTCACACACTAAATGTCTGCTTGTTTATGGTTTGCAAAGTTGGGTGAATTTAGCTGGTACATTTTGTATAGCATGGTTTATGGCTTAGTGTGCTTTGTGAACCCAAATTTATTCAGTAAATTATGGTTAAGAAAACCATGGCTAAATGTATTGCATGAACTTGGTCTGAGTCTTTGAGTTATATGCTAGAAGCCATACCCCAGTGAATAAATAAATAGACAGAGCTCAGCCCAAGAAGACGGCAAAGCCATATTAGAAACTCAGCTTGATCTAATTTAAATGTAATTAAATTAATTATGATTACTGTACTTGTAGTTAATAAGGTTGATTTTTTATCCCATTAAAAACTATAATTCAAAAGACCTTTTGGAGATGCTTCTGGGGGAGTCCAATGAAGTCCCAGGGCTGAAGTTTGCACACTCATGGTGACTTTATCTGTGCACATAGCAGCAAAAATTCTTATGCATTCATTCAGCCTGCATATGTGAGAGCTAAAAGTATGGAGTAGATAAGGGCACATAAAGCCTCACCTTCTGCATCAAACAACATCTGAAAGTATTTGCATTTGCTTGATGATTTAAGTTTTCTCATCATGAAGAAGGTTCTATTTATGTACAAATGGATGCAAGCGCTTTCTGGATTAATGACCATAAGAAAATTGATTTGACTGGAGCAGAGGTAGGTAAATACTTCCTTCAGCCTGTCAGCCCCAAAACGGGGTAGGATCATTTAGTCTGGCATGGTAAGACCCCAATTAACCGTGCAGAACCTGAGAATTCAACAAAACCCATTTATTTATAGATCTACAAGGAAAGGGGGACTTCCCCTTTAAGGCAGGGAAGCCTCAAGCAGCACCAAGCAATAACTTTTATACACCTATGAAGTTATCACAAATGCCATCTTGCCATTGAAGCTTCTAATTGGTTTTCTAGCATTTGCGCAGAAGTTTTTGCATGTTACATACTACCCCATAATAATCTTTAGCATGTAGTGTGTTTTCTAAAAATCTCCACCTAGGGGTGTGCTTTTTAAAATGCTAATAAGCTGGGGTCACTACTTTCTGGTCAAGGGAGCTCTAATCTCGAATACACATAGCCAACCTTACTCCCAAACTCCATAACTCACCCTTTATCTTCCTCCTTGCCCGTAGATTTAAAACTTGGGCACAGGGAGTCTAAAGTCTTCTTCACTGACGTCTCCTGTTTTAACAAAGGGCAAATTGTTGTGTATTTGTAACAGCTTTTTTATCAGCCATCTCTGTTCAGTTGCATATTCCAACATAAAGCGGCTATTCAAGGTGGCAATTAGGGCATTGGCCTTCCTCTTCAACCTCAATCCACTTTCTTGTATCCAGTTTTTTCCTTCTATCTCTATCAAGCCCTCGTTACTTAACACGGAGAGGTCAGCAAAAAGGAAGTGGCGGTGCTGGTGCTCAGCCTATGGGCTTGCATCATGGTGAAAGTCCTTGTTTGCCCCACATATTCAGCATTCATGGGAAGGCTGAAAATGGGGAGAGTATAAGGGGGTGCCGATAATGTCTCTCTTCTGCCAGGCTCTAGCCTTTCTGTGTCATGGGAGAAAGTCTGAAGGAGGAAGCGTCCTTTTGATAGCTGTTTGAGGCTGCCAAGTCAGGAAACAAACAACACAAGGACTATTAGAACTCTACTCTACTGTTGTAGGGTATAATAACAGAATCTTGAAAACCGCTGGAGCTTCCCTGTGTCCTCTCGTATACCATGCAGAATCAAGGTGGGGTTATTTTGAGTCTCTTCCATATACTTCTTTCCCAGGAAGAGATGGCCTTTACTGTCTCTCTTGTCTGTTAAAACTTTCACTTTAACTTTGCTATCTCTGCCTCTCTCTACTCACATGCCTCTATTCTTGTACACTTTGTACAAGAGTAGACATCCTGCAGACCAAACTACTGGTGTAGGCTTTCACGGCTGGTATCATTCTGAAGATCAGGAAATCTGTTGTCTAGACCATGGTCACTAAAGCCTGAAGCCCAACACTGTCCTGCAGACCGTTGAACTTCATACAGGAAGTACATAGGCACTGAGTGTGGAGACCACCATTCTGAGGGCACAATTGTGCAATCGTTGATGTTCCTTCCTGATGCTTTGCCCTCATGAGAACTGGTTGACTGGCCATGTATAAGGAATTGTTGCATTTTGAGAAATGTACAGTTCTGCCTCAGGGTTGAGATTCTATGGGATCAAATTCCTGTCATTAGGAATCCCAGTTTGAGAAATATCTCCAACCAATACCTTTGACTGGTGCACAGTGTAGCCTCTGGCAGGTTTTCCATACCTGTTTTGAGCATCCACTCCAAAGCCCAACTTCCTCAAACAATGGGCTAAAATTTTATTCTAACACCCACTCTGTTATTATGTCATGTTCCTAGCAGTCCTTGGAGACATGATGGTGGTGGTGGTGGTGGTGATGATGATGCATGGGCCCCAACCACAGAAATATTGCCCACTTCTTCTCTAAAAAAGAATATTTGATTAGCACATTGTAGCCAAGTATAAACACATGTTGGTTGTCTAATAAAGATAAAATGGATCCATACATTCACAAGAGAAGCAGAGAGCTGATTATGAGTCATCAATAATAGAGAGAGTGGGAGCAGCTTGTGTCAATGAATTGTCACATCCAGTTCTTGCTGACTATGCATAGCAGGAACAAGAACATTAACATAATGAAAAATGGACTATAGTAAACCTCAAGGAAAAGTCTTCTGGGGAACAGTGTCAAGCAAATGCATTAGAATAGCATAAAATAATAGGTGCCATGTCCAGAGATAGGACTTGATAAGTTATGGGAGTAACTGCAGGATGACAACTTACAGATGTATCTGGTAATAATTTCTAGGTTACACTGAAAAGGCTTTAGGACTTTAAAGCTACACAAAGCTTTATGAGAGTTTCAGCATTAAAAGGTTGGGCTCCAGCAATGCATGGCCATAGGATGACTCTGCATAGCAAGCAATTGTTATTGCCACACAATCACCACCAGGATACTACCAGATGGTTGTCCTTCGTATCCTTTGATGTCATCAGGATGTCCACTGAATTCAGGAATGCCTGTTGGTCAAACTACTTTGGATAACAGCATGAATATATTAGTGCCCAACAATATTTTGGCCATTTTTCTTTAAAAAGCGGTGAACCGTGCAATTACATAGAGTAGACAATTTAGGAATAATTTTATCTATCTATCTATCTATCTATCTATCTATCTATCTATCTATCTATCTATCTATCTATCTATCAGATTTATCACCGCCCACCTCCCCCACAAGGAGGAACTCTGGGTGGATATTTGGTTGGGGCAGAAAGAACTGAATTGGGAGCATCTTGTTAGATTTCAGGACATAATCATGGTATTGCACAAAGCCTTCTATGGCAGTAAAGGAAAGGTTTTGTTGAGTTATGGATAGTCAGCTTTTAATAGGAAAAAAAACAACAATCTCCCCCACCCCCACTTTTAAGATGCATTTCAGAGCAGTCCTAAACTGGGCAGAAGGGAACAAAAATATCCAACTATTGTGATTTTGCCAGATATTTTAGCTCAGCAGTTGGAGAAGGGGAAGGAGAAGGAGAAGGAGGAGGAAGAGGAGAAGTATTATTATTCCATGGCACAGACTAATAGTTGAAGGTCCTGATCTGGAGAGTTTGTGGGAGGAAAAGGAGGTCTTCAGATACAATGGATTCAAAACATCCTGATCCAGCAGATTTGGAAGTCTGTTGCCTGATTTGTCATCATTTGTGATTTTTTTTGGAGCACTCTCTGTCAATCTTCCATGTAGAGTAGCCCTTTGACAATTCCTCTGATCCCTGTAGTATCTGATTAATCACAAAAAATACCAGTAGACCCATTTGTTTGATTTGTGTCATTTGTACCGAAATATAGCAGTGATGTTGAATTGAATTGCATGTAGATTCCATTGGAATCAATGGAACCAATAAATCCTGGCATGTCTTCAATCTCATTGTTTTCAGTGAGAATGAAGTGCCCGTAATGTATTCTTTCATGCAAGCACAGCCCTGATTTAGCTTCCAATGGGACCATTTACTTTGCCCAAGTACCAAACATACCTGAAGAGAGATCAATTTTTATTATCCTCAGGTGCAGCGTAGCCTTGAATCTGTTCATACAATAAAATGAGTGAACAGAGGTTGCCTTCATAGTAGCCCTTCCATGGTATTATGACTGATGGGTGCATCTGTCAGTTTCAGTTTTTCTGTTTTTCATTTTTCCCATTTTAAGCTTCCCTATTTCTCAAACTGCAACTTCTTTTATTACAAACTGCATACAAATTCATAAATACTGTACATCTTCCTTAACCATTGCATTTTCATGTGTGTTTGCCCAAGATAAGCATTCTTAAAAGGATGTCTTTGCAGTATAATTGTGCTTTCTATCTTTTCTTTCATGAATTTACAGAATTTTATGCACATTTATCAACTAAAGTATGTTTTTTTTGTGTGTGTGGGGGGGTGTTTCTGGAAATAATGACTTGCCCCCCTTTGGGGACAAGATCAAGCAAGAATTACAGACTTTAGTAAAGTGCCTTTAATGCTAATATTAGGGCTAAATATAGAATTTTGGAATCTGCAAGAGGAATTTCCAACCCACATTTATTAGTGGAGACTCTTGGAATATTTTGAACTGTTTCTTCCCACATTTTTCACCACCTAAGCTGAGTTGCCATTTAACCTAGCCATGGACTCCCCTCCTGTCTCTTGACTGTTTATGTCTAACATTATTTCCATTATGTCCCCAGCCTCCCCACATCTCTCACAAATACTATAGTACCAAAAATTTGTGGGGGGAAAAATAGACATATTGAAGGATATTGGCATTTTAGTGTGCACACTGATTCCAAAATCAATATGGATAAGCTCCTTTCAAATGTGCTCTGAACAAAACTCTTCCCCACCCCTACTTCTAATAAAAGCACTCCTGGGTCATATCACAACATGCTAAGTTCAGAGGGCACTGAGGGCAACTGGAATAGAAAGCCTGTTGCTCAAGGCCTTCCCAGATGCTTAGCCACTTTGTTGTGAGGGAGTGGACTATCAGAGGGCGTGCAGCCCAGATAGAATAATGGTATACTGCTGGTTGTTAGCAAATCCCTACCAAGATTCTAGCAAATTGCACTGGCTGATTACATATGCCATCATGCGTACCCTCAGAATACAAGGCCACGTGTAGTCCCAACAAATCATGTCAGTGCTTTAAAGTAACAGCAGCAACAACAAAAGGAAATATGGGTTTGAGAGGCATAAAGTGTGTCACTTCAGCTGAGACCCCATGATTCTGTTTTTCCCCCCCTTAAAAGTTCATTTAGAAAATACATTAAGCACCCCTGTTGCTTCTTTCATTAATGGGTCATTGTTCTTTTTTCTCTCTCTTTGCTGACCTGTAGTTTTGAAAGACAACGGCTTGCCTGATCGATAATCTTTTTGGAAAGTAAAGATCCAGGACACTTCTCAGAAATTGATTTTTAGCTCTGCAGTTTCAGCAAGAACCACCAAACTATTAGGGCAGGAGAGAGACAAATATTATTACATGGCCGGATTGCAAGTGACTAACTTTATCACTTGCAGTGTGGATGGAGATAGATAAGTTGTGAGTTTGTGTGTCTTGAACAAAAGCATTGAACAAAACCTGCAGAACACTGGACAAATGCAAACGATCGTGACTGTTGTATTTGCAGGCTTTCTTCTCCCTATAAAAAGAATGCAGTTCCTTAGATGGGTATTCATTCATATTTTTGGGAAGAGGGATTCTTCCATTGTGAAAAATTAAAATGATCATAATCATAATCATAATAATAGTAGTAACAGCAACAATAGCAATCAGAAGCAGCATAAAACAATTAATGGGGTTAATAAATGATTGGTGCAGATAGTCCAGTAAGACTGGCACCAGTGAACCTGCCTATCAAGAGCATTCATTGCTCAGGGCCTACAGCCAATAAGGCCCTGCCACCTCTCAAATGGTCTGAGCAGCTTGAAGATCAGCATAAGTTTGTTCCAGTGGGATACACTTTCTTCGAACCATGTCCAAAGATGCTCACTTGACATTCTGACAGCATGCAAATTTCCTTGGATACAATTCATTAAGGAACTATGAGGCAAATGATTAAATAAAATTATTTCAATCAATGGATGCTTTCCTTAATACATCTTGTGCCAACTGGCAGAGGGCTTTAACTTTCTGTTCATTAACATCTCTTAATGTTGTGCCCTGGTAACCTTATGATCCAACTTTACCAGTCCATGTTGTTATAAATATATCTCTGTTGCAATCCTCTTCCCAGTTCAAATAAAAATGCAATCATCTGGAATTGCTAGAATATTCAGCATTCCATATGTGCTTAAGCTGTACTTATATATTCTAAGAAGTTACTATGGCCATAGATATGAAAAATCTTTTAATTTCCCTTTTCAGCTATTTTTAGCAATTAGGCATTGATTCCATCATTACATCTCTGGCTTCAGATTTCCATAATAAGGAAATCCTAAATTATGCTAATATTCATAGATAAAGATAGCTCTGTATTTATTGGCTTTTCAAATCCACTGCAAAGGTATGAACAGTATGCCAATCACTATTATCTCTTTGCCACATTTATACAAAAGGAAGACTACTCTAAATGTATGGCAGTCTCCTCCTACAAAGAATGAACAGACAGGGGAAAAAAACCCACTGATTAAAATAAATTACCTGCAATATAATGTACCTTTTATAAAATTAATGGATTATCCATATGCATATTCCAATCATTCTCTCACATACAGGCACATACGTATACATGCACACATATATTCCCATCCCTTCTTCCAGAAGAAACATCAAAAGAAGAAGTGGAGAGGTGGGAGCGATGGAGCTTGGATGAAGAAAAAGGATAGTAGCAATGGGAAAGAAAGGAAAGAGAAAAGGAGGAAGAGAATAGACAGGGATGAGATGAGGGAAAGGAAAGGAAAGAGAATAGTCCTATTAAGCATTAGAAAGGGTTAAATTCACCAGGCAAACAGGTTCTCCCAAATAGGAGCTAACAGTCAGACTTTCTGGTTTCCAGCAGGTGTGTTTGTCGTTATTTGAACCAACAGCTCATTTTTTGGTTTGGTTTTGCTTCTATTATCATCAGTGAATGCCAGCCCCTCAACTTACAGGTAAATTATTAAGTATATATGCTATATGTTCAGTAGAACAGAAACAATCATCCCAATCATAACAGCCACAAAGCAAGAAGCATCAACACAATTATGTGTATGTACTGAACAACAAATAGGGACGCGGTGGCGCTGCGGGTTAAACCGCTGAGCTGCCAATTGGAAGGTCGGCGGTTCGAAACCGCGCGGCGGGGTGAGCTCCCGTTGCCAGTCCCAGCTCCTGCTCACCTAGCAGTTCGAAAACATGCCAATGTGAGTAGATCAATAGGTACCGCTTCGGCGGGAAGGTAACGGCGTTCCGTGTCGTCATGCTGGCCACATGACCACGGACGGGTCCTTACGGACAACGCCGGCTCCAAGGCTTAGAAACGGAGATGAGCACCGCCCCCTAGAGTCGGACACGACTGGACTTTATGTCAAGGGAAACCTTTACCTTTACCTTTACTGAACAACAAACAATGGAAGAAGAAACTATCCTTTCCCCATGAATAATCTTTCCAATATAAATGTGAACTGTTTTCTATTCTCACTGCTACTGAATAAAAATTGGTTACTTGCTAAAGACCAAATGCCTTTTGCACTAAGAGGCCAACTGAGAGAAAAGACGATAGACACCTTTAAATTATGGATCTGCAGATGATTACTAAGAATATCATGGATTGTCAGAGAACCAACATGGAAACAGAAACTCACATACATTGGGCATGAGATGCAAATAAAGGATGGACTTGAAAAAACTATGCCTGACAAGGGGGAGGGAAGTAGGAAAAAAGGAAGAAAACAGATCAGGTGGACCAACAGGATCCGAGAAATTTTAAAAATGTCCTTGGATAAGCTACAATTTAGTACTGGGCTGAGATCAAGATGGAAAGCATTTATCCATGCCTTCACTAAGAAGTGTGTCTGACTCAATAAGAGCTACTTAACTGGGAACAACCCATGAGGAACAGCCTCTGTAAAATGTTTGTCGAATGTCCAAGCCTAGCTTAGAACTGGAGAAAATGGGAAGCAACTTCAGTTTTTAAAAACTCGTGCAAGGCATGTGTATTTATGAAAGGTTGTAACAGCTGTTTCGTAAGGATTCCAGGTAGGTAAATGAACAATAGTTAACTCCAGTTATTACTTCTGTTAGAAGAATAGCCTGCTTCTAGTCTGCCCACAGCTTCCGGGAAAAAACATTGGGAGAATTTGGCTTCATGCCATGACACATTATTGCCATCTGGCTGTTTTGAATTCTTGCAAATTCTAAACACTAATCATGAAGCAACTGATAACTATATTGGCCCTTGGGGAAACAAAATGGTCAGGCCAATTGTCTAGTCATTCTGGCTTTAGCTAAAGCTAGTGGTTTCAGATACCACCAGACTGACCCATTATTTATTCTGAAAGAGTTGCACATAGAAAGGAGGGGGGGAAAAGACAACATGAAGACTGACTAATCGTTAGAGCAGACCGAATCTTAAGAAAGGACTAGGAGGGGAAATGTTCATGAAGAACCACAACTGCTATTCCCCAATTCCCTCACTCTTTCCTAATCTGCTTGTTGCAATCCTTGTTTCACTGGCAGGACTTGATTAATTAAGGATTTCTTCCAAGATTTATTATTATTATTTTTTGCTTAGCTTTTTTTGCTTTGGGCCATTTAATTACCCATTTTTATTTGTTTATGCGGAAAATTTATATGCAACCTGTCTTTTATTTGGATTGTGGGGGCTCACAAGGTTACTAAAACCCCTAGAAATATAAAAAGAAGAAAAAGAGCCTAGAACAATAAAAAGTAATAAAAAGCAGCAATGAAAAGTGCACAGAATTAAAACAGTGCAATAAAAATGGCATTATAAAAACAGCAATGGAACTGCACAAAAATCAAGGTCTTCACTAAAGGCTTTTTACGAGAAGCCAAGACAGGCTTTCTGCTGAAGGGAATTCCAGGAATTGGCGCAAGGGCTCACAATGCCATCTCCCTATTCCAGACAGATGGATATCAGGGATTATTAGGACATACAAGAAGAATAAGTGTCCATGCCATGGGAGTTCCCTGTTTCTTTTCTAAGCTGGTTTAGAATCCTTTGTTGCTGTTAGAAATTCTGAAAAAGAGTGAAGAAATGGCCAAACATGTGGTTGAGTATAAGAGAATTTGGTATGCAGATTATACTTTCCATTTTTATTGATGTCTCCTAGCCCTAATTGTACTCCTTGAATGCAAAGTTTGATCACTTTTCTTGCTTTGTGTGAAGTGGCATAAAGTAGAGAGGATGCCATTAGATTCTAATATGGATGCTGCTATGTTTGGAATTTCAGGTGGTGTTCAGGGATTTTTGTTTAGCTTGGTGTAATAATGTCGTGAAAATAAATCTATCTATCTATCTATCTATCTATCTATCTATCTATCTATCTATCTATCTATCATCCATCCATTATCTATCTATCTATCTATCTATCTATCTATCTATCTATCTATCTATCTATCTATCTTATCGTAAACTGCCCAGAGTCACTCTTTGAGTGAGATGGGTGGTGACAAAATTAGAAATAAATAAATAAATAAATAAATACACCTCTATCTATCTATCTATCTATCTATCTATCTATCTATCTATCTATCTAAATGCTGCTGCAATTAATATGGACTCTGAGCTGCCTACATACACTGTTGTGTTTCCATAATACATAAGAATATAAACTAATACTAACACATACACAGGTTGGAGATAAATAAAATTACTTCAACTAACCCCACCCCCTGCCATATTACAAGACATTTTGGTCCTTCCCTCAAAATGTGTAGCCTTTGAAAGAGTGCCAAACTCCTATACCTCCTAAGGACAGGTATTTGCAGCAAATGGTGATTTTGTCAAAATGAGGATGTGTGTGCAGTGATGTCATGATGCAAATCCTACCCTTGTATATTTATATCTTGACATTTAATGCAAGTACATCAGTTGTGGAGTTTGCGTCCTGATGTTGTGATGCACATTTTGTCCCCCCATGGATGCCTAGCAAGAGGGCTTTCTTGATGATTCCTCCTGCTCTGTTTATTTACCTTTCAAGTAATATATGGTAATTCCCTTTCAATGGTTGGCACCAAACATTGTTGTATGATCTTGAGGAGAATCTTGCTAGTGTGAGGGATGAGGGCAATCATGCAGTAATTGGAGCAATCCTTGGGATCACTCTTTTTTGGCATTGGAATGAACATTGATTGTTTCCAATCCTGGGGCCAGGTGTTCATTTCCCCTAATTTCTGGCACAAGGCCATGTTGGTCGTGGGTGGTACAGGCCTCAGCAATTCTGCGGGGATGGTATCAACACCTGGGGCCTTGTTTGGCAGTTGGCTCATTGCCCACACAACTTCTTCCTGAAGGATGGCTGGTTCTATTTCTGCTACCCTTTCCTCATCATCCTGAGAAGGCTGGGCCTTTGTTGTTGGCATACTGTCAGGCCCAGCCCAAGAATGACACAGAATCAATCCAGTCAAACTCCAGTTCTTTATTTCCTCACACCGTATAGACAGAATCTTGCCAGACTAAAGTTACTCTACCTAACCTAAGGGGAAATAACCTGGGAAAGCTCTAGGGTTGGGCTATTCTGAACCTCTTGGACTTCCCACATTCTGTCCTGTTCAGACTATGAGATGGCCAGGCAGAATTACTATTAAATTCTTTATTTACAAATAACTATTTACACCAATAAAGTCCTTAGAATAGATTAGGCAGTGCAGTTCAATCAAGTCCACCCAGGCAGTGGAGGATAACAAGGCAAGGCTGCAGATTCAGAAGCAGAAGGAGATTGTGGCAAAACAGCAAGGCAGAACTCAGCTAATCTTCTCAGTGAAGTGGCAAGACCCGGTGCAGCTAGAGTGCGTGGCAAGGAGGAGGCTTGAGGCACAAATCTCGGACTGGGCATGGAGGCTAGACTAGGCTTGACAATGGAGGCAAGGCAAGGCAAGGCTTGATTGGAGCGTCAAGGCAAGGCTCAGGTCTGGAGACAAGGCAGGACTTGGCTGGAATGGCAAAGCAAGGTTTGGAACTGGACACAGGGCCAGACTTGGCTGGATCTGCAAGACAAGGCTTGGAACTAGAAGCAAGGCTGAACTTGGCCAGAGCGACAAGACAAGGCTCGAATCTGGAGGCAAGGCTGAACTTGGCTGGAACAGCGGGACAAGGCTTGGAACTGGAAGCAAGACTGTGCTCGGCTGGAACGGCAAGACTAGGCTCGACTGGAGTGGCATGTGAAGGAAGCAGGTCTGCGACAGCAGGAGGAGCTGGCTCTGATTCCGCATCGGCTACAAGTGAGGCTCTCGACTCCAGTAAGGACTCTTCCGCAGATGCTGTGAGCGCAAAAGATTGGTTGTCTCTGGCAGCGTGCTCTTGGAGCGTGTGCCTTTTTAAGTGATCCTTTCCACACCATTTCTCCTTTGCAGCCAATTGGACTGCCTTTTGCTTTGCATGCTTCTCTGCTCTTCTTTCCTGAGCACTGATTGGAGGAGTCAAACCTCCCTCCAAAGTTTGTCCAATCAACGTCCCCAATTTCTCCCACTCTGCTGAGTCACTCCTGATTTCTATTTCCTCAATTCCTTCCTGATAAGTTTTGTTTTCCCCTTCTGGCTCAAGATGAATTTTGTTTTCAGAGTCAGGGTCAGACTCAAACCTCACACATACCGTCCTTGGGCTGTGTTTTCTCTTATCTTGCCCTCCTCCTTGGAATGTGCTCCCTCCTTCCTGAGAACCAGCAGCATTACTGAAATCCACCACACATACAGCTCTTCTGTATATTCTTGCCATCAAGTAATATATGCTTGGCTGCAACTGCACAATTTTTATCATATATGCTTCCTTTGTTGGTTATTTAAGTTGTGGGTTTCCCTTATTCTAATTTATTCATTCTTAAAAGGGTTTGAAATTTAGGATTTTATGAAGTTGCCTGATTTATATGTACTGTAAGCTGTATTGGGAAGTTTGCAGTATAAAATGTATTAAATAAAAATAATGAATTCTCACCCTATTACATTAAATGCTCCCTGTCCCATGACGCAAAGACATAGAGGCTTTTAGATTATTATTTATTAATGACTATTTATTCAGTTGATTTCTATACTGTTTCCTGTTTCTAAACACATCTCAATGGAGTGTATATAACATTTAAATAAAATGTTACAATAAAAATCTAATAATACAAACTCATAGCAATTAAAACATTTTATTTAACCATTAACAAAAACATACTACCCACAAATAATGCTCACTCGAAGAACTTCTCCATCAATCATATGATGGATTAAGTGATGGGATGCAGTCCTCCAACATTTCACCATGAACAGACCCTTTTTTTGCAATATCCCTTAACTATAAGAGATGCCATAGGATAGGACATTAGAGATGACACATCAACAGAAGAACACATGCTTGGCACCAAGAAGATCCCAGAAGTCCCAAATTCAATCACTAGTGTTTCCAGTGAAAAAGTAGATTAAAGTAACAGGTGCTGGAAGGCACCTCAGATCCTGGAGAGGTGCTAGCAAACAATAAACTATATTCAACTAGCAAGTTGCTATCATGGAATTTTGTAACAGAAATGCATTTGCCGTCAGTGAGATTGTGGTTTGTTTTTCTGCAGTGGCTTCCATGCCATTTTGAGAATAAAATCCTTCTGTGGGCAGGGGTACAGATGTGGCACCAACCATGTGGATGCAGATTTTAAACATTATCCTGAAAGCACAGCAACCCTCTGCAGAGTGCCTGCAACCCAATGACTCAGGTAGCATTAAAGCAAGCTTGAATGAGTTGATGGAACACTGTGATAAAGATCTTATCCACCCATTCTACAATATTTCATTCATCCCGTGGAGTCTCATGTTTTATTATACTCATTACCCCTTGTAGTACTTTGTATGCTGCAGGAGGATGTGTTTGCTGGGGATATATTGTTTGTTGCAAATTCTTTCCCCATTGAATGGTGGCGTTTTGAACGCCTCATGTTCCAATTCAATCCTGCCTTCCAGAAGACATATTTAGGAATTACCTTTGCTCTGCAAAGCACGGTTTCTGCTATGACAGCAGGTGATAGTTTAGTGGCAATTTTAGAATCAAACATTGCTGTAAATTATGTACAGCACAATGGAATTTTACAAAGCTATTTCTCTCTCTCTCTCCCTTTTTTAAATAAAAGAGCAACAGCCTCCCAATGGACTGGAATGCATAGTTTGCTCATGTCAGGCTATAATAAAATGTTCTTGCTGTCCTGTCCTAATGTGATAATTCTCCAGCATCACAGCAATTTCATTTTAAATACATTTTTCATACTTGAATAAACTGATCACATAAAGGGCCGAGGCAAACTCGTGTGTGAGCTATTGAAGATGCAGGCTGGCAGAAAATATTTGGTGATTCGTTTCTAACCAATGAATGTGTGTGGAAGTGCCTTCCCTCACATTCAGGCCTTGTTAGCTTTGCTTTCTCATTCTATGACTCTTCTGCTTTCCTTATTAGGTTTTCTTTTCCAGTCCCGACATCCTTGCAGATGGCAAGCTGCTGGGACAAGATCTGGCTGTTGGCAGTCTCAGTCACAAAATAAGGCAGCCAACGGTGTCCACGGCAAATGGCAACGATGAACTCACATTGTGTGCAAAACCTGTGGCATTTACACAATGACATCATCAAAATGACACCATCACCCCCATTTCATCATTCCCACTGCCCCCTGCACCTCCCCCTGGACACCCATGAAGGAAACTTAATGAATCTTGCTGGGAGAAATGCATTAACTGAGTATAAGGGCTTATTTAAAACCAGCCCTGTAGACTAGGGTAAAAAGTATGGCCTCAGTCACATGCTGCACAAATCATGCTAATAATTTGCTTAACAATGGTCTGTTGAATAAACCAAACTGACTGAGCTGGCACAATGTGCTTTGTGTGCAGGGATGCAATTCCTAGAGCAGTGTTTCTCAACCTTGGCAACTTGAAGACGTGTGGACTTCAACTCCCAGAATTGCCCGGCCAGCAAGTCCAGATCAATGCAGTTTCAATGTTACTTTTTAAAAAGAAGTCCTACCATATGTAGACAGTGGACAGGTAAAACTGCCTGGTTACTTTAAGTCACTGAACTGACCTGAAATTTTGATTTACCATGGACACTTTACTGTACTTGTACAGTATTAATTACCAGGAGCTATTTAGGAATTATGGCAGTATTGCAAGTCAGATAAATAATAAATAATAAATAAATAAGCAAGGAAGCTCCCAACAGCCACATACAACCAAACTGAGCAGCTATGAGGAAATCAGGGCTTTGCTGGGTAAACTGGAGTGTGTGAATGATAAATCTGTAGTCATCAGCAATTTCTGCATTAACAAGTGCTCTTGTAGAAGGTCTGGTAATATACTGTAGGATGTAGCACAAACCTTAACCACATACACTTCGTTCTGCAGCTCCAATAAGCTGATCCTTTCCTGTACTACCTTTCCTCTCTGTTAAGGCCAACTGCTTCCAATGCACCGTTCAGAGACAGTTTCTGCCTTTCTTTATGCTTTATTCTGTGTCTCCAGCTTTGGACATTTTTGCACATATGCAAAAAGGGCTTTCTCCAAATAATGGACATCCACATCAACTCAACTGGATTGTCCCAATCAAACTGGACCGATTCAAACTGTCAAACTGAACTGAATTGATTTTCTGAATTCAATCCCATATTTGAATCTGATTTTGCCAGATTCACTCAAGCCTATGAAGCATAGTGAACATATTTGTAGTACTGTGGCACTACAGAGTCTTCCCCCCAATTACTCTCCACATAGCAAACTGTTTTTAGATCTACTTTATTTCCCCCCCCCCAACTTTATAAGAAGTTTATATGCACTTTTTTTAAGCAATCCATTCAGCAGAATGCTTTTAAAACAAACATTTACAGCTTAATGCTTCTACTATGCAATTATGAACATTCTCTTCCTGGTTTTATTTCATTTTCATCCATTAAGGAAATAAAATGTAAATCATATAATATTGTGTTGTTAATGGGGTTTAATGCATATTGGGAGCAAGGAGAGCAGAACACATTAAATAGAACAAATGGGTGGCTACAGAAATTGATATAGGTCTTTTTCTCTTTTGCATGCGGTACCCTTTTTGTGATCATTCCCTGACTCCAGATTTGCTCCATTCATGCTACCCATATATACTCAGTGCGTGCCACTCAGAAGCTAGACTTATATACAAGCATTTAGACTGTTGCTACTTTTTCTGCTATAATTCTTCCCATGAACCATTCAATCTCCCTGTCCTTAAATTGATTGGCTTCCTGTAACATACGAGGTCAAAACCATCTCCCTCTCGTTCTAGCTTAGTACAATATATGAACCCAGCCACTCCAGTTTATATACCTTGTTTAATGGCTTAGTGCATTCATGAACTCCATCCAATAATGAATGGTTAAACCTGGCTTAGCATGACTGTCAACCTTCCTACTGTGGGCTGGCAATTTTATATAAACTGGAACATTTGGAAAAGGTTGACATAAATATGACATTTCAGCAGGTTTTTGTAGAAGGAAAGTTTATATAATAGCAAACAACTATGGAGGTTTCCAAGCCTATGTAGTATATTACATTCTTATTCTTATTCTTACTCTAAGGTAAAGGTAAAGGTTTCCCTTGACGTAAAGTCCAATCGTGTCCGACTCTAGGGGGCGGTGCTCATCTCCGTTTCAAAGCCTTGGAGCCGGCGTTGTCATAGACACTTCCGGGTCATGTGGCCAGCATGACTCACGGAACGCCGTTACCTTCCCGCCGAAGCGGTACCAATTAATCTACTCACATTTGCATGTTTTCGAACTGCTTGGTGTGCAGAAGCTGGGACGAGCAACGGGAGCTCACCCCGCCGCACGGTTTCGAACCGCCGACCTTCCGATCGACAGCTCAGCGGTTTAACCCGCAGCGCCACCGCGTCCCTTACTTACTCTATCTTATCATTAATATCTGTGCAGCTCCTGGAATCCAACTGGACTGAAGTGATAGATGAATCCCATAAATAAATAAAGCTTTTGGTTAACTCATTTTTTAACTGATACAGTAACTAATTTAGCAGTAAAGCAGCTAATTACTTAATCATCTTGAGTGAGATGGACTGTGATGAAATTTGAAATATAAATAAATAAATAAAATTAACCTTTTATGGTATTTTATTCACATCCTGTCCTTTTGTGATCTCAGAGAAAAATAAATTACAGTAGTTTAAGATAAGGGATACATGAATTCCCAGCCCAGTTCAGAACTGGCTTGGTAATTACAATCTTACTCCACATCCATTTGGGATTACTTCTGAGAAGTCCCTCCTACAGTGAAATCCTGGCACAACTATGCGCTGATGGGCTATATATAAATGACCTATGTCATTGCCCTAAAAAAAAAAAAAGTTCCCAGTCATGGCTTTGAACAACTTTCTGCAACCTGATGTCTTCCCAATGTATGGTACTTCCATATTTTGCTAGAATTCAAGTTTTTATGCCCTAGTTTTCTTCACCTCTAAGCCTATTGACCATTAGGGGCAATAAATACAGAATGAGCAGAAGGTCCCAATCGAAGTGAATATTGTAGCTCAGGGTTGAACTGTGGAGTCCTTGCTGTTCTCAACACTAGGATTAACACCAGATGAACCATCAAACAGCACAATACGCCCTAATCAAGGAACTATTAACTCAGGCAATCAACCAAGCAGCAAACAGCAGCCCAATCAAGGAACTCCCAAGGAGAGAACAACACCCCCACCAACACAAGCAGGGCAAGCCACGGTATATAAACTGAGAGCAAGGCCCACTCCCTCTTCGCACTGAAGATGTTGCCTAGTCTGGCAATGAAACGCCTGCAAGAAAACAACAAGGCTCAGAGAGCACCAAGGACTCCAGAGCAGAAGGTCACTACACCTTTAGACATGGGAAAGACTTACTTTGCATGTCTTTATGTAACATTCCTCCTATGGGTTAGATTGACATTCTCAGTGATTTCCTCCCTTCCTTCCTGAAATCTAGGGATTATTGATATTAGATCTGAACTAGGACAACAATCATATAAAATGTTTGCATGAAACAAATCCAAAGCCTTGTCCTAAATGAAGAAGATGTTGATCACACATCAGCTTGGTTGGGTAAGACAGTCATGTGATTCATAGCAATCAATGTATTTCACTGCAAATGAAGCTTTACTGGTCTTTTGGGAACAAGACCACAAAAACAGAGTGACAACCCACAGATATACAGAAGTTACAGCAAGTATTATGAAGCAGACAGATGAGCATCCCCACGTCCCAGGTAATTTCAACCTTTGAAGTTTGAAGATAGTTTTTAGTTTTGCAACTGGTTATACAATAGAGAAAGAATACAGCCACCTGCTATGATAGCAAAGCTCAGAAAACAGTTATAAGGGCAAAAAGCCCATAGAGTAAACCACAAGGATAAGCAACCAAAACCTGCTGCCCTTCCATAGCCAAAGTGGAAGTGAAGATCTTGGAGGCTGAGAGGCTGCACCATCCAACAAAGATCAGAGCTACCAGAGTGCCAGGGATCCCTCTGAAAGAGCATGAACAGTACAGGTCATTGATTAATAGAAACAGAAGGACATTCTCTCAAGACTTTTGCTAGTGAGCGCCTGGGGTTAGCAGCAAAGACAATACCACATCGGAACAAAGAGAGAGAGGAGTGAAGCACATGGGGATGAAAAGCACTTCAGAACTTGCAGGTGTAAAAGATGAAGCAGCAGGTAGTGGCTCAGTGGCTGAGGCCAGGAAGGGCCGCTTTTCCATCATGGTGCCTCCATCATCAAGTTGGCTACCTTGCTGACGGCCTTCTGGAAGCTTTAGAGTCTAAGCTTTTTAAGATAGTGTTTGCGGAATGATTGTGGTTGTCGCTACTTGGGTGTCCATTTTTTATTACTTGGTTATTGTCGTCATTGTTATTACTAAGCATGGTGTCATTCATGTTTTATTACACTTTATTGTTTTGTATTTTAATATGTTGCCAGCTGCCATGAGTCTTGAGATTTGGTGGTATACAAACATGATAAGTAAGAGTCAAATAAATAGCGGTTTTACATACTCGGGACACACCCACAGGGCTCTTTTGCACTAATGCCAAAGCAGTGCTACACTCAAGTTCCCACACCATTGTTTCTCATAAACAACTGGGCTAACTAACTTCCAGCTCATCTGCAGGGCAGCAGCAATCACTGGGAAGATAGCTTTGCGGCCGTCACATGAGGTTGGAGGAGGACAGTTTGCCATCTGTGGGAACTCTTGGACCTTTTAAAGTTGTGCAGAATGGTGGCTTTATAGCTGCCCCTCATGATAATTCACTGTAGCCTTTCAAAGCACTAGAAAAAAATGCTGTATGAGGTGAGAGGGAGGAGGAGGAGGCACTCATATCTTATGTGATCCCTTATTGGCTGGCTGGCTGGAAGAAGGTGACTGGCTTCCCTAGAGGTTATCCTTATTTGAGAAATGCCACCAAAAGGACCATTATTGGTCAATGAGATTTGGTGTCTGAATTTTTTTGTAGCAAAACAGCAGCTGCATGAAAAGTGCCACTAGGGAATCATTGTATCAGAAGTCTATGCACTCATGAAACAAAAGTCTTCTTTTGAAAAACAACAACAACAATCCAAAGGTGTCTACTTCCAGAATAATCTGCCAGGAATGTTTCTGGTGGAGAAGAGTTGTTCTGTGGAAATCGGCAGGAAAACTGAAGGAAGAATGGAGGGGAAAAGATACTGAACAACTTAGCTCCTACATGCATTTAGCCACTCTGTGGATATTATGAAGTGAGCTACAGTTCACAAAAGTTTACACCTTTCAACTAAAGTTCTTAGTCTTTCTGATTTTTTATTACCAATTTACAGTAGGTTCCAGCAAGAGATAGTTTTGAAGGATCCATATGGTAGAATTATAAGTTCCCCTTTGGGCATCAGGAACTGCTCCCAGCTGGGACTTGGCTTCAACTGGAACAATCATCTTAGGGAGTAGGAATATTTAAGGAATATTTTACAGCAGTTGGTTACATGGATCTACTTATTATCTGTGTAAGCTAAACAGAAACCTTTACCGAGATAATATATTGTGTGCTGGGGAAAGGCAATGGGAACAACTGGAATCCAGATGCTCTTGATATAATGTTCTGGATGCTGAGCCAAATATAGTAGTTCTAGCAAAGCAAGATTTCAAGCTCACACCTATCTCATTTGTTTCAACAAAGCACACATGAATGCCCCTTCATTCCATTTACAACATTTCAGAGGATACTTACTGTAGGGAGAAAAATACTGCACAGGTGGATAAGATCACCATGGGCAACAGGCTGTAGCCTAGCACACTTGCTACACATCCACGGGAAACACCTACAATGCTCATCAGATTCAACAAAGCATGGATTGCTATGCAGCCAATAACACTGATGCCATAAACATAGCCAAAATGGACTTTTCCTGCCTGCAGAAATGAGTGAAGCGGAGAGCATGTCACTGTCCATTGGCAGTTGGGTTAGAGAAGAGAGGCTCTCATATTCTTCAGTATAAGGAAAAATACGGATCTGAGCAACAGAAGTACAGTCTTTTAAAGCTCACAGCTCATTAAACACGGTAAGTCAAACATTATCTATGCTATTAAGGGAATGTATACTATATATACTGTGTGTGTGTACACACACACACACACACACACACACTGCTAGACTTCATTCTGAGGAAGAAAGTAGGACTGATTAGTCAGCAAGATTGAAAGATAAAGGAGGATATAGAGAAACATACAAGAAAACTCGTAAGTTGTCATAAGCTCTTCCTTACGATTGATAACTTACTAAGAGAATATAAGCTTTTCTTATGCTCTTCTCTCAATCATCATCATCATCATCTATGCAAAATATTATTTAATGAGGTATAAAAGGTAGTGATCAACAGTCAAGCAATCCCTTCCCTTCCCTTCCCTTCCCTTCCCTTCCCTTCCCTTCCCTTCCCTTCCCTTCCTCAAATTGGTATGATCTCCAGTCCTCAGAACAGCTTTTCTATTGCATACACATTTATAGCATTACAGTGCTAAGATCGCAAACTCATTGCCACAAGATTTTAATCCAGAGGCTGCCATGAAAATAGGAAGGACTTTTTTAAGCCTGAAAAAAAATTCACCGGAAACAACTTTTCCCAACACTCATATTTCCAGTGCTACCAATTTTGCTGCTGGCATGTTATTGGTGTACAACACCATTAGTGGAACAGATTACTATCTACTTCCTCTGCAGTCATTAAAGGTTTTCAATAGATTTAGCATTTTCAATTTGGGCAGAGACATTTGATCCACAATATTTTCTACAGATGCTGTACATAACACAATGCCACCAATAACCAGCCAATATTTTAACTTGTTTGTTCCAGCATGTTTGATTAATTGACAAAGCAAAATTTAGCAGCTTAATCTAAGATTAACAAATTGCTATGCCAGCGGCAGAAGAAGGCAAGATAGTGGCTAAATGAAAACTTGCTTTGATATACCGCTCGATGCAAGAGACGGAGGGCGTTAGAAAAAAAAGAAGGTGAAGCTGGAACAGATCCAGTCAAATTGGTTTTATCTCCTTTAGTTTCATTAGAGCCTTGTTTTAAGTGGGGGCAGGAATAGGCTGTGAAGAAAAATCCACTGAATTGAAGCTTTAGGCATCTGAGTTTATTTATTTTGGGGGATTTTTAGATTGCTGCAGTTGAGTGACTCTCAGCAGTTATGTAAACAAGAACATACTTAATTTTTTTCCAAGAGTAATAATTCATGATCTAACCCTCAGACAGTCACTCTCATGTGGAAAAGTCCTCAGTCCTGAATCAAACTAAAGTATAGCAAAGATGTCACAGCCTTTCTTGGGTTGCTGATAAATATTGCCAGGTACTGACCCATAATGTCAACAGTTTGTAACTTTTTTTTTGAAGTGTTGGACATGTTCTCTCCCAATATATTAATACACCAACTACCCAAGTTTTCTGATCTTTCATCTATGAGATAATAAAACAGAGCTCATGACTGCTTTAATGATATTTTAATACAAAACTTTAATCCCTGCTATCCTGCTGTTGGTCACGTAGAAGAGCATAGTGGGTGAGAACCAGTGTTGGAAGAGACTGAAAATATAAAAATTGCATCCCACTTAACTTTTCAGATTGTAGGCACTGCCTCAAAATTAAATCCCAGTCCTCCTCAGTTTACAAATCCACAGTCCTTTACACCTATTTTAATTTAAATCAAATTCCCTTTTGAAAGTTAATGATGTCACAGAATACTACTTTCAATAAATTCCAAGATTAATTGTTTCAGCTAGCAAAGCTGAGGGCAAAGAAGGAAGGAATTCCCCTGATGTGGTTTTTAAATAACCTACACATTTTTGTAAATATCTCAAGCTGACTGTAATATTGGAGTCAATGACTGACAGATAAGCAGCCTCAGAGCTGGTAAGTCTAACATACCAGGAGCCATGTTGCCCCAAGGGCCAAGCAGAAAACCAAAGGTCCAGTCAGATCTGTCTCGTTCATAATGCTGGCTTCAGCAGGCTTCATTGGGTTCAGCACTGTTAATGTTTTTTGCCAGATATGATTGAAGTTGATCCCTAGCTCTGCAACAGAAAACAGAAAAGGGTTCATTATCTAAGGGAAAACCTTTGGGCAATGGTTCATCAAAGACCTTGAGAGACCAAAGAAGAAAACATCAGTTGGCTGTGGATGTTCTAATGACCCATAGGATATAGCACAACTTAATTTGGACTGCAGCTGGGAGGAGTGTGTTACTAAATTATGAGAGTGAAATCCATGTCAAATTAGGAAAGGGAAAACTATACAAAAATGATAAACTATAGGACTACAACAGCGGAGCTGGGTATAAATCTGAACAACCATGAGATGTCAGCAAAAAGTTACCATTCTCAATGTTTCTTTGCTGCATTTTTGTGGCCACCTGGATTTTTCCAGGCCAGCTATGGTATGCTTTGATTTATAAAACACACACACACACACACACATGTCTTTATAAAGTGAACAATTAATAACTTTAAAAACATGAATGATACCAAGCTGGTATCATCTTGCCCTTGGTCGGCCCCTCTTCCTTTTGCCTTCCACTTTCCCCAGCATCAGCATCTTCTCCAGGGTATCCTGTCTTCTCATTATGTGGCCAAAGTACTTCAGTTTTGCCTTTAATATCATTTCCTCAAGAGAGCAGTCTGGCTTTATTTCCTGGAGCATGGACTGGTTTGATCTTCTTGCAGTCCAAGGCACTCTCAGAATGTTCCTCCAACACCACAGTTCAAAAGCATCGATCTTCCTTCGCTCAGCCTTCCTTATGGTCCAGCTCTCGCAGCCATATGTTACTACAGGGAACACCATTGCTTTAACTATGCGGGCCTTTGTTGTCAGTGTGATGTCTCTGCTCTTGACTATTTTATTGAGATTTGTCATTGCAATCCTCCCAAGAATTAAATGTCTTCTGATTTCCTGACTGCAGTCAGCGTCTGCAGTAATCTTGCACCTAGGAATACAAAGTCTTTCACTGCTTCTACGTTTTCTCCCTCTATTTGCCAGTTATCAATCAAGCTGGTTGCCATAATCTTGGTTTTTTTGAGGTTTAGCTGCAAGCCAGCTTTTGCACTTTCTTCTTTCACCTTCATCATAAGGCTCCTCAGTTCCTCTTTGCTTTCAGCCATCAAAGTGGTATCATCTGCATATCTGAGATTGTTAATGTTTCTTCCAGCGATTTTAACTCCAGCCTTGGATTCCTCAAGCCCAGCATGTCGCATGATGTGTTCTGCGTACAAGTTGAATAGGTAGGGTGAGAGTATACAGCCCTGCCGTACTCCTTTCCCAATCTTAAACCAGTCCGTTGTTCCGTGGCCTGTTCTTACCATTGCCACTTGTTCCCTATACAGATTCCTCAGGAGGCAGACAAGATGACTTGGTATCCCCGTGCCACCAAGAACTTGCCACAATTTGTTATGGTCCACACAGTCAAAGGCTTTAGAATAGTCAATAAAACAGAAATAGATGTTTTTCTGAAACTCCCTGGCTTTTTATTTATTTATTTATTTAATTAATTAATTTGTCCCTGCTCGTCTCCTCCCGTCGGGGGACTCTGGGCGGTTTACAGTAAAATAATCAATTAAAACAACAAACATGCAATATAAATACAGTATGTAAATATAAAATTACTCTTAATAAATAAATATAAAATAAGGGTAAAAAAGTAAAAATGTCCAAGTGGCAGAAGAATCTGATACAGTCCATACGTGGGAGGAGAGGTTTAAGGTACCAGCCATTCCCATGTAGATCTACTCCCCTCTCTGCCCCAGGTGAGGCAGCAGAGCCAGGTCTTTAGACTCCTCCAGAAGGCCAGGAGTGATGGGGCCAGTCTCACCTCCGGGGGCAGCATGTTCCACAGGGCGGGAGCTGCTACAGAGAAGGCCCGCCTCCTGGACCTTGCCAAACGGAACTCTCTTACAGACGGGGTCCACAGCATGACCTCTCTGCACGATTGGGTGGGATGGGCTGATGTAATGGGGAAGAGGCGGTCCCTCAGGTAGCCTGGCCCCATGCCATGTAGGCTTTAAAGGTGATAACCAACACCTTGAATTGGATCTAGAAGCAAACTGGTACCCAATGCAGCTCACGTAGCAGCAGTGTTACATGTGCCCTTCTGGGGGCACCAAAAACAGCTTGTGCGGCTGCATTCTGGACCAGCTGAAGCTTCCGGATACTTTTCAAGGGTAGCCCCATGTAGAGCACATTGCAATAGTCTATATGAGAGATAACAAGGGCACGAGTGACTGTTTGAAGGGCCTCCCAATCCAGGAAGGGACGTAACTGGCGCACAGCACATAGCTGCGCAAAGGGTCTCCTGGCCACAGCTGCCACCTGCTCTTTCAGCAGGAGATGTGAGTCCAGGAGGACCCCCAGATTATGCACCGGGTCTGTCTGGGGCAGTGTAACCCCATCCAGAACCAGAGATGACAAAGTCCCGGATACAGAAGAGCCATTAACCCACAGCCACTCGGTCTTACCAATATCCATTATCGGATATTGGCAATTTGGTCCCTAGTTCCTCTGCCTTTTCTAAACTCAGCTTGTACATCTGGCAATTCTTGCTCCATGAATTGCTGGAGTCCACCTTGCAGGATCTTCAGCATTACCTTACTGGCATGTGAAATAAGTCCCACTGTTCAGTAGTTTGAACATTCTTTAGTGTTTCCCTTTTTTGGTATGGGGATATAAGTTGATTTTTTCCAATCTGATGGCCATTCTTGTGTTTTCCAAATTTGCTGGCATATGGCATGCATCACCTTGACAGCATCATCTCGCAAGATTTTGAACAATTCAGCTGGGATGCCGTCGTCTCCTGCTGCCTTGTTATTAGCAATGCTTCTTAAGGCCCACTCAACCTCACTCTTCAGGATGTCTGGCTCTAGCTCACCGACCACACCGTCAAAGCTATCCCCGATATTGTTATCCTTCCTATACAGGTCTTCTGTATATTCTTGCCACCTTCTCTTGATCTCTTCTTCTACTCTATACTACACCATTATAATCCCTTTAGGCAGAATTGTAACATTAAACATAGCTTATTTCTAGATTTTTAGTGATAAATGATTTTATATTTTACCTTAACTCCTTTTATTATTCTAACTCATCACTGTATAGTTTTACCTAAACTTTACAAATTTTCATGCTCTTGGGTTTAAAATCTTAAATTTATAATTTCAGTTGTGGTGGTATTGTGGTTTCATAGTTTGTTTTAGCAATTTTTAAAAAATTAGTCAATTTTTATAGTATATAAAGTAGCTTACACTGTTATTTCAATGGGACAGCTGTAATCCTATTTTTCACAGCTTTGTTTTGCTAGTTGATGACTGAAATAAAGAGACTTGACTTTTAGTTTGGTGAGTGAGTGAGCCATACAAGATGGGATTGAGGCTGGAATCCAAATATCAGCAGGACAGCCTGTTCAGCCTCAATCAAGAATAAAGCACAAACTAGAATTCACGCTTAGAAAAGGGACTTACTAAAGTTGTTACTCAGATTGGATGCTACCATGCAAGAGCAGCCTCAGATGTTTTTGCAAAAAGTTAACTCAGTTTGAAATTAGACTTCAGCTCTCTTCTGGCTAAAAAGGCATCTATTTTTAAAGGGTTCCTGCCTGAAGCTGGTGGTGCTGGTTCTGAAGATGTAGAGAGATTGGTTGGAGGATGGGAATCACGGCTTGAGTGTAGTTTCTAGGATAAGTCCTCAAACTTGATAGAGATGTCATTTTCTGAGGCCTTACAGGAAATGGAGCAATAAACTATATAATCTTAATGTAGGTTCCCAGGTAACCAATATACATAAATCAAATTTCCATGTTGTATTAACTGCATTTTAGGATAAAAAAAGGTAAGTTCTACAGGTTTTCTTTAATAATCTGTCTATGGTTTACAAAAACAGGATGTTCAAGCTCATCATTCCAAAGATCCCACAGTTAATGTTAATTTCATCCCTCCTTCAGCTTCTTATGCAGGTAAGTTCCTGACTTAGGAACTCAAGTAATTGCTCCAAAACCTTTAACTAATATTACATTTCAAAGAAAGCAACGGCAAAACGAGTCAAAATGATAAATGTTAAGTCGATCCAGGCAAAATCAAATTCAGTTTTTAGCTGTACAGACATTTAAAAAAAACCACTTCGAGGGAACTAGGTTGATCAAAGACAGCAGTATTATGAAAGGCCCAGTGTACTCCCTGCATAAGTGTCCCCTAATGCAACCTTCTCATGAGCAAAGGGATCAAAACGACACCTGTGATCCAACGTTTCACATCTATACCTTGCAGGGTTAAATGCAGGTATTGGAGCCAATCACTGAATGACATTCTATGATCTGCAAAGCTTTTGGGCTCATCAAATACTAACTTTCAAGTTGATCCCCCTCCCCAAAAGCTGAGCCTATAACAGAAGCTAAAACAAATATCCAGTGTGGAGCTTGAAAATTGTGAAAACTGATGCTTCCCAACAAGCAACTGCAATTTATGCAGTGAGAATCTTAATGGATTCGTAGCTTATAAATTCTCTTAAAATTGAATGAAGAATAGAAGTAGGAAGGCCTCTTAAAATGCAAATCAATCCTAGACTTCAAATTCATAATTTATCTTTATCCTCAAGATAAATTTATATTTAACAACCAAGAATGCTTTCTAGGGATCATTACAATGAGATAGATGAGAAATTAACATAGTTAAGCATGATTTGTAAATCCAGTTAATATTTATTTTGCTTAGAGTGTAAGCAAAGTTTGTGAGGCTAAAATTGCTGTGACCACACATACTACTCAATTTTCTTCAAGGAGATTGCTCTAAGGATAAGGTTTCAGCTAAATGTACTGAGATATTAACTCTATTTTCTCTCCTAGATTCATAGAAATAAAAATGGTACAGATGACAAAACACTTCTGAGATATCATAAAATAAATAGTGCAATTTCCATGTCTTTTTACTTGTAAATAAGTCAACATCATTAAAGGAAAGTTACTCTTAAGTGAATGAGTATATGATTGCACCCTAAATATCTCAACTAGAGATTTTGTATATGGGATTTTCCTCTCTCTGAAATATCAGACATAGTGGTTTTATAGTAAACTAGATTCACTGAGACTCACAGGAACTTTTTCAAGTTTTGGAATAATCGACCATTAAAAAAACCTATGAAAATTTATTACAAAATATGTAAACAAGATTATAAGAAGTGTTTATTAATTATAGGTATCTTAGCAGGATATCTGATTATGCAATATAAATACAGAGGGAAAGGCAATGTTATGAAATCTGAATGCAAAATTTATTGAGATGCTGTCATCTAGAGGTAGTAAAGTGTATGATGTATGTCCCATAAATATGACTTAATGACTTTATTTTCCATGCAAATGGTGGTGCTGTCATTTCAAACATAAACATGTTTCTGTGTTACAAATGCAAGACAACAAATTAAATGGATTTTCCCCTACCTTTTCTGATGTGGCAGCTTCAGACTGAACTTTCATTTTAAACATATTTTACCTTGACTTTTGACTGTGTTAAGATCAGGCTAGTTACAACTTCTTTGCAGCTTGTCTCCAAACAAATATGCAGGTGTAGAAGATCATTTAGTGATCTTGTGGGCTTCTCATGCTGGAAAGTCAGAACTGTGCACATTCCATGGAAATGAGAGCTGGTATGTTGTAGAGGTTAAGATGTTGGACTGACAATAAAAAGACCCAACTTCTGTTGCACCCTTAACCATGAAAGCTAACTGGGTGGCTTTGGCCCAGTCACTCTCTCTAGCCCAATCGACATCACAAAGATGTTTCTACTATGGGAAAAATTAGGAGGAAGGACTACCCTGTATGCCATCTTGAGCAGATTAATTTTAGGTTAGATGATCCTTGTACTCCCTTTCAAGTCTACCATTCTGTGATTCTATGATCTTGAACTCCTGGAGGAAAGGTGAGATACATCAAAGAAATACATATTTCTATCTTCAGGTAAAAGTTTAGCAAAGGGAAGATTTTCTAAATAATTCCGTGAATATGTATTTTATAGAATTCATAGTATGATTGAACATTAAATATTATGGGGGATGTGTTGGGGAGCAAGGGGAAAATAAGTGAATTATTTGGTAGCACAGAATCTATGAGGCGTATTCATGGTTTCTGCTTTACCCAGATCTACCAGAACATAAAAACTGTATAATTAAGGGTTTTGATTTTGTACCTTCAAGCAAAGATGGCTCTTCATCAAAATTGTCAAAATAAGTATTGTTGGATGGAAACTGCGAAGCATCTGCTGGTTGAAAGATTTGGCCCTCAAGTGGCTGAGAAGCATAGGCATCGGATTGTGGCAAAGCACCTGTCCAGAGTCTGGGACAGAAAGCATTAAAAAGAAAGGCATTGCTGGAATGAAGAGACATGTTCAGTGGAGGTTTCTTTAGACCAGTGCTTCCCAAACTTTTGCCTTCTTTACCCAAAGCCACTTATCAGAAAGTCCTTTTTACCCAATGTAGGGAAAACACTTTAAGTCAAAATAAATGGTTCGTGTGTTGTTACCCAAAGAAAAACCACTTTTACCCAATTTTGGGTAATTTACTCAGGTTTGGGAAGCACAGCTTTAGACTGTATGCATGCCAGCATGTCTACATTAGCATTCATTGTTCTATATCCCTTCCATAATTAAGATAACTGAAAACTGCTATAACAACTTCCCCAATATCTGGTACTATTTCATAGAATCTTACTGCCCAAAACATACACTGATCCTGCTTATCCTTACCAATAAGAGGGTGGGAGGCATCTCCACATGATTTTTCTGCAAACCATTGTGATAAGGGGATTGTGAAGGAATCATGTTGAGCAGCTAGTGGTGAGAATCTTTTTAAGGTGATTGGGATTGTATTTATTTAGAAAATGTATATGGCTACCCTTCTTATATTCCATAACTCTGGATGGCTCACAGCAGCAACAATAAAAACAAGTATAAAAGCAATAAAAAACCAACATCCCTAAAAATAAAAATAGTGCCTGGCACCCTTAAGCAACACTACCGAATCATAATAACAAAAGTTACTGGGCTCCAGTGTCACCTGATCCCAATACTTGGGGGAAGAATAAACTTTTCAAGCTTTCCAGAAGTCTAGAAAGGTGGGGGCCTGCTGAATCTCAGGAGGGTGGGTGTTCCTCAGGGCTACTGAGAAGGTGTGCTTCCTTGGCGAGCTTTAAGGGAGGGGACCTGGAGCACACCCACCCTATCCAGCCTGCTGGAATGGGCAGATATCTTCAGAGATATTCTCCTTCCTAAATAATTTGAGACTCCTAATATACAAAAACAGTCCCAGTGTGCCAGTGGAGGTACTTCATGGAGAACAATGGCAACAGTACTAAGTATATACTTAGTGCTGTATATACTTTGTCATTGAGCTGCTGAGCTTGCCGATCGGAAGGTCGGCGGTTCGAATCCGCGTGACAGGGTGAGCTCCCGTTGCTAGTCCCAGCTCCTGCCGACCTAGCAGTTCGAAAACATGCAAATGTGAGTAAATTAATAGGTAACGGCATTCCGTTTAGTCATGCCAGCCACATGATCATGGAAGTGTCTACGGACAAACGCCAGCTCTTTGGCTTTGAAACGGAGATGAGCACCGCCCCCTAGAGTCGGACATGACTGGACTTAATGTCAAGGGAAACCTTTACCTTTACTATATACTGACAAAGTATATACTTTGTCATTGAGGAATGACAAAATAAGGACAGTCACTTGCTGAGATGGGCGGCTATAGAAGTCAAATAAATAAATAAATATATCCCTGCCAAAATAAAATACACTGAAGATGGGAAAGTCTGTCTGTTGATTTATGGATACCACACTTCTTTATTTTCCTATCTACTACACAAACCATGATTATAATATATCAGAGTCCTCCTAGATCAAGTAATTTGAAACCTGGCCATCTGTGGATTAAGGAAGAACTGTTGAATAAAAAAAGATATTATAAAAATATTTTATATTTAAAATTAAATGTTAACTGATATGACAATACAGGTATCAAATATGAGCACAGTAATAACAAAAGCCATAGATAACATGTATGGAATGCAAAGGTTAGACCTTCAAGATCTCAAGTTTTCTCCTCAAGCTACTTAGCAACATAATCTACAATTTGTGCTAAAGCCTTATATTTTAGGAAAACTGGAATGGCAATGTATGAAATGTAGTTTGCTTCCCTTTTGAGAGTCAGCCTTTTATGCTTTCATGCACATATGGTATTTGAATTCAATTCCTTTTCATACTTTGTTTCAGCTTTATTTATGTTTAAAATTCTGCATTTTCTAGATCAAGGAGAAGCAAACATTTTAGGTAAGGATGGATTTTACATTTTTCAGAACACATGATAGCCTTTGCACAAGTACCTGTCATGAGAGGGCTTTCCCATTCGTAAAATGACAGCCATGGTAGGCATGGCCATCACAAAATGCTTACTTACCAGAAGACAAACTGGCATAGCTGTCCAGTACAAGCTACAATGATATCACATGTATCATGGCATCATCAGACATTTACATGTCACAAGGCGTGCAATGTCATTTGCCCCCCTCCCAAGAGACACATATGCAGTCTGGCTCCTCACAGCCTCTTCTAGCACCTTTGCAAACCTGCCCTTGCTATTTTAAGGAATGACAAAATAAGGACAATTAAAATATGATGTAGCAGGAACCAACCAAGTATTAATTCATGAATAAATTAGTGTCCACCAACAGCGCTGTTTCTATCTTTTAAGCATTATCTATCTGCCCAAGTGAGGGAGAAGGACCAACAGACAGAGACTTCATTCTATATTTCTATATTTCCTATCCCTCTTTTTAAGGTAAATGGGCTACATCATTTTATTAGGGCAGTCAGCTGATAAAGCACACAAGGTCCTAAATACTGGGCTGTTTGTCTTGATTTCTTCCTTTAAGAATGAAATAAGTACTGTAAAGTATTCATCTGTGAAAATAACTAGGTTTAATGTTACAGATTACCAACTGTATTTTGTTGCAGATTAAATGCCATGCTAAAATCAAATCACATATATTCTCACTTTTTACCACCGTAAATACTTCCAGAATCTTCAGGCCCATTGGAGCTTTCTTCTTGATTGTCAGCAATGTAGTTTGACTGGTAAAAATCTACATCAAATTGCAGAAAGTCTGACATTCTAAGAAGATTTAAAAAAATACTTATAAGCACTGAAGTGTTAAATGTTTTACACATGTATTGTTTGCAGCAAAAATTACCTATTTAGCTCATTTCTGTGTTGCTTCAGAATTAAAGTAATCAATTTATATACATTGTTCTAGCCCATGGCTTTTAAACTCATTGTTTTACTGAAAATACTGCAAGTGGTTGGGTTCACACAATACATTGAACCAAAAGCAAATCAACTGCACTATGGTGTATCTTGCAGGAATCAGACTTTTTTGTGTTTCAGAGGGATTTAAATGATACTGCCAGCTCTGTGTACACAACACACTGAATCACAAAGTAGTCATCCCCATGTTAGGCTAAGATGTTTTGCAAAACCAGTTCATCTAGTTAATTTATGATGTATCATGTGAACCCAGAAAGAGTAGATTGAACCATGGTTAGGTTAGGAACATCACTGCTACCAAACATATTCCGTATTTTCTTCTGTCTTCTTCAAAGATCAAGAATGTAGGGCTTTACTCATACTGTCAGTGCAATAGTTGAGTCTATCTGTCTAATATGGACTAGCCAAGCACATGGTGATTCTCACAGTTCTGCATGGTCCTATCTCAGTTTTAAATTACTGGAAAATGACCTGGAGGGATGAGGGGATTGAAGCCCCACTCCAGCATTTGATTTTACATTGGCCCAGGCCTATGCAATGTTTGATTAGCCTTTAAATGTTTGATTAGCCTTTAAATCAGCCTTCCCTTGTATGGTGTCCTTCAGCTGAGTCCGTTCAGAGAGATTCCCAAAATTTATTTATTTATTATTCAAATTTTGCTACCGCCCATCTCCCCCAAAAGAGGGACTCTGGGCGGTTTACAATAATCCTTAGTCTTTGTTCATGCCAGCTAGGAATTCTGTGATTTGTTGTCTCAGCATCCCTGGAGGAGCTAAAGGTGGGCAAGGCTTTATAAATGTGTAAAGACAAACAAGGAAGAACTTATTTATTTATTAAACACATTTTTATGGCCACCCAACTCGCACACAGTGACTCTGGGCAGCTTACAAAATTAAAATCCACAATGTAAAAACCCGTCAACCCCACAACTTGAGCACATTTGTAAAATATATAACCATATCTTATGAATTTATAAAATATAATCATTATATAATTTCGGATGCTTAAAAATCTTATTTCATATTTATTTTCATATTTGTTTATCTGATAGCCTACAATCAATCTGCTTTAATCTTATGCCTTCATTTATGAAAAATATTTTATATGAGTTATGCCATGAAGAAATGTTATTTCTTACTAATTAACAAATTTTGTTTCCAAATATAAAGAAACACAAACAAATCTAATTTATTTTTAATGAGTATAGTAAATTAGGGACTTTTTATCGGAAATGTGGCATTTCCCATGAATTATGCACAAAAAAAGTAATGAGCTGAAGTGTCACCATTCCTAAAGCACATCAGGTTAATATTTTAAAATTTAATCATGCTTTGAAATACCATTAATATTTCCTGGAAGGACCAAATCAAAACAAAAACAAACTGTTCACAAGCTGTTTTTCCTCATTTAAAATGTGTAAAACCCACAAACAGCTGCGATTTATGAAACGAGTGCCTTTAAAAATTTATATTTAAGGAACATACCTTGAAAACTGTAGTTGCAACTTTTCTACAACAGATTCAGTTTACATACAGCAAAATCCAGCCAACTGTTTCACTAAATTACCCAGGGTGATCTTGAGCTATTTATAACATCCTAAATTTGGCCTTCCAACAGATGTATGACAGAAAGGAAGGCATTTGGTGCCAGAGGCAGTATTTCCAACATGATTTACTTGGCAACAACACTAATAAATGAAAGGGAAAGAAATCACCACACAATGTTTCAACGATCAGTAATTTTTGCTCCTGAATCTAAGTATCTCCTTATCTAAGCTGATACAGAAGAAATTAACAGTCAGCGAACAGCAATACTACATACACAATGGTTGAAGTGGTACAAACTAATATACTGATGCAGGCTTTCATAGCCAGCATCAATCCAATGTTATGTTAGATATACTGTACATTTTGGGGTGTGCTCTGATAAACTTACCTTGTACCACTGGTGATGAGCTTCCAAGCTAGTAGGCCATTCTTTAACTGTCTGATATCCTGATGTTTCACCAACAACTGTGGCTGGCATCTTCAGAGGTGAAAAGGATCTGCTCTGTAGCGCACTTCTTGCCAGCTCACAGGCAACTAGATCACTTTTATCAGAGCATTTTTTGGCTCAAGACTTGCCAAAAGAGGGTTTGATTAAGAACTTGGCCAGTGATTATTATGTATTGCCTTAAGTGCCATTATTTCCCAGCTGGACTAATTCCATCCATCCTATCTGATAAATGTCAATCTTCATGGTATCCTCTTGTGGCCTTTGAGTCTTCACAGTTTCTTGAATCCTCTAGTCTAAGAGAGTCATTACAGTACATCTCCTGGAAACTGATAACCAGAATGAAGGGGCTTCTTATTCCTATATCTATCTCAGCTTGGTTTAAGCACCCAGATGGAAATCAGTTCATTGTATCTATTCATGAATTTCCACATCACAGTTAAGGTTCTCTTTTAGGGCTAGATTCAACAGCCAGAACTCCTATATGGGAAATATAGTAAAGTTCCTATAGCTAGATGGACCTGCCCTTGTGGGAAAGGTTCAACTGAATCTATCCTTTACATACTGTAACACTGGTCGATTTTACAATAATATCCAAAGAAGGCTCATACATTGTAAGTTGTGTTACTTCCCCTTTTAGATTTAGATACAAATTTAGATACATGAATTTTAGTTCTAATAGTCTGCACTGATGTGTCATTTTATTCCGTTTACTCACAAAGTATTGGTACACTTGATCTTACTGTATTTTTTCTTTTCTTGTTTATGCTGGTCACTGACTGAAATTAATAAAATCTGTCTGTCTATCTACATATCTATTTCAGTCTTCCTCAACCTTTTGACCCTAGAGGAACCCTTGAAATATTTTTGAGGCTCAAATATAGGCCAGAAGTTAAGAAGTTATTATATTTGTTTCAGGTGTAGGCTTGTATATATGCATTAACAGTGTTCTTAAACTGAAAATAAAGGATGAAACTTCTTTAATGTGAAGTTGCCTGAGTTTGGAATAATTTTTTAAGTAAATCGTGATCTCCCAGGGAACCCCTAGTGACCTCTTGTGGAACCCTAGGGTGCCACAGAACCCTGGTTGAGAAACCCTGATCTAATTTAAGAAATTCCAAGATAGTAAACACTGGCCAAGTAAAATATCAATGAAACATAAACAAAAACTATCACATAAGATAAGAGTAAAGCATCTTTTCAGTTGATGCTTAACTCCTGGTGATTTCATGACTTGTTTATATTGTTTTCTTGATAAAAATACCGGTGATTTGGCCTTGTTTTCTTACAAGATGTTCATCTGACTTCCCAGTCTTCCCAGTCTAGATACAGATCTGAGATTTTCCAGCATTCTCCCTACTTAGCTTTTCAAGACAAGTGGGGAAAAAGGTTTATACTTATTTTCATATTTTGGACATTATACTGCCATTTAATTTTAGTACAAGAATTTTAAATACTGTATAGAATTATTTTAAATGTTTTGGTTCCTGAAAAATAATCTCATCTCTCCATTATTATCTAACATGAAACATCTGCCTACTGAAGCTTCTAGGAAATCAATGCATTTTGGCAGCATTGTGGCATGGATTTAAATGTAATTCCTTAAATGCATTCAACTGCACATTTAAATGCCAGCATTTCAGTAAGGACATACTTGATTTCCCTCATAGTATGAGTTTCACCTTGCACTGCAAAATTTTTAAAAGGTGAAGCAGAAAAAGTACATTTGTCTTTTGGTCAAATAACCTTAAGTCAGGATATGTTAATTGCTGCTATGCTATCTAGTTAGTTATGGAGTTAGTTTTCCTTGCTGCAATCTAATGACATCCAGATTTTTGCAGCCCAGATGGCAGGTCTAAACTATATTTTGGCAAGTGTGGTCAGCGGGAATGCCAGGGCTGCAAAAAATAAGTTCAGGGGCTGCATGAAACTCAGGGTCCTGGGATGTGCTACAGCAATGCAAAAATGGGTAATTGTACGAAACAATTCTTCCATATTATTTTGCTCTGATTGGAGAGTGTTCCTATGCAATTACGTTAGTTTCTGAGTTGCTGAAACATACAATGGGCATTTCTAGCAATCATTTTAAATGCAGGCAGGCTGTATTGTTCTTTGGTATTGCTACATCCAATTGGCCTTTCAAGAAAGCTTCTTAAAATGACAGACTATATTGTTTCGTTAACATCTCTGGCTACTCCACTGTGCTGAAACTAATAGCACTATTTGCAGATGTTAAGAAAACAGGAGCAGGGCACTGTCAGAGATCTGCCCACTATTTGCTATTATATTTCATCACATTCTACAGAAGCTTAATATTGTGCTGTGTGTGCAACATTTCATCCCTCATCCTGCATTTCTAAATCGCATCACCTTTCTTGACCCATGCAAATGCTGATATGGATTACAGTAATGAATAAATCATGATTCAAATTACCTTCCAGTTCTGTGGAGAATTATTGCTAGCCACAGAATTCAAATAAAGTCAGTATGTTGAAAATGGCAAGTTTCAATGTGTGCTGGGAAGATCATGATTCATATGCCTTACCATGAAGCTGGCTGCACAGCCTTGAGAAAATTACCATCATCCGATTGTTGTACAAGATAAATGACCACCTTGAGCACCTTGAAGAAACCACAGAATTTAATCATCATCACGCGCAGCCACACACTCAATGTACAAGTAGGGGAAGAAAGATTCTACCTTTAGTATCTATCTTTATCTGTAGTGCTTATGTACTTCCAGGGAGAGGTCTGTTCTGAATGTTGTTTGTTTACTTCCACATTTGTGATTCCTCAAATACTTTAATTATTAATTTTATTTATTTGTTAGATTTATATCCTCCACCTTTTCTATCTGGAGCTCAAGGGAATGCACATAGCAGTCCCAATTTCCCCAGCCCCTCATTTTATTTATCTATCTATCTAATTTTTCCCCGCCCATCTCCTCCCGTCGGAGGCCTCATCCAGTGAAGTAGATTGCATAGGCTTCTGGTCCTAGTCCAACACCTTAATCACCCCATTATACCATCTCTACAAGAGCAGTCAGTCAATCATCTGCTTGAGAGATGCAGCCCCTGGCTAACCTTGGTTGATCTTGAAAAGCTAGCCTTGGTTGGTACTTGACTGGGAGACCAGAGCTGTTGGTTAGAGTCAGAAGCTGAAAAAGACTCCACATTCTTGCCAAGAAAACTAGGGGGGGGGGTTTCCATGAAGCCACCAGGAGCTGCAGTTAAAGATGGCTTTACCTTTATGCAACTTCAGTGGATTAATCTGAACGGGAAAAGTGCCGTGATGTCCATTTTTTTTAAAGTCGTATTTAAAGAAACACACCAGGAAGAAAAGGAAAAAAGCACACTTTTCAAAGAAGCATTTAATAAGTAACACCTTTCAACAGCCAACTCAGACGGGCTTCATCTGATCTGAAGACCTTCCAATCAGGTTTTTTGGAAAAACTGAATTTCCTCTTACAAAAAGATCCGCAGGCTGCTTAATGGGAAGGTGGAACAACTACCAGCCACCGACCCATTGAAGTCGTCTGGGCGAGCTGGAGAAACCCAACAAGGCACTGAACTACAACTCCCAGAATCCTTTGCTAACGGCCACGCCGGCTAAGGCCGGCGGGAGCTGTAGTTTAACAAGTTTAACATTATCGAGAGGCGAAGCTGGCTGGCACGTGCTTCATTACGGTCTCTAAGACGACAGCGGAGGGAGGAAGAACGGAAGCGCCGCTAGTGCAGCGAAGGTCTGTTCCTCCCCTCCGTTGCAGATAGCCAATGAACTCTTTCCTAGCCGTTTGCTCATGGCGCATGCGCCTTAGATGCCGTCTCCATCCCGCTCCTTGATAGACTTTTAAAAAGGGTAGAGGGACGATTTTTTCCGGTTAGCTCTTCGCGCGCTCTTTCTCCCAGCCGACGTTACCGCTGCTTGTGCGAAACCCGGGAGAAATCTATTTGCAGGGCGGCTGTTAGCAAATATCCCCCACCGCGTGACAACTCCTAGCACTCCTGATGCAAGGAGGTGCAGTGGGGAGAAGGGGGAATAAGGAGCAGAGAGAGCAATTGGGGAGCCTCTTGCAGAGCAGCCCCTCTTCATCCACCGTAAACCGTGGGCTTAGGACCACGCAGTGCACCGGGTGTGCCGGTGCCTAAACAAGATTCCATCCGTTGCTACCTGCAATGCACCTCCAAGGTTAGGGTATGCGCGTATCTCTGTTCTTTCTATCTCCCTGTCCCTTTCCTCCCAGGAGAGTCGCGGCCGTCGCTGCAGTCGAATCTGGCGGAGCGTTCGGAGCGCGCGCTTCTCCGCTGCAACGCGCGGTGGACGGGCTGCTCGCGGCGCATCCGGACGGCCGGTGCGGCGTGGAAGCGTTGCTACAGGTCTCCGCAGGGAACGGTGGTGGGGTTACTTGCGTGAATTGGCTCTAGTTCTTGAAGAAGTAGTTCTCTTTCTTTCCCACCCTGGGGATGCAGTGGGGTGTGATATGATTGGGAACTAGGTACCGTATACCGTGAAAAGTCAGGGGTGAGGTATTTCACATTTATAGCTGCAGTTCTTGGGCATAGGAGGTGAGACAGTGGAGTCCTTGGTGCTCTCTGAGCTTGGCTGTTTTCCTGCAGACGTTTCATTGCCTGACTAGGTAACATCAGGGCGAGTGAGTGTGGGGTTTGCTCCCGGTTTATATACAGCAGCTTGCCCTGCCAGTGTAGGTGGGTGTGAGGATTTCTCCTTGGTAGTTCCTTGATTAGGGTATTGCTCTCTGCTACGCTGGCTCCAAATAAAACAGTTCTCCAAATAAGAACAGCTAGAAATAGCATTAATGCAGCTTAAAAGTGGAAGGAACTGAAACAGCTTTCAAGGGAGTGCATTCCATAGCTTGGAAAGGACAAGAAGAAGCTGTTCCCTTGGAAGCCAGACAGTTGGGCTGCTGGAAGTGTGGCTATCTTCAAGAGGTCTCTCCTGCCGATCTTAATGTCTTGGCAAGTTGATGTTTTGCGATGTGTGTGCTCTCAAATAGTGTTTAGGGCTTTAACAATTAAGAAATTAAGACCAAACTCTTTCTGTTCCAGTGTTCCACTTCCAGCAGTGCCCAGAAAAGGTCAAGGTGCTATTAACAAGAGATCCTTTTGGTTCTCACCACAAGATGTTTTGAGAGCCAGTTTGGTCTAGTGGTTAAGGCATCAGGGCTAGAAGCCAGGAGACTGTGAGTTCTAGTCCCACCTTTGGCACAAAGCCAGCTGGGTGACCTTGGGCCAGTCACACACACTCAGCCCTAGGAAGGAGACAATGGCAAACCACTTTTGAAAAACCTTGCCAAGAAGACTGCAGGGACTTGTCCAGGGAGTCACCAAGAATCAGACACGATTGAATGGGTTGAAAAAAGTTGTTTGTAGCATTGCTGTTCCAGATTTCATATCATCCAGCATTGCCCTACATCATGCTCATACACTGCTTATACTCTTTCATCATTTGATCTTTCCCCCCTCCCTAAGGGACACCTGTTTATCGTTCAGAAACTTAATGCTGAAACTAAGCGTCCTGGTAAGTTTAAAGCAAGAAGGAAATGAGGTCATGCATTGTACTTTGAGCCAGGGAAGTGAGGTTTAGCAAACCATCTGTCAGAAGCAGGTTCTTAAGTGAAGCTCATCTGCTTTTCGTCATGGGCTGCCAGCTTGCTGCAAGTGAAATACGTAGCCATCACTCTTTTCTCTTTTAGGCAAGCATCATTATACAAAGTGAAGAAAAGGAGTAAGAACCTGTAAGCAGCAGAAATCAAGGCACAAAAAGAAGAGGAAAATCAGCTAAATCTAGTTTCTAGCCACATCATTCACTACACTGCTCCATACCTTTCTGCCACTGCAAGTCATCCTTGTGTCTGTCATCTCATGCCCTGCTACCTGTTCTTTAGGAAGTGACCCATCTCCCAGAAAAAATAATATCTATCTATCTATCTATCTATATATGCATACATACATACATACATATTGCAAATCTAGGGAAAGAAAAAGAAGAAAAATTGGAACAACTTATGAATATTTGGGGGAAAAAAAGTTGAAGCATTCTCTGTTGCAGGATTTATCCAGCATGTCAGCCTACGTAAAGAGGAAATGGATGCTGTGAATGAGATCCCTGTTTTTTCTGCCATTTTAATGTTGTTGTTGTTAAGAATACCTACCTCTGTCTTTTGGAAAGTTGCCCTAAGACTGCCTCTGGTCATTACAGAAATGAGTGTATCTGCAGAGGCCTGAGGCTGAATCATAGGCTGTTGTAAACATTTCCTTTGCTCAACCTGGACAGTGATCCTGCAGTTACTCTGGAAGCATGCCCTCATTCCTAAAAAGGGCATTGTATATCTCTGTCAGGTGTAAGACCTCCCACAGTGCTACCATTTTTTCATATCTTTCTCCTTGGACGGAAAAGCCTTCACTACATCATGCAGTTTTCTCAAGGCAATATTGCTCCAGGACATACAAGGTGATTGCTATTTATTTTACTTGCCCATACCTAATTGTTGGAGATTTCAGCATTTAAGTAATCTTCACATTTACCAATGATAGAGTTGCAGAAACATTTCTCTGTTGATAATGAGCTTGTGGTGTTAATTTTAATTTGAAGTTTATGACATTGTGTAATCAAAGGCTGCTGTAATTGTTCCTGTCTGTCTGAGATTTTGCTCTTCTCTGATGTGTAATATTTATTTGAACATGGCTTTTTTTTTTAAAATTAAAGTGGGAGGCTTCCCAATAGAATCTCAGTTCTAACCACCCTTATTTGAAAGTAAGAGTCCATGTATTGTGGTAGAATTTACCTGCATCACTTAACCATTCCTTATGGGATCCATTTTGTGAAGCTACCCGCCCCATTTTTTGAATGCATGCTAAAAGGTTGCCTTAGCCCTTTTATTGTAATTATTGAAATGCCTGCATATTTGTGACATCTCTCTCCATCCCTTCCCTTCCAGAATTATCTCCTCTACTTTCCCTGCTCCGATCGTCTCATCCTCAGTCTTCCCTTTTCTCACCTTAACATGGTTGCATCTTACTAGAATCAACTGTCAATATTTGTCATCTCTGTTGCTGTTCTCCACAGCAGCTCCTCCTTGCTTTCCAAGGAATCTCCAAGACCTCCCCTTCCCTAACCTTATGCTTCTAGACCCTTATGTGATCTTTATTTATTCAGCTAAGATGGTCAATAATCTGGAACTGCGCGTATGTTTCATTCCTGAACAAGGACCCTTCCTTTAAAAATTATAAACATGAATGAGCTGTGATGTGTTCGCTAGCTAGGGTGCCGTTAATAAGATGTTGCAAAAAGCAGACTGTATAACGGGGGTTTTACCAGCCCAGTATTTTCCAGGTTGGTTGCGTTTCCAATTCCATGGTGGCTAAGCATTCTGGGAGTTGCAGTCCCAAAGAATTTGGAGGATGCTGGACTGGAGCAGGTTGATTTAAAGTGTTACTAAAACAAGATTTATTTCAGTAATGTGGAATTAGAATCCAAAGTTTATTCATAAATACAACAGGCCTTTTTTTTTTCACTGTGACTGTCAGGTAAGTAAATGTACTGCAGATGAAAGGTGTTCCCTGACTAGGGGTTTCTAATGCCATGGTTAGTTTTCATTTCTGATATAGTGGCTCAGCAATGACTGGATTGTGCTATAAAACAATAGAAATCCCTAGCAATGGCCTAAGACTGTTTTTACGATATTTGTGGTGTCTCTGTTGCATAAATACATACAGTTCATATAGTTAGGTGATGATTGCTGTTAAAGTAAGAGGCCATATTAAAAAGTTTAATTCCAAAGGGCAGGAAATGGAAATGATTATGATTTAATCAGAATATAAATATATTTGTGAAAATACACTTGCCAGGATGCAGTTTGTTCCAAATGGCTTTTATTACTTTGTCTTTTTTTTTTTAATCTGTTTTAGGATACAGTGGATATGTCGTCGTTTCCAGCGGAAAATATTAGAAATTTTAGTATAGTAGCCCACGTGGACCATGGCAAAAGCACTTTAGCAGATAGGCTGCTGGAAATAACAGGTGTGGTAGTTTTTATAATATGTTATGCTTCTTTATTTGCATATTTTGCTATGCGTTCTAATGCCAAGTTTCTTGTATTTACTGAACGTTCCATGGGTGAAATACTTCAAGTATTTAAAATCCCCAGGCTTAAAATGTCACATTTCTCTACAGAGGTGACTTTTAAAATTCAGTTTATTGCCATGCTGTAGTGTATTCATTAAGAGTCAAGAAATTAGAAGATTTTATTTATTATTCAAATTTCTATTACCACCCATCTCCCCCCAAAGAGGGGGACTCTGGGAGGTTTACAGTAAACTGATTTTGGGATTTCTGTTCTATTTACACGTGCTAAAGTTATTTATTTGTTTGTTTGTTTTTCAAATTTATTATCACCGCCCATTGACAAGCAGAGTCAATGGAGAACCTGGAAGTGAAATCACAAGTCGCAGTCACATGATGTCTCACTTAACGACCATGGGTGACTTACTTAATGACAGAATGGGAAGTGACATAAGTCTGTCATGGTCACATGATGTTTTGCTTAATGACTGTAGGCAACTCGCTTAATGACCACAGTGGAAGTGAGGTCATAAGTCTGTTGCGGTCACATGATGTCTCACTTAACAACCACAGTTACTCAGTGATGGTGGGGAAAAGTGAGGTCGTAAGCCCATTGTAGTCACGTGATGTCTTGCTTAACAACCGTGCCACTTAGCGATGGAGTTGCTGGTCCCAATTGTGGTCGTTAAGTGAGGACCACCTATATGCTAATGCATGGTCTTTGATTTGGAAAGTCAGCACATGTAAATGGGCCTTTGATACCTGTATTGAGGGCTAACAACAGGAGGGTGTATCCATCTACTAATGGAAGGCTCTTCAATCTAGTGGGGGCTTGGATGGATGGGGTAGTTTTGCTGATTTTCATTCCTCTGTGCCACTTCCTGTGTCTGCCCAAATCTGCTCCCAGAGGGTTGGGGGCTGCCTTGGAACAGTGTGGCCAGTGATGCATTTGGCAGAATAACTTTGGGAGAAAAAGGGAATCTTAATGGCTTCATTCGGTGGACTCTTTGGTGGCACAACGACCTTTCCATGGGAAGAGAATGTAGCTCTTTCTCACTTCGTGATGAATAACGATCAATGGATATCTTCGATCCTTTAGGAACGATTGCCAAAACTGACCATAATAAACAGGTGCTGGATAAATTGCAAGTGGAGCGGGAAAGAGGAATCACGGTTAAAGCCCAGACAGCTTCCCTCATTTATAACCACGAAGGAACAAATTACCTCTTAAATCTCATTGATACACCTGTAAGTGCATCGTCGGAGTACATGAAGTATGAACAGGAAGACTTACTGCAAAGCAGGGGGGAAAAAAAAAAGTTGGTGGCTGCAATCCAGCTGTTCCGATTTGCTTGTGTTGTTAGGCTCATGCCGGGCTGTCATCTCCTGATATATTAGTCATAAGCAATCCTTCTGCGTGTTGTTGAGGTGAGATGAAACCCCATTATCATCATGCAGGAGTAAAATGCAGCTATAATTAATCACTGACCATAATGCTGTTTCACGCTAATACGGCTAATTCATTAAATGAGACTTAAGTTGTTGAGAGAGTTTGTAAACAAACTGGCTGGTGAAGCATCCAGACATCTTCATTAGGCGATACGCAACTCTATTCCTTAACAGTTGTGAGATCACTAGTGGAAATGCATAAATCTCAGGGGCATCAACGGGGGCTATCAACAGTGTCAAAATGGCGGGCGTAACCAGTCAATCAAAGCCCCACCATTTTTTATCTGCATGTGGTACCTGCAGTGCACATAACTTCTGCCAGTTCTTTTAAGCTGATAAAGAGATTGACGTTGCAGCCATTTGTTCCTGCCATGGAAACTATTTATTTATCACTGGTCCCAGAGATTGAGGTAGAGCTCCTGTTGTATCTATGAGAAGGCAAGAGGGGATTATAGTAATGGACTGAAATTGGTTTGAGGCTTTTCTGATAAATAAGCAGTGGGCAGCATGATAACTTCATGGCAATCTGCTGATGCTCTTCACCAGATTTTTCTTCCCCTCTGCATAGGGTCATGTGGATTTTAACTACGAAGTGTCACGATCATTGTCGGCTTGTCAAGGAGTCTTGCTTGTGGTGGACGCAAATGAGGTAGGCTTGAAAAATTAAGCTGAATTGTCTGACTGGAAACCCCTTATAGACTTTTCTCATGAAACAGAAAAGAATGAAATTGTGACATACGGTTTTGATGATTAAAAAAAAATAGATTATAGAAAAATGTAAGTCATGTTGGAACCATAGAGTAAGAGGTTAATTTACATTTATATCTGTAACTGCTGTAAAGGAAATCGGAAGCTACTTCTTTATATTTCCTTTCTTTATATTTCCTTTTTTTTCTGCACAAACCATCCCTCCCTCCCTCTTTCGTTTCTGCAAATCCATCCATTCATCCATCCATCTATAGTTGAATAGTTTCTGAAGAAACAAAAAGGTTTCTAATTCCAAATGTGGATGTGGAAAACGGGTTCAGCAAACAAACAGATGTCATTGTGAATGGCTTTTAAAAATATGAAAAAGAACCAAAGGGGGTCTGTTGTAGTCATTCCTTCCTTGTGAAAGAAAGAGGAGTTTGTGATCCTGGCCTGCCATCTTAAATGAACTGAGTGAAAGAATATATCAATTTGGAACATGTGAAACATCTATCCATATTAACTTGTATTCTTAAACTCTGGTAAGGATTTCAGAGAACTAGACAGATTAAGGAATTAGTGACAATGCCACTGAATCAAATATGATGTTGTTAAAAAGTTTATTGCCCTTGCTCAAGAGGTGAAAAATATGGAGCCTAGAAGTTGCATGCAGCCCATACATGTGACTTTAGGAGCCCCCAAGATTGTGCACCAAGATGGGGTAGCAAGTCACTGAAAATAGCAGCTATGATTTTTCACCTCAAGAAACTGAATCTTCTTTTAGTGCTTTCTCCTGCTGGAGGTTCATGACCATCAATTCCGTTTTTGTCCAAAACAAGGACACTGCATTTTTTGAAAACCCAGAAGTGTTTGCAGGATCAATAACAATGCAAGCTCCTTTGTGCATATGCTCAACTTCAAAATAGATATTTTCATACAAAAGGGACGGATTCTGTCTTCTGTATGGACACTATTGTCCAAACCAACTAAATATATTTTTCAGCCAGGATTTTTTAAAAAAATAATCTGTTTACATGGTTTGATAAAACTAAGTGTCCTTTTGAAGGGCAAAACTTAACACACAGTACCTATTTTACTATCTCCAACCCTCAACATTGTTAAAAAAAAAAATTTTAAAGGAGGGGACAAAAATTAAACTCTGCTCCCTCTTAAGATGTCCTCACTCATGTGGCCTTTGGCAACAGTAGTTTTTAAAATAGGGTTAAAATCAATCACTAAATGAGTGTCTGTTCCTGTTGTCTTGGGGTTTAGAAAACCTGTAGAGATTCATCTCATTCACCAGTCTGCTAATTGCCAATCGGTTTAGTATTGATTTTAATTTAACTTTAAACAAAACTTTTTTAAAAAAAAAATCATTCGCCACCTTGGGTTCTGACTGAAATACAAAGATGGAGCACAAATGGAAAAATATAAAATAACATAGTGGGAGAGAGGAGAGCTGGATGACTGTGTTTGCATTGTGGGCACTTATAAGATGACTGGCTGGCTGGGAATTCTGGGAGTTGAAGTCCACACATCTTAAAGTTGCCAAGGCTGAGGAACACTGCTCTAAACGGTACGCTCCAGATGGGATGAACTACAATCCACAACAGCTGTACGGGCTGGGAATTGTAGTTCAGAACATTTGGAGGACTTGAGGTTGCAGCAAGTAGGCTCCTGGATGTAGCCCCAGCTGTGATAAATTCGTCCTTGCTTCGGCTTAATCATTACAAGTGTCATGTTTGTCATTGCAGTAGGAAACTTCTTTATCCAAACCAAACTAGCAATTGAAAGAATGTGATTTGCTCTGTTTTTTGCCATTTCTCTACAGCTACTCTTTGTTTCATGCTTATGAGCAGTGAAATGTATGTTAACCTCTGTTGTTATATCAACAATTTTCTTTGTGGTTTCTGTTCTGCTGATTTTTGCAAACAAAAGAAAACACGACTGTAAACTGTTGGAAACTCACATTTTTCTAGGGAATCCAAGCTCAGACTGTAGCAAACTTTTACCTTGCATTTGAAGCACAACTCTCAATCATTCCTGTTATAAATAAGGTAATATTTCCCGCATTCTCCGCAGCATTAGTTATTTTTAGATACTTTGCAAATAATACCCACTGACTTCATTTGTCACAGAGATTAGGAACAGTAGGATAGATCCTGTGCTAGCTGTCCTGACTGCCTTTTCCTGCTGTTTCTTAGTTTTAAAGCCATGTGTAATCTCCTGATGTTAGTCCTTGATCTCTCTGGGTATTTCATTTCGTTGTTCAGATTTTGCTTAGTTTAACTTTCCACTTTCCTCCTGTTTCTTAAGTGTTGAGTTATGTTTGATGATTGGACTTAGAACTGTTTAAGCTTACCTGGAGTAAACTCTGAAAAACAGTGGAATTTACTTGAAGGGAAACATGTACCCAATTCTGCTTATGCCTGTCTTCGTTCTTTGAAATGGCAACAAAACTGTAAAATATTGTTAGATTTATATCCTGCTTTTATTTTGTACATTTCAAAGCGCAGTACATAATGTTCTCAATTCCTATTTTCCCCACAACAACAACCCTGTGAGGTGAGTTGGGCTGAGCGGGAGGGACTGGCCCAAAGTCACCCAGCCGGCTTTCGTGCCTAAGGCGGGACTAGAACTCTTATACCACATCTGATTGGCTCTTGGGCTGAGAGAAAGGGACTGGCCCCAAGTCACCCAGCTGGCTTTCATGCCTAAGGCGGGACTAGAACTCTCATACCACACCTGATTGGCTCTTGGGCTGAGAGAAAGGGACTGGCCCAAAGTCACCCAGCCGGCTTTTGTGCCTAAGGCGGGACTAGAACTCTCAGTCTCCTGGTTTGTAGCCCATTGCCTTAACCACTATACCAAACTGGGATTTTTTTTTTATGAGGAATTATTTTAGGCTTTCTAAGATTACACTTCTACTTATCAAGCTGTTTATTTCACATGATTGCTCTAAATAATCTTCTTTGCCTTAAAAAGAGCCAGACATTTTTTTCAGATTAGACTAACAGAAAGACTAACAATAGTAAATGTGCAAATTCTCCCCCCGCCAGCCCCAAAATATCAGCGATTATGTATCTTTTCTCATTTTGCCACAATAGAATTCAGACTTTGCTGCATGGCAAGGATTGTTCTAATTTGAAACTAGTATAACAGCAGCATTGTTTTGCAGATTGATCTCAAGAATGCAAATCCAGAGATGGTTGAAAATCAAATTGAGAATGCCTTTGATATTCCGAAAGAAGATTGCATTAGAGTAAGACCCCTTTTTAGGTTTACAAATATCTGTGTTTGGCAATTGCAATTTTTTTAATATGCATAAATGTTTTAGTTAGTTGCATAAGCAAAATAATTTTCTTACAGTATATACAAATAGCAGTATATTCAGAAGCAAATTGCTTTAAATTCCGTTAAATGTAGTTCATTGTAAATGTGTATAGGACTACAGCCATTGTCACAGGCCCTAATACTGCAGAAGTGATACATAGATGCTTCTGCACACAAAGATGTTTTCTGGGACATGTGGCAGAGATGCCCCTAAGTTCATATTGAAGGCTGATACTTGCTGCAGTGGTTGACAGTCAATCTTGATAGTATAGATCATTTCCTTGTCTGGCAGCTGAATTTAGCCCTCCCTCCCTCCTTCCTCCTCCTCCTCCTCCTCCTGTTGATTTTAACTCCTAGCAACTGCTTCTGTAAAGTTTTCTTGTTTTTTCTTTTACCGTTGCAATCTTTCCAGTTGATTATAGGGAAGCTAAAAGTTTTGAAAGAAGCTGTAGTTTTACAAATTACCCTGTTTTATCTTGAGCTCCACATTGCTGTACCCATTCTCTCTGTTGTGGAATGAGTGGTTCTAATTGTTGAATAACCATACTTGTACACTATTCCTGTTCAAGAGTTCTTCAAATATAATGGAATATTATAATGGAAACATCAGTGGGGCACGTGCCTTGTATTAGTTTGGGTGTATGACAGTGATCGCTGAAATGAGGCCAAATTTGCTTTTTTGACTTGTTTCAGATTTCAGCTAAACTTGGAACAAATGTTGAAAGAATACTTCAGGCAGTTATTGAAAGGATTCCTCCGTAAGTTCGCTTTTCTATCTCATTTTCTCCTTCATTGACTACACATGTGGTCACTTCAGATCTGTGGATAATAGCCTTAGGCAAACGTTCTTTTTCATCCAGACTAAACTTAATTATAGAAGCTATTGATGATACACCTTCCTAAAAAGTTGAACCTATATTCCTGACAAGTTCCAACAAGAACGAAACTGGTCTTCGAGTGGTTAGTAGAGAATATAATCACTGAACTTCATTGTTAGGACTGTTGGTTATAATAATAAAACTTATTTATTTACTTATACACCACTGAATTTTTTTTATTACTATTTTTAATCTTCGCTTCCAAGAGACCCTTGGAGGCATTTTACTGATGTTATTTGGAAAGTTGGAGAAACATTTCAGCCCATTTTTTTAAATTTGGAAATTGAGAAGTTCCTCAGATAGGTGTGTTAAGTCACCAGAAGCTTACCATCCCTATTTTGAGTATTATTTTACTTTGAGAGAGAGAGAGAAAGAGTAACACAGTGTTGAATGTTGGTATTGTGGCCTTCGTTGTCTCTGAGGGCCACAAAAATGAAGGGCTGCTCTTGCCTACTTGATTTAGGAGTGTTAATTTTAATTTGGCAACCAACATATGATGGAACACATGAAGAAGAAAGCCCTTATAAGAACTTTATATCTTACACCTTTTTTAAAAATTGCTGCTTTAATCTTTACTTTGGGGGAAAACACTTGATTCTGAGTAATAACTTTCAGTAGGTTTTGGTGATATCTGTCTGTCCTTGTAACAGGCCAGTGGTTAATGTACATGAGCCCTTGAAAGCATTGGTGTTTGATTCTACCTTTGATACCTACCGAGGGGTGATTGCCAACATTGCACTCTTTAATGGAGAAATTCGTAAAGGCCATAAGGTCACAACGGCTCACACTAAGAAGATTTATGAAGTTAATGAAGTAGGAATTCTGACGCCCAATGAGCAGCCAACCCATAAACTGTAAGTTTTTGAAAGCAAATAAATAGAAAATATTATTTGTCCAGCCATAGGAAGTAGCTTGATTCCTTATTCTTATGGCTGCTTTTTTTTAGAAACTTTTTTTCCTTTAATATATATGGAGCGTTATCATGCTAAGTCTAGTAGGTAAAATCAGCTAATGGCATTCTAGAATGTTTTCCTTATGCTCTTCACCTGCGTTATCAAATTGGGACCTATAGGGCACCAGTTGATTTCCCATTAATTTGCAACTGTTTGTATCTCTTCAACTCCCAAAGTTGGCACAATGACTGGCCTTCCACAGAACTGTAAAGTTGATGTAACCCTATTCCTAAAGAGCTTGTCTACAATGATCTGAAATACCTTAATGTCATCTAATACCACGTGATCCCACTTTCATTTAGATACGCTGGCCAGGTTGGCTATTTGGTTGCTGGCATGAGAGAGGTTACAGATGCCCAAATAGGAGATACAATCTATTTACATAACCAACCAGTGGAGCCGTTTCCTGGGTTTAAATCCGCGAAACCCATGGTCTTTGCAGGTGAGGTGCACACAGTCAAAAGATAGGAAAGCCCTTTGATGTCTGTCAACAAGGGGAAGGTGTTGGGGTTCATTATTACAGAATTGGTGTTGCTGTTATCAGAAGAATAGACTTTGGTGCTGGGCAAAACATTCCAAGCCCTCCTTCAAAATCCGAGCATGAGTCATAGGAAGCGTAGCAGCTCTTCTCATGGATATGCTTGTATTGCAGAGTAGGGATGTTTACTATAGGTCTGTCCATGCCATTGATCTGGTTGAAGGAGAATGTGCTAGGAATGTTGCCTTGAGCCTCTGGAGGAAAGGCAGAACATAAATCTTTGCACATAAGTTTTAATTACTTGCTGAACGAGATGTTGCAAAGCATCATCTTGAATGCTTTGCACAATATTGGATACTGAAAGCTCCACTGTACTCTTTTCTTTTCCTGTGTTTTCACAGCTGTACGTCCTTGGTCTTAATGACATTATATGAGAATATGGGTAATTTATTTCTATTAAAGTATCCCCCAGTATCATCAGTCTGTGTGCTAGAATGACAAAATAGAGATGGTTCCTGCTTCTAATGTTTAATAGTTGGGAAAGAAAACCAAGAGAGCCTTAATGCAAATTAGAACATACTCAACAGGTGCCTGTCCACTCTCTTCTTGAATGCTTTCAGCAAAGGGAGACTTTATTTATTTATTTATTTAGTCAGTCAGTCATCTCCTCCCATCGGGGGACTCTAGGCGGTAGAGTCTAGGTAGATACTATCCTACTGGTTAATTGGTTGTGCTGTCAAACCACTTTTCCAGAGTTTCCTCTAACAATCAGTTGGAATCTGTCTTCCTGTAACTTAAATGCGTTGTTCATTCTAGAATGATTGAGAATAGGTCTTGGCCTTCTTCTCTGTTAATATCCTTTCAGGCATTTGAAAAGGGCTATCATACTCAGCCTCCCTCCTTACCCCAAATCTTCTCTCCTCTAGGCTAAACATACCCTTCCATCTCACTTCATAGGAAGTAATGGCTAAACTACCTACATTTAACATCTTTAAGTGATAAAATGGCCCTAGTTGATTTGGAAGAAAAATCAGATCTTGCACCTGATCATGGATCCATTATAGGCTGAAAATAGCTTTTCACAGGCCACTGAATATACTGTATAGCTTGACTCCAAGAGGTAACGAATGTTCACATGAGTGTACACCTGCTTCTGAAAGAGAGTGGAGGAGAGCTCATAGACCCATCATGTTCTTTTTGACTCTTGTAAGGCAGACGTTGCTAAGTCATTAGCTTTGTCTCTGAAAAGCAACAGGGATATGCAGCAGAGTTTAGCTGAAATTATGAAGGGTTTCCTCCTCCAAAAAATAAGGTGGGGAGCGCTGTAGAAAGAGAGCCAGGAAGGAGAGTTGGAATTTTCAATTGGAAGAGAAAAAACTGAAACTGGGAAGGTGATAAATGGCTTACTAAGGAAGTGGCAAAAGTCCTTTTTAAAATTACATTGTGCTTTATACTAAAAATGGGCATTCTATCACTAAATAGTTATTGACCAGGTGGCCTCCATTTCTTCAGACAGGGCCTTATTTTGACTATATTTGGGGGAGAGGGGTTGAGTCAGTGTTGACTCCTGGCAACTGCCTGGACTAGTCCCTACAGTTTTCTTGGCAAGATTTTTGGAAGTGGTTTGCCCTTGACTTCTTCCCAGGGCTGAGAGAGGGGGACTGGCCCAAAGTCACTCAGCTGGTGTCGTGAATAGTAGAATTCATGGTCTCCAGGTTTCTGTTCCCCAAGCCAGTGTCTCTCCCAGTATAGATAAACTAGCTTGTGTTTTACAGCTCTTTACATTTGTGTGTTTGTGTGTGTGTGTGTGTGGTGTATATGTGAGGTGCAGCATTTAAATTTTAAAAAGAAGAATTTTGCTTTCCTGTAAGCTAGTAGGAGTAAGCGCCTCAAGTTTGAAAATTCTTTGAATTTCTTCTGCACTGGGGAAATGGTCAACATGCCTCTCCCAAGGATTTTCAATTCAACTGTAATGTATGCATAGCTGAGAGAGAGGTGGCAGAAATGTCTTGGGCAGTCAACTTGGTGAAACATTTGCCAGGGGGTCATTGGTGTGCCACCCTAAATGTGTTTAAAAATATGTACCTGTCCACAAGAGCCAGTTTGGTAAAGGTGTTGGAGTAGAATCTGGGAAACCTGAGTTCTAGTCCTGCCTTAGGCATGAATTCCAGCTAGGTGACTTTGGGCCAGTCCGTCTCTCTCAGCCCTAGGAAGGTGGTGGTCATGGCCAACCATTTCCGAAAATGCTGCCTAGAAGACTGCAAGACTTGTCCATGCAGTTGCCTGGAATCAAGGCTGACTTGAAGGCTGTATAAAACCTGTTATAAGGATGCATGAAGCAGGCAGAGGAAGCTAACCCTAGTAGAACTAAAACAAAGAAATATGATAAATAAAATAATAAAATAAATATGAAACAATTTTAACATATTTGATGTTTGATAAAGTAATGCCTGTTATAATGCTGGCAGATGTCCAGCAAAAGAGCTGGGACAGGAAACAGTCATTTGCAATCCATTTATTAAATTTAAAGTCCCTGACCAAAGAGCAGTAACGCTGTAGATAAATCCAATAAAGTGAACAGTAGCAGATTAAAACAAATGTATAGATCCATGAAATGATAATGAGGATAACAGAGTAAAAGAGGGGCTATCAGACTTCGTAAGCCATGAAGGAATCATGAACCAATATTACTAGGCCCAGTATCTTCTGATTGCAATCGATACACTACAAAATTTTGCAATTCTTGTAGACATTTCACTGGATTGATCATGTAATAGGAAAGGCACAGTTTCAGACTGGGACCAGCCTGAGCGTAATAGGAGAGGTGGACACCAGGTAGGGTACAGGGGCCAGCCCAGAAGGACTTACACCGTTGACTCAACTCTACATCTGGGTACAAACAGAAGTATTCTGATAAGGGGTGTCGATAAATCTTTCTTGCGTCACCTTCCCAATGTTTTCAGTGCTTCCATTTGTGTTCATAGTGGGGCCTGCTGCTATCAAACAACCCCTCTCTTTACATAATTGCCCATAGTCATCGATGATTCCAAATGTGTATGCAGAGTCTGTTAGTACATAACTTGCTTTCCTTGGGCTAACTGACAAGCATGATGTAGGGCATAAAGTTCAGCAACCTGAGCTGAAACTCCTGAAGGCAATTCTCCCTCTCCTACACCTTCTGCTCCCCATCAGTCACAGAAGCTGATCCCTCCACATAAAGTCCCAAACTGGCGTCATCTAAAGGTGTTTCCTCCAGATCAGCTTGAGGTGCCATGGGGAAGAAAAGAAAGAGTACCTCCTCTTTAGTGGATATGGGTACAGACATCATATTTAACAGCACAGTACTTTCCATATGCGGCTTTAACTATCACCACTCATGTTGCCATAGGATCTCTGCAACCTCTATTACATAACATGAAACTAAGCAATTACCTTTCACTATAGGGCCTTTATTTGATACTCATTTCTTTTTAGTAAAGACTGACTTGGATGCTAATCTTTGGGGGAGGGATTTGTCATGAAAATTGGGCATCATGCTATACTGTACTCCTGAGGGTGTCTTTATGGATATTCCTGAGCTTAAAGATCAGAACCAATTTTAGGCCATGTTGGATGCTGCAGTTAATTAATTGGATTTCTGTAAACCACACAAGTGGTATTCAGTGCCTGTGGAGATCATTGCATTTTTTCACCAGTAGTTTGAGAATGGTTTTTTTTGCTGAAAGAATAATTCTCATTCAGAAATATTTTTGCCTTTGACAGTTGTTCAGATAACCAGTTTTACTTCTTCAGGTTTGACAGAAAGAAAAATTTTTCCCTGACCCAGAAGAAGTTTGTCCCCCCCAAAAAAAAATCAAATTTATTCCATTGGAAACCTTTCAGTTGTGTGTGTTTGACTGACTTGTACATGTGAAATGAAATTAAAGATGCATTGGTATCTGGTCTGTTAATTGTAAGCTGCAGTTGAAAAAAGCATAGGTTTTCTGCAGTGGCCAGTATTAAATGGGTCTAATTAAAATGCAGAATCCCATATAGGGTATCTGTTGGTTGCCTTTCTCAATAAAACCACTGTGTGTTTGGACAGGAGTGTATCCAACAGACCAGTCAGAATATTCCAGCCTGAAAAGTGCACTAGAGAAACTAACTCTTAATGACTCGAGTGTTACTGTTCAACGAGACAGGAGTCTGGCGTTGGGAGCTGGATGGAGGTGAGTTTCACTACATTCATTCATATTTTGGGTTGAGATATTCTTTAGTAAAATCCGGCAGGCTTGATGTTTTACCTTCCGCAGTTCTTAATGGGAGATTTACCAAAGACCCCAAGTGTTTGAGAACCTTGAGTCCATGTAGCATAAATGCTATTGAGACTGGAGTCCTTGGTGCTCTCTGAGCCTTGTTGTTTTCTTGCAGACGTTTCATTGCCAGACTAGGCAACATCTTCAGTGCAAAGAGGGAATGGGCCTTGCTCTCAGTTTATATACTTGCCCTGCTTGTGTTGGGGGAGTGGTTCTCTCCTTGGGAGTTCCTTGATTGGGCTGTTGTTTGCTGCTTGGTTGATTACCTGAGTTAATAGTTCCTTGATTAGGTGTATTGTGCTGTTTGATGGTTAGGTTTGATGGTTAGCAAGGCCCACTCCCTCTTTGCACTGAAGATGTTGCCTAGTCTGGCAATGAAACATCTGCAAGAAAACAACAAGACTCAGAGAGCACCAAGGACTCCACAGTTCAACCCTGAGCTACAAATACTTGCTATTGAGACTATCACCCATACGGTTTTACACTGCTCCTATTACCAGCACAGTCAAAAAACTTTAATTCTTCCATTATTCACACTTGTTATAGGTCATAATGAAAGCTATCTTCTTGATTTTCTCTTCTCAGATAAGGAACTGTTTATTATATACAACATAACTAGATTTTGCCTGGCAGTAATTAAAATTTGCGAACAGATAATTAAGGGTACTGGGCGTGGATATACTGATTGAGAATTCTTTTTATTTTATGTTTTTTTAAAATCTATATTTTTTTACATCTTTTTTGTGACATTTAGAAACCCTTTAGTTTATAGTTTTAGTATTAATATTAAAATTTTTATAGAGATATTTTAGTGTTTTGATTTTACAGTATTGTGCTAGCAGTTCTAGTTTTTAGTTATTTTCTGTTGCTTATAGGTTTCAGTGAAATGATTGAAATGAGTGTAAGTTTCCTTGTTTGTATTTTATGCTGGTCTGTGGCTGAAATAAAGACTTGTTAGTGAAATGCAACATTTGGGGCAAGTTCTCTATCATTTGGCTTGGAAATTTAAGATGTTCAGTTTCGTTGTGTAAACAGTGATTCTTTAGCAAAATGCAGGTTTGTACCCTTAAAAAATGTCATTTAAATGATGTATTTAAAGGTTGGGTTTCCTTGGCCTTTTACATATGGAGGTTTTTAATCAGCGCTTGGAGCAAGAACACAACACATCGGTCATTTTGACGGCCCCCACTGTTCCCTACAAGGCAATTCTTTCTTCTGCAAAATTGAAAAAGGTTATAATATATTTTTTTTACGTCTGAAATTGTCAATGCGTGAGGATAAATTGAGCATAATTATTATGATTTTCATAATTTATTTTAACTCTCCAGGACTTACATTACTAAGTTCTCAAATAAGACATTCTACTCTAGAAGATAATTTGGAATTGCTTGGGAAATGTCAGGAAGTAGTCTTATGATCCTGGTTTGATTCCATTGCTATTGGCATGGGGGCAGAGTTCACTTGGAGAGCAAGCTAAAATAGTCCAATTTACAAAAACCGATTTTACAAAATGCTTGCATCTCTGCATGAATTCCTCCTGAGTCCTTGATCCTGCCAATTAGCCTTTAGTGGAGGCTTAAATTAGCCTTTAATTATAATAGTAATTCATATCTGCCCTGCATTGGGTGAGAAAAAGAATAATCACAAGGGCTTGTAAAGCAATTAAGAAATATGGCAGATATAAATCTCCGGTGTGAGCCACTGTTGCGGGCAGAATTATGATGTAGCACTAAACAATTTACTTTGGGTAGAACTTGTCCTCAGTTTCCCTAGTTTATTTGCTTAAAAATTATATGTCATCTATGTATATGTCATCTATGTCCACTTTTGGTTATAGATAGCTTACAATTATTTGTATATCATTTTTTTTAAAAAATATTTAAAACGTTGCTAATTTTTTTATTAAAAAACTTCAAAAATCCCTCTATAGCTGTTTTCTTTTCCTGTTTTGTAGGAACATAAAACAGAGGAAATCACAATCATAAATCCTGCAGAGTTTCCTGATAGTTCCATGGTGGTGGAATATTTGGAGCCTATTGTTTTAGGCACTATTGTAACCCCTAAAGAATATATTGGGGAAATACTCGCTCTATGCCAGGTTGGTACATAAGGCTGAGAGTCTTATTGTATTGAGGGTGCATTTCTGATAGCACTTGCAGTTTGCTTAGTAAGTCTTACCGAGCTCTAAGGCACACAGGATTTTAATTATGTGCAGCCATTTGTCTGGCACTGCTAAAGAATCCTTCCATTCTAAATCACTGGTTCTTAAACCAGTGACACACATGTCACGGGCACAGTGCAGGATAATTAAAAATTTAAGCCTTTAAAACTTATTGTCAATTATAATAATGGAATGCCTCTAATCATATTAATGCTTCTTGGAGAAAAATGGGATTTTGTTTCTATAATGCGGAGACCCAGGGTCTTTGATAGAGTGCCTTGTGGGACTTATTATGCAAAAGATTGAGAATCCCTGGGCCAAGCTATCAACATGGTTCATCTGAAACCTGAGCAACCTTGAGCCTGTGTAAACTGAGGTTTCTTCTACAATGCATTATAGGGTTTGGAGAAGGTCTGTGCTGAACACATTTATGTGGAAACTCCATGTCCTCAAGAACTACTTCATTTTGACTTAACAGATAATAAAATATATTGTGGTTATCACAACTGCTATTTACAATACAGCAGTTTTCATGTTTTATCTCAGTAATTCTTATTAAAAACTAGGTCTTCGAAAATATGTTTGACTTTCAGGCATTTCCTTAGCTTCTTCAGAGTAAGTACACCATTCAATCTACAATCAGTATTTTGAACCTGTTGTAGGATATTATTTTTTAAAAATAAAAAACACCTTTTTCTAACAAATTAGTCCAAACAAATAGGTTTTCTACAAATGAGTTCCTTTTGAGGTAAAAGATAAGACTTGGTTCTGAGTAAATTGCTGTAGGTCTGCTTTACTATTACAATATTACTACTATATTTATTTATTAAATTTATATCACCGCCCATCTCCCCCAATGGGGGACTCTGGGCAGTTTACAATAAAATAACACTGAAAACATAACCACCTAAAAATTACCATTAAAATATACATAAAAACAAAAGTAAAATCCAAGTGGAGATGGAACACAATCACTAAGCGGTGCTATGGCGCCAGCCATCCCCAGGTGGAGCTATCACTCTCCGCCTCCCAAGCAAGGCGGGAGAACCAGGTCTTAAGTTTCTTCCGGAAGTCCGAGAGCGAGGAAATCTGTCTCAACTCCGGGGGCAAGATGTTCCAAAGGGCGGGCGCCACTGCAGAGAAGGCTCACCTCCTGGACCCTGCTAGATGAAATTCCTTTGCTGATGGGGTCCGTAGCATCCCCTCCCTGCCTGACTGGGTGGGACGGGTCGATGTTATGGGGACAAGACGGTCCCTCAGGTACCCTGGTCCCATGCCATGTAGGGCTTTAAAGGTGATAACCAACACCTTGAATTGGACCCGGAAGCGAACTGGGACCCAATGCAGCTCACGTAACAGTGGTGTCACATGGGCTGATCTAACAGCCCCAATAACTGTCCCCGCAGCCGCATTCTGGACCAGCTGAAGCTTCCGAATGCTTTTCAAGGGTAGCCCCATGTAGTCTATATGGGAGATGACAAGGACATGAGTGACTGTTCAGAGGGCATCTCGGTCCAGTAATGGGCATAGCTGGCACACCACCCAATGGTGTGCAAAGGCCCTCCTGGCCATGACTGCCACCTGCTCTTCGAGCAGGAGTCGCGAGTCCAGGAGGACCCCCAGGTTCCGCACTGGTTCCGAATGGGGCAGTGCCACCCCATCCAGAACCAAAGATGACAACTTCCTGGAACCCGAGGGGCCATCAATCCACAGCCACTCTGTCTTACCAGCGTTCAGTTGAAGCCTGTTGTTCCTCATCCAGGCCCCACAGCCCCCAGGCACCTGGAAAGGGTGCTTGATCTCCTTATGCTATTTTTCACTTTGCAATGAAAGTTACAGTATCTGTGACTTTGAGATTTAAAATCTTAAAATTATCCCTGACTATTGGCCATTCTGGCAAAAGCTGATGATTGCCTTCAGCAATAAAAGGAGGACTATGTATTCTAAGTAATAAAATACAATACTTTTATTATTTTCATGAGTCTTTTCACAAGTAGTCCTTGAGTTACGACGGTAATTAGGACCAGAATTTCCATTGCTAGGTGATGTGGTTGTTAGTCGAAACATCACATGACTGCATCACTTAATGATGGCAATCCCAGCACTGCCTTCAGCAGTTTCAGCTAGCTGCCATTGTCCCTGGGCCTCTACTTTAGCCCCAGCACTGCCATTGAGGAATGCCACTGTGCAAAGTGGGCAAAAGGGCAGAGATGGTGGGGAGATAGGCGGGTGGGGGGAATTGAAGCACCCCTGTGGTTGTAAGTGCGGGCAGGCTGCCGAGTGCCCGGATTTTGATCACATGACTACGGGGGCGCTGAAACGGCTGTAACTTTGAGGACTGGGCATTCGTTCAGCGCTGCCATAACTTCGAACAGTCACTGAATGAATGGTCATAACTCGACTACCTGTACTGCTTTAGTAGTCAGAACTGTTAGAATTTGGGGCTATTATATAAACTTATTCCACAACGAAACTTTGAAACTTGACATCATTTACTGTGTTAATTGCCAGGGTCGTTTTTACTCCTCACCCACATCTAGCATTTGATCAAGGTTTCTTATAACAGAAAAGTTGGTGTTCATCTCAGATTCTGTGTCACTTTGTCAGACTCGAAGAGCTGTTCAGAAGGACTTGGTGTACATTGATGATCACAGAGTCATGATGATTTATCACTTTCCACTGAATGAAATTGTAGTGGATTTCTTTGATGCTCTGAAATCCCTCTCCTCTGGCTATGCCAGGTAATGTAACTTTTATATCATGGTAAAGCATCCCATAGGTAAAAGGTAAAGGTTTCCCTTGACATTAAGTCCAGTCGTGTCCGACTCTAGTGGGCAGTGCTCATCTCAGTTTCAAAGCCGAAGAGCTGGCGTTTGTCCGTAGACACTTCCGTGGTCATGTGGCCGGCATGACTAAACGGACGCCATTACCTGCCCGCCGAAGCGGTACCTATTAATCTACTCACATTCGCATGTTTTCGAACTGCTAGGTTGGCAGGAGCTGGGACTGGCAACAGGAGCTCACCCCGTCACGCGGATTCGAACCGCCGACCTTCCGATCGGCCAGCTCAGCAGCTCAGTGGTTTAACCCACAGCGCCACCGCGTCCCAAGAAAGCATCCCATACTTGCATAATTTTGAGTATAATAGTTAGGAATCCAATGCTAGATTCTACTCACTTTTGGAAGATGAGATGCATGATTTGGGGCTTGGGGAAAGCATGATGTTCAAATGCATTTGCTGGGAGTTTGATGTGTGTCCATACACATGCATGTATTTATGGTAGGCAGAGGACATAGGTTTAATTGTCTAGGACTATCCCACAGGCTTACCTGTGTGTGATGGGAGTTGGCTTCTCCATGATCTTTTAAGATCTTCATAAGCTAGATAAGATTTTTCTCCTTCCAGTGCTATTTGAGTTCTTGATTTTTAAGTACTCTAGCAAACTCTAGTGGAATATGAAGGTATACCTCATAAGAAAAAAAGCTCTTAAGAATTGTGGCCACCTCACACACTGGAGGTAGAGGAATAATAATTGCATATACTTGTGTGTTTATAGATACGGTTGAAGTAAAGCATGCTTCCTATGTCATGCTAAACCATGATATATTTTTCTCATAGCACGATGTCCAAATTCATCCACTGTGGTTTGTGAACCGTGCTTTCTCCTTGGAAGGGTTTACACATCACGTTCAGTCAAAGACACACACTGCCTTATAGTTTAAGGGTATAAACCTGCTGGAGTGAACTTGTTTTGTGATGGCGTTATAAGTGAGTGTGAAAAAGAGGCATTTTCCTTAGGGACAAAAACTGCCTTTTCAGGAATTGTCCAAAGAATATAGTAGAAATTGTATCTTTTAGAACGCTCAAATATGAAGTTAGTTGGACTATTGCTGTTTTCAGTTTTGACTATGAAGATGCAGGATACCAGCCTGCGGATCTTGTCAAAATGGATATTCTTTTAAACGGAAAGGCTGTAGAAGAACTGATAACTATTGTACCTAGGTAAGTCAATTAAATGCACATTCATTTTTAAAAAGCATAGTAAATATCCTTGGGATAAACTACCCAAACCACATCACATCTTTTCCATGCACATTTATTTTATTCTAAAGAAAACCAATGCTTTACTCACACTTGCAGTTGAAAGTTTAAATGGATAAACAAATAACCCCTGAAGTATGAATGATAATGAATGTAACAAGACTCCAATGGAACCTGTCTGGATTTGCTATTTTAAGGGTGATTTCCTGGTTTTGTTTATAGTCCCCCAACTTTCCTTTTTGGAGTTTTGCTACATAGAGATTGTCTGTCTGTCTGTCTCACAATTCAATCTTTTCTCTGAGTATGATCTCATTAACTTAGCCTTATCTAAGTTTAAGTGGAAAATATTAGTATATTTTATAACTTACAGAGGGAAGTTTAACATTTACGTATATCCCACTGAGGTTGAGCAAGTAGGTTGAGAAAGCAGAGTTACCTAATCAAGATCAGAAGCCAACAAATCTGTTCTATTAAGATTCTCAAACCCAGAGGTATATTCATGCCTGTCTACAGATCCAAAGCAGTAAGTACTATACTGAATATGAAAAGGATCGGGCTAGGGAAGCAGTCACCATTCAAGGAAGATAGATGTATCTGGGAAACGGTTCACAAACTTGAGTTCCAGGATGGGGTTCTTTTGGACACCATTGTTGAGATGTCATCATTCATGATGTCCGCTGTTGACACCTCCTCCCCTGGGAAAGGGCCCAGGGGCAGACACATTCTTACCTTTTTTTTCTTTTTCAGAGACAAAGCCTACTCCGTTGGTAAAAACATGTGTGAGCGATTAAGAGACATTATTCCAAGGCAATTATTTGAAATAGCTATCCAAGCAACTCTCGGAAACAAAATAATTGCAAGAGAAACGTAAGTCATTATGCTTGACTTGATTTTAAAAGATAACTGCATAACTTTCCCCCCTTTTCAGTTCTCTTAACTGTTAATTTTTTTTAGTGATTACTTGACATTCAGACTATAATCCTGATTTCTCTAAAGTAGGTGTTTCAGACTGAGAATTACTCTTGGCCTTTGAGGGAATGCATCCCTTCAAGAAGTAGGCTGAGCCAAGGCAAAAACACATTGATTAAAAGTAATAAAAATCGTTTAAATTCTTTTAACATGATTATTCCCCATGCACATTATTTTTCCCTTTCTGCCACATTTGAAATTATAATTTGTCACAAGTTCTGGAGAACTTCTACAATTTTGGGCACACCCGGCTTTAAGAATTCTAATGAAGGTGGATGTAAATGATGCCATGTTTTGACCTGATAACCTGATTTCAAAAGCATGTCAGAAATTTGAGAAGGTTTTATTGTGAATTAAGTGACTATTGATTGTTAGCTTGGGGCAGCTAACAATCACCAGGCAAAAGAACCCCCCCCAATAATAAATAAATAAATAAACAAACCCATAAAATAAACCAAATAGAGTATCTAACTTGAACATATATATACAGTATACACATACAAAAACATGCATTCACTAAATTCAAATCCCCAATCATAGCATGCACTCCTCCTATGCTTAATGGAACAACCAAGTCTTAACTGCTCTCCTGAAACTCAGAAGAAAAGGACAGGCTGGATCTCCATGGGGAGGGAATTCCAGATCATGGGAATGGTGATTGAAAATTTCCCCACTTCCAAGGCTCATCAGATGACATTCTCATATAGATAGGACCAGGAGGGAATTTACCTTATTTGACTTGACTGGATGGGCAGATAAATATGGGAAAAGATGGTCCCTCAGATAACCAGTTCCAGAGCCATGTAGGGCTTTAAAGGTGACAACCAGCATCTTGAAAACATCCAGAAGCCAACCAGCAATCATGGCAGCTCCTAAACCGATGGGGGTTACCTAAGTCTATCAGGATATACCTGTTACTACCTGGGCCACCATTTTGTACCACCTGTAGCTTCTGAAAGCTTTTCCAAGAGCAGCCCCATTTATTTATTTGTTTAATCAATAAATCGATCAATCAATCAGATTTGTCACTGCCCATCTCCTCCCACCGGATTATGGAATACTTTGTATTATACCCTCTAAAATGCAACTTATTTTATTTTCCAGGCTGAAACCTTTTAGAAAAAATGTTCTGGCAAAATGTGTAAGTACCAATTTCTCTGCTTTCTGTGAAAAGAAAGTCAAATCATCCCTTCCTTGTACTTTAATAGTAATTGCTGAATATATAAAGTGGTAACTTCCTGTATGTTTAAATCAGTTTTCGTGAGTCCAAGTTTAGTGTTTCATTTTTAAAAAAATTCTTCTTAATGTATGTGAGCCACTTATTTTTTTTAAAGTAAGATTTCATCCACTTCAGTTAAAGCTAGAACTGATGTTAAATTCAATTGGAGTGTTTGATACAATTATCAGTTTTTAACATACTTTTTATTATTTAGGATAGTAGCAATGCAAAAAAAAAATGGTATTATTAAACTTGACTTGCAGTCTTCTGGTTGGTATTGTCAATTATAATCTGGATACATTAATATTTATACATATATATATATATATATTTTAAAAAACAGTATGGAGGAGATATTACAAGGAAAATGAAACTTTTGAAGAGGCAAGCAGAAGGAAAGAAGAAGATGAGGAAAATTGGCAATGTGGAAGTGCCAAAGGATGCTTTTATAAAAGTTCTCAAGAAACAGCTGGACAAGTAGTTTATAGATGTTGCTTCCAGCTTTTTTTAAAGTCAAGCTGATGAACTGTTGAACCAGCTGTTTACAAATTGGATATTCTTGACTTGAATTTAACCTCATCAATATTAATGCACAGATTTGATACCAATCTAATGTAACTCTTTAGTAAAGCACTGAACCTGATGGCTGAACATTTTATGCGGGAAAGTCTAAAGTACAGCATGGAAGCTGAGAGCATTACTGGTATCTTTTGATGAAATTTCTTAGGGCATTGCCTTGTGCCAGCAACTTTCAAACAGGTACCTATTCATCTCCTTCCATATTTGATTACAATCTGGATATTGACATTTGCAAGCTCTTGGCTATGCCAGGTAAATAAACCTGGTGTACAGATATTGGATCTTTGGGGTGAGCTTGCTTAGTTTGTGTTTTTTAAAAATACTTAAATCTTAGTGTGGACCATAAATTGGATTATCTGCCTTACAGTATATTGACTTCTCATCTATTTTGATGCCGTTTGTATAAAGTTAAGAATTTGCAGCAACAATTTATTTGAACTGAACTTCACTTTCCCAGCAGAGGATGTCAAACAGTTGATGTGTTCCAAGTGCAGAAAGACTACAAAGTGCTTTAAATAAATGGAAGTACTGGATCCAGAGAGTAACTTTATAACAAAAAGATGCTATTTCTTGCTGGTATATTTTCATGGTTATTACATATTTATGGTAGCATCAAATGCTTTAACTGTTTTAAATGCACTAAGTGTCTATTCCCATCTGTTCTTTCACACCATATATATTACCTAAATGCTGTTAGCATGTGTGCTGGAATGGCAAATGGTCCTAGGTACTAACCTTCTGTACAATCTAAATATGTCCTGGCTATGTGCCTAGGGTATTGTTTTCACCTTGTTCCCAGCCCATGAATAAGACAGGCTTAAGTTATCCTTAGTTGTACTAGCGATATATTAGTATTTCCTCTTATTTCAGTACTGTCTAGAGGAAGCCTCAAGGTGTGTAAAATCTATTATGCTGTGTCACCTGTTAAAAGATAGCTGAGTGGCAGTGGCTGGGAGGAGAGGCAGGATAGGAATTAGTAATAGGGGCATCATATTTTTTTCCCCCAGTGGGAGGCCACAGACATTAAGGGACTTGTAGGCAGAGAGAATTAGGCTGTGCTTAGTTTTGTAGTCCCTTGTGGATCAAGATAATGCCCTGATCCTGCTAGCCTTTCTTAAGGCCCTAAAGACCTGGTAATGTGCCCAGGCCTGGGGTCCCAAGTGTGTGAAGGGTCCCGTCTCCTGGTTATAGTAACAACCACGGATTGTGACATTCTCCTCGGCTGCTGTGTATTTTTATTTTTGCGCTCGTAATGGAAATTTATTTTTTAATTTATTTTAAGATTGTTTGCTGCCCGGAGTCACTCGCTGAGATAGGCGACTGTACAAATTGAATGAATGAATGAATGAATGAATGACTAGGAGTAAAAAGCTTAAATTGGTGTTTTTCAAACATGGCCACTTTAAGATGTGTGGATTTCAACTCCACACAGTTGAAGTCCACATATCTTAAAGTGGCCAAGTGGTTTAAATGATGGTAGAGCTCCAGGGTTTGGGCAGTTAAAGATGGAACTATAGCGATTCATATTATTCAGAGTTTTCTTGCTGCTTTTCCCACTCTTTAATTCCCACAACAGTTTAAAAAATGGGTGAAAAATGGCATGATGCCCTTAGATGACTTCCTGCACGCTCCAGAAATTGGGCGGCTGAATCCTCAGTAGTAGCTGCTTCTGCTTTGTCTCAAATGTGAGCAACCAAATTCAGGACCCCTTACAATAGTGAAGGGAGTCTCTTGCTTTGCTGAAGGAAGTCATACAGCATACCCACTTCCTCCTTCCCCAGAGGAAAATTTCCATCTCTCTTTAAACCCACATGACTCTTGAAAAATGAACGGTGAGCACAGGAGATAGCAATATGACTCTTTACTTAACTAAAATCATATCAGCATGGCATAGGAGATTTTAATAGTTGCATCGGCATTCAAAATATATAGACTCCACTGCCCATTCCCCCTTCCTGGCATGAATAACCATGTAAAACAGCCCAAATTATTTAACCCTCCCCCCTCAAATGAGCATTATAGCAGAAAGAAATATACATTTAAGACCAGTCTAGAAGATGGGCATTATACTCTTCTGCACCATATTCTACCCCCACAGGTGTAGATTTTAAGGCAATGAATTGCTGAGGTGTAGACAGGAGAGTTGTGTGTAAACATCTGATTGTAAAGTGCCTGCTTCTCAGTTACGATGAATGACAAGAGGCCAAGATCTAAAACAAACAGCAACAGAGAGGTGTTTATATTTGAGTTACAGAACCAGGAGTGTCTGCAGGGTACAATCAGAAAAATCAAGATGGCCACGATGGTGTGATCAAAATCCTGCACGTTAAAAAAAGGTGGAACTTAAGTCATACTGTGGCGGCCACCCTCCCGACTTTTTTGCCTGCACCCTGCAGAGACCCCTGCGAGAACATTATTCTCCCCCTGGGTAGCTTGTTTGAGGCTATCCTCCTCCACCAGAACTGTTCCATCGTTTCAGACAGCTTATAATATGCAACAGGCAAAACAGGTCTGGGGAAACAGAGAGCAGGCCTTGTAACAGCACTGAGAGGAATGTGCGCGTATAATTGGACTGCAAAGAAAAAGAACGACAAACCCTGGGTTTGAAAGATGCTTGGTTTTAGCCAGTTTTTCACGATCTTGCCTAGCAGTCTGCTCCCTAAAGCACACTGCCAGGGTTAACCCAGTGAATCCCGTGTGGATTTGTCCTTCAGCTTTGTTCTTTCATACTATGTAGAGGGTCCACAAGCTTGTTGTGCACGTGCATTAAACCTTGAAGATAAAAGTAAATAAATCTGTATTCGTCATGTTACTAGTTAACGTTACTCTGTAATAATACAATATGTAAAGTGAGCTCTCTATATGGAATGAAAGGCCACAACGCCCTATCAGCCTTTTGAGATAGGCCAGGGCAGGAATCCGATTCCACAAGAAATACTGGAACTCTGCTTTACTGATTCACGGCGACCTTAATAGAATCATGAAAGGAGGGTTTCATGCTTCTGTTCAGGTCACGTATATCAATCAAGCAGAGCTCCAGCAGTTTCCCTCCCTCCTCCTCTTTCCAAAGACAGTGAAGGTAGAATCACTTTAAGTTGCTTTTTAATGCTTTTTTCCTCTCCCACACTTAATTCATGCTTCGCCACGTTCCTTCTCCAAGGACATCTCTGTGATTCTCTACACACACCCACTTACACTGTCACTGAGGAGAAGAAAAGCTTTGAATTTGCTCCTTAGTAGAGGGAAGTCTGAAGCTTCTGCCCCATGACAAGGACAGGTGCCCTTTCCCTACTGCTCATGCCAAGGAGGAGAGGACATCCGTGCTCCCTACCTCAAGAGCAGCATGGAGATGGACCAGATGCAGCATTGACCACACAGTACCATCAAGACCAATTTGTCTCTACAGCATGTGCCGTAGGTTTCCATTACCTGTTTACTGATTTGACTTAATTCAGGCTAGAATGAGATGAAGAGCCAGTTTGGTATAGTGGTCAGGGCACCAGACTGGAAACCAGGAGACTGAGAGTTCTAGTCCCACCTTGGTGACCTTGGGCCAGTCACTCTCTCTCAGCCCTAGGAAGGAGGCAGTGGCAAGCTATTTCTGAAAAACCTTGCCAAGAAAACTGCAAGGACTAGTCCGAACAGGTGCCAGGAGTCAACACTGACTCAAAAGCACAAAAAAATTGGGGGCAGGGGGATGAGATGAGATCTTCAGTTTGAGGTCAGTTCTATCAGTCACAACATAGCATGCCGCAGAACAGTATCATAGAATTGGAAGTGACTAAACAGGTACGCCAAATATTTCAACTTCAAAATTGGGAAGGCTGTTCCAGTCTTATCAAAGTGTTCAGACGTGGTTTGACCCTTCTGGAAGTGCTCTGAATGTAAAATGGCCCACTTTCCATATGGGTTTATCTATCTACAAAAGACGCACCCACCCCCATCCAAGATAGCTTGCATCCGAAAGAGTAACACGTTCCATTGAAATGACAAACAAGCCAAAATCAATTACCGGTAAGTTTGAATTCAACTTAACATAAACACCGACCCACAACCACCAAACCAATGCATTTACATTAAAATGACCAGCAGCCCTTCGAATAGCCATTTCCAACCTTAAACACGTGGCAAAAAGGACCATCTAGGCCACCCTTCTGAAAGCAATCAAGGTGAGGGCTGGCCTACTCTCTGGGGGCCTCTGGTCTCCCACCCTCCAAACCTCCTGAGTGGGGGGATCCAAAAGATTTCCTCTCATGCTGCACACAACGGTAAGTTTTTTTGCTAGGAGAAAATGACCTCAAAACATTTTGAATTTTCAGAATTGCTACTACTGCCAAAGTAGATTGGCAAATATGTCTTGCCTGTACAGGTAGTCCTCGCTTAACTACCACCACTGGGACTGGACTTTTGGTTGCCAAGCAAAACATTCATTAAGCTAATCTGACCCGATTTTATGACCTTTTTTGAGGTCATTAAGGAAACCACGTGGTCATTAAGCAAATCACATGGTTCCCCATTTATTTTGCCTGCCAGAAGCCAGCTGGCAAGGTAAAAAATGGTGATTATGTGACCACGTGATGTTGCGATGGTCATAAATTCGAACTGGTCGCCAAACTCCCAAAGCGTGACCACGGGGACGCTGCAACAGTCATAAGTGTGAGAACTGGTCATAAGTCTTTTTTTTCAACACAGTTTTAAGTCCAAACTGTCAATAAACAAATGGTTGTTAAGTGAGGACTATTTCTAGTATCAAATTCTTAGTATCTGACCAATTTGTGATGTCCCAACCATGTTTTCTTCTGGATATCGGGGGGGGGGGGATATTTTCTCTCTTTAACCTCAGTCGGGGAGTGCAGCACTTTTTCCTATCAAGAACTACATTTCCACAAGAATAATGATCTGGGTTCACAACATAAACAGTGGGCTCTTCTGAAGCAAACCATCATGTAGGGCCTGAGCTACAATTGCACAAGACACACAATCTTTGTTCCTCTGATAGTTTTCTCTCTATGGAGTGTCTTTCTTCATACTGCCAGAAAAGACCAATCACTCGTTCCAAGTGTTCTAACATTTTTTTAAAAAATATTATTTAAATTTCAAAAAACTACACAGGACTAATACATTTTAAAATGTCCATAATTTTTGACAGAAGCTGTTGCTAGGATGCTTATCTCTTCTAAAAAAAATAAAACCTGAAATCCTACCATTTCTTGTAAAATAGTGATTCACTACTTTGCCTCAGCCTACAATGGATTTTATCAGAGATTTTGTTGAACAAAGCAATAGACCAGACCTCCTGCCATCTATCCATTGAGTTATTATCCAGATACTGTATTTCTAATATTTAGTTAGTAGAAACTTAAGTTCTTGACTTTGCCATTTTCAGACTTGACTGGTTGGAAAAGAACTTTTCAAATTAGATTTGCAAGCTGGTATACCTGCCCCTGCTTTAAGAGTCAAGAAACTAGTATTTATGGGGTCTGTCAGATCAAGGAAGCCCACATAGTTAAATGTAATCTCACACACATTTAGATGGGAAATGCTGAAATTTGCTGATCAGAGCATCAATAGACAACTGAAAATTACCTCCCCCATCCCCAACAATAGCCACACTTGAAAGAAACCTCCTACTGGAGCCAACAGTAGCTTTTTCATACCTCTGCAGGAATGTGCATGAAAATGAATGGCAGTAAGAGGAAGGGTCTGAATGAGAGAGATGTAGCGCTGATTTCATCAGCTGCTGGCAAATGGCCTCATAATGAAAAGTGTTCCTCTGAGGCTCCAGTTTTACTCTATCAAATGATGGCACTCACCTTTAAAATACTTAACCGTTTTAACTCTGAGTTCTAAAGTGGCATCTTCATCACACACAAAGATTGTATGGGGATGCTGCTGGAAGGCAGAAACTGTCCACATATGGTTGACCCCTTCTTCAATTGCCTTGTATAAAGCAAAGGCTTTGTGTGCTCCCGTGATGAGAATCATGACCTGGAAGACAAGCATGAATGGGCCAGTCAAGCAAGTGCCACTACTTCCTAAAGCAGCAGCATCAACCGTGACAGTAGATGCTAAGCAGAGGTGCTCTGTTGAGTAAAATGGATATTCCTAAAATCTTGTGAGATGGTCAGAGACGCCTAGGTTTTTTTCTGGGCACTCCAGAAATTAGACGGGGCGAGGACAACCCAGTATTTAATTACACGTGAAAGCTATGTAATAAATATGATTCCTCCCCTTGTATTTAATATTTACCTTTGTAGGACATTACAGATTATAATTTGAGAACTATTGGAAGGGCTCTGCAGGATGTATGCTATGTAATGGCACTGTCAGAGAAGTACGTCTAGTACATAGGAAACATTCCAGCTGAAGGCTGCCTGGTAGTTGTAGGAAAATCAAGAGACATCCTGATTACAGATCAACGGGAGTGTATGCAAAGCATCAGAGGTTTTCTGAGTACTTAGGTTTTCTAAGGAACCCAGTGGAACATGAAATGAAGGATCTTTGTAAAAAAGATGTAGGTATATTGACTTGTGCATCATTTTGATGGTTGTATATCTGTGTTTTTAAGAGGCTAGGCTCACTTTTGTCAAGATTCAAACCATCGAAGAGGTAGTTACTTTGCAGACAATGGTTACAGTATCATGTAGGGTATTAGAACGGAGGGTTATGGCCATTTTCCTGCAGCGCACTGACACATGTCTCCAGAAATGATTTTTTTTTACAGGAAATTAACTTTCATATAGGAGAAAATAGACTAAAAAGAAAAATATCTGGCCTACTAAAATTACATGTTCTAACTTCAAGATGGGGTGGTAATTGTTTGTACTGTTATTAATTGCCCTGAATTGTGCATAACCATTAGAATAGTGGAATAGAAGATACCCTACAGCATGGATTCTCAACCAGGGTTCCGTGGAACCCCAAGGTTCCACAAGAGGTCACTAAGGGTTCTCTGGGAGATCAGAGTTTATTTTTGATTTTTTGATTTTTTTATCCCGCCTTTATTATTTTTATAATACTCAAGGCGGGAAACATACCTAATACTCCTTCCTCTCCTATTTCCCCCACAACAACAACCCTGTGAGGTGAGTTGGGCTGAGAGAAAGTGACCGGCCCAAAAAAGTATTTCATATTTGGGCAACTTCACGTTAAAGAGGTAAGTTTCATTCTTTATTTTTAGTTTAGGAACACTGTTAATGCATATATACAGGCCTACCCATGAAACAAATATCGTAATTTTGTAACTTCTGGCCTGTATTTGAGCCTGAATGGGCAGGGGTTTCCTGAGGCCTGAAAAATATTTCAAGGGTTCCTCCAGGGTTAAAAAGTTGAGAAAGGCTGCTTTAAACTATGAAATCCTATAAAAAGGAAGGTGAGGGGCAGTTTTTTGCAGCTGATTACTTTAGATTGAATAAACGTATTTCCTTTGACTCTCCACTAATCATCTGGTGTGTTTTATTGGACTCCTGGCTTGGCATGGGCCAAGGCGAAAAAGGGGTCTAACCCTTCTAACAGTGGAATGTCTAAAGACAGGTGAAGTTTTTTGCATTTATTTTCTCCACTTGATTCTGTCGAAGCATAACTATGGGAATCAATCACTGGTATGACCAGATGAGACAAGACGCATTCCCCCCACCCACTGCTTTATATGCATTTATATTTATATGCACACTGTTAATGCATATATACAGGCCTACCCATGAAACAAATATAGTAATTTTGTAACTTCTGGCCTGTATTTGAGTCTGAACGGGCAGGGGTTCCCCGAGGCCTGAAAAATATTTCAAGGGTTCCTCCAGGGTCAGAAGGTTGAGAAAGGCTGGTCTACATGTATATAATATAGGGGGACTAGGGTCTGATTCAGTTCTATCAGAATGATAAGCTCCTAGGAGGGTGAGCGAGATTAATAGAGGCAGAAGAGTTGAAAAAATGAAACCACTCTTGCCCACTTGGAAGCAAAGAAATAGGATTTTAATGTAATAAACAACATGGGATAAAATAAGCTCTTTTGGGGGGGAACCAGTTGTATTTGACTAATGGACATTTGTAATGCGCAAATCCTTTAGGACTTGCCTTACAGATCACACCAGTTTTCAGATACATTTCAGAAAATGCAAGTATAAAGACAAATGTTCTTACTTCCCTGGCATCCATGACTGTCCCCACACCAACTGTTAATGCCATAGTTGGAACCTTAGATAAATCACCATCAAAGTATTTTGCATTTGCCAGAATGGTATCCATGGCTAGCGTTTTCAGTCTTGTTCTTGACACCAAACTGGATCCTGGTTCATTGAAAGCTATGTGACCATCTGGGCCAATGCCTTTGAAAGACCACAAATAACAAAACCAGTGTATGCAGGCATACTTGACAATTTTCTAAATACTTTGGTACAACCACCTCTATGAAAAAGAAAACAATGATAATACTAGTAGGCTTGAATGAACCATTTGCCAAGAATCCCAATGCGATCCTTCAGTGCTTGTCTTGGTCGCAAAGGTCACAGAGACAGATTGCTCTGCAGGAACCACTGTTAGCAAGTGACCTGACAGATTCCACCTGAACAGAGAAGGAGATGCTTTGTGGTTTTGCCTCAAATGGGGATCCTGTTCAGGGTCTTGGTGAAACCAAGACTGCTTTGAAGTTCTACACAACCCAAAGTAATGGGGAGCCACATGCACCCAAGAGGCTTCATATCAAAATACTGTTTATTAACTATTTATAGGATTGTGCCAAGCTTCAGACTCAGTTCAAAAAGGGTGCTTTGGAACACAAACATAACACCTGTCTCCAACTCTTTAAAGCAGCCATATCTTTTCCTGCAAAGGATAGCTTCATGACCCCAGGAAAAGACACAGCTGCTGTAAACAGTTCCAGACAGATGCTACATTTGAGCACCCATGTGCTCTGAAGCACCGCTGGGATCAAAGATGAAGCACAGCATAGCCCTGCCATTTTGGGTTGCAAGCTGTTCGGCATCTTCCTTCTAGAACAAATAGTTTTAATTACTGTAAGAATAATTCAAAATCAGTAGGAGAAAACAGGCTAGAATACAGGAGAACTTGGAGCCTTCCAGCGTGGCAAACAGACACTTGGATAGGTGGATCAGGAACTTCCAATGAACCTCAGGTTCCCCAACTGTGGGCTAGAATGCAGACTGGAAAAGATGAAAATGAACCAAACTTGCTAGCTGTTAAGTATTATTTTCTTCCATTAAGGAATGATACTTAAATAGCACTTAACACTAATTGGATTACTCACTGGCAGCTTCAGTTTTTTTGCTTAAGCACACAAAAAAAGCTTACCTCCAACAAACAGCTCTATCCCCCCAGCTTCTTCTATCTTCTTTTCAAACGCATCACACTCTGCTTTTAGATCTGGTGCATTCCCATCAAGAATATGAGCATTGTTTGGATCTATATCAATATGCTTAAAAAAATTGTTCCACATGTAAGAATGGTAGCTCTCTGGGTGATTCCTTGGAAGCCCTGGAACCAGAGAACAGCTCTTTAATTAGTGGGTCTCAAAGAAAATGTAAATGTATATGGAATGTATTGAAGCATGCAGTTCTATCCAATGCTGTATAACACCGTTTGCAAATCTGAGCCTCTGCCACAAACACAAAAGTGTTTTAAAAAACTTACCTACGTATTCATCCATATTGAATGTCTTCACATATTTAAAAGAGAGATCTCCTCTTTTGTGATAGTCTATCAGTTTCTGGTAGCATCCCAAAGGTGTGCTTCCTGCATCAAGCAATTGGTTTCATTATCCCATGTACTAAGAAAAAATATCTTCACTGGATTTGCAAAAGATGAGACGATCACAAGTCCAGTTATAATTATACTGATCACACCCTGGGAAAATCACGCCCTCTAGACAGGAAGATTCTCTTCCAGCAATCCATTAAGGAATAAGTGACATTCTAATTACTTCTCTTGTCTTCTCATGATCACTCATGCCTTGGTTGCCTTGCAGTTGATTATTGCAATGCGCTCTACATGGAGCTGCTCTTGAAGACTGCTCGGAAGCTACAGCTGCTCCAGAATGCAGCAGCGCAAGCAGTTATGAATGCACCTCAGTACACCCATGTACTACCTCTGCTATGCAAGCTCCATTGATTACCAGTTCCTAATGCAATTCAAGATGCTGGTTATCACCTACAAAACACTTTTATGGTGTAGGTCCTACCCATCTCAGGGACTGCCCCTCTGCCATTATTTCTGCCACCCCATAACAACCAGGGTGGGCACGCTTCGTGTCTCATCTATTAAGCAATGTCATCTGACCCAGGAAGTATATCTTCTCTGTCACTGCACCTGCCCTCTGGAACAGCATCTCCTGGAGATTCAAACTACCTATATATACTATATATCTTTGGACTTATTTCTTTCCCAAACTCTGGGATGGATCAGGGTGGGTTCACCTGGAATATTGTGTATTAAAATCAGTGTCAAAATCATCTTTTCCAGTCTGCATTCTAGCCCACAGCTGGGGAACCTGTAGTTCATTGGAAGTTCCTGATCCACCCATCCAAGTGTCCATTTGCCATGCTGGACGGCTCCAAGTTCTCCTGTATTCTAGCCTGTTTTCCCCTACTGATTTTGACCCCTCCCAGAATCATTATGAGTTGGGCAGCATTACAAACATAAATTATAAAGAGGTGAACTTTCACAAATATCTGATTTTATTCTGAATAGTACATACGTTGCTCTGCAACTCTTCTCATGCAGTGTAAAGACTGAAGGCTGTGAGGCCAAATCATTTACAGTGATTAAAACAATGAGGGAAAATAAAGAGTTCCAACAGGATCTTCCCAAATGGAAGAATAAGCTACAAATGTCAACATGCATAGGTACAAGGAAGATGAAATGTATGTTTACTGATCTTCTAAGTAGCCACTTGGGTTATACCTTTAAGTACAACTTGATCTGCAAAAAGCAGCCCAAAACCCATTCAGGAAATAGAGGTCAAGGAACTTTTTGAAGACCTACAACACCTGATTGAAAAGTTGCTATTGTTGCAGTTGGGATCCTTCTATCCTGTAAAAGCTTGCCATCGTGCAGAAGTTCCAGAGACAAAGTTGTTGGAGTGAATTGGGAAATGGATGTAAAAAAGGTTGAATTAAGCAGAGCGAATGACAAATCTCACAAACCTGCATAAAGTTAAGATATGAGGAGCAGGCTATCAGGACAGTCCCTATACAGCAGTGTTTCTCACCCTCAGCAACTTTAAGATGTGTGGACTTCAACTCCATGCTGGCTGGGGGATTCTGGGAGCTGAAGTCTACACATCTTACAGTTGCTGAGGTTGAGAAACACTGCTATACAGCAATAGTTGGGACCAGAGCAGCATTGGCCAGTGACTTCCAATGAACATCCAGATAAAGGCCTACTTGTCATGATGGCTGTATGCTACCTTTTTTTATCACAAAAAGAATGTCTCTGAGTGCCAGTACCCAGGGAACAGAAGCAAGAGAAGGCTGTTGTACATCTGCCCAACTTACACACTTTGCAGGTATCTGCCTTGCTATGGTGAAGATGAAACTGAGCTATATAAACATGTTCTTCAGATTTAGCATCTCCTGTGATGATTTTAGGTGCATATCCTATGATGTTTCCTTAGTGCCCACTACAGATTTCCCTCCCGCCATTCCCGCTATCCTTAGCACAATCCTCTCTCATCACAAGTAAGCTGATTCATGATGATCCATATGCACAGGGGTTTTCTGTGTACTTGCACTGACCTGCAGGAAGGGATTCCTTCCTTAGACCACAGATATACAGTATGTATTGTTATCTTTCTTTCTTTCTATGCTGGGGTTTCTGTACTGCTATATACAGCAATAGATTTTTTTTTATTTTCTCCCTCTTCCAATTGACAGTTTAGGTGGATGTGTCTTGTTTGGAAGCTAGTTGAACTCAAATTCATGGAACTTGGTTCCAAGTAAACTAATTGGGCCCTTGTGGACAGATGTTTCTTCAGAGCTTAACCATATGCTTCCTATCAAAGTAGGCAGTTTGCAGTTCACCAGCCTTCCTTCAAGGTGCCCTCCAGGTATGTGAATTTTGACTCCGAGAATTATCAGCACACATCTCAGGAATACTCATATTGAGGGCTGAGGGTATTCACTACTGTGTGTACAGGTTTTTTTCCCCTCCAACAAAGATGTGTTTGGAATCCTGCCAGAGGAAGGGTTGTGGTAATAGCAGGGAGAGCAGAAAAAACATTAATTTGGCCTTTTGGTGTTCTTCTCACTTCCACCTTCAAGCTACTGAGGAAGTTGAGGATATGAGTCAGCACATTCGGAAAACTGAAAGCAGGCTAAGATAGAGAGGGGGCTATGGATAAAACAAAGTTAAAACTCTGGAAATGGATTAATTGCTCCCTTTATTTCCTAAACTTACTACAGCTTTTGCTCAAGGCAGAAAAGCAACAGAGCATCAAATGAGTTAAATCGAGCCACCCTACTGGAACACTAAACCATTAACTCCTTATCTTCCAATAGCAAACATGTAGGAGAAGGAGAGAAGAAAATTAATTACCTGTTGGCAAGCCAAGAGAGAAATACTGGCTTTGGTTAGGCTTGAACTGGATGATGCGATTACAGATATACTTGGCAGCCCATTCACTTGCCAAATCATAATTGTCTAGGATTACGAGCCTCATCCTTTTGAGAAACAGCTCCCTCAGAGTAAAAGACAACTGGAGCTGTAGAAGAGCCCAAGTAGAGGGTTATTCAAACAAGCAGGTTTTACCACAGACAGTGCAGAGTATGACCTCAGCAATTCCAGAAATTATTTTGGGTATGTGTGCAGCGTTAACAGTAGATTTGGGGCTTCCTGGTGGTCCTCTTTGTAGCAGCACTTTCTGAATAGCTTGATAGATTAAAGGCCATACAGACCTGTTTAAGTCCTGTGTTTAGACAAGATTATAGCAATCGTACAATATTTCTCCAACATGTCACCTTCAAAATGTAATGGACCAACTTCCAAAATGTGCAACCAGCACAGGATTTTGGAACTGGAAGTCCATTATATCAGAAGACTGCCCAGTTGAGAAAGACCAGGTATTCACCCCACCCCACCCATTAGGAAACTAAATATTTGAACGTTATTTTTTTTCTAGAACAATAATGGGAACCCTTTGGAGAGCTCCCACTTTTAGAAAGCTGGTCCAACAAGTTCAAGTTCAGGCCAGGCGCTGCTCCCTTTCAGACGAGGAAGAGGGCATTGCGCAAAGTAAAACCGCGCGACGATTGCTAAGCCTCTCCGCCCGCCCTCCGCTTTAATCAAAGATCACTGCACGGGAACAAACCAGGCTCCGCAGCCCCGGCCGCGATCTCGCCGCCCAACTGCAGCCCCGCCGCACCCAACCCAGCCGCTTCCCAACTCAGACGAGCCGCTCAGTCCTCACCTGGCGCGAGAAGCCGCCCGCGGTTCCGGGAAGGGGAGGCGGGGCCAGGGCTTCCGGGACGAAGCCCCGCCCCCTTCGGCCCCTGCGGCTTGGGCCCGCGCCACACATGGCGAAGGGGCGGAACTTCGGCGCGCCGGCGCGAGGGAGGGCGGGCCGAAGTGAGAAGGGACTCACCGCGCGTGTGCAGGACGGGCCAGTCGGAGTGGCCCGCTTCGCTTATCGCGCGTCCTTTATCTGTCTTGCGGGAGGTGGTTGTGAGGCTTAGTGGGAAGGGAGGAAGGAAGGAAGGAGAGTTAGGGAAGAAGGAAGGAAGGAGAGTTAGGGGGAAGGAGAGAAAAGAAGGGAGGAGAATTAGGAAGGAATTAGGAAGAAAGAGAGGAAAGTGGGTGGGTGGGAGGAATGAGAGTTCTCTTAACTCTAAGCTGTGTTAGTTGAGAGGGCTGTTCCCTAGGTATGCAATATGGGGCCCTAATATACATACAAGCAGCCAAGAAAAGGAACAAATGGATCATCGAACAAATCAACCCAGAGTTCTCACTAGAGACACAAATGAACAGGCTCAAATTAGCCTACTTTGGACACATTATGCAAAGACCCAGCTCTCTGGAGAAGGTTTTAATGCTGGCAAAGGTGGAAGGAAAGAGCAGACGAGGATGACCAGCAGCAAGAAGGACGGACTCTGTTACAGTGATGATGGGGGCAATGTTGGGAGACCTGAAGGGCCAAGTTGGGAACAGGTTGTCAGGAGAGAATCTTTCTATGTGGTCAGTAACAGTTGACACCATCTTTATGGCACATAATGTATGTGTACACACACACACAACACACACACACAAGTATAATCTGGCTAAAATAGCTAATTCAGTGATTTGGCTGAAATCAAAAATCAAACTAGAGTCGTGCCTCAGCCATAAAAACTCCCTGGGTGATGTGGGGCCAGTTGCTCTCTCAGCCCAGCCTACCTCGCTGGGTTGTGGCGAGTAAATAGGAGGGAGCGTTGTGAGTGCTGCTTTGAGTTTTGGTGCAACAGGCAGGATATAAATCACAGAAAGCACCAAATTGCCAAAGGATTATTGCATTGCCTATGCCACTTAATTGGTGGGATGTGGAAAACATTTTGTGGGCTTGCAAGACAATGTAGGAGGAGAGCTGCGTTAGTCTATAGTGGCAGAAAAATCAGGAGTCTGGTAGCACCAAGACTACCACTCTCACTTCATTATACGTGCCCATCGTACCCATGCTATGTGTCGGATGAAGTGAGCTGCAGCTCACAAAAGCATGTGCCTTTCATAAATGTTTTTAGTCAAAAAAGTGCTACCAGGGACTTCCAGTGGGGACATGGCAGACTGAACAGCTGTGCCCATGGGCTTAGCGGGCAGAACTGACAATGTGGCTTTTTTGGGGGGGGCTCAGGCAGGTTTTTCCTGAAGCCCAGGAGTATTTTTCCAGAAAAGGAAAACACTTGGGATCATCATATGTGTCCTCTGGAATGGCGGCTTGTAGCCAGAAGTTCACAAACAGCATTTGTGCTAGACTGGTAAGAGCTGGCCAGGAGACTGGGACATCACCATTTTCCAAGCCGTGCTTGGACATTAAGATCAGCCACCCCATTTCTGAATCATCCAATTTATGCATACATAAACACATACATATATACTGTATATTATATATATATACACACATACAGAAAGAGAGAAAGTATATATAATGTGTACCCTAAGAGAGGCTTTCTACAACAAGGAGAAGCTGATTCTTTTCGTGCTTATAGTTACTTTGGGGATTTTTTTTTTTTTTTAAATCTTTTTAAGTTTTGGACCTTGTTTTCCCTCCAAATATTAAGAATAATTGAGAGTAAATAATTGTCTCCCTGTTACTATTTTTGTACTAAATTGGAAGATATTAGCATTTTCCTACATGTTGAACGGGCTGCTTTGAACTTCCAGTTTCCTGCTTCTACTTTCCCTGGGGAACTGTCTGCTTATCACTTTCACTAGTGTAAACATATTCTGTAACTCCTTCATATCCTCAACTTTCACTGGCTAAGCTCCTAGGGGGTGCCATAATCTACTGCTTGAGGCATGGAGGATCTTAAACAAACTTTCTCTGACTTCCACCAAGATTTCAAACAGATTCTTTCTGATTCTTGCCAAGTTTTTATGCAAGGCATTCAGGATATTGTGGAAAATAGGAGCTTTAAAATGTGTTACTTGGATGGGGATGTTGTGGATGGAATCAAAGAATTTAACAGCAACAGAAATGTATCTTTGGCTTCTGTTGAAATGCTGGATGAAGATTGGATAGTGGAGTTGAAGAAATTAAAGGGAGAGATTGAGTTGCAAGCCATAAGTGAAATTAATCTTCTGATGGAATGTCATTAAAAAGAAAGGGTTATTATGTATGGGAGGTTTCCTGAAGAGAAGTTGGGGTTTTTGAGGGGGGCACTTGGGCTGTTTGATTTCTGTATGAAAAATGCTCTGTGTGCATTGTGGGGACATGTAAATGCTTTGGTCTATTTTGAAGTGGGGTAAGGGCTTAAGAATATCTATCTGGATTGTTTTTAGGGTTTGGATGATTTCATTTATCTTTAATGATTTGGATTAAGATTACTAAGATATAAAAATATTTGGTTTTCGGTTTAATATGATTAAGATTATTAAAACTGTTGTATTATCAAGTATAATTTATTTTATTTTTATTTATTTATAAACTTATTCACCACCCATCTCCACCTCATGGGGGACTCTGGGCGGTTTACAATAAAATGCAGTTAAAATTTAAAACCATTTCAATACTACAATACAATAAAAATATAATAAAATTTAAGTGGCAAAAGATTTAATCTGTGAGTGTAACAGGCCCCTCAAAATCACTTAGGGCACTAGCCATCCCCAGGTATAACTATTCCCCTTCCCATTCCAAGCCTGCTGACAAAACCAGGTCTTTAGTCTTTTTTGGAAGTCCAGGAGTGAGAGGGCCTGTCTGACCTCTGGGGGGAGGATGTTCCAAAGGGCAGGAGCTACAGCAGAGAAGGCATGCTTCCAAGACCCCACTAGATGAAATTCTTTTATAGATGGGGTCCGTAACGTCCTCTCTGCATGACAGGCTGGGGCGGGTCGATGTAATAGGGATGAGATGGTCCCTCAGTTATCCTGTTCCCATGCCATGTAGGGCTTTAAAGGTAATAACCAACACCTTGAATTGGAGCCAGAAACAAACTGGGACCCAGAGCAGCTCACACAACAAAGGTGTTACGTGTGCAAATCTTGGAACACCCAAGATTGTCCATGAGGCTGCATTCTGAACCAGCTGAAGCTTCCGGATACTCTTCAAGGGTAGCCCCATGTACAGCGCATTACAGTAGTCTATATGGGAGATGACCAGGGCATGAGTGACTGTTCGAAGGGCCTCTTGATTTGGTAGACAAGTTATATGCTTTTTAGTTTGATCTTTATTATACAGTAAACTCTCAGTTAACTGGAACTCAAGCAACTGGCACTCTCAAGCAACCGGCAGAAAAATCGAACCGGAAAAAAACTGGCACTCTCAAGCAACCAGAAAAAAAAATCAGCACTCTCAAGCAACTGGCAAAAAATCTGTATCTCTCTGCTGCCTTCTAGTGGGTATTAGGATTTAATAGTAACTCTCAAGCAACCAGAAACAACATTTATCTGGCATCTACCAATCCCCATGGGTGCCAGTTAACTGAGAGTCTACTGTAGTAGACAGGAATGTATAGAATAGTAGTAGGAAGGAAATAACTAAATAAATGTTATTCTGGAGTGGGTAGTTGATTGTCTGTCTGTCTAATATATATATAGAAGATAGATATAAGATAGATAGATATCTTCTCTTCCTTTTAATATAAGGGAATGGAGCAACTATATTTAGTGATTTTTTTATAATGTGCCAATGGAATGATTTATAGAAATAACGTGATTTTGGTTTAATATAGAGTAGGGGATTGACTATGGAAAATTGTTGTATATCCTTGCTGTTAAAAGTCGGAAGTCACCTCTTTTTGTAACTTAAAAAAAAAAAATTCTCTTATGTTTCCACACTTTTTAATTTTTTTCTTTTTTCTTTTTCTTTTTCTTTGTAGTTTTTGTTTTTCTGTAGCTTTTATCTTTGTCTGAAACTTAATAAAATTCTTATTTTTTAAAAAAAAAAGGTGCTACTAGATTTCTGATTTTTTGGCTAGGCCAACAGTCTCCAGATTTAAGACCTTAGCTTGCACAGAATAACACAGGTGTGCTAAGGAAGCCTGGTCTTTGGTTACACTTAAGGCAAAATGTGCCGAACCTGACAGGTACCTTCCTGCATGTGGTCCTTGTGCCACGAAAGCAGGTAACTTGCTCTGGCTTACTAAAAAGTGCCACGTCCTAGCTTGCTGCCATGGAATGGGTTCACTGGAGTCATGTAATTTACAAACTTCTTTTCACAACTATTCAGAAAACAGAACTGATTCATGGATATATGGGAGAGCTAAGGGGATTACAGGAATATCATAGTTCCCTTCCTTGCATAATCAAAAAGATGATTTTTTTTCAAAAGGAAAATAATTTTCTAAGATTTGCCAAAGGCAAAAGGATATTCAACTAATCATATAACAAATGGTCATGGTATTTCTCAATCCAGAGGGGGGAAAAGACGTTCGGTGAGGAGATACGTATTTATATTATACTATAACTATAGACTAAATGGCTTTGAGATACCTAAATTATGCAAACTGGTATTTGGAAACCCTTAAAAATTGTGGAGGTGTTAAGTCATTTGAGAGTCTACAGTTTGAACTGCATTCGCTTAAAATAAATCACAGGCTTGACCGGAGAAAGAAGGGAATCATTCTTGCATTCCATGGCTGGAAAATTCCTGCTGAGGCATCCCTGATAAAGTGTATTCAGCTAAGGGCATCATTGAACATAAAGATGATCACTTGGGCAGCTTCCTTTTTAATATTGTTTAAAATTAAAACAATCTTTTTAAAATGTAAGAGGCAAACTGTCACAGAGGGTTTTACTGGGAACAAAGGGAGGTGTCCAGAGCATACTGGTTCTCTTGGGCAACATGTTATGGATTTTCAAGCTTAGTATAATATATATTTGTTTGCTGTGGTTTGTATGCTATTCTAGAGACACCAAGTAGCTTACAATTGTCTAATGCAGTAGGGTTAAAGACAGTAGCAAAAAAACAGGCAACTGTTACATCTGAATAATGCACCTACGTCTTGGTGGTAGTATGTTCTACTGTGTCCCCCAATGCCATGATTTCCTTCACAATCTCCCCCCCTCCACCTTTTGTGGTTTACAAAGATTGACAACATATGAAGCAGATATGTTATAAGTAAAATTTTGTTAATCTTTCTGCTGTACCATTATTCCTTTTATTTCCATCTCACATGGCATTTTGCAACACATTTCTTTCAGTATAGCCAGGAACATGCAAGTACAGACTATGCATAGCATTGTGGGAAAGCGTGCAGCATTCTGAATGAAGGATTCAAAAGTAAGAAGAAGTTGTGAAGATTGAATGGACCTTTTCTGTGGTATCAAGAGTGGGTCTTGACAAATAATGGACATGGAATAAAAAGAAAGAAATTAGAGCAAAAGTAGCACAATTGTAGAAAGTGAAAGTACAAGTCCTGTACGAAAAAAAAATTAGAAGATTTAATGTCCAAGCAGAATGAATGGAAAATGGACATAAGGAAAGAAGACATGGAAGTGGCTTGAACAAAACGAAAAGATTTATGTTAGAAAGTGCCACAGAACTGTGGAGAATTCCTCTAATGGGAAGCATGAAAAAGAATGCCTGGTGGAACGATGAAATAAATGAAACTATGGATGAAACAGAAAGGCATCTAAGAATGATTGCAGGAAAAAAATGAGGATGAGAGAAAGGTGTTGCATCAAGTCAACAGAGAGAAAAAGGTAGTTGCAAAGAATGGTCAAAGAAAGCAAGGAACAGTTATGACTAAGGCAGGGAGAGAAAATAGAAACTGATTTTGATGAATATTTTAAAAACTATTTTGGACCTAGGTGAAGAGGCTGAACAAGGAGTCACCAACCAAATGACTGAAGTGCCATGAAGTGATTTGGGATACAACTGAAGTGAGGGACTGCTGGAAGAAGTATTTTAGAGATTTGGACGAGAATAATAGTGATATACAAAAGAATAGAATTGAAACAAATACTATAAATGTTAGTGTCTAAGAAAGGATAGCTGAAAATGAAGTCATAAATGCTGTGGGCAGGTTGAAAAATGCTAATGCTGTAGATGGAGCTGGTGTAACAGGAGAAGTCTGAAAATATGGATGTGGCTTGCTTACAGAGCAGCTATGTGATGTGAAGACTGTTTTTGCCTAATAATTGGAAAGAAATATTATTGTTCTCTTATTCAAAGTGAAGGGTTGCAAGAATGACAGCAAAAGTAACAGTAGATTAGTTGTTACGTATGCCTTGGAAGGTATTTGGCAAAATTTGACTGAAAGAGAATGAGATGTGACAGTGAGCAGATTTTGAGAAATGCAGTGTGGCTTTATAGCAGTCAGAATGTTTTGCACAAATGTGGAGTTGAAGGTGAGTTCCTGAGTATGAATGTATATTGTGGAAGTAAGGCATTCATGAGAATAAGTGGAATGCTTATCAATCAAACAGTTCAGCATTGAGCAAGTACTAAGATAAGCATGTGAGATGTTGCCTTTGTTGTTTAATGTATAAGAAATGGTTGCAATGATGTTAGAGATGTGTTGGCTGCTTAGTGAATGTATGTGTATTTTGTATGCAAATAATATGTTGCTGATGATTTGCAGCTGATGTTAGATCATATGATACAATAGTGAGTAGGGATCTGACAGTGAATGTATTAAAGACCAACATGGTCGCCTTTGTAATGAATGATTGCAAGTTAAATGTATATGTCAAAAAGTTAGAGGAAGCAGATTAATTTATGAATCTTGGTAGAATATTAATGAAGAAAGGAGAAATTTCAAGATGAACAAATATTGATGGCAAGAGAGTAGATACTTGTAATGGTATATGGGAATGACCTTGGGAGACAGGAGGAGCCGCAGACTAGACAACACGCAAAAGGTGTCTCAGCCCACAGAAGGGGAGATGGTGTGGGAAGTGTTTCAGAAGGGACCCTCCCTAGTTTCCTGGAGAATAAAAGGAAAGGAGGGTAGGAATACTTTCAGACCTGCAAGATTCTGTTAATGTAACCTTACAGTAAAATAGAACTAGTATTTATTGTTGTGCTTCTTGTCTGGACTACCTTGCAGGGCTAACAATATGGGATTATCTGTTACAAAGAATGGCTATTTGTTGAAAGCACGAACATGGCTGTATATGAGGATGTGCTTCTGTTCGAAGTGAAAGTTAAGCATGCCAGGAAAAACATAAAAGTAAGCTGAATGCAGTGGGAACAGGCCAGTTAAGAAATGTGTGTGATGAAACAAGAAGAGATAGTGTCAGGAACAAATGAGTGATTCATAAATGCAGATTGAAATAAAAAATGAGTGACTAGTGCAAAAGTACAGTGTGGTAGTTTGGTCATGTAGAGAGAATGAATGCAAATGCATGAGGAGGGGTTGAATGGCTTGAAAGGAAAGGGAAGACTGAGAAAGTTGTGGCAGAAGAAAAGATGGAAAGATATACTGAATGGTGTTTATGTAAACTAGATTTAGATTTATTTTCCTTTGCTGAATAAAGGACTTGCTTTATTTATTTATTTTTAAATGTCTTACCCTTTTTCTGTAAGCCCTAACTATTGCTGTATGTTTTCACATACAATTCCTTATCTATTCTTTCATTTAAAGATCTAATGTTCATTTTTGTTTGCATTTTTCATTTTAAAAAGAAATAATACAATTTGTAATTATTGGACAACCCAGAAATGTTGAGTGTACATGGAGAGGCATTGTATAGTCAGAGAGAATCAGATATCTCTCTGACTATACAATTCAGTTTTGGAAATTAATTGCTGAATGATATACCAGAACACAGTCACCTGATATTTCACTTTATGAATATGAGAAATAGCTTTCTCAAAATACTTTCATATTGGATAAAGTATCATATATTTAACATTTAAGAAAACAATTTTTCTGAATCTCAAAATCTGGTGTGAATTTTTGTGAAAAAATATCCAGTTGAGCGATCAAAGATAGTGTAATGGTTGCCTATTCTGACAAACTCAGTCTCACAAGCAGGTGCTTAAGGATAACTGATTTATTGAAAGAATAGTATGCAGATACAAAGAAAGCTGAGAATGAGCAAAAGCGCGCCAAATACAAACTAAAAACCCTCGCTTCAAATCCAGTCCCGCCCTCGCTCCCTCTTAGCAACCGCCCCCTCCCCAGGTGTTAGCAACCGTTACCCACATCGGCCTGGGAAAGTAACCTTGGACAGAGGCAATAACCCAAACATACATTCCACAGTGCAGTAAACAGATTACAGCCTGGCATGGCTGGAAATTTCCCTCCAGCAAACCCGGGTCAGGAAAATGACATGCGAAACATTACGATGTATTCAGAACATTGAAACGGTGAACATGACATATCGCCCCCCCAACGAAAAAATGAGTCAAGGAGCAGGTTTAGTAGGGTAGGCAGCATGAAAATGAGTAACTAAAACAGGAGAGCGAACATGTTGAGCAGCCACCCATTCAGGATGCGGGAAATGCTTCCAGCGAACCAAGTATTGCAGTGTAGAACGAAGGCGCCGAGAATCTAGAATTTCTTGGACTTCAAAGTGTTGCTGGCCATCAATCATGATAGGCGCAGGTGGTGCGGGGTGTGGATGCCAGCGGTCAGATTGATGGAAAGGTTTGAGTAAGCTGCAATGAAAAACAGGATGCAAACGTTTAAGATTATGAGGCAAGTCTAACTTAAAAGTAACCGGATTAATTTTGGCAACAATAGGAAATGGGCCCACGAATTTGGGTGCCAACTTTTTTGAGGGTTGGGGTGATTTAATAAATTTCGTGGAGAGGTATACTTTATCCCCAACTTGAAAAAGTGGTTGAGGTGCTCGTTTGGTGTCAGCATAGCGTTTGTAGGTGGCCTGGGCATCAGCAAGAGCTTGTTTTATTTTTGGCCAGGAGTCCCCAAGATGTGCTGCCCAGTCTGCCGGGGACGTAGGAGGAGCGGTTGGTTGAGGAAGCTCAGGAATGGGTACGAAATCGCGTCCAAAGACAGTGCGGAACGGCACCTGACCAGTGCTTTGATGTACTGCATTGTTGTAGTACAGGGTACTACAAAGGGTCTTCAGCAAAGGATAGGAGATCGACCCAATTATCTTGTTGATAGTTAACAAAAGCACGCAAATATTGCTCCAGTGTGGAATTAAGTGCCTCTGTAGATCCGTCAGTCTCAGGATGCGACGCAGTGGAGAGCGCTTGTTTGGTGCCCACCAATTTCATAAAAGCCCGCCAGAATTGTGACGTAAATTGTGTGCCTCTGTCAGTCACCAAACGGGAGGGGCTCCTGTGGATCCTGTACACGTGTACAAAAAAGAGGCGGGCTAGTTGTTGTGCGGAGGGAATGGAAGCACATGGAATGAAATGGGCTTGTTTTGAGAAGAAGTCTTTTACAACCCAGATCACAGTTTTCCTCTGGCTTGGAGGTAAATCCACAATAAAATCCATAGAGATCTCCTCCCAGGGGTGAGAGGGGCTGGCCACTGGTTGCAACAACCCTTGGGGCTTCCCAACCTTCCGTTTGGAGCCAGTGCAGACAGGGCAGGAGGCAACATAGTCTTTAACATCTCGCCTTATTGTTGGCCACCAAAATTGGTGCCTAACCAAACGGAGTGTTTTAACAAACCCAAAATGCCCAGCTAGTTTGTCATCATGGCAACGTAGCAAAATGTCTTTGCGCAAAGTATCAGGCACATAGAGGCGATTATTTTTCTAAGCAAAATTGCCGTCAAAAGTAACCTTGTGTAAGTTTGCTTGCAACCAAGTGTCAGATTTCAATTTGGAATGAAACTGTTGTTGCAAGTCTGCGGGAACTGGCAAACGTCCCGGACCGGGTGAAAGTGAAGTATCCGGTTGCTGTGCACGAGTCTGGCTGCGGGTCACAGCTGCCAGACCCAGTTGGGGCTCCGTCCACAGTGTCCCTACGATATCAGGCACAGAACTGGAATCTTGGGGTCTGCGGGATAGTGCATCAGCTAGAAAGTTTTTCTTTCCCAGGATAAATTTTAACTTGAAATCAAAACGGCTGAAGAATTCAGCCCATCTAATTTGCTTTGGGTTGAGCTTACGAGGTGCACTGAGTGCTTCGAGGTTCTTGTGGTCAGTCCAAACCTCGAAAGGGTGGGTAGCCCCCTCCAACAAATGGCGCCAAGTGTCTAAAGCAGCTTTAACAGCAAAAGCCTCTTTCTCCCAAACGTGCCACCTCCTCTCAGTCTCAGAGAATTTGCGGGAGAGATAAGCACAAGGCTTTAAACATCCCGATTTATCTGCCTGTAGCAGGAGTGCTCCAATTGAGAAATCAGAGGCATCCACTTGTACCACAAATGGTTTGTTAGGATCTGGATGCTGCAAAATGGGTTCTGCTGTGAATAGTTTCTTAAGCTTGTCAAAAGCCACCTGGCATGCAGGCGTCCATTTCAGTAAAGCCCCCGGATTTTTTGATCTCCGTGTGTCGCCTTGCCCCTTAGTTTTTAGCAACTCAGTGAGGGGCAAAGCTATTTCTGCGAACCTCTTGGTAAATGACCGATAATAGTTCGCAAAACCAAGGAAACTTTGGAGCTGCCTCCGTGTACGTGGCACCTCCCATGCCAGAATGGCTTCAATTTTAGCTGGGTCCATTTCAATACCCTTGTCTGAAATTCTATACCCTAAATAGTCAATTTGAGTTTTATGAAAAGCACATTTAGACAGTTTAGCATATAGTTCAGCTTTTCTCAGCTTGCTGAGCACTTGTCTGACCAGCTTTACATGCTCCTCCATTGTTTCCATATAAATTAATACATCATCCAAATACACCAAGACCCCTTTGAACAAATGGTCATGCAAGACCTCATTAATTAATCGCATAAAAACCCCAGGTGCTCCCGCCAACCCAAAAGGTAACACTTTATATTGGAAAGAGCCCAGAGTACAATTGAACACAGTTTTCCATTCATCCCCCTCCCTTATACGGATATGGAAATATGCCTCCCTCAGATCCAACTTGGAGAATATTTTCCCCTTTGCCAGATGTGATAACATGTCTTTGATTAACGGGACAGGATATTTATTTAATATTGAGACTGCATTCAAACCACGGAAATCTGTGCATAATCTCAATGTTCCATCCTTCTTTGGTCTGAATAGAACGGGCGCCCCCACTGGGGAATTGGCCGGTTCGATAAAGCCCATAGCCAGATTTTTGTCCACAAACTCCCTTAGCGTTGCCAATTCTTTCTGGGTCATAGCATAGATTTTTGGCTTAGGCAACTTTGCATTAGGAATAAAGTCTATGGCACAGTCAGTTTTTCGGTGCGGCGGTAGCTGATCCGCTTCCTTTTCACCAAATACATCCGCAAAGTCCTGGTATTGCTCCGGCAACCCCTCTAACGGATCAGCAAGGAAGTGCGGGGTTGTTGCTGCCGCCCTCCCCGCTGCACCGCTGTCCAATTCATCCCCCTCCGGCGCTTTGTAAAATCCATCTGCAAAAGTCACAGTCCTGTGAACCCAGTTTATATGTGGGTTCTGCTGAACAAACCAAGACATTCCCCAAATGACCAATGGACCCCCCACAGGCGCTACCACAAAAGGCAGCTTTTCCCAGTGGCTTCCCATTTGCAATGCCACCATCCCTGTGGACTGCGTTGCCGGTTTCCCCCCCGCCATGGATCCATCCAATTGGGTGAAGATCATGGGTCGTTTCAAAGGGAATATGGGCAACTGCAGGGCAGCTACTACATCAGGGTGCATTAAACATCTTGAGCACCCCGAATCAAACATTGCCCACACTTCCACAGTTCTTGTTCGTGACCCTAATTTCACCTTCACTGTCAGGGTAGGGAAATTTCCACTCACCGAAGTGTGATCGCGCCCTTCCTCTTTCACCTGCCCAGTGGCGCCCTTTAAAGCATGAACATGACAGATAGTTCTTTACCATCACTAACTGCATTTGAAGTCACAGTTGATAAACCTATATATTACAGTGTCTTAGTTTGTTGAATAGTAGTAAAAATCACTTCTCTGTTCAAAAATATCCATCAAAGCATTTCCCCAAGATAGCTATTGTGGAGTAAAGAAGTAAAGTGTGTTTGGCACCCTTCTCTTCACAAAACCTTGCAACCATCCTTGATTTTACAGGCCTGATTTCCATATAATTAATAGTTGCTTGTAGAACATTTTCCAGGGCTGGGCTAAAACTTGTCGAGGAATTGTATAATGTGTCCAGACAGTGTCTGGAGATTTTCAGTGTAGTGTAATCCTTTATGAGAGCTTGCCATACTGCCTGCTCCATGTGCATATTGCCTATGCAATTAAGGTACCCATAAGAGATTTGTATTCATCTACTTATCGGCAATATCAAATAGGTCCTTAGTTTCACTAGTCCATGTAATTTCTTTACAGAAGACTAAACACATATTTTACCCTCATCAATGATTCTAACATAAGTTATTAAAGGAGCATCCCTAATGCTACTCATTGCCTCATTAGTCTGAATGGCAAATTATTTCTTATCTATTCAGCCAATTGATAATTTACATCCTCTGCTAAATCTGTGATTCCAGAAGAAACAAAGTTATTAGATAAAGGAATGCTTGAAAGCTGGTGGTGTTGTATTGCCATATGTAGTTGTAACCATATCAATAGCTGCTAGAAGAATCAATTTTTCTTAAATTATGTAACTTTTGGCAATGCATGATTATGAATAAAACCTGATAAGCAAAAAAGTTTTGGAAGGGATAGTATTAAGTCTAGATTTACCTAGATTCAGATTTTTTGCTTCATTTCAACAGTTTGAATGGAATGTTTGTTAGCTGTGTGCCTGATTTCCAAATCTTATTTTAGTTTGATTGGCTTCATGTTTGAGTTAACATCTTTTTCTGACAAATAACACTATACAACACTACATTCATGTTTGAATTAATATCTTTTTCTGACAACGCTACATTCACAAATATACAAATACTTGTGAAACCAAAAGATGCTTAATTGTCATCATACTTTTTTGACTTAATAAATCTAAGTCAAAAAGTATGATGACAATTAAGCATCTTTTGGTTTATCAGCACCACAGATTGATGGGTCATCTTTAGCTTTTCTCTTACCAGTCAACAATATTTTTTTCTATTTTAAGAGGCTGGAAATTGAAAATAACAGATAAAATCCTAAAATTAATTAATAAATATACTTGCAAAGACCTTTCTTAGTCTGCTATGAACATAGTACTGTCTACCATGATGGATGCCATGATGTGGTGGGACACAATCTGCCAGTCTCAGTGTTGCTGTGATTAACAGCTGGCTAGAACCATGGTTTAGCTTCTCTCAAAATTTTATCCCGCCTTTCTTTGTCATTTTGCCTGCGCTAGCCTGCTGTTCGCTTGCCCAGGCAAGGTTGGTTGTGATAGTGCATCTCCTCTGCCTTGCAAACTTAATCAATTTTTTTAAAAAATCCTGCTGCTATTCTAAGTTGCTTGTGACTCCCAAAGGGATCACAAACCAGACTTTGAAAAGGGTTTTAATTTAATTTTGTCCACATGTACCTCTATTTGGAACGTGTTATATTATGTTCTGGGTTTGATTTTTTTTTTAATGATAGAAATTGGTGGGAAAACAGGAAACCAGATTTACGTTTCATCTATCTGCCAGGCTACCAAAGTGGGGATGCAAACGTCCAATCAACCACTAGATGGCAGCAAAGCAATGCAGAAGATGGCTTGCACTGATTTTTTTTTTTAATCCTACCATGTTCGTACTGCTTTTTTTTTTGCTGGGAAATCCTTGTGAGGTCCAGCAGCCAGATGTGTAAATTATTTAGCCGTGATGTTGGCCAGGGTGCACCACAAGGAGAGTTGGGCTGAGAGAAAGTGACTGGCCCAGGGTCACCCAGCTGGCTTTCATGCCTAAGGCAGGACTAGAACTCTCATACCACACCTGATTGGCTCTTGGGCTGAGAGAGAGGGACTGGCCCAAGGTCACCCAGCTGGCTTTCATGACTAGGGCGGGACTAGAACTCTCGGACCACGCCTGATTGGCTCTTGGGCTGAGAGAGAGGGACTGGCCCAGGGTCACCCAGCCGGCTTTCGTGCCTAAGGCGGGACTAGAACTCTCATACCACACCTGATTGGCTCTTGGGCTGAGAGAGAGGGACTGGCCCAAGGTCACCCAGCCGGCTTTCATGCCTAAGGCAGGACTAGAACTCACAGACTCCTGGTTTCCAGCCCAGAACCTTAACCACTAGACCAACTGGCTCTGCTTGCACTGATGACGTTACCTAGTTGGGTAATGAATGGTCTGCAAGCAAACAACCAAGCTCAGAGAGCACCAAGGACTCTACAATGCAGAAAATGTTATTTCTCTGCTTCATCTGTGGATCATCCAGATTTTTGTGCTCTAGATCTGCTAGCCCTAACTATTGCTGGATGCTCTCACACAGAATTCCTTATCTATTCTTTCATTTAAGGATCTGGTGTTCATTTTTGTTTGCATTTTTCATTTTAAAAAGTAATAATACAATTTACAATTTTTGGACAACACAGAAATGTTGACTGTTCATGGAGAGGCTTGTTATAGTCAGAGAGAATCAGATATCCACCAGTTTTGGAAACTAATTGCTGACTGATAAGCCCGAGCAAAATGTGACCTTACCCCCTCTGTCACCAGTACATTTGAAGAAGTAACATTGATATATACTCTATGTCAGTGCTTCCCAAACTTTCTCCTTCATTACCCAAAGCCACTTACCAGAAAGTCCTTTTTACCCAATGTAGGTAAAACGCTACAGTCAATTTAATGGTTCGTGTGTTGTTACCCAAAGAAAAACCAGTTTTACCCAATGTGGGGTAATTTACCCAGGTTTGGGAAGCGCTGCTCCATGTAATGTCCCCCACCCCCCAGTTAGTACTCCTGTTTTGGAAATGCTTTCTGCTGCCCAGATACATTGATTAAGCAATGAACTGGATCCTGACTTCTAAATCTAGGTTCCCTACATTTTTTAATGGGAAGCCAATGTTTGCTGTTAGTAGAGAGAGAAAAACACTCAGATAGCTAATAGATTATGCAACTTGATTATGTATCTTTCATTTTCAGAGGAAGGAGATTTAAGTGTAGCTTTCCTGTCTACTCTTCAGACACAGTAAATCCCAGACTGAGAAACTGAAAAAAAAAAACATTGTAGAAGAAAGCAGGTGGCAAGTCACTTCTGTACCAAGAAAACCTGGTCATGTGCAGCTTAACTCAGGGAAGACTTACTTTTCAGTACTTTTCATTTTAATGCCACTAGATGTCATTATAGGAATACATTTCAGCTCTTCTTTTGGGTGCAAGAGTTGCTAAGAGGGAGTAATAACTAGGAATAGCTCTCTTTTGTGACCAAGAAAGAAGAGACACCTTTGGATTTCAGTCTTCTCAATGCGGATGGCCAAAATTGCTGCAAGTCATGGCATATCTATTTGTCAAGGGGAACACAAAGGCACTGAAGAAAGATTGTCCTTAGCTGCTGCTTCTAAGGTTGGGATAAGTGACATAGCAGTCAAATTTAAGTCTAGGGGTGGAAAATTTGTAACCTCAGAACAGCATGTGGCCCTCATATTTCCTTGTTTGCAACCCTTGGAACTCCTGGCGATGATTACTGATAGCACTGTGCCCTCTGAAGTGGAAAACAGATGAAAGGCACATTATAATCTGTAAAAATAATCCTACAGCAGTTAAAATGGAAACTCCTCAATTTTCCCTATACTCAGTTGTGGGATGTGGCCCCACCCAGTTTGGCATCCTTCATCCCTTATAACTCCCTTATTTCAAGATATGTATGTCTTCCAGTCTCTTGCTATTTGACATATTGTGTGTTTAATAGCAAAATGTAATACCATATCCCTGTATCATTACCCCAACTTAATCAAGCATTCATCTGTTTACCATAAAAAGGTGATTTTAAATATATTTGCTTTATTGTATTTTGAAGGCAAGCTATCCTGAATTCTTTGGAGGAAAGATGGAAAGCCAATGTTTTAAATTATGTAAGATGTGTTGTTATTTAAAGATCTGTAAGCCAGAGTTAAATGTGAGATTAATATGTTGGCCATCAAGAAAATATTCCCTCCCAACAATCTTCAGTGACAGTGATGAAAATTCCAGTCACACAGCCATACTTTATAAACAAGAAAAATAAATACAGGAAGGAAAAGATAAATACAAAAGGGATAGTCAAGCAAAACACAGATACAGCTCATATATCTCAAGCAACTAAACAGCAAGATACTTTTCGGAAGGAACTTAATGTAAGCCACAAATAGCTGTTTAAAAAACAGCCCAGTTTCACTTGGAGATGAAATAAAAACAAACTTTGGAAAACTGAAATGTTGTATGACCCATTCAGTATAGTGGAAAATCCATCAATCTGCTTCTTAACAGATTTAGAGGCCATTTGCAGCTATAGTTGATATTTCTAAGATGGTGATGCTAAGCTTCATTCTCTTTCAGTCATGGTTCTTCAACTAGATCCATTAGACAGCATCAGTTGCCCAGGAAATCTTCACTGAAGATCAATTACATCATATGTTGGGGTCCAGTTTTGACCCAGAAAGATGGGAAACCATAGTTACAATTTTATTTCTCAGGCGATGATGTCTGGCAAATCAGCTGATTGAATTAATCAGAGTAGATTATCTAAACCAATATAACATCCATGTTCTCAGATCCTAGATGGAATAATACATTGGGGCCTTTCTTAGATTTACAAGGTAATCATTGCAGACAGTTTACTTCCACAAAGATAGTTCGAGTGAAAGTGGTCTGCCTACCTGCAGTTGTAATAGACTTTGGAATCCTGTTTCAGATTCATTGGCTGTTTGTTTGTTTGTTTGTTTGTTTGTTTGGAAGATCTTGAATTCCAAGGTTTAGACCAGGGACTTTCAAACTTTTTTCAAGCCACAGAACCTATTAGTTAGAAAAAAAAAATTCCCAGAACCCACAATCAAGAGGAAACTCTTGTCATAGAAAATTGGCTGGATTTCAGTAAACTTATTTTTTTGCCCTTAGTGTCTCACAGCACCTTAGGGTTTGAAAAGTCCTGGGCTAGACATCCAAAACATGAATTCACATAGAAGGTTGTGATGCTTGTTTCAGGACTTTCCTTCCATCATGATAATGACTTTGGGGGAGTGACTTTGGGGAGAACCCTTTCACGGGGTGAAAGCATTGTCTGTTTCTGGATTCCAGAAGTCGTGGGTGGCCTCTGGTCGTAATGGGGTGAACAGAGAGTGCTACAGCAGCACCGTCCATGACTATCTTGCATCTTAAATGTCTATTAAACCACAATACCTTATTTTTACAGGATTGTGAAGGGTGGGAGGATACGTCATATTAAATGATAGCATTGATGGGAGGAAAAGTTCACTAATACGAATTATTGCCACTCCCAAGGACTTTACGTTTAAAGCAGGACATCAAGTTGCTGTCATTTTCTGACTATCCCTATTGATTCAGAATCTAAACGATGGGGTCACCTATCACTAAAACATCCCTGTTATTCTGCACTGGAGGCCAGCAGTTGGCTAAATTCAACATCGGGCAAAGTGTGGGTCTTGATACATCAAAGAACCTAAGTTGGAATAGCATTAGAACATTTCTGGTGATAATGGGAAGAATCCATTTGAAACATTTTGAGCTTAAAATATTTTGCCACCCTTAGTATGAACTTTGTGGGGTTTTTTTTGCAGAAGTAACAAAATCATCTACCAAAGGAAAGGTCAGTGAATTCACATCCAAGCTTACATTTAACTAGCAATACAGTATCTACAGCCTTGACAACTTTAAGATGTGTGGACTTAAGTCCACACATCTTAAAGTTGTCAAGGTTGAGAAACACTGATCTACAGTGTCCTCAGAACTTTCCCTGCTTACAAAACAATGATTGATTTTGCTTATCTTTCAGTACACAAAGCCTCTAAATATAGTGTACTTAACAGTGTCTTCAGCTACTGTTTTGTCATTTTGTTGGTTCTGAGCTTGGGGTATTACATCATGATCTGCAATCAGTGTTAATTGCAGTGCTGTATACCAAACAAGATGAAATCCCTGAGGACTAGTTCTGAGACATAATTGTTTAACTTGCTAATTTATTAAAATGTTTGTATATTTAATATCAAGAAGTGCTAATGGCATATTCCAGCACTTTTCTTACACATGCTGCTCCCAGTTTGGCTTATGGTCACTCGCTTGCATGCTCACAGCCTGTTGAGGCACGTGGACCTTGTCAGCCCCCCTTGCTTTCTACCTGGGTTTTCCAGATAGATGCAGCTAGAGCAGACAAGACACACAGCCCTGGTCAACAGCCCAGAAATAATTAGGGATGCAGACAAATCACCTCCAACCAAACACTGAGGCACAACAGGTACTTTGAAATACATGGAGACCCAGTGAATTTAAAGGAACAGCAAAACTTTACTGGTTACAATGTACATTTGCTCTTTTTCACACGTGCACACACTCGAGGGTGCAGGGGAAACAACCTCAACCCAAACCAGATCTGCCATGTTCTGGACCTGTGTCTCAACACCACTTACTTCTCTTACAGAGGTCACTTCTACGGACAGAAACATGGCCGTGCCATGGGTTCCCCCTTGTCACCCATTGTTGCCAACCTATACATGGAAGAAGTGGAGAAGAAAGCACTCAGCACATTCCAGGGAATGGCGCCCATTCGCTGGTTCAGGTATGTGGATGACACCTGGGTTAAAATTAAGGCTCAGGAGGTACAGGCTTTCACAGACCATATAAACACCAAAAACGCAAACATTAGATTCACCAGGGAAGACACCAAGGACAACAGACTGGCATTCCTAGACTGTGAGGTTCTTATTGGGACAGGTGGCAAGCTAGAAATAGAGATTTACAAGAAACCCACACACACAGACCAATACCTGACTCCCACCATCCACTGCAGCACAAACTAGTTTGACTCCCACCATCCACTGCAGCACAAACTAGGAGTCATCAGGACATTACTTCACAGGGTAGAAACCATCCCCATCTCCATGGATGCCAAAAAGAAAGAAAACCAGCACCTGAGGACAGCTCTGAAGGCCTGTGGGTATCCAAATTGGGCCTTCATTAAATCTAAGTCTACCCCTAAACCTAAAACAATGTCAGACAGGGCTGAGACCCAGAGTCAATGGAAGAACCAGGTCATTCCTTACATGGCCGGTGTGTCAGAAAGGATAAAACGGATATTTGGAAAACACCACATACCTGTATTTTTCAAACCCACTAACACACTGAAACAGAGGCTTGTACACCCTAAAGATCCAACACTGAAACATAAGAGGAGCAACGTAGTATATGCAATCCAGTGCAGTGAGGAGTGTTCTGAGCTGTACGCTGGGGAAACCAAACAGCCTTTACACAAGAGGAGCAACACCACAGGACCAGAATCAGCAGTTTACCTTCATCTAAAAGAAAAAGGACACTCATTTGAGGACAACAATGTTCACATTTTGGACAGAGACGATAGGTGGTTTGAGAGAAGGATTAAGGAATCCATTCATGCCAAAGTGGAAAATCCTTCCCTCAATAGAGGAGGAGGCCTCAGATACAACCTGTCCCCCATTTTTCATGCTGCTCTTTCATTAGTCCCCAGGAAGATTAAGACCACTTCACAAGTTCACCAGGAAGGCCACTGTTAACAAACCACTTGGGGATGAACAAGGGATTTAGGAGTAAGACATCTCAAAGACAATCCACATCTCCATGGTACAATTAACAAGCCATTCAGGTGTAGGGACAATGCAGCCACCCTGGAAGACACATATGGGATCCCCTCACCAACCTTTGCCCAGACTGAAGAAGCTGCTTGGACAAGCAGCGAAACGCTTCAACCAAAAAGAAAGAAATCCAGTTGCCATGACTCAACCTGCAGACAAGTCTGGTAGCTGTTGATGGGATTGGAGAGGCGGTTTCCAAGTGCTCAGGCTCAACTTTCTTTGTCTGGTTCAGGTGACATTTTTCCTTTGTTTCCTTAAGGACTTGCTTCCAACTTGTCTACCTCCCTGAAGGGATCTTTTAGACAAGATTCCTGGCTTTTGTCCTCTCTGCTTTCCTGCCTGCTTCATCTTTAGATTATGGCAGCTTCAGCCTAGTCTCACACTTTCTGCTCTGAAATTAGCCAGCTTAGGCCAACGAGTCCTATTCCCTGTTCCTGGGAGCCTCCTTAGAGTTGTGGCACTGCTCCGATCAGAATAGATATTGACTGGTTTTATTTATGGGGGACTTTTTCCCTCTCTGTCTCCCCCAGAAGAAGACCTTTCACTTTGTTTTCAGCAAGTGAACTCACAGGGAAAGACAATCATTTTGATGTTGGTTAGGGAGTATCTTTTAATTATTTTAGTTTGGTTTGAAGTCAGTGCTTTTTTCCAGTTCACTTCATCATTTGATACAAAACATCCTCCAGTACAGGATGGAGATCTTGCATTATATAAATGTGGAATTTGGTCAGTTTGTTGGTCAGCTATAAGTTTAATTGAAACTACCCCTCCTTAGAAGTGTATCTTGTCTACCAGCAGAAAAAAGGGAAAATCAACTGAGTTGTTGTAATGGTATGTGGGAATGACCTTGAGAGGCAGAAGGGAGAGCCACAGACTAGACATGTAAAGATATCTCAGCCCACAGAAGGAGGGAGGGCATGGGAAGTGTTTGAGAAGGGACCCTCCCTAGTTTTCCGCAGAATAAAAAGAAAGGAGGGGAGAAATACTTTCAGTCTTGTAAGATTCTGTTAATGTAACCTAACAATAAAGATAGAGCTAGTACTCATAGTTGTGCTTCTTGTCTGGACTACCTTGCAGGGCTAACAGTTGTACTGTGTGGACAGACAGAGAAGCAAGTGATGGTGTGCCCATTGCATACCTCTGCTCCGTGAGTTGCACAAGTTGCCAGTTTGCTTCCAGGTGCGATTCAAGGTGCAGGTTGCTGCCTAAAAAGCCCTACATGGCATAGGGCCTGGTCACTTGAGGGATGGCCTATCTCCCATAGTATCTTCCTGGCCCATTCAACCTTGCAGTTTCCTTTGACTAAATGCCGTCTATTGGGACCCCGGAAGCATGCCTTCTGTGCCACAGTGCCTCTCCTCTGGAATGTGCTTCCACCCGAGATCCAGATGGCCTCCACCCTGATGCTATTTCAGAGGGCCTTGAAGACCTGGCTCTTCGCCCAGGCCTTTGACAAGGATGACTGAAGCTCCCTTATGGGTAGCATGGGTTTGCCTGGTTTTCTCCATCTTTTCTTCCTTGTTTTTATGATTGTATATTTTATTGTTCTCTGTGCTTTTATTTGTGAATCACCCAGAGTCACTGGGAGTTGGGTGGTGTAAAAATGTAATCAGTCAATCAATCCAATCTACTTGATGTGCAGAATAGAAGCACTGAATTATTGCTTTAGGCAACCCACTGCCTTTACCTACAGCACAATTCCCAACGCAGATGTTCAAACAATCAACCACTGCTGCCACCGCTATCTGTAATCATCATCATCATATCATCATCATCATCATCATCATCCCCCAATTAGAAGGATGAAATAAAAAAGGATTTTTAAGAGATAGCAATGACTGGTCACAGTTTTTAAGATGCATGTATTCTATGCAGTATGAAAAAATGGTGTATCTCTATAGCCAAGGACTATTTGCTTTCCTGCTTTATATTAAGTGAAGCAGTATATCATTATTATTTTTTTTATTTTGTACTCATTACTAAGGTTTCTATGCTCTTCCATTTCAGACTGACTCTGCATGGCTCACAAGAAAAGACACATTAAAAATAATAGAAAAAAAACTAAACAAGAGCAATACTATAATAAGGTCCCTATTCACCAGGCTCAGGCCCAAACTAATATAGCCTGAAGGCCTTATTAACTAGCCTTATTTACAGCCCTGCATCAATAAAAAATATCAAGTTTAAACTTCAGGTGACATGGGCTTTCCTGAGATGCAAGAGCCAGAATCTCCAAATGTGGAGATTTGGAAACAGATTGTAGTGTTATAATCTTGTTTGTAATGTCTGAATTAATTAGTTCCTGTGCAGTGACCTTATAGTACTAGTTACCGATGTTAAGAGCTCATTACAATCAATGCACATTGCAGTGAATATATTCACTGAAATGCTTCAACCTGTATTTAAAACTATTAAAGGGAACAGATGCTCTTTGCCAAGGATTTACTTTTCCAGTTTCCTTGGTTTTATTTTATTTAATAATTTATTGATTAATTCAGAGTGTACTACTGGTGAGCAGAGCAGCAAGATGATAATCAATAGGACACCATGCAGCTAAATCTGAATCTATTTCTTGAAGATACTGAAATCCCACTGTACCACTCTCTTTTTGTTCTTGACTGCGAGCTGCATTTTTATTTCTGGTATGGGATGCAAAATTGTGGCACTCGACACAAAGCATAAAAGTGCAAATCTCGCTAGTAGGATTTCAGCTGAAGGTCTAAGAGAAGCATTCAATAGTCTACTAAAAGCACAGCTGCTAAGTTTGAAATTCTTCTCCCCCCTCTGTTTCGGCACAGTACAAGATCTTTGCCACAGCGATGATGCCTTGCATAGTATCTTTGACTACTGCTGTCTGGAATCAGTGACAAGACATAATTGGCTACAGCAGTAATCTAGTGACTGACCTACCCCACAGTTACATTAGTACAGGTAGTCCTTGTCTAACAACCACAGCTGGGACCAGCAACTCTGTCGCTAAGCAGTACAGTCGTTAAGTGAGACATCACATGACCACAACGGACTTACGACATCACTTTTCCCTGTGGTCATTAAATGAATCACCATGGTCATTAAACAAGCTATCACATGACTGCGACTTATGATTTCATTGCCAGCTTCTCCATTGACTGTGTTTGTTGGAAGCTGGCTGTGAAACATGCAAATGGCGATTATATGACTGTGGGACACTGTAACCATTGTGAATGCCTGCCAGTTGTGAAACACCCGAATCTCGATCACATGACCACAGAGACTCTGTGACAGTCATAAGTGCGAGGACCGGTTGTAAAATTATTTTTTCAGCGCCGTTGTAATTTTGAACAGGGCAGTTGTTAAGCAAGGTCTACTTGCATTAAAGTTTTAAACTGGTTGTTCCTTACATGAAGTCTTCACAACCTTGTATCTATCAAATATAACAGGCAGAAATACAGTGGTGCTTAAAGGTTTGTGAACCCTTTTGAATTTTCAGTATTCTGAATAAATATGACCTAAACTGTGATCTGTTCTCCACACAAGTCCTAAAACTAGATAAAGAGAACATTTGGATCATTTCCCTCAATAAATAAATGAACAGGTATAATGTTTTTGACTCATTTGTTTAATTGGGTTCTCTTTATCTAATTTTAGGACGTGTGGAGAACAGATTACGGTTTAGGTCTTATTTATGCAGAAATACTGAAAATTCAAAAGAGTTCACAAACTGTTAAGCACCGTGGAAAATGCCTCCTTTACTGATAACCTAAAATTGCTAAAAGTTATCTGTATGCAGGGGCAGGAGAGGGAAAGACACAGACGTTTAAAGCTTACGGAAGACCAGAGTATACAACTGTTAGGTTGTAGCTGACTTATTAGGTCTGTTCATATCTTAGATACTTATTACTGCTCTTTGGCTAGGCTTTATGGTTTTTATCCAAAAAACTGAGCAATGGAAATTCTATCTTTTTTGTTCTGGCAGCAAGAGAAGAGTCTCTTCTGCAGCACAATAGTAGTCCCAAGCAATGGAATGTCCTATATATTTGTCCATCTGTGCTTTAATGCCTTGCTAGACTGCACGGTGTCTATTTTGGCAAGGAATGTCAGCTCATCAAGAAATCTCTGTTCTATTTGGTTGATTGCTTACCTTTTTCCTTTCCACTCCAATTCCATTAATTCAAAAAGCAAAGAAATGCAACATCAGTATATTTTTGCTGAAAATAGCAAAGAAAACATATTTTTTTCCCCTTCAGCTTGTCTTCACTGACATCTGCTCCTCCTCACCTGAAGCACCATCACTTCCGTCTTGCCACCATTTGCTTCACCTTTAATTTTCCCTTCATGCTTACTGTTTATTTATTTATATTTATTTATTTATATTTCAAATTTCTATCACCGCCCATCTCTCCCGAAAAGGGGACTCTGGGCGGTACCGTTTACCTGTTTTTCCATCTTACAGTCTCAGATTCCATCATTTCATTCTCACCAGTACTACAACTGTCTACCCATCTCTATGTTTTTATGCTATAAAAATCATCATCTGGTTTGTTTTAAAAGCTAAATAGCAAAATTGGGTGAAATTATATGCAACATAGTAATTCTTATCAGCTAAAAAAAAAGCTACATAAAAATCTTCTGTCCGATCTGGAGTTGTGCTAAAAAAGGAAAAATGTGTGCTGTAAAATCTGAATAAAATCAACATTGTAATAGGACATGAGTGAGTGTTTCAACCTCCTCCTTGCCACATATTGTAGAGATTTTAGCGTATCTATTATGCAGTAATGTAGATGGAGGACTGTTAGTAGCACCATGCCCTTGTAAAGGTCCAACAATAAATGGCCTGGGTTAGTGTATAAAAGTAGGAGATCATGATTTGCCCTTGGAAAGCACTGGGACATTTGCAAAACTAGACAAGTGGGTTAAATTAAATTGTGGATCTAGAAGTTTTAAAATCTTTGGCTTGGTCTTGATCTAACGTATATAAAATAGGCAGGACCAGGTCATAATGTATGATTTCCTGAATTAGATTTTTTTTTCAAGTGAATTGAAATGTATCATTAAAAATGAGGTGGGTTGGTCCAGATGGATTATAGTTAAGTTTGCGAAGCTGCAAACCACAGTCTGGTTTCAACTTTGCCAAGGTGAGATCCCAATCTGAGAACAGCACTGGCAATCGTTTAAGGGTGCTGAAGGTCAAGAAATCTAAGAAATCTGGATTGTACAGCCTCTGCAGATTTAAAATTAGCATATGGCCCAAGCCTGCCTGAACTAATAATTGTGCTAGTGACTTAGTCTGAAATACTTTTACTGCAGCTAGCAGGTAACAATTTATTTGCTTGTCTTGGTAGGATGATATTGTTGATGTGGACTTTTGAGCAAGATTAGCAACATAGGCAGCATGGGTGTCTCTCCTCCCATTATATTTGAATATAATGCCAAAGTACAGTACATAAAAATCTGCTGCTCAATTGTGTGGTTATTAATAATCTATCTATGGAGTTTCGATCTATTGACTACTGCCATTAGTTTAGTTTTCTGATAGGCAGTTCTTCTACACAATATTGAGTTAGGGCTGTAATTGTTCTCTTGAAACCCACATGAGGTAGAGATAACATAGCAGCATTGTAAGCATACAGTAGAAGAAGAAGGTGTTTATGGGCCAATTTGGAAGCATGAATGTCTGTAGATTTAATCTTTTTATGAAGGAATTTAGATCAATATTAAAACAAGCAGGGCCCAAAATACAGCCTTGATAGTACCTCAGTAATTTATATGTTTAGAAATATGTCCTGGATGATTGGTTTTGATTTTATTTATTTATTTAATGTATATGGCCACCCCTATAGTCACCCAAAGTGAATCTGGGCAGCGTACAATAAAACCAAGAATTAAAACATTTTGCAAACCCATTAAAACAACTTTAAAACAGGATTCCTCATGCAGCTTGAAGAATCAATAGCCATACGTCAATAGAGATATTGTTAAGCTTGATCTAAAGTAAGCTTTAGAGAACCAAAGGCCTGAATCTGAGTTGCTGTATATCGTGGGTCAGCACATTGCACCTGAAGCACTTGTCTATGCTGAATGCCACTTGCTGGCTTTCTGAAAGGCCTTGAAGACCTGGTCCTGTGCTGGAGCCAAGGCCCCTGGGTGTGACGCAGCCTGTTTCCTGGTGGAGGTTTTTGTCATTTCTCTTGGCTGCTGAGTGTTTTATGTTTTGTGTATTTATGTGTATATGTTTAAAAATAATTTTTAATATTGTTAGCCACCCAGAGTCATATATTTGAGATGGTTGGTCATATAGATAGATAGATAGATAGATAGATAGATAGATAGATAGATAGATAGATAGATGCAATTGTAGCTGCAATAAAAAAGCTACTTATCTAGGTATGTTCTTGAAGCCTCCGCAGTTAGTTAGGTAGTACAGGTTGAGATCCTGGGGATAAGAGGTTTACTGCTGACAGTAAGGGAGAAAGGCAGGGCCAGTAGGGGAGAAAGATGGGCCAGGTCAGAAAACAGCAGTTTAATTTTAAGCTGAAAAATATATAGGCATGGGGTGAATTTGCAACTGTCTGGGTGTGGGGGGAAGACAGTGTTATCTATTTCTGCACTCAGGAAACAGTGAGTAACTACTGGTGATGGACCAAGGAGAAAATGCAGATCTGCCCTTAGACAAAGAGGGGATGTAGCAAATTGTTAATTCTTTATCTGTGCCCTACTGCTAGTAGGTCGGTAGGTTATGAGATGCTGAAGCATAAGTGCCAAGGGATTTGAACCTCCAACAGTTCTATACCTTCTACAGTGTTAGATCTATCAGAACTATTCATTATTAAATCTGCATTCAGGAAATGAAACAAATGTGAGGGACATAACCAAGGCAGAAGGCATGGTGCTTTAAACACTCTGTAAGAGTAGCACAGAAGATGGTTGAAACTGGGCAGATATTTCTGTACAGTTGTCAAGCAGAAGATTGTCATTTATGGATCAATAGACATAAAAAGTTCCACTGACCTTATTGCTTGCAAGTAGCTTCTTTGTGCTCTCCATAATTTGATTTTCATTAAATCCACCTCATGAAGAGCAGCAATATCTCAGGTTGGGCATTTGCTCATTCAACATACAGTTTCCAACTTCTGTTGGAGCTGAAGAGGAAGGAAGGCAGGCAGGCAGGCAGGCAGGCAGGCAGGAAGGAAGGAAGGAATCCTTTTCGGGAGTTAGCAGATGAATACTATATTGCTACCAATAATAGAACAGTAACTAGGCCTCCTGACCAATGTCTACTCCTCAGAGACATGTCATTATAAACATGTCCTTTCTCTGTTATTATTTTTATAGACTTTGTTTCAACAGAGACTAATAAATGTTATTACTCTTCTCTCTATCTGAGCATTATGTTTACAAAAGAAATTCTAAGCCTAGTACCCTCAGTGGTGAACCAAAGCAGCTGATTTGTCCTGAGTAAGATTTGCCATTACCTCACCAGGAGTGGGAATAGATTTGTATTTCAAAGTGGTCCTCATGGGAGAGCAGGTAGTATTCCTCTCTGATGGGAATTCAGTCAATTGATGCAGGGGAGACATGAGACTGATGCTCAAAGAATGGCACTGAGATTCTACTGTACCTCAGGTGTAGTGGAATAGATGCTCTCCGATGTGTGATATCTTGCTCCCACAGGCATTTGCTCTGTGCTGGCTGGCATAGTCATTTGTAGGCATGCTGCACGTTGTGGTTACCAATGTGCAATGTGATATAGCATCATTCTATGTTTAGCCCCATTCTTCCAATGCAGGACTGAGTCTCCAGTGTGGAACAGTCAGCCACTCATGGGATGCGGGGTGAAATTCAAGCTGCCTTTGGAGGCTGTAGGAGAAAACCCATCTGGCCCCCAACTTTGCTGAATGGTACCTGCTATTGATAGGTGGCAACCAACACTCATCATGGAGTAGGGGAATTACTCAGGCATGCTCAGCAGACATGGACTGTGGATCCCAATAGAAAGGGCTGTTTCTTTGGGTGGCTAGTGAGATTCTTCATGTACTGGCCACCTGCAGCTTTGGAGCTTGTTGTAGGGAGTTGTGGGTCTTGCTCCCTGTGCCCTGTGCATTTGTCTCTTTGTGTGCCCTAATGACAGCCACTGCCTGGTTCACGAGTGCCAAGGAGGACTGGTCAGCCTCCAGCAGCACATCTCTCCACTGGTATGACTATTGTTGCTCCTCTGCGTCCATATTCAGGTGACTGAGTTATGCAGCATTTAGTATCAATTATATTTGTACTTTTACAGTATTTTGTAATGTAATGGTTTTATATTTTTATCCTGTTTTATTGTAAGCCGCCCAGAGTCCCCCCGTAGGGGTGAGATGGGTGGTGAATAAATTTGTAAAATAAATAAATAAATAAAAAATTTCCTGGGCCAGGTCCTGTAGGAGATTGTTGTTGAACCTTGGTGACTTGATGGATTTTGTCAAGTACTTTGGCATCGTCTATGCATCAACACCAGCCTGGTGGCAGGAGATGCATTTAGCTAGGTTCCACATTTAGAGGAATGGCAGCTGTGGAAATCAGAGAACAATGGAAGTTGAGGGAAATGGGAGAGAGAGAACTGGGAGGGAGCCTAAAATGTGGGTTGGGAGCCCACTGGGTTGTAAGGGAGAAATCACCACCACAAGGAGACTAGGCTGCCTCCTGGTGACCGATGTGCTTACCACCAACACCCTGTAGAAGGAGGCTGTCCTAACAGTCAGAAATCACGCTGAGACAAGGAGTAGGTCTCTAGTGTTTATTACTGCTACATAAGACAGAAAATCCTAACAAACTGAAGAAGCGTGGGAAAACCCAGACAGATAAACCCCAAAAGTCAAGGCGGGTCTGATCTGTGTCTCTTTGAATGGCTGCTTAATTCCTCAGTACTACGCATGTGTTTTCCCCCCTGGATAGAGGCCTCCTCCTGCCTGCCATCAGTACTCATGACAGAGGCCTTCTGGAAATGTTCAGTTGGGCATAATGGATTAGTCTGCAATATCTGTGTTATTACTTTTGGTATATAAATAAGGGGTTAAACTTTTGGTAATGTTTAATAGTTTTTCTTTTCTGTAATGTTTAATTGTTAATTGGGATTAATAAGGGGTTGCTATCTATGGTGATGATTAATGGTCATTTTTTATTTTTCTGTAATGTTTAATTGTTAATTGGGATTAGACTTTGAGTATCAAGAAGGATTAGGGGGATTTTGTTTAAATGGAAAGGGGGACTAAATACTTACATTGTTAGTTATGTTTGTTAATTTTTACTGGACCGTTTGCTGATTAATAAGGAGAGCTGAGAATTTAGAGATGGGTCTATAGAAAATGGCGTGAAGTATGGATTGAAGATGTATTTAGATGTATATTAAGAGACAATGATAAGATGTTAATGTTGAATATACTTGCTGGGGATGAAGGGGGAAGTTTCTTCTTATTTTTTCCCCCCCTTGGGGGGATTTTTTTTCTGCACTTTCTTTATATATTTTTTCTTTTTTTCCCCAATAAATTTTTGGGGTGGCGCTGTGGGTTAAACCGCTGAGCTGCTGACCGGAAGGCCGGCGGTTCGAAACCGCGCGGCGGGGTGAGCTCCCGTTGCTAGTCCCAGCTCCTGCTCACCTAGCAGTTCGAAAACATGCAAATGTGAGTAGATCAATAGGTACTGCTTCGGCGGGAAGGTAACGGCGTTCCGTGTTGTCATGCTGGCCACATGACCCAGAAGTGTCTACGGACAATGCCGGCTCTAAGGCTTAGAAACGGAGATGAGCACCGCCCCCTAGAGTCGGACACGACTGGACTTTACGTCAAGGGAAACCTTTACCTTTACCTTACATTTTTGTATTAGATTTTTGTATTAGTTTTCTATGTTTGATATAATCTTTAATAACAAATTATTAAATAAAAAAATAGAAGGAGGCCTCCTCAGGAAAAACACCCCCTCCCACTCCCACCCCTGGCTCAGTCTCTCCTAGTGTGAATGCAGTAGATAGGACTGAGCAACTCAGGAGAGATCAGCCAGGGGTGAAAAGTGTAATTATGGGAACAAAGCCCTTGTGTCCTGAGCAAGGATTGAGAGGAAGAGGACATCACCCATTTCTGCAGTCAAAAAGTGGTGGGTGGCCTGTACTGGCAACAGGCTAAGCTGGAAGTACGGATCTGGGCTGAACGTAAGCTTTGCTGTTCACAAGTAGATTGAGCATTTTTTCCATCTCTGTTATTCTCCAACCTCCAGAATTGATTCTAAGTGATCCCACATAAGATAAAGATGTATCTTGTATGCCAGTCAGAGGGAACCTAGAGTCAGGCTTAAAAGGCCTCCTTAATACTTGGTGTGAGCTTTGGAAATGGAGATCCATTTTGCACTGAGCTGAACTGTGTGGGGATAATGAGAAGATGAGCCAGGCAGATGGGAGGATATAGAAGAGATGAGTATATCAACCACAGTAAGCCTGCCTCAAATATGCACCAGATTTATGGTAGCCCGAGGATAGGGAATGAGTAACATTGTGAAGATAAGATTCTTCATATTTTATTGAAGTTAAAACATCCTGAGATGTGAATCTAGTTTTAAAATTAGAAGAATCTATGTTGAATTTTCTCTTGATGTGGGAAGTATCATCAATAATATCTAGCCATATTTTTAAAAAAAATTAGATTAATTTATATGTGAGTTAGCAACATTGCTGAACTATTTTTTATATGCAGTATATAAGAAGCAGTTGGTTTGTTGAACTTATTTCAGAGCAAGTTCCTATCTCAGACACTGAATGAGGGGGATTGGAAAATGATTTATATCTAGTCTTTGGAAATTACATAGATTTTTTTTTAAAAAAAATAAAGATTCCCAGTTCTTCCTCAGAACACAGCTTGGCTCATCTTCTGTGAGATCTCATATCCATATTGCTATTATAAAAATTATCAGGGAATCATTAATATTATTTTCATAAATTGTGCTTGCTACTTAGGGCTTTAAGATGGAAAAAGTGGGTCAGCTGCTGGAAGCCATGGCCAGGGTAGCCATCACTCAGGTTTTGCTTGTAAGCCAGTTGTCTTCCTTTTTGGAGCAGGAGGCCTTGATGACAGCAACTCCTATTCTTATTGCTGGTACACTGGATTATTTTAATGTGCTTTACGTTGGGCTGCCTTTGAAGATGATTCAGAAACTGCAATTAATACAGAATGGAGCAGCTCACCTGCTGATAGATAAAAGCCATTACAGCCATGTAACAATGTTCTTGTGGGGGTTGCCTATAAGTTTCCAGGTTCAATACAAAGTGCTGGTTTTAACCTATAAAGCCTGGCTCCTAGGTTTAACCTATAAAGCCTGGCTCCATGATAATTTCCTTCAAGTTGACTTGCCCATTTTGTTTCTTTGATCTGGGAGGAGATGCTATGACTATCAATGTACAAAAGAAATGCATTGAGGTGGCTTGGTCATTAGGAGTGAATGAGTAAGGATTGAATACCCTAACAAATATACAAAGGAAAAATGAGTGGGTCAAGAGGATGAGGAAGTCAGAGAAAGTTATGGTTGGGTGGAGTTTGAAGAACAAAAGGCAATATATAAATCACTATATGAACATGGTAGAAACAGGGATGTTTTACAAAAGTAGAAAGATATGGAGATGTACAGAGAATGGTCGTGCAGTAAACAATATCCAGCTACATTTCCATATCTCTTTTAATCTCACTTCTTTATCGTTTCTTATTATCTTTCTGCATTTTGCATAATGTTGCTTACCTAGAAAAGAGCTAGCACAATGGATATGTGTAGATGTATAACATTGATATGGATATAACATTTCTATGGATCATCCCACAAGAATAAGCTTTATTTTCAGGAGCGAGCAAGCAAAATAAAACAAAAAGGTCTGTGCTAGTTTATTTTAAACAGGACAGCTACTGTACATAGTGATTTGTGAGTTTTGCACAACAGTGTTTATAACAAGCTGTATTTTCTTCATCAAGTTTTTTATCAGCTGTATTTCATCAAGTTTTTTATCAGCTGTGATTGTTTTCTATGCAATCGCTTGTGTTGCAGAAAAACGTTAAGGTGTTTCATTCAAACCACAATTAGTTCTTCGTATTGATTCCATTAGTAGCCCATAAAATCTTAGTAGTTTGCCTGAGAACATTATTTTTTCAGTTAGCTATGAAGTGTGGTCCACCCACTACAATAATTTATGCACCTTCACTCATGCTGTATGAGAGAGCTTGCTTTAGAACACAACCACCTTTTTTAGTAAAATATTCAGCTTGTTGTTAATCCATGTTCTTATTTTATTAAAACTTGCCAACATAGTTTATTGGGGTTTTTTTGTTTTTTAGTCTTTTGTAAACAAAACGTTGAGATTTTATTGCATTTCCACCAAAGCTGGAAGAAACTACATTTTTTCTTATAACCCTTCCAGCACTTTGTACACGTTATGTATTACATGTAAGATTTTTATAGAGGTAAAAATCCAGAGATGTAAAATCTTAAGATATAATTCCTGTGAATAAGGAAATACTTTTTTTGTGTTCCATTTCTCATCCTCCCTCCTAGATAAAAGTCAGTTTGCAGAATTTTCTCTGAATATTTTCCTGCAATGCATTTGCTGCTAAATGTTTGTCAGATTGCCATCTCAAGTGTTCATGTATCCATGGGGAAATAAAATAACATAAAAAAGAATAAGAAACAAAATAGCCTAGGAAAAAGGAAGACATATAAATCTGGCTACTGTTGGTTTTGCTCATAGATAGGATTTAGAAGCCCAAGATATTGTTTGTACACAACAATAAGCTCTGAAGATTTTCAACAATGTGTAGTTTGGGATTTTTAACAGCAGCAATTAAAGGAACAAGATACCTGTCTTAATACACTAATTAGGTGTCGACTACATTGGCTGAATTCAGATGATGTGAGTATCTTCCTAGTAATGATACATTTTTTGTGTTCATTGTTAGATTCTGGTGTACTACAAGGTTTAGGAGCTCTTACCCTACTTAGTGCAGATGTCTAGAAAAGAAACCTTCAGGTACATAACTGGATGGGCAGTGGCTTTTATATGAGTCAAGATTCTGTATTATCAGGATCTTGGCTCAAGAAGAAGAAAACACTAGTAGAGTGTACACATTAAGTCTTTTTTTCCTGCAGACTTTTGCACAGCTGCAGGAGAAATAAGTTAGCTGAATGATATTGGCAGAAGCAAGATTAATTGGAATGCTCATATGTTTAAAACACTTGCACAGGATTAATCTCAGATCAATAGAAAAACATGGCTACTGCCATCAGAAGTAATGCTCATGAGATGCATGGAAAATGAACCATGTTCAATGAACCATGTTTTGAAGCCGTTGTGGCATTTTGACTACAAGAAGGCAAAATGCCAAGATGAATTGTTGGTCTAAAGCACTTCTGTCCCATTAGCATAATCAGAAAGCTGCAATGCTTGTAGCTAGACAACAGATAGTTAAAAAGCATATGTCATCTGCTGCAAGTGAAACACTTAAATAACTAAATAAATTTGTCTTCATAAATAAAATATGTCCCAGATACACTACGCAGTAAAGGGTTGCTTCATTTTCATTTTTGGTTCAAGTCGTAGTTTTAGACTTTATACCTAAGTTTTCCTGGACATGGGGCAGAAATTTTGTTTACATAAGAAGTTTCCATAACGTCGTACTTCAGTTATCCATCTTATCAGATGACCACTGAGTATAATTTCATTTTCTCCACATGTGGCTGATTTTCTGTTCATCAGTCAGTTGTTTTCAATGCAGAGGTAATGAACTATTAGACATGTCTGAGTTTGTGGAATGCAGTATGTTCTTAGTGATGCTATTTTGTCAAGCAATGCATTCATTATTTTGTCAGTGTTCAAAAGCATATCTATGGACAGCACTTTGTAGCCATCTAATTTAGTGGTTATGAAAAACGAGAACAATAATATTGCAGACCAGTCATTACCAAGTCAGAAGGCTACAAGAATTGATGGAATATCTAAACAAATATCAGCAAGTACTTAATTGATTACTGTATAGAAAGCCTTCAGTTGTGTCTACCATGTCAACCTGTGGAATATCCTTTGGAAAAGGGGAATTCCAGAACATTCTCATTATCCTCTAAGAGGACAAAAAGCCACAGCCGAGATGAAGCATGACAGACAGAAATGGCTCCAGATTGGCAGAGGAGCAAGAAGACCAAATAATCTCAGATGGGATTTGCAGCCCTTTAATGTGGTGGTTATTCAAGTTAACGCTCCAACCACTGATGCAGAAGAAGAGGAGGCTGATGAGTTTCATTGTCTTCATATTGTCTTCCTATATCACAGTTGCCCAATATAGGGGTCTGCTTGCTTTAGCTGGGCATCTGGGATGACCTTCAAGACATAGGTGATCCTGCTGGGAACATATTCTCTTGGCATACACTCCTGATGCTCTTTGCTAATCTCTGCCAGGAACATACATGTGCATGCACTGCTGTGATGAAGCACAGTAGGAATTAAGGGGGAATAAACAAATATAGAGCAGGGTTCCTCAACTCTCGGAGTTGAAGTCCGCACAACTTAGAGTTGCCAAGGTTGAGGAACCCTGGTATAGAGTACATATGCGCCATTTAGGATACATATAGATATTGCATTGTTTTTTAAATAACACTTCGTTATACAAACAATAAGATTGATGGGAATAATTAATATTTCTGCTTGTGATACAACAATGAACTCTGACATTTCCTTTGGATGGCAATATTCTAGTAGCATTTAATCTGCAGCTTTTCATTTTTCTTCTTTTCACAGAATGTTTGAGCTTTATGCTACCAACTCTCAGATGGTTTTGCTCTTGATTCTGGAGCCCATGTTAATTTTGTCTAAGCTCTTCATGAAATTTACGTTACTAAATCTGGTAACTGTCATCCAGAATAGCCCAAGGTTTATGTTCCCCAAAAATGGGTGAAGCAAAGGAATGTATGATACAATTGTATAGTAGAGTTCTTACAAATGCCTAGTTTTTTTAGTTTAAATTACATTTTAGTTTAAATTACATTTTATAAAATTTACATTTTATAAGAGTATATCTTATGCTGGTTGGCTACCTCCTTTTTGTCTTTACTGTGTTTTTGCTGTTTACTTATTTGCTAGCATTATACCCCAACTTTCCTTCAAGGGTAAAAGTGCTATACGTAGCACTTCCTTCTCCAATTATTGTTGATCTGTTTTCTGGATTTATTTTAACCGTTATTATAAGCTGCCTTGAACATCAATTCATAAATGTTTATATTGGAAGAAAACACATAACAGACTTTTCATAGTACTTTCTTTAATGGCAGAATTCCACCTATGTAATATGAATTACAGTTACGTTGGTCCACTGTCAGTTTGGACCAATAAAAATAACCAGATCTGAAAGCTGAACATTTTTCTGTTAATCTTAAATTTTCAGAACTTCAGTTTGGAGCTTGCAAAGAAGGACTCGTTAGAGCAGGGAAAGAGGACTGCTTCTTCATCCAATATCTCATTAATTTATACTATCACAGTGACATAAACCAGTGAAGTTCATTCTGTTAGACTGGTTTAAGAGAGATATTAAATATAGAGAATAGAGACAAATGAATCTTCCTGCTATAATATCATTAGGTTCTAGTCATTATTTTTTTATATAAGGGCTCAATTTGGCTTACAGTTCTTTCAGTGCCCCCCTTCTCCAAAGAATAATAATGTATATCCTTTATTTTAAATTATGGCAAGCCAGCCCTGAAAAATCTATACTGTAGGGCAGACAATGCTTAACTGTGGTCTGACTCAACGTAGAAAAACTTCCTGTCTTAAATCTGGGCCATTCTGTATGGAGGAAACTTCAGAAACATCTAATTTATTTCTGCATCTCTGGAGTTATTTGATCTATACTGGAATCAAAAGCTTTTGCCAATCAGGGTTGGGGGGATTTTCTGTTATTGTTGGCATCTGAAAGCTGTGATATTACAGGGGTATTGCCAGAAATATTTATGTATTTAATTTAAGTAATTTATATGACTGCCTATCTCACAACGGTGACACTGAGCAGCTTACAAAGATCAAAACCCAGTGATTAAACGAATAACCCATGGAGCCTCAGGTAAACAACACCTTCCAATCATAAAAACACATCAACAACAGGGCTAGCCTAACCTGCTGGCCCAAACACCTGGGGACACAGCCAGGTCTTCAGAGCCTTACAAGAGGCCAGTAGGATTGGGGCCACCCAGATCTCCAGGATGGGGAAGGGATATTGTTCCACGAGGAGGGCACTGCACAGAGAAGGCAGGACTCCTAACAAGAGGACGTTGTTTAATAGAGGGGACCTGGAGCATGCCCTCTCTGCTAGGTATGGTGGATTGAGCTTAAACAAGCATAAACAAGGGGAGAAAGGCAGTCCCACAAACAGCCTGGCCCTATGCCATGCATGGCTTTATAGGTGATGACCAGCACCTTGAATTATACCAGAAGCCTATTGAGAGTCAGCATAGCTTGTGGAGCAGCAGAGTCCCGTGAGCCTTGCAAGAGACGCCAAAAACTGCCCACATGTCAGCCCTCCCAGGTAAACCAGACAGGAAAGAGTACAAATCTCCTGCCCTCCCTATTTACCACCTGAGTAATTAGGGTGGGCCCTTCCTAAGTTTCTTTTTGTGTCCGTTGCTCTGTTGTAGGCTCCTTTCTCTTTTATCTGATTGTTCTCTAGGTGGCATCTCTTCCCCCATCTTCCAAGATCACCCTCACATTCTATCACACCACGCCACTGTATTCTGGATCAGCTGCAGCTTCCAAATGCTCTTCAAGGGCAGCCCCATACACAGCGCATTACAATCATCCAAACGGGAGGTGGCTGAGGCATGAGTCATCTGGGGCAAGGCCTCCTGGTCCAGAAATGGGTGCAATTGGTGTATGAGCCGAATGTACAGAAGGTACAGAAAATTAACACAGAAATTGTATCCAAAAATAGCACTGAAGTGTCAGTGTGCATCAGGCAAAAGTTCATGAAGTGTAATTGTAGGAAGTGATTTTGGCTGCTTAGAAGGCCTGCTACGTCTATCCCTGCACAATGACTCTTGCAAAAGGAATTTTAAAGAAGTATTACACATGGTAGAGATGCATCAGTCATAGATTAATCAAGGGCATTTCCATCAGGTGACTGGAGAATGTCTGCATGGATACATCCATCCAGAATTTATGTGAGATGTAAAAAAAGAAGTCATGCTTCCATAAATGCATTGTCATTATTTTACAGCTTAACATAGTACAGATTATTGGACACTTCTATTCACAAATCAGGAGTGGACATTGGAATGAACATTTATTCTTCATTAAACCAAGCTATGTCTGGCTGTCCAAAGGACTGGGGTGGGGGTGGGGGGATAACATGTTGTCTACAGATTGCCCATCCCTGACCTATAGTAAATAGGAAAAGATGTTTCATAGGAGAGCCAGTTTGGTATAGTGATTAAGGCACCAGGCTATAAACCAGGAGACTGTGAGTTCTAGTCCCACCATAGGTCTGAACCCAGCTGGGTGACCCTGGACCAGTCACTCTCTCTCAGCCCTAGGAAGGAGAAAATGGCAAACTACTTCTGAAATCTTGCCAAGAAGACTGCATGGAGTCAGCAGGAGTGAACAGTAACTCAAAGGCACCAATTTTTTTTTAAAGGATCATTAGTATCTATATCAGCCTTTCTCAACCTTTTGACCCTGGAGGTACCCTTGAAATATTTTTCAGGCCTCAGTCAACCCCTGCACATTCAGGCTCAAATATAGGCCTGAAGTTACACAATTCCTATATTTGTTTCATGGGTAGGCCTGTATATATGCATTAACAGTGTTCTTAAACTGAAAATAAAGAATGAAACGCACTTCTTTAATGTGAAGTTGCCCGAATTTGAAATATTTTTTTTAATAAATGGTGATCTCCCAGGGAACCCCCAGTGACCTCTCACGGAACCCTGGTTGATAAACCCTGATCTATATAGTCTGAATTTAGCAAGAATCTGAAATGGTGGTCTGGAGCTAATGCTGGTGCCCCAAATCCCAAAAAATGTGAGGTCAACATTGCAAAAACAGCTTGGAACAGATATATTTGTCAACTTTGAACTTTAGGCTGACAGGCAGTTTCTTTCAAATATCAAATACAATGTGAACATTTGAAATGTGTCATTTGTTTGACTGTAAAATTTATTTTCTTCTAAGGCAGCTTTCTCTCATCTCCCTAGTGAATCATTATTGTAGTGGTTTTTCTTCTGCATCTCTTGTTTTCAAATTTTAATTCAGTGCTCATTAAGGCACAGTAGAATGACCATGTAATAATTTTGCGTCTTTCCTCTATTTGCAAATGAACCAGATGCATATCTTTATTTTAGAGTTCTCATAAAACCCTCATTTTCCTGACGTTGCAGTATTGAGTATTTTAGTAACTCCTTGCAACTGTTTCTACAAGTGTTTCCCCTTCTTTCTATATACATGTAGTCTAAACATTTCCCTATAAAGAAAGCCCCAGCGCCTTTCAGTTAAAAAGGTAAGATGTTAAATACATTATTTGGGGGGAAAGCAATTCTTGAGAAAATTGGTTTGCTGGCCCAGCGTAACAGCAAATAACTAAATGATGAAAGTCTAAATGATTAGACTGAAAAGAACTTCCTGTAAATTGGACAGCTCTAAGTATGAGAATTTTTAGGTGAAAAACTCTTAGAAAATAAATGGAAAATGTCCATCTACCAGAGTGTAATTTAAAAGCGATTGTAAAAAACCCAAGAAAACTTTGTTTTGACGGACAGCATTTAACTTTTTAAAGCAAAGGTTTTAATCTTTTAGTTTGTTGTTAGTCTTGGCGTTATACAGATAGGATCCCATGTTCCTATTTGTTTAATACCACTATAGAAATTCTTGCATAAATGTTCCTATTACATAAAATACTCCCATGCCTCTCACTAGCAAGAGTGATTTTTTTTCCAGTTTTCAACTTTGCCCTCATCCAGACCCCATTTGCTGCAAACACTTTCCCCTCTGCATCTGATACATTTGATGCCTACCTCAAGTTCACCTAGGCAAGTGGATTTGTCCTATGTTTCTTAATGATGTCTTCTAGTGCTCAGCAACTTGGATTTTCTGTGATCATATGCAGATGATTGTAATCCTTCTAAGGAATGAAAAGCAGAATATAAATGTTTCCTGCACTGGGAGAGGGGAGAGATCAGCAGGCGATTGGACTAAAGAATCTCGAAGCCTTACATTCTATGATTAAAATAGGAAAAGTAGTTTTAGAAATTAATTTTAAAAATGTAGTATCTCCATAGGAATTTGTAAAAGTTGGCAAAAAGGAAGCCACAGGTGAGGGTGGGGAGTTACCAAATTGATCCTAGCTCTAGAGCATACATTTGTGTTGTGTTTGGCTGTCCTCTCTCCTATCCACCCTGGGATAATTCAGAATTCAAGCCATTAGTGCTTTATGTTGGCAACAAATATCCTGGGCAAAATCTCAGTCAATTACAGTGAGAAGTTCCAAAGTCAAAACTGTTGTGGCTGCATCTGTTAATTGAAACTTAGGCTCAATTTAAGCACCAAGTCTTTTTTTTAAAAATGGCAAATTAGATGCCATCCAACTTCCTCCAGAGATGGCCCTTTATATGGTACGATATGAAAAACAAGACAGAGAACTGCTGATGCCATACAAAGGAAAAAAGGAATATGGCTTTCCAAGAATTTTATTATTGGAATTCTTTGAAAACAGGACTTAAAGAAGACTACCTATTCAGTTGCCAATATATGGTTGTATACATGACAGACAGCTGAAAATATTAATGTTAAACATGAATGACAGTCAAAAGGCTGGATTAAAACATAGGCTGTGTACTTGGCAAGAATCTCACATTGTGGATTGGCTAGGCTTCAGTGGCAGGCAAACAAGTTATAATTCTCCAGTTCAAAATGCTAACAGCAGATTGCTCTTTCTAGAAACTGTGCCACAACTGTTTTATGGATGTTGATTGGACTATTGTTTTTGCCCACTTATTGATGGATACAACTTCTGTGTAGCCAGCTGTTCACATCTCATCTACTTTCAGTTATATGTGAAAGGAATGGGAATAAAAATGGACTAAATAGGGTTGGTGGTATTTATCTACGAGTTAGATGGAGTTGATCCACAGGACAGCTACTAGGATTAGCAACCTTGCTTGCATGCTGTGCCTCATGACACGTCTATCATCTTAAAAGTAAAACTAAAGGTAAAGATGGCCTTGAGTTGAGCTTAGAGCTGAATTTGGCCTCTGGCAACTGCATCCATGCCATTTTCTTGGCAGCAACGTGGAAATGATTTGATTCTGTCTTATTCTGGGATGTCTTTTGACTTCTAGTCTAGCTAAATTCCCAAGCTGTCCTCTATCCAAGAACTCACCAGACCTGATCCTACTTAGCTTCTGAGATCTGCTAAGGACAGCTAGGCACCCTAACTTGCCAAGACTTTATCAATGTACTGTATTCCACTCAATTTGGGCTTCCAGTCAGACTTGACCCTCACCCCCCCGCAATGATAATGCTTGGGCCTGAACTTATAAATAGTGCCATTCTGTAGTAAAAAATTGTAGGAGGAGAGCCGTAGTAGTTTATGGTGGCCAAAAACAACAACAACAACAACAGGATTCTGGTAACACCTTTTCTGACTGATTTTATAAAAGGGTATAAACTTTTATGAGCTACAGCTCACTCTAATGGTTACAATATCAGTACTTAACTTCCAACATCCTTAATTTCTCTGTATTTGCACTGGGTTCTCTGGCAATTCTTTCATCAGATTGTTTCCATTTTCTGAAGAGAAGAAGAGATATCCAGGCAGATGGCATCTTTGATACTCCATCTCAAACAGCTCTTCATTCTCCAAGTATTTTTAGATCTAGGTTTATGCTACTCATATTACGTTATATAGGGTTTTGTCTCATTTCTTTGTTATATTACCTCATTCTATTTATACTTCTGTCTTGGAAACGAATGTCAAACAAACCTCAAGATTAATTAAAAATTAATAGAAAATAAAGTTTACAGCTCCAAAACCTGAGGCAATCCACCATGCTTAATGGGAAAGCCAGATTTAAATCTGCATTTTCTGCTACAAGCTTGTCTGCTGTGCATTTTGGCTTTCTAGAAGATAGACTTCCTATCAGCATTAAAAGGCATGACACATTTGAAGATTACATTTAAGCAAATGTCTGTAAAAGGCAGTGTTGAGAAAACAGTGTTAAGGAGACTTTGATTTGACAAATATCTAAGTTTCAAAGCTGTAAACTTGAAATGATACCTGTTGGTATGAAAGCAAGAATTCCCTTCCTCATTGTTAGCTCTTGTGTTGCACAAAGCAATAGCTGGAAGTTAAAAATCCTTTATGAAACCATTTGCCCAGAACAATAACAGAGCTGTCCTCTTTCAAATTTATAACATCTGCTAATCAATATATCTTCACATTTATAGAGACAAAGCAATATCTCTCTAAAATGAGTGTGCCAAATTCAATATTTAATCATCCAAAATCAAGGCCTGCTGCCTGGATAGATCAACAGATTTCATGGGCTAAATTCTGGCAGGGAAGCCAAGTGACATTTAATGTCCTTCCTTCTCAAAACTGCATTATTCTATCCTTCCTAGCTGGTTATTTTTTCTCCCATTCAGATCTACAGCACTCTCAGTGACAGTACTATAATTTTACACACTGAAAGCTAATATCTTTGTATGCTTTTTCCAACTGAAGTTTGTTACCATAAAGACATTTTCATTCACAAATATACTTGCTCTTCACACTTGCAGGCAAAGAACTACTTCTATTTCTTTTTCCTGTTTGGTTTGGATAAAACAAGACTGACTTACTCCAAATGTGACGTTAGAAAAGCTGAAAAATTGTTGAACCATTAGAAAATGTCAACCCACATGCATAACAGCTAACACTTTTTGGCAATCAGTTATAAACAGAGTCATAATCACACATGTAATCGTTCAGTATAAATTGCAGTGCAGAACTTTAATAAAAATGAGAAATGTAAACAGGACCAAAGTTGACAGTGTGGTTTTTAAATGCTGGCTTTTTAATCAGTGTTGGGCTCCAGTAAAAAATATAGAATTCCCCTTGTCATGACTTTAAAAGGAATCATTATGATCAGTATACTGCAGTTGGATTGTAAACAAAAGATAATGTGGATAAATAGACATCAGTCAACTTTAAATAGGCATTATAACACTCATAAAAACAGCCTAAATTGCTGATAAGATAAACTGTTTTCTCTCCTCCCAGAGACAGGACACAGATGTAAGTTACAAGGAGGCAGATTCTGACTAATGTTAGGAGTAATTTCCTAACAGATAAGGTTCATAACAGAACAAATTACCCAGAGATTATGTAGACAAGCAGAGTTTGGACAGCTGTCTGTTGTAGGTGTTTTAGTCAATGTCTATAGCCAGATATTGTCAGGATTTGTAAAACAGTAGAGAGATCCACGGGGAAGGTGTTAAATGGTGGTTGTAAGACAGCCAGAGATTCGAGGCACAGGGTTCTCAAGTCACATCATGAAGATTCAACAGGTGCTGAACTTGATTTTCAGTTGCAAGAACAGTGAGTAAGGACAGTGAGCTTGCTTAAATCTGCCAGTAATGATGTGTCGCCCAGGCACTGAATAATTAATCAGCCTGGGCAAAGCTGCTCCTGCCAGTTCATTACCTCTCTACTCATGAAACCTAAATGGTCTCCACTCTCTAGGACTGATAGAAGTGTTGTGGGTTCTAAAAGTTCCTAATTTCTGGCTGTTTTTCACTTCTGGAGAAGAATTTACCTCTACTTCCTTCCTGACAAATGACAGTGCTTCTCTCTGAGTCTTGGTCTTGACAAGACACCAAGTCCTCCACATCAAAGGATATTTGAAGGCAGTCATTTCTGTAAAGTTGGGGGGGGGGTTGCTTGAAGTGCTGAAGTTCTGCATTCAATCAGGTCTCCCATCTGTGGGAATGAGTCTCATTCCGCTTTACACCTCCTTTTTTCTTCCCCTACCCTCAGTGAGAATACTGTTCAGCTGCTGTAGAGTTTTCTCAGTATTCTGAGGTTGGTAGAAGTGAAGACAGTTGTGTATCAGCTTCAAAAAGTTTTTCAGGAAATAGGAAGTAAAAGCAGAAGCATATGCATGGATATAAAACCAAGATTATGGCAACCAGCTTGATTGATAACTGGCAAATAGAGGGAGAAAATGTAGAAGCAGTGAAAGACTTTGTATTTCTGGGTGCGAAGATTACTGCAGATGCTGACTGCATTCAGGAAATCAGAAGACGCTTAATCCTTGGGAGAAGAGCAATGACAAATCTCGATAAAATAGTTAAGAGCAGAGACATCACACTGACAGCAAAGGTCCGCATAGTTAAAGCAATGGTGTTCCCCCTAGTAACATATGGCTGCGAGAGCTGGACCATAAGGAAGGCTGAGAGAAGGAAGGTAGATGCTTTTGAACTACGGTGTTGGAGGAAAATTCTGAGAGTGCCTTGGACTGCCAGAAGATCAAACCAGTCCATACTCCAGGAAATAAAGCCAGACTGCTCACTTGAGGGAATGATATTAAAGGCAAAACTGAAATACTTTGGCCACATAATGAGAAGACAGGACATCCTGGAGAAGATGCTGATGCTAGGGAGAGTGGAGGGCAAAAGGAAGAGGGGCTGACCAAGGACAAGGTGGATGGATGATATTCTAGAGGTGACGGACTCGTCCCTGGGGGAGCTGGGGGTGTTGACGACTGACAGGAAGTTCTGGCGTGGGCTGGTCCATGAAGTCACGAAGAGTCGGAAGCAACTAAACAACTAAACAAAACAAAAATGCATGGATATGCTCTGAGCTTTGCATACTTGGTGAAATTGTCCATGTTGAAATTTCATTGGTTTTGATTTGTTCAGGCTGGAGGAAAACTGGGAGCAAATCCAATAAGACGTAAGTAAGAGTCTCTATTAGGACCTATCTTGGGGTGATAAGAACAGCAAAACACGTTCATTTCTCTACTCTTACTGAGTCCTTCGAGTGTCAGTTGGCAGGCCCTGTTCAGTGTGACCCATTCCCTTCTGGGTGAGAGGGGCTGGGGAAGTACCTGCAGTATTGCTATGAAGAATATTCTCAATATTTTGTGGGTCAAGTCACTTGGATTTGCTCCAAACTGTGCTGTAGCTGAGCAATCCTATGGAGTTAACTGGGTTATGGTCTTAATGTTATCAGGGAGGAGTTTGATCCTGTTAAACTGAAAGCAAGTCTGGGTATCCACTATTCAGTTCTGTGGTAGAATACATTGTTTATAGACAGAAAATTTGGGTTTCCTGTCTGATATCTCCAGATTAAATGAGAAGATAGCAGGTAGAGTAGAAAATAATCTGGTAGAAGGTACTGTAGTTTTGTTTGATCCACCTGAATTGCACAGAAGTTCCATTTTTTCTTTCTTAGTTTACTCTGCCAAGTATTGTGGTCACTGCTAGCTTTGCATAAGTAAGCATTATAGTACTAATATTAAGGATCCTTCAAGGTGCTTACATTTAGGAAGAACTCAGTAGCTTTAGTCACTGTGACAGCAATACCGGAAGAAGCAGGAGCTCCTGGTTTGGCCATCTTTGCCAGGAAGGTCAAAAGGGAAGAGATGAAGCTAAGAGTGATCCACGTACGAATGAGAACAGATGAGACTCCGCAGGCACAAGGGAAGCCAACCCACCTAGAAAAAAGAACCCCAAAATTAAACTTTTAAGAAAGCAATGAGAAATCACTTCTGTATCACCAGACAGCCATGTGTGAAAATGCCTGAAACATTTAGACACATTCAGGTGCCAATGATGAAATCCCCAGGCTGGAAGCTTCTCTTCCTGTTACTGAGTAACAATGTTGAACTTCCACAATTAGATATAGAACTGATGATTAAAAACCAACAAAGATTATGATGACCAAATGCAAAAACCAAAGATTATGATGACCAAATGCAAAAAACCAACAAAGATTATGATGACCAAATGCAAACTTCCAGCATCAAACAAGAAAGGACAAGGAAAACTGTCTTAAGGATATAAACAAATTGGGGAAAATAATAATAATAATAATAATAATAATAATAATAATAAAAAGAAAAAAAGAAAACATTTTAAAGAAAATCAGAGGAGTAACAGGAACATTTATAGCTACATTAGAAGTACTCAAGTAATCATTGGAAAAAGTCTGGTAGAGACAAATGAGGTTAAAGGAAGTTGGAAAAACTGTATTGAACTCCTCTGCAATGAGATTACAGAATGATAGAAACATTTGTGGAGAGAATAAATTCAGAAACTGACCCCACTAGAAGATGAGGTACGACAGGCAATAGACCAGTTGTCAAGTAGGAAAGCACCAGACACAGATGAAGTATCAATTGATCTGTTCAAGGCCATTATACTGAGGAACGGAGAAACAAGAGAATGTGCAAATTCTGAACTCTTGCACTGATTTCTCACTCAAAGTTTTGCTTAAGATTTTATAGTGAAGAGTAAAGCCATATGTGGAGTGAGAAACACCAAACAAACAGGCAATTTTCATAAGGGCAAGAGGGTCACTTTCAGATATAAGAGATGTATAAGATGTATCATGAAGCGAGCAAGAGAATATAAAGAAGGCTACCATTGCTTTAAAAGGGACGCGGTGGCGCTGCGGGTTAAACCGCTGAGCTGTCGATCGGAAGGTCGGCGGTTCGAAACCGCGCGGCGGGGTGAGCTCCCGTTGCTCGTCCCAGCTCCTGCACACCAAGCAGTTCGAAAACATGCAAATGTGAGTAGATTAATTGGTACCGCTTCGGCGGGAAGGTAACGGCGTTCCGTGAGTCATGCTGGCCACATGACCCGGAAGTGTCCTATGGACAACGCCGGCTCCAAGGCTTTGAAACGGAGATGAGCACCGCCCCCTAGAGTCGGACACGACTGGACTTTACGTCAAGGGAAACCTTTACCTTTACCTACCATTGCTTTACTGCCTACTGTAAGGGCTTTTATTGTGCAGGTCAAAGAATGTCAGTGATATTAAGCTTAATGGGTATGCCCAAACACTGATTATTCTGCTGAGGAACCTTTATAGCAAACAAGAAGGTACTATGAGATCTGGATTTGGAAAAACAGAATGGCTCAGAAAAGGACAAGGAGTGGCTATGGATGCATATTATCCCCACATCTGTTTAATTTATTCAGGAAATATAAGAAAGGCAGGACTGGAAGAGATGACAACTGGAATAAAAACAGGAGGCTGAAATACTAACTATTTGACATTTTCAGTACAAATCGAAGCAAATATTTGTAGCTCAGGCTTGAACTGTGGAGTCCTTCGTGCTCTCTGAGCCTTGTTATTTTCTTGCAGATGTTTCATTGCTAAACTAGGCAACATCTTCAGTGCGAAGAGGGAGCGGGCCTTGCTCTCAGTTTATATATCATGGCTTGCCCTGCTTGTGTTGGTAGGGGTGTTGTTCAAGCCAGATCCAAAAAAGCCAGAGAATTCCTGGAAGCCTGGCACTCAGACCAAGCAGCCATCAACAGACACATAGAGGTAAACAACATTTACATACCATTCAAAAGAGACAATAGAAAAGCCAAAAGAACAGTACACTCCCTTGCCAGCAATATGCGAAAATCAACACTAGGATTAACACCAGATGAACCATCAAACAGCACAATACGCCCTAATCAAGGAACTATTAACTCAGGCAATCAACCAAGCAGCAAACAACAGCCCAATCAAAGAACTCCCAAGGAGAGAACAACACCCCTACCAACACAATCAGGGCAAGCCACAGTATATAAACTGAGAGCAAGGCCCACTCCCTCTTTGCACTGAAGATGTTGCCTAGTCTGACAATGAAACGTTTGCAAGAAGACAACAAGTCTCAGAGAGCACCAAGGACTCCGCATTTTCAATACCATTTTGCTAATCAAAAGTAAAGAAGAGTTCATTGTGAAGATAAAAATAGAAAGTGAAAAATCTGTCTTAAATTTTAAGAAGATAAGAGTAATGTCAACCAGCATGCTTAGTTAACTGATAGTTGACTATGAAAATGGCAGATAGGTTTTCTAGGCCCCAAGAATAATTATAGATGGATCATGTGCTAGAGAAATAAAGAGAAAACCTAGGGAGAATGGCAATGACATATTTAGATTATGATCATGAAGGATAAGGATATTCCTAGGACAATCAGAATAATTAAAGGATTGGGTTTCCATGGATCATGCACTGTATTAGTGTGAAAGCTGGATGAGAAAGAGGGGACTTCTGAAAGAAGAAATGGAGGACTGAAGATGGTTCCATGACAAGCAGAGCTGATGACTGCGGTGAAGAACGAAGAGCCAGTGAGTAGACTGGCTCTTCAGAACCTCTCCAGACAAGGAGAGGACGGGAGATTGCCCACAGGTGCTCCAAACAGTTGCTCCTCGCAAGGAGACTGTAAGACAGCAGTCCCTGGTGGGTTTTGAGTACTGGGAGATGACGGGAATAGCTATCTTGCTTGCAACCGCAATCAGCACCTTTTAAAGGACACTAAGTTTGCAAACTTCCTTTTCTAATCATGTTCAGAAATCGCTTGTTAACTACTTTTAGCTATTTGAGGCCTTCAGGTCAACAACTGATGTTCGAAACCTTCAGATCAACAGGTGAATTTCCCTTCAATCCTTAATGAAAGAAAATTTTAATCATAAGTTTTAAGAATTAATTTTTTTTTAAATAAACAGCAAAAAGCTAAATAAGACTTTGATCTGAGAAAATTATAAACAAATTAAGGGTAAATTTGGAATAAGATTTTGGAATTAATTATAAAGAATGCTTCCCTTGGGAAATAGGTTTGTTTGGACTTTTATAAGAAAAAATAAAGATAAGTAATTTTAAAAACTGGACTCTACCAGAAGTGCCTTCATTGCCACCTCGCCGCTTTTGAAATCCGTTGCTTGCTGCACTTCCACATTGCCTCTTGCCGCTGTCCAGGGTTCTGTTTCTGAGCTGTCCGCTTCTGCAGAATTGGGCTTTACTGTCACTCCTCCCAGGTACTCCAACCCTTGCCTTGCTGCTTCACCGCTGCCTCCTGAAGATTCCTGCATTGCTGCTACTTCGCATTCTGAATTGGCTTGTGACATGATTCCAGTGCCAGCCTTGAAAAACCTTGCCTAGTTATTTAGTTATTACTGCTTGCAGCCTCGTTCTTTTGCCTTATCAGTCTCCTGATTCTTGCTGTTCTTTTGACATCTAAAGCCTTAATTTTAACATCTGAATCCTTTTAACCCTCTAAGAAAAAATAATTCTCCTTCTTTCCGTTCTAGTTGTCCAGTTAATTATATATCTTTCTTGTTTTAAATAAAGATTTATTTAGAAATTCTTGTGTCAGTCTGTCAAACAGGACAAATTGTCTCCGGCGACCCCCTCTGACTTTCGGCAACTTTTATAGGTTCGGTTTTTGTACCGTTGGCGAGAAAAAGCCAATTGGTTCTTTCTTTGTTCAGCCCTCCTTTCAGCCTGTCTGTCTCGTGCACTGATTGGAGGTGGTGAAGCTGACTCACATTCTAAACTAATCAGCTGTTCTGCTTCCTCCTGCACAAGGTTCTTTTTGATTTCCATACCTTCCCCATTGTTTTCTGTGCAACGGTTGGTGCAACGGTTGTAACAGCCCATTCTCCTCATCCTCAGACTCAATCCTAACAACTAAAGATTTTAGTTAAAGGAGAAAAATACACAAGCCTGATTAACAGCTAATTAGCTGGGATGCATAAACATAATAATGAAAATACTGAAGGGCACTGTTAAAAAATGGAATCAGAAGTTAGTAACAACACTGTCAATAACAATGTTTGCTTCTGTGGAGATAGTGTGTCCAAAAGATGTTATGGAAAAAATGGCAGATGAGGAACAAGTTTTATTTGACAAGACAGAGATGGCACTGAAAGTGGATCATCAAATGACAGGCTATGAGAATGACATGGAAAATGATTTCTCACTGGACATACAAAAGAAACCGTTTGATGTTTCAAAAATCAAAAGAGAAATACAAATAATAAGCCAAGACAGTGACCTGGATATATATATTTTTTATATTGGATTTACAAAAGAGGCTTGCTAAAGCTTTGAAGAATCTTGTGAGAAGGGACAAAGAAGAAATGAAAAGAAGTCACATTCTGTGACATTGTTTGAATAGACTAAAGATTCAGACTGTTAGAAGTAAAAGGAAGGAATATAAAGTTGGTTTATTTGATCAAGGTTAAAATAAGATATGTTGTTATTTCCAGTAACCCTTAATGGACTTTCTGCTGACACTAGGACTGAAAAGATGATAAGATAAGATATGTAATAATGGATTTAAATTACAAGGAATTAGATTTTAGTTGGGCATCAGGAAAAAATTCCTAAAGTTAAGAGCAGTTCAGGAATGGAATAGTCTGTCTTGGGAGTGTTGGATCCCCTTTGCTGGAGGTGTTTAAGCAGAGGCTGGATGACCATTTGTCAGGGATGCTTTAGTAGTAGATTCCTGCATTGGTCAGGGGGTTGGATCAGATGATTCCCAAAATCCCTTCTAACCCTTATGACACAGAGATCATTGGATTGTCCTTGGAAGAACTAAAAACTATTACTAGAGACATGTTGAAATAGCAAGCATTTGTTCATACAGTCATCAGTTGACTAAATGGTACTTAGGTAAAGGTAAAGGTTTCCCTTGACATTAAGTCCAGTCATGTCTGACTCTAGGGGGCGGTGCTCATCTCCATTTCAAAGCCGAAGAGCCGGCATTTGTCCGTAGACACTTCCATGGTCACGTGGCCGGCATGACTAAACGGAACGCCGTTAGCTGCCTACCAAAGTGGTACCTATTAATCTACTCACATTGGCATGTTTTTGAACTGCTAGGTTGGCAGGAGATACTTAAATGGTACTTAATTAACTAATAATTAGCATATTAATAATAATTAATAATTAGCAATCTGCCTGCCTCTGGTGTGTTGCTGCTCTCTCCTTGAACCTTCTTTTCTGTTCCTGCACACCTTACTTTCCTCGTCAAGGGGCCCAAATGTCCCTGTACTTTAAATATAGCAAAGATGCAACATGTTTCAGGATCCTACAACTTGCATCCTTCAGGTTTCTTTTAAAAGAATTTAAAAGAAGGATTTAATTTAATTTAATTTAGCTTAAGTTACCCCTTCATTGAGAGGAAGAGGCAAATCCCTCCTGTATGACATTGAATAGAAATGCTGGTTAGAAAAGGAGAGCATTTTATCACCTAAAGGATTTTGTTTCTATCTCCTTCCTTAGAAGTGTTCTTTGCTCTCTTCTGACAGTCACGTTTCTTTTAAATCCAGCTGAGGGCAGGCAAGATCCATTTAATTCTCAGGAAAGAGAGCTGGGAAGACTGGATTGTACAAAGAATCCTGAACTGTTTCTTCTCTTCCGTTACTCTAAAGTAGGTGCACATGCAATTAAAAGGGGTAGATCTGTGAAATCCCAGCGTTTTTAGAAGCTGAAAAATATGCAGAAGGGAAAAAAGAAAAGAGTAACCCGCAGACCCAGGACAGCCCAACAAAACTAATGATGCTGGAGGATCAGCCAGGAGGGAAGTAAGATGAAAGGGATTATCACTATTGCTGGAAAACTGAATCGGCATTCTAGATGTGGGCTGCCCCACTTCCTGGCACCAAAAATAGGTATCCCAAATGGCGGTAAATGACATAGCTAATGAGTTATTGGGAATCAACGGTTTTTGGAGAAATTGGGAAAAATCACCCAGCAATCTTTTCCAATAAATCATGTTTGTGTGTGTGATTGTTTATATTTCCTAATGTGTAGAAATTGACCCAATGTAAGAAATCAACTTCATCATTATTGCTGGCCACTTGAACAGTAAAGCATATCTTGCATTGGATCAGTGCTTTTTAAAAGTGCGGAAAATTGAAAAAAAGAAATTGCACAAGAAGGAAAAACCCAATACAGATATCATTTGGATAGAAAATTGAATAGGGCTGTTTAAAATACAGTACCAGTATCTCTCCTCAAGATTATATATCTGTTTATACAGTGATATAAATATATTCCCAGTTGTATTTCTGCCTCCTTCTGCAAATACACTTTTTGGGTTTATTTTCAGTTGTTTTTGTCTTTGTATTGTTAACAACTCATTTTGGTTCTTCTTTTTTTCCCAAAGTACAAGGAGGACAAAGCGTTATAAGGCACTTTTTTGGCATTCTGCAAATCGGCATTCATCTGCATGCTGTAACCCAGAAAGCCTGCAGGGGAGACAGATTGCCACTTCTTGCTTTGTTGGCTCATTATAACCTGAACAGTTTGCCAGTAATATAATTTGCATTGGTTTGTGGAGCGTTCTCCCACTTTTGGAACTCTCTGTCCCCACCTGATCTTCTTGGCAATCAGATTTCTGGGATCACTAAGAGCATTTTAGGTTGAAGGCCAGTGACTTCTGTACTGTGGAGGAGCAGAGAATCTTCAGAATGGGCTGATCCCCTGAAGGGGATGGGGGAATGGAAGAGAAGCACCAAGCCTGTGCGGCAACACTTTATCACTCCAGCAGAGAATTAATTTCCTCCTGTCTGTGAATTATAAGGGAGTGATCATTGAAGAAGGAGACATTTATCAAGGTGTGGTGTTCTCCTGACAACATCAATTGCTCAAGAGAGACAGAAATGCCAATTCTGGGTTCTTTGAAAAACCAAGTGAAAATGCACAAAGTCTGGTCTGCTGTTTGAGTAGGTCAGCATTTCCCAAACTTCAGACCCTCAAAGTGCTCTTCTTTTTTGCTTTGATTAACACTGGAAGTTCATTTCATGGGAGAAAGCTTTGTCTTTACAGCATGAGAGTAAAAACTCACCCACTCTTGACCTAGCATCTCTCTCTTGGCTGCCTCTCCAGAAGCAGGATTAGAAGGTGAGGAATCCATGACTCTTGCAGAGTTGAAATTGGCCACCACTTTCAGTGGTCAGAAATGGGAAGTCTCCGTATTCAGAATTAAATGAACTGGAGCTATAAGAAATATTTTACAGGGTGGAGGGCTGCTCAGTGCGATTCCAACCATATCCGTACTTGTTTTTTTTTTCCCCCCAGTCAATTAGTCAGTATTCCCCAGCAACTAAAAACAAATAGTTCTGTCTGTTTTGCAGATAGTTATCCATTTCCTCATCCATGGAGATTTTCCCTTTTTTTCCCCTTAACATTTCATCATACTTCAAGCTTCCCCGCTTCAATTCTCCACCTCTCTCCTCTGAATGGTTACTGTAAGATTTGTTTGAGTTTTTTTTTTGTTTAGGATAGTTATAAAACACTTTTTACTAAAACAGTTCCTAAGCAGCATATAAATAAGAACAAGGTAAAGCTTCAGTGTAGTGAAACCATTCCAGTAATGTTGCTGATAAATTAACCATAATAATAAATAACTATAAAAGCAATAAAAACAGCGGCACATGGGCCTGAATATTGGAACCCTAGCGTAAATGTTTAGGTTCTTTCTGTAAATTAATGACAAAATTATTTACCTCCCTTTATCTGAGGTGTCAAGAAGGAGGCATTATTAGGATACTGAATCATGAAAAAATGAGAACAAGTATTCGTAGGAAGGCATTTTAGGGACACAGTTGTTAATTCTCACACTTTGAAGTTTCTCTATTAGATCTCCAAGCTGAACTACTGGCTTTTAGAAGGTAAATTATGTAATCCAGTAAAGTCCATTTTTACTAGGTTAAATAATTAATCTAGTAAATTAGGTATCCATTTAATAAAGTCAACTGGACATCTTTGGGGAAAAGGAAAGAAATATTATTCTTCCTACTCAAATACCTAGGAAGGGTCTGCTTTAATGGAAATTAAAAGAAAATGCTCTATTTTAAGAGTATGTGTCTGGACTTAACATCTTAAACATGCTACTTGGGAATAACTGCAATATGGAATTTGTCTTCCTGCAGGAAGGATCCTTAAGCCCTCTTCAGCCATTCTACCAAGAATTTAACTGAATACTGAATAAGAACCTTGCTGAGAAGCTCCAGCAACTGACACATGCATCTTCACTTAGAGTCATATGTATGGAGGTATGCACCAAGGCTAGTCTGGGCTGGAAGTTGGGGGGAAAAAAAGGAAAAGGTAACAGCATTCCCCCCCCCATACTTTTGCCAAGAAAACTGCATGGATATGTCTATGAAGTCACCAGGAGTCACTCTCAATTCAGAGGCAGCCTTCCTTATGCACAGATTTTTCTGTCCAACCCAGAAATCTGTGTTGTTGGAATTCTGACTTGCATAAAATCCTTTATCTTTACAGTTGCATGCATAAAGACCTCTCTGCACACATATGTGCTATACTTGGATTGTGCCATTTTGCTACTAAATTTAACAGTAGAACATAGAATGCTGGAGTATCATGGGTTGCCCATATTCTAGTTTGTGCTCAGTTTAACTCCAGTATTTCTAGCATTATACAGATACTTGGGGATTGAACCTAGAATCTGCCATATCTGAAGTATGAGTTCAGTAGAAATGGCCAAAAAGAAACTATTCAGATTTACCAATATTTTCATTTCAGTGCATATCCATGCGTAAACAGCCTACAGAAACAAATTGTATAAGACTTGGGTAAAGAGGAGATGCCAAGGCTTGTATTTTTCAAATTGGAAGGTAGTAGAATAGTTCTTCTGTGCTTAAATTTTTGGAAGAATTTTATGGTGTGATTACAGATGTAGCCAAAGCTTTTGTTTTGTTCAATTAATGAGAAGAGCAGGTTGTTCATTCAACTAATTTCTTCAAATGAAATGCTTTTCAGGAGAAATCTGAAGCCCACTTGGGAATCTGTAAGCCTACAACTGTGGCCAGAAATCTGCAATAAAGGTTAGAACTCCCTCAAGTCCAGCTTCACTTGTGGTGACTCCATGTCCATGTAATTTTCTTGGCAATAGTAGGGAACTAAATTGCTATGGGCCTTTTTCTGGGATGTTTTTCAACTTCCCACTCTAGTAATAGTTGCTTGCTGTGGTGCTGCAGGTTAAACCGCTGAACTGCCGATCGGAAGGTCGGTGGTTCGAAACCGCGTGGCGGGGTGAGCTCCTGTTGCTAGTCCCAGCTCCTGCTCACCTAGCAGTTCGAAAACATGCAAATGTGAGTAGATCAATAGGTACCGCTTCGGCGGGAAGGTAACGGCGTTCCGTGTCGTCATGCTGGCCACATGACCCGGAAGTGTCTACGGACAATGCCGGCTCTAAGGCTTAGAAACGGAGATGAGCACCGCCCCCTAGAGTCGGACACGACTGGAATTTACGTCAAGGGAAACCTTTACCTTTACTTATAAAAAGATAAGGAATAGATATATAAGAGAAAAATCAAGTTTGAGCAGATCATTCTATTTTCCATGTTGATTTTATGTTTCTTGGTTTATATATCCATTCTCTTCCACTTATTCCTTTTGTTATTAAATCTGTAACAACTTAAATCCATTTATACTTTTGTTCAGTTATGCAATTTTCAAAAATGCATATTTCTAAGTATATTTTAATTGATATGCACATTTCTAGTTGAAAATAAAATGTAAGTTTTAAGCATGTTTTGGAATATGTGGTGGACCAGGTTCTGAAACAGACATTATTTCACCTCCAGTTGTCAATATGATGGCTTAATCTTCAAATTTTAGAGAAGAATTTCTGTAAAGTCTATTTTAATACCTTCATCACTGTAACTCATATCTGCAAGGCTTGAATTTGCATATCCATGTAATCAGAACAAAGAAAAAATTATTCCCTTTTTCTTGTTTCCATTAGAAAAAACAAACAGAACAGTTACACATCAAATGCAATCTGTTACTAAAAAAAGTGAATCAATTATTTGATTACTAATGATTTCATTTAATCAAAGTAAAATCTATATATGCTAGATTGAATATAAACTAGGTAAATGAACTTCTTCAAAACTACAAATAAAAGATGCAGTTCTAAGCACATGTAGAAATAAGTCCAACTGAATTCAGTAGTATTCAAATGTTCAATCTTCTAAGCCATTTCAATATTAAATCACTCAAATTCAGTAAAAGCATTCAAGTCTAAAGTCTAATTTAAAGTTTAGACTGAGTACATTAGCAAATTAACCACTGTAATTTCTGATCCAAAATATTCTGAACAATGTATTAAAATCCATAAAATAAGTTGCATTTTTAAAAATGCAGAGCAAATTGAGTCTGCATATTTCTCAAACAGCACTTCAGAACACTATTGGAACTGAACTTAGCCAAGTCATGCAAGGGTAAATTATCGTCAGGAGCAATGTAAACAAAAACCTTAATTAACTTTTGTACTAATGTAAATATCTATCTCTATAATGTTGTGTTTGTAAGTCTCTGTGCAATTTTCTCCTGAAGTGTTTTATTGGCCAGGGAAGAAATGGCATTTCCAGAAAGCTGAAAAGGAAGGGGAGTTAACAGTTTGGGTCTGTGCATCTTGTGACCTGGGAAGGAGATGCATGTTTGGATCACATACAGAGTCATATTACAACCAGAGAATCATAATGTTGGAAGGAACCTTGCAGGTCTTCTAGTCCAAGCTCCTGCCGAGTGCAGGAATTCTCATATTGTCCTGGACAGTATCTTTCCTTAGGTTGAACAAGATGAAGTTTAATTATAAAAATTGGGCAAACAGCTATTCACTCCTGTCCTGCACCTTCTCCTGTATTGATATGTTAGGGCCCAAGGAAAGCAAACAAGAGTTATCCCAATTTATCTTCTAACCAGAACACTTGCCAAAATACTGCACAGCCTTTATAAAAATTGGCGAAGAAGTAGAGTACTGATCCAAAATTGCCAAACTATCATCAGGAAGGAAGGAAGGAAGGAAGGAAGGAAGGAAGGAAGGAAGGGAGGGAGGGAGGGAGGGAGGGGGGGAGGGAGGGGAGGGGAAGGGAAGGGAAGGGAAGGGAAGGGAAGGGAAGGGAAGGGAAGAAGGAGCAGCCTTGCCAGGTACCACACTGTAATGGAAAAGACTGGGATGGATGAATTATAACTGCAAGCATCTAGCCAGTATGGTAGTTAAGATCTTGGTATCCATACTCATTAATGAAATAGGCCTATAACTAGCACATCATTTAGATCCTTACCTGGTTTTATGATCAGTCTTATATATATCTCACAGAATGATGCTGGCAATTTACCATCCTTAAAAGTTTCATTATACAGTACTTTCCAAAGGTATAGGAGCCAACAAACCTGTAAATGACTTATACCATTCCACCAAAAAGCCATCCGGGCCAGGAGCGTTTCTATTTTGCAACAATTGAATAGAATCTAATAATTCCTGGAACAACAGAGGAGCTTTCACCATGTTAATATTATCTAACAATAACAATTGAATATCCATCTGACTCAGGAATTGATATATTCCAATTCAGTATCCTCAACCCAAGCATATAAAAAACAATGCTCTGAAAGTCTTTACTGATATAAGAGGAGAGTACAAATACTTCAGAGAAACAATATATACATTCAGTTTGCAAGAACATTTTGGATTCTTATGATTAAGAAAATAGGCTTTTGTGGGATTTTCAGACAATATATTTACTTCTAGAACCCTATAAATTATAGAATAAGCTCTTGTTGGTTTTTAAAATATTTACATGTCCAGTAACTAATATTGAAAATAACATACCATGAGAGAGAGAGAGAGAGAGACTTAATAGTAAAGAATTTTTTTTAAAAAATGACCAAACTACTATTTATTTATTTTATTTATCATTTGGCAGCACATCATACCTATTACAAATATATTATATTTTTAAAAATTAGGAATGTGAAAAGGTGTATAGAAAATATACATTGGTCATAGGGCAATTATAACTAAAAACAAACATTAAGATTACAAATATAGGCTTTTGCAGCATCGCTTGCCATCAGGAAATCAGCAAAGTTCCCGTCGTAGGCTCTAGTCTTACATTCTTGTATTATGTGTTTAACAGTTTGCCTGTCAGCCCGCAGTCACACCTTGGAGATGGTATCTTACCCATTTATAAAGGGAACCTGCACACCTGCCATGATTAGTGTGCACTGTTGACAGCTGACCATATTCTGCGTGGCTGATCAAAAGCAGGGGGCTTTGCTGTAATACAGGGTAGGCTTTGACAGTGCTAGGGGCAGGCTTTTTGCCAAGATTGCCTCTAGGAATTGAGGAGATGAAATTTTTTTATAGCCAATTCCCTGGCAGTGACCATAGGTGAATGCCTAGACTGCAATCTGTTTATTCCTAATTCTGCTATATCGCCATGTATGGGGAGCTCGGAGTTATCAGCTATCCTTTTATATTCTTGGAGACAAACATTCTTCTGCTGGAGGTCTGGAGGAGGAATATGGCTCAGGATGGGCAGCCATTGGGTAGTAGCGGAGTTGATGGTTCTGCTAATAATCCACATCGTACTGTTGAGCTGTATGTCTACCTTCTTTGGTGAGCACTATTCAGCCACACCGGAGCGCAATATTCCACAGTTGAATGTACCAGCGCTAGAGCCAAAGTGTGCAGCGTGTCAACAGAAGAACCCCATGTAGTACCACATAGCTCATGAAGAACATTAATTCTAGTTCTCAGTTTAGCTGCAGTATTTTCTAAGCGCTTCTTATAAGTAAGCATCCTCTCTAGGGTTACCCCAAGATATTTTGGGTGTGTATTATGTTGGAGTCTAGTGCCTTCAATAGACATTAAGTTGTCTATTTGTCAATCTATTACATAGGTAGAAGCACGCTATTTCTGTCTTCACAGGTTTGGTTGCAATCTCCTTTTATGGAAGTATGTTCCCAGGGCAGCTAAGTCGGATGTTAAGATGGCTTCCATTGTCTCAAAGGTTTGATTACTTATGCCCATAGCCCAGTCATCTGCATATCCAAACTTTCTGGTGGTGGATTCAGGCATATCAGAAATATACAGATTAAATAAAAGGGGCTAAAACAGAGCCTTGTGGTGAGCCATCATTAAGGACTTTTTGAGTGCTCACACAGACTACTAATTCATCCAATTATGTGTCTAATCCTGTTGTATAAGAGGCACTACAATGTCAAGATCAATTACTTTCTATTAATTACTTTCTGTTTCCCTATCAGTCATTCAAATTGTTTCCAATATTTTCTATGGGTAGCTACAATCTCATTTTTTAACCCAGAATTCACATCACGTTACTCCACAATATTAAATTGTTCTTTTGTTAAATTATTGTTGAAAAATAAAAGCCTTCTGGTGTGCTGAATTATTTCTCAAAAAGTGATACTTCATTTAACTGAAATAATAATAATAATGATCAACTATTTTGCTTTACAGTACTGATTAAATGCATATTATATTGATCAGTATTTATAGTCAGTTGCAACAAGATAAATCTGCAAATAAAATGAAGCTATGGGGCAACTTAATTGATTCTTGTTTTTACAAAAGGGACGGTTTCGGTTATCTTAATGGGGCTGTGCAAAATTCTCTGAAAAGCTGGATATGGGGACAATTAGAATGATGAAGTAGGAAAGGCGTACACCATCCACTGTTGGTTTAATATTGGTGATATATAGATTTCAGAGACACGGTGGCGCTGCGGGTTAAACCGCTGAGCTGCTGAGCTTGCCGATTGGAAGGTCGGCGGTTCGAATCCGCGTGATGGGGTGAGCTCCCGTTGCTAGTCCCAGCTCCTGCCAACCTAGCAGTTCAAAAACATGTGAATGTGAGTAGATTAATAGGTACCGCTTCGGTGGGCAGGTAACGGCGTTCTGTGTAGTCATGCCGGCCACATGACCAGGGAAGTGTCTACGGACAAACACCGGCTCTTCGGCTTTTAAACAGAGATGAGCACCGCCCCGGTCGGACACGAATGGACTTAATGTCAAGGGAAACCTTTACCTTTACCTTATAGATTTCAGAATGCACGAAACAACAAATCTGATTGCCTGTTTTCCACCAACTGAAATCCCCCCCCCAAAAAAGAAACTGGGGTTGTGTTGCCTCTCACTTGACTCTTCTTAAAAGAAGATTGGAAACTGAAAACTGGCCAAGGGTTAGGTTCAAAACCTTTACGCAAGTATTCCTGCAACCTTTGATTACATTTTTTCTCACACCTTTCTTTTCATAATGCAGAAGGGAAGGCAGAAATTCACTTGAAAGATATAATTCACTGATGCCTTCATGCCTGTATGGAGAATTTGAGACAAAAGATACCACTGCTGGATTTGCACCTAATTGCAGTGCAATTTGTTTTGAACAATGTGATATTGGCAAGCCTTTAATTCCCCCCCCACCCCCCAGCACTTTGTCATTTATCAGGCAAAGCTTGATTTCACTGAGTTGGCAGCTCTACCTGCATTTTAAGAAGAAGTTGAAAGCATGTTAGGTTTGATATTTACAATGTATTCACGGAATGCTGTTTTGCAGCATAGTAGCATCATATGGAGGATGTAAGCAGTAGTATAGATGCTTTTGGAAAACAGCAAGGAGTCTCTGAGGGATACTGTGCTCTCTCTTATCCATCCAACCTAGGCTGATCTGAACAAGCCAAACAGTTAGTACTTGGATGGGTGATAACTAGAAAATCCCAAGGGCATAAGCTATACCTGGATAGTTTAAAAAGCATCTTGCAAGAAGGCAACGACAAATCATTTCTTTACTGTTTTCAGCAAAATGGCCATGAGATCCCAGTAGATAAGCCCAACCCAAAGGAGACTTAACTTAGTACGATTTCTCCATGGATATTTAATAGGTTTCATTTCCCTTCAGTGAAAACTGTCCATCTGGCAACAATGTTGGGTGTTGCTGTGGATTTTGGAGGAGCTGCAGGAGGACAGGTGGTGCAGCTGTGAATTTTGAGCATAACAAGAGCATCTACAAACATAGCACCACAGTCAGCAACATGTAAGATCTAAGGCATGCTTATTCCCCACGTCCCTCCCTAAAGCCCCTTCTGCATAAGAAAAAGCTAAGAACTACAGCTTATCTAGTGGTATCCTATGTAAGGAAACCATGATCTCTTAGGGACAAATGCAGCTGGTTTTACCAGCTCCTAATTGCTAGGTTGGCCACTTCAAAGAGAGGACTATTTACTATATATCATATGCAAAACATTTGTAGTTCTCTGCTCAATTATTTGTGTCTGTAGATCTTTGCAAGAGAGGAGGATGGCAAGAAAGCCAACCTGACTGTACCTATGGTGATCCTTTCTCTCTGCCTACAATGACTTTGCCCTCTGCCCCATTGATCCCAAAGGACATCAGCACCCAATGCTATCCTAGAGCAATGCTTTATGAACTACCAGCAAGACAACTGGCCTGACCTCTGGCCAAGTTCTGATATAACGACTTGGTCCATTCTATATTGGCATATCACCTTTTACAGCATCTTATGGCTACCACCCATATCTTTGCTCTGCCCTCTATGTCCCTGAGGTCTCACACCTTCTACAAGAACTTCAGGCAGCACGCCATCTCCTCAAGGCACTACTGAATCTTGCCAAGGTTTCCTGCAAATATGGGGCTTATTGACATTGCTAGGAACGCCCTTCTATTGCCATGAGCAATGGCAGCCAGACAAGTGCAAAAACCCAAATGTAATAATTAGTGAAGTTTGGTGAAAGATAGCAATGTTGGGATACAAGCAGTATCTTTGTGTCTCTCCTCAGTCTCAAACAGCCATACAGGAATTCTGCAGTGACTATTGTTATCAAATGCAGATGAAGGGTGGATATTTAACATTCTTAGCTGGGTATATCCAGGACCTTAATTTGATCATACAAACACTGGAGCAGAAAATCAACTTTATTACCTGCATTATGTACTGAAAATTAAGGAGATAACTCTAAAGGAAATGTGATCATTGACTGCCCTCATTTAAAAGAAACACTTATACACACACACACCCTAGTATAAATGAATTCTCATCTGATAAAATCAGGTCTATTTATTTAGGAATATTGCTTTAAAGGCAAGGAGTGATAGTATACTATTCCCAGTTACACGGTTGAACAGTTTTGTGTTATCATACTGCGGTGTCAATTTTACCCATACAGATAAAAGACTGGCATGCTAGCAACTACTCTGAATTAAAATCCTCAGAATTGTTAAAAATTACATGAATCTAATTTAGGCTAAAGCTAACTTTTTATTCTTCACGCTGCTGCTGCTGCTTTTACAGAAAACAAGATCTGTTGATTTTCCATTGCATACAGTTTTTAAAATGAACTTATTCTATAAGTGGTTGTGTGGATGTGCACAAACTTTCTGGGCCAGGATTTAATGTGTTTTGATCCCGTTACAGGAAGGTTTCAGTAGCAAAGTGACAGGAGCGATCAATCATTTGCATAAAAAATGAATGGGATTTGTCAGAAAATAATACGATCACAATGACTGATACATCAAAATCCATTCACCACACTGAAATCACTATAGAGTTTAGGAATGAGTGTAATTCTTCAGATTGGTTGCTGTTATGTTTGTCTTTAGGTCAAACCACTCCCTCACAAAATCCTCCAAAGCAATTTTAATGGCACCTACTTGAAACAGTATTTGATTGGATTCTTCTGCTAGAGAGGAAAACATAAGGCTGTTTGGGGATTATTAATAAAAATATGGAGTTCTATCACAGGACGTAAGAGAGAGAGACAGTCTGGTCTAGTGGTTAAGGCAACTGGCTAGAAACCAGGAGATTGAGAGTTCTAGTCCTGCCTTAGGCATGAAAGCCGGCTGGTTGACCTTGGGCCAGTCACTCCCTCTCAGCCCAACTCGGTGCAATGTAGACTAGCCTCCTCGTGCTGTTCCCAGGGGCAATGTGACTTGTCACGGCTAAATAGTCTACACATCTGGCTGCTGGACCTCACAAGGATTTCCCAGCAAGAAAAAGCAGCATGAACACCGAACTGCTATACCATACAATAAAATAAATAATAATAATAATAATAAAAACCAGGAAGTAATGGTTCTACTCTAATTGCATCCAGTTCTTGGCATTGCAGTTTAAAAAAGTACATTGACAAAGTTCAGTGGAAGTTGTCAGATAGTGAGAGGACTGGAAATCAAGTCCACCAAGGAATGGTTAAATACACTGTAGCCTGCAGAAGAGAAGACAGATGGGAGATATGATAGTGGTCTTCAGCTATTACTGTTATATTGTAAATTGTTTTAGGTTTTAATATCTACAGTATATGCCATATACATTCATCTTCGATGGAGGCAACAGGTAAATCTCCTTAAAAATATAAATATGTAAAGGGTTGTTACAGTATATAGATGAGGGAGTGAACTGATTCTACACTGCCTGGATGGCAGGACCAGAGCCAATGGATTGAAGCTTGGGGAAATGGATTTGTGTTACACATTCAGAGGAATTTCCTGAGGGTTACAGCCATCAACCAGTGGATTAGGTTGCCTCATGGAGTTGTAAGTTCCACTGGAGATCTTCAAACAGATGCTGCACAGTCGCTTCTATGAAACAGTTTAGCCGATCTTGCATCAAGAAGGAAGTTCAAGTAGATGATCTTAGAGGTCCCTTTCATCTCGTGACTCTGGGATTCAGTTTGTCCTCTGAGTCAGGGGAACAACTTGTGATTTAAATGCTGTTTTCTCTAAAGGGGAAAAGCAGCTTTTGGAGGAAACATGCACACGTGTGTGCAATGATCTAGTGCAGAAATAGTTGCGAAAATACATCTGCTGACATTGTGCAGGAATGTGGAACTATTCCCCACTAGGAGATATAACTTCATAATCTTAACTTCTTTGTATAGGCACAAAATGACACCAAAAATGTACTTTTTTTTCCATTGCAACTGTATTATTATTCTTTATGATTTCATCGTTTTCTTCTTGCAACTTAAGCCCTTTCACTAAGTTCCTGCAGTGTGGAGAAACCCTGCTATAAGTTTTGTGTCCTTTTTTTGGTTAAAGAGAACTACCAGAAAATGTAACACGTGATTGATCTTTCTAGTGGTTCCAACACTTCTAGAGAGAGGTCAATAAACATTTTTATTTTGAGTGGAATATTCTACACTGCAATATTTATGGGTGGGATGGCAAGAATATACAGGGCTATAATAAATCAGTCCATATAACATAACCCCATAACCCCATAACATAACTACTATTAAAGTTTTTAGAAAATCCCTCTTTTCATAGAAAAATGAGATCCATAAGTAATACTTCTGCAAAAAAAAAAAAATCCCCAAAGATAATTTAACATTAGTATACCGAGGCTAACCAGCCCAGAAATTCTTTCTTTGACCTACAAATAATTCCCAGAGTGTAATTTAAATTTTGTTAGCTGTTAGGTTTACTGCTAATAAACAGATTCAGGCAGAGCTGACACTGGGAACCACATCTCGTGCTACTTCAGCGGACTGTAGCTGTTCTCCCAGGGTGCCGGTGTCAACATAGCTAAGGCAATTTCTAGACAGGGCAAAGCAAAATGCAATTATCTACACTTGATACAGTAATTTATTCTCTGGGTCTGAAGCAGAGAACTGTGAGAAGTTTTAACAGAATGTGTAACCTCTGCACTCTCACCGCCCCATTTACGGAATACTCAGTGTCATTGTTAAATGCTGCATTCCAACAAAAGAATAATTATGTATTGGATTTTGAGCTGTCTTCCATGTTGCAGAACTGTTAGCAAGTCTATTTCCCAAAAAGGAATTGGCAATAAGGAAATGTATTTACTTACTTACTTACTTGGGCTTTTGTGTAGCTTCAGTCCCAAGACTCTACACAGTTAACACTTTCCAATTACAATAATTAAGTTTAAAAGAAAATGAAAACTAACCACTTGTCACTTTTTCATCAATAGGATCAATATCACTTAAACATATATGTCTCATTAGCATACTCTCTTTGGGTATTTCTGGTGAGTACAATGGGGCACTTGAAGCCCCGCCCCTTTTTACGTGCCTGTGATGTGTGTGACAGACATTAAAACTGGGTGGGCTTTGATAGCCTGGCTACACCTGCCATTTTGAAGCCAGTGACCATCGCTGTGGACACCCCTGAACCTTAATAACCCTAGACTCGGGAGAAGTTGTTTCAGCAGGATGCTCTCAGAATACTTTTCCAAGTTTTAGAAAAGAAATTGGACTTTTCCTCCCAATTTATACATTTCTATCTAGTAAAATTAAAGTAATGAAACGGGTTTTTTTGCGTGAGGAAGCAGTCTTTTTTATGTGGAAGATACACTTTCTTAAAGCCAAGAGAGTAATTTGGCTTGCTGAAAAACCCAGGTTGGTGGCTGATTGTTAACAGGATGGTGTTCCTTTCAGCTGGAAGCAAGTGGGCAGAGAAAGGCCGTCTGACTCATAAAGTCGATTTCTCACTGAAAGAACCAGTGCTTGCTGAGGCTCTTCTCTGGCCAAATTCTTTTTTTTTTTTCTGCTTCCCCTCACTGTTCTATTGTTTCCTTCCCCAACTTGCTAGTTTCCCAGTGAGTAGGATTGCAATGCCTCATGTGTTCACCCAGAATGACCAACAGCCATGCTACGCTGGGATAATTGGATGTGTAGTTCAATCCACCTGGAGGGCACCGGGTTGGGGAAAGCTGTTTTACTCATCTTATTCCCAATTTTAAATCCTTGCAACATCTTTACTCCATCAGTGGTCACAAACCAATGCCGTTTGCCATCACGTTATATAACAAGTTATATAAATATCTGTACTGTAAATGCTGCATTATACATTCACTAGCATTTTGCGACAGCTGTTCTATTTTAAGTAACTAGAGCCTAGTAATTATTCCCTTCCTTCCTCCACTTTTTAATTTTTAAAAAAATGTTTTCTTCTTAGAATAATTTTTCTTGCAGTTTCTAAAAATAAACATATTATATTTTATTAGTGACTTATCTCATCTCATAAAAGGGACGCGGTGGCGCTGCGGGTTAAACCGCTGAGCTGTCGATCGGAAGGTCGGCGGTTCGAAACCGCGCGGCGGGGTGAGCTCCCGTTGCTCGTCCCAGCTCCTGCTCACCTAGCAGTTCGAAAACATGCAAATGTGAGTAGATCAATAGGTACCGCTTCGGCGGGAAGGTAACGGCGTTCCGAGTCGTCATGCTGGCCACATGACCCGGAAGTGTCTATGACAACGCCGGCTCCAAGGCTTAGAAACGGAGATGAGCACCGCCCCCTAGAGTCGGACACGACTGGACTTTACGTCAAGGGAAACCTTTACCTTTACCTATCTCATCTCATAGGCTAGTATCAGTGACAATGTATCAGTGTTGTAACCATAGAGTAAGAAGTTAATTTATATTTGTACTTCTAACTGCTGTAAAAGAAAATCAGAAATTACTTCTTTACACTTTTTTTCTTTTTTCACACTTTTGACTTTGTCCTTTTTTTGCTTACTGTCCTTTTTTCCTTCTACTCTAAATATTAGTTTCTGTTAGTTTTTATCTTTCTTGTTTAAAACTCTCATAATGTTATTACAAAAAAAAATGACAGACTTTAGAAAGAGGTTAGTAATTATATTTGACAGTATATAAGAGGAGTAAAATATTAATAGTAAGAGACTTTGCTCCCCTACCCCCCAGTTCAGTTTGGACGTGGATCGTAATAGCCCATGCAGAAATACAGTTTTCCTCTAAACTTCCATTCAGATTTTCAAAACAGCTGCAAATTCTATTTCCTTCATTATTTATTTATTTGTTTGTTTGTTTGAACAATTTATACAGCTGCCCATGTCACAGCCATGACTGTAGGCAGTGCACAAAGGATTAAAAGCAAACAGAACATAATTTGCAAAATAACATAAGCCCAGGTCTAAAACATTCCGTTTTCAAAACATACGGACTAAAACATACTAATCCATCAAGAGGGCTGGTTCAGCCTCCTGTCCCAAGAGCCTAAGGGAACACCCAAATCTTCAATGCCTTGCAAAAGGACAGAAGGATTGGGCCCATCTGGATATCCGGGGAGACATAAAGTTATACCGTTCTACTAACTGAGTCATATATCTGTTAACTTTACTACTTGGGCATGTTGCTGGCATCATCAATATTTTACCTGTAATCTGCAGAGACCCCAGCTCCTCTGGAAAAGCAGCTGTCTACAGCAAGATAACTGAATTGTGTAACTTCTTCCTGCTTCATTCTTATAATCACTTATGATTACTTTCCTTCTCCATCCTACAGATCCTTCTGATCTACACCAGATAGATAATGCAGTAGAAGAGAAACCATTTTCCTCAGCAAGATGCTAGGAGAGACTGTCAACCTAACCAATAACAACTTTAAGTGTTCCACAAGAGCATGGTTATCTGGATAAAGATGGTCCTTCAAAAGACATCTGCAGTGGGGCAAGGTGGGCACATGATGACGTGTGTCACAATATCATCTTGCAAACTATGCAACTAATGTACTTGTGTCAGACATCATGACACCAGTACATAATTGTTTCATTTGGATGATTATATCATGATTATTTTTACATCATTGTGGCTTCTTATGGATGCCACTGAGAGCTTAACTGCCATATTTCATTTCCAAGTGGTAAACAACATACAGATTTTACTTGATGTCAAGATGGCCGCTGTCTTAGATAGCTTTTAGTATAATAATGCCAATGTTCATAGGATCCTTGGCCAAAAATAGAGAAAAGAGTTGTTGAGTTTTCCTATGGGAAGTGACTGGCTGTTGTGGAAAACCAAGTGTTAGATCAGCGTTTCTCAACCTCAGGAACTGCCGGCTGGGGGGAATTCTGAGAGTTGAAGTCCACATCTTAAAGCTCCTGAGGTTGAGAAACAGTGTGCTAGACTAAATAGACCTTGGGGCTCTTTTTATATTGTTACAAATCCATTTTCTGACATTGGAAACAGCAAAGTTACTATTGGTTGGGTGTGCAACCTTGGTGAGTTAATTACTTAATGAAAGCTGATTATATTTATTTAAATAGTGCTGTCAGTTTGCACACAGGATGAGCAGAACAAAATATTGTACCTATGTTTTTTTAAATTGATTCTAAAGATATCTGTTGTACTAATTAAGAAGGAAACCCTTCCTCCGTCAATCTTGTAACAATTATGTCCCAAGGAAGTACACAGCCCAAGATGTTACATACAGATAGTTTCAACTAATTATTCACAGTGGCTCAGTCCAGTTTGGCATTTAAAAATGGCCACAATTAGGGGCTTTAGAACTTCTTACCAATTCAGATTACCTTTTCCTTCCAAGCTAGCAATTTCATACTCCTTAACCTTTCTTGAAATTACCCTTAATCCTACCTTTCCTTCTCTGTGGTACTGTTTTGAATGATCCTAGCAAAGCGTCACTAAAGAGTCACTAAATCCCAAAAATGATTTACTAAGTGAGATTGGTGGCTATACAAATGTGATAAATGCATAAAATAAAAAGCAGATATTTCATTTTTAAATCTATTTATATAAGAAAACATGTATGCCATCTCTCAAAAGTCTGCACTTAAATATCAATTAATGTTTAAAATCAGACAATAAACATTTGTGGATCAAATCAACCTGGAATTATTTCTTTTTGTCCAATAAAGGGACAATAACAAGCAGAAAAAATGGTAATAAATGTCCTATTCATTATTTCAGTAAAAAGCAAATTGAAGTAAACAGGTCATCAAAGCTCTGCCTGTTGCTTAAGCCTTTTTTTCTGCCTCAGCTTATGAATTCTGCAAAAGAAAAAAAAACTGCAGAAAATTCACATACAGCTTTGTGTGCATTTTTCCCCATTAGATAAATGTTTTGCTGTCATATATACCCTGGGGAAATGACTTTCCTCTAATATACATTTGTGTATAGTTTTCTTTAACATACAGAGTACAATAAATATAAGAAATATTTACATTAAAATATAAAAGAGTTGATAAAGCTGATTAACAATGTATAGGAGTAAATAAGCAAAGGTGATAAAATACAGATACTGCAATCCCCCAACTATTATTGATTTCATGGACAACACATGTTTACTGTTGTATAAGAAGTTGATCCATGATTTGGGTTCTTCCTGGATTCATTTTTCTCCGAGACTGCCTGGACAAGTCGCTGCAGTTTTGGCAAGGTTTTTCAGAAGTGGTTTGCCATTGCTTCCTTCCTGGGGCTGAGAGACAGCGACTGGCCAAAGGTCACCTGGCTGGCTTCGTGCTAAGGCAGGACTAGAATCCACTGCCCTCTGGTTTTGAGCCTGATGCCTTAACCACTACACTAAACTGGTTCTCCCTGGGTCCATAGCTCCTGCTCAAAGAACAGGTAGAACCATGGCCAAGGTATCTTTGCCCAAGTTTGTCTGGTGTGACAGTTGCAGCCAGATTGCTGGCAGGACAACCCCTCCTCCATTGCAGATTTTGAGGTTGCTGCTCTAGCTTCCAATCAGCTTTCAGGCCCAATTCGAAGTCATTGCTAGTCATTGCTTATAAAGTCTTTACAAGTGCAGCACTGGGACGTATCAGGCACCACCTTGCCAAAGTGAACTCCACCCATTCATTTCAAGAAGGCCTACTGAGAGTTCTTCCTTCTTTGAATTAACAGTGGAAGGACAAGGTAGCAGGACTCCTCTGTGGTAGCCTTGTGTGGTGGAACATGCTTCTCTCTGGCAGCCAAATGGTCCCTTGTCTTCTCATATTATGGAATTGTTAAATTCTTTTAATTTCATCAGATATTCAGCACCAGTTGTTTGGTGTGAGCACTCAACAAGCAGCTTCTCCTGGGATGCATATATTGGGCAGTTTGATTTCAGTTGGAAAAAAAAAATCCTAGAAGTACTTAGATGCCAAGCTATATAGACTTTATAGGATAACACCAGCAGTTTGATTTGCATCCATAAATCTATTATAGGAAGCCAGTGTAAATATCAGTGTTACATGTCTATGGCAACTACTTTTTTTTTCTTTTTGACATATTATTTTTACTTTTCTTTCTTTGTTTTGCTTCTTTTCTTTTAAGTAGCCATTTTAGTTTTACACATACAGATTATGTCATAACAATTTTATTTACACATACATTTCTTACTAATTGCTATGAAATATAATTTCCTAAAGACGATTCAGTTGTCCTGTTTTTAAATTTCAATTAAAAAAAAATCTAAATGGAAAGTTACTAGTGTATTCATATGCTGGTCAAGTTGCACATCACCAGTGGGTCAATCAAAGCTGGACAAAAATGTCCAGCTGGCCACTGAAGATTGTAGAAAAATAGAAAAGTTTGTTGGGCACTTGATACAGCCTAACACAGTATAGATAAGAAAATGCTTAGTGCATATTGTTTTACTATGCATGCTTATCTTACTATGATTTCATCTGTATCCAAGTTTTGACACCTAAAGTGTAACCAACAATCCGTTGGTAATTTGAGTCTATTTGTTCCTGTAGAGTAGATATAGCTTGTATTTGGCAGTGGGAGGGGGTCTTTCACTTTGGGAGTACAGGTAGTCCTCATTTAATGAGCATTCGTTTAGTGACGGTTCAGATTTACAATGGTGCTGAAAAAAATAACTTACAACCAGTGCTCACACTTACGACCGTCACAGCGTCCCTGTGGTCATGATTTGGGCGCTTGGCAACCAGTTCACATTTATAATCAACACAGCATCCCATGGTCATATGATCACCATTTTTGACCTTCCCAGCCGGCTTCTGGCAAGCAAAATCAAGGGGGAACTGCATGATTCACTTAACAACCATGTGGTTCACTTAACTACCATAGTGATTCTCTTAATGTTAGCTGCAAAAAAGGTTGTAAAATTGGGTTGGATTCGCTTAATGACTGCTTTGCTTAGCAACCAAAAGTTCAGTCCCAATTGTGGTCATTAAGCAAGGACCACCTATATTACTAACATATCCTTGGTGTGACTGACCAGGTTCTGATTATTTGGAGACTGAGTACTGGGTCTTGACTGGTAGGTGAATGAACTGAGATGAATCTACCTATAGCAACAGCTGAGAAGGGAGAGGGAGCTGTGGTGCTCATGAGTTTTCTCTCCCAAAAGACTACGTGAGCATCTAGTGACAAAAATAATCCAGAGGAACTTTCAACAGATGTACCTGCTCTTTCAAAGAACAGCCCCATTAGGGTCTGGATACTTACCCAGTTCTTGGATCAAAATACATAGAATGTCCATCTTGCTGGGATTTGTTTTCATGTTCTTAATCCTTGTCCATGCTGTGAGGTCTCAGAAGAAGTGGACCTTGCCATTTCTTGCCACTCTTTTTGTGCTGCATGATATGAAGATGGGTCTCTTTCTTGCCCCACAGGAACCAGAGCAAGAATGCAAGGGTCTGCAAAGGGGAGATTCCCACTCTCTATGGCAGTGTTTCTCAACTTTGGCAACTTTAAGATGTGTGGAAATTAACTCCCAGAATTCCCCAGCCACCTATTTCTCTATCCATATTCATGAGTGATGGGAATGAATTGTGTAGCCTAGACCAGTGTTTCTCAACCTCAGCAACTTTAAGATGCGTGGACCGTACAATTCTCCAGCATTGCTGGCTGAGGAATTCTGGGAGTTGAAGTCCATGCATCTTAAAGTTGCCAAGGTTGAGAAACACTGTTCTATCTGTGGGCAGGGAGAAAGGGAGTCCATTTCATACCATACAGCATAGAAAGGTCAAAACAGAAGCATGTGAGAAGAGGCTGATGAATCTTTTATCTTCTAATGTTATACACTGATTACCCTAAGAATCATGTTATGAGCCATTATAAATATTATCATATAAAGAAAGAACTATATACTTTAAGTAAATACATATTTTTAAAGAGTGTGCTGAGTTTTCGCTGAATCCTGGATCTGAAAAAATGTATAGCATTAAATCTACTAGTGAAGACAAGCTATTGCAGTATATCCCGACACATATTCTGAGTAAATGTGCTTAGTTTGGATCAGAAGCAAGTAACAGCTGGAGCTGAAAGTATAACATAGTAGTTCCTAATTTGGGGGTTGGGGGCTTAGGAATTTCGAAAAAATATATTTGTTCAAGTCATAGATTACCTATTTACAGAAAGACATAAATAAAATGACCACTTCCATCATCTTTATTTTCTAATAATCCCTCTGGGGTCAATGTCAATATAAAAAGGATTACTTGAAATTGAGATTATGCTTAAGGGTGGTGCTTTGTTCATGGCATACTAACTCCATCTAAACAATTAAATAAAACAAGGTAAGACATGAGACTTAGCAAAGCAATACAAAATTGACCTGTCTTTTATGAGAATTCTCCAGAAAGCTGATTTTTAAAAGGGAATGCTGGAAACTCAGAATGGGGGGGAGTGGGGTTAAAAAAATTAAAATGGCTATGAGCATTGATCAGCTAATCAGCTAATCACTTTTAATTTCATTTTCCCTTCTATAGCAAGGGAATCATAAAGGCTGTCCTGTAACTGCTGAAACACACAGAAATGTCTAGAAAATAACTGATGATAACACTACATTTTAATCCATGAAATGAATAATTGCATTCGAAAATGTCACATGTGTTATAGCTATAATGCTGATATTTTATGAATGTAGGTCAGGATGTTTCCTCATATTAATGGACAGAAGAAATGAGGAAGCTGAGAAATAATGCCCTAAAATTGAATATGGAAGAGTTAATTATTAAAGAAGGACTCTTCTGATGCACAGGCTGATTTCTTAGCTCTCTGCTGCACCAGCTCTTGATAGCAATTTTAACATGTTAGTGGATTGCCATGTTTTTCCTATTTCTATATTTCCCCCAAAACCCACCTGGGTCACAGTGTGAATTATAACTGTGTTTGCCATATGATATATAAAGTTGGCTTGCTTCCTTTCAGAAGAAATTGCAGAAACACATGTAGAGAGCACACAAACTGAGCGAAGAAATAAATTGTAAGCCTGTCTGTCATATGAATAAAATGTATCCACAGTGAGATGAGCTAAATGGAAGCTTACAAATGCCCCAATGCCTTCTAGGTAATGCACAGGTCATGCAAATTGTATTTCCTAAATTATAACTTCAACTTTCCCAGTCCACGGTTATTTTTCTGTGAAAAGCTGTAGCAGAGAGCTTTCTCAGAGTAATTGGATGAGTTTTTTACAGTCGCCGTAGTAATCACTGTATATATATTGGGCAAAAATGCAATGGAAAATTAGAACTGCTAATCGGATTTCAGTGGGGAAAAAGCCACCTAATTAAAGAAAATAATTTCACAATATGCCATAAATTCATGTTTTCATTTTAATATTCACGTTTTAACTATCTATTTTCCCCCTCTAAAGTAAAATGTCAGCACTTTGAAAAAGTTGATAGTGGTAGAGCAGAGATGCAGAAAGTTTTCCCAAATAATGGAGGAAACTGAATTTTGAATGCTGAAACACCTTGAAAAACAAACTAGTCAGTGGGGCCAGGACTAAAACTAAATTTGATTTTAATTCATTTACATTGAAACTGAATTAAATTTGGTTAATATGATTACTTTCCGTTTTTACACAATAATTTTCCACTTGTCACATTCCAAACTAAAATGTGGAGATTACTTTTCAATCATTCACAGGCTGTATGCAGTCCTAATATCTTTGTATTAGACTACATCGAGCAAGGCTATCTAACTGAATTCCCGGATTCCTTGAATATCCTTGCTAATCTGTTCTAGGTCTGACATAAATAATTGCTATTATTATTATGTGTTATTTTTCTGTACTTTCTTTCCTTCTTATCTAGCTAACCACCTACCAGAGAGTTAGGTTGCAAACTCTTCCTGTACAATGTTTTGGCTACAGCTTTGCAAATAGGATTGTATATTTATTGCTATCTTGAAAAAAATACCCTTCCTTCCTTCCTTCCTTCCTTCCTTCCTTCCTTCCTTCCTTCCTTCCTTCCTTCCTTCCTTCCTTCCTTCCTTCCTCCCTCCCTCCCTCCCTCCCTCCCTGTCCTAACAACCAGGAAACACACTGAGACAAGGAACTAGTCTCTAATATTTATTGCTAGTACTTAACAGGGATCCTAACAAACTGAAGAAGCGTGGGAAAACCCAGACATATAACCCCCAAGGGTTAAGGCGGTCCCGATCTGTGTCTCTTTGAATGGCTGACCAATTCCTCAGTGCTACACATGCGCTTGACAGTCTGGATGGGAGCCCCCTGCTCGCCATCCTTACTCATGACACTCCCTCCCTCCCTCCCTCCCTGGCAGCTGGAGGTTGTTCTCTGACTTGGTCTCCAAACTTTCCTCAGTCCCATCTTTCTTCTCACACTTCCAAATCTCTCCTTCCACACTTCACTCCTTCCCTTGCAATTTCAACTGGGTGCCCTGCATTGCCATGTTCTGATTACAGTTCTAATACCCAATCAATACACTGCCCAACATACTTCTACCTCAATCTGAATTCACTCCCAACCTCTCTAGCCTTGTGAGACCTCCTAGGTCTCTTGTCTTGGTCTCGGTTTTCTTAACCAGGCCCAGGAAGTAATTGCAGCGCTGATACCATGAAATGTCAAGGAGGGAGAGAAGGAGAGCCATTCCGCCCCCTGTTTTTTGTCAGAACGTGCCCAGACAAAAATTCTCTGTGATTCCTGGGAACAGTAATTCTTCCACGGACTATGGCCGCCGCATCAGCCATCTCCATGGTGACAGCTCGGCCTGAGTTATTTTGATGGCTTTTATGTTCAGGCTTATGATCTGCAGTCACAGATATGACACAATACAGCCTTGCTCTAATAAACAGAGCCTAGCTCTATAAATAGACTGGGGGCTCCCACATTTAAAGCCTGTATAAAAGAAGCCAGTATCAAGGCTAATATAATTACAGGCGGTACAACTTTTTTTTTCCTTTTAATTGAAAGGTCTCTGCATAAATTAGTACAGTTGCCATGGAAACAGAGGGAGGTCCAGAAATATTTATAGATACCACAAGCAATCATTTTGTGTAATATTTTAAAATGTCAAGTAACACCTAATCTCTAAAAAAAATAGATAGATAGATGAGTGGCTAATTTTGTTTATCCATCTAGTGTATTATTTCATTTTTCCTTAAAGAATATTGTCTTTTTAATGTTGGCTTGAAGGGGCTTGAAGGGATACATACATACATACATACATACATACATACATACTCTAAAATCTATCTACCAAAAATTAACAAAAATGTTTTAAACAAGCACATTGCCGTGGCATGTAAAGGCATGCAGTTTGGAATACGTCACCGCTAATTTTTTAAACCATCTTCCAAATGACAAGTAGATTTTGTACTTCTAGTATATCCCTGATACTATTCATGAATTCAAAAATAGAAATGCTCAGCTGGTTCAGTTTTAAAAGCAATAGAACATATACAATATGTTACGTTATTGAAACATAATTTAAAATAACAAATTACAATAAAAATAAACCAGGATCCAAATACTACAGAAGGAAGTTGCTGTGGATTTAACAAATGAGCTGGGTAACGCTGAATTGAATGAACATGCTCAAAGTTTACATTCACCTGAAGGATATTTTTTCCCCCTGCAAGACGTATATTCCATACTGAGAGCAACTGAAAAAGTAAATGCTTGTTCTGATTTGATCTCTGCTTTTTGGCCGAGCCCTGTGTAAGGAAAATCATATGTGAAAACCCAGAGCAGCAGGACAAATTAGTGAAAAGTGAATCATCTGTACTTTTCATGTAGATACCGATGTGTAGGTAAAGTAAGGGCTGTTATGAAGGTGGGAAACCACAAACAAGGACAGATTAAGTTCCTTAGAACTAGGAAAAAAAGGAGAAAAGAGGGAGAAAAGAGGGGGGCAGATGCTGATAGAAATGTTTCTGGCATTGTTGTCGTTTTTCCCTGAAATCCACTTATCTCCACTGAAAGGATCAGGATGAGTGGATTGATCTGGCCTTTAGCACAAGCTCCCTTCTGCTTAGCTTGATTGCATGGAGCAAAACACTTACTTGACAACCACAGCAGCGACTGAGTGTTGTTCCCTTGAACTCCCCTCTAGAAAAAGAGCCATTCATATACTTGTTCTCTCTCCAAGCTATAACTGAAGCATTAGGAAAAATGTAGCTTATTTCATGGGAGAAAATGTCAATAGGCCTTTTTCATTCATCTGCCATTCCTCGATCTCCCTCCCTCTGGAGAGACATGTTGAGCAGGTAAAGAGAAAGATCATGTGTTGATATAGGAATGAGAAAATACTTGACTTAGAAGGAAAAGGACAAAAGAGTTAAGTGTGGTTAGGAAACTAGTTGAAGTTAAGGCAGAGAACATCAAGATTTACGAGGCTTCCAGAAAGAGACTGGATCCAAGTAGGAAACCAAGTAGGATTAAAAAGACTAGGTATGATTTCCTCTTTAGTTGATTAGGGGATTTCTGATTATTAAAATTGGATAAATGCAGTGGTTCCTAATTCGCCTAAAACACAGTCTAAAAAGATTTCAGAGATTCAGCCTAACTTAGAACAAAGTTATATATACTATATATATGTGTGTACACACACACACATACACACACACACAGAGTATGTCTGTGTGTGTGTGTGTGTACACACACACACATAGTAAGCATGTGTGTGTGTGTATAGTAAAGGTAAAGTTTTCCCTTGACATTAAGTCCAGTCGTGTCCGACTCTAGGGGGCGGTGCTCATCTCCGTTTCAAAGCCAAAGAGCCGGCGTTTGTCCGTAGACAGTTCCTCCATGGTCATGTGGCCGGCATGACTAAACGGAACGCCGTTACTTGCCCGCTGAAGCGGTACCTATTAATCTACTCACATTGGCATGTTTTCGAACTGCTAGGTTGGCAGGAGCTGGGACTAGCAACGGGAGCTCACCCCGTCTCGCAGATTTAGGCTTTATTTCCTGGAGGATGGACTGGTTTGATCTTCTTGCAGTCCAAGGCACTCTCAGAATTTTCCTCCAACACCACAGTTCAAAAGCATCGATCTTCCTTCGCTCAGCCTTCCTTATGGTCCAGCTCTCGCAGCCTATGTTACTACGGGGAACACCATTGCTTTAACTATGCGGACCTTTGTTGTCAGTGTGATGTCTCTGCTCTTAACTATTTTATCGAGATTGGTCATTGCTCTTCTCCCAAGGATTAAGCGTCTTCTGATTTCCTGACTGCAGTCAGCATCTGCAGTAATCTTTGCACCTAGGAATACAAAGTCTTTCACTGCTTCTACATTTTCTCCCTCTATTTGCTAGTTATCAATCAAGCTGGTTGCCATAACCTTGGTTTTTTTGAGGTTTAGCTGCAAGCCAGCTTTTGCACTTTCTTCTTTCACCTTCATCATAAGGCTCCTCAGTTCCTCTTCACTTTCAGCCATCAAAGTGGTATCATCTGCATATCTGAGATTGTTAATGTTTCTTCCAGAGATTTTAACTCCAGCATCATGACATTAGCTAGGTGCTATTACAGGAAAGTAACTGAACAGGGGGCCTACCAGGACCCTTCTGAGGGATCCTTGCTTGGAACATGTCATTGGTCTCACTGTGCGGTGAAAAAGTGTGGTCATTTGTCTTTCCTTCCACTTTACCCATTTTCGGGCATAGTATGATCAGCCTTCTCAGTAGCACAAGAGGTTTACATTCATCTAAGTATTGCAGGAAATGTTACAAAGGATAATTTTCTAAAACGTGTTTTAGATCATTTCATTTTCTTTATCCTTATTTGACTGTCCCTTAGTTTTGGAAAAAACTGCTTTTTTTTGCCTGGGAAAATCCTCCAGGACTCATTATCTCATATTGTATGTCTTGATGGACACTTTTTTTAAAAATTGCCAAAGGAACTTGTTAGCCAAAGGACCTGACAGTAGAAATAAATTAATAATTTACAATACTGTGTTGAATAATAGATGAGTAAATGATATTTTTCTTCTTGTTTATTATCCATGTTTTTTTTCCTTATAGTTGAAATTATTTGTCTATACCTAGGCTATTTCATAACTGTAAAGTTGTGTAAGATAACTGTCCTCAGGTTTGAAATTCTACATTTGAATTATTTTTTCTCTCTTTCTTCATTAGATTGATATAGTTATGTCAACTAAATTATGTACTATTTATATTACAAGTGAGGGAAATCATTCAACGCATGTCTTCTGGAATTCATTCCAACCCATTTACCGTAGGCGGTGCCTTCTTCTGTGTAACAAAGTAACATGGGTGTGTCTGTGTGTTTCTGCTCTCCCCACATGTTGTGTCTCTATGTGTTTTTGTGTATATATGCACTGCTCTGGATCACATGGCCAAGAGAGCTTAGAAGGAGCAGTCAACAGCATCACAAACCACTGTCCACTGATAGAGTTGCATCAGGGGAAGTTTTTTTTCCCAGCCACAAGCCAGATTCCAGACTGGGATGGAAAGAATAGAAATTAGGGCTGTAAAAACCTAGAGGACCACTAGATGGCAGCAAAGACTTCGAAATTTATGTGTTTCTTTGCTGCCCTCTAATGTCTTCCAGATTTTTGCAGCCCAGATTTGCAACCCTAGTAAAAATAATAATAGCACAGTATAGATCAGATTTTCTCAGTGTTTGACCTTGGAGGATCCCTTGAAATATTTTTCAGGCCTTGGGGAACCTCTACACATTCAGCCTCAAATATAGGCTGGAAGTTACAAAATTAATGTATTCGTTTCATGTGCAGGCCTGTATATATGCATTAACAGTGGCCTTAAACTGAAAATAAAGAATGAAACTTACTTCTTTAATGTGAAGTTGCCCAAATTTGAAATAATTTTTTAATTAAATCACAATCTCCCAGGGAACCCGTAGTGACCTCTTGGGGAACCCTAGGGTTCCATGGAACCCTGGTTGGGAAACCCTGGTATAGATGGATGGATTTATGTACTAATTCATAAGTCACCTTTCGGTTTATTCCAACACTCATGACAGTTTACAAAACAAGCAAACAGAAAAGACAGTTTATAACAATAAAAAATAGACTATAATCTTATTTTAATGGGCTAATTGGGGGATGGGGTTCATGCAAATGACACAAATTAAGGTGAGGCTTTTATAGTGGGAAGATAGGAATGGCTGCCTACGTGTCTCTGGAGATTGCCTTGATGGGGGACCAGCATTAGTCAATCAGGCTGCTTGGCCAGAAGCTCAGTGTCCAAGAGGGGAAGGGAGAGAAGGACCTGAAAAGAGGAGGAGGGGACTCTTTTTCTTTCACCTGAGAAACCATATTGTCCCAATCACATTGACCTGTCCCACCTGGTTCGGCAAGAGAGGCATGTCGTGAACCCTGTTGGCTAAATCATTCTGACTGGCAGGGTCCAGGAGGAGAGCCTTTTCTGCCATTGCCCCCACTCTATGGAATATCTTGGCCCCAGAGGTGAGGTTGACCCCCACTCTTCAAGCCTTCCAGAAGAGTGTTAAGACCTGGCTCTGGCACCTAGCATGGGAATCCAATAGTTGTATGCAGCCCTGGGGGTGCTTAGTGGGTTGAGCATACTCTGTTTTTTTAACTTTGTATATTTTTGTAGATTTTTTTATTCTCTTTATATCTGTAAACCACCTAGAGTGACTTGTACAGTGAGATGGGCGGCATATAAATTTAATAAATAATAATAATAATAATAAAATGGAAGATTGTGACTTAGAATATAAGAGGAATAAAAGATAAAAAACATGAATCAGTGAATAAATTAAAAGGGAAAAAATAGATATATTATGTCCTTGTGAAACTAAGAGGAAGGATGTAACAGAGGCAGAGAAGATGCCCAGCAATGTTGACAGAAAAAAAGGATTGTTTTTAAAGCAGGTGAAGCACTCTGACTAAGGAGAAGCACCCAGAATGAATGGAATAAAAAATAAAAACGATGAAATGATTTGGGAAGAAACTGAAGCGATGCTCAGAAGGTCTTTTAGGGGCCTGTTAAAAAGTGGAACTGAAGCAAATTCTATAACGATTAATGTCCAAGAAAAATTGATGAAAAAGAAGTCATAAATGCTGTGATAACACTGAAAAATGCTAAGGCTGCATATGTGAAGAGCATAATTGGAGAATGTTGGAATAGAGATGTGGCTTATTTTGCCTGTTTTTTAACTTTTTGTAAAATGTAGCCATTCCAGGCAGCAAGAGAGTTGCAATCAGCGGCACAGCAGTTTGTCAGTGAAGAAATAAGCAGTGAGGCTGCATCTTGACATAGGCTGTACTCCCACTTTGCTCTAGGCCATAATATAGTTTGATTATATATTGGATTATCATGTGGGAAGATAGCACTGCAATTAATAAGACAGCATATATGGGCTTATGACATAGAGTCATGCATGGGTAATAACGACAACAACTTCTTTCTCCCATATAAAATATCATTTTCTCAAGGACATAAGCACATTCTGCCTTGCTACATTCTCACAACCAATCTTGGGATAATGAAAATGTGGTGCATTGCATCATCACTTTTAATGCTACTCTCTTAAATGTAACATATTTCATATGTCTTTTATATCTTAAACTGGTTTTATGATTGTTTTAAAATATATTTATATTGGTTTATAGGTATTTGGCCAGAGGGTAGCAAATAAATGCATACATGAAAAGGTGATGTGAATGTGGAAGTTTTTTTGTTTGCATTTCTTTGCAATGACAATATGATAATATTGCATATTGTAATGTCTAAGGTGGCCTTTTGCACTGAAATTTAGATTAGGTTTCACTAGCTAAAAAATGTCACGTTATCTTTTAATCTTAAAAAACAAGAACAGGCTATTTGATTTCCATTTGTTTATGACCAGTGTGCAAATGGATAGCACCTTTGCTTAATAACATTATGGAGAGCACATTAACGTCTCCTTAATACAATGCAGTATCAGCACATGCCTAGGGGAGAAATTGAACACAAAATGTGCTTTGAGATGCACTTATAAAGCCAGCCATTCAGTTTTATGTACTATCTATAGCACTTTGACAGTGTAAAGGTCAGATAATGAAGATGGTCATGATGCTTCCTTATCTATAGAGACTTTTATGTTGAACTAAAAAAAATAATATTTAAAGTTAACACTTAAAGCACAATCTGGTCAGGTGACGGAAGGCATTACTGCTGTTTTTCTGACAGTGACATTAGAATACAGAAAGGCTGTGATTAAATTATCAAAAGGGGGGATCAAAAGGTGGAATTCAGTTGTAAGATCCTGTTTGTATCTGTTTCTCATAAATTCAAGTTTTGAATGGATATATGTAAGTTTTAATTTGAATTCATTTAGCTTGGTCAATTAGATTAGTACCGAATGTTCAAGCATTATATAAAACAAGGAGCATAAACTTTTAACATTTCCCTCACTACATGCTTTGAATAATACATCTTGACCTCCTAACTATAGTATTAACTGTGATCAGCTGCTGCTGCAGTAGTATAAGCAATAGGACAAAACTTGGTCACTCTACTGGAAATGTAATGTTCTCACTGCTAACATCTGACAATAACAACAAGTCTAAGCTGAACCTATCGCAACACATCCAGAAACTTCTGCCCTTAGATATTTTTTAAAAATCTCTTACAAAATGGTTTGTATTTCAGTGCTATTTCCTTAGATTGAACTACTACACTGACCACTAGTGACATTTATGTACGTAACTGGTTTCATCCTATTTGGAGCCCATCAGTTGTAGGTAGCCATTTGTCATTCGATGGGGTTCAAACCCTCTACTGGCAATTGAACACCTGGACCTTCTCACTTCAGATGACTGTATGCAGTGCATTAGCTTAAGGACCTATCCAAGTCCTGTTGCTCAACATTGTGGCAGGAGGAGATATATAGAATCTGTCAGAATCAGTCCACTTTCTCTTCAACTCTCAGAGCAGAGAGAAACAGATGTTACATTAGAGACATCTCAGAGATGACACATCTCAGAGCACATCCATTTAATTTGTGAATGGTATTATGATATTTGATATAGTGGCATTATAATTAGGTAGGTTATTATAATGGTATGTGGGAATGACCTTGGGAGACAGGACAAAGAGCCGCAGCCTAGACAACAGTCTGATAAACGAAATCTGAGCCCAAAGGAAGGGTGGTGGAGAAAGCCTCTCAGAAGGGACCCTCCCTAGGTTTCAGGAGAGTAAAAGTGAGGGATGGGAAGGGTACTTTCAGACTTGCAAAATTCTGTTAATGTAGCCTCACAATAAAGATAGAGTTAGTACTCCTGGTTGTACTTCTTGTCTGGACCACCTCGAAAGGCTAGCACTTAGAGGCTAGGAATGACCAAGAACAACAAGCATGTGTACATACAGTATATATTTCTGATTATTCCCACATGCAAGGTAGTTTAAAACAATAGAAAATATTAAGTATAAAACAACAAAATTAATTACCTTCTTCTGCATCAAGAGAGGACTTTTTCATTAAAGGTCTTATAACATTAAAGGTCCTGCCTTAGGCCTGAAAGCTGGCTGGGTGACCTTGGGCCAGTCCCTCTCTCTCAGCCCAAGAGCCAATCAGGCGTGGTATGCAAGTTCTAGTCCCGCCTTAGGCATGAAAGCCAGCTGGGTGACCTTGGGCCAGTCCCTCTCTCTCAGCCCAACTCACCTCACAGGGTTGCTGTTGTGGAGAAAATAGGAGGAGGAAGGAGTATTAGGGATGTTCGCCACCTTGATTTATTTATAAAAATAATAAAGGCGGGACAAAAAATAAACAAATAAATAAACAAACAAACAAACTGATTCCTTTAAGTGTGCAGGGACATATCATTCATTACCTCTCTTAACTCTGGGACCAGTCCCAACCTGGATGACTTAATCATTCAGGAAGAACAAGTGGTGACGCCCATTTCTCCACAACTGCCTGTCCATATCTTTGAGGCCAAGAAGAATCTATATGAATCTGAGAAACATTTGCCATGGCTGTTCATTATGACCCATCACAATCCTGGAGCTCAAGTAGACACAATTCCAACTGACTTTCTCTTCGGAGAACAATGGAAGTTGCTCACGGTGAGCTCTGGCTGTTCCTCTTCCTGTCCCCTTCCCTGGATGGAGAAGATACTGAATAGTATGAGAAAGCATTACCAGCCTGTTCTGGATACGGTGAAATCAGAGAAGCAAGCCCTCTTTACTGCATCCACTCTTATGGAGTAGGATTTCATATGGGCCTGAAAGAGGACTCCACTCCACGTACAGTGTGATTTATCAACATTTCCACACTCTAATTATGCACTACATTTATGTAAGCTTGCTGATCAACCAAGGTGCCAGATGAGCTCTGCTAAAGGGAAAATTTTATTTAAGAGCAACAGTGTCAACCATCCAAGCCATCTCCCTGTTAGTCAGAACAGCCAGGGTTTCAACATTTTCACCAACAGATAGGAAATTCTCCAAGCACATACAGAAAACCATCTGCTCCATCAGATGCTAGACTCAGGCCATTTTAACCAGTCCTCCAGCCCTTCTGAAGTTAGCTGCCTATGATGCTGGAGTAATGCATTGCACCAATCAATTTGTAACCATTTCTCTGGCTTCTAGCTTAAGTCTGAACACAAGATACAAAGTGCTGGTTCTAAGTGGAAAAATTGCCCATGTTTAACCTGAGACCCTGACATCGAAAGGCCCATTAATCCCACATCATCCTTCTCCAAGGGTCTCTGCCTCTTAAACATGGAGCTGTTCTCTGAAAACAGGCCTTCTCTACAGCTGTAAAATTAATGGAGGGGGGCTAGCTAATGTTTTAAATAGACCTGCAGCTTTATTGTGCTCAGGCATGTCTCTCTGATTCAGACTCTGTCAGAGAGTAATTTTTTTCTCATCAATTTTCTTACTATTATTCTCTTTTGAACAAAGGCATAATGCAGTTAAAACATTTTAGTCATTGATCAGGTTTAAGTGTTTCCCCCTCCTCCGTCGTGTGGGTGTCTCTTCTCCAGCTCCACATTGTTCCATACGAGTACTTTCTTTTGTTTCATTAGTACTCTGAGTTGATAAGACAATGTGACTGATTAACTTTGGATTTGGAGAAGGTGGTTCTGCCCAGAGTACTTAAATTGCTACCCTGTAATTGTCATTTGGTTGCAAAAGTTGCATTTTTGTCACCCTGGGCAAAAATGTAAAATGACGGTGCTTTTCCTGAGCATTTTTATGTTTTGCTGTAAATTCCCCTTTTAAAGCATTCTGGATTTTACGAGGCAACCCTATATTTATTCTTAGGAAAAGGAGTTTGCTGAAGACTCCTGCCTCCAGCAGTGTTCTTCCAAATGAGCCTGGGAGAATTCTGGCCTGGTCATCTTATTTGGCAGTTTGATAGTTAGGCATCTCAGGTACCTTAGTTCCTCAAGTACCACTCTCAAATTTCTGGCTTCTCCCTCTTACGCTTCCCCAACTGATGGTACTCCATACCAACAGCCTTCCTTTTCTCCATTGTCTGCCTCTCCAGAACATATCTGCCAGAACACATGCTCCATGTGCGTGACTGGAGTGCTCAATTCTGCCTTCTTCATCCATGGAATACATCCATGCATTGAACGTTTTGCACAAGATTAGTAGGGCTAGTCTTGAGTAGAAGACCCCATTCACAAGGAGAAATGGCATAAACTCTGGGAAATTAGCATCACTGAATTTATTTTAATCCATGCATTTATATCCTGCTATATGTCCCAAGGGCTCAACTTACTACCTTATCTATTATGTTCTATCTCTTAGGCCCTAAAACCTATGGCTTAGATTAGGCTGCGGGATGGTGACTGGCTAAAGTTCACGCACTGGAAGTTTTCTGGCCATAACATTTTTTTTGTATTGTAAATTTGTTTCACAGAATACTTAAAGCATACTGTAAGTTACTACTGTAAAAAGGAAAGCATTTTCTTAAGCCTTTACTCCTCATACTTAGGAGCAGTAGCATGCGAGCTAATTTATGCAGTCATATGATGCAGAGAGGGATGAGAACAACATTTCACTTAGGAGCTGTTTCATTTTATATTTATGTACCCCACTGGTATTAGCTCAGTGTCTTTGTTCACTTAAGTTTCAAGAGCATGTTGTACTGTCATTAATATTAATCTTAGAGTTAATATTAATAGCCTGCAGCTTCCCAAAGCCAATCAATCATACTTAGAACGTTTAGTATGTTCAACTCTACCCAACCCACTCTAAGTCTCATCTATACAGCAGTGTGTTTATATTTATAACTTTCAGGCATCTGATGGATCAGTAAATTTAATGTCAGTCAATTAAAGCATTTTGGAGAAATCCAGGAAGAGACAGACAGCTTCTCAAAACCAGTAGAAAGTATATTTAAATATGTCAGTTGTATTTCTATTTAGGGGGCTGTGCTGCTGAGTTAATACAATACATGTTAGGACCCAGAGTTAATCTATCTAAATTGTGCCCATTTCCTTGACGATATTGATGTTACAAGATTGTATAAGTAGATTAATTAAGTGTAAAGATTTGCTATACCACTGAGCCTTTATTTTATTTATTTATTTATTTGTTAAATTTATATTACTGCCCATCTCCCCCAATGGGGGACTCTGGGAGGTTTACAATAAAAGCAATAATAAAAACATCTAAACCTCAATCACAATCTAAAAACATAAATAGAATAATAAATATTTTGAATCTTATCCAATCCTAACTTGGCTTCATTTGGCATTTTTAATATTATTAAACTTATAGCATTACCCTGCCATCTTTTCTGATGGTTGGAATGTTTCCCTACCAATTGTCTCTTCAGGATATTGCCTGGAACTATTAAGTAGAACTTTCTCTGTTATCACAGTGCCATTCCTGAGGAACCTGCAGAGCAAAACTAAAAATGAAAAGCATCATCCAGTGGAATGGTCTTGCAAGCAGCATGGTTTGCTTCCCTGCTGCTATCCTGCAGTTCCTAGTGACTAACCTTCATTTCTTTTCAGTAAAATATACTGTATGAAAAATTGATCTGCTGAAAAATTTGGGGGTTCATTAAATCTTGGTTTCCAGACTTTTAATCAAATATGTTTTAAATATGACTTCTAATCAGTGATAATTTTATTCTAATTCTACATGTTGTCAGTCTCATAACACCATGTCCTCATGAAAATGATGCTTACTGTGAACTTGCTTGTTTAACCATGCTGCACAAAATGTAGATAAGAAGTCTCATGAAATAAGATGTTCACTGCTATAGTTCAGCTCATAAATTTCTTTTAAATATGCATTCCTTAAAATTTAACTCCTTAAGGTTAGAAAAAAAAAATTCCTTTACTTCCATTAGAAAATAAAACACTTTATTTTACATTAACAGATCACTGTAGATGACAGGTGGTTAAGAATTCAGCCAATAGTTTAATGGTTGGACTAAAAATTCAACTACATTTGAAAGAAAAGAAAACCTCTATTCAGGGTCACATGACTTGTAATCACCTAGAAGAGGGCGTGGCACTATCTGTGTTTCTGCCTTCAAAGATATGCCTCCTGCCAGCCCTGGTTTGCTTCTTGCTCATCACAGATTGAGGAATGACTGTAATGCAGGGTTTCTCAACCAGGGTTCCATGGCACCCCAGGGTTCTGCAAGAGGTCACTAGGGGTTCCCTGGGAGATCACTATTTATATAAAAAAAATTTCAAATTCGGGCAACTTCACATTAAAGAGGTAAGTTTCATTCTTTATTTTCAGTTTAAGAAAACCGTTAATGCATATATCCAGGCCCACACATGAAATGAATATAATAATTTTGTAACTTCTGGCCTATATTTGAGCCTGAATATGCAGGGTTCCCTGAGGCCTGAAAAATATTTCAAGGGTTCCTTCAGGGTCAAAAGGTTGAGAAAGGCTGCTATAATGTCTCCTTGCTGCAACCCTGACTCTGTATGCTTCCAAACCATGAGCAGAACCAACATGCTTACAGCTGACTTTCTACTACAGGCATTCTTCCAATCCAGCTAACTGTGGTAGATGGCTCTAACTTTTTTTTTAAATTACATATATCATTGTAATATCTGCAGTGTTTCTGTTTCCAGTGCATGGTCATCTGAGGTCAGGACCCTGGAACATGGGTGCATCATTACGATTTTGTCCAAAATAATGACTGATCTCAACTCTGCTGGAAGTGTTCTGTTTCAGGCATGAGCAGCAGCAAGGAACTCTTAAATGAACAGGATATATTAAGACAGGACAATGATAGAATTGGAGAGCAACGTTCAGGGTTAGCATCCTATTAGGATTTCAGAGCAGAGAAGACTTGGAGAATAAATTTATGCCTAGGTGAAGCTCCTAAAAAGCATGTGTTGTATATTGGAAGCATTCCTGAAATAAGAACCTAAACTGCCAGACACTCATAATACTGAAATCGTGATTTTGGCTTCTTGCTGAAAAAGATACTTTATTGTAAAATATTTCCAAAGGAATACTGTATGTAGCCTGCAGCCCTCTTCAAAGTAACCTAAAAAGTGTTAAACTATGGCAATTTCCCCTTAAAAATCAAACTCATCTACATTTCAGGCACAGAAGATAAGTATATTGCCTTTAAGTGTTTCCTAAATTAATTCCTTTTAGGTGCAACCATGTTGAAATGAATTGCCTCTGAAACAAAAGTCAGTTAATTTTAGGTTCAAAGATAGTGCCTGGCAGTCAAATCAAAAGATTCGTAAGACATTAATTATACAATTTTGCTGGAAGCATACTAGAACTGTCAGAGAAACATGGCAGCTTTTCTTTACACAAAGTTTTAAAATTCTCGTTAAAGTAGATAAGGGAAGGTCAATGTGCCAGTTCTTAAAAAAACACACACACACTAAAAAGCCCACTGTAAAGAGAAGTACCTTTCTATAATATAAATTAATAGCATATACTTTTTTTTAAATAAAAGCTTTGTTATATTTCAAAGTATAGTTAAAATACAAAACAGAAAGTATAGTGAAAATAGAAAATAGAACTAAAGAAAAAAGAAAAAAAAACTATAAAAGTGAAAATAGAAAATAGAAACAGAAAGTGACTTCCGACTACCTCCAATACAGATATAGATATAATTTTTTAAAAAGTAATCTCTTACCATTAACTAAACCATATTAACATTATTTCTATTAAAACAAACCATCTAATCATTAAAACCCAGTCAAAACTTCATTTTTTTTCCAACGCAAGCAAGTAATATAAAAGTGGTTGCCATGAAGAGACAAATCTAGAAACAGTATTATCTCTTGTTAAAGCTGTTAACTTTGCCATTTGAGCCAAGTCCATTAATTTAAAAATTAATAGCGTGTACTAGACAACCCTGTGACCCATTGGGTCATTCTTTGAGAGAAAGGTAGTGCAGTCTGATGTGACCAGAATGAACATTAAATTTTAGGCTGACCATTTTTTTTTTACCCCACTGCTAGACAGTCCCGTAATCATCTAAGAAGAGTACACAGTATATTATAAATACAAAAAATATATAATTGTAGTGGCAAATGAATTTCAAAAATAAGTCAATATTTACTTACCCAAACAGAGAAACAGAATGACCATGGGCAGACAAAAAAGCAGTGGGGAGCGGGAGCAACTTCTGACTTCCTGCCGGCTTCTCCATCGAGTTGTGGGAAGCTGGCAGGGAGCATCAAAAATCATGAACATGTGACCGCGGGGATGCTGCAGCGGCCATGGGTTTGTAAATAAAACTGGTCTGGACATTGTGGAAATTTCAGTTCCACAGGAGTAATGAGTCCCAGATTTTTTATGCATTAAGTTAGTGGATTTTAGGTACCTTGATTCAAAAATTGTTGTAGTATGATACACTGTTTGGGCTAACTTGGGATACAAACAGACAAACAGATAAACACAATGACACTTTCAGTGGTATATTGATCTGTTAGCCTCAAATTGTGTCAGGTACTTCAGATAATTATTAGCATGGAAAATTATTAGTCTTCTTTTATCTATAGGAATTAGTGCAAACACTTTGAATCCTACTGAGATATTATGGTATTCCTGAAATTGTTTTAATTGTCTTTCCAAATAAGCCACAACTTAAAAACATTTCAATTGCTTCCACCAAAAGAAATCGTCGATGTGTAGAAGTCCGTTAGTTTGATTCTCCAATATACATATGGAATGCATACATATACTACCATAAATATTACTGAAGAGACTACCTACCTTGATGAACAGAGTTAAGATATTTATTAAGTGAATGATTTCCAAGAGAGGATAAAAAGTATCTTAATTGTTTATAGATTGTATGTGACTGGTTACCCTTACCATTATTTAGGAATTACCTAGCAGACTATTCCATTACAAATAAGCTGTTAGATTCCAGATAAATTCTCAGATTTCTCTCATCAACATCTCTGACAAGTACAGTATTCTTCCATTGTTCTTAGATTTTTTTTTTAATTTTACTTTTGGTCTCCTTTGGTTTCCAGGGTTATTATCAGGTCTTTGTTGAAGTTCTCATGCTGGTTATACTTCTTCCTGGGTCTGTCTGGTGCTGGGTCTTAATGTAAAATTTCACCATCTTCTCACAGCACAGCTTCTGCCATCTAAACTTACTAGCTTCCTTACTTAGGAACATACTTAGTTCAAGCCCTTACTTAGTTAAACTTACTTAGTTCCTTACTAAGTAAGCTTTCCTCAGCCTGAAAAACTGTTTATTTACCACTTCTGAACTCTGCTTCTTTCATCTCCAGGACAATTCATTGACTCAACTCTCTTTAGTATCATTTATCAATTGTCAATAAGCCATGGTCAAAATGACTTTTTTCCCCAGAATCCTAGCCAAAACCTGTAAGCAATAATGGTCCTTATGGGCCTTCTACTAATTCAGATATGTTTTCTCTCTAGTCTACTTAATTACATTCAGCAGGAAGTCTCTCTTTGATAGCAATTGAACTCTAACATATAACCTGATACGATAATTCTGAAATAAAAAGTGATTAGGTTGTCTACTGCTGCCTTTTTGATTATTCAGTAGTAATATATTACCTGGATGATCATTATTGGGTTCATTTTTATGGTTATGGGGTTAAGAAATTATGGAAATTTGTCTTGGACTATAAATAAATTTTGATTGATTGAAATTCTTCATCTTGGTTTTGAAACCATAATCACTTCTTGTGTATTATTCTTCCTTATACATCACATCACTACATTTTCTCTAGATATAACATTAATACTTATTACAATTTTTCCATGGATTTTCATGTTTTGGTGGTTCTATACTTTAGATGTTACTATTCTATCATTCTAAATAATCATTTTATTGGTTTATATAAATTGTATAATGCCTATTAATTTTTATGCCCAGAATTCTTAAACTTATAATTTTACTTGTATTGTTATATGATCTTATAGCTTGTTTTACTCTAGTCAATTTTTGTGTTGTAAAGGGTACATTGATATTCAGTGAATTAATTGTGACTCTTTTATTTTGTTTTGCTGGTCAGTGACCAAAATAAAATGACTGACTGATTGACCTCCTACAGTATATGCACATTCCTCAAGTACACATTTATGATAACCAGACAGATAAGACTAGAACTCTTAATTTAGTTTCAATTTTTGTAAATCTCAGTGATGAAGAATTTCAATCAATCAAAATTCATTTACAGTCGGAGACAAAGCACCATGAAGAATTTAGACAGAATGGTCTCAGTGTTCCTTTTATGTTTGCCTGTATTACAAATACTTTGTGTTTACCATAAACAAGAGATCTGGGGCTAACATATTTCTGGTTGTGCACCTAGGTGGTTGTAGATCATGTTATGCTACAGTTGCAAAACATGTGTTAGGTCCAAGTTATCTGATTTTCTCTAGCTAAATTTGAGGGCCTTTTCTGTTTTTTAATCATTTTAGTATGATGTTGATCCCCAGGCACCATTCTTTTCTGAAGAGTAGAGAATCTTAAACAGGTGCTTCTGTCATTGGGAATCTAGCACTTGACCCCTCTTAGTTCTCCCATGTGTATTGGCTGTGCCAATAAATAGCCATTGGCAAGCAAGTAACTCTGGTATAGAGAGGCCTACTTCTTCAGAGGTGCCCAATTCTGGGTTATTGTCTCAGGTGATCTCAGTGTCTCCTTGCCAGTGGGACCTGGGTCAGAATGAATTACTTCTGAAGCTCATGCTACTAGTCCTCTTAATTAAACTGGTTTCTCTCCTCTGCGCTGTGGCTACTGCAGAGGGCCAGAAGTATGACCATGGAGTAGGCTTTTGGGACAAATGATAACCAACAATTCTTGAGAATGATGTATATCATGGAAGAAAATACAAGGGATGTATCTTGCGTCATGTTTTATATAGATGAGTTCTTTAGACTGTTTGACTCACACCATGTATGATTTAGGTGAATTGCTTAGTTCAGAACATTACTTCATGTGACCCGATACACATAATCAGAAAGTAATGTAACTTACATCATTCTGACACAACGTCACTGACCACTTTGGGGCACTGGGGCTCATTATTTGATTCTTAAATCTGTTCTCAGTCATCTGTACTGAAATGGGAAAGGTATTAATTCAGCTCAGAGAACATTATTTCTGAAGTGGTGGGGTGGGAGGAGTCATTTTCTAGAGCTAGCAAATTTTCCAAACTCCGTTATTACATTTAAAAGCAATTCCATTATCTTCAAAATAGGAATCTGATGCAAGTTACTCTGTTGTTGTTCTGGTTTTTCCCCCCAAATCATTTTAATATTTGATTACAAATAAATCATTGGTACAGATTACAGATAAAAAGAATAAAAACCATACAGACTACAAACTACTGTTGCTGTTACATTTTAATGCTAAATGTTAAGAATTGCTTTTTAAAAAAAAAATAGTGCAATATCTAGGCTGGATTTAGATCTTCTTTTCAGTAGTAACTGAAGGGGAAAAGATTATGTCAGGTATTATTATTAAGTGTAAAAAAGCATGGGATTTTTGTATTTAATTCTTGATTTCTACACCAGCATCCTTGAAGCCTGCTGAGAATGTTGTCCCTTTACTAAAATCTCTTCTGAAAGAGGATAGGACCCCTATGCATTATTTTCTCTTCCTCTGCTTCAGGAAGTTACCATTTTCTTCTTTTATTGTCTGTATTTGAAGTATTAATTTTCTTCTTTTACAAGGACAAAAACTGTACTGTTCATTATTTCACAGTAAAAAAGATGGATGACAAGCTGCATAGTTTGGCATCATGGAAATATGTATTTTGCTGCTTGAGGTATTGCTTTATTCTTTCATGAATCCGTGAAATAAGATAAACGTATTAAATGTCTTTCCCAATGCCCCAAATGATGGCCTCAAAGATAAATGTGCTGAGTTACTTAACACATTTTCCAGGAGAGATGGATGGATGGGTGGATGGATGGATGGATGGACGGACACATTAGAGTTTGTTCACATGCGCATGTTCCTCATTTAATAAGGGCAGTGTTTGCTGATGTAAGTGGACTATCAGATGCAAAATTTCACATCGCCCTTCACACTTTCATTAATGGAAGGATTTCAGTCATTCACAGCCTTTTCGGATTTTTTTTTTTTATCCATTCAATCATGTCTGATTCTCATAGACTGCCTGGACAAGTCCCTGCGGTTTTCTTGGCAAGGTTTTTCAGAAGTGGTTTGCCATTGCCTTCTTCCTAGGACTGAGAGAGAGGGACTGGCCCAAGGTCACCCAACTGGCTTCGTGCCTGAGGTGGGACTGGAACTCCTGGTCTCCTGGTTTCTATCCTGATGCCTTAACCACTAGACCAAACTGGCTCTCAAGCTGTTTCAGATAATCTTTACATATTCAGTAAATGAGTATGATATTGAATCATTATGGCATGCTTTACACTTGGCCTGTAGGTCTTCACTGTAAGCACTGCAATAAGCTTCACATGGACAACTGTAGGTGAGATGGCTGTCACTACAAACAAAGAGCCATCATTCCAACTGGATATAGACACCTGAAGACATGTACAGTTGCATTGATAAGGACCCTTTTCAGAGTATTCAGTCATTGGTCTAGGCCAGTGTTTCTCTACCTCAGCAACTGTAAGACGTGTGGACTTCAACTTCCAGAATTCTCCAGCCAGCCATGCTGGAGAACTGCAGGGTCCACACATCTTAAAGTGGCTGAGGTTGAGAAACACTGGTCTAGGCTACACAGTTCATTCCCATCACTGATGAATATGGTCAAGAGAAATTGAAGCACCTTTTTATCATGTCAGGATATTGGTCCATCTTGCTCAATAGTTTATAGCGACTGCCAATACTAATGTCAAAGACAGATCCGGTCAACCACTGAGCTGCAGCTCTTCAGCAAACCTATTGTCGGAAAAAGATTAAACTGAACATTTATGAAACGCAAAGTAATCAGGTGATGCACATGTGTGACTGAAGTAGAGGACAGCGCTCTCCTTATGTGTACATCCAAGAATAAATTATTCTTTTCTAAAAAAGCATTTGCAATCTTTTTGTCTTTTTCTTTTTTTAGAAAAACAATTTTCTCCAGAAATCTATTTTCTAAATGCTATTGTTTTAATCTATTGACTGTAATAGCTGGCAATGAAAGGTTATATCCTAGGTATTTAAGAGCTACATCTTCCACATACACAAAGCCTTTTATTTGTTCTCCCTGCTCAGTAGCAGACACATGGAACAGTGTTTCACCCCAAGAATAATAGGAAAAGGTGCGTCTGAGCCCTGAGCTTCAAGCAGCTTTCCTTTTTCAAGAACAGTTCTTTAGGAGTCCGTCACCCACACAAAACACAATAATAGATGTGACAGTTACTGTAGAATAGGCTGCCAAGAAAACACATCACTTGCTCCCTAGTACTGCATTCCTGACTGGTTTGGGTGCATTTTTAGCTTTTACTAGGAGAACAGGGACCAAGAATGGTAAATCCTTTTCTATGCATCAGGATTTGCAGAGTTCTCATTAATATTATAGCTGGGACAAATAAATCTGCCATGCCAAAAATAAAAGGGGATTCTCTCTTCCCTTCCTCAGTAATAATGGAGAACTCAGCTACCATGGGATCTTCTCCAGAATGTTACATTCCTGTTATGTATTAGTTCATTAATGTTTTCTGCACTTGTCATCTGGGTAGGTGCCTTGGATGGTGAAGCTTATATTATAGCAGTGACTTCCTGTTCCCTTTTTCCTCTGCATGTATGTGCACAATTGCTATTGATTCCTAAAGGTGCTCTGTTCCAGCAAGAGCACTGGGCCTTGCAGCAAGTTTCTGAGTATGTTGCTTGTTTCTTGGAGCATTTGAAGGTACCCCAAAAAATCATTGATCAATCACTATTGTCAGCTTTGCTGGTAGGATGCTTCCCAAGATTTCTAACCAAGGCCTTTTTCTAGCTGATCCCCCCCCCCCCCACTCTCTCTCTCGGCTTTGTTTTATAGAAATATCTATTCAGTGATATTTGAGGATGGGAATTGCACATTGCCAATGATCAGTTATGCACAAGAATATTGTTCCATGTGACTATAACTTTGTCTAAGCCAAAGAATGTAATTGTCTAACCAAAAACTCAAGACAGGGTCACACGCTTTTTCTGTTTAATCACTAGGATTCTTTGATGCTTGGCGGATGCATCTCTTTCCAGAAAGAATATAGAGACAGAAACCAACAATGGCACTTAATGAAAAGAGTGCTAAAGATTTCCATGCCTTTTCCTTCAACTTATAAGATTGTTCATTTTAACTTCACATTTCTTACTCTTTGTCTACATCTTTCAAAACTTTCTCAGTATATACAATATAATTCTTTTTCTTTTATTATTATATTTCCCAAAATTTATATCCTCCTTTGGAAAAAAAAAAGTTAAAGCTACGATTGTGATATTACCAGTTGTTCGGTTGTGGTTAGGTTTGCCTTCTCCCAATTAACAATCAAGACTTGCTATCCCATAAACCAGGGCCACCTCAGCTTTAACAACAAAATTATTGGCTCCATAAATTGAATTCATAATTTAGGATGAGATTATCTAATGGTTTCACTTTCACATCAACATTTAAAAAGATAATGGTACTTTTAAACTTTAAAAACGTAAGTGGCATCTGAACTGAATTACAGGACAGCAGTTGGCCTCTTTGGTTTCCCTGTCTTTCTGCATATTCAAAGTTGTTGAGTCAGAGTTAGTTACTGTTGAAATTTGAAGAGACAATTGTTCAGAGGTCTCTTGGACAGTTCCAGAATAATAATGAACAAATCATGAAAAATGTTTCAGAGAGAGAGAGAGAGAGAGAGAGAGAGAGATTTCTAAGATTCCATGCCAATTCTTCATTTTTCTTCTGCCTGAGTGAACTTACCCTAGAATATTCGATTACATCAGAAGTAGAATTATGGTATTTACTAATACCTTCCAGGGATATTAAAATTCACTGCATTTGGAAAGCTTCATGACTGTGAGTTGCATGACCTTTTAAAAGACAGACTTAAACATAAAGGCTCCAACAATGGATGGATTTGTCCTTGAAGCATTGATCTCCTCTGACATTTATAGGTGATCGCTACAAGAGGTCTCGGCAGCATATAGTCTTAATTCAGATAAAACATATTCATGCATCACTTCCTAGTTCACTTGATAAAATAATTCCTGTGAAGAGTAATATAAAGCTGAATTAACTGTGCTGTGCTGACCCAGATCTTGAATACTACTGACAGATACAATGGGATATTAATTTGATCAGTGACTAAGAATGCAAAGTAGGAGAGCAGGGTAAGTGCTAGCTGTGCTAATACTGTTCCTTGACTCTTAATCTAGTGATTCTGTAGCTTTTCCTCTATCAGAAATCCTCAACGTTGTTTCGTCTGCTTATGAGCCCACCAGATCTAGGTGGACTGCAAACAGGATGCATCTAAAAGCCAAAAGGACTGAATCTGAACCTGTAATTGCATAGAACAATGCAGTCTGTCTTATATGAATTAAATCAGGTGGTGATGGAGACAACTCCATTAGGGATAGCAGAGACAGATTTTTTCCGCTACCACAGTACGTGTAGTTGAAGACATGGGCTGCTTATTTCAGATACTAGGAGCTCTGGTACATCCAAATGGTAAACCTGCCAGATCACTGTTTCTCATCCTTGGCCACTTTCAGATGTGTGGACCACAACTCCTCAGTGCTGGCTGTGGAATTCTGGGAGTTGAAGTCCACACATCTGAAAGTGGCCAAGGTTGAGGAACACTGCCCAGATTGACCCATGATGGGAAAAGACATTTCCCATTCTTCTGCCATTGCCCACAAATGCAACACAGTTGGTAAACGATAGAATGAAGTCCTGGTAGATGGAAGCTCATGGTTTGTTAGTGCTAATCTAGAGTCAGACCTTCTGGTTTCTGAAAGTTTTCCAGCCGATTTCTGGAAATAATTCCCTTTGCTTGATTGAAAAGAAGGCCTCTCATGGAAGGAACAAACAGAAAATATAGCTGACTTGCCACCTTGACCAACTTTGATATTAATATGAGGAAATTTAGAAAGTGTTCTTAAGCTTTGATGAAGTTAGGAATGCATAGAATTTGCTGCAAGACATACCACTTTTCTTTTTCTCCTTTCCTTCCTTTTGTAGGTACAAAAATAATGCATACTCACTAAGAATAAGACTGCAGGAACAGGGAAATTTGGAGTTACTCAACTAAGTTGTCTTTTGGGCACAGTTTTGTGTATCACTGTAATTTATGAGGCAGATTCTCCATGTGTGAAATATGTGTATCTTTCAAGTGATAGGAAATTTATCTGGCTGTGCCTGGAAGAACAGATTTGCCCTTTGCAATAAGAACTAGTGCCTATTATCTAGAACATTTATGCTAATAGTAAATATTTTTCTCTAGCTGGCAATAATAGTAGTAATCCTAGTATTAAGTCACATGTGCAGAGCCTACTGATTGACAATACTCTTTATACATTTTCATATTTGTTTATTTGAAAAAAAAATATGGCCACCTATGGTGTAGTGGTTAAGGCACCAGGCTAGAAACTGGGAGACCATGAGTTCTAGTCCCTCTTTAAGCATGAAGCCAACTAGGTGATCTTGGGCCAGTCCCTCTCTCTCAGCCCTAGGAAAGAGGCAATGGCAAACCACTTCCAAAATGTTGCCAAGAAAACTGCAGGGACTTGTCCAGACAGTCACCAGGAGTCAACACTAATTCAAGGCCATTCTATATATTTATATAAAATATTAAAAAAAAAACAACCCTAGGTGGCTAACAAATAAATTCACAAAAAATTAAAAATACAGGATTAAAATTCTAATATATTGCTGCACCACATCATTATCTTCTCAAGAAAACACACACACACACATGCCGAGCTCACCTCCCATCCTGACCCAACCCCTGAGGGAAGAGCCAGTTCTTAAGGGTGTTCCACAAGGCAAAAAAGATAGGGGCCATCTGTATCTCAGGGTCAATCAATAGATAACTTTAGTAAATAAGAAAACCTTTGTTACCTAAAATTAACATTGAGGAAGATAAGGCAGAAAAGGTTGATTGTTAGCAAATGCAGGTATTTTCGCTAGTTTATTTAAAATAGTTCATCTAAAGGCATATACCACAACTGAGATTACTCAGATATTATTTATTTATTTTTCAAATTTTGCCACTGCCCATCTCCCCCAGAAAAGGGACTCTAATTACTCAGCTAATGCACAGGAAGTTGCCTCATACAGGTTAGCTTTGTTAGTTAGTTAGTTTATGTCAGTCTGCTTAGGAATCCCAGTGCAGGACTTTTTTTTTCACCTCCTGACTGACCCTTTCAGCCATGGATGCCTCTTTTATGGACAAAATGTGGTCAGATGGGCTGTTGGTTCTGGACCAAATGTCTTATTATTGAGTATCTCTCATTTTGATGGTCTCAGGTGCCATGGCAGAATTCTGAGGAGCACTGGTCAGTTCAGGTAAGTAGTGAGTGTTTTGAAGCCTTCATAGCTACCAAAGTTATTAAGTTCTAATGCCAATCTGGTCGTGATTCCTGTGCTGTTTTAGACCTGAATTAAGGAAATCGCAATTGCTATGCCTGAGATGCCAGTGAAGACCTGTAACCTCTTGCATATGTGAAAATATAAATATCCTGCAGATGCATCTATCTGCAGAAGATCTACTATTTTTTAGTTCACAAAACATGTTCTAGGATATATATGTGTTGGATTTCTAGCTCACTGTTAACTAATCTTATTGATGTAGAGGTGGCAGACCACAATCCAATAACTGTAAGACTGAATAGAGAAACGCCTAGATCAAACAGCTGAAGTCTTAATGAACTACTATTATTATATCAGGATAATAAAGTGATCTGTTATCAGGAACTAGAGTTTCTTCCAAATCAATTTAACTTCTGAAATTTCTTTATCTACAGTATGGATGCCAGCAAAGCAAAAAAAAAAAAAAGAGAGGATATATTACTGAAGAATCTGAAACAATTAGAATCAAGGCATACATTTAACCTAATTTCAGATTTAGAACAAAACATAAAAGCAATACAAAATCAAGTACATTTACTACTAGTAAGTGAAACCTACAAAAAGTTTAATTTTACCAAACAAAAATACTTTGAAAAAAAACAGTGTCAGAAAAATGTTTGGCTTATCAACTGGATAAGAAATAGGATAAAAGAAGCATTATCTGTGTTTGGGACAGATCCAAAAATGTTTTACAAAGACATGACATGACGTAGCAATTTGTCAACTATGATTCAAAATTAGGTAATAAACAGGAATTTTGTCCAGAAAAGACTGAATAATATATGAATGGATCATTAGTCACAAAATTTACAGATGAATAAAAAGAAGTCCTTAATTAACCTATAACAGAAGACAAAACTAAAGAGGGAATAAATGAATTGAAGTTGAATGAAGCTCCAGGACTTTATGGAATTTCTGCAATATATTACAAGATTTTCCCAGAAATTCTAGTGAAACATTTTACTCAGGCAATGAATGACATTCAGGAACATGGAGAACTTCCCGCATGGAAAGAAGCCTTTATTTCTTTGATTTATAAAGAAGGAAAAGGCACATTCTAAGTCATATAGACCCATTTCCTTACTGGTTACAAATTATAAGGTTTTCACTGCAATTCTTGCTAACAAAATAAATGGTTTCCTAGCTGGAATGATACCTCCAGGTGACTGGATTTATTCCAAAGAGATATACTGTATAAGAAATAATATCAGATAGATTTTGAATGTTATTGACAACATACATTTTTTAAAAAAAATTAAGAAGTGTCTACAATCTTTCTTGCTTCAGAAAAAAAGCCTTTGACAGTTTGGAATGGCCTTTCATGCTTGTAGTTTTGAAAAAGATGGGTTGTGGCTCAAAATTTTTTAAAGGGAGACAAAATATTTATAAAGAACAAAAAGCCAAAATAGTAATAAATAGTTTTTTTATCACAACAATGCACTATAGTGAATGAGACAAGGCAAGGTGGACCCTTTTCCCCTTCTTTATTTTTATTAGCATAAAACCATTGGCGATCCAAATATGTCAAGAAAGTAAGATTGCAGGAGTCAGACTAGTGTTACAAGATCAATTTGCTGCCAACACTGTACTTACAATAACTCAACCTGAAGATTCTTTAATTTTGTTAAAGTATACAACAATATGGCTCTGTGTCACCTAAACTGGATTAATAAAGAAAAAATCCCAAATGGTGACATAAAACTTAGCAAAGGAAGAAAAACAATACTTGTATCGAGCAACAGGCTTCAATACTGCTATAAAGAAGTTCAAATATTTAGGAATCTACTTGACTACAAAAAAGAGAATCGATTCAGAAATAAATATCAAGTCAGAAAAGTATAGTAGCAGATATTTCTAGATGGGAACCCCCCCCCCCCAAATCTGTATTATTTAGGAATAACTGAAGCTGTTAATATGCATGTTCCACCAAGACTTACTTTCCTTTTTCAAATGATTCCAGTACATATTGAAAATGAGGCATTAAGTGATTGGCCTAGACAATGATGTAATGAATTATATACCATCCCCCCCCCACAAAAAAAATGAAATTCAAGGTGTTGCCAGATTTGAGGGAGGTGGCTCTGAATTTCAGATTATATTACCATGGTAGATGTTTAATATGGATCCCAGAATGGATTATATTTCCTTACTGGTTACAGTAAGTAACTCTGTTACTCCTGCCAAAGGGACAGACTTCCAGATGGCTTCCATAAATATCTTTGGATTAATACAAACAGAAATAAACAAATTATAGGAAACCATGCAATAATAAGCCATGTACTGAATACCTGAGACAAACATAAGAATAAGCCCCTTTGCTTCATTTTAATAATGATAAAACAATTTTAATAATGAGGCAAAAAGGGGAAAACCTTTGCTTATTTTATGAAGAAAAAGATACCAAGAAATTTGTCCAGTGATTAGAAGATTTAATTTTTAACAAGACAAGGATAAAATCTCTTGAGACACTTCCCACATAATGGTCTAGTCTACTTGACTGTTCTTTATAAATACTTTGTCTCCATTTAAAAAAAATTGAGCCACAACTCATCAAAACTGCAACCATGAAAGGACATTCCAAACTGTCAAAGGCTTTTCTCTGAAGCAAGAAAGATTGTACAGCAGATGTTTGGTTCCTTCCTTGGAAGAATGACTAACCAAATTGTGGGAGCATGCTTTGGTATATCCAAAAAGTAAATGTAGAATTCAATTTTAATTCCCTGGGCTTTAATTTAATAATGGATTTGTACCACACTGAACTTGGGGTTTTTCTACACGTGCAACCAATATTTCAACTCTAGGGGAAATTAGATTTCATGTACTGATTTAATTTATTATAGCTCACGACTTTAGTTAATGATTTATACTGTGTTTATACCAGTCATCTTTAGCTTAAAGGTCAATAGCTATTCTCATTTTTTCCTTTAAAAGTGATATAGTACATGTTAAAATCTCATAAGTAAGGTATCCTATTAGAAAACTCTTAATTTCTATGACATTTGAGATCCTTTGTTTACTTATTTGTATCTTACTATTTGTACTTTACCCTTTTATTCTTTTCACATATCTTTTATCACTCCTTGTCCATATTCTTTTTTATTAAGTGTTTAATAGAAAGAAACAAAAAGATTTGTCAGGGAACTTAATTCAAATGCTAGAAAAATTCCCCAAGTAATGCTATTTAATCTTCAATACAGCTGCTGTCATTTTATCATTTTAAAACATTTTTAAAAATTTATTAATGTTAATCACCAATTATATACCCCATGAGAGCAGATAAATCTATATCACTTAAAACATAAGAACATAAATAATTTTTAGACAGTCTCAAGGATGCATTTCTTTGTATTCTTCGTTGTGTTTTGAATTAATGACAGCCATACAAGATTCCTTTTGGACTGAGTCACACAAAAGGAACTGTGGAGAAAACTTAATTAGAAGACTGGTCTAATTAATTTTAAAAAGTGTCAGATTCATCTCTATTTTTGCCAAGTTTCAATAGAATCAGCAAAAACATATGCAAATGCATCACTTCAACCAAATAGATTTTTCCAGTATTACACAATGTAAATAGAATTGATGATGAGGTTTATTAATATCACCGTTACCATTTTACAGCATAATGCATTTCCAGTGTATGACTGTTATCAGAAAGGTTCATTTTCAGTAGGTCTTATAGATAAGAGGAACAGCATTCCAATCTTTAATGGTTTACAGGAAAGAAAAAAATACCTTACTTTTCCCTATGAAGTAAATCTACTGTATAATTTCTCAGATAACCAGGTTAGACTTTGTTCCCCATCTAGCACTTTTGTAGAACACCTTTTCTTTATTATATTGCTACTTATTGATGGGTTAGCAGTAACAAGGATAAAACAAGGACAATATAACCACATCACAAAAAGGAAATTTTAAGCAGCCATGAAAAAGAAATTGATCAGTCACTGGCATTTTAAGGCAATTCACCAAAAAGGCTTACAAATCATTCACAGTCCAAAAGTCCTACTGAAAAAAGTAGGTCTTCCCAAACTAGCAGAAAACCAGGAGAGACGTCATGAGTCTTCTCTGAAAGAGAATTCCAGAGCTCTCATGCAGTTGCTGGAAAAGCCCTTTTATTTTTCTTTGTTAATCATTGTCATTCATCCCCCAAGGTGAAAAACAACACAAGTTGGAAGTAAGTTTCTTCTTTCTGTAGTTTTTATGTTTCTGTTCCATTTAATTAAATAAAGGCAACTAAAACATTGAAATATATGGTGGCTATCCTCTAGCTACATTTCCTGGACATTCTCAGTTGTAAAAAACAATAGAAGGACACCATTCCTTTACTTTTTATGGAGCATTGTGAGATAATAGCCAATGTGTGACTATGTCCTGACTGTATTGGCGGCTGCTTTTATCTGAAGAAGCACTTAGCCACATTTAATATAACTAATGTAAGGCAGTGTCCAATTGACTTAATTCGCCAGCTAATTTCTGTGGGGTTACAGCTGAAATCGTATGCTCATCCGCTGAGAGCAAAATTCCACTGAGTTAATTTGTGATCAGGCTGAAAGTAATTACCATAACTGTGAGTGGGGGTCAGCAAACTCAGTGGAATGCTTTTGTGACAGCCTGCATACATCTATGTCTGTTCCTATGTCATTCAGAAACTCTAACAACTGTTTTGTGCAGGTTTTACTGATGAGAAGAAGTGGGAGTAGAGCATAGTGTTAATATGTTTTCTACTACAGATTAAGGTTACTATGGTAACTAATCATTTTGGCCGGGTGAAGAAGTTGAATTTAACTGTCCTCTTTTCCGATGTTAATTTTTGCACCTGGGGAGAAGAACTTGCCTGGACTTGTTTTAGTTTCAGTTTCCCTTCTGTGTAGGCATGTAGAGAGTTAAGCGGCTCTCACTGAGAGCCTGTAAATATGTTTGCTTTCTGTAAATAAAATTATTTTTATAGAAATGCCTGGTGTGTGGCTTTTCTGATCTCCCCTGGGCCAAGGCTTTCCTAGCAATCTGCTAACACCTAGTTGTTTTTCATGGGAAGTATTCTCAGTGAAAAGAGGGAGGAGCTGTAGATACTTGGCTCATAAACTCAAATTGATCCCAGATCACTTCATAGGAAGAAGCCCAGGACATCAGCCTATACCCATCTTCCATTCAAACCTGAGCAGTTTTATCTGCCAAGTCTTGCGAAAATTCTTCACAACAGTCCTTCAGGTGTTCTTGGCAATCATCCTTCCCTAAAAGAGAATGAGTTGCCTTAAAAAAGGGCCACTGGGCAGCATTGTAACTATTGCTTAAGTTATAATGCAACAAGACAGCAATATAAATATGAACTATCATATTTAGTGAATCTAAAATATAAGGCTTCAGTTTCTATACCTTTGCAAGCCCTAAATAGTTACCTGCTTTTGGACACTGCAGGAAACAGTAGCAATATTCTATCACTTCAATAAGACAACAAATGCTGAAGATAAAATGAGTCTTGTTGCCCTGGGTGATTTATTATTACTGGTTATATATAACTCCCATGAATATCCTTTTATGGGGAGAATATCTTCTTTTAAAAAGTAGTAGTCAAATATTTAGAATTCCATATGGATATACCCCATCGTTATAAGGAATCTTCTTACCTTTCTCTTCCAGAATGGCAGTTGGTAAACATGTTAATTGTATTAATATCATAGCTTATCTATATTTGGTTATTTCAATTTGACTCAGATCTCCATCTGGATTAAAACTAAAGGGTTGAGCATCCAAAGTAGACCTTGTTGGCACATTAGATCAGGCTTCCTCTGGCCAATATTCTCTGCTTTTGCTTTGGCCCAGTCAAGACCACCCTGTGCAAATTTCTCAGCAACATAAATAGTAAGGGCTCAATCAGTGAGGTTTTTTTGTATGGTTCCCTCTATGCACCATACAACAGTTGCACTCAAGCTTTTACAATAAATACTTGGATACCTGCAGGAAGATATAATGCTCCCCAAATTTCGAATAGCCTTGAATAAAAGACTCAAACAGCTAATGTTGACACATTTTCTTCAACATAATTTAAGTGTCTATTCCAGATTCCTGCAACATGGAAAACTATACCAAGCACTTAAATAATTGAGCCTGTTGTAGGATTTCCTCTTTGCAAAGCTCGTTAAGAGAACACGAAGTCCATTGCAGGCCAACTAGAGTCAGCACCAAGAAGACTACAACGTCTTCATAAGAGTTGAAATATGTTTATGTGCCAGCTTCGGGGTTGACAGACCAAATTTTATGGGACCGACCTACGTTTCACTTTCATGTGTTTTCCACCTCAAAACAGTGGGAAATTGTGCCAGTGGTTTTCAGCAGTAGTAGCCATAGGAGGCTTCCGGCAATAAAGAAGATACTTGATAGGTCCATGGAGCTCAGGAGCCACAAACTCTCCACCCTCATCTTACATAAATCAAGGGTAGTCCTTCTAAATAGCTTGGTTCTTTCCTTTGAAAAATTCATCTGAAGTGTGTTGGGGTCGATAAAAGAACTATTTATAGCAGCTGCTTTAATATCTTTGTTCAGTAGATCTGCTCCTCACAAAAGCTGCTACATGCACGCTACAAATCACTACTTATTCAAACTGGGGAATGTTTGTATAATAACAAAGAGGCAAGAAACCTTCAAAATCACTTTTGTCCTTTACATATCTTGTTTCAGCTCTTCTCTCTAGTTTGCACAACTTATTTGGTAGGCCTTCAGTAGATCAAAGTTCAATAGATCAGAGTTCTCCCTCCTTGTGGGGGAAGATGGGCAGTGATAAAAATTTGATAAATAGAAATAAATAAATAAATAAATGCTGTCTGGAGACATAGGCATCCAGTAGAAGCCATGTTGATGTCACACGTGCCATGTCATCATATACATTATACAATGTTATTTGCATGATAATGTCATGATGTGTATGATGTCACTTGATCCCCCTGCAGATGCCCATGTCTGGGGTCTCTGTGGATAAAAAGGGGCTTCTTGCTATCAGAGACTACTTACAGCCTGGGGAACTGAGACAAATCCCTGCTGTGTCCATGTTGCCTCTTCACACATATAACACAGGAAGAGAACCTACTATCAGTTTGTGATGATCCATGGTTTAGATCAGCAAACAGTGTCATACAAGAACCGCTTGATTATTCTTCAAATGGAGATTCCCACAGAGCTTTCCACAGGGATGGGTTCTTGGAGTGATATCAACCTCTTTGAGGGAGGGGGTGATTCCTCTGTCCTTGAAGGAGGCAGTGGTATGCTTCCCTCTCAAGAGGCATCATTGGATCCATCGCTTCCGAACAATTATCCTGTTTCCAATCTTCCCTTTGTGGGGAAGGTGTGGAGAAGGTGGTCAGACAGCTGCTGCAGAAGATCTTGGAAGAAATTGATTATCTGGACCCATTTCAGTCTGATTTCAGACCAGGGTATAGTATACAGAGACAGCATTGGTTGCACTTGTCAATGACCTTTGGAAGAGCTGGGATGGCAGTGGTACATCCATTCTTGCACTTCTTGATTTCTCAGCAACTTCCAGTACTGTAACATTGGTATCCTTCTTGATGTTGGAGGTCCTGGCAAATCAGCATGCCTCAATTAGCATGTAAATGAGTTTGTCCCACGATGCAACTCTCTGTGCTATTGAGGAAATTGTTGCCACTCCCACTTCCTCTCTCTCTTTTTCTTCCTCCTTCTTCACCATCTAGGAAGAAGCATGTTTTGCTTCTCTCTCCATCTTGGGCCTCAAGCCATGTGCTTGCCCCTTCCTTACATGCAGCTCTTAGTAGCTATAGGGCTAAGATTTCACTAAGTTTAGAGAAAGAACAGAAGGAACAAGGAACATAATTTTTCCACTGAAAATGGATGTAACTGAACCAAGAATAAAGTCAGTAAGACTCTTTTTAGTTATCTTAAACCTACTTTGTCTAAGTGTGTAATTTTGTATGTTTGGGAGGGCTAAGTGTGCAGGATCAAGAACCTATATTTCCCTAATGTGCTCATTAAAGCTATTTAAGATAATATTCTTTTTCTGTGTGCAGCTTCTCTGCTGTGTTAAGCTCTGCTCCATTCAGTGGTCCTAGCTGGCCACTAATGGCTTCACTGGACTGGCTGCAGGGTTTGGGAGTGGGAAGCACTGGGTTACCTCCTTCCTCAATGGTTGATATTAGATGATGTTGATAGGTGGGGAGAATTCATGCCCACAGCCCCTCACTTTTGGGGTGCCTCAAGGCTTGATGCTCCCCCACTGTTACACTATTCATGTAACATCTACATGAAACTGCTGGGTGAAGTTATCTGTCATAACTTCATAACAGTTCATGCTTCACTATTATCAGTATGCTGATGATACCCAGTTCTGCATCTAACCCCAGGCTATGCAAGTGAAGCTGTTGAGATACTGATCCAGAATCTGGAGGCTGTTTGGGACTGGATAGGGAGGAATGGACTTCAGCTCAACCCTGACAAGACTGAGTGGCTGCAGCTATTTTGCTGCCCTGAGTCAGGGATGCTTTCACGTTGGTCTTGGGTGGGGTAGCACTTCCCCATTTGAGACTGGTGCACAACCTGGAGCTCCCCCTGGACTCACAACTACTGCTCAAAGAGTAGGTGGCAGCTGTGGCCAAGAGGGCTTTTGCACAGGGTCATCTTCTTTGCCAGTTGCACCCTTTCCTTGACCGGGCATCCCTTCAGATAGTCACTCATGCCCCGGTCACCTCATGATTGGACTACTGCAATGCGTTCTACATGAGACTGCCCTTGAAGACTATCCAGAAGCTGCAGCTGTTCAAACTGCAGTGGCACTAGCAGTAACAGGCACTTTTTGTTATGCCCGTGTGTCACCACTGCTAAGTGAGCTGCATTGGTTGCCAATGGGCTTCTGGGTGCAGTTGAAGGTGCTGATTGTTACCTCTGCAGTCCTTCATGGCATAGGGCCTGGTCATCTAAGGGACCACCTATCTTCATTTGTTTCTGCCTGCATGGTACGTCGAGGCAGAGTGGGTGTGTTCCAAGTCCCTTCTATTAAATATTGTTGTCTTGTGGGACTGAGGAAGTGTGTCTTCTCTGTTGCTGCCCTGACCCTCTGAAACAGCATCCTCCCAGAGATATGGATGTTGCCCCCTCTCCTGGGGTTTCAGAAAGCCCTTAAGCTCTGCTCCCAGGCCTGGGGTTAATGCATCTGTGGGGACCCTGTCATGTTGTGACTGTTGCGGTTGTTTTTAGTCTGAGCTGTCTCGTTTTGCCTTACGTTTTTAACTGTTTCAACTGCATTTTGGATTTTGTAAGCATCCAGAGTCTCATGGGGTGGATAACCATAATAAAATTAATAAAATATATTGCACTTTAGTTTGATCATTTCTGAGGTGTTTTTTCTGTACACTTTTTTTTTTACATTTTATTTATTGATTTATATTTCAAATTTAGTCGCTGTCCATCTCACTCAGAGAGCGACTCTGGGCAGTTTACAATAAAACAAGGATAAATACTAATTAAAATACAATAAAACAATGTTTTTAAATAAGTAATGTATTCCAAGGCATAAATGGTAAATAAGAAATTCTTGATCTACAGGAGCATCCTCAAGGCACTAACCACCCCCAGGGTTGGTTACCCCTCCTCACGTGAGTTGGCAGAGCTAGGTCTTCACCCCTTTCCAGAAGGCCAGGAGAGAGGGGGCCCACCTCACCTCTGGGGGAAGTGTTCCATAGGGTGGGGGCAATGGCAGAGAAGGCTGTCTTCCTGGACCCTGCCAATCGACAATCTCTCATGGACAGGGTCCATAACATGCCTTCTCTGCCTGACCGGGTGGGATGGGTCGATGTAATGGGGGTGAGGCGGTCCCTCAGGTAACCTGGACCCATGGCATGTAGAGCTTTAATGGTAATAACCAATAGCTTGATTTGGACCCAGAAGCAGCAAACTGCAGCAAAGCTGTTACATGAGCCATCCTCGGGGCACCCAAAATTGCTCGTGTGGCCACATTTTGAACCAGCTGTAGCTTCTGGATACTCTTCAAGGGTAGCCCCATGTAGAGTGCGTTGCAATAGTCTACAGAATACGGGAGATGACTAGGGCATGAGTGACTGACCAGATGGCCTCCTGATCCAGGAAGGGGCATAACTGGCACGCAACATGAAGTTGAGCAAAGGCCGTCCTGCCATGACTGCCACCTGCTCCTCGCTTTAATAGCTTTTAAGCCTGAAACTCAACACCTTCCTTGTACAGGGAAGGTGCTGAAGTTCTCTTCATCCCCTTATCTTTACTGTATAGTATTAAATTGCATTTGGGATTCATAAAGATGCATGGCACATCCTGTTTGTTTATTATACATTGTATTTTGCAGCTCCAAAATGAGGTCATTGTTAGTCTTTAGAAGCCATCCAAGAGATTTGTTTCCAAGCTACCAGCTATCACTAAGTTGAATTAAATGCTTACCTGGCTTTGATAATGCCAATTTTATATGCAATGCTAAAGTAGTGCTTTTACTATTTAGTTGGCGTAATCAGACCTCATGGAAATATAAAAGGGTTTCTGTGTGTGTGTTTGTGTGTGTAACCATTTAAGCATTAAAGATCTGATTTCCTCTTATATTTGATTAAGTTTCTTCCATCCCTATCTCTTTTTTTTTTGCATGATATGATGCAATGTTTTAAAAAAATACCTGCAAAAATTTCAACAATTGAATGTTTATTCTGCATAATGAAAATGGCGCATGGATGAGTTTAATGAATTAAAAAAAATGAGCAGCCCTCTCTTTTTTCACTAAACGAATTTGAAGAGCCTGAAAACATGAGTGTGTGTTTGTGTGTGTACACACAGAGACACACCCTTATATCCTGCCAATCTTGAATAACTCCCATGAGATCACAGTCGTTAAAACACACAAGTAAAACAGAACAGTAATAGATACTGTCTATCCAGATACCATTCCATAAAATGAAGTTAAAAATAATATGGCTATAAAAATTACACTTTCTGCATCCCTTACAAGAAAGATGGCCCATAATTGTGTTATTTAATTTAAACCCCAAACTCCCATTGGAAAACGAAACAAAACGAAACAAAACATCTTCACTACCCTCCTAAAAGAAATTGTGTGTGGACCATATGGACTTCAGGAGCACAGCTGTCCCATTTACAATATTATTTATTTATTTATTTATTTATTTACTTATTTTCTATCCCACCTTTATTATTTTATTATTTTTATAAATAACTCAAGGTGGCAAACATACCTAATACTCCTTCCTCCTCCGATTTTCCCCACAACAACCCTGTGAGGTGAGTTGGGCTGAGAGAGAGTGAATGACCATAAGCCAGCTTGTCCATGTAGCGCAAGTGATTTCTCACAATGATCCATCCTGGTGTGTACAAGCCATCAGAATTGAATAGACAAAGCTAGAAACCTGTCAGAACTCGCTCCGGGTTGCTTGGATCAAATGGCTATTGTCTTGTCTGGACAGATTAGAAGTGAGATCTGGCACCAATCCTGCAAGACTCCACTGGCTCCAATTTGTAATATTGCTTAAATTCACTCACATCATCCCAAGAGATACAATCCACATTTTGAGAACCATTGGGTTAAGGTATTGGACTAAGACTAGGAAGATCCAAGTTGAAACCCATCCTCAACCATGGAAGTTCAATTTGAGACCTCTCTCTCAGCCCATCCCACCTTACAAAGTTGTTGTGGGAAAAGTTGGAGGAAGGAGAGTTTTTCTAAGAGTGACACCTCGAACTTGATATAATGGCATGTGGAAGTGACCTTGGGAGACAGGGGAAGAGCCACAGCCCGCAGAATGGTTGGATAAGAGGCAGCTGAGTCCACAGAAGAAATGTGGGTGTGGCAAACATCTCAGAAGGGACCCTCCCTAGTTTCTTGGGCTGTAAAAGTGACAAGGGAGAAATTGACTTTCAGTCTTGCAAGATTCTGTTAATGTAACTTTACAATAAAGTAGAATTAGTTCATCTGGGTGTGCTTCCTGTCTGGACTACCTTGCAAGGCTGACACTCCTTAAGCAAAAAACAGGATATAAATCAATCAGATAAATTAAATGTTGGAAACATAAAATGAAGGGACTTTCAATCATATGGTTTGGGCTTGTCCCACTGTTGCCCCAGTTTTTGGTTAATAAATATGGTGTTATTTTTTTTATAATATCAGTAGTATATAAAGGCGTGAATGTACTTGTGACCTATATACCTGTTAGAAAGTAGTTACCAAAAAAGCTAAACTAATGCCATTTTAGAAGGGAAGTTAACGCCTTGCCATTACACAGAAGCAAGAGAGTCACGTATAAAGGTAAGAAAGGAACAGAAGGACAAAGGTTACACTCATAGCAACAGAGATAAAGTATGCCAATTATAAAGTGAGAAATTAGGCTATTCCTTATTAGGAAAGTAAAATGAACTAGACATGTGGAGACTAGCTGTTCATGTTTTTTTAGTTGTTTATTCGTTTAGTCGCTTCTGACTCTTCGTGACTTCATGGACCAGCCCACGCCAGAGCTTCCTGTCGGTCGTCAACACCCCCAGCTCCCCCAGGGATGAGTCCGTCACCTCTAGAATATCATCCATCCACCTTGCCCTTGGTCGGCCCCTCTTCCTTTTGCCCTCCGCTCTCCCTAGCATCAGCATCTTCTCCAGGCTGTCCTGTCTTCTCATTATGTGGCCAAAGTACTTCAGTTTTGCCTTTAATATCATTCCCTCAAGTGAGCAGTCTGGCTTTATTTCCTGGAGTATGGACTGGTTTGATCTTCTTGCAGTCCAAGGCACTCTCAGAATTTTCCTCCACCACCACAGTTCAAAAGCATCGATTTTCCTTCGCTCAGCCTTCCTTATGGTCCAGCTCTCTGTTCATACCTGACTATATAATGCTGTTGTACTGGCTGAACTCAATGCTACAGGCTTTTGCCTTGTGTGCTAAATAAAACATTTGATTTCTGAATTACAGCATCTGGCATTTTGACCTAAGCAACGAACAAACTATAAGCAAATAATTCTTCCAACCTTGGAATTTATAACTATATAAAGAATTGAGGATTTATACACATGAGGGCAGATATAGATATATGGATAGACATGAGGGCAGATGTAGATATATATATGGATAGACAATCCCAGATTTACAGTGTTGGATAATCAATATGTGTTTTCTTTCTGCTTATGAATGGGCTGTCTGTTGATGTAATTAAAAGACTGATCACTATTATACCACATGGTCAAAGTTTAAGGTTGTGTTTAAAAATTAGGCTGAATGATTTACTCTATGTAACATCGTATGTTTTTGTTTCCCTTTTTTGTTTTTGTTCTATGATTTTTCCTTTTCAAATTTTTCTTCCTTTTCCTTTTTTTTTTCTTGTATATTAAAGCAATGTTTAAAAACCTTTAAAAAAAAGTCCTGTTCCACATATTTGCTTCCTCCAGTTTTGTGGAATTCAGTCAAAACTCATGAGTGCATTCTGGCAGGATTCTATCAGATTTCCAAGATTGGCTATTCGCAATCCACCCTATCCCCAGATGAATCAGGCAATTGATTCAGATCTTGATGTGAGATTCTAAACTCAGACATTTGCAGTAATATATCTGGGTAAGGAAATATAAAATCCAAGGAGAAAAAAGCCAGCCAACTCAGGGTTGTAAATCCTCACACATCAAGACTGGGCTTCAGCCTTAATGAGAATTGATTGATTGATTATGTGCCATCAAGCTGTTTTCAACTCCTAGCAACCCCACAGATAGATTTCCTCCATGACAATCTGCCCCTAACCTGGTCTTTCAGGTCTTCCAATGGTGCATTCATCACCACTGTCTCTGAATCCATCCACCTTGCTGCTAGTTGTCCTGTTCTTCTCTCTCCTTCCACCTTTCCCAGCATTAGAGTCTTTTCCAGACAGCTGGGTCTTCACGTAATATGTCTGAAGTAGGATAATGCAGCCACTAATAAAACCTGGGAATGGCTGCAATCTCTGTGGGAGGCAGGAAATAAAGGAAGAGGCCCACAACTTGGGCTGATTGATTCAGCCTGACAGTTGGGACTGTAAACTGTCATAACTGCTTGGCTTTTGATCCTGCTGAATAGGAAAAGAGGAGCTGCTGCAGATGAGACCAACTGAGCAATTAAAAATGGAGACCAAAAGGCTCAACAGCTGTGGAGTGGCTGGCACTGGAGAAAAGACTTCAAGCAATGCCAAAAGAGGTGCCTGGCTTCCGTTGGCTCAATCCAGATGGAGGCTATCTTCACTGCATCCAGGAGAATGGATGACGGTGCAGAACATTGTGTTCTCTCTGCTTCAGGAAGTGTTTTTTGCCCATCCCCGCCCCTTTATCTAGATACCCATTTATATGAGTCATCACATTTCAATGCTATAATTACTGGAAAAACCTAATGGCATATTTTCCACCTGTCCAGAAGGTACCACAAAGAAACAAAGCCTGGGCACGAGCAAATCATAATTAAATATTTGTTCCAATCTTCTGTCTTCATGAAGAAGGATAGGCAGACCCTTATTTAAACATCTTCAATGGCAGATGAGGGGCCCATCAAATATGAGGGGTTGAATCTGGCTACTTTTGCTCCTGCCAAAGAAAAATGGGATTCCCATGTTTTCATCCTGCCATTTCTGCAGGGTTACTGTCCTAATGGTCAGGAACCATGCTGAGACGAGGAATAGGTCTCTAGTGTTTTATTACTGCTACATTAGACAGAAAATCCTAACAAACTGAAGAAGCGTGGGAAAAACCCAGACAGATAAACCCCAAAGGTTAAGGCAGGTCTGATCTGTGTCTCTTTGAATGGCTGCTTAACTCCTCAGTACTACGCATGCGTTTTCCCCCCTGGATAGGGGCCCCCTCCTGCTCACCATCAGTACTCATGACAGTTACAGTCTAGTTAATAAGTGTGCATCCTACATTTATTGACGATTCCCAGGCCTTATCTGATGTAATGTTAAGAGTCATTCTGGTAGAGCCTGCAGGACAGTCAGAGCACTCAAACCAATCACTTTAAGATAGATGTATACAACTTCTGTCCGTCTCAGAGGCCACATGTGTTGTTGCCTGCAGATGCCGAGGGCCACACCGCAGTAGATTAGTGTCTGCATAAGAATCAGGATTGTTAACATGCTGATTATACATTCATGGCTCCTGGGGTACTTGTTGTGAAGTGGGAAGGAAGCAGCGGATCAAGTTAGAGGGTCTTTAATCCAACTGGAGTCTGCAGCTGCTGTGGCTTATTGCTGTCCAAGTTGTGACGGGGCACCCACCTATTGAGACTGACCTATGATAGGCCCCAACTCTTCTCTCCTTTCAGAAAGCCATTAAGACCTGACTGTTTCCCCAGGCATTAATCTTTTGATTGTTCTGTTCTGGGCTGGTCACCATTTTATATTTTGTATTTATACAGTATATTGTGTTGGTTTATTGTTATATGTTTTTTTTTCTTTTTTTGATTTATTGCTTTTTTTATGCTGTACATTGCCCATAGCTACATTGTTTGAGCTGGGCAGCCTTATAAATCTTAAAATAAATAAATAAAATAAAATAATAAAAAAAATCTGAGCAAATCCAGTTGAGGTGCCTTATCTGGCATGTGTCTGAGCCTGTGACTCTTGATGAAATGGACAGGGTCCTTCACAATTTTTTATTTGTTGAACATTTGTCTTCTTCCAGATGCAAATGATTTATTTTCGTATTATTAGTGTTTCCTGGCTTTTAAAGTTGTGAGCTGCCCAGAGCCTTGTGAAGTTAGTTGGCCTCTTAACTGTATGCATGTACGTATGTAGATAAATAAATAAATAAAGTTATCTAGATTTTGCTGCATTATGATTATACAGATTCTTAAAACTATGCAGAGGGGAAAATTTACAGGGGAGACATGAAAGTAGATTATTGCACTCCTACCAATATCCTCTCCATGGGAGAACTGGAGCCTACAGGTGCTGCTAGTAGCATTCCATTAGAAGTAAACAACAGTGCATTAAAGTGATCAGGGCAGAAATAAATTACTCACAGTGGACATAATCTTGGATAATCAGCATCAGAGCAGAGCTGAATCTCACAGATGTTAATGGGAGTTAGATTCACTGTTTGTAGGAACAGAAGAAAAATAAAATGAGTCATCTGCCTGATATTAGAGGCAACAATTACTGTTAAGGGTTGACAACAATTTGAGAATGAGTCACTGCCACTTGAACCAGGGGAGAGAAGCAATACTAGTAATCTTTTGAATTAGATGTTTAAAGGATCCAAAGGAATAGAAATGAGAATTAAACCATCTGCATTTATGAGACAGGTCAGTAATGCAATTTTGGGTTTCTTCTCCATTTAATGGGATACTCAAGAAGAAGACTCAATAAAGTAAATGGAAATTATTTCAATTCAGTTTAACTGTTTTGCTCCTTTGCTTTAAATCCTTGTATATTTCTTCTCTCTTCTAGAGAAAATCAAAGAGATATTTATTTGTATGTTCCCTTATGCACAACTTGTAAATGTTTGCATATGTACAGTATGGAAACTGGTTCCCTTACTTGGATGGTATGTGGAAGACCACTCTCTTATATCATACCATAAATTGTTCTGGTTGCCTCTCTTAAAATAAATGGTACAGCATTCTAAACAGTACCAAAAATTGTTGGTATTTTTGTTGTTGTGCAAGGAGTAAGTCATAGAGGAGCCAGGTATCCATGGTAATTGAATACTTTCTTAAGTGTTTGGCAGGGTGATAAGGTCAGGACTCATTTGGTTAACTGTTCAATGAGCTTATATGGGAAACCGACTTCCTTGCTTAATTTTGCATTTAAATAAGCCAGCTCTTCTCTCCTCCAGTTTGCAGCCTCTTTTTCCTGCTCAGCAAGTGTGTGTGTGTGTGTGTGTGTGTGTATGAGCTTGTAAATATGTTTCTTTGTATTTAAGAAGCTTTTGAGACCATCCAGCTCTGGATGAGGAAACTGTTTATGTTTTATGCTTTCTTTAAATACACTTATTTTTCTAGAAATGCCTGGTGTGTTCTTTCTGATCTCTCGGGCCAAACACTTTCCAGCACTCTGACAGAACCGCCAGCAAAAATGACCACTTGGAACAATTTCTCATGAGGAAAGATCAAAATTTGTCTTCCTTTAGCTCTGAGAGCAGAACCTTAAATTTTCTGAAACACCTGTTCCCTTCTGCAATCCATGAAGTCTTCCAAGCATCAGTGTATAATAAGACACTGTGGTGCCAGATACAATTAACTCTACTTCTCATCATTCCAGCCAAAAGCTGTACATGTTGTAGTTGTAAATTACCTATGAAGCAGGCTTGATGAGATGAACACATCTCCTGGATGACTATACCATTCCAGTTGAGCAAATTACTCTATCTACTGTAACAGCTATGGCTTCCATTTCCTTAAAACATGCATATATAAGTGGTGCTTTCAGGATACAATCTTTCCCCTGAATAAGCATATTGAGGCATATATCGAATGGAAGTCTTGAGCAAACATGGGGATTACACAGTATGTTTCTTAATCATTTTGTGCCAGACTGGAATCAAAGTGATCACTCATCATTTACGGTATTCTGCCTTCCTTTTGAAGATTCCCCCCCGCCCAAACAAGATAAATGGGTTAAATATTTAGCAGCTTCAGCTACCCTGTGCATCATTTGCTTAAACATCATGTTAATTATATAATACATTGAGAAGCATGATTTATGACTGACTTAGAAGATGTGTGATTCATATTTGATAGTGCTAGATAAAAGACCAGAAAATCTGTGTGGCATTTTCTCACAATAAACAGCAATGTTTTCCTGCATCACTTATTTCTTTTGACAGCAATTTCCTTTGTGTAAAAGTTCAAGTTTTCCCAAAATGGCTGCACGTCTTTTACACAGTGCCATCATGGGGTTTAACTGAAAGGAAAAAGAGGTAAGCTTCAGAGTTAAAACATTTTAAATGGTAAACTGAAAATACTGACAACTAACTTTTGCCCTACTTTACTTTATCTACTGACAACCTACACTGACCTTTTCTAAATTATTTTGGCTTCTCTAGAGATTTTCCACCATATTTGCCTCAATTCTTGCCTTGGATGACATGGGGCAGCAGTTAAGATGGGAATTGCTCAGCTTCTTATCAAAACCTGATAAATGTTTTCCACAAAGGAGGGTTCTCAGAACAACATCTTACAAATTTCACCTGGAAAAATAATCTGGAGTGATTCTCTTGATGGGAAGAGCAATCGTGTATGGTATATTAGTATTTATTCTAGATCAGCAGTAAAGGAATATCATACATTTACCTATTACATTTCTGATTTCTGGTTTCTGATTTTTGTTTCTGTTTTGCATTGTTTCTCTTTCTTAGATATAATCCAGCCACGGTCACATGTTTATACACCACTGATGTGTATGCTAGAGATAAACACATTCTTAAGGCTCATTTCAAGTGCCTGATTTTTGTCAGATTGGGCCTAGGCTTATCATTAAGCATAATTCTGTGTAGATGTGTTTTAGTGTGTGCTTGTAAATACTTTTTTTTAAAAAAAGTATTACTATTTCATTGAAAAAATGCCTATCATTATCAAATAAACTATCATTTGCTGTTAATTTAGCAATAAATTTTAATAGGAATTTGTGGTCCAGGTAAATGAACCTCAATTTTGACCCAGTTTTAGGGATGAATTTATGATTTGCAGAAAGGTATTGTCTTCATCTGGGAATAAACAGATTTGTGTTTATTGTTTAACCCTTGTAATGACCTGAATGTCTCTTTTTAACTTAACATTTTTTAAAAAACATCCATAATTGGAGCAGGACCATCACTTTAAAGAATGATGTGCTTCCAATGTTGTATGGTGACATGGCCATTCCAAGATGTTCTGGAAAAACAGGTCTACTCCTTAATAGGCCTAGTATTGCTGTCAGGAGGTCAGACTTTTGAAATGCTTATGGGTTTTTTAGAAAGAGCTACAGATGCTCATTCATCTTATAAAAACAATACATTTGCCCTTCCCTTTCAGATTCTTCTGAAGAGAATGCCAGCTGGAATGTGGTGGTCATGGATCTTCTAAGAGTAATATCCAAATTCACTCCTACCAGGATTCCCTGAGGAATTCATTTGAATATCCAACAATGAATGCCATATGTATTTTCCCTACTCCAGATAGACAGGTAGCCTATAGGTGCTGGTAAAAGTCTAGGAGCAGCAGCAGTTAATATTTTGCACCAGATAGAAGAACCTAGTTTCCTGCTGGGTCAGTTAAACTTCATGCTTGGAACTCTCCAAGGTACTGAGCTCTCTGATCTGACCAACACTCCGCAGTGTAGAAAATCTGCTTGCGCAGTAAAACTAGGTCATCCTTTGAAAGACAGCTAGATGTTTTATGTGACCATTTTTTCAGGAAGTACCAGTCTCGGATCTCTCTCTCTGCATAGGCAAGAGAGCTAGGAAGAGATTCTCTGCAGAACAATGGTAGAGCAGAAAACATTGGTAGAACAACAGTTGCATTTAGAAGCCATTTCAGTACATCCCTGTGCCAATGGTATTGTATCTCTGAGTGAAGAAACACTATTTCAAGGCTATAAATGTGGTTTCAGAAGAGACAACATATTGCTTCAAGGGGCAGTCTGTGTGTTCAGTGGAGGGGGTTCTTGGCTTGATTCACCTCTCCATTCTTGGGATCTTATAGCAATGTGTTGGCTTGATTAGGTAAAGGAGCCCCATTTCAGAATTGTCAGCTTGCCAGCACTACAAATTTGGAAGTGGGCAGAGGTTGCCATGCAGATATGGGGAAATGCTAGAAATATATTATTTTTTAATTTTTGTGAAGAGGGGAAAGGAATACATGTTTAGCCAGGGCCCTGAAGTGGTGAGAGAAGACAATCAGTTATTGGTGACAAATGAACACTAATGGGTTGTCAGTTCTGTGTGTTCAGCTATTGGCAGAAAGTGCAAGCACTTTTTGCTTGTCAGTGCTTGGCGAGTTTGCAAATACTGTTTAGAAGTCATACTGTTTAGAAGTCTGAATAGATCTGAGAATGGCAAAAAGAACATTTTAACTGGATTCAGAAAGAAAGAAAAAAAGGGAAAGGGAACGGGAACGGGAACGGGAAAGGGAAAAGGAACTGGTTATGGAAGAAAGTAGTGGGTACTGTTATTGAAGTCAATACAAAATTTATAAATAGCCAATAGTATTTTTTGTATTTTCTGTCTTCTGTCTTTCTGTCTTCTTCTGTCACATAACTCTCAGCAACCCTTCTGTCACTTCTAAAAAGTCTGTTTCCTTTCCCACACTTTCTCTCACTAAGGGTAGGGCTTTTTCTTCATTCAGGTACAAGATTCGAAACTAGGGAGGGAGACCTATCCTAGAACTGCACATGAACCTTGACTTGACTTCAAAAATCCTCAATCACAACCATTCTAGGCATCTAGCAAAAAGCATTATTTCCTAATCTCCTGCGTAAGAACACAGAGGAAAACAGAGAAGGGGAAAAATAGGGTATGTTAAAACAAAATATTAAAGAATAATGGAAAAAGAGGTAAATAGCAGACTACTTGGCATAGGGCCTGGTTACTTGAGGGACTGCCTGTCTCCCGTAACATCTGCCCAGCCAATTTGATCCTGCAGGGTTGGCATGCTCTGGGTTCCTTCAATAAACAATGTCATCTCTCAGGACCCCAGAAACATGCCTTGTCTTTAGCAGTGCCTGCCCTCTGGAATGTGTTTTCCCTTGAAATCCAAATGGCCCCCACTCTGCTGTCATTTACCTGGCTCTTCACCCAGGACTTTGGGGAGGCAGAATGAGACCCCTTGCTTCATCACGTTCTCCATCTTCTATCTTCATTTTTATGTTATAAATTATAAATAATAACAGTTTATTAAACTTGTCTGCTGCCCAGAGTCATTGAGAGTTGGCTAGCATACAAGTCTAATAAATTAACATCATCACCATCATCTGCTACACCTGGTTCAACCCACTGCTTATTTAAACCCCATCCACAACTGACTTGCACTACTTCATATTCCTCTCAAGGGAATATAGCTCTTAAAAAAAGTCCCAAGAAGTAATATTTATCAACATATGAAAGCGGAATAAGTATAAAAGTATATTGATTTCAGTAGACATTTGAAAGTAGACTTTCACAGGGTTGATGTGAAAGTTTGAAGGTTGGATTGAAGAGGCAGTGAAAAGCAGCATTCCAGATTTTTTTTTTTCCTTTTTAATCAAACTATGGAAAAAACTGTTTTCTTTATTCTCAAGCTCTGAGAGAACAATTTATGGCTTTTAGTTGTCCTGCATACCAATAAGATAGTGTTTCAAAGGTACAAGTGAGATTTTTTTTTTCAGGATTCCAACCCTCAGCTCCAGTCAGTTCTATGCATTTTACCTACTCTTTCTAATTCTAGAATCAAGAAAGGGCTTACAAATATTAGTTGCAATCCTCCCTCCCTCCTTCCCTCCCTCTCCCTCCCTGTTAGGTAAATTTGCTTCTAGCCCTGATCTAGCTGGTGATCCTTTGACAGGTAAAATTTTAGATTTTCTTCTCTTCCATCATCAGCTCCTCTGAGAGTCTTCTACAATGGGTAGATAAGGCAAACTCTTCCTCCAGATTGTGCCCTGCAATGTAGACCTTAGACCATTCCCAAACTAGGATACTAGCCACTTTCTCTGGATTGAAATCAATATTCCATCTTCAACAGACACTAGTCCATGTTAGCCATTTTAGCTGATCTGATGGCCATCACCTCTGTTTCCAAGCTTCTTCCTGCAGTCCTCCTAGGAGTTTTTAAGACATCACCCTTCATAACTCTGTATGTCTCACCTCTCCTCCAATGTAAACTATTTCCTGTCAGAATCTGTATTAACACCTACTTTCAGTTCCTTATCAGCAAAATGAGCATAATATCAATGACTGTCTGCATGGCTATATGGATAAATAAAAAGAATAAATTCCTTGATCTTGCAGTAGAAGGTTGGAGATGATCCAGAAAAGCGGGGGGGGGGAGGGGGGGGAGAAGCAAAACAATTACATTTGCCTTCCAAGCCAGTCCCTTGATAAAGAAAAAGTATAGAAATACATAGTATATTTTCCCATATGGATTCATTCTGATCTGCTGTCTTTGGTTTCCCTAGATTCATCATACCCAACTTCACTGAATTACCTTGTGCTTTTGTTTCCAACGAGAATTAAGGTGGAATGTGGAAAATACGTCTTTTTTTTTTTTATATTGGATGGGCTGCAATACACATGGATACAAGGATATGTTTTTCCTTTTAAATTTGTTTTGGAATATCTGGCCAAGAAAGTGAAGAAAAAGAAGGAAACCCATGAATCCCAACCATAGTCAAGAGGAATTTTTGTACAACTTTCAGGGGAGAAAAGTTTTGTACAAAAATAGAAATGAACAAAGTAACCTGTATCTCATCCACCTCAGGTTAGTCATTGTAAAGCCATCAATTTCTACATCATTCAGCAATTTAAATATTATCACAATTGAATTGTTCAATTGCCTTCCCTAATGTATCTATGGATGTATGTACTTACTCCAATCCAGAGGGACTCCACTGTTTTCTCTTATATATGGATTTGAAATGCAATTTAATACAATTGTAGAATTTGTAGGCATGCACAATGCAGATGATAGCAGATCTGAAGCATATTTTAGCACAGAAACTATGGATTTGGTTGGTTTGCTTAAAAATGAGACCAAACTAAAATCTCACCTATGCATAACCAAAAATTTTGTTCACTTTCCTATAATTATCCTTTCAATAACATTCATTCTACTAAAACTCATTGGTGGTGGTGGTTATTATTATTATTATTGGACAATTAAAAGTATATCTTTTATCCTTTGCTGTTAAGAGGCTGTAAGAGAAAGCATGAATTACTGTACATTTATCTGATTTCATTTATTTGTTGTGTTATCATAGCCTCTGTCAGTATGGGTTAGCTGTGCTCCTATTTTATCTCTGCTGGCATCTATTAAAACTGCATTGGAAAATACTGATACAGTTTGAATACTTTTTTTTTCCTGGCTCAAATAGCTGTCAAACAGGCAACTTTTTAAATTGTCTGTTATTATTCTCAAAGCATACCTTACTTTCTCCTTGTCCTCTTAAATTTCTTGTTGCAAGCTGAAGCTTGGTATTTTGATAGTACTTAATGGAAAAATTCAACTGAGATTATTTTATTGGAATTATGCAACACCAAGTCATTTACATGGGCAGAGAGCCTATTTCAGAGATATCCCTTCTTTCTGTGGATATTAACATTCAGTGGCACACAACCTTTTCAACTTCTAGGCCTGGATTTATATTTGTGGCCAAGGAGCAGCCATAAAATGTAAAGAACCACAGGTCACCACAAACAGATGATTTTATAAAGGAGTATGTTTAAATAGGCCAGTGATCAAGAATCTGAGTGCCTCCATGCTGGCTGAAAATCACCTTTGCCTTCTGTTTGCCTAAAATCAAACAGTTGGTAAATACTATCTTCGAATATGAGCCAGTGAGAATATTTTCAGGAAGAAAACTGCATGGCCTTGTGCTTTGCAGTAAAAGACATGAAAAACATATTCCTGTATATGTATTTAGTATTTAGCATTTAGTATTATTTAGTATTTAGATCTGATATACTGTACACTTATACCTAAGTGCAGTACAAGACCTATTTATATGCACAATAAAAGTAATGAGAAATAGGTTGGGTTGAGGCAGAGGGACCAGCCCAAAGTATTCCTGTGAGGGTCACCTAAAACCTGGGGTTTCTACATTCCTCTATCACCCCTACATTCTTCTCTAATCCCTCTCCCTTACCCAACAATAGAATTATAACATTAGTGTGATACCATGGGGGGTGTTTGCACCTACAGAACTGGCAGATCCCCCTTTCTTATAAATTTCAGAGGTAGATAAGTGGAACTTTTATAGATGTTCTCTCCAAAATTGTCTGGAGATCCATGTCTATTATACATTATTCTACCCTACAGTATATCTCTGGTCCCAAACACTGCTTCTTGCATGAATCAGAATTGGATTACCTGAACATTTGATTGGCTAATATTTAAACATATTTATTAAAGAGCAGCCCATCACCTTTCTGGATAATTGGGTCCATCGCTAAACTGCTGTTACTGTTAGAACATGTTTCCTAACATATAACTGGCATCTGTTTTCCTCTAACTGAAACCTTTTATTCTGTGTCCTGCACTCTTGCATGGTAGAGAACACGTCTTGATCTTCCGCAGCATGACATCCCTTCAGATATTTGAAGGATGTTATCACATTCCCCCTGCCTAGTGTTTTCTTTTCAAGGGCTAAGCATACCAAATTTCTACAATCTCTCTTCATCAGGTATAGTTTCTAGTATCCTGATCATCCTCACTAACCTTCTTTAAGCATATTACAGTTTGTCTGAATACTTGGAGTGCCTAGAACCAAACACAATACCTAAATAGAGTTTGACCACGATGGAGAAAATTTATTTCCATGATTTGATGCAGCCTAGAATGGCACTTTTCTCTCTTTTGTAACCACATCACATTCTGAATCCTATTTAGTTTGTAATCCAGTATTATTCTAAGATCTTTTTCACAAATACTATTGCCAATCCAGGTATCTTTCAAATAGGTTTTTGTTAGATTTCGTTCTGTTACTTTCAGCCCTTTCCCCTAACCTATTATGATAACTCTGAATGTTCTTTCTTATTAATAAGAGAATCCCATGCAAATTTCACAAGCACTCCCTCCACCTTCTCAGATGAGTCATTTATAAAAATATTGAAGAGTAAGCAGTCCAGACTGAACTGCATATATGTAACTAACTTGCTAATCAGAATGTCATGGCTTTGCTGAAAGGTATATTTTGCCTACAGCGTTCCCACCATTGACTAATGAAGTTCTCTGGTAAAACTGACAAATCTGACAAGACTTTTTATTAACAAATCCATGCTAATTTCTGGTATTTATTTCATGATTTCCAAGGTGTTTACAGATCAATCACTCTAGGAAGTATTCTGACTTCCCTTATTTTAATGGATTGACTGGTTCATAGTTTACCGAATCTTATTTTTTTCCTACTTTTTGAAGATAGGGATAACCCTTGCTCTCTTCCAGTAACCTGGCGTCTATTCACTGGTATTCAAAGATAATACATGAGGTTTCAGCCAGATCATCAGTTGGTTTCTTTAGGCCCCTAGGATGCAATTCATCTGGTCATGTAGATGTAGAATTATTAACAGTAATCAATCAATAAGGAGGATGAGTCAAACCTCTTATGTCTAACCAGCACCATCTATCTCCTCTTTTCTCACCCAATGACCCCAATGTTTCTTGTTCAACCAGTCCAGCCATGTAAATGGTGAGACTTTAAACTAAAGCTCTAAAAGCTGCTTGATTGTTTATTGTTGATGAGTATGAAGCCACCATAAACTGGAAAAAAAAAATCACTTTTCTGTCAGTATGTCTATGTGACAGACATAGACGTATGTACGAACAAGCTTTCTAGTAGATTTGGCTAGATTGTGAACTCTTTAGTTAATGTATTTCAGTAGTGTCTTAAGCACCTATCCACACAGCAGATGGGTGCTGCTATTGTCATGAGTACTGATGGTGAGCAGGAGGGGGCCTCTATCCAGGGGGGAAAACGCATGCGTAGTACTGAGGAGTTAAGCAGCCATTCAGAGAGACACAGATCAGACCCGCCTTAACCTTTGGGGTTTATCTGTCTGGGTTTTTCCCACGCTTCTTCAGTTTGTTAGGATTTTCTGTCTAATGTAGCAGTAATAAAGCACTAGAGACCTATTCCTTGTCTCAGTGTAGTTCCTGGCTGTTAGGACATCAATCCTAACAAACTCACTACTCCCATTGAAAGAGGGAGGAACAAAAAAAAAAGGAAGAGACATTTGGGAAAATGTCTTCGGAAAAGCAGAAATTTCGGCAGGCCATCCAACAACTGGCAGCAGCCCTGCAACAACATCAACAACAAGTAGATCTCCAGATCAACACATTACAAGTAGCCATGCTACAGCAGTTACAACAACCAGCTCCGATTAACCCACAACCGGCACCAGCAGCAGCAGCAGCTCCACCAGTAGTCTTGAGATCCCAGGGCAGTCTACCAGAGAAGTTTGGAGGAGAAGCAGGACAGCTGAGAATCTTTCTCACACCCCGCAGAGTTTCCCACAGACAGAACCAGAGTCACTTTCATCCTAAGTCTGCTAAAGGGACCAGCAGCCAAATGGGCTATTCCCATGGTGGAGAACAATGACCCAATTCTCAACGACTACCAGAACTTTTTGGCAGGGTTCCGAGCACACTTTGACGGCCCGATCAGAGACGTCACTGCCAGCCGGGAAATTCGGAAGCTCAAGCAAGGTAACAAGAAGGTGGGAATCTACATTGCTGATTTCAAGTTGTTAGCAGGAGATCTGGACTGGAATGAGAGTGCATTAAAAGACCAATTCAAACAGGGGCTGGATGAAGAAATTAAGAATGAATTAGTGTGCCAGGGAACACCAGCTAACCTAGAAGCCTTATATCAGTTGTCTGTGGTCATAGATGCCAGGCTAGAAGAGCTCAGACAGATGCAGCTGGGGAGAGACAGGGGCCTCAGGATGCTCCCAGGATTTCCAGCTCTCTCTGCAGCATCTCTTTACTCAGGACCAGAGGAGCTGATGCAGATCAGGGTGAGCAGGAGGCTTATTTCTGAGGCTAAGAGACAGTGAAGGAGAGAGACAGCCCTCTGTTTCTACTACAGAGTCCAGGGGCACATGGTGAGAGCTTGCCCAGCGAGAAGCCAAGCAAATTCCATAAGAGCCCCAGGGCAAGCAGCAGAACCAAGAGCCACCTCCACCTTGACTTCCAACCAGGGAAACTCCATCGGTCTCCCTCCACAGAGCTCAGCAGGGAGACCATCAATCAATTAAGAAGGGCTCATCCTGAGGATTCCAGGCAATCCTTTTACTACTTACCAGTCATAATGCACGTAAACCCAGAGCACCAGGTCAAGCTAGAGGCCCTTGTGGATTCCGGAGCTTCCACCAATTTTATTGATGTACAGACTGTACAAGACCTCAATATCCCAACCATAGAATTGCCATGTCCCATAGAAGTTGAGACCATTGACGGCCAGCCCCTCAAGGCAGGGCTGATTAGAGGTTTCACAGAACCTTTGCAACTAACAACGGGAGACCGCACTGAGTGGATCCAACTTTATGTTACTGTATCACTTAATGTGCCTATAGTCCTGGGCACACCTTGGCTGAAGATCCACAACCCATTGTTGAAATGGACTACGGGAGCAATCTCCTTCCCAGCTAAGGAATGCCAGCACCACAAGATTCAAGCCGCTCTCCTCTCTCCAGCAACCAATGCAGCCACGGAAGCAGGGGGGGTCCAGTTGCCAGCCAAGTATGCAGATTTCGCAGACATTTTCAGCGAACAAGAGGCCACAGCACTACCCCCCCCCCCATAGGGACTGTGATTGCACCATTGAGTTGATACCAGGAGCCAAGATTCCAGCAAGGAAACAATATCCCATGTCCCCCAAGGAACTAGCCACCTTAAAGGATTACTTGGATTCTAATCTCCAAAAAGGTTTCATCCGACCATCTACTTCCCCAGCATCTGCTCCTACCTTCTTCGTACCAAAGAAGCCTGACCCGTTGGCACCGGCAAACCAGGAGGCACCCATGAGAGTGATACATGATTTCAGTTCCCTCAATAAACTCATGGTCAAAGAAAATTACCCACTCCCCCTAATATCTGATCTGCTGGATTGCTTACAGAAAGCACGCATTTTTACTAGGTTGGAACTCAGGAATGTGTACAATCTGATCCGGATGAAAGAGGGGCATGAATATCTGACTGCCTTCAATACCAGGTTTGGTAAATTTGAGTACCTTGTTTTGCCCTTTGGCTTGTCTAATGCAGGAGCCATATTTTCCCAATTTATGAATCAAATTTTCTCTGATTTACTAGATAAGTATCTGGTCATTTATCTAGATGACATATTAATTTTCTCTGAGGATGCTACAACTCATGTAACCCATGTATGTAATGTCTTACAAAGACTGAGAGAGAACAAGCTGTTTGCCAAGCTAGAGAAGTGTGCCTTCAATTTAACTGAATTACATTTCCTGGGCTATAAAATATCAACAGAAGGCATATCCATGGATCCTTCTAAGGTCCAGGCAATTCTCTCTTGGCAACCCCCCCAAAATGTTAAAGATGTACAAAGATTTCTAGGGTTTTGCAATTTTTACAGGAGATTCATAAATAAATTTAGTGACAGGGCTAGACCCCTCACACAGCTTTTGAAGAAAGGATCAAAATTCATTTGGGGGGAGAGAGAGCAAGCAGCCTTCCAAGAATTTAAGCAACTCTTTGCATCCCAGCCACTTTTAAAGCACCCTGATCCCACGAAGCAATTCATAATGCATTCAGATGCTTCCGATATTGCCATTGGGGTGGTGTTATTGCAATATACAAACAAAACCAAGAATACATTGCTTCCGTGTGCCTTTTTTTCACGCATGCTCTCACCAGCAGAGAGAAACTATGATGTTTTTAACAAGGAGTTGCTGGCAATTAAAGCAGCTTTCGAAGAGTGGAGGCACGGGCTAGAAGGTGCAGCCTTTCCTGTGAAAGTTTGCACTGATCACAAGAATTTACAGCTTCTACAAAACACCAGATCCCTCACCCCATGCCAAATCAGATGGAGCCAGTTTTTCTCCTGTTTCAATTTTGTTATTTCTTATGTTCCCGGGGCACAGAACCATTTGGCAGATGCCCTGTCTCGATCCATTCAGGCAACCCCCGCTACTCACCAGGAGGTACAGGCTACTATATTACAACCTCACAACTTTGATCAGTCTATGAGGGGGAACCAGACAGAGATTTTAGCAGCAGGCAGACAAGCAGAGGACCTATTTACAAGAGTCAGAGCTCAGCAGCAACAGGACCCGTATGCCAGGGCCAGGATGGATGACCTCCAGAGGCGCCCACAAGACACTGCCTCCCCCTTTAATGTGGAGGTAGGAATCCTCTGGCATAGTGGGCGATTATACATTCCCCCCTCATTGAGGGAAGAAGTACTGAGACTTTGCCATGACCATCAAACGGCAGGCCACGGAGGTGTTTTCAAAACTCTCCATAAAGCTCTGAGAGACTACTGGTGGCCTAAGATGACTGCAGATGTAAAGGGTTATGTTGCTTCTTGTCATACCTGTAGACGAGCCAAGCCTCTCCCAGGGAAGCCCACAGGACTCTTGCAACCCCTACCCACCCCCAGTAGGCCTTGGGATACAATCTCCATGGGTTTCATCACTGATTTATCCCCGGTCCAGGGCCTGACTTCCATACTAGTGGTGGTGGACGTTTTCACTAAAATGGTGCATTTTATTCCTTGCAAGGGCCTCCCATCTGCGCAAGCCACAGCACAGTTGTTCATGGACCATGTTTTTCGGTATAGAGGCATGATAAGTCACTTGGTGAGTGACAGAGGCTCTCAGTTCACTTCCAGGTTCTGGAGGGCCCTTTTCCAGTCATTAAGGGTCCAGATCCACCTGTCATCATTGCATCATCCGGCTATAACGGGCAAGCTGAGAAAATTAACCAATGGTTACAGCAGTATCTCAGGTGTTACACCACTTATCAGCAAGACAATTGGCCAGCCCTGCTCCCCATGGCAGAATTTACTTATAACAACTCTGTGCAATCCTCGACCAAGATGTCCCCTTTCCAGGCACTCTACGGGGTTAACCCTCGGGTGTTCCCCACCTCCTCCCAGCAGGGAACTGTTCCAGCCGCGGCTGACTTTCTTAAAGAGCAACAAGCCGCACAGGAAGGAGCATCTGAACAGGGCAAAGAGTGCTTACAAGAGGGCTGCAGATGCTCACAGACAAGGGGGGGCAGCAATTACAGTAGGAGACAAAGTGTGGCTCTCTACCAAGTTTTTGACCTCTACCAGGCCCTCCAAGAAGTTGGACTCTAAATTTGTGGGCCCTTTCACTGTGGTACAGCAGATAAATCCAGTGGCTTATCGCTTAAAGCTGCCAGCATCCATGAAAATCCATCCAGACTTTCACAGAGCCTTGCTAGCCAAAGACCCTCCCCCAAGTACATTATGATCACAAATGCCCCCCCCCCTCCAGTAATTGTGGAGGGGGAGGAGGAATATGAAGTTGAGGAAATTCTGGACTCTAGAAGGAGGGGAAAGGATATCCAATATTTCATACACTGGAAAGGGTACCCTGAGGAAGAGTGCACGTGGGAGAATGCCAGAGATGTGCATGCACCAATACTGGTTCATCAATTCCATCAGCTTTTCCCTCACAAACCCAAGCCTCGCACTCTACCAGAGATTCCTCACTTGACTGATCAAGCAGAGCAATCCCAAGCAGAGGAGTTCATAAGTTGGCAACCTCCACCCCCGCCTGAGGCTCTGAGGCCAGAGACAGAGGAAGAGGGAGAGCCGCAACCCTCCACCTTGGGCTTGCATTTCCCAAGGGGGAGGGGGGATGACTCTTCTAATTATCTAGCTATTTTCCAGCAGCAGCCACCTGGGCCAGAAGTGTTATCAGACCTGGAGAGCAGCACTGATTCGTCCTTGGAGGAGTTTTCCTTTGAAGAATTTCCATCGTTGCCCAGTTCCCATGGGAGCTTAGTGGGGGAGATGGACTCTTATGAGACCTCTGGAGGGAGGGAGGAACTCTGGAAAGGAGGGGGCTGAAATGGGATGTAAATCTGGCGGGGAGGGTGATGTCATGAGTACTGATGGCGAGCAGGAGGGGGCCCCTATCCAGGGGGGAAAACGCATGCGTAGTACTGAGGAGTTGAGCAGCCATTCAGAGACACAGATCAGACCAGCCTTGACTTTGGGGTTTATCTGTCTGGGTTTTTCCCACACTTCTTCAATTTGTTAGGATTTTCTGTCTAATGTAGCAGTAATAAAGCACTAGAGACCTATTCCTTGTATCAGCATGGTTCCTGACTGTTAGGACAGCTATTTTCTGTTCATGGGAATTTTGATGACGGTGAAGATTATTGATTTTGCAACTCATTTGCCTCCGTGAGGTGCTTCACCTTGTGGAGGCAACACTATTTGCCTTGTCCAGATTCTTCGGGCCTCCAACTGCAGCGCAAAGGGAATCCACACCAAGAGCAGGAAGAGGCTTCTGGACAGCCCATATTACAAAGAAGCCTTTTCCAGCTGCTGAAAATTGCAAAGGAGGCAGTCTGTGCATCACGATGTGAACGAACGCAGCACTTTTGCTTCACGCCTTACAAGTGCAGTACAAAGGAACTCTGAAGCGGTGCTTTGCTTGTCAAAGGGAAGGGAAGTGCCCTTTCAAAGCTTTCCCTGCCCTCACAGTTGTCTGTTGAATGGTAAAGATGAGGCATTCCGTGGAATAAGGCAGCAATTAAACAAAGTTAGGTTTCATTACAAAACTTTTGCTGGCTTACATTTTGTAACGGTTGTTAAGAAAGTCCTTGAGAGACAGGAGGAGGAGGAAGAGGAGCAGTAATCTAGGCAGTGGTCAGATAAGAGGCAGCTTAGCCCACAGAAGGAAACGGGGTGGAGAAAGCAGGTCAGAAGGGACCCTCCCTAGTTTCTTGGACTGTAAAGCCAAGGGGGGAAGCGATGCACTTTCAGACTTGCAAGATTCTGTTACTGTAACCTTACAATAAAGGTAGTGCTAGTACTCATGGTTGGTGCTTCTTGTCCAGACTGCCTCTGAGCTAGTGTTTCTCCCCACCTGGCTGGGGAATTCTGGGAGTTGAAGTCCACACATCTTAAAGTTGCAGAGATTGAGAAACACGGCTCTAAGGGCTGTGTTGGTGTAGTGGTTAAGGTGCTGGACTAGAAACCAGGAGCATGTGAGTTCCAGTCCTCAGGTAGGAAAGCTGGCTGGGTGACTTTTGGCTAGTCAGTCTCTCTTAGCCCAACCCACCTCACAGGGTTGTTGTTGTGGGGAAGACCAGAGGTGGGAGCATTATGTACGCTGCCTTGAGATGCACAAAATAAAGGCAGGATATTGTAAACAACAACAACAATAATGACAATTAGCAGATACCTCTTAGCCTACACCTGCTATGTTTCAAATTCTCTATACCACTTTCTCAGCTCAGTTAGAGCCTTGGTTGCGTCCCCATTCTTCCTAGAATTAAGTATTCTTGTTTTTCATTTAGTTGTGTAACTGTGATCCCCTGGAAAAACTCCCAAAGTGTAGCTACTGACAACAGCACTTAGAAAAGACACTTTTAATCTGCCAGCTTTATCCCTCAATTATTTGCTTATACATCTGTTTATTTTGTTATCCATATATTTTAGTACAGATTTCCATGACCCATTTTCTCTTCTATATTGTGAATTCTGATGATCTGTGATGGAGTCACAAAATATAGTGAGCCAGTATGTCATTTAGAATAACTCTTTTTGCAAGGAAGTAAGTTCATTATTTCAATCACCTGGGCAGTATCAGCAATATGACAGAGAAATATGAACTAATGTATATGAGAAGATACAGCATTTGACTCAGCATTTGACACAGCAGTTCTTTCAACAAACCTAATAATGGGTTCTTGCTAACGGTCATTTCTCTCTGGCTGCTTAACCAGGGGGGGAGAGACTAGAGTCTCATGTGACTAGCCAAACCATGATCTGTGGGATTAAAGGAGGCAACTTTTATCTTAAACTACCCCAGGATTGTTTGGGGTTAAACTTACGTCCCCTGATGATCACATCATGTGAACAGGGTGGAGATGATTAACAGAGGATTAACACCCATAAAAAATAGGGCTACTCTAGGAACCCTGTCACTTACTATGTTCCACTTTTCACCTTTCATGCTCATATGGGAAGGAGGTTAAAATAGGCAGAGTGCAAAAGAGTGTGCACATCTTCTAAATCCGTCCATAATAGTGCCAAATCCAATAAAGTCACTCCAGACAGTAAACAAGGGTAAAGAAAGTGAGCGGAATGTGACACCCTCTGTGATGTCTGCCCAGCCACCTTTGCAGTGACTGGGAGCTGATCTCCATCTGATCAGGGCATCTGTGATTGTGCACTGCTGCTGCACACATTGAGTATTTCTGTCCTAACAGCCAGGAACCACGCTGAGACAAGGAACAGGTCTCTAGTACTTTATTACTGCTACGTTAGACAGAAAATCCTAACAAACTGAAGAAGTGTGGGAAAAACCCAGACAGATAAACCCCAAAAGTCAAGGCAGGTCTGATCTGTGTCTCTTTGAACGGCTGCTTAACTCCTCAGTACTACGTGTGTGTTTTCCCCCCTGGATAGGGGCCCCCTCCTGCTCACCATCAGTGCTCATGACAATTTCCCCTTGGGGAATGGCTGAGTCAGCCAACCACATCATGCAAACACACGCATTCATATTCCAGGTGCCAGAGTCATTATTACAAGTGATCCCCAGGAGTCCTCCTCTGTCAGTATTAGAAATGTCCTTCAACAGTTCTCCTACATGGATCAGCCTCCCAGCCACCCTTGGGAAACATAGCCAGGAACCCATAGCAAAAGAGAATCTTGGAGTCTTCCTTCTGTAGCTTCCACAATGTTACTAGTAGATAATTGTAACCCTATTAATATCTAGCAATAAGAAGTACTCAATGAAGGGCATGAGATAATGCAAACCAGTTACATTCTCAGTGCCTGTGTACTTGCCACCCCAACTCTCAGTCTCCAGTCTTTTTCAGAGGGAAGATCTGAAGGCTATTTCTCTTATGTGTACTTGAATATGAATAAATCAGGGTTGTAAATCTTGTCAAGTTGCATCTCCCCCATTGCACCTCACCATTCAGCCTAGGAAAATGCCCCATGCCCTTTATGTGTATTTACACAATCTTTCTAGGATTAACTCCTCCTGAACAGGGTTACAGCATCTTTTAAGTACACCAACATAATAAAAGCATTATTTAGTTTGGTTCATACAATATTTAATTATGGTAAATTCATAATGATGACTGCCTTTCATTAGGTAGGAAAGCTTCAATGAAATCTACAAAAAATGCCTTAGAGTCTCAGATGCTTGTTAATCAGTGTAGTACATTTAAATGTTATGATTACACCCCCCCCCCCAAATCACAGAATGAAAGCAAAATGTTAATTATTCAAATAATGTTTTGATCATCTAATACTTAAATCAGAAGCTTACTTGAATAACCACTTATCATGATTTCAGTATATTAATCACTTCAATTGTCAAATTGAGCTGCTTAGCAAGGTTACTTTCTGGTAGATCCTGCATAATAAGCTTTTCTTGACTTTGGGCAACTCTTCAATAATTTTAGCTTACTAGAGAGATGTTTACCTGATGTCACCAAAATAAGGATGTAACTGATGATTTTTTTGGTGAAACAGCATGGAGAAGTAAAGATCTTTTCTTCTGACATAAAACTGGGTCTCAACGGGAAGTTTTTTAAAAAAAAATTCTGATTTCCAGGAAGTCTTGAGTTTAAAAATGTTTATCAAAGAGGCAGTGCTCTTCAAAAATGACTTCATAGTCTACAGTACAGTAAGGAAGATTTTGATTGCAGAGGTTCCATGAACTCTGGGAAGGAGTGCTTTGTCTGAACTTTGTAATACCTGTTTGAGAATCCTCTTTTTATCCAAGATCTTTAGAATAATTCATCTCTAATCATCCAGCTACCTTTGAGTTTTTCTGGAGTGTGGAAGAGAGGCAGTGTATCTCACTGAAGGCAATCAAATGTTGTTCTCCCTCTTGGTTACAAGATGTTTTGATCCTAATCAAGGAGTCCATGAGGACCTCCAGACAGGTAACAGTCTCTGCTTTGTCTGAATGATTTAAGAATGAATTTTTCTTCCTGGTCACCAAAATATAAAGAATCACAATCATCAGCCTTGCATTCTTTTGCTGAATTAAAAAAAAGTTTTCTCTTTGGACCCTTTGGGATGTTTTAGCCAAGACTTTCTTCTTGTATAAGACAGCAGAAACTTGTTAGTTCTCACAACCTACAGTGCCTCTTGGAAAAGTCTTTCCAATTTTGTACAAGAATAGGGTGAAAGGTGAACCACTTGTAGCACACACATTGAGACTTCCCATCCACTCACAGCTGTTGTTGTTGTTTTTCCTAAGAACAGTGTTGAGACAAAGCACTACAGCATTCCAGTCACGCACGGGAATTTCTGCAAATGAGTTTCATATTTTAGTCTATAAAGGCTCTTCCCCCCAAAGGTCAGATGTGAATATTGTCTGAGGAGCAATAAAGATGTGGAAATCCAAATGCAAATTCCACACGCGTGGTTTGTTTTCAATTCAAAATCTGTGAGTACTACAGTTGTTCAATATTGCTGAAGATCTCTACTAATCTACACCTCGGGCCAACATTGATTTTAGCATGCCTATATTAACAATGGCTTGTGCTTTTCCTGAAAGCAGTTGCTTATCTTATCAAAACTATATAATTAGATAATAAAATTCAAAGTATAGCTTATTATAACCCATGATGCAGAAGAAGTTCAGTAAATCATAAGTACAGAGACCTCCTGCCAACAATATTCATGTGGAATGACAACTCTGTGTGTGTGTGCGCACATGCGTAAGGCAAGAAATGGTCATGCTGATAGGGGATTCAAGCCTAACACATCTGAATGATACCACGTTAGGGGAGGTTGCCTATAAGAACATTTTCTCCTATATTTAGTTTCCCATTCCTTAACTGTACTCCTAAGTCCATCATCTTCTGAGTTATAACATGGCAGCAAAGGGATGGCTTCCTTTGTAGTGACATTTCAGTCATCTCTCCAGGGTGCCCTATCAGAAAGCCTTGCTCTTTAGCTTTTGATTCTAGTTAAATATATGTTTATTCTCTATGGCTCCTTAAATTTAATGCAGCGACTTTGAGTTTGCCATTATGCTTCTTTATGCAAGTAGAGCTGTGCTATTTCATCCCAAAGGTCTATGTAATGAAGCATCTTATTTCCCATACTATCTGGGTAAATGTCCCCTGTAAGGCCCACAAGTGGGATATGCATGCTGCTAAACTCTTCCCTCAATTTTACTTCCCAGAAACAGGCATGCAGGGTCAGAGTATATGACATGTTAAATATATGCCATGAAGCTCTTTCTATTTTTAAAACCTGCTAATGAATATTTGGACTCCTGATCTGGACTGGAACCAGTGCAAATGGGGAAGAGAGGCTAAAACTCCCTTCCAGCTGCTTTTATTCTAAAATTAGTTGCCTCCCATAAGGATTAAAAAGGTCTCGACTGCTGGTCACTGATGCTTGTTTATGCAGCAATCACAAACACCACTGATGTGTGATTTTGCAATTGATGGGAAAGTGATGGCATAGAGAACCCTGAGAGTATAGCTAAGGATTAATTTAAAATTGTAAAGAGAGAGAGTAGAATGGTCCCTCACATTTGACTCAGGATACATACATGTGGTTGGAGGCGGAAAACCTTGTTTCTTTGCATGTTACAGTATGTATGGTTTTCTGTGTTTTCTTTTTCTCTCTAGCCAGCATGACCTGGTCTATTTTCCTATCTCCCTACAAGTCTTTGTAAACTGGTATTTTAAAAGAGTCTCTCACTGATGTTTGCCCTGCTTGTTTTCTGTGCCTTCAGTAAACCTTGTGGAACTTTTCAACCTGTTGGATTCAGTCCACTGTGTTCAGCTGCTTGTGCTAACAGTTAAACTCAACATGGAGAAAGAATTGCATCCATTGCATTTTTTGCCCCTGGAATTTCACAGTAGGAATTCTATGGGAAGAACTAGAGAGGAGGAGGCATTAGGAACAATATCTATGGAATGTTATGGGAAGTGAAGAGTAGTTAGCCACTGGGAGAGAAGTCTGGGGAGCTTCTAATTATTCTGTGACATTTTCTAAGTTGCAAATATTTCAGTACTCAGCTTCCCATTCCTGCTTTAATAAGGATTTCTCCGTTGGCAGTGGCCTTGTTTTCTACCCAATGCCTAAGGCAAAGATTTAATTCTAGCTTCATGTGGAACTTATATAACCCAGAGGACATCCCTGAGCAATTTTTAAAAAGAGCTATATTACTAAGAATCAAACCAGAAATCTCCTTGTGGAATGCTACCTTTGTTAGTTAATCTCCATAAAAACTGTACCAATAGCTCAGAAAGAATGCATTAAAGGGCAATCTCAGACAATACAATTTAATCCATTTGAGTTTAGTAGCAAAGCTAATTACTGTGCTTCTCCTATCTAAGATCACTGCTGGTCAAGATGATCTGAAATAAAGGCCTTAGAGGATAAAGTGGAAGCAACTGAATAGCGACAGAGCAACTACTGTATGCGATAAACCTTTTCCTGTGCAGGGAACCTGGTCACATTTGGTCCCTTAAACACTTTCAATAAAATTATTATTCCAAATTCTTCTCACACCAAGCTTTGGCAGCGCAAAGCCTGCTCTGCATTGCGGAACAATGTATTTGCAAGACAAGCAAGCGTGACTCGTGCTTTAAAAATGAGCTCATTTTTGCTGTCTTGTAAAAAAGTATTTTTAATGTACAGTTTAAGGCTTAAGCCATAAGGCAAGGATAAGCAACAAGATAGGATAACACACTATGAAGAGGTTATTTTCTGCATAGTGGCCTGTAATTTATCTTCCATCCTGAAAAGCATTGATGGATAACTCAACATTCTAGGGTCTCAGAAAGGACAGAAGGACAGAATTGCCATCTAAAATAAATGGTATAATAAATGTTGCCAAACAGTATATTCCATTCTGTGCATTATTGTTTGAAATTATGAAAGTGATGGAGTAAAGTGCTACAAATGTTTAATTCAAAATACTCGAATTTAAGAACACTCTGCTGACACTTTGTGGATGAATCATCATTAGTAACAGATGAGCTCCCATCTCCATCAGCCATGCTTTTTTACTGCTATCAATGAGTAGAAATTAATAAAATTGTTAATACCGAGTTAAATTACTATGATCTATCAAAACCCCAAGGGATGCGGTGGTGCTGTGGGTTAAACCGCTGAGCTGCTGAGCTTGCCGATTGGAAGGTCGGCGGTTCGAATCCACATGACGGGGTGAGCTCCCGTGGCTAGTCCCAGCTCCTGCCAACCTAGCAGTTCGAAAACATGCCAATGTGAGTAGATTAATAGGTACCGCTTCGGCGGGCAGGTAACAGCGTTCTGTGACTGTCATGCTGGCCACATGACCACGGAAGTGTCTACGGACAAACGCTGGCTCTTCAGCTTTGAAACGGAGATGAGCACTGCCCCCTAGAGTCAGACATGACTGGACTTAATGTCAAGGAAACCTATCAAAACCCCACTGCCAGGGGTAGCTTCTACACAACTGCATAGTTTCATTGAAGTAGCATTCCTCATCTCCCTGTTCTCCCCCAGCCCAGAATCTTTAAATTAGAATGATTATTAAATTATTCTATAATGTTTGTGGTTTAGTGGAAGTTCAATTATGAAATTCTATGAGATTCTCTTGGCCCATTAATCTTGCAAAATGTTAAGAAAGTTTTATACCTAATACATCAACTTATAAATTATAAAATTTACATGGAACTTACTTAATCTTCCATATTTAAAATAGCAAGGAATGGACCTGAGATTTCAGACTGAGAAGAATACAGTCTCCTGATCTAGGTAGACAGGAAAGGGTACTTATGGCCTCTGCTGGACTGTGTGCTTCCTCACAGAATCCGAACTTAAATAGTGTCTAGTAGAAATAATTTGCCCAGGATTACCTCCAAAGGATGAGGCACTTTTGGAAACCCTTAGGGAAACCTAGGGATCAGGGGCATTCCTCTTTTATCTTTGTATATTTATGTGGCCAGCAGAAGAGGGAAGTGGGAGAAGAATATGGACTCCTGGCTGATTGGAGCTGGTGCTAAGAGTTGCATTATTACGATCCTCTACTTATTTCTATGCTTAAATATATTATCCTAATATCCATGTCATTATCTCATTAATTCCTGTAACAATCCTGAAAAGAGACTAGCTCAATTGCCAAGGTTGTAACACATGTGAAAAACCTGAGTTAGTCATAACGTTCTCTCAGCAGTTCATCTTTGGGTGACTTTTTACTGATGTACTCCTGGATGCTCTGGGTTTCATCTAGGACAGTGGCTTTGACGCTCACCAGACCCCGCCTACCCTCTTTCTGGCTAGTGTACAGTCTGGGTGTGGACTTGAGATGGAAAACTCTGTACATTGTGAGAAGCTTCTGGGTCTTCACATTGGTAGCCTCCATGTCCTCCTTTGGTCAGCTCACTATACCGGCAGGATATCTGATGACGGACAGGGCATACATGTTGATGGTGTGGATCTTGTTCTTCCCATTGAGCTGGCTCTTCAGGACCTGTCTTATCCTTTGGTGATACGTGGATGTTGCTGTCTTCCTTGCCTCCTCCTCATGGTTCCCATGTGACTGTGGGATACCAAGGTACTTGTAGCTGGTCTGTATGTCTGCTATATGGCCCACTGGTAATTCCATCCCATCAGTCTTAACTACCTTCTCTCTCTTTACTACCATCCAGCCACACTTCTCCAGTCCAAATGACATCCCAATGTCCTCACTATAGATCCATTTCAGGTGGGTCAGAGAGTAGATGTCTCATTCACTCTTAGCATACAGCTTGATGTCATGTAGAGGAGGTGGCTGATGGTAGTTCCACTCTTGAACCTGTATCCATATCCATATCCATATCTATATATCCATCTCTATCTATCTATCTATCTATCCATCCATCCATCCATCTATCTATCTGTCCATTCATCCATCCATCCACCCCACCCCACCCCCCACAGATACAGATACAGATTCACAAACCAGGTTTTCGACTCTTGAGAAAAGCTGCTAAATTTTCTTGATATTCATAGCTTTCTCTTGAGTATCATAGCAGCACTACAGGGTGCCTCTCCTTTCTATTTACATCTATAATTGCAAAATTAATCTTGTACTCATAAATGTCTAGACAGCATGCCAATTCCTTGGATGGTCTGACAGTGCATTCTATAATTATATAGGAGGTGAGATTGGCCCCATCGCTCCTGGCCTTTTGGCGGAGTCTGAAGACCTGGTTCTGCCACCTTGCTTGGGGTGGAGAGGGGAATAGAGTTACATGGGGATGGTTGTTATAGACCACTCCTCTCACACTTGGACTGTTTTAGATCTTTCATCACTTGGATTTTTATTCTTTATTCTTTATTTCTATTTATACTATTTTTATACTATTTTATTTTTTGTATTTATTCTGATGGTTTTAATCACTTGTTGTAAACTGCCCAGAGGCCTCCGACGGGAGGAGATGGGCGGGGATAAATTAGATAACCAAATAAATACATACATTCTATCATTGCTTTTTGATTGTGCTTTCAGTTTGTTATAGACAAACTTGTTTGTCAACACATCAAGGGAGAAAAGAGTAAAGAAAAAACTAAAACTTTATACCGTAAGAACTATTATTAAAGATAATAATAATATGTATAAATATTGAAAAGGGACATAATTACTTAGTTGATCAAATTCTTTTAGTGTAATTGAAGAGGAATATAAAAATGCTTAAATATAGCTTGTTTTCAGATTTTCTAGGAAAGCATTTTTTCTAATTTTGTCTCATTTCTTTGAGTGCATGTAAACTATAAGCAGACATGAAATGTTATAGGAAAAACAAGTCCATTTCTAAAATCACAAACTATGCAATATAACCAAGTTTCTCTTATTTTCTTACGTATATTTGTAGACTTTGGGTGGCTCTTGACCTGGTGGAGGTGATTATTTTGATTTTGTTTGTTCTTTTGATCAAGTCTGAAAAATGGGATTTAGAAATCCAGAACCATTAGGCTTATAAAAGATGTAAGGCCGAAGCCTAGGATAGGAATCTGACATTAAACGGGCATCCATGGGTGGATGGGTGTGTCAAGTGAGATGTGTGTCATGATGTCATTGAGTAAATGATGCAGATGGCATAATGTACATCATTTGTGTCACGATGCAGCTGTCCCAAATTCTATAATGTTTGTGAGTTGCACAGTGACATCATGCCAAACATGACATAATTGTGCCTCTGCCAATTTCTTTTTAGCAATGCAGGGCAAGAAATGAAAACATTTTCTCATTCTTTTTTCTCATAAAGATAGTTCTCCTTCCTGAATCTGCTATTTGGCCTTTACACATGGAAACAAAATAAGTCTGTTGAGATGCAAGTGGGGGTTGGATAATTAAAGGCCACTATTGGAAGAAAAAAGAGGCAGTCCTCTGTGAGATCACAGAGAAATCAAGTAGTATTGGAAAACCTTGTTATAAATGTTATGAAATTTTGCCCTTTGCAGGAAGCAGGCCTTCTTTCCTCTCCCCTTCCCCTCCCCATAGGTTTCTGGGCTCATCCATAACATTTAAATAGGATCTAGGATTTAGCTCAAAGTAAATTCTAGCTCCATTCTTTCCTTTCACATTTAAGTGATTGTTTCCTGTCCTACAACATTTTATGACATTGTTCCTTAGGCATCCAGTAGAAGCCACAACATCAGTCATAAGATCAGAATTATGTCACTAGTATCTGATGCAAAGGACATAGTTCATGTCATCTGCATGATTGCATCATGATGTGTATGACATCACTTGCACACAACCCCTACCATGGACCCACATGGATATAATTCTATGGTGTGAAGAGCTCCTGACATCTGAGGGTACCTTCTCTATGCCCTCTGCAAGTGGCAGTCTCTCTGGGAAGAATCTTGGGGCTGACAGCCCACTCTGCCCACCCAGGTTGGCTGCTGGTTTCTCTTGGGACAGAAAACTTCTTAAACCAAGCAAAACTTATCCAGGCAACAGATTCTTTTATGAGTTCCTTGGTGTTCCTGGGTTGTTTTCAGTTTCTGATTTTTGGTTTGCCCTTCAGTTCTGATTTACTTTTTAGCTCTAACTGTAGACTTGCCTTTCTGACCCTGGGCTGATTAGTAAGCCCTTGAAGAGCAAATAAAGCATGAGATGAAACTATTGATGTGCTTCTGCTAGGAAGTTACAGAATAATTAAAGGCTTTTACCAACATGAATAAGGTTAATTGGATGGATGGATATATGGGTAGCTGGATAAGAAGTGGGGAGTCAAATCCTGCATTCTGAGTATCTTTTTTTTTTTAATTGCATTGTTATTGTAGGCCTCTAATTTCTAGCTGGAAATTCTACCCAACCAGTTGTCACTACCCCATCATGTGCCATGTGCTTCTTAAAGAAACAAAGAAGCATCTGATTGACCATGAAGTTGAAAGAAAACCTTTGGAGAAAAAAGACTTTGGGTACGAACGCATTGGGTAATTTAGAACATCTGTATTTAATGTCATGTTTGATCAATTGTGATACTCTGAGTGATATTCTAGATAAACTGCAAGAAGAATTCCAGTTGAGCCCCATATGCTCTTTGGGATTAATTATGATTAGCATTATGATTGGAATTACGAATTCCAATATAGCCCTTTTAGGAAGATTGCTATCCATAGCCTAGCCCTGGCATATGGATACTATTAATTAAAAAGTCAAAACTGCATTCTAGAAAAACACCAACTAATCTTTTAGGAAGTGTTAGGTACTCATGGTCATTATCTTAGGGACCCTCTGAAATTCAGAGACCAATGATGATGTCCAAATCCAAAGACAATTCAAGAAGTCACTAGTTGAGGTCTGTCTAAATAGATGCTGATAGTTTTGTTGCCACCTGTGATAGGCCATAGGAATAACCTTGAGGAACAGGAGAAAGTGTCACAATCAAGGCAACTGTTAGATAAATGAAATCTGAGTCTGGGACAGAAATGTAATTTAAGGAAACATCTCGGACATGACCCTCCCTAGTTCTCATGAAGATAAAGGGAGGGAGGGGGAAAGCACATTCAGACTTGCAAAGTTCTGTTACTGTAACCTTATAATAAAAGTAGTATTAGCATTCATAACTCTGGTTTCCTAGTCTGGTCTACCTTAAAGGGCTGACACCACTCAAAGCAGCAGTTCTGAACTTGCATCCCTTCTTTGCACTGTGAGAGCCTCCATCAACCGCAGTCTACAAGGCAGAAAAACCTGGAGCAGGATGACATAATTGTATATGTAATTTTATAAGGCATTTTTATATATTTACTGTTTTAGTGAGTATTTTGTTGTAAACTGCCTAGAGTCCCTCCGGTGGGAGGAGGTGAGCGGTGACAAATTTGATAAATACAATAAATAAATAATATAATATAATGACAAGGGAGAATGAGGAAATACGGCCTTCCCAAATCTTCCAGATGTGTTAGGATTTCACCCAGAATTTCCAGCCATACTGGGAGGGTGTGAGGTTGAGACACAGCTAGTTCCAACTTTAGTCATTATCTTATTGCTATCAGTAACTAGGGCAGGACATGTAAGTGCCCAAGTATGAGCACTGATCTTTTCTGCAAATATGGTCAAAGTCTGCAATATTTTGCTCCACAGAAACTTAAGATCAGTATAACTCAGACCATCCAGCAACCAAGTTCTGTTCATGACAACACCATAAACCTTTTTTTAAGAAATACAGCATTTATTTATTTATTTATTCATTCATTCATTCATTCATTCAATTTCTATGGCCACCCATCTTAGACAAGTGACTTGAAAACAATAAAATACCAGAAAGGGTTATGTTAACATTCCTTTCAATGTAGCCTTTCAAAGTATTCTCACTCTTGCTTTTTGAGGGAGAACAAATTACATTTAATATATAAGTGCAAAGCGTTTCAGTTAAGAAACAAAAATCAAGTGTGTCGATGTGTGTGTGTATGTGTGTATGTATGCAGGATACTTGGCTTGATAATAATACTTGTGAAAAAGTTCTTGTAACAGAAAAGTGAAATATCTGAACTAATCTGTCAACTCAACAGGCTGCAATCCCAAGGATCTAATATTTGTGGCCAATGTTCTGCTTATAGGAACATAGTCTATACACATTTGAATAATAATTTCAATTGCTAGTTGAATGAGTTTTGATTTCAGTGATACTAGTTTTAAATTTCTATCTGTTCTAATTGTTGCTTTCACTGTTCTGCTTAATAATTTCCATTGTCAATTACTGTAAGCCACCTTGATTGTCAGCTAGACAGAAAAATGGGATAAAACGTCATAAATAAACAGAAGTGGAAGAAGGAAAAACCGAATTTTGTAATGGGTTCTGCAGTCTCCCAGTGCATCACCATTTCTTTCTGTGGGGTGGTATCAAAATGTGTACTAGTTAATGAAGCTGAGACAGAGGAAGCACCTCCAGCACAACTTAATCGCATTAGCATATTAGTGATCTGAAATACAGAAGATGAAGCAAATTTGATAGAACATCTTTTCATCCCAATTATCCCTGATAACTGGCAGCTTACATTAAGATATTTAAGAAAGAGAAAGAAAACCAAGCAAGAATCTTTTCTTTTCTTTTCTTTTTTTCTTTTGGTTTTGTTCTGGACTTTTTCCTCTCATTCCTTCATGTTGTTACCACCGACTGTCTTTGGGGAAGGATGCTAGAGGCTTTTCTTCATTTTTAAATATTATTATATTTTTATTTATAATTGCTTAAATTGCTTCTAAGCTGCTTTGGAAAAATTAATATCCTGAAAGCTGGGATACTGGTGGATTAAACGTTTTACCTTGAAAAAATAAATATTATAATGAAAGACTGAAACTGGTGAGGCAAGAATCAGAGAAGCACCTTGTCAACATATATCAGATGGTTTTGAAGAATATCCAGTGAATGGTCCAGTGCCCATTGACAGAGAAAGATTCAGATAAAAAACTAGAGAAGAGCATAGACTTGTATAAAGGCCTTTGATTTCTGTGTACTCCAGTATTCATTCATTCATTCATTCATTCATTCATTCATTCATTCATTCATTCCATTTGATTTCTATATTGGTCAGACATCTATAAGGTGGGTCAACAGTATCAACCAAGTGACTAAAGCTCCTTTTTAATGTGTATTGTATACATCACAGCCATGTAAAAAGGGGCAGAGCTTCAATCACCCAGCTACAGCTGCCATTTTGATGCTGTTGACCTTTCTTCAGATTCCCCTGATGCCTCTTCAGTCCAACAGGACTCTAAGTGGTGTACAATTCCAAAGTATGAATATTACAATTAAAGGTTTTAAATCAACTTTGATCTCTAAATTTTAAGGGAAGTCTCCAAGTTGAGATCAGCTCCTGATGACTTCGTGGAGACATCCATGTAGGATTTTGGGTTTTGTAACAACGCTACAGCTACTGTATCTTAGCTGCAAAAGTCAGTCAGATTTAAAAGAAGAAATGAAGTTTCTCAGAAGAAAAAAAAGTCTTCTCTTGCTGAAAAGTCTTTTGCAAAGAAAACAAGAATCTTAGTGTGGAAGCATTTACAGAAACACACAAAGAATATATGTTGTGACTTTAGGCTCCCATCAGTAAGTCCTAAACAATATGAAAGTGGAAGTTACCTCTGCCTTCTTCCACATTTTCTCAACTTCCCAGTCTAATTTATAGCTTTAGCATTTCTTGCTGGTTTCCCACCCAAGTACAAATTAGTTCAAATTTGCTGACCTTAGAGATCAAAGTTGGATAAATACTACTACAGAGCAAGCTATCAGATCTCTTTGCAAACACATTATTAAGTCCAGAATCCTGTACTGGTCAAAGTATATAACTCATCTTATTTTCAGATTTAATGAGCAAAATGTGATAAGCGGCACGCTGGGAGGCACATGAAATTCCCCCTGGGAACTCCTTGAAACTCACACAGCTGCTGCGTACAACTGATGTAATCCCAGGCAAAGACCTCTTTGGTTTAGGGTTTTCCCAACCACTGGTGTATGTTGCTCACACACACTTTGCCCCTGACATCCAGATATCTGTAATCCTCAGTAATATACAAGGCCTATTTCCAAGGCTTTTTGAATCATGATTACTTATCCTCATCACTGAATGAGCACTGAAACATCATAGGAAATAATGATTTAAGCTTGGTAAATGAGACCCATGGAGCCACTAATACCTATTTCACAGTTGCAAGTCCAAGAAAAGAATAATGGTTGCACACTTCACAGCACTTGTCAACGCTGGGCTATGTGGAAGGGATATGCGAATATTGGCTGGCATTGAAACAAAGCTCGACTAAGCATGTAAATGTAGTCAATTTGTTGTTTCAGTTCCTCTCAGAGCATTTGGTCATTCATAAATCCCAGTGCCATAGTCATGACAACGAGAATGAATTCTGGTGAGGTTCAATGGGATTTGATCAGATTTGCATTCAAGTGCATACGATAAACTGAAATTACCACAACTGTAACACCTCAGCAAGTCCAATATTAAACAAAACAAAAGGCCTTCTTTGCTTAAAATTTTTACTTTTAAATTTTATGCTTCTTTTTCCCTCTAGGAAGTGCATAATAGGATTGTGACAAACGGTAGATTAGCATTTGCAGCTTAAAATCAGAATCCAAGGATTGCTATTAAAAAAAAATTAAAAATCACCAAGAATACAGAAATTGATTCCGCATGCATATTTGTTCATTTAGTAATTAAGAAGCTCCTTTAAATAGTGACTCTGTGCTTAAGAAGGCTAAAACATGCTGCTTGTAGGGGTCATATTCTCATTTTATGCATTTTGTTAAAATAAAACAACGCAAAGCAAAACATCCTTCTATAAGTTATATCTTATGGTCTTCTTTCCCTCCCCCAATGCTCATAGGAAAGCTATCATATTAAGAAACCGGTTTTCATTGGCCTACTAGCAAAGAATGAAATAGGGGAAGCCATGCTTGAGTAAGTTTGCTTTATTCATTTAATATCCTTATGAGACTATACTAGAGGAGTAATTTCATAGTATCTCCATCAGTGGCTTTATTGAACTTTATTTTCTCTTTGCTTTTTTTTTTTCCTTATGTGTCTCAGGAGTTTGGCTGATACAATTCCAGCAGCTTGGCTGGATGTGGTTGTATAATATTTTAGCAACCTAACCGTGTAACACCTCCCATTTCAAATAAAGCACTCTAGCAGTTAAAAGTTTTTCAAGCCCAGAGCTAAAATCTGTTCTCTTGGAGCCTACAACTCAGTAGCTTCTTACTATTCACCAGCTCATAAATATTTGATCGCCAGTTTCTGCTGATTTTGTACAGTATCCCCTGCAGACTGTGGAAAACACCAAAACAATTTTACTTATCCCAAATAGTGGCTAAATATGCAAGGACTTTTAAATAGCTCGCTCCAGTGACAAGCAGAACTGTGCATGCAGGCTCTAGGAGTGTACAGTGGTCCAGATCTGAGAAGAAAAACGGAAAATGGAGTGTGGATGAGCATACATGTTATATCTGCCCACTGCTTAAAGAAGCAGCATCTTTATCAGATTCACAGGTAGTAGCCCAAAAAGACAGATTTGTTTTCAGGAGGTACTGACAGGTGCAAACAGGTACGATGATAGGTGACCCAAATTACCTCTGCCCCTTGGAATACACAATTGCTTGGCAGCTTAAGTGTGTATGTGTAGGGATATATTTGTATCAATTATGTGTGCGTGTATGTATGTATGTATGTATGTATGTATGTGTAAGCCTCGTGGGGTGCAGGGTGATAGGCGACAGTATTGCAGCCGAAACTCTCCCCACGACCCGAGTTTGATCCCAGCTGAAGCTGGATTCTTGGCTCAGGTCGACTCAGCCTTTTATCCTTCCGAAGTTGGTAAAATGAGCACCCAGCTTGCTAGGGAAGGTGACGACTGGGGGAGGCAATGGCAAACCACCCCACTATAGTCTGCCAAGAAAAACATCACAAAAGCAGCGTTCCCCCAAAGGGTCAGACATGACTCGGTGCTTGCACAGGGGACCTTTCACCTTTCACTCTGTGTGTGTGTGTGTGTATAACCTTCGAGTCCAGGCTGACTCCTAGCAACTGCCTGGACAATTCCCTGCAGTTTTCTTGGCAAGATTTCAGAAGTGGTTTGCCATTGCCTCCTTCCTAGGGCTGAGAGAGAGAGACTGGCCTAAGGTCACCCAGCTGGCTTTCTGCCTAAGGCAGGACTAGAACTCACAGTCTCCTGGTTTCTAGCCTGATGCCTTAACCACTACCCCAAACTCTCTCTCTCTTTTTCTTTCTCTCCCCACACAAACATATACATATAAACATTATATATGTTTTTATGGATACGTATCTGTATGTTTATATACTGCTGTGTCAGTTTGTAAGGATTACAGGTCAAAATGTATTTAAACGCATTCAAATAGATTTGAATGAGCTTGTCATACGAGTAAATTATTTTGCATCATCTTGATGTAGAATATTAAGAAAACAATATCCTCAAGGCACTTAAACATGTTCTTAAAGCATGACTTTGCACTAGAAGACAGCGTCATGTGTATTGGTTATTTCTCTTTGCAGCATAGTTTAGATTGTTTTAGACACATTTGCTGATGTTTGCTCTACAAAATATATACTGGCTCACAAAAATGCGTATTCAAATACTTGGAAAACTACCTAGGCAAAAGAGGGACCTGTCTGTTCATCAACTGCAGATGACTCAGATGTGAAGTAGTAGAGTTCCATTTGGAATTTCTATGGCAAACTGCATCATTTGCAAATGGTGGCACCATGGATGTAAAGAGAGAATTTTAAAGAATGGGCAACTGCCTGTTTGGGGAAGGGAAGGAGGGATCATACTGGATCCAATGATCCTTGTAATAAGACTTTCCAATCCAAGCGTTTTGGACACGCCATGAATGGGGTGAGGCCTTCTTTTGCACTGATCAGACAGGAGACTGAAGTTAGTCAAATTGAGAGTGTGAAGGATTGCTTAGAAAGCTGCAGAAGTGAGCTGAGCAAATAGTTGTTAAAAGCCTGTAAGTGAAAAATAAAATGTGTTGTGAGATGCCTGTTCCCGTTACAATATGGTTTGGGAGAAACCAGGGTTCCTGTAAGAGACTTAGCCTGGGAGTATGCCAAGAACAAGAATTTTAGCGAGTTTTTTCTTAAATATCTTAAGATTCTAAGTTTTTATCCAAATACACACTAGAGGCAAGTTTTATAGCTTTGGATTTGAGTTGGTTATATATAGAGGTTTTCTAGAAAGACTGGTTAGTTAGGGTTAACACAAGATAAGACATAACCTTACAGAGGCTGACATTCTATGATTATACTTATGGATGTTCCTATTGTTGGAAGTCCTGGCAAATCCAGCATGCCTCATTAGCATATGAATTGGCATGTAAATTGAGTCGTCCCTCAATGCAACTCTGAGGAAGCTGTTTGTTGCCACTCCCACTTCCTCTCACTCTCTTTCCCCTTCTTCCACCTGGGGCGAAGCAAGCATGCCACTCTGCTCTCCATTCATCAGGGCCATATGCTGGGGCCTTGATGAAGAATTCTGCTCCTTTCTTCCACACAGCTCTTGGCAGCTGTAGGGCTGAGAGTTTAGGGTAAACTAAGTATTTAGAAAGAACAGAAGAACAAAGAACAGAAGAACTTCATATTTTCCACCAAGGTGGATGTAACAGAAGCAACAATAAAGTCAGTAAGAATTCTTTGACTTATCTCAACCTAATGTGTCTAAGCATGTGATTCTTTATGCTTGGGAGGGCTGAATGTGTAAGATCCATAACCTGTGTTTCTCTGACATGCTCATTGAAGCTATCTAAGATAATTTTCTTTTTTCTGTGCCAGCTTCTCAGCTGTGTTATAAGCTCTGCTCCATTTCAGTGGATCTAGCAGGCCACTAAATTGGCTTCACCTATAAGTGTACTTTTTAAAGCTTTCAGTGTACCCAATGAAGAATGTCAGGAAGAAAATTGACTATGTGAAGATTTCTCTTGTCTAAACTACCAGTGAATTTGTATTTTCCTTTTGTTGTTACTCTATTAAATTATTCCAATGAATTTCCATCTAATATAATTCTTGTCATGTGTCTTTTACTTTCTTCATAGTTTGCTTTTGCTTTGATTTTTTTATTCTTTCAAAAATAGACTTTTCTTAGTTTCCATACCTTGGTAGTTCCTTCTACATAGGCTTTCAGTTTTTTAATCTTATAAACTGAACTTTTCTGCAGAAGACAAGTTAAATTTTCAAGCAGTATTGGTGGATCAAAATACAGTGATTAGAGCATAGCAGACAGAAGTAGAATCAGAGATGAAAGGGATGCTAATGAAATATTCAGGGCTATGATTTTCAAGATAAAAATCTCAGGTTTAGATTGTGTGGTTGCATTGGATTCATTTATTAAATTATACCACTCATTCATTAATTTAAGCAAAAGTGAAAACTCCCATTAAGAGAGAAAAGAAAGAATCTGTTCAAGAGTCCATGGATTCCATAGAAGTGATGCCAACATTTTGACTTGTAGCCAAGTGCAATCTATCACTAGGAATGATCATGAGTGCTTTTCTTTATTAGCTCTTCCGACAGGTTGTGTTTAGATGAGCTGTTATTGGGAGGAAGTGACAAGATAATCTTTCTGAGATATTAAAGAATTCACAGTTTGGTTTTCCAGCTTCTCCTATTAAATTGGCTTTCAACAACTGGCAACCAGGTACTGTATATTAGAACATGTACTGACACCTTTCTCCACTATTGCTACTTCCAGCTCAGTACAAAATGTTTATTTGTCTAAGGAGTATAACAACAGCAGGCAATAATAATAAAAACAGCAGAGTCTGTTTTATAATAATGCAGACTTCTCCAATCTGGACACCTTCCAAATGTACAGGCTTCAACTCACAGAATTCCTAGCTGAGTTGAAAGGAGACCAAGCCAATCTGCAGAAAACAGGGCTACCAATAGCTAATCTTGACAGTTGGGTAATACTCTAAAATAGTGTTTCTTAAACTTTTTGCTCTCAGGACCCCTTCCCACTTTTAAAAGTTATGGAGGACCCCTTAAAGAGCTTTTGTTTGTATGGTTTATATTTATTGGTATTTATTTATATTTATCGGAGGGACGCGGTGGCGCTGCGGGTTAAACCGCTGAGCTGCCGATTGGAAGGTCGGTGGTTCGAAACCGCGCGGCGGGGTGAGCTCCCGTTGCTAGTCCCAGCTCCTGCTCACCTAGCAGTTCGAAAACATGCAAATGTGAGTAGATGAATAGGTACCACTTTGGTGGGCAGGTAACGGCATTCCATGTCGTCATGCTGGCCACATGACCCGGAAGTGTCTACAGACAATGCCGGCTCTAAGGCTTAGAAACGGAGATAAACACCGCCCCCTAGAGTCGGACACGACTGGACTTTACGTCAAGGGAAACCTTTACCTTTACCTTACCATATCAAAAATGAAAATTTACACATTTGTAGAAGATTTATTTATTGAATCACGTAAAAATAACAATATTAAACCCATTAGATATTAACATAAATAATTTTTCATATTTTTCTTGAAAACCACCTCTATTTGTTTAACAAATAAAAAATAAGAATGAGAAGAGTGACATTGTTTAAATTTTTTACAAATATCTTCAATATCTGGCAAATAATTTTGATTTTGCGGACTGCTGAGAGGGTCTTGCAGAATCCCCAGGGCTCCTCAGACCACACTTTCAGAAACACTGCTCTAGAATACTTCAGGCATAAAAGAGAATTAAGAGTGTCACATGTTATTAAGTGGTTTGAAACTTCTGGATTGATCAGAGCATAAGGATTAGGAGAATGATCTTCTGCGTGGATATTTCTGCTTGTTGTATTTCAGGTTTCTGTTCAGCCTGTTAATTTCGGAGTTACCAAACTCTAGGCCTGCATTAGGATCTTGGTACCCTAATTTCAGTCCAATCAGGTGACATGCATGTCACTGATTTATATATTTCAGAGCTTAGCTATGCTTTTCTAGTTTGGTCTGAAATGGATCAAGGGGTCCTTTACATCCAGATGTCAACACTGGATAGAGTTGGTTTTTGGCACCGCACTTTCCAAGAACACACTGCCCCAGATTAGCCATCCTAATTGCAATGCTATTGTTGTTTGTCCTTGGAAAATATTTCAAAAAGCCCAGGGCTGCTTCTCGTGTGCCTTCATGTCTTTGGAGTTTAGGTACAAAAGATTTAGGATCAGATTTAGTTGGGTCTCTATGGTACTCACAGCCCTGGGTATCACTGGCATAATTGCTACTGTGTACTACAAATTAGCCAAGCTGTGTTCACTTGCTCAGTTGCCACAGCAATGACAAGGAAGCAAAGTGCAGTGACATTTTACAAAAGTCAAGAAGTGCAGCCTGTAACTGCTATTAAGGTTCAGATTTTACATACACAGCCTAGAGCCTATAAGCAGAGAAGCAATAACAGCATTGCAGAAACTGTTCCCTTATGCCTTGCATATTCAGGAGAAGTAAGGAAATAGACAGTAACTGGCAATTAAGCTATGCTTTCTTTTAAAAAGAAGAATCATCTTGTGGGGTAGGAGGAAATTTATTTCAACTTTTATTTTCTGAGAATTCCTTGGCTGGAAAGTGCAGGGGAAGGTGGCCATATGGAAGTGTCTTCCTTCTTTCCCTGAAGCTAGAATAAGTACATGGGGACCTGATCTTGACACAACAATTTTGAATAAGTTCAAGACCTGCATGTTTGTACTATCAGAGGAAAAATAAAACAGAAGAGCAGCTGCACGCTGCGGAGCTTAGTCTTGGACTAATAGTGCAAATATGCTATTGAGGGAAACTTCGCTGGCCATCTATATGGTGCTCTTGTCAAAGTTAATGTCTATTTTTAGTGTCTGGACTGGAACTGTGAAATAAATGGTCAGTCAATCAGCAGCCCAACTGGCTGTATTCAAGGTGCGCCATTTTCAAGCCTTACCAAAAGATTTGGTATAATCTTCTCTTTAGTGCTGTGGACCTCAGACAGTTTCCTTCTTACAGTTCTGTATTATGTAAGAGAGCAGGTTTTTCTCTGCAGTGATAACAAATCAGAAAACACTTCCTGTCTGGATATATAGCTGGTATATTTGAGTAGAACATGTAAGCAGTGTAGTGAAATTAACATTTAAAAAATGAATGCTTGTGGGGAGTGGGGTAATGCATGGTTTGGATTTCAAAGAAGCAAGGTAGGAAAAGTATTGACGCCTTTGAATTTTGGTGTTGGAGAAGTCTCCTGAGAATACATGGACAGCCAAGAAAACAAACCGATGGATCATTGAAGAAATCAACCCAGAGTTGTCACTCAAGGTAGAAATGACCAAGCTCAAATTATCCTACTTCAGACACATTATGTAAAGACGCAGCTCTCTGGAAAAGGCTATAATGCTGGGAAAGGTTGAAGGAAAGAAAAGAAGAGGACAATTAGCAGCAAGGTGGATGGACTCAGTTACACTGGTGACAGATGCACCATTGGGAGACTTGAAAGACCGCCTTAGGGGTAAATTATCATGGAGCAAATCTATGTGGTCGCTAGGAGTCAAAGACAACTTGATGGCACATAATCAATCAATGGCATGGTTACTTAAAACAAACTGGGGCAGGCAGAAATAAGCTCATAGAGATGCTCTCTTCAAGCAACCTTTTAACCATGTTGTTTGCTAGCTTTCAAAATATAAGAAAAGGGACAAATGCAGGGCAGTAGAAAAACAGAGCAAGACTAGAACCATCTCAAAATAAGAATACAAAATTGTGTAGACAGTTCTGAGCTGTATTATTTTAGGTGAAGTAGGGAGGGGACTTGACTTTCTAGCTATCTGGTATGCATGAAACTCAGACATGAAAGGAAAGATTAGATGGGAAGCATCCCAAACTTCTGTTTTTCATAATCAGCATGTTTGGGGCTCAATTGTAAGCAAATTTAATGTGCATACTAACTCATGAAGAAGAGGGACTAGAATGATTGCTCTCCAGGAAATCAGAAGCACAGCCACGGAATGTTTTGCATATTTATTAGTCATGGCTTCATGAAATGAAAGCTGATTGAACTGGAAGCTTTAGAAAAACAATGTAATTTTAAAATGGAAATGCCTAAGATAATTGAAGCTAACAAAGAAAAATAGCTATTTTACATTGGCATTTTAATATGCTTCCACTTGTAAGATCTAAGCAGCACAATATCCTGCATTTAATGAGTACCCTTTTAATTTTTTAAATATTAAAGCTGTTAATGAAAAGCTGATCCACATTTGCTTTGAATGCCCTGATTCTCTCTAATTTAATAGACATTTGGACCCGTATCCATTTTTAGAGATCCTCACTGAAGTGATAGGCCAAAGGAGATAAGGCTACAACAGTGTGCTGAAACAGGAATCTATAATCACTTGCTTTTGTGGATTAAACAGCTAGTGGCAGTCTTTTTATCAAACGCAGTGCAAGCATCTTTTCTATTAACTTCTAAACCCTCCACTCAGCTTTTCCATAAGCAAGCTACGTGAACAATATATAAATCACAATATATAAATCTGTTAATTTCTGAGACTCAGTTGAGTTCCCTTTTGGCACTGTCAAATCCAAATACCATCCTTTATTTTTATTTATTTCTCTTCTATTCCTTAGGCTTGGAGTAGGTATTAAACAGCCTGCTTTCAGATTGTATGTATGTATGTATTTCTAAAGAATATATGGTTCTTTTTGCTTTTTTTAAGTGAAAAAAATGGACGCATTTTCTTGATCACAGAAAATGCTTACGTTGACTTTGGCTATATAAAGGCTGTTATATGCAGACCTAGCAGCAGAGTCCCTAAATAGAGGCAATGCTGTTTACCTCTCTGAATAAGCGCAGTGATCATAAACAGAATATTAAGCAAGAAACCAGAGTTAGCAGTAGATTTGCTGAGCAGAGTATAAAACAAATTGAAATCTAGAATTTATGTTTCCAGTGTCATTGCAATGACCACAGACTTGATCAAGTCGATTCCTATCAACATTGGGTTTTAATGGAGAGACCCAGGAAACCTGGCACAGATTAAAACAGAGCAAAACACTGGAGAGATGATCTGTTCCCTTTTTCAGTTTTTTCATAAAACCTGCTGTTGCTGCATTGGATTCTTGAAAGCCCAATTTTTAATCTTTGTTGATCATTAGTCTTGGGCCACCTGACTTCTTTAAATCACCAAAAGCCCTTGCATTTCAGATGATCTTCTTGTGAATACAGATGGAAGAAGCAATTGTATATAAATCACAAATATATCTGTGCTGACTTTAGAAAGGAACACAGATTGACAGTCCAATTTGCTAGACAGACAGGTATTTCAAGGGAGCTTTACTGCAGTTCATAATTTCTAGTCGCGTTTAGCAAAGATAGGCAGCATAAACTGATATCCCTCTAGTGAGAGAGCCTATGAAGTATTTGTGATGATACATAAAATAAGCACTGAATAGTTTTCTTTTCATTAAAATTCAAATACATCATTGGTCTGTCTGTTTGTCTATCTATCTATCCATCTATCTAGCTCTGGCAGATTTTTTTTCTAAACATTGCTGGATGAGAAAGGAGGAAAAATATTATTGTATTCTTTCTCTCTCTCTCTCTCTCTCTCTCTCTCTCTCTCTCTCTCTCTCTCTCTCTGTGTGTGTGTGTGTAGCTTTTTCCATTTTTGTAGCTTCTTCCAGCAGCAATACCAGTTTTAAATCACCAAACAATCTTCTAGCTGTCAGTGTATCATATGCACTGAAGGTTGAAATTAAGAAATGTTTGTACCTCTTGAGTAAAAACTAGAGGGAAAATCTAGATGAGGAAGATGAGCTTCCAAAACCATTGACTTTTTAATGGTCTTGTTTAGCTTACTTTCCAGTGCAGTTTCCTTGTCATTTGATAGCTGTTTGAACAATGCTAATTTCCTGTTAAGCACAAACATTGAAATATGTCCCTCTGTGGAGTCCTTGATGCTCTCTGAGCCTGGTTGTTTTCTTGCAGACGTTTCATTGCCAGACTAGGCAACATCTTCAGTGCGAAGAGGGAGTGGGCCTTGCTCTCAGTTTATATCCTGTGGCTTCCCTGCTTGTGTTGGTGGGGGTGTTGTTCTCTCCTTGGAAGTTCCTTGATTGGGCTGTTGTTTGCTGCTTGGTTGATTGCCTGAGTTAATAGTTCCTTGATTGGGGTGTATTGTGCTGTTTGATGGTTCATCTGGTGTTAATCCTAGTATTGATCTTTGCATAACTGGGTGTTGATTGCTGGCAAGGGAGTGTACTGGTCTTTTGGCTTTTCTATTGTCTCTTTTGAATGGTATGTAAATGTTGTTTATGTGTCTGTTGATGGCTGCTTGGTCTGAGTGCCAGGCTTCCAGGAATTCCCTAGCATTTTTGGATTTGGCTTGGTTTAGGATGCTCACACTTTCCCAGTTGAAACTATGGTTGAGTCTGTCCATGTGTTGTGAGATTAAGGAGTTCTTATCATGTCTTCTGACTGCTAGTTGGTATTCGTGGATGCGCTCTACTAGTCTTCTGCCTGTCTGTCCTACATAGTGGCTGTTACAGTCTTTGCACTGTATGTTGTAGATAACTCCTGTTTTTTCTTCTTGGGCTATTATTGGGTCTTTTGGGTTGCTTAATATGTTTTGAAAAGTTTTAGTTGGTTTATGTGCTACGGTGATGCCATGTGGTTGTAACAGTCTGTTGGTGGTTTCTGAGATGTTTCTGATGTATGGCAGTGTTATCCTTTTCATAGTTTCCATTGGTTGGGTTGTAGCTGGTTGGGTGGTGAGGCACTTTTTGATGAAGTTGAGCGGGTATCCATTTTGTTGGAAGATGCTGTGCAGATGTTCTTTTTCTTTTTTCTGGTGTTCTGGGTTGCTGCAGTGTGTAAGTGCTCGTCTGAATAATGTTCTTACACAGCTTCTCTTGTGGGAGGTTGGATTGTTACTCTGATAGTGGAGCACTTGGTTGGCGTGGGTAGCTTTCCTGTAGACTTGTGTTTCTAACTTACCATCATTTCCTCTACTGATGAGGATGTCCAGGAATGGTAGTGAGTTGTTGTTTTCTTCCTCCCTTGTGAATTTTATTCCATTAAAGATGTTATTTATGGTTTTGTGGGTTTCTTCCAGTTGTTTCTTTTTTATTATGACAAAAGTGTCATCTACATACCGGATCCATACTTTGGGGTGCATGTGTGGGAGTGCTATCCTTTCCAGACACTGCATTACAATATGTCCCTCTGCTGTAACCAGAAGCTTCCTGACCTGGCCAACCCTCGTCTGGAAAAGGACACGAAGAGCAAAACGTCTAGTAAGGTTGCAATCACTTTCCCACCCTTTATCAATTAAGATGAAACAAAATAATCAAACTCAGGGATTCCATCTGTAATGGACTTTCCTCCAGCAAAATTTCTAGCCATTTTTAATTATTAATATCTAGAATTCATGATGTTTTGGTTAAAACTTCAAATAAGAAAGCTGATTCAAAGTGTGACTCTAAGCTCTGGTTCAGCTGAAGGTGCACTGAAGCCATATATATACATATACATACATAGACACACACACACACACACTGTGTGTGTGTGTGTATACTGTATATATGTGTGTGTGTGTGTGTGTGCGTATAAGTATATGTGTCATGAGTAAGGATGGCGAGCAGGGGGCTCCCATCCAGGCTTTAAAGCGCATGCGTAGCACTGAGGAATTGGGCAGCCATTCCAAGAGACACAGATCGGGCCCGACTTAGCCTTTGGGGTTTATATGGCTGGGTTTTTCCCACGCTTCTTCAGTTTGTTAGGATTCTGTTTATGTAGCAGTAATAAACATTAGAGTACTACTCCTCATCTCAGCGGGTGTCTCACTGTTAGGACATCAATCCTAACAAACTCCTACTCCCATCGAAAGAGGGAGGAACAAGAATTTAAGGAGAGACATTTGGAAATGTCTACAGAAAACCAAGACATTCGGCTCGCCATCCAACAATTGGCAGCAGCCCTGCAGCAACACCAACAACAGGTAGATCTATAGGTTAACGCATTACAAGCTGCCATGCTACAGCAGTTACAACAACCAGTTCCAATTAACCCACAATTGGCGCCAGCAGCAGCAGCAGCAGCAGCTCCGCCAGTAGTCTTGAGATCCCAGGGCAGTCTACCAGAGAAGTTTGGAGGAGAAGCAGGACAGTTGAGAACCTTTCTCACACAGTGCACAATGTTTTTCGACCGGGCAGACCGGCAGAGTTTCCCACAGACCGAACCAGAGTCACCTTCATCCTAAGCCTGCTAAAGGGACCAGCAGCCAAATGGGCTATTCCCATGGTGGAGAACAACAACCCGATTCTCAACGACTACCAGAATTTTCTGGCAGGGTTCCAAGCACACTTTGACGGCCCGATCAGAGACGTCACTGCCAGCCGGGAAATTCGGAAGCTCAAGCAAGGTAACAAGAAGGTGGGAATCTACATTGCTGATTTCAAGCTGTTAGCAGGAGATCTGGACTGGAATGAGAGTGCATTAAAAGACCAATTCAAACAGGAGCTGGATGAAGAAATTAAGAATGAATTAGTGCGCCAGGGAACACCAGCTAACCTAGAAGCCTTATATCAGTTGTCTGTGGTCATAGATGCCAGGCTAGAAGAGCTCAGACAGATGCAGCCGGGGAGAGGCAGGGTCCTCAGGACGCTCCCAGGATTTCCAGCTCTCTCCGTAGCATCTCCTCACTCAGGACCAGAGGAGCCGATGCAGATCGGGGCGAGCAGGAGGCTGATTTCCGAGGCTGAGAGGCAGAGAAGGAGAGAGAGAGCCCTCTGTTTCTACTGTGGAGCCCAGGGGCACATGGTGAGAGCTTGCCCAGCAAGAAGCCAAGCAACTTCAGTAAGAGCCCCAGGGCAAGCAGCTGAAACAAGAGCCATCTCTGCCTCTGCTTCCAACCAGGGAAACTCCGTCGGTCTCCCTCCACAGAGCTCAGCAGGGAGACCATCAATCAATTAAGGAGGGCTCATTCTGAGGATTCCAGGCAATCCTTTTACTTGTTGTTTATTCATTTTGTTGCTTCCGACTCTTCGTGACTTCATGGACCAGCCCATGCCAGAGCTTCCTGTCGGTCGTCAACACCCCCAGCTCCCCCAGGGACGAGTCCGTCACCTCTAGAATATCATCCATCCACCTTGCCCTTGGGCGACCCCTCTTCCTTTTGCCCTCCACTCTCCCGAGCATCAGCATCTTCTCCAGGGTGTCCTGTCTTCTCATTATGTGGCCAAAGTATTTCAGTTTTGCCTTTAATATTGTTCCCTCAAGTGAGCAGTCTGGCTTTATTTCCTGGAGGATGGACTGGTTTGATCTTCTTGCAGTCCAAGGCACCCTCAGAATTCTCCTCCAACACCACAGTTCAAAAGCATCGATCTTCCTTCTCTCAGCCTTACTTATGGTCCAGCTCTCGCAGCCTATGTTACTACGGGGAACACCATTGCTTTAACTATGCGGACCTTTGTTGTCAGTGTGATGTCTCTGCTCTTAACTATTTTATCGAGATTTGTCATTGCTCTTCTCCCAAGGATTAAGCGTCTTCTGATTTCCTGACTGCAGTCAGCATCTGCAGTAATCTTCGCACCTAGAAATACAAAGTCTTTCACTGCTTCTACATTTTCTCCCTCTATTTGCCAGTTATCAATCAAGCTGGTTGCCATAATCTTGGTTTTTTGAGGTTTAGCTGCAAGCCAACTTTTGCACTTTCTTCTTTCACCTTCATCATAAGGCTCCTCAGTTCCTCTTTGCTTTCAGCCATCAAAGTGGTATCATCTGCATATCTGAGATTGTTAATGTTTCTTCCAATGATTTTAACTCCAGCCTTGGATTCCTCAAGCCCAGCATGTCTCATGATGTGTTCTGCATACAAGTTGAATAGGTAGGGTGAGAGTACAAAGCCCTGCCGTACTCCTTTCCCGATCTTAAACCAGTCCATTGTTCCGTGGTCTGTTCAATCCTTTTACTACTTACCAGTAATAATGCACGTCAACCCAGAGCACCAGGTCAAGCTAGAGGCCCTTGTAGATTACGGAGCTTCAGCCAATTTTATTGATGTGCAGACCGTACAAGACTTCAACATCCTGACCATAGAATTGCCATGTCCCATAGAAGTTGAGACCATTGACGGCCAGCCCCTCAAGGCAGGGCCGATTAGAAGGTTCACAGAACCAGTTCAACTGACAATGGGAGACCACACTGAGTGGATCCAGCTTTATGTTACTGCATCACTTAATGTGCCTGTAATCCTAGGCATGCCTTGGCTGAGGATCCACAACCCATTGCTGAACCGGACTACGGGAGCAATCTCCTTCCCAGCTAAGGAATGCCAGCACCACAAGATTCAAGCCGCTCCCCACTCTCCAGCAACCAACGCAGTCACGGAAGCAGGGGGGGTCCGGTTGCCAGCCAAATATGCAGATTTCGCAGACGTTTTCAGCGAACAAGAGGCCACAGCACTACCCCCCCCCATAGGGACTGTGATTGCACCATTGAGTTGATACCAGGAGCCAGAATTCCAGCAAGGAAACAATATCCCATGTCTCCCAAGGAACTAGCCACCTTGAAGGATCACTTGGACTCTAATCTCCAAAAGGGTTTCATCCGACCATCTACTTCCCCAGCATCTGCTCCTACCTTCTTCATACCAAAGAAGCCTGACCTGTTGGCACCAGCAAACCAGGAGGCACCCATGAGAGTGATACATGATTTCAGTTCCCTCAATAAACTCATGGTCAAAGAAAATTACCCACTCCCCCTAATATCTGATCTGCTGGATCGCTTACAGAAAGCACACATTTTTACTAGGTTGGACCTCAGGAATGTGTACAATCTGATCTGGATGAAAGAGGGGCATGAATATCTGACTGCCTTCAATACCAGGTTTGGTAAATTTGAGTACCTTGTTTTGCCCTTTGGCTTGTCTAATGCAGGAGCCATATTTTCCCAATTTAAGAATCAAATTTTCTCTGATTTACTAAATAAGTATCTGGTCATTTATCTAGATGACATATTAATATTCTCTGAGGATGCTACAACTCATGTAACCCATGTACATAATGTCTTACAAAGACTGAGAGAGAACAAGCTATTTGCCAAGCTAGAGAAGTGTGCCTTTGATTTAACTGAATTACATTTCCTGGGCTATAAAGTATCAACAGAAGGCATATCCATGGATCCTTCTAAGGTCCAGGCAATTCTCTCTTGGCCACCTCCCCGAAATGTTAAAGATGTACAAAGAATTCTAGGATTTTCCAATTTTTACAGATGGTTCATAAAAAACGTTAGTGACAGGGCTAGACCCCTCACACAGCTTTTGAAGAAAGGATCAAAATTCATTTGGGGGGAGAGGGAGCAAGCAGCCTTCCAAGAATTTAGGCAATTCTTTGCATCCCAGCTGCTGTTAAGACACCCTGATCCCACGAAGCAATTCATAATGCATTCAGATGCTTCCAATATTGCCATTGGGACGGTGTTATTGCAATATACAAACAAAACCAAGAATACATTGCTTCCGTGTGCCTTTTTTTCACCCATGCTCTCACCAGCAGAGAGAAACTATGATGTTTTTAACAAGGTAAAGGTAAAGGTAAAGGTTTCCCTTGACGTAAAGTCCAGTCATGTCTGACTCTAGGGGGCGGTGCTCATCTCCGTTTCTAAGCCTTGGAGCCGGCGTTGTCCCTAAGGACCCATCCGTGGTCATGTGGCCGGCATGACTCACGGAACGCCGTTACCTTCCCGCCGAAGTGGTACCAATTAATCTACTCACATTTGCATGTTTTCGAACTGCTTGGTGTGCAGGAGCTGGGACGAGCAACGGGAGCTCACCCCGCCGCGCAGTTTCGAACCGCCGACCTTCCGATCGGCAGCTCAGCGGTTTAACCCGCAGTGCCACCGCGTCCCTATTTTTAACAAGGAGTTGCTGGCAATTAAAGCAGCATTCCAAGAGTGGAGGCACTGGCTAGAAGGTGCAACATTTCCTGTTAAAGTTTGCACCAATCACAAGAAGTTACAGCTTCTACAAAACACCAGATCCCTCACCCCACGCCAAATCAGATGGAGCCAGTTTTTCTCCCGTTTCAATTTTGTTATTTCTTATGTGCCCGGGGTGCAAAACTGCTTGGCAGATGCCCTGTCTCGATCCTTTCAGGCAACCCCCGCCACTCACCAGGAGGTACAGGCTACTATATTACAACCTCACAACTTTGATCAGTCTATGAGGGGGACCCAGACAGAGATTTTAGCAGCAGGCAGACAAGCAGAGGACCTATTTACAGGAGTCAGAGCTCAGCAGCAACAGGACCCGTATGCCAGGGCCAGGATGGATGACCTCCAGAGGCGCCCACAAGACACTGCCCCCCCATTCAATGTGGAGGCAGGAATCCTCTGGCATAGTGGGTGATTATATAGTCCCCCTTTATTGAGGGAAGAAGTACTGAGACTTTGCCATGACCATCAAACGGCAGGCCACGGAGGTGTTTTCAAAACTCTCCATAGAGCTCTGAGAGACTACTGGTGGCCTAAGATGACTGCAGACATAAAGGGTTATGTTGCTTCTTGTCACACCTGCAGACGAGCCAAGCCTCTCCACAGGACTCTTGCAACCCCTACCCACCCCCAGTAGGCCTTGGGGTACAATCTCCATGGATTTCATCACTGATTTACCCCTGGTCCAGGGGCTGACTTCCATACTAGTGGTGGTGGACCTTTTCACAAAAATGGCGCATTTTATTCCTTGCAAGGGCCTCCCATCTGCACAAGCCACAGCGCAGTTGTTCATGGACCATGTTTTTAGGTATAGAGGCATGGTGTCATGTTCATTGTTCCAATGTTCTGAATACATCGTAATGTTTCGCATGTCACTTTCCTGATACGTGTTTGCAGAGTGGAGATTTCCAGCCGTGCCAGGCTGTAATCTTCTTACTGTAACTGTGGAATGTATGTTTGGGTTATGGAATGTCTTCAAGGTTACTTTCTCAGGCCGATGTGGGCAACCGTTGCTAACACCGGGGAGGGGGTGGTTGCTAAGCGGGAGCGGGGGCGGAACTGGGTTTGAAGCGAGGGTTTTTAGTTTGTATTTGGCACGCTGTTGCTCATTCTCAGCTTTCTTTGTATTTGCACACTATTCTTTCAATAAATCAGTTTTCATTAAGAACCTGCTTGTGAGGCTGAGTATGTCAGAATAGGCAATCATTACATAAAGCTGAGAATCCTAAAACTCTTTCCACTAACCTCCTTCCAGTGTTACTGTGAGGAAATAAAGTTAGTGATGACTGAACCTACTTCTCACTCGGGAGAGAGTGAGGATTCCAGCATGGGGGAACTGGATTCCATGAGGCAAAGAAGGGAAAGGACTCTCACGCCAGAGTCAGAGGAGCTGTCGGAGACCTCAGACGCCAGCTCAGCTACTGCGAAAGCGGTAAAGTCCAAAGTGGTCAGGAAGGATGAGGGAACCCGGTCCGGAACGCCCCAGGCACCTGGGAAGGCAAAGTATCCGCTGTCCCCAGAGGTGGCCATAAGGGTGAGGAGTGGGTCGGACGTCTCTGAGGCCAGTGAGAAATCACAGAGATTGGAAGCCAGGGTAAAGTCTCTGGAAGACATGATGGCAAGGCTGTCATTTGCAAGGGGCAGCCAGGATAGAGGAAGAAGGGAATATCGTTACAGACGGTCGTCTCCATCTGTTTCTCCTTCCCCCCCCCGAGCGTGAGGAGGAAAGACCAGAGGAGGTACTGGGGGGGATCACCACCATGCAGTCCCCGGCGGGCATCCCCGTCACCCCCGCGGCAGGCTGAGGATGCCGGGAGGGGATGAAGCAGAGATCGGAGGAAGAGTCCCAAAGTCGGAGCTGTGAGTCCCCTCCCCCCTCGGGAGAAGAGGTCTCCAGAGCCCAGGGGGAGGGCCGGGAGGAAGGAGAGGAAGAGCAGCCCGCAAAGAGCCAGGTATAGGGATTTCAATGTTAAGTTTGATGGGGATCCCACAAAACTGTCCTTCTTCCTGACTAATGCAAAAAGTTATATGGAGGAATTTGGGAGGCTGTTCCCTTCGGAGAGGGTGAAGATAAACGCTGTAGCTACCCAACTGGAGGGGAGGGCAGCTGACTGGTTTGTCCAATTAACCGAGATGGACGCCCTGGAGTTGGATAATTTCAGAGACTTTCTGTGGGTGCTAAAAATGCATTTTGCTGACCCGTTAGCAAAAGAAAAGGCTAAGGTGGCTTTGAGGGAACTGATCCAAGGATCAAAGTCCGTGGCAGATTATGCCCTAGAATTCCAAGCCCTAGCAGCCAAGGTGGATGATTGGTCACCAACCACGCTAATAGAAATGTTCAAAGATGGAATGAGACCCGACTTACTGAGATGGGCGTTAGGAAGGGCAGATCCGCTCACCCTATATGACTGGATTCAACTAGCGGCGAATGTCGAGCAAGCCCAGGCTAGGTTCGCACAAACCAGGAGGGGTCCCAAGCAAATGGCCATGGCAAGGATGGCTAAACCACCGGCCACCACTGGCAGAGTGGGACGTATGGGCTGGCAGGAGGAGAGAGAGAGCCGTCTTGCGAAAGGGCAATGCCTGCGATGTGGGAAGGAGGGGCACCGAGCAGTGACGTGCCCACAAAGGAAGACCGAGGAGCATCAGGAAAAGCAGCCAGAGAAATCCCCTGCCAGGCCGAGGAAGATGAAGGCAGCGATGGCTGAAACCAAGGCTGAGAACGTTCCTTTCTATGGGGACGAAGGCGAGCTTGAGCCGTCTCAGCCGGCGGGAAACGCCAGCCACCTGCCCTAAGAGGCGCTGCTGGGCAGGTGGTAGAGGAGGGGTGCGACCACGCTTCGGTGAGTGGAAACTTCCCTACCCTGACCGTGAAGGTGGAATTGGGGTCACGGACACGGACTGTGGAAGTGTGGGCAATGGTTGATTTGGGGTGCTCACGGGGTGCAATCATTACACATGGTGAATCACTTGGTGAGCGACAGAGGCCCACAGTTCACTTCCCCGTTCTGGAGGGCCCTTTTCCAGTCATTAGGGGTTCAGATCCACCTGTCATCATCGCATCATTCTGCTAGTAACGAGCAAGCCGAGAAAATTAACCAATGGTTACAGCAGTATCTCAGGCGTTACACCACTTATCAGCAAGACAATTGGCCAGCCCTGCTCCCCATGGTAGAATTTACTTATAACAACTATGTGCAATCCTCTACCAAGATGTCTCCTTTCCAAGCACTATATGAGGTTAACCTTTGGGTGTTGCCCACCTCCTCCCAGCAGGGAACTGTTCCAGCCACGGCCGATTTTCTTAAAGAGCAACAAGCCGCACAGGAGTTGTTAAAGGAGCAGCTGAACAGGGCCAAGAGTGCTTACAAGAGAGCTGCAGATGCTCACAGAAAAGAGGGGCCAGCGATTGCAGTAGGAGACAAAGTGTGGCTCTCTACCAAGTTTTTGAACTCTACCAGACCCTCCAAGAAGTTGGACTCTAAGTTTGTGGGCCCTTTCACTGTGGCGCAGCAGATAAATCCAGTGGCTTATCGTTTACAGCTACCAGCATCCATGAAAGTCCATCCAGTGTTTCACAGAGCCTTGCTAGCCAAAGACCCTCCCCCAAGCGCCTTGCGATCGCAACTGCCCCTTCCACCTCCAGTAATTGTGGAGGGGGAGGAGGAATACGAAGTTGAGGAAATTCTGGACTCTAGGAGGAGGGGAAGGGGCATCCAATATTTCATACACTGGAAAGGGTACCCTGAGGAAGAGCGCATGTGGGAGAATGCCAGAGATGTACATGCTCCAGCACTGGTTCATCGTTTCCATCAGCTTTTCCCTCACAAACCCAAGCCTCGCACTCTACCAGAGATTCCTCACTTGGCTGAGCAGGCAGAGGAATTCGTAAGTTTGCACCTTCCACCCCCGCCTGAAGCCTTGACTCAGAGGAGGGGGGGGCACAGCCCTTCACCTCAGGCGTGCATTTCCCAGGGGGGAGGGGGGACAACTCTTCTAATTATCTAGCTATTTTCCAGCAGCGGCCACCTGGGCCAGAAGTGTTATCAGACCTGGAGAGCAGCACTGATTCGTCCTTGGAGGAGTTTTCCTTTGAAGACTTTCCATTGTTGCCCAGTTCCCATGAGACCTTAGAAGGAGACGTCGACTCTTATCAAGCCTCTGGAAGGGAGGGGGCTGAAATGGAATGTGAATCTGGAGGGGAGGGTGATGTCATGAGTAAGGATGGCGAGCAGGAGGGGGCTCCCATCCAGGCTGTAGAGCGCATGCGTAGCACTGAGGAGTTAAGCAGCCATTGAAAGAGACACAGATCAGGCCCGCCTTAGCCTTTGGGGTTTATATGTCTGGGTTTTTCCAACGCTTATTCAGTTTGCTAGGATTCTGTTTATGTAGCAGTAATAAACATTAGAGTACTACTCGTCTCAGCGTGTGTCTCACTGTTAGGACAATATGTATGGAATAGGTACACAGCTCTAGTAACTTGCAAGGCATTATACCTGAGAGGGGGAAAAAATCATATAAGGTTCCTATGAAAAGGAGAAAGATAGAAGGTTAGAAGGAAAAAACAAATAAACGTTTTTCAAGTAACAAAAGAAAACAATTCCTGTTTTCCCGAAAAGTCCTCTGGCTATCTGATACTATTTCTCCCAAGGTATGGCTTGAATATTTTCATTCATTCATTCATTCATTCATTCATTCATTCATTCATTCATGTCACAACATTAATTGTATGGGAGTATTGAAGACATTAGCAGCTGGATGTTATGTCTCTCTGGAACAACAACAACAACAACATATTTAGATTAAAAAGATAGATCCGTGGGCCCGATTTAATTTCAGCAGCCTAATGTTGACCAGTGGGTCCCAATATTGGCTAATCTGTTTATATACAGTACACTGACTGAACATTTGGATTCCACCAGGCTGGTGCAGACTGGTGCTGTCCCACTATTCAGAGACTGTGGTAAAAATAGTCCATCCCTTATTGCCCAATCAGCCTGCTGAATATCATAAGTAAGCTATGCCAAAGTGCTTTACGGTAAACTGGTGGACTGGATGGTGTTGGGTGACATCTTAATCAAGGCACAGGCTGGTTTTAGAGAAGATACAGCAAAGTAGATGGTTGCTTAGTTCTCCAGCATGTCATGGAGAAATATATCCACCTCAGGGAAAGATTTATGTTGTCTTCCTAAATTTGAAGGCAGCTTTCAGCTCAATTCCCAGAAACATGTTGTGGGAGAAACTGTTCACCTCTTTGCAATGCTATTGTGGAAGACTATTATAATGGTGAGGAAGAAGAGAAGGTGTGCCCGATCTTCCTCTGTGCTCCTCTGTATAAAATGTTTTCTCTTCTGTATTCTTGCACATAACACAGCTTTGTCAGGCCTTAAATTTTTAGAAGTAAGCCTCTGAGCTTCCTTTTTCTTTCCCACCCTCTCCATTTCTTAGAGTTAGCTGTTCTCTCATCCTCTGATGCAGCTTAGCTCAAGAACATTATCTCTTAATTCCAAGGCCAGCTGGAATTGTGCAAGGAGAGTCTGATGTACTGTCTCACATAATTTTTTTGTCAACAGATAGGCAAGAAGTATAAACAATAGGTAAAAATCAATTAGCGATATGAAACATTGCAATACTGTACTATAAATGTTGGGAACCCGCCTGAAGAGAAGCTTCAGCCTTGAAGGAGGCCCAGAAAACTGCTGTGCACTAGCCAGTATAATCTGGGGAGCGTTTATTGTTTCCTCTGATGAAGATGGGGCTCCAACAGCCAAAGGGACATGAGATTCTTTCCTGCATTTATATTCCTTTATTGCAGCGCTTATCAACCTTCTCGACTTTAAGATGCATGGACTTCAACTCCCAGAATTCCCTAACCAGCCATGCTGGCTGGGGAGTTCTGGGAGTTGAAGTCCACGCATCTTAAAGTCGAGGAGGTCAAAAAGCACTGCTCTGTTGAGTTTTGCCATGTATTGCTTTCTTGCCCTGCTTGTGCATATATCCTATGTTTAACAGCAATACAATACAATAGCATTGTCCCCTTCAATTGATTCTGCCTGAGGACTTACAGTAATTATGCCTTTTTTGCCCAACTATTATAAAAACAGAGAATATGAAAACACTGTAGTTCCTAGATATAGCAGAAGGATGGGTTGCAAGCATAGAAGATGGAGCGAGGCACTGTGAACAGTGTTGGTATCTGCTCTGTTTCCTCTTTTATCTCCCACTCATATTCCCTTTTTTCTCTACTTTTCACTCCTCTTCTGCACGTTGCCTAAGTAGAGCATGATGGTCTATAGTATGTATGCAGCCATATGAAAAATAACAATGCTTCACCTCTGACTGATTTCTGGGAGTCCTACCTGAAGCTTTAGGTGCACAGTTTGTGCACCCTAGATTTATTTTAATGTAATTGTTCCTGCGTTCCATCATATACAGTAAAAATGTTTTCAAAGATATGCCTTCAGAGGGGGCTACAACTGCCAGGAATAAAGCTGTGCGATGAAGTGGTATTGTTTCCAATTTTTGTTCCTGTGGGAGAAGAAATTTTACATAATGCCACTGCTGTACTTACAACCGCTTGACCCTGAGAGGTAGAAATACAGACTCAGTGAGTATCTGGATCGAGCAAGGCTTCTTCAGATGAAACTCCATCTTGTTACACACTGAACTCACTAAATAGCATGCAAAATATATATGAACTGAGAGGGTTCACTACCAAATACTGCAGTTTTGCTCTGCAATAAAGGAATATCAATTATATGCAAAGCCAGAACAAACATTTACTCTGGAAGGTATAATTTACTGTGGCAAGAAGAGGTGCCATAACCATCGTTGTGTCGAGTTAATTGTATCTGGGTCATATGGTTTGTTTTGGGGTTTCTTTTAAGCTTGCTGATCTGTATTTCCTTCTGCTTTAACAGAACATTTTTAGTTTTCTGCCTGAGGACAGCTGAGAGAACAACTGCTGGCCTTTTCTGCTACCCTCTTGCATAACTTCACCTGCCTAAAGAATTTGTGGATGTTCAAAACTGGGTCTTCAGAATTCACCAGGCAGGATTTTCATATGCAGTTTAATTTCCATTTGATCAAGATTAAATGAGGAAATCTCTGACTGTTCCTAAGACGTTTGGCATCCTTAAGACTTCAGAAAGTCATGGGTTATTATCAACTGATAAATTGCACAGAGTATGATTTATTACTTTCATTTAGCAGCTTCTTTATGTATCACTTAAATAACTCCTCTTTGGAAGTTACTGTCCAACTGCATCAGTTGTTTTGTGAAACCTTTGGGAAAAAAAGGATACAGTCTCTTAGGAATTGAGCACAATACCTGTTGACTTCCAGGACATAGGCGTGAATGTGTAGTGTTCATGGCAGGAGTACAGAAATGGTTTCTCATTCTTGCTTTATTTTGGCATTATTTGTTTATTTATTTTCTTCCTAGTCTGGTCTTCAGCCTCATACTTCCTAGCAATTTCACATCCCTGTACTGTCCGGGTCCAACTCTCTGTAGCCAAAGTGATCTAAAAGTTCTACAAGATACAAAAAAATCCAAACCAGCAACCTGCCATATTCAATACCACAATGATAAAATTGAAATTCTGGAATATATCCATTTCAGAGAATTTATAGAGTTTTTTTTCTTTAAAAAAAGGAGTTTAACATGATAACGTTATTGGATGGATCGACTGATAGATACTATCTGTCCGTCCATCCATCCATCCATCCATCCATCCTATATTATGAATAACAAATACATTGAATGCACTTGTTAAAACATTGCAGAAATTAGATACACATTTACGCTAAGGATATGGACCAATCACAAAGATTTCATTCGGAACATGATTCAGAAAAAATCTGAATTAGATACCAAATTCAAAGTCTCTTTCTCACTATGACAGGAAATCTAGAAAAGTGTATTTTTTAATGTAATTGGGTGAAATTATCATGCCCAGGGAAGTTTTATGAAGAAATAAAACCTATCAAGTTTCAGGGAAATACCATGTATGCTATTTTTTGTGATGGCCTCTACTTTGGAACATGAAAAGTTCTGTATAAGTTGTTATTGCTTTGTTTTGTTTTGTCATTTAACAGATCTGAATTCCATTTGTAAAGTAATATTTCCATACACAAGGATAAAGCTTACCAAGTTTAAGCAGTCAGTGTTGAAACACATTGATTGAACAAAATATTATTCATGTCTGCTTTAATTTTGATTTCACACTGTGTTTAATTTCAGCAGAAATATTTTATCAACAAACTGTAGAGCTTCTTGATTTATTTTGCCATTCCAATATATTCTGGTTCAGCTCAATTTTATATGTGGCTCAAACTAGAGATGTCAGTGGGGTTTTCATTGGAATAAAGCTATTTTAGTTTATGGCTAAAATTTATTTAATAGGTTGACGGCTGCTGTTTTAATTTTGTCAGAACATCTGCCTTTTAAGTGATTAGTCAATTAAATTTAAATACATTTTCATTTTATCAAAACCTCAATACAATATAAGTATCTCTTTGAGATAAAGAAGGAAGAGGCACATAAACAGCAATTTAATAAACAATTTTATTTACAACTAGGACAGGCAGTTACTTTTAAAATTTCCTGATAGAATCCTGGAACGCCATAAAGACTAATGAATACTAGATCAGATCTGATCCATCAGACATAATGATGGAGTATTCCTCATCTCTAGTAGCTAGTAGATGAAATGTTATGCCATTACAAATATTCTCAGCTCAGTGGCATCCACAGAAGCTTTCACCAAGCTGTCAGAGTGATGAAAGCAGAAACTAGGAAAGGAACACATGTTTCTTTCAAAACATGTGCGTAATGTTATGACAAATGTATGTGTGGTAGAGCATGTGTCATGATACCGCTTTTGTCATTCTCTCCATCCTGCAGACACCCCTGGTTGGTCTTGGATTTCCAATATGATTCCACAGAACTCTGTTATAAGGGAGATGTTCTCAGTGAATTCAGTAGGGTTACATTTGAGTAGATATATATGGGATTGCATTGGAGACTGAATTTGTTCCAAGAAAGTGGCAAGGTTGCCCTTTTGGAAATTATTTTAGTTCTCTATTATAGGAAAATACTGGAACCGATAATTTAAAAACATGAAGAATGTGTTCCCTTAGATTGCAGCTTCATTGATTAGTGAGGATGAATATTTTAACTGATCATGGAAAACATTATCCTAACAATTAACTCAGTTGAAAGTGCAGTCTGTTACCTTTATCACTGTAAGAATCTGACATCAGTTAAATCACCATCAGTTAAATAATTAGGAGTTTGAACATGTTTGCTTTACACAACGCCAAAGGTGGATCAATGAAAATAAAGTTTGTGTGGTGTGTTCCACGCAATCTGTTACCAGTTATAGCAGAATGTATTCTTATATTTATTAACTATCTTCCCTAATTTGCCATTTCCTGGTTTACAAGCAGTTCTGTGATTTCTATATTGAGTCTTATGAATACTTAACCTTAGGGAAGAATTCTACTTTAAAAATAGGCGATAAAATATTCTCTTGGAAAGTACTTGGTAATAATTATTTTAGGAAATTCCAGCAACTTCAGGTAGAGTTTTCTTTGTCTAATGCACAACAATGGCAATATAATCAACTCAATCATATTTTGAATGCTCAGTATGGACCAGATACCTTAGCCACTTCAAAGAAATCTGAGATGCTATTATTTTTGATGGAGACTGCTTTTGGAATCAGATCAAATTCCTATCTATATCAGATACTTAAAAATAACTTTAAAATTAAAATTACTGATCCTTATATTAACAGAATTAGGAGTTGGCATATCCAATAATGGGACGTCAATAGATGAAAATCTTTTCAAATGTTAAATTTGTTTCTTTGGACTTCAGGTCGAAATTATTCATCAAACAATTTTATTCTGAGTTTATTGGAAGCATCAAAAATTCATCAGAAAGGATAGACTGTACATTTTTTTTTGTTGGCGATATAAGAAATTTGAGGGTACCTTAACTCAAATGATTTGGTCATATCCATTATTGGATCCTTTTTGGAATAATACTGCAACTTACATAAATAAATTTATGTGTAAATGTGTTCATGTTAAAGATGTGAATGCTATTTTGAATTATATTCCAAAATTGTGGGATTTGACCATTTTTGAGCAATTTTTGTTATATTAGGTGTGGGGAAGAGCTAAGAGAATAATACTGAGAGATTAGAAAAGTGCTACTAATCTGGACATCAAGCACTGGATTCAGGAAATCTGTAACTTAGTTTTTGAAAAGGCCATTTTTTCTACTAATCAAAAAACAATACATTTCCCTTTTGTATAGATTTCATAATATAGTACAAGAATTGACAAATCTTTATGTGTACTTTGATTTATTAATTATTTATATGATATATTTATGTAATTTTACAAATTTATGTTAATTCTTGGGAATTTTTTTTCCTGTCTATTTTTCCTTTTTGCTTTGGTAATATAACTTAACAATTAGATTATCTGATGGACAGGTGTATACTACCACTGTTTTTCAATTTTTCTTTGTTTAGCTTTTTCTGTGTATTTTTCATAAAAATAAAACTGTCATAATTTCCTTGTCCAAATGACTGGATATAATACATTGTAAACATAATTGAATCAAGCTGGCTTACTTTCAGAAGCTTCTTTTTAATTGGATTATAGTTTAAGATGCCTGAAATGCAGTTCACTTTCTTTTATAATAGATTTTCTACTGCTAACTTCACAATTAATTCAAAGCTACATTGACTTCACCTAATATTTAGATAAAGTATTTAATATATTGCAGTATGGTAAATTGAAGACTCGTGCACCACTACATTAAAAGATTTCTCTGTTGTTGTTTTTTTCCTGGAAATAGTCCATTTTTGTACAAAGCCACTGAAGAACACCATTATTAACAGTGACATTAATATTGTATTGTTTGTTCAGTGACAAGAAATAAATGCATATGTTACCTAACAAAGTAGGCAAAGCAACTCCACCATTTTTTTTCTTCAGTGATGTCATGATTTATTTTGGAATTTTGTCTACAAGAAGATTTTGATCATATGTCTTTGAAGAGATTAATGCTCCTGATTATAGTGATCCTTTGTCCCTCCTGGTGGTTCCTTCTACTCTTCACTCAAGCATAAAAAATTCTAATCTCATAGGAAAGGCAGTTTAAAGGTTATAGGGTAAACATACAATCTTTGTGCATTCTTTGTGTATAATGGTTGAAATCTAGTACATCTGGGGGCCACCAGATTTGAGCAAACTGAAGAAGAAAAGTCTTGGGTCAACTTTCTCTTTAGCCAGGAATAAGTCTACTAAGCTTGGAGGGACTTATTTCTGACTGAGAAGACATATATTGGATTCCATGGTGTGTCATAAGAAACATTCATTCTGAATAAGTTTGACCCTGCAGAGAGAAAACAAAAAGTCATCTAAGCTACATTTATCATTTCAGTGCCCAGATACTGGGGGGGGGGGGGGGGGGAGGAGCCTCAGAAATGTCTATTTGGTATTACCTGTCTTTCTAAACACTGACAGTTACCTGTGCACTTTCAGTGTGCATTTTTAATGGTTGCTATGGCAATCTCTTGTGGTTGAGGTGTATGCCATTTCAGAAGGAACATATATGGAAAAATAATACAGACACAAAGTGATGTCCTGCACACTGAAAATAGAGCCCACAGCAGTGTCTCATTCTTTACCTAGTTTGAACTTTTCACTTGTTTGCCTGAATAATTGAACGGAGCTTCTGTATTATCTGATTATTTGATATAGTAATGAGATTGATATGCTATTTACCATCAACATCTTCTCATCCTGACTCCCAAACAAGAGTCCTGCCCTTTCTCGAATATTTCTACTCATAAATCTCCTGTCTATCTAGAATGTATTAACCTTACTAAGTCGATCAGACCATCTGCTAATGACCTCTGGATGTGGACTTTAGCGTGCTCTGCAAACATGATCTTTTGCGCATCCCACATCTCTTTAACTTTCAAAGCTTTGAGATCCTGTGAGTTTGGCTTCTAAGACTGTGCAAAGCTTCTGTTTGGAGATTCAGTTGGAAAGTGATTTGATCAAATCTCCAAATCAAATGCGTCACTGAAGTGAATTACCAGAAAGATTCAAATTGCCTTATTCAATCAATTCAAATATATATTTACCATGCTTTTACCATGAGCACCTTTTCCCCACATTGAATTGATTTGATGATCAACTCAGTTTTCAGTACTAATAGTCAATCACAACTGAATTGTTTCAATGTTTAAAATCAGAATTCTTTCATGCCAAAACCTCATATTTGATGAAAATGATTTGCACATCCTATATATGGATGTTTGGTTCCAGTGGACATTCCTTCAGGGTAGCAAGTCTATAAAATCAGTTTTATTGATAAATAAATAAACTTACTTAAAGGTGTTCATATTATTTTTTTAATTAGAATTTTATTAGAATTTTTGAATACAATAACAGTATAAAAATTAAAGGAAAAATAAGAAAAACTTAAAGGTGTTCATATTATTTTTTAATTAGAATTTTATTAGAATTTTTGAATACAATAACAGTATAAAAATTAAAGGAAAAATAAGAAAAAGAGAAGGTAAAACTTACTTATTTTGTCTTTCAACATTCTTCCCATTAGATGAAAGCTTTTTTTCTCCTTTTTTGTATTTGAACATTAAAAAAATAAAGCTCACTCATGTAGTAGAGTTATAACTAAGCCTTCTTCCAGCTACTAAAGCCAGACAACAGGATCTGTGAGTTTTTGCAGATTTGATTTTCCTCTGCAGTCTCAAAACAGTCCTATTAAAATGTTCAAAGGGTGAAATGAAGGCAATTTTCCTTAAAATGTTTATTGTAAAAGCATATTTGTATCCGAGTATTTTGCACTTCGCAGTTTCATTTTCAGAAGGTTTTGTTATTTCCATAAATGATTGACAAGGGATGGGATTAACTCTTGGGGTTTGCTCTGACATTTTTAGAAAGAAACTGAGCAATGAAATTGTCAGCTAAAATTAAGTTAACAAAATCAGTGGCAGAAAAGAAGCTTATTTTTCTAGCAACACATTATCTGCCAGGCTTTCATTGTCCACGTTTATCTATATCTATATCTATATTGTATTTTAGTATTTAAATGAATTGGTGCCACTAATTTATAATTTATTATGAGGGAAATAGAACACAAATATGTTCTCTGTTGCATGTATATTATAGAGGCTTATGGTTTTCGATTCATTAAAAATTGAAAATCTCTTACTTTGAGGGAAAATAAATATTTTAACCTGTTCAGAAAAAAAACTGAAACTATTCATCAGACACCGAAATTAAAACAAAATATTCTCTGCTTATTTTGCTTGATTTTTTTAAAGTGAAAATTCACTAAGTGCACAGCATGAACTTTGGACTAATTAGAGAGAAATCTTTGAAGCAAAAATGGTCATCCCGGCAGCTTGCAGACTTTCTGAGGCCACTTTTATGTGATTTTAAGAATGAATTGTCTTCATGGTCTGGGCATGAACTAAGAAGAAAAAAATGAATTTAAGTGGAAGAAATGCAATATTATACAGCTTAATCTTTTCAACCTTGTATTGTATATGTAGGTAACTCAAAATTTTGATTATTTGTAAATCCCTGTTCTTGGATAGGGTGGACTGTAAATCCCATGGGCTTACTTTTTTCTGACAAAAGGCAGAAAGTAGTGACTAAAATCCAGAGGATGGCTTACTCAACTTGCCAGACCAGACTATGTACTCCCAGAAAGTAATTATGAAATCCACTTGTCAGTTGCTTGTAAAGCTGTAAACAAAGCTTCAGCCTTTGGCCTGGACTGCATAGAGTCAGGCACTATCAGGGTCTAAATCAGCCTGAAAGTCAAAACTCTTTGAGGAAGTCCAAGTAAAATGACCAAGTTCCAAGGGGAAGTCTATTGCAGTTGTCAAGTCCAGTATGGGGATCAGGAAACCCACACAGTAGGCACAACACACAGCTTCAAGAGAAGCTGTTGCAGAAGTTGTTCCATTGGAGAATCTCTACTCGGAGGGGACCTGATGTCAGCCCTTCAGGACATGGAACAAACAATGCTACTGGAAGTCTACTGTATTGTTGTAGGTTATAATAACAGAATCTTGAAAGCCTGCCAGAATTTCTCTCCATCCCCTCTTATAACAAATGGAATCAAGGCAGGGTTGAGTCTTGAGGCAGGGTATTTTGAGTCTCCTTTTTGCACCCTCTCCTTTCTCTGGACTGATCGTTGTTTACTTTCTCTTAATGGTCCTTGCATTCCTTCCTCAAAGCTATTTCTGTAGTCCTCTACACTTTAAATATCTAAGATTTCTTTGCTCCCTTCCCAGACTCTGCTGGAGCTAAGCAACCTTGAGTTACTAAGGTAAGACCTTAGTAACGTCTCAGCTCAAGTCAGGTGTCCCTCCCTTCCTATGGCCACTCCATCACCTGGCCACCTTCTAGTTCAGAATCTTTTATATCAGGGTCAGGAGGGGTTACCTCTGTTCATCCAGTGCTGAAATTTGAGCTTGATTCCTTGGCCTCTTTGAGTTTCAGGTTCATTGGCTTCTTCCTTTTCTAAAGAAGTTGTGATCAGTCAGGCTCTGGCAACAGCCATGGGGAATGAAACTTTCTAACCACCTAGAATTTATTGAGCCAATAAAGCAGGTTTGCTGTTACAAGTATAGAATTGTTGCAGTTTTGCAAAGAGTTGCTGAAAATCCTATCAGTGAACATTATCAGCAAGACTGATTAATGCAAAAAATTATACGGAGCAGTAACTTTTATAAACCCATGTCATGTCAGTCATTATTATTTCATCTTTGCATTTCATTTCCTCATCTACGCATTATTGTTATGGCAGCAGATAGGTCTAAGAACTATCTTCTTTTTCAGTGGATAGTTCTTAGCCCTATCAGACCCAAACTTAAAGTGAATTTAAAGGACATTAGCTGTTTTGAGAGCTATTAGAATGTTTTCTTACCAGGGTCCTAAGATGTGGCTTTTGGAATTCATTATCATTAACCTATTACAGTCCATATAATGCCTGCCTGAAATGTAGGTGTCATATTCTTTAGATGTAACCACTTCTTCTTTCTATCTATATCTATATCTATATCTATATCTATATCTATATCTATATCTATATCTATATCTATATCTATATCTATATATCTATATCTATATCTATATCTATATCTATATCTATATCTATATCTATCTATCTATCATCTATCTCTGTCTGTCTGTCTATCTATCTCTATCTGGCTGTCCTTCTGTCTATCTGTCAATCTATCTATCATCTATGTCTGTCTGTCTGGCTGTCTGTCTGTCTGTGTCTGTCTGTCTGTCCGTCCGTCCGTCTATCTATCTATCTATCTATCTATCTATCTATCTATCTATCTATCAATCAATCAATCAGGGTGGAGTGTGGACACACCAGGAGATGCATAAGAAAAACTGCAGGTTAGTAACAATTAGAGCTGTGCTCCATTTCCATATGAAACCTGGAATCCAAGAAGAATTGAGGTCATTTAGAACAGTCATTTACATAAGGCAAAATAGATGGCTTTAACGTGGCTCCTACAGGTTTGGCCCCAGTCACCAGAAATGATAGTGTTGCCACAGCTGCACCAAAACATTAAAATAAGTATTTCATATACATTGCTGTGGTGGTAATGGAGGAGAATTATATTTAGATCTAGGGACACATGTGATTAGTTGCCCCAGTCACAACATCCCTGACCCATAATGAGAACGTGGGGCCAGAACTTCTCAGGCATTTACTGGAAAATGCCAAGCAGCTGGACAAATTGAAGAACTGAATTGTCACATTGGCTTACTGAGAGTTTAAAGAATGCTGTGGAAGTGGTCAGAGCTAGTAACTGAAGTCTGGAGTCCACCCCCCCCCCCCAATATGTAGTGCAAAGTGGCTGTGGAAAGATGGCAGATTAAAATAACGGTGTAAAGAGAGCTGCTGTGGGAGACACAGTGGTCTTCTTGGCCAGAAGAGAGTCAGTAGGAAGAAAAAGTTCAAGCTTTCTGTCCTTTGTAAACAAGCATCCAGCCCCAGTCCTTAGAGCAGTGTTTCTTAAACTTTTTTCTCTCAGGATCCCTTCCCACTTTTAAAAATTATGGAGTAACCCCAAAGAGCTTTTGTTTGTATAGGTTATATTTATTGATATTTACCGTATTAAAAATTAAAATTGATGCATTCACTTCTGCCACTGCTTCTCATGTTTGCTAGATGAGATTTTAATATTGCATCAGTTTTCAACATAGGCCAGCAAATAATTGTGATTTTGCAGACCCCTGAGGGTCCATGCCCACTTTGAGAAGCACTGCCCTAGAGAAGTGTGGAAGCAAGTCCTGCACAGTTATTTGGAAGAAGGGGTTAGTGTCAGGGTTGAGCCTCTGTTCAGAGTTCCTTTGTAAGCTGCCAGGAGTCAAGAGATTAAAAAGGGGTGTGGATGACTAATCAATATCAGAGAAATATTGTAACAATCTCCCTCCCTCCCTCCCTCCCTCCCTCCCTCCCTCCCTCCTTCCTTCCTTCCTTCCTTCCTTCCTTCCTTCCTTCCTTCCTTCCTTCCTTCCTTCCTTCCTTCCTTCCTTCCTTCCTTCCCTCCCTCTTCTCCCTAATCTGGTCTACAGCTTTAGAATTCTTGGTGGTGTCCTAACTCTAATCAGCTCTGGACCTGCTTAAGTTTTCAGCCTCAGCCAAAGTTGGCTAAGGGCTACTATTGTCCTTTGGGGGAAAACAGTAGTGGTAGTCTGACCTCCAAGAGAATCTGAGTTGATGGCTGAAACTGTAGATGTACTGTGTATCAACACAGAGAAAAAAAGCATCAGTGGGTTCTAGCCAACCTACTGTTGATATTATGGAAATGAGTGGGCAGTTCCGTAACAGATACATTCAGACTGGAATTTACTCTATGATCTCTTTAAATTAGCAATGTTAAATACATTAAACCAGAGATTCCCAGACTTTCTTGGTTTATGGAATCCTTAGTGTTTCAGGAATTTTTTCATGGTGCCCCATGGGACAGTTTGGGAACCATGGGTTTAACAGAAACAGCAAGCTCACAAGGATGCTACAGGATATTTTAAGTTTTTGAGGGAGACAAAGTGGTACAAGCTTGTTTGTGTGGTGTCTGACTGATGTCAAGAATTGCTGTTTCCCTTGAAAATTTAAAATATCCAATGCTTTGCTAAATCCACAGGAGAAAAAAAAAGCTGCTGTAAGCAACATTTCTTAATATATACATGTTTTTGTACCTATTTCCTTGATGTACTTTTAAATATAATTTTCCCTAATGAACACTTTTTTAAAAAATGAAACATAGGTACCCTGACATCTGCTTTCCTAACAACTTCCCCAAATATATACTCATTTTTGTATATATCTTTTGCAAATTCACACTTTTTCTGTAGGGTTTTATCTAGAAAATGGGCTTACTTCATTGCTAAACTCTGTGCTGCTCTAAAAAGTCCATTTTAACAAAGTGTGGAAAGTTTATAAAAATGTTTCTTTTGTATTATAATACTCTTAGGCACTAGAAACCAAGGGAAAAAAAAGATCTCTTTCCTTCTAGTTAAGGGAAAATATATATGCTTTGGAAGGAATAGTTTTCCTTACAGATGATTGCAAAATCTGCCCTTCTCTTCTCTGTATCTAATAACATCAATTTCCCAGGTATGGCAGTATGAATTTTCAGTTCTCAGAAACATTTAAATGTATTGCACGATTTTCATTGATTTGTCTCAGATAGTTCTATCTCATCACTTAGAAATGATGGGAATCATTTATAATGGTAGTTTAGAGTGTATATCCTTATTAGGAGCTGGTTTACACACGCCTTGCACCTGATTGATTGGTAATCTTGGATCTCACTAACAAGTAATTATTACAACGGTAAACATTTGCTTGAACAAAAATGGTAAATGTGCACCAGAGAAAAACAGTGCAGATGGACTTGAATGGCTTGGAAGGTATGACTATGTCTTGTGAAGTGTCCATAAATCTGAAAGGAAGACTTTTTAATTTTCATGAACTGCATCTGGGCCTTTTGCCAGCAGGACATTTCTCTTTCTCATGATGCCAGAAGCACATCTCTTGCTGTATTCTTTTGTACAAAAATAAACCTGTGGATGAAATCTTTTCAGGAAATCTCTTCAGCCAAGATTGGGAGAAGTCGCATTTTGTCAGTTCCCATTGAGAACACCTAATCGGCCCTGAGGGTCCCATGGAGATGGTGAAGGAATGCTTAAAGTTCAGAGCTGTTTCTGTCAAACTCACCAAACTCATTATTCATTTATAACAACATCCGGTTTTCCTGCAACAGCAGAAGCGACTGCGTGCTTAAAGTATAGTAATGACTTGTAAATATTTTAGTCTTCATCGTTACGCAGTATAGTAATTCAGAAAGATTAAGAGGTTAGAATGAAATCATTACTCCACACAGAATGATCAAACTAGGTAAATACTCTTTAGCTGGGGTTTTTAAATTATTGAATATGGAAACATATCAGCACACAACAGCAGGTTATTAATTTGTCCCAAATATACACTGATCATGATAATGTTCTCACAGTATGAAACTCAGCAGTTTTCAAACCAATTGTCATAGACAACCTTTTAGACGATTGACGCTGTACCTCTTCTGGGACGGTTTTATAGAAGAATATCAAGACTTCCTCCAGAGATAAAAAGAATATTTTTAATTTCCTCTATGACACTGGTCAGATTAGAATTTCCCTATCAAATAATTGATTATTTTATCTGATGGATGTGAGCAGCAGTGTGCTTCCAAGGCTTTTTATAATACTGTGTTGATGGTGTGGTCCTCTGAATTTTATATATTTCAGGTGTGAATGTGGGATAAAACCAGTGATATGGACAAATTGCCAGAGACATTTTTGCTTTTAATGAGTTCAGCTAAAGCTATTCCTCTCAGAACTATGTCCTACCACCAAGCTGAGGTGCATTTGGCTCTGATCTGTCTGTTTAACACTGTGAGTTTGCTGGCCACTACATGAAGCTGTAATCAAACTCACATGGGCAGGTAAAGCAGAGTGAAAACAAGAAGAAAACTCCCAAGAAGCCTTTATGTTAAAACAAGACCCATTTAAACATTTTGAACATTCATTCCTTACACCCAGTCCATTTGCCAAATATTTATTTCTAATAATGATCTGTGTGGTGGCTTACACGAATGCATTCATCAACTACTTGAAATAATGAAGTACCAAATCTCTATGTTATGGTAAACCTCAGAAAGCATAAACAACAGGAGCTGGAATCCTGTTTCTTCTTCTGTGTCTTTCCACTATAAAATATGAAATGGGCTACTGAAAAAGCTATTGTATAGACTGGCATTTTACTTGTTGGCACACCCTGGATGCGATTTTTTATGAGTGTTGGCAATCCAAAAATGGTCTCAGCAACAAGGAAAAGGTTTGCGGAAATGATATGATTGCAACACTGAATGTGTGAATTGACTGCATTGAAAGTATTGCATTTGATTTGAGGGCCCTTTCATATGTTATTACTTTGAGTAAGAACTGCAAGCCATGGAATTCCAGGGGAGGAATGGCAAACTAGCATGTCTCTGAATGACCGGAGCCAACAACTGTGACAAAGACTGAAGAACTAGTGGGTAGACCAACCCTATGGAACCTCTCCAGATAAGGAGAGGATGGGATATTACTTACATGTGCTCTGGATGACTGCTTCTCATGAGGAGGCTGCAAAGCCGTTGTCTCTCATGGGTTTGAGTGCCAGGAGACAAAAGGAAGCCATTCATGCTCTCAACTGCAGCAGAATCTTTTAAAGGACACTGGGTTCACTAACCTCACTTTCTAAACACTTTTGTAAATTACCTATTTAACTATCTTAAGGCTAACTGAGATCTTCAAAACAACAAACTTGAAAAGCCAGCTGGTGAGTTTACCTTCATTTTTGAATAAAAGAAAAATTAATTATAAGCTTAAGAATTTAAAGAATTGGAAATAAACAACAAAAAGCTAAATAAGACTCTGATCCAAGACAGTTAGAAACAAATTAAGGGACCAGACAAATTTGGAATATTAGGATGTTTACTATAAGATTTTGAAAATAATTATATAAATAAACAGGCTTTTGTGGGAATTAAATTGTTTTGTCTATCTTAAGTCGTAACAACTTTATGATTTCAGAAATTGGATACTGGAGGGGACTAAAGATTCCAGGCAGAAAAGGGGAAAAAACTGCCCTTTGTTTTTGGTTAGTACTGGAATTCACAAAATGACATAGAACTTTAAGACATTTGAAATACTCCAGGAGATCTTTGAAGAATGGGGTCAGAAATTAGCAGCTAGCAGCTACAAGGTCAGCAATAATGTCTGCTTCTATGGATAGACTATGTCCAGAGGTGAAACAAATTATGCCTGATGTAGAAATATTAGAATCAGAAATACCATGGCAAGGGGAGGGGAAGCATGGATTGTAAGACAGAGAAGACGACTAAAGTAGAAACCCAAATGACATGCCAAGAGAATGGCCTGGATAAAGATTTTCTACTGGATATACAAAAGAAGTTAGAATCATGAAAAAAAATATCAAGATCTTAAACTTGTAGTTAAAACTTTCTTTCTCTAAGAATTGAAGGAAATTCACCTGGTGCTGTCAAACTTGTCAATCCAAAGATTTCTAATAGCTGAAAAACAGTTAACAAGCAATTTCTGAAAGGTTTAGAAAAGGAAGTATGCGAAACTTTTCAAAGGGTCCTTTCAAAGGTGATGACCAGTTTGATCAAGATGGCTGTTCCCTTGTCTCCCAGAGCTCAAAACCCATGAGAGGCCACTGTGTTGCAGTCTCCTCATGAGCAGCAGCTGTCTGGAGCACTTGTGGGTGATCTCAAGTCCTCTCCTTGTCCAGAGAGGAATTATGAAGAACCAGTCTACTCGCTGGCTCTTCATTCTGCTGCAGTCATTGGCTCTTCAGTCTGCCATTTCTTCCTCCAGAAGTTGTCTTTGTCCCACTTGTGAAGAAGCTACCACCAACAGTCCTGGAATTGGAAGCTGTCAGAAGACTTAAAAAAAAAAAAAAACAGGGATTACAGAAACATAACCCCTTCTGTAGGGGTGGATTGGAACTGACTCTGGATGCATCAGATCTGTTCCTGCTTGGCTCCTCTGGCTCCTCATATACAGTAAACCATTTGGGACATGGGAAGGAAAACTCTTTTCCATTGTAACCATGGGAGGGAAAATGAAAAACACAAATGCACATCACACTGAAGAAAAATAGAAAGAAAATGCTTGTTTTATAACCAGCAAGACTAAAATAAGGCAGTAGATCTGCCTCATTGCTTCCCTGTCCTGAACCTTTCTCAGGATTGCCTTATTATATTGTTCTGCAGTCCTCCTACATTGACGGATGCATTTTCAGTCTGCCACAATATACTAATGTGCAGTCATAGGGCAGAAATAATTCAGTGTGAGGTTGATACCTATTATAAAATCCAGAACAAAAGATCTGTCCTTCTGTCACAGAAAGCATCATATGATTATAAAATAATCATATGATACTTTCTATGACAGAAGGACAGATCTTTTGTTCTGCATTTCACAGATTACTTTTTTCCTTCCTTCGTCCTTCTGCAGGGCTGGTTCTCCTGCTTTAAAATCCTCTTTGCAGAAAATATCTGTAGCTATGGCTGTTTGGAAGAAGTGCAGCATGAGCTAGGATGCCTACCATGAGTCCTGTCTAGTGGCTCCTTGCGTACGTTGGCAAGCTTTGTGTCCTAACAAGCAGGAACCACACCGAGACAAGGAATAGGTCTCTAGTGTTTTATTACTGCTACATTAGACAGAAAATCCTGACAAACTGAAGAAGCGTGGGAAAACCCAGACAGATAAACCCCAAAAGTCAAGGTGGGTCTGTTCTGTGTCTCTTTGAATGACAGCTCAAATTCTCGCTACTACGCATGCATTTCCCCCCCTGGATGGGGCCCCCCCTCCTGCTCACCATCAGTGCTCATGACACTTTGAAAGGCCACCCACTTAAGCTGTTGCTAATAAATTATGTTTGTCAGGAAGATTGAAGCAATTTGTTGTTGCCCATAGCATGTGCCATAGCATTATGACAACAAAAATAAAAATAGTGCAAAAAACACTCCCTAAAACCCTGTGATGATTATTTTTATTACTGATCTATAAAATTAAATAATGCAGTATAAATGTAAGTGCTATAAATAAATACATAGGAAACCACAGGATGGAAAAAGAATACAGATTTCCATTAGTACACTCATTACTGTAACAGCTTTAATACTGTACATTTTCTAAGATAGGGTAGTACATTTTTTGCTGCAGAAAAACTAATGAATAGTGCTAGGAACAAAATAATTTGGCATATCATGAAACATTAACAAATATAGTTCTTGAATCTGTGTCTTCATGCCGCTTCTAGGAAGCTCTTAATAACCGGTCAGAACCCATTTACAATGGATTTAGATCTAAACTGATTTTTTACTGAGCTTTTTTTTCCTATATATATATATTTTTCTAGCTCAAACAGCCCCCTCAAGTCCTGCTGAGTTGCTTCAACGTGGTGGTTCCGTGTGTCCATGCATTGGATGAGCAAACAATGCTGGGAGTGTACATGAAAAGTATATACTTCCAGCAGGATCGCTGTAATCAGACAAATCCATGGAAGTTAAACCTATCAATGCCTATTAGTTGGGAAAAATATATTATCACTGGTACTGAAGGCAGTTAGCCTCTTTACAAAAGAGCCTCATGTGGCACAGAGTGGTAGGTGGCAGTATTGCAGCTGAAACTCTCCCCACGACCCGAGTTCGATCCCAGCGGAAGCTGGATTCTTGGGTAGCCGACTCAGGTCGACTCAGCCTTCCATCCTTCCGAGGTTGGTAAAATGAGCACCCGGCTTGCTGGGAGAAAGGTAATTACTACTGGAGAAGGCAATGGCAAACCATCTCGCCTTATAGTCTGCCAAGAAAATGTCGCGAAAGCAGCGTCTCCCAAGGAGTCAGTAAATGACTCGGGGACCTTTCTTTCTACTGAAGGCAGTTAGCCAAGTTGGTCAAAGCACTGACTGAGTTCAGCAATATGGAACTGCCCTTGAGTTACATTAACTTTAATGAGTGTATTCTCATGCACTCATTACGGCAGCCAGAACTTGTTTCCAAACTCACCCAGAAGCTTGAAAAATTGATGAACTTCTTAATGAATAGCAGATAGCTGCCGAGCTCAGGCAGAATCTAAAGCCCTTTTACCAAATAATTTTCAAAGTGTGCACAACCCATGTTTGTATGTCTGTGTGTGGAAATGTGCGTGTGTAGAAACACATGCATACAAAGAGAAAGAAAGAGTTGTAAATACATTCCTGGAGTGTGAACTATCAGAAGATTTTGCTTAGACTGCGTATATTGTATAATTCTAAAAAAAACACACAAAAAAATTGGAGTTACCCGAACAATAAAAAATGTAAGATTCAGTACTGACTGGTGTGTTATACATACAGATGAAAAGAGCATAACCTTGATAAGGAGTTCTGAACACAAGAATTTCAAAAGCCACTTCAATAAAACACATAATGGACTTTTCACCTCGTCTGAATATGCACCAATTTCAATTATGCCCCAGGGAGGTAACTCAGTCTCTTTTCTTTTTGCACAAACTGAGGTTGCGTGGTTTTCTCAACAGCATATAACACCTGAAAAAAGCTGTGTGTTTTCTAAGTAGAAAAAGAAATAGAAAAAGAAGTAGTAAAAATGTAATGTATCAATTCAATAATATTTATTTGGTCAATGACCAGCAAAATTTAAAAGGAGAAAAACAAAGTAAAATAAAGAAATAAAATAATATACTACCAATTAATAAAATATATCATGTAATAATAGTAATTTATCAATCTAGTTTGGAGCTCAAGTTTCCTCAAAGAATGCCATAACAATAAAGCACCTGGGGAATAGTATCCAGCATGGAACCAGTGCATTCTAAAATAAATTATACCTTTGCTACACTTTCCTATTTCCTAAAACAATGCAGAGATTAGTGGAGTCAATAACACTTCACACTATAAAGTACATAACTATGGGAATAGAACTGATTTATTCCACAGGGGTTTTTTTTTTAAGAAAAAGCAAAAAGCAAAGTATGCTAATAGCATGTACCTTATAGGATACAGGGCATATATAACATAAACATAACAATCATAGGTTAGGAATAACCTATAATGATAGAGATAAATTGATTGCATTGTAGCTGCAATTTTCTATCATTGTGTAGCCACACCAATGGAAAATTATTTCCTCTTCTAGATGGGTGCAATGTCAGAGCCATCTCATTCAGGGCTTCAGCCAAGGTGCCTATATTGCTAAACTCAGCCCAAGGTTTAACAACTCTCAACCACCTCTGTTAGACAAAGGCTTCTTTAAGGATGTTTATCCAATTTTCAGTTGTTCAGTCTCTGACCCCTATGGGCATTTAACAGGCAACATATAATATATTTGAAGGAACTCAATGTAATTAATCACCACCTACTCAGGGATTTGGAAGTGCATTCCAAAACCATCTGTAGCAGGTAATTATGACCATATAGGTTTTATTATAATCAAAAAAATGTCTTAAGCCTTGATTGATTTCTTGAAATTGCTGCATTTTTATGTGCTGAAGAAAAAAGAGGGATTGCCCTTCCTTCCTTTGGTTCTTGACTAAATAAGATAAAATCTTTTGAAAATACAAAAATCACATCTGCAGATTGTAAGTAAATATCAGCACTATAAGGTAGACCAGGTCAAGAAACCAATTCCACAGGAAAACTAGAGCTATACTTTATTGAGTTATTCTATAGTATCATAATTTATTTGTGTTCAATTTATATAGCTGTCCATTTTACATACGTGACTCTGGACAGCTTACAGAGTTACACACACACACATACACACACAATACAAAAACAACCCAAATCATAACAACAAAAGACCATTAAAACTATTAAAACCATTAAAATATATAATCTGTAGGAGAGTGCGATCCATTTCACTAGCAATGCAGCCACTCTGCAGGCACCACACCACTGCTACCAGATCCCCGGATTAGGTGGCAAAGCCATGGCTTCAGGCCCTTCTGGAAGGCCAACAAGATCAGGGCCTGTCTGAGCTCAGGCAAATGATGTTTCAGAGGGTAGGTGCCATGGCACAAAAAGCTCTCCTCCTGGGTCCCATCATATGATGCTTCTCAGCGGATGGGACCCACAACATTCCCTTTCTGCCAGACCTGATGGACTGGTAGATGTGATTGGGGAGAGGCAGTCCCTCAAAATCTTGCAAGTCTGCTTGTATTTTACCGTCCCTTCCTCTTAAACCCCACCAAGTCAGGGAAGAGCCAGCCTGAGCCTCCTCCTAATATTGTCTCCTTTCCCAGGTCTTAAGGAATGTTTCTGCCATTGTTTCTGTAACAGCTTCTGAATATTCCCTTCAAGGCGGCCTCCATGGCTTTCATCAGCAGTGTTTCTCAACCTCAGCAACTTTAAGCGGTGTGGACTTCAACTCCCAGAATTCCCCAGCCAGCATGCTGACTGGGGAATTCTGGGAGTTGAAGTCCACACCGCTTAAAGTTGCTGAGGTTGAGAAACACCACTCTACAGTGTAAGGGTATTCGTGTTATCCACCAAAGTCAGTTTCATTCTTAATTCTCTGGTTAGCACAAACTAGTAAAAAAGCTACAAGTTTATAGTTTGTATAGAAACTTGGAAATAGCTTATTAATTTATCAACTGCTGTCTGGCTTAAGTTGATAGGACACCTTCTATTCCCTTCCAGAGATTAGTGTCATGGGTATATGATACAACATCGCTATGGATGGCTTACATACAGTAAATAGTTGACCACTGTTGACCAAATAGCAAGGATGATGATTTGTGATGTAGGTCTTATCCTTTCAGGATTTGAAAACGTTAGATGGGTGACATAGAAACATACAAAAGAAGGAAGAATCTTAATGTGCAGACACTCCTATCCAAATGTCAGGTCCATTGAGATTTGCTTCTGAACTGACCCGCATATAATTGCACCGTTAAATATTTTTGCATGATCAAGCTGGACTGTTTTTCACATATTGAGCTGCATGTAACTCAGAGTTTAATTGTTCCCTACTTTTTTCTACATGTTCTCTGAATACATTAAGTCCTGGGCAATATATTCCCTTCATTTTGAAGCTAGGAAATCACCTAACATTCCCCTCATTAATTGTCAGCAGTTCTGTGTGGTTTCAGGCAGGGGGCATTCATATCTTCATCAGCTATGGGTGAATCCAGATGACCTTCTTTTCCTCATTCAGGTTGCCTTCACAGGAAAGCGTCTTTTCTCTTGTAGAAAAAAGTTAGTTTGTCTTCATCTGACTAATCTGTCCAGTATATATTCAAATGCAGATGTCTTCCTTTCTGTGAGCATTCAAAGGCCACTGCTATTGCAGCTAATGGCTCACTTCAGAAGGGAGACGAGGAGAAGAACAAGTAGAAAATTATATAATTTTTTCCCTGCCATGCTTCTGGAATACTAATGATGAGAAGCTGACAGAGCTACCCGCATGCTCAGTTACTAATGAATTCCTACAATGCATTACGTACCTGGGCTCAAAAGGAAAGGATCAGCAGATGTGCCGAAAATCCAGTTTCCAAGGAGACAGCCTTGGAAACATGTAAGACATATTTAACTAGGCATCATCAGTCTCCATAAAGTGGCATTTCTATGGGTTTTATTTGGCCTTTTAAAAAAAATAGCAAAGAAAACATTCCTTGAAAGACTTGTTCTGCCTGTAGGGACTAATGTACATTTTGACTTGGGATGAGGGAGGGTAGATGCTGTTCAGGGTCCAAAAGTAGAATTTAGACTGAGTGCAAGTGCACATTAGGACCACGGATATTTACAATCAGCTTTATTTTTTTCATTCTGCAGTATTTCCATTGCACCTAAGTCCCTAGCTATAGTTATAAAATAATTCTGCCATGGAATAGATTTGCTCCTAGCAAATGCACGGGAGGATGAGCGCTAGTAGGAATGAAGTTTAATGTGTTCATCTTTCCTTAAAAAGAAACAAGCATGACCTACTTTTGAAAACTTTTGAACTGGCTAAAGTTCCTGGTTTTGTTTTTATGCTACAAGCAAAACAGTTTATTTGTGGTCACTGCAGTGCAGGCATCTTTGAAGAAGCTGTTCTTCCTTTGCATCAGTTTCCAGGAGGCCCATATGAGCAAACAACAAAAGTGGAAGGCTTTGCGTCCCTAAATGGATCAGCACTTCCCCCCCGGAAGGAACTGGGGGCGCAGGTAGTTTTTCATCAGTCCTTCCTGTTGAGGGTCACACAGCAAGAAGAGAAAACAGTGCCCCAGAAATCAGTTTGGTTTGGATTCCATGGCCTATGTTGCTTCCACAAAGGACTGCTGGAGAAATAGGATAATCCTACAAAAATGGGAAGGAAGTATTTGGTGGGTACCTTGCCAGCTTCATCAAGGGGATGTTAAAATAAAATAAAAAGGGGAGTGATGAGAAATAGAAGAAATGAAAAGCCAAGGAGTTCCGCTGTTATAGACCTAACCCTCATCCTCAGAGAGCAGTTGGCTGAAGAAGCAAAGATGACTGGTACCTTGAGGAAAAGTGATCATGTTATCCTTAACTGAAAAAAAAAAACTTTGGAAAGAACCAAACCACGGTTTTTACTTTGCAGAGGCATCTTGAATATAAAAATGAGCCATCCGAAATAAAGTTATGTCTCCCTCCTTCAAATATTTATTCAGTCTAATCTAATACGAAAATGCCATGCAACACATTTTATTTGGAGATATTAAAGTGCCTGCTTAATTCAATTATATTGTCTTGCCGGTTAGCTATGAAATTTTGCTTTAACACGAATGCCAACATCATTTATATACCTTTTAATTTTCCAAATGCCTTGAAGTTTTTATTGTTTATTCCCCTGCCAAAGTGAACTGGGAGAGAGGTCTCTGTGATTCATGGAGGTCATTTTTAAATTTCCTATGCAATTTGTATTTTCTGCCTTCTGCCTTCACTGCTGTAACACCCACTTTAAACAAAAAAAAATCACACCATCTATCCATCCATACACACACGGATCCACCCAGTGTAATTACGCCTAAAATAGCCTGTGTTGATAGCAGTGGAAATTCTTTCAAAAAATGAAATCCAGACTTCAGAACTATATTTGTGTATCTGCTGTGTGTGCATGTGTGTGGCTTTGACAAGCATGTCTGGGGCTACAAGTCCTATTTAGACTGAACTGTGGCCCCTAGGGTGCTTTTCTGGAGCCAGTTCTGCTATTGGAACAAAAAAAAAAAGTTCCCCACTTTGAGCTAAAAGATTGTAGCCAATGTAATATATTATAATGTACCAAGCCTTTCAAACTATGGGCTAGTGACACATCTTATTAATAATCTTATTAATGATGTCTTAATCTATGTTTGCCCTGTGTCTTCTTCTTTTCTCTTGAACATAACATGTGTTAATTTGTATATTGCTTCTGTCCTGTTTCTGCAGTGATTCGTTTATTAGAAATGTAGGTAGCACATAATCTTGGCTAACCTCAAAGCTAAGTAGGTTGGTCCTGGTGATTAGACTGGGGACAGCCTAGCAATTTTAGGGCTGTTGGTTAGACTGGAAGTCAGAAATCATCCCTGAAGGAAATCACTTGCCTCACACTGGCAAGGAAATGCATGGATGGAGTCACTGAGAGTTGAGCTCAACTCAAGAGAGTCTTTATGTTATATTGCATTATAATTTAGACATACAGTATTCTAATTTAAATATGTATTTTAAAACATCCCGGTTAATGTATTTTCTCCCCAAGCATGTTTCTAAATGTATTTCTGCTCAAAGCAAGTATTTCTAAACACACTTGATCCTTTAATATGCATTTCATATGCATGTTATATTTTTTATTAGTTGAACTACTTTGCACAATTTGAAATAGTGCAAGCTCTGAATAACAGTATATCATCCATGCTTTAAGCAGGCGATGCTGACTGAGTTGCTTCTCTTCAAATTAAGGAACAAACTAAATTTTCAAACATAGCTGTATTGTAGTCAAGTCCAGTTTCCAGTGATACGATACTGCACAGGAAATGGAAGTGGGGATTCTGTGTTGGTCAGAGCACACCAAAAATATTGCATCCAGTTCTAGGCATCACATTTTGGGAAAGACCCTGACAAACTGAACTATATCTAGAGGAGAGTTAGTTATCAAGATGACAAGGAGCCTGGGAGGAGAAACTCAGGAGGAATTGTTAGAGGTACTGTGCATATTTAACATGGGGAAAAAAAAGACTAAGGGGAGACATGTTAGCTGACTTCAAGTATCTAAACAGGAGACATGTAGAAGATAGAACAGAATTATTAGAGTGGTACCAGAAGACAGGGCAAGAAACAATGGGTTTAATGCACAAGAAAGAAGATTTTTGAAGTACATCAAGAAAAAATTCTTAATGGTGGGGGCTGTTCAATAATGGAGCAGACTGTCTTGAGAAGATAGATTCTCCTTCTCTGGAGGTATCTAAATAGAGGCTAGATAGCCATCTTTCAGGGGTGCTGTAGTAAATGAATTTCTGCATTGGGCAGGATGTCAGACTAGATGATCTCCAAAACACCTTCTAATCTTTAAATTATATTAGTTTCAGGCAAACCATCCTTCCAGAATTTCTTTAGGCTACAGAGCATTGTGGGACTGGAATGTGGGGAAGGATCTTTTCTTCTTTCACTGTCTTAGTAGAGCTTGAATTGTGGCAAGCTCTCAACTTATCCTGATCATTCTTCTAATGCAATAATGGTAATGTTTACTACTTCTAGAGAGAAAACAGCTTTGAGGCACTTGGGAGATATAATAAAGGCTTGTAAGTGTTGAGATTCAGTTTTGCCTGCACAGGCTTTCTGTACCTATAAACCTATTGACTGCTAAGGACAATGTAGGTAGCTACAGTTAACAGAGGAACTCTGAACTTCTATTTCCTTTCCTTGCCTAAAACATTTACTTTGAATTCTGTATGTAACTTGTCTCCTATTGGTTAGATATAACCTCATTGATTTCATCACTTCCTTTCTCTCTCAGTTCAGTCTTCTTTCTTTTCTGCCTCTCACCTGGGCAATTCAGGTACTTACCTGAATCTCTTCCCATAATGGAAAACACACTGTGGGCTCTCAGCTGTAGACATCTTTTAATAACTTAGGATTTCCTATCAATAAGTTTTCTTCTAAATAAAATAAAAAAATGTATCTGCACTTTTTTCATGCAAGCACAAGCCTCAACAACTCTTCCTTAAAACAGTTATTCTCCTAATTTTAATGTTTCTGTCTCCACACATTATTTCCACTGTATAAAGTTATCTGTTATCCAAAAAGAGGTCTCCATGTAAAATAGCTGAAAATATGTCATTTTATTGAGGTGCCCCGAGGGTGAAACTCTTCTATCTCAGATGGCTAGAAAATCATTGGAGCAGTGAACTGTACATATTTTTTTAAAAAATAATAAAGCACAGAGAGAAGGAGGAAGTATAGAAAGAAAAATATTAAAGTTTCTGTTGGATTTCAAACCAGCAACCTTTGACTTACGAATTAAGAGCTATACTGACCGTGGCAGTGCAACAGTTGATAGTGCTAAAGGTGAGCATTGCTTCTGTTGAAGGGGAGTTCCTTCCTCGGTCAAGGAGCCAATGAACTGAGGTTAGCCTGCAACAAACTGAAGCACTCGGCAATGTGACAAGGAAAAACGTATTTCAGGAGCAAAGCAGAGAAATGGTTTGAAAATGAGTGGGAGATTAACAGAGGGTCACATTCTCTGTCTTTGCCCTTCAGAATGAGTTGTCTGCCTGTTCTGGTGATGGGGCAACTGGGCAGTGCAGATAGGCCAAAAGCCAATAATAACTAGAAACCATGTTTGGATCATTGTATCCTAAATGCTCATTCAGAAGCAAGGATTGTAACAGGGAGAGGAGTCAACTGGAGAAGAAAAACATCAGTAGCAGGAGATGCTAAGAAGACACTGCTGTTAAGAAAGCAGTGGTTGTAGATCCAACGCTTGGGGAAGCCCTTGTTTCTGCCACTGAGAAGCAGGTAGGCACTGTGGTAAGTAAAGGCATGAGTAAAAGGCATGAGTAAGGCTTCAGGTGAGGGAGTACAAGAAAAACCATTGTTAAGAAAGTGAAGTGCTAGGCAAAGAGAAAGTGGAAGCTAAAGCAGAAAACAGAAGTGATGGATTTGAAACTGAAACCATCTCTGGGTGCAGGAGAAGAATGAGATAGGAGAGGGTGAAGAGATAATGGCTTCAAAGGAGTCTCCAAAAATAGAAGGCTGTTTGGACAACTCTGGTGGATCTTCCAGCTTAGTCCCAAGGGACTAAAAGTGGTATATTTCAGCTGATGGAGCTACAGACATTTCCTGTCTTGTGAAAAAAAAGACAACAGCCAAGAAATCCGTAGTGAGACAAAGGAACTAAGAAATGTTAACCAGAAGTGGATGTCAGTGGGAATTAGGCTGCACAGAATTGAACAAGTTAAGAAAGAAGAAAAGAAAAGCTATGAATTTAAAAGGTAATGCATACTGGAATGGGAAAAAAAAATATGATTCCTGAAATTTTATTGAAAGAATTATAGAAATATAGAAATATAGAAATATATAGAAATATATAGAAATATATAGAAATATATATATATATATATATATATATATATATATATATATATATATATATATATATATATATATATTCTAGAGTAAGGATAGCAGTGCTGATCTTGAAGGATTTGGGATGAAATGGCAGATGATTTTAATGGAATGCAAGTAAAGATATTTCACTTGCCTGTTTTCTCCCTCTTCAGTAGGGAATCTTCATACATGTAAGAAGATTCCCTATACCTCTGAGCTGGTAATTTGGTGGATGCATGTCATGTTTTTTCTTGGCAACAATACAGAATTATTTTTCTGGGCCCCTTTTTTTTTTTACTTCCAGTCTTCCCATAGCTGTAGGGTTTCCTAGTGTATCCCCTATGATACTAAGTACCTAAGTCCAACCCTCTCATTTCTTCTGACATCAGCCAAGTTTAGCTAGATGCCAGCATCTGCTCTAATAACATAAACATAACAATCAGGATCATGATGTGTCTATACATGAGCCCACTTCCTATATTTCTCTTGCATGATAGATTGGTGGATCATGATTATTATCTTCAACCCCAGCACCTGTGCTTCTCACATACAGGAAAAGGGCTTCACACAAACAGGGTCATCAGAGTTTCTAAGATGCCACATAAAGCTTCTGCATGTGCAAAGAATCCTTTCCAGAAGATAAAATTGGCTGCATTGATAGATACCAAAGAAAAGATCAATTCAGCCCACACAGTCAACGGTATGGGCCAAATCAATACTGTATTGTAGTCCAATGCACAAGAGAAACATCAAGAATGCGTTTACTCTTATAAATTCCATTTGGAACATCTGCTGCTGCAGGGGGATTTTCAATTAACCTAAAATGATTAACTCAGTAATCCAGAATGAGCCCATTTTAAATTCTTTGGGGAGGGGAGATCTAGTTGTCCGTTCAAGTCAATATAGTTATGTGGTTTTATCCTGAACAGGATTCCTAAGAACACTTTACAGGGATAAACATTGACAGTGAAGTGGATTACACATAAAATATCTTCAGGTTGTTGTTGTTAAATGGAGCTAATGCTGAATTCTTACATATCCCTTCTAAAGATGCAGAAAGCCTATCTTGCAGAAAAGCAGAGTTGCTCAGAAGGGGCTGTAAGACTCTTTTAATATATAGATCTGCTGTTTCAAAGAAAGAACACAAGAAAAAAAAAAGACTTTCATCTGACTAAATTTGTTCTAAAGCTAAAAAGCAAATAATAACTTGTTTCCCAGACAACGTGGTCTTTCTCAAATTTTGAGTGAAGTAATAAGGTTTGGTTTTCTTTTGCTTCCTTTCAGAAGCTACATTATTATGAAACAATGACCTCAAATATCCTTTGTTGTGTTATTATAGGACTATCCTGTGCCACCCACCTCCATGAACCATAATGTGAATCAATTCTTTCCCTGTGGACATGATGGAGTTTTTATCTTTCCTGTTTTATTTTGCTTTGTTTTACTTTTGTTTTTAATAAGAGAAAACAGAGATATTTTAAATATCCTTTCTATACAAAGACATGGAAGGTTATGCACTTATTAAAGCTTGTTGTTGTTTATTCGTTTAGTCACTTCCGACTCTTCGTGACTTCATGGACCAGCCCACTTATTAAAGCTACTGTTTGAAAAAAAAAAAGGAACTATTTTCTTGTTTAACCAATTAAGTATATTTGCACATTACTAAACCCGGAATCTCTTTGGGTACTTATATTCTGTCTCCAATTATAGTAGCAGATCAGAATCAACACAACTACACACACACCCCTTATTCCCTTTTTTGTTCTTGGCCTCAGCAAATTAACGTTATTCTTTCAAATTAGTTTTTTCCTCATTGATTGACTAACTAAAGCTCTAATTTACCCATTAAATGTACCTATGCATAGATGCAGACCCAAATAGTTGCAAACTTTAAGCTCCCTAACTATCATACTAATACAGTAGTTAGATTTGAAAACAGATGCATATTCACCATAAATAAATTCTCTGGATGGACTAAAGCTGGTATTTTCAATTAGTGCCAATTATCTCATGCCAGTTATAATCCTCACTTGTGAATCATGCTAACTTAATCCTTTCAATTTATATGCACATTCATATGCTATACTTACATATCCCTGCTAGTTTTCTACTAAGTCTGATCTGGCATCCATAGTTACATGGAAATATAATAATAGGATAAAACCCAAGCATAGTCCTATTTAACATAGACTCAGTTAAATGAAGAGGTTTAAAATGAAATATGTTAATCATGAATGACTTCCATAAAGCCAACTGAAGCTATACAAAAGGACTCCAAACTTTTGAGTTACATGAATTCTTTGGATATAAGTTGGTTACAGGAGACAGGATGGGTGATTGTTCTCCCTTAAATGGTTAGATCAAAGCCTACAGATCGTCCAACATACAAACTGGTTCATTAGGTACAGAGTTAGGTCAAGATTAAGGCCCTCCCAATGGTTGTTGGGAAGGAAGAGTGCTTGTACTGTAAATTCTCAATTTTTGGAAATAAAAATTCTAATTAACATATGTGCAAAACATTCAATTATACTAGAACTTTCCCTAGCATGTTATATTTTTTTTTCCAACTTGAGCTCATGCTAGGTCAGTGATATGAATGGGGAATATTCAAATGTTACAACAGAAGAAATTCAATTGACTGCAACCAGTCCAGTGTTGAAAAACAATGTGACATTGAACCTCACTTCAGTGAAAAACAATCTGACATTGAACCTCACTTCAGTAAAAAACAATCTGACATTGAACCTTACTTCAACATTACTGGAAAGGGACCTCTTCAGCCAAGGAACAGGGTTGGGCCCAAGGAGTTCCCCTGACCTCTTTATATCTGATTCTGATGGTTTGAACAATATTCTGTGGTAGAATGTAGATGGGCAAGCTTTGGTCTCCAAGCTCCTTCTCCCTTCCTTTTTTTCCCAGCCTCTGGCATGCAACTGTCTCCAAATCAATGACACAATTTCCTGACTTCTTGGGGCAGGAAATCTAGAAACCCTAGTGTAAGTCTTAAAAGAGGCTTTATTCAGAGTGGTTGTTGTTATTGTTGTTTCCAAAAAAGAAAACCTGAGTGCCTGTACAGCAGTGTTTCTTAACCTTGGCCACTATAAGATGTGTGGACTTCAGCTCCCAGAATTCCCCAGCCAGCAAGGCCAAGGTTGAGAAACACTGCTGTAGAGAGTAGAGAGGATGGCCTTGATGGAGAGAGGGAAGATTTGTTACCAAGGGAATGAACCGATAAATGTGGCTTAAGCCTATGCCAAAATAGAAATGTGCAAATATGCCTAAGGCAGTACTTTAAATTCACATTTAAAGAGGGAGGAGGGGAAGCACATTCTGACTTGCAAGATTCTGTTACTATAGTCATTCTAATACAAGTAATCTTAGGTCTACACCGTGTCTCTTTCTTCATCTGAGGTACCTTGCAGAGCTAAAGTGCCATAACCTAGAAGAATTGAAAGTCATGGCCTTTCCCTTATGCACAGCATGACTCTGCTTTTCACCCTCTCTGCACAGACTCCTTCAAATTTAAGTATGGCTTCCAGCCATCAAACTGCTGCCCATCCAAAACATTGAGCCACAGTATTGAAATGTATGAACCAGGATCAGATGTGTTGGACATAGACCCCACCTTTCTTCCAGGAACTCAAGATAGCAAACAGAATTGTCCCTCCTCCTATTTTTCCCCACAGCAAGAATCTTGTGATATAGGCCAAAAGTCACCCAGTGAGCTTCTGTATTCAAAGGTGAACCTGCAGGAGCAGTCCAACAGCTCAGCTGCTCCACCACATCGTCCCTCAGAACTGCTGTGCTAATCGGAGCTGACTTCTACAAAGGCCCGCTTTCCGTCTTCAGTAGGACAATCACATGGCTGGAAGCCAAAGAGAGCCTCCTCCTCCCTCGTTTGAAATTTCCCTTCTGAAGTTCAAAGCTTTATGACATCTCTATATTGAATTCAAGCAGGTTTCCCCACCCCACCCCTTTTTAAAATTTGTATTTTTCTCCAATGTCATGCAACAGGTCAGGTTAAGATGATGACTTGGTAATATGTATTCTCCTTCTCTCCTGTTTCAGTCAGAAGTCTATTTTCCCAAACAAGCATTTTTCTCCCTTGCTTGTGTAGGAGACCAGATTGAAAAGTCCATTCAGAAGTCAGAGTCTGCTTTGTCTTCTTTTAAAGACAGCATTTAAAAAGCATTACCTTGTGTGCATTACTCTGACATCTGTTTCCATGGAAGCAGGACGGGTAATGGAAGCAGCCCACAAGAAGATGAGTCAATTTCTACTGATGCTGTTGGGTTTTTTTTCCCCCATAGTTCTCACTTCTGTTTCCATGGAAACTGATGTTGGATGAGTAGAAAAGGCAAGACTTAAAAATAAAAAACCCACATGATTGCAACCATGTCAGTATTTTACCAAAACCAACTTTGTATTCCCCACGGCATATATCTCTCACCTTGCAACCCATTCTCCAAGAAAGTGAAGTGCCAAAACAGTGCTAATAATTATATTTTTATAGGTTGAAGCAGCTGCTAGATGAAAAGAATGGGCTTTCAGATTGAGAAAAGTAGTTTCTTTCATAAGATCTGCAGTGTTTCAAGACTTATGGGAAGGAAAGGAACATTTAAAATATTTCTAAAAGATTTAGAAATGTAATATTTTTTTCTTTATTGATTATATTTATAGCCTGTGGTTTTGGTTTGTTTGTTTTTCATTTCAGTCATGGAAAGTCAAACCCAATTGTTATTAGATGGTTGTTCAAATATGGCATGCTTTGAGAAAAATGTATAAAAAAACCAGAATCCTAAGATTTTAGCAGTACTGACAGCTAAATTTGGACTGTGCTGAATTTCCTGTTCTCCATCTTCATCTGATTGAAAATGTCTGTTCATTTTAAAAATGCTATCCAGTGACAGTTTGTTTCTTTGGCTTCCCTAAATTTTTCCTTGATGCCATTTTGCTTGCATTTACTGCTCTTTGATTTGTCACACCTGACCATCTTGGTTTATCTTTCTTTCTCCTCAGTTTTATTCTATTTCCACATCAGTTTGCAATTTTTTCTAAAAAGCCCAGACCAAACTTGGAAAGCATTTGCATACTCATGTTTCCTAACATGCAATTTTACCTAACTAATACTTTTTTCAAGCAATATCAGTTTATGCAATAGATTTTACATACTGTTTTTCTATTCTGCAGTTGCTTGTGAACAGTTTTCTACACCAGGCCCATTTTTATTGGGATGTTTAACATGATACTTCCTTAACCACAAGTTAAGTCTATCTTGGGGAGCCAGAATTTATGGTTATCTCAGTGAGAACAAAGGCCTTAATTTTATCAGTTATCCTACCCAAATATGTACATAACTGTCAGGGGAACTGGTGAAGAAAATCACGCTTAGTCATAGCTGCAACTCTAGTTACTTTATTGGTCATGCCATATACAGAATCTTGCCAGACTAAAGGTTCCTTAACTGAGCTAAAGGGAAAAATACCCTTGGGAATCCAGGGCAGTGCTAGTCTAACTTTCTTCCTTGGCCCCCCCACACTCTCCAAGCCGTGCAAGCTGTGAGAATGCTTATCTGCCTGGAATGCTCTCTCTCCTCCCTCAGCTCTGAGCTTCATCACATCACCCCCCTCTTTAGGGACACATTCCATCACAATAGCTGACATGATAGATATATACAGTGCTTGACAATCAACAAACCTCACTTCTCCATGTCTTCTGCACTTGTTGCCTAGTATGGTAATGAAATGGTTGCAACTCAGAAAGCGGGCGCGGAGAAATCACAACACAACATGCCAACCCTGAGCTACACACTTTTTCTCTACTATCAGAACAGGGGACTCTCTAGCCCAGTGATTCTCAACCCTGGCAACTTGAAGAGGGGTGGATTTCAACTCCCAGAATTCCCCAGCCAGAATGGGGAAGTTTGAGAAACACTGCTCTAGCCCTTAGTATATCAGCTGTGAAGATGGGTGGAGTATCTATGAGTTTCTGAAAAGCTCCAGATAAAGATGGAAAGGGGTTCTTTTCCCTTCCTATGTCCTGGACAATGGTTGGATTCCCCAAATCTTTACTGGACTGGCTTTGGAGAGGGAAAGTCTGGAGCCTTTAAGCAAAAATACAGCTGGATCACAGCTAGGATTTTCTTCCCCTCCTTTTTTAAAAAAAGGGTGTATTGTAAAGTTGACTCTGTAGTTTTCATCTGTTTCCTGTCTCAGTTAAAAAAAAGAAAGAAATGGCATAACTGAAGAGCGCTTTGAGCTTGCAAAAATGTTGTTTAGGGCTGAATCCAATGCTGGGATACTAGTTGCCCATCTGTGGTATGGCTGGAAGTCAAGTGGTTCTCATTAGAATATTTTAGTCAGGTTGCAAAAATGGGACTCTAAACTGAAAGTATTCAATTGATGAGAGATATGCTATTAGAGACTTTTGTAAGTTCCTGGCAACCCGACTGCCAAAAAAGCCACACCATTTCAAGTCTTGTTCCAATCTGCTAGGATATTAAAATAACTCTGATGTTTTCACATTGAAGGAACCACTTGTGGATCTTTTACACAAAGCTTCAGGCTAGTTTTCAATAATGACATGCCTGTGCAAATTGCAACTGTCTTGAATCTGTTTCACTTCCTGCAACTGGGAAGCAGCTTGATGGATCTCCTTGGCACCCAGGTAATCCGAAGAATCCAGTGAAAATAGTCCTCGTTCATTTTTTTTCCACCTGAAAAAAAAAAACTCTCCCAGTGCAATAACAATGTCCTCCTCTACTGATATTGCTCATCTTTTGCTGGGAAATTCAGTTGTAAGGCAGATTAAAAGCTTAATATGACACGAAGTCAAAACAATCTGTCATGGATAATGTGCAATGCTTGTTTTTTTAAAAAGATGCTCTGTGTGTCTCTTGCCCTTCTTAAACAATGCCTGGGGTGGAAGTAATGGGGCTGGAACATTTCTTTCTTATAAAGAGTTAAGCCAGCAGAATCATCTGCCAGCAGAGGTCACTCTTTGCTTTCCCACAATGTTGCTCAGAATGATGCTGTGTCAAAATCCATTGGGGGGAAATTAAAAAATGGTGACCATTAGCATTAAGGATCCTACCTAATTTTCTTTTTTCTTCACTGCCAGAATTTGGCTGTTGGTTTAATGCAAACACCTTAAAATTTTCAAGCAAAACTTTCCACGTTTTGGAAAATTCTGCCAGCAGCAACGTGCACAATACCAGTTGTGCAACTATGGTGCAATTGTGTTGGGTTTCCTAATAACAAGATGCATGTATATTAATAAACGTGGCCATGATTGTTGCAGCCAGCAATGAAGTCTTGTGAGAGGCTAGGAATTCCTTATAATTCAACATAATAAATTCTCTAATTATCAGTGGAACCAAAGGGAATTTTCCTTGAAACATACTTAACTTTCCTTCTGCCTAGGACTGAGTAAAAAGGGCAGAGGAGAATTGATTACCCCTCAAATAGTAAACCACATTATTAATAGAAAAACTGAACACAAATGGCAAGCTGAAATCCTTGCTGAATTCGATATTGCCTGCATTTGCCCTTCCACATTTCGAGAATTGTGTCACATCAAGGCCCAAGATCAATAATCACAGACATCTACTGATATTCATTTGAAACAGCTTGTGCCAGTGCTGGTCTTCTCATTAATAAGGGCAAAGGATGAAGAAAGATTGGCAACAACAGCTTATAAAAATGCTGTCTTGTTAGTGGCACAACTGGAGATCTCCACAGGATGCAATGAAGCAAATACTGACTGCAGATCAGCTTTCCCTGAACTTTGCTTATTCTTCTACTTTATTCTCCTTTTCTTTTTTAAATTATTTCAGACAGAGTAAAGCCCCAGAATTGCTTACTAAAGAACACAGGTACGTATTAGCAGCCGCATCAGTCAGGTATGATAGCAGTCTTTTTTGGAACAGGGGCAATAACTAGTTGCCTGGAATGCACTCTTATAAACTACTTAAACAGAGCTACAAAAATGCATTTATTTTAGCTCAGGTTCTTAAGGCTGCTCAAATTCATTTATCAAGGTGACATAATAAACTGGGTAGTAATCCTGATGTCATGTTAGTGCAACAGGGAAGCATGACCCAACTGGATTTGCGCTCAGTAGCCTTATCATGGTTTAAATGCAGCTTCTCAAAATGAAAGGAATCAATTGGATTTGATTACATTTATACATCCTACTAAAACTAGTTTACACAATGGGTAGGACTCTTTTATTATCCCAACCAATTCCGGTGTATTTTAGTGTTTCTTAGTAAAATACCCCCACCCCACCAAATCTATGCAGTATACAGGCAAAGGGAGCCCTGTGTTTCTGCTTCCCAGGATTGGAAATTCTCCCTGGCACTTAAAATGAAAAGAAGAATTGTTTCTATCGACTAGGCAACAGAATAATTATTTGGCCAAAATCAATAGACTCATGACATTTTTATGTCCCAGGGTTGGTTTCTGTGTTTTAGTGGTGCAACTTTTACTTATCTACCTTATATTGGCTGGGACTGTACTAAAATATACTAGTGAACGGCCATGCAGGTGCAAGAATTCAGAGTGTTATTTCTGTACAAACAGCAAAGAAGGAAGGAAAGGGCAACCGCTGTTTCTTAAACAGAATGTATCACTTGTAGCTTGGTCATTTCTCAACCTCAGCTACTTTGAGATGTGTGGACTTCAACTCCCAGAATTCCCTAGCCAGCATGCGGGCTGGGGAATTCTGGGAGCTGGAGTCCACACATCTCAAAGTTGCTGAGAAACACTGCTGCAGACAAATGTGGCAACACAGTTTGCTCTATTTTAGTAGGAAATATGTCATTGTGAAGTAGAAGGGTTTTTAATACTTGGAAAAGCAAGAGGGTAGGAGTTAGACTGTTTGTATCGTTGTTTGCTCCAGCTCTTTTCTATACAGATCATTCATAGATTACCTCAATCAAATTAACCTCCACTGATGGATTGGGGAAAATAAAATGGAGACCATTCAATAGCAATACAAAGATTGTGTATATTCCTCTCTCTCCATCCATTTATGTTTTCCATGCCATGATTACAATGAGCCTCAGAAAAGGCAATCCAAACTCCCTTGCCAGCTCTGTGCAGGTCTCTGTGTGTGTGAAGTTGGAATGTTCTCTTATTCTTTTAACTATTGGTGAATGAGCTACACTTACTTTAATGAGCAGCTCAGTTCCTCCTGTGCTCCAATGAGCAGATCCACATGGCTTGTGGCACCACGTGATCAGCTGCATTGTATTCTTGGCATTAGGCAAGCCTGAAAAGAAGGCTTAATGTCTCCATCTGTGAAGGGGCAATGGTGTGCACATGTGCACCATGCTGTCTGCTCATGTTACATTCTACTGACATCTTCCACCAGTAACTATATATATCTTTTAGGTATTTTAGCCAAACTTTCTATTGCATTTTTGTTTAAATGTATTCGGTCCTATATTGGTTTTATTAGAATTGGGCTCTGATGATATTTATTTTTGGAACTTTCAGCTAATTAGACAGAAACCTTTTCCTCCACTTTTCTTCCCTTTCTCTTCATTTCTAGCAAAATCCACCTAAGAGTTTAAAATCGCTCTTTGAGCACAGAATAAACTTGTATATCCCCCAAATTGCCTGCATTTCTACAGCCCAGCATGACAGCACTGACTGATGGGGTTATTCAGTTTGTAAGACCCTCATTTTGATAGTTGTGGAAATCCCATCTCCTAATTTGCTATTATTTCAGAAGGAATAATATGAGGTACGTCTGTGTAAAATCTTTTCTTTGAACCCTTTTACTTTTCATCCTTAGGGCTCTCACTGTGATTTGCTGCTAGCATAAAGTAGCATACCACATAGTCCATTTCAAATGTGGGGAATTGCAACAGGCTGGATTTATTTAGAATTTTGTAACCTATCCTGTAAAATACAATGTGAAAATTATTTAAACTATTTAAATATAACAACGAATCAGTTATTGGTTCGGGCCACATGGTGCTAGCAGTAGAAGGCAAGTATTTTTCTTTAGGAATGAATTGTAAGAATGTACTGGGGGGGAGAAGAAGGGGGTACATTTGTGGACAATGCATTTGTGTGTATTTGTATACAGGAATGACCTCTCTTAGTCCCTGGCAATCCCATCTATGAAGCACTAAACCACTCCTATCTACATCACTTCTTGGATTCTACTCAGTAGAGCTACAGGTAGTCCTTGCTTAAGAACCACAGTTGGGACCAGATTTTTGGTTGCTAAGCAAAGTGGTCATTAAGCAAATCTGACCCAATTTTACAACCTTTTTTGTGGAGGTTGTTAAGTGAATCACTGTGGGCCTTAAGTGAACGATGCGATTGTCCCCCACTGATTTTGCTTGCCAGAATCCTCCGGGAAGGTTGAAAATGGCGATCCCATGATTATGGGACAGAGCAACGGTCATAAATGCAAACTGGTTGCCAAATGCCCAAATCGTGATCATGTGACCAGAGGGACATTGCGATGGTTGTAAGTGTGAGGACTGGTCATAAATTGGTTTTTTTCAGTACCATCGTAAGTCCGAAATATCACTAAACGAATGGTTGTTAAGCAAGGACTGCCTGTATTATAAAATGGCACTTTTTAAGATATGCAGCCATACAAATCGAGTAAATAAATGAACAAATTTCTGTTTTTAAGTGAAGGGATTCTAAGTGCTACCAGGCATATTCAAGACCAGTGATGTTTTCTTTGAATGGTACAGCCATACCATATTTTCTTGGTGGTATGTAGAGTGCTGTTCAAGAAACACAATCCCAAACCTCCTTGGGCTAAGAAATAAGTTTTTCTTCATGTCCTCACCCTAATTTCACACACCTCTTCTATTAATTTCAAAAGCCTTCTGAGGGCAATGAGTTTAAGCTTCTGGCAAGTAAAATTTGGATGAGATTGTAAGGAGGCTGAAAAAGAAACACAAATACAACTACGACAGAGGGGAGAGGAATTTGTTGGTAAGTCATCTCATTAACAGCAGCTCAGTCCAGAGTCCAAAAGTCTAGGTAGAAGAGATTCAAAATGTTCAAAGAGTCTCCACCTTTATGAAATCACTAACAAATGAGAATGGAAGTTCCTGCCACAAATTCCAAGACTCTGTACTTTACCCTAATTCTTGCATGAAAACTCTTTGTTGAAGCCTCTCTGATTCTTGCTTCCTTGATAATATGCTGGACAGATTTGACATTTCTACTCCATACACAGAAGGCAATGAATGTCAGGTAGAGAAAAAATAGCAACATAAAGAAGAAAAAGCAGTCAGAAAGAGAACAAACAGGTGACTTCACCCATTGCTTGCTGAAGCTGCACCCACTTTGCCCTGGAGCTAGTCTGTCCTCGTATCAGAAGTTCAAAGCGAGTCCCTCAAAGTTAGTCATCCTTGAGTCAAAGAACAGTCTCAGTTTTCACAATGCTGCTTACTCTTTATCAGCTCACACCCTGACTGTAGTCTGAATTCTTGTAGCAACATTAGTTCTTAACCAAATATCCTGTCCTTCTGCAATATTGGTAAGGGTAACAGTGGTGATTTAGCCTGGATCTAAACCATGAAATTAGCTGTAACACTTGTTTCCCTATTTGCTCATATTTGATACATTATTATTGTTTTGAGTCCAACCAGAGTTTCATAAACAGTTTGTGTGCTCTGACAAAGGAAGACTGGGAGAAATTTAGGTGTATGGTCTGGTGTGCGAAAAGTAGCTCTTTGGATCCTGGTCTCACTTTTTCATTAAAGCTAACTGAATAATTCTATATACAGATAAAATTAGAAGTAGCTGAATCAATTCTGGCCTTTTGAGATACATTAAACACCGAGTAAAAAAACCTAATTCGTCATCCATTATGAATCCATTGTTATTGAAGGCTATTCAGTCTTACCTAAATTTAAATTCTCATCATGAAATGATTATATCATAACACCAATGGGAATCTTTCTTCTGAATTTAATACATTTTCGGCTAGACCAACAGTTTCAGCTGGGGAAATCAAATTTACTACTAAATATATCTTCATTAGTTTTACTCTGGCATTAAATGAGCTTGTCTTAATAATAAAAATTTATGGATGTTTCAGTCTTTCTCTTTGTATCTGGAATAATTTACATCTCAGAATAAGCCACACAGAAATATAATGATGCAAATTAGTTAGGGGTCATAAAATATCCAAATTCAATTTTTTAGATTCTTTTTATTCCTCTCTGTCAGTCAAATCACAAAGGGAAGGAAGATAATCTTGACCTACTTCAGGTCTTCTTGGACTCACAGTTCCTACTCTAAGCACAGGTGGTAGCTGGGACTAAAGGGGCCTCTGCACAAATCCATCTTCTGTGACATTTGCACCCATTCCTGGATTGGGAGGCTCTGCTCACAGTCACACATGCCTTAGTTACCCCCGGTTGTACTACTGCAATGCACTCTACATGGGGGCTTCCTTGAATAGCATTCAGGAGCTCCAGCTGGTCCAGAATGCAGTGGCCTAGGCAGTTATGGGCAGTCTATAGTACACCCATGTAGCGTTTCTGTTCCACAAGTTGCACTTGCTCTCAGTTATACTCTAGGTGTAATTCAAGGTGCAGGTTATCACCTCTAACATTGCACAGGGCCAGGTTATTTGTGGCATTGCCTGTCTCCAATTGTTCCTTTGTACCCACCAGAACCAAAGAGATCCCTTCCTTGAAACAGGTTCGTCTAGTGGGACCCAGGAAACATGCCTTCTTTGTCACAGACCTGTCCTATGAAACACCCTATGCCCTGAGATTAAGGTGTCCTGACCCTGTTGGCATTCCAAAAAGTTTTTAAAACTTAACTATTCCCTTGCGTGTTGGGTCAGGATGTTAGGTGAGCCTGAATGGTTGGTTGGATGGTGATTGGAAGAGAGTCTTTTGAGGACCTCAGCTGCTATGCACTAAACTTTTGATTGTGGGTTTTGGTTCCCTTTTCCCCCAATGCTATTGTTATGGGTTTAATTTATTGTTAGCTGCCAAGAGTTGTGGAAGTGAGATGGGCAGCCAAAGAAATTGTTTAAATAAGCAAATAAATGTTGAAGAATTTTCATCCTAAAATAACAACAAGGTAAGGACAAAACAGAATAAAAACTAGTATGAATGAAATGGTTTTCTACCAAAACAATTCATATGTTTTGACCTTGCTATACAATAAATAAACTTTTTTAAAATTTTGCAGTTGAAGCAGGTACAATGCATTCTGCATTATAACATCTATCATGCTATACTAAAGGGCAAATGATAGGAGAAATTAGTAATATCAAAAATAAAATGAAAAGCAAGACGTTTTATGGAAAGTAGGCTCTACAATCAATTAAAAGGTTATTTAAGATCAGCTGAAGGCAGATATCAATGACAGAAACTTTATTCTCTCTCGGGTTTCCTGAACATTAAATTAACCCAAGTGGGTGATCTTGATTGGATCTTAAAGATCTAATCTTGATCTTTATGCAGACTGCAGAATTTTTATTTGTTTGCCATCATAGACCAAAACAACAATGAGAAATGAGAAAAAACAAATAAAGCTGGTTAAGAAATATGAATGAAAGAAATCTTAAAAGGCCAGAGATAAAAGGTTCAACTGAAAACAACTAAAAACAATAAAAAGCAGAGTAATAAGCTACTTGTGATAGTTGATATCAAAAATATGTTACAGCTGACCTTTCACTGACACATTTAAGAAGCAAAAAGAAAAATAAAGAATGAGAGAAAGTAAAATGGTGATAATGAGAATAGTAATAATATTAGTAACCACTAACAAAGAGCCTAGAGAGTTTTATAAACCAGTTTGGGAATTGGGGACTAATTAATCAAGTCTGGCATCTTCTAACAGCAATTGTTATGGTGCAGAATTTGGCTGTTTTTGTAAAGATTTCTCTGGACTTATCATCTAGTAGGAATAGCACAATTTCTAACTGGGCCCATCCTTGGCATCTATTATTGGGAGGATAGAATACAATGGGCAACACACAAACACATGTGTGATTGATCCAACCTCAGTGTCTGAGCATTCACAGACACAGTTCATGAAAAAGGATTTTGTGAATCTCCCTTCCATCACCTTGGAGGATAGGGGGCCAAATCTTGCCAAAATAAATATTCTGTGTTTGAGATAGTATTGTAAAGATATTTGGGATAACATAAAAACTGCTGACAAGGATGTTGAAATTATATTCTAGCCCTGTCATTTTGTAACGCTCCATCAAATAATCTCTGTTAAAGCTCAGTCATGGCTTTTTCTAAAACTAGGAAAAATAAGTAGTATTTAATACTACTGAGTATGTAATAAGACCAATCAGCAGCTCTTCGTTTCTTCCCAAAGCAGGAGACTGTCAGCCAGAGTGAGCTAGGTTAGAGACTGGCCTTAAACACTTGTTTCAGCCAATATTTCAGCTGGCAAAGTTTCATAAGGACCTCTAGCAAGACACAGCCAGCAAGTGTTTGACTGCAAGTATTACCTCTATGGCTGGGGAACATGATTATTGTAGCAATAGTGGGGAATATGTGTAGCTCAGAGCTGAAGTGTTGGGAATGTCGTGTTTGTTGAGCTTGGTTTTCTTCCTGCAAAATGTTTCTTTACCAAACTGATTGGCCTACATGTTTGGCTGTATTCTTTCAGCTTAGATCAATGTTTCTCAACCTTAGCAACTTTAAGATGTCTGGACTTGAACTCCCAGAATTCCCCAGCCAGCTATCCTGGGGAGTTCTGGGAGTTGAAGTCCAGACATCTTAAATTTGCTAAGGTTGAGAAACACTATCTTAGTTTGTTCCTGTCCCTTGTATTTGTTCTTCCTGATCTGTATGTTGATTGCTAGATATGTGGTAGGGATGAGTGTAAACAGCCCTGGGTTGCTTACTTCCTTCTTGGGCCTTTGTTTGCTATTTGAATAGATTGTAACCTGGGTGTAACTCTATGTGTCTGCTAATGGCTGATCTATCAGAATGTCAGGCATCTAGAAATCCTCTTGTATTGTTGATTTTCCAGTTAGGGAAAATGTTGATATAGTGCTTCATGAATGTAACCACCTTAGTTTTGGAATGGTTCATTTCCAGCTTTTTATCTTGACAATATGATGCTAATACATGTAGGCTTTAGTGCAGGCCAATCTGATTTACAGAGGTCCTCTCCCCACCCAGGCATCTTTGCAGCCTGAGGCCTTTCCCTCAGAATGCCTGAGAAACAATATCATTCCAAAGATTTCAGAGGAAAAAATGATAGCTGCCATGAACAATGGCAGCTGCCACTCAGAACTGCTGTTATTTCTCCTGAATGCTATGGAATGATAATACATTTAGGGCATTCCAGCCAAAAACAGCATGCAAGTTACTAAGCACAAATCCCTCTAACTCTTCTCAACTAATTTCACTGCCTCCCCTCTAGAAGAGGGGACTGTTTAAGGCTCCAAATTCAAGGGACACTTTCTACTGAACATTTTTACATGTGTATTTTACACATTATTATTTTATATTATTATATTATTATATATTTTATTTTATTATGTATTATAATTATATTATTATAATTAATATATATTATTTAACACATAATTTTCACATGTGTATTTTACATGTAATTTTTTTACCAACAGAGCTATCTGTTTCTGTTTGTATAAAGATAATCCTCACTTAATGACCTTTCGTTCAGTGACCATTCAAAGTTATGATGGTGCTGAACAAATTGTAGTTATAACTGGTCCTCAGAGTTATGGCTGTTGCAGTGCCCCTGTGGTCACATGATAAAAATTTGGGTACTTGACAGCCCACCTGAATTTAGGACTGCAGCATGTACTTCAACTCCCCCCCCACCTATCTTCCCCCATCTTTGCCCTTTTGGCTGCCCTGCACTCTGCCACTGCTGCCTACCCCTGCTGCCCCCTGCCATCCCCAGCTGACCTTTGCCATCTTATTCCTCCCACTAGTGATAAGGTACACCCAGCCTCGGCAACTGCTGGCCCTTCATGACGCCTCTCAATGCCTCTGGGGAATAATGTTCCAAATCTCTGGATGCGTTCCTAACAACCTGATACACAACACAACATTCATTCTGGTTATCAGAATCAAGTGAGCCTCTGCTGTTGTGGTCTAACTACCTGCAGGGTTACTTCATTTCATTCTTCTGTAAACACCTTCCTCATTTTTTTCTGAACTTTTTTCTCATTGGGATGATTTCTTTCTCCTTCAGGCCATGATTCCCCATAGCATTGGACATCACCTCCCAAAAGATTTTTCTTTTTGTATTTATGATTGCAAGTTTTTATTACTTATTGAAAATAAAAATAACATCAAAGCTAAAAATAAATAGAATAATAAATAGTTTTTAGGAAAAAAAACTGGGGGATGCGTATAAATGGCTACATGTTTATTTATATCGTAAGAGCTCTTAAGCCATTTCAGTCATCCGCCTGTAAGAGGCTTCAAAGCATGCACATTTATAACATTACAATAATGAAAAACTATGAAAATTATCGATATTTCAAAATAAATGTCAACAATTATGATATTGTATAATTATATGTGTAATCTTCTGGAGAAATATCCATTTTTAAACTTCCATATTTATTATTACTTCTGAGAAAAGTGTTTTTCAAGACCGCTTATTTGCTATTTGATATGTCCTGGACACAGTCATACAATCCGTCAGTTGATGCAAAAACTAAAGCATCTTCCCAATTCGTTTGGCTGCTGTGAGAAAGCAAAAGTAAAACATGAGAGACCAAAGATAAAGACAAGGAAAAATGAGAAAGATGAACAAGTGAGAGAGGCAGAACAAGAGAAACAGATAAGGAATGAGCAAGCCTGAGAGCAACGGAGTGAACAAGAGAGCGAGAGACCAAGGTAGAGCAGGCAATGGAGAGCTGATGGAGGAGGCAATCTCTCAAGTGATCGGACAGGCCATGCACCAAGTAACCAAGTGAGTGATGGGGGAGGGGTGGCGGTGGGAGATGAAGTGACAGAGAAGGATCAAGCATGCAGTGGAGTGGCTGGTATTGTGAATGACAGAGTGAAAGAAGACAATGGAATAGATAATGGAGCATGCTCTACTGTAGGTGATGGAGCGAAAGGATAATGGGACAGGTAATATAGCATACAGTGGAGTGAGTGATGGAGCAAGAGAGGGTGATGGAACAGGTGATGGAGTGAACATGAGCAGAAAGATAAGTGAACAAGAGTAGCTAAGAAGGAGCAATGGAGCAAGGGATAGAGATGGCAACCAAGTGATAAAGTGATGGAATGACCAACGGAGCAATTGACAAAGCAAGCAATTGAGTGAGTGGAGAGGGCAATGGAGTGAACAATATAGACAGCTGATAGAGTAAGCTAGAGATTGAGAGGATGAGAGAGGAAGAAAGAGGACTGAATGAGAGAAAAAAATGAGTGACAGAGGGAGGAAAAAAATGATTTATAGATCATCCAGAGGGTGGATGAGAACTGGGCTGCCTGATCCATGGGAAGATAGGGACTTCCTGGTAAAGCACAAGAGGTGCGAGCCTTCCAACTACACCTCCAATCTAATTCTGATAGATGGCTAAAGCCACCAGTCAAAACTTGCATGTTCCACCAGCCCCAGCCCACTCCATATTTGGAAAGTGATTGGTGGTTATTTTTTCCTAACAGCAAGAAATCAACCAATTGGTTTCCTTGACGTTTCCCATAGCAAAGCTGTCAGGATCAGCTTTATTATTGAGAGAAAATAAATCTGGGCTGTCAGTTTAGAGCAAATTTTGCTGGTATTCTTTTGAGCCACCTCACTGACTGTAATGGTATGCGGGCATGACCTTGGGAGACGGGGAAGAGCCACGGCCAGTGGAATGGTCGGATAAGAGGCAGCTTAGCCTGCAGAAGGAATGTGGGCATGGCAAAAGTCTCAGAAGGGACTCTCCCTAGTTTCTTGGGCTGTAAAGGCAAGGGGGGAAATTGTGCTTTCAGACTTGCAAGATTGATGTTGGCCTTGGAAGGTAGTCCAGACAGAAAGCACACCCAGATGAAATAATTTTACTTTCTTGTAAGTTTACATTAACAGTCTTGCAGAGTCTTTGAGAGGGAATCTTTTATCATTTCCTCTCACCACTGTTTCCCATTTCTTATCCACCTAAGAAAGAAGACTTTATATGACTGTCTTATCTACCCAACAGGCTTAAGAACTGTGGGAAAAAAATGAGTCATTCTCATACTTTTTCTTATCCCCAGCTTGCCCCACCACCCCACAACAATAAATTCCACCACATTTGAGAATTCATCATGCATTGTTCCTTGCTGTCACCTCGTTCCTTTTGCACAGAACCCCATCAGCCTATCTACCTGATATCTGCTGCAGATACTCATCACTATGGGACCCAGTTCTGGTACAAACTTCATGGCATTCTTTCACACACATACCAAACAAAGTAGTTGCCCCCCTTTCAAATGGTACTAGAATTTGAAGGAAAATAGCTTGAAAATGTTTGCATTTTCTATGAAATTTGACGTATTTTGTCTTGTAACAATGATCACAGGATATATTATTAAATATGATTTAAAGAGAAGTAACTAAAAAAGGTCCTGTTTACTATGGAAGATGGCATTCTTCTTCCATTTAAAAATTCTAAGGCCTAGTTTGGCATAGTGGCTAAGATGCTGGGCTAGGAACCAGGAGACCATGAGTTCTAGTCCTGCCCCAGACATGAAAGCTGGCTGGATGACTTTGGGCTGGTCATCCTCTCTCAGCCCAATCCACCTCATAGGGTTGTTATAGGGAAAATAGAAGGCAGGAACATTGAGCATGTACACCAGCTTGAGTTAACCAAAGCTAAAAACAGGATGAAAATCAAATAAATAAATGAATAAATAAATAACACTTTTAAACACATCTAATAAATTTTGTTGTTGTTTGTTCGTTTAGTCGCTTCCAACTCTTCGTGACTTCATGGACCAGCCCACTCCAGAGCTTCCTGTCGGTCGTCAACACCCCCAGCTCCCCCAGGGACGAGTCCGTCACCTCTAGAATATCATCCGTCCACCTTGCCCTTGGTCGGCCCCTCTTCCTTTTGCCTTCCACTCTCCCTAGCATCAGCATCTTCTCCAGGGTGTCCTGTCTTCTCATTATGTGGCCAAAGTATTTCAGTTTTGCCTTTAATACCATTCCCTCAAGTGAGCAGTCTGGCTTTATTTCCTGGAGGATGGACTGGTTGGATCTTCTTGCAGTCCAAGGCACTCTCAGAATTTTCCTCCAACACCACAGTTCAAAAGCATCGATCTTCCTTCTCTCAGCCTTCCTTATGGTCCAGCTCTCGCAGCCATATGTTACTATGGGGAACACCATTGCTTTAACTATGCGGGCCTTTGTTGCCAGTGTGATGTCTCTGCTCTTAACTATTTTATCAAGATTTGTCATTGCTCTTCTCCCAAGGATTAAGCGTCTTCTGATTTCCTGACTGCAGTCAGCATCTGCAGTAATCTTCGCACCTAGAAATACAAAGTCTTTCACTGCTTCTACATTTTCTCCCTCTATTTGCCAGTTATCAATCAAGCTGGTTGCCATAATCCTGGTTTTTTTGAGGTTTAGCTGCAAGCCAGCTTTTGCACTTTCTTCTTTCACCTTTATCATAAGGCTCCTCAGTTCCTCTTTGCTTTCAGCCATCAAAGTGGTATCATCTGCATATCTGAGATCGTTAATGTTTCTTCCAGCCATTTTAACTCCAGCCTTGGATTCCTCAAGCCCAGCATGTCGCATGTTCTTCAGCATCTGTGGTTGGGGCGTATATTTGTATCACTGTGATGTTAGATGGCTTGCCCTGAATTCAAATTGAGATCATTCTATCGTTTTTTGGATTGTATCCAAGCACTGCTTTCGCCACTTTACTATTAATTATGAAGGCTACTCCATTTCCTCTGTGGTCCTCTTGTCCACAGTAGTAGATCTGGTGGTCATCTGATGTGAAGTGGCCCATTCCAGTCCATTTCAGTTCACTGATGCCCAAAATGTCTATCTTTAATCTTGACATCTCACCAATAACCACATCCAATTTGCCCTGGCTCATAGATCTTACATTCCAGGTTCCAATGGTGTGTTGATCCTTAGAACATCGGATTCGCCGTTCACCACCAGCACCGTCAGCCGCTAGCCGTCCTTTCGGCTTTGAGCTAGCTGCGTCATCACGTCTGGGGCTAGTTGAACTCATCCTCTGTTCCTCCCCAGTAGCATTTTGATCACCTTCCGACCTGGGGGTCTCATCTTCCGATGGTATACTGACATATCTCTGATTGTAGTGATCCATTTAGTTTTCACGGCAAGAATACTGGGGTGGGTTGCCATTACCTTCCCCAGGGATCGCATTTAGTCTGACCTCTCTGTCATGACCTTCCCGTCTTGGGTGGCCCTTCACGGTTTAGCTTATGGCATCATTGACGTGCTCAAGCTCCGGCACCATGACAAGGTAATGATCCTTTGCTGAAGATCTAATAAATAAATAACACATTTTAGCATTTCTGAAAGATTAATCCCATTCTGATGAAAACACAAAAACATGTAGTTATGTTTTTTTCCAGCTATCTAAGAGGAAGACAGGGCTCAATTTTCAGTTCACATTCCTGGTGCCACCAGTGAAAATTGGGCAACAGATTTAGATCTGCGCAATGCAAATTAGGCTCTCTGCCCAACCCAGACCACATGAGTATGTACCTGTGGGTGTCTGTGGGTCTGCATACAGTCACATTTATTTTTCTCGCAAAGAAAATATGTCTTGCTTTTAACTCCCTTGTACTGAAATCCCATCACATCAAGAAACTGAAAGACTGTTTTGCTTTGGGTAACAATCAAGTCTGTACCTCTCTCCAGCCCATTAGTGAGAAATGTAAACAGCCTTGCCAACAGGGAGAAATTTCCTGCTTTTTCTATTCTCCGTAAGCAGGTGCATGTAGACAGACCCATTATCTTAAATTCAAAAGCACTGTCTCTTAACATTCTGCACCGGAGTGTGGCTCGATCTATTTACAGCTGGGCAATACCCAACTTCCTAAGGCTGTCAGGTTAGATACAGTCTATGCTGTTTATGTCTTTCTTGTTTATTGCTTTTTTTCTTGATTTAAATGGTCATAGAAGCCTTGCCACTCTGTACTCTAAGCTTATAAAAGAGCATGGGGGGAGTAGAACAACAGCCCAAGGGACTCAAAATTGCATAACATTGTTCTTTTTTCCCCTCAAACATCGTTTGCTCTTTTGTTTGTTCTTATTTATGCACCATAGAAAGATGTTGAAAAAGAGGAAGAGTGAAAATAATGGGAGAAGAACTAAACAAATCTGACAAAACTCCCAAGATAGCATCTTCTCTGCATACTTACTGTATTTAACAAATGGAACGATCCAAATTGCCAGATTTCAGGGGATATATGGTGTTCATATTATATGAGGGGCGGAAATGATGTTCCTTCTTCTATAGACCAGCCCTTCCACAGTAATAACAGTATTGAACATTTATTGAACATCATTAGAGGATTTTTGCTGTTATGAGGGGAAATCAGAGATGGCTACCACCTTTACATATTAACTTGAGTGTTGAGTCCACTAAAATTAATAGGGCTTCCTTGAGAGTTGCTGTATTCTGCTATAAATAGTACCTATGCTCCAAAGGAACATGTAGGGCACCTACTGTTTGTTGCTGTCAGAAATTCAGGAACTGTTAGTCTGATGTTTTTGAACATGTGCAGCATTTTTCCCTTGAAGACATTCATAATATCTTTGGTTATTTATGCAGGTTCTCCAGCTTTTCCACATTAGATGATGTTGGCCCCATCTGTATAGGTCTGGAGTGAAGCAGAAATCAGGCATCTGATACACATTAAAGAATTGGACTCTGCTCTGGAGTATTTAATAGGACTATGCAGCACTTTGGATTCAGAGGCAAAGGGGTGCTGTTGGGCATGCAGGACCATGCAATGTGTTTGTGTTTGCAATCCCTAAAATACAAGGGTTATGCTTCTATACTCCTGCAAGTGATTAAGTAGTTTCATGCTTTTTGGCACTGCAATCCATGTAGAAGTATTTAGTGACAATGAGACTCTATCCCTTCAATCAAACAATGAATACTGAAGATAAAATGAGTCTTGTCCTGGGAGAATTATTATTAGTGGTTGTATATAACTCCCATAAATATCCTTAGAAAAGGGTCAGTGTTTTGTTTTTTTAATTAAATGAGCCACACTCACAAAGGCTTGTGCCTTTTAATAAAATGTGTTGGTCTGAAAAGGTGCTACCAGACTCCTCCTGATTTTTGGCTACTGTAGACTAACACCAGTCTCCTCCTACAATCCTGCCAGGAGAAGACTTGAAGAACATGTCCTCTGTAACTTTTTGCTTAGAAAGAAAGGCAGAAGGAAGGGAACTAAGATTAGCAACCCCTTAGACAAAGGGCAAGCAGAATTATAGACAAAGAAGGGACACAGAGTAAATCCTTAACTCTCTATTTACTCCTTATTGCCCCCTGGTAATCAGTAGGTCTTGATGTGCTGAAGAGTCAGGCCCATTGATTTTGGACCTCCAACACTAGGTTAAGGACCTTGCTCTGGAATGGATTTTTTTGCCTAATGTTCTGTCCTGCAGATGAGTATTCATGTTGAGGAAGCCTATCTGGTTGGAGGTGATCTACTCTCTGGAGTAAACAGAAGTAAATTAAGTCCAACTTTATTACCCCTGGCACATGCAGTTATAGATAAATGGCTTAATCTGAAAAGTAATTGGAGTCACTTCTCTAATAAATAAAATAGGATGCTTGCTTATAAATACTTAATAATTAAAAGTGAATAAGGAAAACAATGTCTGGATAGTCAGTTGCTTTTTTTTTTCTTTTACATTGGTCTGTGGATTATCTCCCAAGTCAGAAAATTGCCCCATAGTGAGAAACTAATTGACCCAGGAGCTATAAGAACCAAACGGGACATAAGATTAGGCAGTGATTGGCCTTCTTGCACTTCAGTGTCATTTACTGCAGGAGAGAGAAGGAGAGAGAGAAGATGGATCTTTGCCCTTCTGTAGTCCTAACTTCTCTCCATCAGCTGGAAAATGACTCATTGGTTCCAGTTTTCCCTATAGGACATATCACAGAATCACAGAGATGGAAGGAGACATTTAGGCCATAACACTGAACTTTTTGCTCAGCACCAGAATCCAGATTAAAGCATCCCTAAAAGATGGCTCTTTGGTCTCCACTTGATAGAAACATAGTCAAATAGGGAGGGTAGATGGTGGTCTAGATGGGGCATATGGTTTGGACAGAGTTAAATCCACTTTCCCTTGCATCATGAACACTACCCAAATTGGAAACTTTCACTCGAAGCTTTTCCTGATAGTACAATCCATTAAGAAAGCAGTATTGTTGAATTAAGTGGGACTTAAGCCTATATAAGTATATATGAGGGCAGTTTGACTCAGCTAAAACCAAGCACACACCCACAAACGAATGTGCTAAAAAGCAAATGTAGTTTAACCCCTAGAGCTAACTCTTCAGTATAATACATTAGTGGACGTACTGGAGAGATCTAAGATTGGATGAAGAATAGTTTTAGAAATCATCTATTTGAATCCATGAAGGATTAATAGGAAGTAGTTTCTAATGATGAAGGAATCTGGCTGTTGGATTTTTTTTTCTTTTCCCACCCATGGCTGACATCTCTCAAATGTTAACAATATTGAAAGCTACTTTGAAAATCGGTCATCTGTTTTGAACTCCATAGTCACTCGCTCTTTAATTATTCTGCTTTATGTCATTGATGTTTTATGTATCATGACTGAGAGAGATGCTTCCAGCAACTGTTTTAGTAATCTGCTTTCCCAAATTCCATGCCTTCTTTCCCCACCTCAGTTACTGAAAGGGAGAAAAAGATCCTTATACGGAATATAGGTTTAAAATCTTTTTCTGTTGATAGCTACATATTCTTGGAGCTAATTTTCAGGGGTCCACATGGTGGGGTATGTCTGAAGCAAGAAATGATAGGGGTCAAAACCAAAAGTGGATAAGAATTCAAACTCTTTCTTTGACACCCATATTCTTCTTTTTCAATACTCTCTTATCTCCCCTTCCTGTAGATTGTAGGAACGGATGAAGGGAAAGTTCATCTTCAAAATAGGAATCCAAATCAAAGTAAGGGTGATTCTTGTGGATGGCCTTGCATTTTTAGGTCACCCTTCATTTCAAATATGCACTCTGTCCTTAGCCATTAGCATGAAGAAGAGGAGTGCTCAGTGTTCAGTGACATGCATTTGTATCTCAGAGCTTCTGCACTTTTGAGAGTTGAGTTGATGGACAGTTCGTAAAGTTCTGGCCCCAACCCAAAGACATTAGAAGGATATTTGAAAACCATATGGTCAGTTACATTTTACCATTGTTGGGACTGCTGATTTTAACTCATGTGAAGAGTTTCTTCTGAGCAGGAAAGAATAGTCTATCTTGCATTCCTGGCCTTCTGTTTTGGCTCTGATTCCTCTTCTTCCTGGACTTCTCATTCTTGGCTGCTAGCTTGCTTCCAACTTCACCACACAGCTCAGCCCCGATAATGATGAGACAGCTCAGGTTTTTCTTTTCTATTTTTAAAGTTTCTACTCAGCAAGAGAAATGATCTGTTACAAGACACAGCATTTAACAAATAAAATGGACTGCTAATCTCTTGTTTATCAAATTAAACCACGCACAAAATAAATTAAGGAGTAAATAAAAGATGGAGGAAACATGAGAAGTTAATCCATAGGTGGGAAATCAATAATTTGGCTAATCAGTTATTCAGCAACATGGGCATCAAAATACCTGCAAATACTAGACATTTTCTTCATCAAGATCTACAAAGTGTGTGTGTGTGTGTGTGTGTATTAATATATGAATATATTACCCTATGGTGAATTGTAAAAAACAAATTACTAATGCTAATTATTGTTACTAACTATGACTGGTGACCTACTGTACAACTCAATATTTTGGCTAGTAAGTTCCAGCTCACAGTCACATGCCTGTCTATTGCTTTTATGGTATATTTCTACCTCATGCTGAAGGGGAAAATCTTAACAAAAATAAGAGAAAGTGAAAGACTAATGACAGTGTATAAACTTTCTGATCTGAATATTATTTAAAGCAAGGCTTCTTAGGTCTAACTCAAAAGAGAAACACAGAGATATGTAACTTTCTTCAGAGGAATTGCTTATTTACAAAGCACACATTTTTTAAGTTCAGCTTGTAGATATCAATGTCTTATTTGTAAATTAATGAGAAAAAACTTAAGGATAGAAAAGAATGCAATGATTCCTATTATTGTTCTGCTCTCAGTGGACCCATAGCAGATGAAAAGCTGGCAGAATTTGTTGCACCTTAGGGAGAAAAATCCTTGATTCACTTTTGAAAGTAGATGAAGTGGACCGATTCTTCAGATATTGCATCTTCTTTGCAGCATTTCCTGGAGTGAGCTTGTGACAACGCAACATATAGTGTGATCACAGAAATTTGGAAAAACATTGCAAAGAGAAATCAGCTTCTGAGGATTGTTGTGCACTCTTGTACTTCCAGTATTTGTCCTGAAAGAACAAGCCAAGAACTCTAGATAAACAAAGAAAGGATTTCCACCAAGACGTTATATTAAAAATTCAGACTTAAATCTGCTAAGGATTTTTACTGATCCACATGCTTTCTGATTATAGTAGTAGTGCTATTGGAAATAAGTTACTAGGATTCTGAATCTATGACAGATTTAGTGATTTCTAGGTTTATTCATTACTAATCTGATCTGGTCATGACATGAAGGATATATCTGACTACCAATGTATCTCCCCAGATATTCAACACTTGTAATCACTCTGTGCCCCCAAATGTCTTTCACTATCATCTACTGTATACCATAATAGAAAAAATAATAGAAAAAATATACCGTAGCAATTGTTGTATTACTTTATTTTCAGCCTTTTGGTAATGACCTTCTTAAGTAGTGGCTCTCAGTGCTAATAGTAAGGCCTGCGCTGTTCCTGACTTATTCTGCAGTCCTTTTGTGATCAGTCACACTGGACTAAGTGGGACCTCCTTTCAAATGAAAGCATGTACAGGATGGGGTTGTTTTTCCAATATTAAACTGGGAAGTTTGTAACAAGCCTTGTTGGGTGACTCATCATCTAAGTAGTCCTGATCTTCCCTGTTATTTGGAAAATAAATTCTGTTGAATTGTCTGTGGGATAAGATAATTCCATTAAAATTGATCAATTCTGAATATAATTCTTCCATTTTTAATGCAGTTAATTTTTGTGTATCTTCTAGGGGAGTCAGAAGTTATATAAAACCTATGGCCTACTGATATCATTAGAGTGTTTGTTAATGAAGATACTGTTTTACAAGCAATTATCCAGACTGTCCATTATGCTTGATTCAACAGAAGTCTGAACATGTATGATTGCATATCTTTATGTCTAATCATATAGAATTTACTTGTTGAAGAAGAAAATAATCATTGAATAGATGCATAAATGAGTTAACAGGCAAATATCAAATCAATATTATAATGTGCATCATGATAATCCTTATTATATGCCAGGATCATTAATGCTATGTTGATAAGCTGATTTTCTGAAGCTATCTTTTACCCAAGAGACAATATACAGATGATCAGGAACCCAATTCCCTGAGTTCAAGTCCAGTTCTTCTACTGCTGGATCATTTCTGGGCAAACTGGAATTGCAGCAATAGGTCCATCTATTTAATAACAAGAAAGAGGGAACTTGCAATGTTTATTTGAAATCTAACACCAGATGCATTCTTGGATGATTTTTCTAGAGTCCTAAGTCAAGAAAGGTCAACCTGTATATTAAAGTTTCAGTGCTGTCCCATCAAGTTTTTTGGCTGGGAAATTGTTTATACTTAATTCGTAGACTCCATTGGCTGTTGTGGCAGAAATAATGAGACTTCCTGGCACTCAGCAAAATGTTAAGCAGTGAACCAGACTGCAGCAGAATTATCAATATTGTATTGGATACAGAGAAACAGATTGGAACCATAACTTTCCTTTTATCCATTGCTATGACTATCCTAACAGAAATGAATATATTTGTGTCAGATTGATTCATATGAACACTTGAACAGAATGCCCATATTTATTTTGTTTAGGTGACTCCTCTTGAAAAATTATGACTTAAATCTTGTAGGCTCTCCATCCTAAGAACAAACTTGATCTTAGAAGTGCTTAACTTGTAAAACAGTGCTTAATTTTGGAGTCCTTGGTGCTCTCTGAGCCTTGTTGTTTTCTTGCAGATGTTTCATTGCCAGACTAGGCAACATCTTCAGTGCAAAGAGGAGTGGGCCTTGCTCTCAGTTTATATACCGTGGCTTGCCCTGCTTGTGTTGGTGGAGGTGTTGTTCTCTCCTTGGGAGTTCCTTGATTGGGCTGTTGTTTGCTGCTTGGTTGACTGCCTGAGTTAATAGTTCCTTGATTAGGGTGTATTGTGCTGTTTGCTGGTTCATCTGGTGTTAATTCTAGGGTTGATTTTTGCATATCTGGGTGTTGATTGCTGGCAAGGGAGTGTACTGTTCTTTTGGCTTTTCTATTGTCTCTTTTGAATGGTATGTAAATGTTGTTTACCTCTATGTGTCTGTTGATGGCTACTTGGTCTAAGTGCCAGGCTTCCAGGAATTCTCTGGCGTTTTTGGATTTGGCTTGAACAACACCCCTACCAACACAAGCAGGGCAAGCCACGGTATATAAACTGAGAGCAAGGCCCGCTCCCTCTTCACACTGAAGATGTTGCCTAATCTGGCAATGAAACATCTGCAAGAAAACAACAAGCCTCAGAGAGCACCAAGGACTCCACAGTAGTTCAACCCTGAGCTACAAATATTCACTTTGATTAGTGCTTAATTTGTAAAACACTGAGATGGTAGCTTTTGAAATATGGATTTCACATAGTCCTGTGGTTGAGTTGAGGCAGAAGTTGAGTATTTAGTAAAAGATCCAGCCAAAAAAATAATACCATTAACCCTTCAATGTCTTTGATAGTGGGCCCCAAAAGCCAGGAAAATAATTGTCTCTCCATGAGACAGGCACAAATTTCAGCTTTTGATTTAGAAGGACATAGTTCAAAGAGAATGGTGGAGGGATATGAATCAAGGACCCTTTTGAATGATAAGGAACTATAACCATAATATTTCATGGTAGCAATTTCCCTACTAGTTTGTAAATTGATTCTGTGATTCCTTCTGCATCAAGACTAGCTTCAGCTCCCATAATCCTTTCCTATTCACCATACTCATCGAGGCTGATAAGATATGGAGGACAAAACATCTGGACAGCACTAAGTTGCCTGCTCCTGTCATAATATAATGCCGTTTTGGACATCATTTTTATTGATTGTCCTCTTTTTGGGGCATAATTTACCAAAACATCTACATATCAAGTGGCTTATTGATTTGAAAGTGCAAAGTGAAGTAAATTTACAATAAACATGAACTGAACAACTTTCTCCACTATTTCTAGTTGGGACTGCAAGACTTAAAAGATTGTCTTCCTCCATACAGAACCCTCACACATTCATGGTGATGACTGATAACAGACTTCCACTATTTCAAAGTTTGCATGTACCAATTCCAGCTTGCTAAGAAATGATTTCCACAGCTGTAAACATGATAGCTACATCCCTGGTTATTCTGGAACTATATCACTTTTCCTCCCTGATACTTTAAGCCATGCCATTATCCTCTGTGTCCTCCTCTCTGCTTTGTAGTCCTGGATATCTACTGTAAATTCAGATTTTAATGTTAGTAAATGCTTGTGCATTTTGCTCTCTAAAGCACTATTAATATTGATCCATGTTTCTCAGCCTTGGCAACTTGAAGATATATGGATTTCAACTCCCAGAATTCCCCAGCCAGCCATGTTGAGTAACACTGATATAGATGGATGATATAACAAAAACATTATTAATATCCCAGTTGGTATCCAAAACTGGAAACACTGGGCTGTAGTAAGGAACTAAAATGGAGATTAGAAATGTTGACAAAGTCAGGCTACTGGTAGTTCTGAAATTTCCAGGGGATAATTTATTTTTGCAAAGATTTGGTTTTTCTGCATAGGTTTGCCCATTAGAAAGCAGGAATTCACTTTATGTTAATTCTCAAGGAAATGGTTTTATAGTTTTCCACAATGGTTGTAAAACAATCAGGAAGATTTTCATAGCCAAATGTTTTACTTTTTATTCTACTTATAGTGCTGTGGAGTGCATTAGTTAGATGGTCCATGCAAATGCAATTAAATTCTTGAATTTGGCATAATAAAGTATGGTTGTTCATATTTTCAGATGAGTAATTCTATTAGTTACCATGTCTTTAATATCATAATAGCTGCTTTAATCTGATTTAATAAATCCGTGTTATGATTTCATTTGCTATTTCAGCTACTCCTATTTGCATTTTTTTTTCACACATAACGGGAGGGAAATGCCAGTCCAAAATTCTAATTTCCTAAGCTTATTAGCTAAATCTTATATTTAGAATTCGAGATATATGTACATCAGTGGCATTACTGAGTAGAAGCAGATATAATGTAGAGAAACACCAAGACTTTATAGATAATTATTATAGTAAGATATATATTTTAAAAATATATCCACTGTTGGCTTCCTAGCACCATTCTAGAAATGGAATTTTTATTTTAATTTGATTGTCCTTATTCAATGGATCAGAAATTTGCTAAAGAAAGCCCCAAATACGAAGAAGAGAGGCAAAAGTTCCTCTAGAAGTCAGCTGATATAAGTATTGTTTAAGATCTCATCTTGTTCCAAAGCCGATAATTCTAATTTCTCGGTTTTGGTAGAGTTGAAAGCTCTGCCTAATTGGAGGTTTCATCATTACATTTAAGTCACTTACAGAAAAAAGAGTATTTGACCAATGAATAGGCAAATGGTTGTTCACACCTTGGCTTACTAAATGTGGAATATAATAATCCCAACCAATTTTTCCATGTGATTTGCATACATTGTCTTCAGCAGTAGACAGACAGACATATAGTGATTTCCACATTTTACAACATACTCAGAATGTCTTTGCAGTGGACCTCCATTAAGAATTAGATATATGCAATAAGTTCATTTTTAGATCCCAACTTGGAGGAATACTCAAATTTTATATTAATCCTGTAGTCAGACTGTACAGTCATTATAACTGTAACTGATCTGCTTTTCCACTTTCTTACCTTACTAAAAGATCTCTTGGTGTGATTTTTTAATATTAATTCTGGAATCGGATTGTCATTAATAGCTGTAACTGAGTGGTAGATCAGCTTGTACTATGTTCTGTAGCCCCAGCTAACATGTACGGCACCCTTCGTGCTATTAATTAACAAAAGCTGTAACGTTTGCAAACACCAGGTTTATTAATGGCAAATGGAGAGCAATAAAATGGAATAGGTGAGATCAAATACCTTGGAGTTATCTGCCAGCCTATGAATATATGGAAAGGACCCATTAAATACAGAGTTTAAAATGCATTATGAAGTACTAATGAGGAGGGGAGTAGACAATGGACAATTTTTACCTTCAGCATTTTGAATTTTTGTACCTAAGGAGCTTTCTGACATTCCCAAATATGTGCATTGCATTTTGACGTGGGGTTAGTGCTAAGGGAGGCCAGAATTATATTGTTTTATCTTTGACTAACACTGTGTTTTGGTTGTTGCTCTGATTTTTTTCCTCTAACCAGAACAATCCCACTAATTTTGCAAGATAGTTAGCAAAAAACTGTTGGAGAAACTCTCTGTTATTTTCTCTTGGAATTTTTACCTTCTCCAAGCCTAAAGAAGACCAAGAAAGTGACTAAAGAAAGAGAATGGGATCTTTAATCACCAAGAGATTTGTGTATCATGTTGAAATCTCATCCTTTACTGGATGCTAGGAGCATCTGAAACTGACTGCTTATTTGTCACATATGATAATGAAATAGTAGCAAGTTTTTACTCTTGCAGAAAGTGAAAAGAAGTAGTAACAATTTTATTTAGAATGTGCTTATATCTATTGGTTTATTGACTCTGTGTCAGTGTTGATTCTTAGTGACTACCTAGACAGATTTTCTCCATGATGATCTGTCCCTAACCTGGTCTTTCAAGTCTTCCAAAGGTGCCCCCATCGCCAACGTAACTGAGTCCATCCACCTTGCTGCTGGTCATCCTCTTCTTCTCCTTCCTTTGACCTTTCCCAGCATTATCAACTTTTCAGGGAAGCTGAGTCTTCACATAATGTAGTCAAAATATGATAATGTGAACCTGGTCATTTGTGCCTACAGCGAGAATTCTGGACTTTGTTCCATGTTCCGTTTCTTTTCTTGGCTATCCATGGTATTCTCAGAAGTCTTCTCCAAAATTCAAAAGCATTAATACTCTTTCTATCCTGATTCTTTGAAGTCCAGCTTATACCTAACCACAGTACCAACAGACAACACTAAACATTACAAGACCAATATACTGTGCCACTGGTGATGTTAGCAAATTGACAATTGAAGATGCCATATACTGCAAGCAGCATCTTTGTTCTTATGGCAGAAGACAGACTGAGTTGATGGAATATGTATTTGTCCACTGCTTCTTTAGTAGAGAAATGGTATCAATTTTAAGTTTTTAAGTTAAATTCATATATTTTATTGCTGGCCTATGACAAAATGGAAGCCTCATATGTGTAAATACTTGTAATACGTTGCTTATTTATTATTTATATGTTTTCTGGTTGAATGACTATAATGAAGATGAAAAGGATGGTGGTGGTGGTGGTGGTGATGATGATGATGATGATGATCCCATGGAAAACCAAGTCTCCAGATGCCATCAGAAAGTCAAATGGTAACACAAGGGATAACAGACTTTAAGGTGGAAATCAGACAGTACAGTGTATTAGGAGAATAAATATTCATTTTAATTTGCTATCTTTTCATGTGCAAGGAATCACACTTTCAGCTGGTGTTAATCAGTTCTACTGACTGCACCAGAGCACATGGTATTGATACCAGTGGAGGATAGCAGTGAAATATGTAGAGGAAGAGATAAAAATGAAGCTTGATTACATTTCTATCCCAAACATCATGGTTGTGCATAAAAACACCTTATTAATTTTCCCAAAAGAAGTTTAATTTGTAGAAGTCATGCTTTTTAAAATAAAGCATCCTTTAAAAATGGGAAAATAATGAAGGAATAATGAAAATAAGAACAACACAATTTAACCAGCTCTTATAAACAACAAAGAAAAAAATCAGTTGATCAGTGGATTAATATATCAAGGTATAAAGCAATGAGGACAATCTGCTTATAACATAGTCATCTTGCATCCATTGCAAAGTCTACCTTTTGATTTCTGAGTTCAAATTAATTTACTTATATTAACCTTTTGAAGTACTTAATGGTTTAGAAGCAGGTTGTTTAAGCTGGAACCAGGCTACTTAAAAAAAATGACCTTACCTAAAATTTCTCCACTCTATGCTCTAGAAAGGTCAGGTGCTGACTAAAAGGAAGAGAAGTTTAGAATCATGGCTCTACTCCTCTGAACTTCTGATCTCTCAGAAGTTAATTTTGTCTTGTTGCATATGGTTTTCAAATATTTCCCTCTGTATGCTTTTCACTGACTTGCTTGTTGGCTCACAACAACTAATCTCATATTTTCCTTTTTTAAAAGCATTATTAGGCAACTTTGTCTGCTTCTGAAAAAAAGAAACAAGCAGGCTGGATTAGAACTTGGATGAAAGACCATTGGGGTTTGATTGGAAAGTAGAAAACATGCTACCAAGAAAGGCACTGACCAGTCATTTCTGTCCTTTTGTCAAGGAAACTACAGTGTGTGGGCATGTCCATGAAGTCACCAGAAGTCAGGTTTCACTAGAAAGAACTTAAGCACAAATTGGCTTTTGAATCTTAGGAATCTTGGCTAGTGACAGCTCCCCTCTGCTTGTCTGTCTGTCTACGTACTTCCACGTGTTGTGGTGGCTTGTTCTGATATCGTTGTTTTATTGTGCTTTATTTTTGAGGGTGGAACATCACAATCTTCAAAGGCTTCCCCATGGGACAGGAGAATAAAAGTTCCCATTAATGAAGAACATTTTCTTTTTGGGAAACTTTCTCCTATTGTTTCTTGTTTAAGATATCTGAAAACTGTGTTTTAAAACATAACCAGACCAAATCCTTAAATTTTTTTAACACATTCATAACTTTGGGGAGAAGGAATTGAGTTTTCTTCCCCCTACACAACTACAAAATGTTCCAAATTTCTTGGAAGGGGACAAAATGTACAAGTAACTGCAAAAACAAACAAAAAAATCATACTGCATCCATTAATTGTGAGGGAAACAATATATACTGTACTGCATAGGAATGATAAGTTTTTACTCAGGTTGTTCATGAAGGAGAAAATCTGTGCCAATATTCTTGATTAATTTGTCAGTGAACTATACATTCACAAACTTTCAAGCTGTTGTAGAAGTAATAAATAGTTCAGAAACAGTTAATTTTTGTCAGTTTGGGTCTGTAAACTTTGAAATCATGCCCTCTAGATTCATAGACCTTGGTGTCATTGACTGAGGGTGTATTCTGGAACCAGCAATGCCTCTCTTGGACTTCTCTACAGAATGGATCTAGTAGACAGTGAGGATATGACCAGTCCCAGTAAATTAACAAAGGTAATAGTCTACACCCAAATTGTTCTGGATTATTTTTTTTATTATGATTGATTAGGTGCCATGAAATTGGTGTCAGCTCTTAGCAACTACATACATTTTCTCTATGACAATCTATCCCTAATCTAATTAATTAAATGACTAATTGTCCATTACAGTCTGTCCCTAATCTAGATTACTAGTTATGGATTAAGAATGATTGTTCATCCACTGAGCAAGTGCTTGCTTTATCTTTCATGTCTTTTGTAGGATTCAGTTTTGTTAAGTGAAGAACTTAACAGATAATTTCAATAACAAGGAGATATTCTGCATATTTCTTACATTAAAGGAAAAAACACCTTTGCCTTGAGAACCATACATTATTAGCTAATTATCCCAATTCTAATTAGAGAGTATGCATTATGTGCACTGACTAATTTTATTCCCTATAGATATGAATAGTATCATATTTAGAAATACATTTTATGATATAAATTATTTATTTATTTATCACATTTTATCACCGTCCACCTCCCGCCAAAGGAGGGACTCTGGGTGGTTTACAATAAAAGCAAAGTTTAAAATTCAATGCAATTATAAATACAATAAATATGAATATAAATAAACAATAAAAATATAAAATATGATAAAATCCAGATGGCTAAAAGTTCTCTATCAGTCCGTGAGTAAAAGGGCCATCCAAGGGCCATTCTAGGGCACTAGCCATCCCCAGGAATGACTGTTCCCCTTCCTGCTTCAGGCATCCTGGCAAAACCAATTTTTTTAAAAATTTGATAAATAAATAAAAAATAAATAAATTAGTAATTGGAGTAAATGGAAAAACCTCTTCAGTCTTATCTGTATTAAGAATCTGCCAATCTAGCTTCAGGCATGGATGTTTCAACATTCTCCTGCAATCAATGTTTTTAGAATGTCTAATTCCCCAGCATTTGCCTTTGCATGGTTCTCATGTTCATGATCTCTCTACAATTTAGGGACACTGCCTTCACCTGGCCAATGACCCTAAGAACATTAAACCTACGTGTAAAAAATAGTCTGGCCAACAGCTGACAGATCAAAGGGAGGGACTGCACACTGCCGCAGAAGAGAAAAGTCTATTCACAGAGCAGCCTTGCCATGCCATCAGCTGCCAGGTGGGCTGTTTTTCAAACAGAGGTCTAATGCTCTTCTGAAAGAGCCCTAACCCATGTTTTAAAATTGCATGCAGTGGTATGTGGGAATGATCTTGGGAGATATGGAGAAGAGATGCAGCCAAGGGAATGGTCAGATAAAAGGCAACTTAGCCTGCAGCAGGAATGTGGGTGGGGCAAGTAGCTCAGAAGGGACCCTCTCTAGTTTCTTGGGCTGTAAAAGGGATGGGGGAGAAATGCACTTTCAGACTTGCAAGATTCTGTTAATGTAAACTTAAAATCTTCAGCAAAGGATCATTACCTTGTCTTCGTGCTGGAGCTTGAGCACCTCAATGATGCCATGAGCTAAACCGTGAAGGGCCACCCAAGATGGGAAGGTCATGACAGAGAGGTCAGACTAAATGAGATCCCTGGGGAAGGTAATGGCAACCCACCCCAGTATTCTTGCCATGAAAACTAAATGGATCAGTACAACCAGAGATATGTCGGTATACCATCGGAGGATGAGACCCCCAGGTCAGAAGATGGTCAAAATGCTACTGGGGAGGAACAGAGGATGAGTTCAACTAGCCCCAGACGTGATGACGCAGCTAGCTCAAAGCCAAAAGGACGGCTAGCGGCCGACGGTGCTGGTGATGAATGGCGAATCCGATGTTCTAAGGATCAACACACCATTGGAACTTGGAATGTAAGATCTATGAGCCAGAGCAAATTGGATGTGGTTATTGGTGAGATGTCAAGATTAAAGATAGACATTTTGGGCGTCAGTGAACTGAAATGGACTGGAATGGGCCACTTCACATCAGATGACCACCAGATCTACTACTGTGGACAAGAGGAACACAGAAGAAATGGAGTAGCCTTCATAATTAATAGTAAAGTGCCTAAAACAGTGCTTGGATACAACCCAAAAAACGACAGAATGATCTCAATTCGAATTCAGGGCAGGCCATCTAACATCACAGTGATCCAAATATACGCCCCAACCACAGATGCTGAAGAAGCTGAAGTAGAGCAGTTCTATGAGGATCTGCAGCACCTACTGGACAACACGCCTAAAAGAGATGTTATATTCATCACAGGAGACTGGAATGCTAAGGTGGGCAGTCAAATGACACCTGGAATTACAGGTAAGCATGGCCTGGGAGAACAAAATGAAGCAGGACATAGGCTGATAGAATTTTGCCAAGACAACTCACTCTGCATAACAAACACTCTCTTCCAACAACCTAAGAGATGGCTTTATACATGGACTTCACCAGATGGACAACACCGAAATCAGATTGACTACATCCTTTGCAGCCAAAGGTGGCGGACATCTATACAGTCAGTAAAAACAAGACCTGGAGCTGACTGTAGTTCTGATCACGGACTTCTTATTGCACAATTTAGGATCAGACTAAAGAGATTAGGGAAGACCCACAGATCAGCTAGATATGAGCTCACTAATATTCCTAAGGAATATGCAGTGGAGGTGAAGAATAGATTTAAGGGACTGGACTTAGTAGATAGGGTCCCAGAAGAACTCTGGACAGAAGTTCGCAACGTTGTTCAGGAGGCAGCAACAAAATACATCCCAAAGAAAGAGAAAACCAAGAAGGCAAAATGGCTGTCTGCCGAGACACTAGAAGTAGCCCAAGAAAGAAGGAAAGCAAAAGGCAACAGTGATAGGGGGAGATATGCCCAATTAAATGCAAAATTCCAGAGGTTAGCCAGAAGAGAGAAGGAATTATTTTTAAACAAGCAATGCATGGAAGTGGAAGAAGACAATAGAATAGGAAGGACAAGAGACCTCTTCCAGAAAATTAGAACCATCGGAGGTAAATTCCAGGCCAAAATGGGTATGATCAAAAACAAAGATGGCAAGGACCTAACAGAAGAAGAAGAGATCAAGAAAAGGTGGCAAGAATATACAGAAGACCTGTATAGGAAGGATAACAATATCGGGGATAGCTTTGGCGGTGTGGTCAGTGAGCTAGAGCCAGACATCCTGAAGAGTGAGGTTGAATGGGCCTTAAGAAGCATTGCTAATAACAAGGCAGCAGGAGACAACGGCATCCCAGCTGAATTGTTCAAAATCTTGCAAGATGATGCTGTCAAGGTAATGGATGCTATATGCCAGCAAATTTGGAAAACACAAGAATGGCCATCAGACTGGAAAAAATCAACTTATATCCCCATACCAAGAAAGGGGAACACTAAAGAATGTTCAAACTATCGAACAGTGGCACTCATTTCACATGCCAGTAAGGTAATGCTCAAGATCCTGCAAGGTAGACTTCAGCAATTCATGGAACGAGAATTGCCAGATGTACAAGCTGAGTTTAGAAAAGGCAGAGGAACTAGGGACCAAATTGCCAATATCCGCTGGATAATGGAAAAAGCCAGGGAGTTTCAGAAAAACATCTATTTCTGTTTTATTGACTATTCTAAAGCCTTTGACTATGTGGACCATAACAAATTGTGGCAAGTTCTTAGCGGTATGGGGATCCCAAGTCATCTTGTATGCCTCCTGAAGAATCTGTATAACGACCAAGTAGCAACAGTAAGAACAGACCACGGAACAATGGACTGGTTTAAGATTGGGAAAGGAGTACGGCAGGGCTGTATACTCTCACCCTACCTATTCAACTTGTACGCAGAACACATCATGCGACATGCTGGGCTTGAGGAATCCAAGGCTGGAGTTAAAATGGCTGGAAGAAACATTAACGATCTCAGATATGCAGATGATACCACTTTGATGGCTGAAAGAGAAGAGGAACTGAGGAGCCTTATGATGAAGGTGAAAGAAGAAAGTGCAAAAGCTGGCTTGCAGCTAAACCTCAAAAAAAAAACAGGATTATGGCAACCAGCTTGATTGATAACTGGCAAATAGAGGGAGAAAATGTAGAAGCAGTGAAAGACTTTGTATTCCTTGGTGCGAAGATTACTGCAGTTGCTGACTGCAGTCAGGAAATCAGAAGACGCTTAACCCTTGGGAAAAGAGCAATGACAAATCTCGATAAAATAGTTAAGAGCAGAGACATCACACTGACAACAAAGGTCCGCATAGTTAAAGCAATGGTATTCCCCTTAGTGACATATGGCTGTGAGAGCTGGACCATAAGGAAGGCTGAGAGAAGGAAGATCGATGCTTTTGAACTGTGGTGTTGGAGGAAAATTCTGAGAGTGCCTTGGACTGCAAGAAGGTCAAACCAGTCCATCCTCCAGGAAATAAAGCCAAACTGCTCACTTGAGGGAATGATATTAAAGGCAAAACTGAAATACCTTGGCCACATAATGAGAAGACAGGACACCCTGGAGAAGATGCTGATGCTCGGGAGAGTGGAGGGCAAAAGGAAGAGGGGCCGACCAAGGGCAAGGTGGATGGATGATATTCTAGAGGTGACGGACTTGTCCCTGGGGGAGCTGGGGGTGTTGATGACCGACAGGAAGCTCTGGCGTGGGCTGATCCATGAAGTCACGAAGAGTCGGAAGCGACTAAACGAATAAACAACAACAAAACTTAAAATAAAGTAGAATTAGTTCCTCTGGCTGTGCTTCCTCTGTGGTCTACCTCACAAGAGGCATATGGTGGGCTCCGTAAGGCAGCAGGAGTCCCAGCTGAGGCAGGAGAGCTACAGCAGGGTGCTATGGGAAGGAGACTGCTGTATTGCACAGTGAAGGAGAGGGATTTAGTGGTTCAAGCAGGGCTGAACCCAGAGCTTGGAGAGAGGGGACTCAAATCCAGAGTCTTCCTAAGCTGTAAGAAGCCTCTCTACCCCAACCCAACACAACACAACACAACACAACACAACCTTCTTCATGGCATTAGTAAAATGCTGCCAGTGGTGTGGAAGCTTGCAGAAAAGTATGCTGGCTTAAAGCTGGCCCCAACCCACACCCTCTCCCCTATTCTAGAAACCCGCTGGACATGTGTGTAAAAAGCCCACCCTGACACTTCTCAGGTGCTGCTGCTGCTGAAATAATTGGGTATAGGAGGACAGGAGGCAGGTGATGGTTGAAGAGAACTTCTGTCCCACTCCTTTTCCCTCTGGAAAAGGGAAAGTTGCTTTCCAGCCGCCACCCCCTGGGGGTTGGTGCAGGTGGCACTGGCACAAAAAGTCCCTGTCTCCCTCTTTCTCTGCCTGCACCACTGCTGCCAACCCCTGAATAGCTGAAGTGGGGGGAGAGAAGTGGGGTAAAGTAGCTCCTTGGGTGCTACTCCCCACTCTACAGAGGGATCCCTTTATGGTAGTCGAGAACTGGCAGTAGAGGATCTGCTTCCCACTTTCCCTTCTATGGAGGAAAGTGGGTGGTTTTGGTCCTGGAAGAACTGGGACCAGACAGATGCACTTCCCCTCCTGTTCTTCCTTCTCTTGCCACTCACGGGTTGGCCAAGGAATGGGGGTGAGATGGCTCTTTGGCACAGTAGGCAAGCCCTGTCCCTCTCACTTCCAAAAGGCAACTGGCCCTGAAAAATCAGTAACCAGAAACTAGCCTGGGGGTGGGGTGAGGATGCCCAAAGCTCCGATAAAATGAAAGTATATTAATTGTCTTTTAAATTTCTGCACCCTGTGAAGTAAATACCATGAAACTAGAGTAAAACCATTCTATGGCATTGCCCCCGAGTGAGAAAGAAAATTGAGCTTCCAAAGCTTTTTCTTTGGCAGGGCCTAGTGCCTAATATATTCTCCCCCCACAGCAAGGATTATCTTGCTTTGGGGGTGGAGAGGACCACCCTTGCAAATGGAATCAGAGGAAACCCTGTGGGTAGGTAAACAACATTCTGGTCCATTGTGGTGTGTTGGGTTCATCTCAAGAATAGATGGTGAAGGAAGAGAATCTGCAGAATTGTCTTCTTTTGGGTGGGGGGGGTGGAGTTAAAAACAATCTGAGAAATCACAGCTCAGCTCTAGATTCTAGAGCAGTGTTCCTTAACCTCAGCAACTTTACGCTGTGTGGACTTCTACTCCTAGAATTCTGGGAGATGAAGTCCACACAGGGTAAAGTTGCTGAGGTTAAGGAACACTGTTTCAGAGTGAGAAAGTCTGCTTGCTTTTTTTTTAAATCTCAGATGTTTTTAAGGCCAGTGTAGAGTGAGCAGTGCTGAAACGTCCTCTTGTTAGAATATTTCTCTGCATGATAAATGGAATCCTCTTGCAGTATGGAAGTGATGATCATTATATTACATGCATTCGGAATGGAATCTATAATTTCAATTAGGCACATCCACACATGTGAATCCCACTGCACTCAAAGGACTACAAAACCACCTGAGCAATGGTGCTTCTTGAAGTTCATTTTCAATGAAGCAATAGGCCATGTAGCATGGATATTAGTGGCTTTTGAAATGGTAAGCAATGAGCAGACACATCATCTTAATGACAGCCATCCATCTCAGAAGCGATAATGATGGATGTTGCCCTCAAGTTCTGAGGAACGTGAACACCAACTACCTACCCCCCACCCCCAATTTCTCATCATATTCTCAGGCAAACAGGCTGATATATCTAGTCCTAAAAATAATCAATCATCTGTATGCCTCCCCCTTCCTGGGCCCTTTCAGCTGGCTGAAAAATATCTCCTGAAGGGGTATAAATAATTGTTGCTATAAAAGCCTGATCTGATGCAGCTGAACAAGAGGCATGCAGACAATATTTTGAATGCTGAGCTATCAAGAACACTTAAAGACGTGTCAGTATGTTGAGAGAACAATCTGAATAGTCTGCTTGGCTAGTTGGGTAAAGCATGGGTGATTGTGAGTCTTTGAAAGGGATTGGGGCATAATATATTGAATACTGGTTTATTAGCTTAGTTTGTTTCTGATTGCTGGCTTACAGCCCTCTAGGCATGTTTTGTCAGGAAGTTCTCTGGGGACAAAGGGGCTGACTCGGTTACAGATGTGCTTTGAAGCACTTCAGGTGATAGCTATGATACACACAACCACAGGGGTGTCTGCAGGGTGTGGTCAAATAAATCAAGGCAGCCATGATGGTGCAATTGAAATTCTGCCTGTTTCTTATGTATGTCACATGTGCAATGCTCATAAAAAACAGGCAGAGCTTTGATTGCACCCTTGTGTCCACCTTCTTGACTTTTCTGTCATACCTTCTGGACAGCCCTGGCTTCAGGGTTCAATTGTGTATCTTATTTTTATGTAATTAAAAATTATAAGAGAGGCAGTTTGGTGTAGGCAAGGCAACAGGCTAGAAACCAAGAGACTGTGAGTTCTAGTCCTGCCTTAAGCACAAAGTCAGCTGGATGACCTTAGGCCAGTCATTCTCTCTCAACCCTAGGAAAGAGGCAATGGCAAACCACTTCTGAAAAGCCTTGCCAAGGAAACTGCAGGACTTGTCCAGGCAGTCTCAGAGAATTGGGCACAACTGAATGTATTAAAAACAAAATCGTAAATTCTGCACTCACACAATCTTCTGCCCTCCTTTTGTGTCAAATGATAAGTCCTATCTCCCACAAACCATGATAGGAGGCGAATGATGGAAAATATAATTCAACAATCTAGAGACAGCACAGCGAGGGAGGTTGTACTAAATGTATTGAGATCAATTGCACTGTTTTTCAACAGGATTCTGGATAGGCGTTCAAACACAGAACCCACTGATTGCTTTGCTAACTCCCTTAAGATATTTTACTAGTCGGAACATTCACCATCTGAGTATTTGAATTAAATTGTTACCCTACATCTGGTGATGTTTCTCAAATGAACTTGGCTCCTGCATAAACCTCTGCAGGAAAAAAAACCAAATTGTACACTTGTCTTCCATATGAACCAGGGCCCTGCTGAACATGCAAAGGCCTATGGAGCTGATTATCATTAAAGCAGTATCAGCAGGCAATGCAAATAGATGAACATTGCAATTTGTATATGTTCTGAAATAAGCACCTGTTTTTTTCCCCCAAACAATAGTGCTATTATAATAATACTTCAATTTCTCAGACCTTGATACAACAGACTTTGATGCAGTTTCTGCATCAATTTCTGCTGTGATTTACATCCTTTCCATAGCAATGGCAATCATGTACAAGTGGCTGGCCAGAGAAATTGAAATTATAAATAAATAATATAAATGAAATAAATTGATGCAAATCATATAAGTCCCTGCCATGCCATTGTCCTCAATTCAGTCATCATTCCTGAAGAACAGTCACCAGCTCTCCCTAGTTAGTCTCTTAAAACAAGGTTTCACTGGATTTCAAACCAACTTTTAAGTAGGTTCTCTAATTTCAGCACTGTGCAGATATAACCTAGCAAGTTTTAAAATGAATATTGAATAGCTGTGTTCATCTGAATCTATCACTGTTTTCATACCAAGCAGAACAACCAACAGGCAGTTTTCATAACATGGAAATACCACATCTGGAAATATATTGTTATAGACGGACATAATTGGGGACTTATTAGAAGAGAAAAATTCACTATTGGATTAATTGGTTTCTTGACAATCTAATCTATGTCTGTTCAGAGATTTCCCCTGTTCATTTCAGTGGAACATTCTTGAATAAGGACACATTAAGATGGCGGTTTTCAGTCCCTTGTTGTCTATGGAAAAGGATTTCCATGCCGCTCACAACATATCAAACTGACTCAGAGAAACTTTATCCCACCATGTTGGTTGCAAAATCATTGTACTGCAGGCCAGTCTGTCTTTACAATAAGCAGACACAAGGACATTAATTCTGCCTCTGATATAGTTCATATAATAATTGCCTTTTTTGTTATATCAACCACAATCTGAGCAACTATTCTCAGATGCATTCTGAGTTTGGATCACAAATTAATTGGCTGCAAATAACATATTGCTAATCATAGCTGTTTGCTAAGAGCCCTACTAACGCCAGTTAAGTTCATGGGACATTTGGTGGCCTTTATAATGAAATAAGCATGAGAAACTGGCTTTGCAAAATGTCCCATTTTTAAGCTTGGGTATCAGACAGAACTCATAATAGATATGCCAAAAGCTTCTTTTTGATCCTGCGTTGCACCATATTTTAGAAGGGCATAGCCATTCATTCCATACAACAGTTGGAAGATTGCCTACATCTCTTTAAAAAGAGCATGGAGGCAGGCAATGGAAAGATCTTCCCAGCAATGCTGACAGCTGCTTTAAGGGTTTGTAAACTCTCTGTACTGCCAGCCCTCAAATTTAGGCCATTGCTTACTCGATAGCAGTCATAGCGACCCTCCATTTTATTTTATTTTCTTGAGCAGCAGATGGATGACTTTGGCCACAGTGTGCAACCTCCTTTCTTGAGAGAAGGTGAATAATGAATAGTAAGGCTAACGTGGCGAACACGGCTTGTCAATGGCCAACTATTATCAGAGGTATTCAGAAGGGAAGTTTGGGTCACAGTTCAACTTTCCTTCTTTGATACCGTGTGGCCCTTAAAATTTTCCATTGCTTTGATTCCCCTTTCTTTAAGAACATTCTCATTGAACAAGATAGGACAAGTCAGGTTCTAACAGTTGTGAATAATTTTGGTTTGTGCTAAATTATAACGTATCTTTGGGACAATATGCTGGAAACTATTACAGAGGTGCAGATTGTGAAGGAGCCAACAACACCATCATTCTGTGTAATGCAGGAAGCCAAACTGGAGCATCAATGGCAAATATCTCCCCAGCCTGTCTTTGAACATATCTAGTAATAGGGTGCCCCACACCTCCCTTGAAAACAGGTTCCACTGTCAAACTGTTCTTACTGTTGGGAATCTTTTCCTAACATTCAGGGAGTGGTGGTAAAAGGTATCCCCCCTCCATACACATGTGAGCTGCATTCACCACTAAACCTATGAGATGCCCCTCATACATGTGAATTGTTTAAAGAGCCCTTGTAAGACAACATTCACAGCAAGCTGAATTGACCCTGTGTGGTGACAGGGAGAAGACTCAGCCAGTGTGGCCCAGGAAACCAAATTGTTTCCATTCACTGGCCGTATCTCAAAGGTAGTATAGCTAGCATGCTGACCTAGTAGGAAGGGATAAATAATAGGAAGGTCACATGGATGGGTTTATCTAAAACATTCCAACATCATGCTGTAATTTACATGGTGTCAGCCTTTCTCCTTTGCTTGTCTTTGAAATGGACTCTAGTAGGCCAAATGGATATAAATTGTGGTTCTGCTTTTGATCAGGGCTGCCTAACAAGCTGTTAATACTTTGCTGGGAGCTCAATGTACACTCTTTTATTGTTTGCATGCTGATAACTTGGCATCTTCAAAGTGATTTGGTGGCTTTAGGTGAGCCAGGTTTTGGCCACAACAAGGGGCAACCTGTCTTCCTTTGATTTAATTCTGTTATTCTGTGTCCTGCACTTTGGGATGATGGAAACCAGTTCTCAACCTTCTTCTGTGTTATAGCCCTTTAAGTTTTTGAAAAAATGCTATCATATCCTCTCTTAGAAATTAGCCTAGGCCCAACCCCTTCAACACCAAAGTGTATTCGTCGCCTGGCATTTCATCAGAGACTCCAATCTCACTGTCAGTAAAGACATCTCCATCTTGATTAAACTCTTCCTCTTCCTCCAGAACATCCTCAGCCAGATGACACATTTTAAAACTATTTTCTGCAATGTCCCGAATATCTTGCAAAATAGCTTGAAAGGTATCATGAAGGGGTTAAGACAGCTTGACTTGCAAGATACTGATGGGCTTGTTTTTCTGAGGGAATGTTTTGGGAAAGAAATGGCTCTGTTCTATGGGAGGTTTTCTGCTGAGAAGTCTGAGTTCCTAAGGGTGGGGGGCAGTTGGGCTATTTGATTTCTCTATGAAAAATGCCCTGTGTGTAATATGGAGACAAGTAAATACTCTGGTATATTTTGATGTGGGATAAAGAATTAAGAATATGTATTTGGATTGATATTAAGGCTTATAAGATTGCATTTTTTTGTTAATGATATGGATTAAGTCTTATTCCATTGCTTTTAAAGTTTGTTTGATTTTTTGAGATTTATAAAATATATTAAGAGTTGTTTGGTTTTAGGTTTAATAGGGTTAAGATTGTTATAGCATTATTAAGTATAAATGTCATGACTACTGATGGTGAGCAGGAGGGGGCCCCTATCCAGGGGGGAAAACGCATGCGTAGTACTGAGGAGTTGAGCAGCCATTCAAAGAGACACAGAACAGACCGGCCTTGACTTTTGGGGTTTATCTGTCTGGGTTTTTCCCACGCTTCTTCAGTTTGGTAGGATTTTCTGTCTACTGTAGCAGTAATAAAACACTAGAGACTTATTCCTCGTCTCAGCGTGGTTCCTGTTTGTCAGGACAATAAAAGTAGACAATCTACATGTTTTTATAATTTGATTTTTACTATAGTGGTCAGAAATATATAGAATAGTGGTAGGAAGGAAATACTTAAATAAATGTTTTTTTGGGGGGGGGGAAGTTGATTTGGAGGTGTGTGTGTATATATGTGTGTGTGTGTGTGTATATAAATAAGAGGAAGGACAATTGTGTTTAGTGATTTTTATAATGTGCTAATGGAATGACTTATAGAAATAAGGTGATCTTGGTTAGATATAGAGTAAGGGATTAATTATGAAACTTGTACATTCTTGTTGTTGAAAGTTGGAAGTCACCTTGTTATGTAATCCCTTTAAAAATCTTTTTTCATCTTCTGTTTTCTCACTTTTTCCCCTTTTCCCCCCTTTTTTGTAGTTTTTAACTTTGCTGTAAACTCAATAAAATATGTGTGTGTGTGTGTGTGTGTATGTATGTGTGTGTGTGTGTGTATAAATAAATTGGCCTAGTCCCCTTAATTTCACTTGTAAGATTTTTTTCCAGTCCATCGATCATTGCTCATTGCTCATCTCTGCACCTCTTCCAGTTTTTCTGAATCTCTCTTAAAATGTGGTATCCAGAAAAGGACAATGCATTTCCCCTATGAAATGCATGGAGTGTGTTTGACCCCCAACTCTCAGCCTTTAGAAAATCTATAAAGAAGTAAACAAACAAATCTTTATTACTGTCAAAGACCAGCATAAGAAGAGTGCGGTACAGTCAGTTAAAAGCATAGAAAATACATTGAAATATATCACAGAAGTCTAAAAGGAAAGGAAAAAAATCTAAAAGGAGGGGTAGGAGCATTAGAAGGGTGTAGGGAAGCATAAAGGTTGGGATAACTGTCAGTCCAATGTGTGATGTGTGTGTGTGATGAATTAGATGTTCATTAATTTTAGTTCGTGGCACCAGTCATCATCTGGCGAATTTTAAACGCTGCTGCACAGAATCTGGCAACATTGCATGTTGTAGTAAGGTTGGTATCTGACAGCAGCAGGGAGCTGTAAAATTGTCCTGGGTATTTGTACAGTAAATTTATGGGTGTTTATATGGTAATGGTAAGATGAGGCTAGTACGAATGTCTCTATAATACAGGCAATGGAGGAGCACATGCTCTGTGGTTTCTGTGTGACCAGGGTCACAGGGGCATTGTCTCTCCAGGTAAGGAATCTTCCTGAATCGGCCTTCAAGGACAGCTGAAGGGAAGGTATGACATCGTGCCAGAGTAAAGGCCCTCCGATGGTTGGGTACCTCGAGTTTAGTTAAGTATGTCACAGGAGAGGCAGAACACCTGCCGTATTCTGAATACCCCAGTAAAGGGACCTGGCTAAATCCAGCTGGCACTCTATGTCTGCTACATGCTGTTTAATGAGCACTTTGGCCTGGTCATATCCCATGCTGAGTAGAAGACCTGGAGAATAGCCCAGGGATGAGATTTTAGTTGCCACTGCCTGTTTCCATGTGGACTGAAAGTCATCCCTCATAGTTAATGGGGCAAGGCCAAGTGGGAAAAGGGACAATCTGAGCCAATAGTTGAGTGTGACCACCACACCCTGGCCTCCACTTTCATGAGGCCTGTCTCTGGTCTCAGGGTGGCATTAGAGACACATTTTGGGACTTGAAGGGCCGATCTTAGGAATTTGGATTGCGCAAGTTCCAATGGTGCAAAACTGAAGAAGGGTCCAAGCTGGGCACCATACGGGAGTTGTGCTATTGGCTTGGCTTCAAATAGTTTGAGTGCTGCAGGTATAAAATAAAGAAGCATTTCTTTCACCAGGATTTCTACTGTTAATGGATTTTAGTATTAATTTCAATTTAGGATTTTAACTTCTATATTCTGGTTTGGTTTTCTTATTTTGACAGCTTGAGTTCTCACAAGAATTAAAGGGAGGATATAAATCAGTCAGTCAATTAAACAATAATGTGGAACTACTAGTTCCTGTGATTTAGAATCTATTAATGAAGCTTAAAACTCTGTTTCTGTTTTTGCAGCTACAGGTAGTCCTTGACTTACTACCACAGTTGGGACTGGAACTTTGGTTACTGAGTAATATGGTTGTTAAGTGAGGCATGATGTGACTGTGCCTGATTTTATGACCTTTTTTGCTGCAGTTGTTAAGCGAATCACTGCAGTCATTAAGCGAATCATGTCGTTAAGCGAATCTGGTCTCCCCCATTGATTTTTCTTGTTGGAAGCCCGCTGGGAAGGTTGCAAATGGCAATCCCATTACCCTGGGATGGTGCAATCATCGTAAATACATGCTGATTGCCAAGTGCCTGAATTTTGATCATGTGACCATAGGAACAGTCATAAGTGTGAGGACTGGTCATAAATCTCTTTTTTCAGCACTGTCATAACTTTGAATGGTTGCTAAACGAATGGTTGAAAGCCTAGAACTACCTGCATAGCACACTTCTAACTAATAATCACCTTATGATCAACTATAATTCCAGGATCCCTTCCATATGTATCATCACCATATGAGATATTTCTTATCCTGTAATTGTGCATTTGATTTGATTTTTCTAAGCAAATAATTTTTTTATTGTTTCTCTTAAATGTTGTTATTTTCATCACACTCTTCTAACCTGTCAAGATGATCTTTAATGTTACTTCTGTTTTCTAAAATATTGCTACACCCAGTCATAAATCCTTCACAAATCTGATAAAAAATTTCCACCTCTTTCTCCAAATCGTTAATAGAAATGCTGAAGAATACTGGTTCCAGAACAGAACGTGGGTCATGTATAATTAGGCTACCAAGATTGCCTGCAGTTTACCAAAAAAATATGTGAAAAAGTTGTATTTGCTGCTGTGTTTTCACCTTCCATTTCTGTATGTCACTCAACATACACCATGTACTGTAAATCAATCTTATTTTGAAACGATTGTGGATCAACCTGCTCTTTGTAGCAGATTTCAAAGGAATTAAGTGTTTCTTTCTCTCCTAATATCCATTTCTGTATGCTTAATCAGGAAAAGTATTTATAACCAGCAACATATCTACATTCATAGTCAGCAAATATGGCTCTAATTTCTTCACATAGTAGGTTCTATTTTTCACAGAATCATCAGGTTGGAAGGGTTCTGAGAAGTCTTCTTGCCCAACCCTCTACCCAGGATAGGAATCTTCAGACCATCCTGAATTCAATCGCTGTATAACCTTTATCTGAAAACCTCTGCAGATGGAGCAACCACTACTCCAGGAAGCAAGCTTTCCCACTTCTTAATAGCTGTCATAGTCATGATGTTCCTCCTTATTTCAGTTTTGGATCTCTCTTTCTAAAGCTTCAACCCATTGCCTCTTGTCCTACCTTTAGGCACTATGCAGAATAAAGCGAGAAAGGAAAGGGACAGAAATCCACCTACCACAAGGAATGGATCTGAAAGGAATACATAAGAAAGGTGGAAGTACAGGACTCTTCAGTTGGGATATAGATGGTCCATTCGAAGAAGGAATGCTGAAAAGAATTTAAAATGCTTGCAGTCAGAAGAGATTGAAGGCTATGGAACATGAACAGGTAGATACTATTTCCTCAGTAGGAATAATTACCCTTCCCAGTTAGCCCCTACACACCCTCCAAATTTCTCTGGAGAGTTTATGAGATGTTGCATTTCAGCCTTAGGTCACAGAGAAGATTCTAATGTGGTTTGTTTTTGTTTTTGTTTTTTTCTCATTAAGATATGGGCAACAAAGAAAGACCCTTTCAATGGACTGGTGGCAACAGCATCGCTACTAGAGGTTCTTGAAAAGCAGTGTCATTATCAGAGATGATATAAGTAGCAGGTAGGGAAAGACCTTCTCCAGAGCAGTTCCTCAAAGTACTTGCTTTGATAAAACCCCCCGAAGGCCTCTGTTTCTGGTCAGGCTTGTATACTATCCAGTTCTCCATCATGTTTATGTTCATAGCTTAACCATGGCTTGTCTTTGTTACTATATGTACTTGCTTACTTTTTGCCAGCCTAGCTGGATGTACAAAATGAGAAGGTAGGATAGAAGAGTTCAAAAGAAGTACCCATTGATATTTTATCTCCATGGGGTGTCCAGTAGAGCAGCTTTTTATCTATGCCTTTCAAAAACTGGTAGAAGGGAGAAATAATGGACCAGAGGATGAAAAGACATGATGGAACAGAGATGTGCCCTCCAAAATATATCCCATTATCAGTTCTTTCTTATACATGCATGCCATGCACCATTATCTTTAAAGGTATCTATCCTCAAATGAAACTTATAAATCTTTCAAATGAAACTTATAAATCTGGTTCTTTAAAAAAAAAAGTGTGTTTATGTGTGTGTTCTTGCTGCCACAAGTATAACACATTTATTTATGGCAATAGTATCGTGCTGGAATGGGAAATCCTTTTTTTAAAAGACATAATAAATTGATTTACTGTTTGATTCCTGCACAGGGGAAAACAAAAAAAACATGTCCATCGCAGCAGTAAATACACTTGTTTTGAGAATGCTGCATTTGTACATGCTCAGAATAATTTCATGTTCATTTACTTTTCGAAGTTGGGGGAGAACGGTTTACTTTTAAGAGGTTGACAAATGTTAAAGATTTCCACTTTAGGGGTTTACAATGATAGCAAAGTGGCATTACCTCTTGGCAAGGATCAGTTGCCTTGACAACAGGAAACATGCCGTTCATTTCAGGGGTGACTGAAAGTGATTGAGGTATGTATGAGTATGTGTGTAGGTGTCTGTGTGTCTGTGTCTGCATGTGCATGCATGCGTAATAGAAAAACCCAGTGTGGATAACAACATGGTGTACTGCATACGTCCTTGGCTGTACTGATTTGTAAAATATTTAATAAATACCAGAAACAGTTACTATTAAACATTTGTGTCTTTAAATTAAAGATGAATATGCCCTCAAGTCAAGCTTGAATCCTTCTTGGCAGAGTTACAGAAATGGTTTGCCACTGACGACTTCCAGGACTTTGTTTTTACTTCCCAATCTAGCCATCATCTCTGGAATCTGCAAGCAAACTACCATCCAGGTTCTAATCCAATCTGACCATGCTTAGCTTCAGAGGTCAATTAAGGGGTTTCTGTGTTATGTTGAAGGTACTTCAGCAGGTGGCACCAGCTGGATGACTTCGTTTGAGATTGAAAGCTAAGCCTGGTTAAACCTGGGTAGCATTTGGAAAGGAGATGGAGAAATCCCAATGTGTAGGTTAGGCTGGGAAATAATTTAAAAACAATCTCAGAAGTCAGTGGCAAAGCACTTCCAGGCTGTTATCAAGAAAGCTGTACTTTGCTCATGAACTCACCAGCAGGCTGAAGACTGAACGGAACCCTAATTATAAAACACTCTCTGAGGTTTATTGCACACTCTCCAAGTTTACACTTTTACAGTCAAATATGTCTTGAGGGAGTTGCTGTTGCTGGGATTCTCTTGCTGTCTGAAAATCTGCTTTGTGGTAGTTTTATTACACGTGTTCCCTAGCTCCCTTAAGGATCTTGGGACAATGCATATGAAGTCTGCTGATGTTTTTCTTCTTCATGGTGATTCTGCGAAGTGGGTTAAATTGAAGAATCAACCAATGAACTTCAGAGGCTATGAATCCAGTTCTACTTTACTGTTAGTCACTCAAGGTCTTACTAATGTTGAAGATGAATAGGCAATGTTGGAAGAAAGACCCTATGAGGCTATGATGTATTTCAAGTAAGGGTGCCTAAAAATAGGGATTATTTGCAAACTATCACTTATAAACTTCCACATATCAGAGGGGCAGAAATATAAACTTACCCAACTTTTGAAGCCATAAAAATAAAATAAGTGAAATAGGTGAAATATTCATTTAGTAGCACCCTTTACTAATAAAAGATCGCTTTCCTACTACATGGGAAAAGACATAAAAACACAAAAAGTGCATGGGGAAAGAAAGAGATATTCTAAATAATTACAGACAAATGCTACATATGGGCTTCTATGCACCTAAAGCACCTTTTTAAAGTTATTCTTTAATGGTTATAATTAAGCTATAATTATTGCACGGTCTTACTGTGCATACCTTGGTTTATTCAAAATTACCATGTGTGGGTCTCTTTAAGTCAACTTTTCCATTAGAGCCATTTTCCATCACATTTGTCACAATATGGAGATATTGAAATCCTTTCCTGTTTTCCAAAATCTTGACCCTCCCTGTTTGGTTGCAGCCTACAGAAATACTTTCAGCCCTTTATGCTTTAAGGTAGCATTTGGGTTAGGCCAGTTTAAAATCTAATATAATAGCCTGGGTTGTGAATTCCCCTATTTTAATGAAAATTTCAGTTCAACAAGACTTAGCAACTTTATACGACCACCCTATATGATAATATATACCTATATCTTTATATTTTCTCCAACACATGAGTTTTATACTAAATGAAATTATAACCTGTGGAATTTTAAGTAACCGTACCAATCTGACAAGCTGGCAAACAAAAACATCCACTTGATAATAAACCAGGGTTGTGCATTCTAGCCTAGTCTCATTTTTAGAAAAAAGAGTTGAAAAACAAACAAAAAAAGAAGCCTCATTATAAAATAAATGTTCTCCTTTTAGGCTTTGCCTCTTCCATCTCTGCTCACATTAATCTTCTGTAACTGTAACACTGCAATATAATATTATACATAAAGTTATACAAATTATTAGAGAACATAACTGGTAGAATTTCACTAATTTCACTAATTTCATTCTTCAAGAAAGTATTTCACTGGATTTTTTTTTACTCTTTCCAATTTTTAAAAATGTTTGCATTAAAAAAAAAGTTTCCAATTTCAAAACTCAATGCCTTTACATTTCTTGTTGGAGGACAGAGAACATCCATTACTGGATTGGCATTTCCTTTCAACATCTGTACAGTGTGCAGTCAAAACTGGTTCTTACTATTTGTCTTGGTACAATTTATACATCTGTCAAGGTAGGATTCATATGCTACAAATTCATACTATATCACATGGCATAATTTACTCACACGGCAAGACAAGAAACACCTCTATATTGGGCTTAATATAATATCATGGTTGTTAACCCATAGCTTTGAATCATACAGAGCCCCAGGCTCCAATTAGCCAGCCCTACAAACATAGTCATATTTTGCCATTGAAATTCAAAAGCAAAAATGCCTCTTCTCTTTTTTCCTCTTTTGGGGAAGAAAATAAAAAGTAGATAGGGATATTTTAAGACTGTGAGTCTTAACATATCAATATATAATTTTACCATATCCTTATCTAAGCAACCATATTGTTATGGTTCCATATCCATAAAAATGGCACCATATTTACCTTAATGTTTCAATATCCAATTGAAAAGTTAGAATTCCCTCTAAAAATGGGCCAACATGAAAAAGAAAAGCTGGTTGAAATGCATGTCTTGATTTTCCACATCATCTTTTACCCTTGAACCCACCCCAAAGGTTTTCCTGAATGTTGTGGGCTTGGATGTTATTAGGGAAAGATGAATGACTCAAAATGGTTACTCCCAAATTTGAACAAAGAATATTTTTGCAACTTTTAGTTGGCCCCTAATCTGTAGATCCTATATACAGAAGGATGTAAAAAAAAATTTTTTTCGGCTCATGAATCTTCCCACTTTGGATAGAAGAATTAAGATACGACTTGGAGGGAGAGGCTATCTACAGGGATCCTTTTGCCAGGGGAAAGGGGAAGAAAGATCATGCAAAATGGGTCTGTGGAGCCCTTGGTGCTCTCTGAGCCTTGTTATTTTCTTGCAGACGTTTCATTGCCAGACTAGGCAACATCTTCAGTGCAAAGAGGGAGTGGGCCTTGCTCTCAGTTTATATACTGTGGCTTGCCTTGCTTGTGTTGGTAGGGGTGTTGTTCTCTCCTTGGGAGTTCCTTGCTTGGGCTGTTGTTTGCTGCTTGGTTGATTGCCTGAGTTAATAGTTCATATAGTTAATAGTTAATAGTTAGGGTGTATTGTGCTGTTTGCTGGCTCATCTGGTGTTCATCCTAGTGTTGATTTTTGCATATCTGGGTGTTGATTGCTGGCAAGGGAGTGTACTGATCTTTTGGCTTTTCTATTGTCTCTTTTGAATGGTATGTAAATGTTGTTTACCTCTATGTGTCTGTTGATGGCTGCTTTGTCTGAGTGCCAGGCTTCCAGGAATTCTCTGGCATTTTTGGATTTGGCTTGGTTTAGGATGCTCACACTTTCCCAGTTGAAACTATGGTTGAGTCTGTCCATGTGCTGTGAGATTAAGGAGTTCTCATCATGTCTTCTGACTGCTAGTTGGTATTCGTGGATGCGCTCTACTAGTCTTCTGCCTGTCTGTCCTACATAGTGGCTGTTACAGTCTTTGCACTGTATGTTGTAGATAACTCCTGTTTTTTCTTCTTGGGCTATTGGATCTTTTGGGTTGCTTAATATGTTTTGAAGAATTTTAGTTGGTTTATGTGCTATGGTGATGCCATGTGGTTGTAACAGTCTGTTGGTGGTTTCTGAGATGTTTCTGATGTATGGCAGTGTTATCCTTTTCATAGTTTCCATTGGTTGGATGTAATGGGTTGGGTGGTGAGGCACTTTTTGATAAAGTTGAGCAGGTATGGGTCTTCCTGCAAGTTCCAAGTATAGAAGTTAGAAGCTCCTTTCAGGGATTTATATGTGCACGGGTGTGCGCCTACACAAAATCGCTAAGCAAAAGTGACAAATAGAAGAGAATATCTGTAGCTCAGGGTTGAACTGTGGAGTCCTTGGTGCTTTCTGAGCTTGGTTGTTGTTCAAACAACCAAACTCAGAGAGCTCCAAGGACTCTGCAAACATGTCAAACTCTTATGACATATTCTTTAGCTTTTATGTTGGAAATTATTCAGTCCCCAGCACTGAAATCCTCTAATTCTGAACAAAGAGGTAGAGAGGAGTGCCAGCTTGTTTTCTGAAATATTTAGGGCATTGTACAAATTAATTGCATAAACTAAGAAAAAGATCTCATATATACAGTAGAATATTTAAATGTGTTGAGTCAATGAGATGTGTCTAAAAATGCTGATAAGCAGGGGAAACTATGCTAGGTGGTACTTGGCTAAAAAAAGAAAATTACAACACAGCACCAGGCCTGAATATTAATTGGTTGGATAACTTTGCTAAGGCTGTGCTCCAGGTCTGGATGAATCCAAGCTCCTTAGGCAGTTTAAGGGAATTTGGGCTGCACTGTCATTTGCCGGATATGGAAGAGAAAACTCTAACTTGACTAAGCTAAAATGAAAAATGTTTTGTGAAGCACCAGTCCTGATGTGCTACATGTCAGAAAGGCATGGGGGACTCTTTTTAATACTTATGTAAATTGTTGTGATGGAAGGGGGAGAAGAAAGAACTCTAACCTCAACTCAGAGTTACCCATGCAGTCCAGGGCCACCTGGAAAGGTTGAGAAAGCACAGGAGACCTCAGTCAAATTGCAAGCATCAAAGTATTATGGGGAGTCTGAAGAATGCTGACAAATTTTTCTCAGCCAATGATTGCTAATGACCCAAATGAAACACAGAGAACGGTCAGAAGAATCCAGCATTCCCAACATCTGTTTGTCCTAGTTTCCTGCCTGCTAGACTATAGCCACCCAAGGACAGAGTGGCATTTTTGGTATGAGCAGAACAGAAGAATGCTCTGCAGACCAATTAAGGGGGCTCAAGCATAAGAAGCAGGAGGAGTATCCATAGGAGAAGTTTAAAAAGCCAATATGGCAGCTGCAGCTGAAGCTTGGCCCCTTTTTATACGTGCCTGCATTAAAAAAAGAAGTGGGCCATTGCCAAAGAAAGCTGCTGTCTTGATGTTTTGGAATCCCACCACAGATGTCCCAAAGGAGTGGTGTCTGCAGGATCTTGCTGCTTTTGTCAAGCAACGTTGGAATGCATATGCAAAGGGTGTGGTGTGTCATGACATCACAGTGATGCTTTTGTCACTTTGCTCCCCCTGCAGACACTGCTGAGTGTGAATTCAGGCAGGGAACGCAAAGCAAACTGAGTCTTCAGAATCCATTTCAAAGCAATGAGAAAGGGGAGAAAATTGTCTTAAAATGTGATTCTCTGCCGATAAAGCCCTACCCCTCTGGTCATGAGAAATACTGATGCTGTTTTCTTTCTTTCAGCCAGGAACCCAAAAAAAGGTATTGTCTTTTTTCCAAAAGAAATAATAATTGACTTATGTCAAGAGTTGTTTTTTTTTAAAGGATGAAGATCCAAGCCTCCATAACCTCCCTCTCCCCCTTTCAAAGCCTGCACAATAATGCCGCTGTTTCTTTTCATTCTTAGCGCTACATTTTGGCAGGATGTCAGAATAATTTGTATTGCTGAGGATTTTTTTTTCTCCCCCCAGAGAAGCTAATCAGAAGAGGAACTGGGTTTTTATGTTTTTCTTCTTTCTCTCCTTTGTAAATGACTAAAAAGAAACATACTGAGAAATTTTTTCCTGCTCTTATGTACATGAGGCAGCAAAGGAAATTTTGTGAGGTAACTTTACAGTTATTGTTGCAGATTCTGGCAATTATTTGACAGAGTTAAGAATATACAATCTCAATTGCTTTTATAACTCACGGTATAATCAGAAATTCTACATAGCTACATTACATTCCTTATTTCAAGTCTGCTATGGTTTCTTGTGCTTTTTCCCCCCCACCCTTTTAATTTATTTAGACTTATTTCCCATTTTCTGTAACAGGAGATCAAGGCGGCATATACAGCGTTCTCTCCTCCTGTTCTCCGCCCCCCCACCCCCAACATCACATAGTGAGATAGGTTGGACCAAATGCGACTGGCTCAAAGTCATGCAGTGAGCTTCTGTGACTGAGGAAGGACAAAAACCTGGGTCTTCCTGCTCCTATGACCACTACACTAACTTGCTCTTCATGTGTTAATTTGGTTTTAGGTTACCATGGGTGGTAGCAATGTTGAAAGCTGCAGCAGTGATCTTTCCCACTGTATTGTAATGGTATGTGGAAATGACCTTGGGAGACAGGAGGAAGAACCACAGACTAGACAACGGTCAGACAAGAGGCAGCTGAGTCTGAAGAAGGAACAAGAGCATGGCAAACGTTTCAGAAGGGACCCTCCCTAGTTTCTTGGATTTTAAAAGGGGAGGAGGAGAGATGTCCTTCCGACTTGCAAGATTCTGTTAATGTAACCTTGCAATAAAGTTAGAACTAGTATTTCTGGGTGTGCTTCTTGTCTGGACTATCTTACAAGGCTGACATCAATCTTGCAAGTCAGAAAGGACATCTCTCCCCCCTTGCCTTTATGGCCCAAGAAACTAAGGAAGGTCCCTTCTGAGATGTTTGCCACACCCCTGTTCCTTCTGAGGATTCCTCCTGTCTCTCAAGGTCATTCTCACATACCATTACAGTACTGGAGGTGCTTATGATATAGATTTCTGGATTACAACCTACAGGCACTTAGAGACCACACTTGGGAATAATCGAAAACCTTTTGATGGTCTTTTCAAACCTCTGCTAAATCCTTTGTTAGGTCACTTAAATCATAGGTAGCCTTGCATTTGACTGTTAAAGCAGGTGGAACTGATAACTACCTTTTTTCAAGAAAGGAAAGGCCCTTTTGGAAGTTCTTTAAAGGGGCAATCAAGGTATCTGTTTCCACTCAGTTTCAGAAGAAGTTGGCTGTGTCCAGTTTTCTCTATTTCTCTTTGTGTTTTTATTGCATTTTGGCTTTCAATTTTCCTTTGAACTGTCATTGTGTTTTTTTTATTATTTAAGGTTTATTGTGGCTAGAGGAGGCTAAAAGCCTCTATAGAGATGTTTTTGGAACTACAGTAAAATAAATCAATTACAGTTGATGGTTTGGGCATGGGGGGGGGGGTAGATATAGTGCCTTGAAAGATATACTCAGTCAAATCACCAAGAATAGCAACTTTCATTTATGATGGATCTGAAACCTTTTAAAAGGAAATATGTCCTTTAATTGTACTTTCAATGCCACACTGAAAAGAATGAAATGCCCAATTACCAAGGGATAGCAATAGTTGTGTATTGGACATCCAAATAAATAAATCCAACCCCATTCCTTTCAGAAGTAAACATTATTATTCTGAATCAGTCCTGGCAGATGCCTGGCCATGAACTGAATTAACTGCTTCAGAGAAAAGATTTTTTCTTTCAAAAACTTTCTTTGCCACAAAATGCTACAGGTTACATACATACATACATACATACATTCATTCAGCTGCATACAGACAAGTTCCTTAAGGTGAAAATGGCCAATCTTCTGAGCAGGAAAAGGTAGCTAATAAGTTGTGGTGAAAATGCTTTCCATTATTCATGGAATAGGATGGTATGATAATAAAGAGAAATAGATTTTTCCTAAATGTTTTCTTGGGGTTGTGTGGAATTCTGCAAACAGTTGCAGAGAAGGCAAGGAAATTTACCTTTAATTGACTTGAGTTCATTGAATACTGAAGGAAATAACAAGAGTTATGTTGTAAGGCAATAGCAGTGAATAATGTTTTATTTATTTATTTATTTATTCATCAAATTTGTCACCACCCATCTCCTCCCACTGGAGGGACTCTGGGCGGTTTACAACAAAATCCTCAATAAAATAATAAATATATAAAATACTTTATAAAATTACAAATTATTAATAATATAGATAAAAATAAAGTCTAGATGGCTATATCTCATTCAGTGTTCACATGGAAGGGGTGCTTCAAGGCACTAGCCAACCCCAGGCATGGCTCCTCTCCTCCCCGCCCCAGGCCAGCTGGCAGAGCCAGGTCTTCAAGTTTCTCCGAAAGGCCAGGAGCGATGGGGCTAGCCTCACCTCCGGGGGCAAGATGTTCCAAAGGGCAGGCACTACTGCAGAGAAGGCCCACCTCCTGGACCCCGACAAATGGAATTCTCTTACCTATGGGGTCCTCAGCATGCCCTCTCTGTAAGATCGGGTGGGGCGGGTAGATGTAATGGGGAAGAGGCAGTCCCTCAGGTAGCCTGGCCCCATGCCATGTAGGGCTTTAAAGGTGATAACCAACACTTTGAATTGGACCTGGAAGCAAACTGGTACCCAGTGCAGCTCATGTAGCAAAGGTGTTATATGCACCCTTCTAGGGGTGTCACAAATAGCCTGCGTGGCTGCATTTTGGACCAGCTGAAGCTTCCGGATACTGTTCAAGGGTAGCCCCATGTAGAGCGCATTGCAGTAGTCAATATGGGAGATAATGAGGGCATGAGTGACCGTTCAAAGGGCCTCCCAATCCAGGAAGGGGTCTAACTGGTGCACAACACAAAGCTGCTCAAAGGCCCTCCTGGCCACGGCTGTCACCTGCTCTTCGAGCAGGAGCCGTGAGTCCAAGAGGACTCCCAAGTTATGCACCGGGTCTGTCTGGGGCAGTGCAACCCCATCCAGAACCAAAGGTGACAAAGTCCTGGATACGGAAGAGCCCTTAACCCACAGCCACTCCATCTTACCAGGGTTCAGTTGAAGCCTGTTGTTCCCCATCCAGGCCCCCACAGCCTCCAGGCACCTGGAGAGGGCAGTCACAACATCACTTGCTTCACCTGGGATGGAGATATACAGTTGAGTATCATCAGCATACTGATGATACCTCATCCCATGGTGACGGATGATCTCACCCAGCGGTTTCACGTAGATGTTGAATAGGAGAGGAGAGAGAGATGTGGAGTCCTTGGTGTTCTCTGAGCTTGGTTGTTTGGTTGCAGACATTTCATTACCCAACTAGGTAACATCATCAGTAGAGTGTATGAAACAAAGCATTGGGCTAAGAGAAGAACCTTTTATTTGCAAGCCACCCAGAGTCACTTAAAAGAACCTTTTATTTATAAGCCACCCAGAGTCACAGAGTCACTATATGAGGTGGTCAGTGTATACATTTGATAAACAAACAAACAAATTAACAAACAAATAAATAAAAATGTGATGCTGTTACTGACTAGATTCTCTTCCTTGTAGCCACCAGTTTTGCCTTGTTTGGTGGACAGACCTGGAGAAGCTGCATCACTAGCCTCACTACACCAGACAGTGGTGTTCACTCACATATCACAACATATGTAATATCGCTTTCAGAAAGATCTCATAGTGTGAGAAGGGGCCTCATGTTGATTCCTGAGTCAACTATTTTCTGCGACTTGTTTCAGTTATCCTTGTATCACACACTGGAAGATCACTTTGGGAATCCAAAGTATCCACACTATTATATATGTGCCTATGAGACAGCAAACGAGATACCCCAGCAACAACAACAACAAAAGTGTTGTGAGTTGGAGAATAAAATATATCTCAAGCTGGAAGTTTATCCTGATTTTCTCCTTAGTTTTGAGGCTCCGGTGGGCTCTTGCTTATATCAAGGATATATGTGGATCTCTTGGTGAGGTATGCAGTTTGCTGGAGCAAGACACCCTGGCACTGCAACTTTGTCAATACAATTCTGTTACATTTAATGCAAGTATTATTTTTAGAAATGCCTATTCTCAGGAAATTAGGTGTCCAGTGGAATGAATTCGTGAGGAAAAAAAGAGGGAGAACAAGACTAACTCAACTTTAATGACTGCAGTGCAACTCACGACTTCTGCACCTATTCTAAGAGTTCATTCATTGGCTCTTAATCATCAGTTAATTCTTTGCTTATTTATTTATTTTATTGATATCATTTATAAACTGCCCAAGTCTGACCACCTCTGGGTGGTATACGTGAGCTTCATCGGGATGCTGATGTTGAACAACATGGGGGAGAAGACTGAGCTTTGTGGCATCCTACTCTGTAGTGGCCAAGGGCTTAATTGAACCAGAGGCATACTTGCCCATCCTGGTTCCAAAAGAGGCCACCTGCTAGGACGATAAACGCTGGTTTTGTTCCATGACCAGTCCTGAACCCCGACAGGAATGGATCTAATTAATCCCATTTTTTATCAGACCCTCTTTAAGGGTATATCTATCATATTCTCAATGACCTTCCTCAAAGCGAAGAGCTGGAGACAAAGTATCAAATATGACCAGATCAAAAGGTCCTGGTCACTTCAGGAGGTCCCAGTGGCATAACAGCCCTCCTCAAAGAGACTTTAAAAAAAAAGAAAACTGGAAGCCTTATATGGACTTTTTGCTGAAAGAAGGAAAAACTGAGCTAATGATTTATGGATTTGGGGATTAAAAAGGCCTAAAGAGGGAGGGGAAAGAGTACAATGGCAATTACTCGATAGGAAAAAGAGTAGAAGTCATAATTCTATGTTTTCTTTCTTTTTTTCCACTTCTTTTCTTTTTTCTTATTGTTATTTTCTTTCTTTTTCTTATTTTTACTTTAATTTTTATACTTTTATTGTATTGAAGCATTCTAATAAAAGCATTTTTTAAAAAACAGCCCTCCTCCAAGAAATATTTATGTCCCCTCCCTCTCATACCCCAGTGAATCAGGGAGGAGTCTACCTCAGTCTCCTCCAGATACTATCTTGCTTCCCAGGACTTAAATATATTTCAACCCTCTTTGTTAATGTAACGGTTCTTGCCTACAGTATTTCCTTCAAGGTCCTCTTTCCAGTAATGCTAAAGACAGCAGAAACAAGGCCTGTGGTTGTCCACCTTAAAGATGTTGACAGCTGAGAAAAAGAAAGAAGAGGAGACCAATATTAGCTTTGTCCCAAAGAACTCTGACAGGGAGGGAATTAATGAGATCATGCTATTTTTCTTCATATCAAAGAACCTATCACAGGGTGCTCAGACACTCATACTCACACTGTTCATAACATATGAGAGGTTGGAGATGAAAATCCATTGGCATGGACTCTTCAGCACCTCATGATCTGCTGACAACCAGGGGTCAGGAGGGTGTAGATAGTTAAGGATTTGCTCTATGCCCCAATTTGCCTATCATTTTGCCTGCTCTTTGTCAGACATTTCCTTTTGCCTGTCTTCCCAGATATTTACTCACACAGTATATGGTCTTAGATGTTCCTCTTGGTATGATGTCATTAGCTAGGTGAGAGAGGCTTTGCCTATTCCCATAATGCATTGTCTGTAAATAAATCTCATTTCTTTATGGTTATAAGACCTGCTTTACTAGTCATTGCTCAGGCTACATCCCTGCTCTCAGGATTGCTCAACGCATACGAGCAGAATGTTTAAACTTCCAACCATTTACCATGTCACCAACTATCCCAGAAGCAGCAGAAAAGTCATAAACCCTATGAAGCATTTCAAAGTCTCTTGATTTAACTCAGTGCTTCTAAGTAGGTGTCCAACTTCTACCCAGTGATTAGAAGGAAGCATCACTGAATCAAATCATCTCATCTTTGCACAGTTTAACCTCCCAAATATTCCAAGATGAACTGGCTTGCCATCTGAATACAGAGGAAGGAGAGCTGAATGTTCTTCTTCCTTGAGCTCCATGTTGACATTTTCCTTCTCATTCTTGTGGGCAACAATAACCCCATCATCTCCCATCCCAACAAAAAATGGAACAAACTGGTCATTGGCATATACAGGTGGGAAAAGTTGACATTCTTCTCATAATGGTCCAGCTGGATACTTTTTTCAGCAATTCCGAGAAGCAATACTGATTCCAGAGTTTTTCAAGTTGTTTCCACAAGAGCTGAACCAGGCTGGTCATTTGCATTTAGAGGAGGAGGAAAATAATATTCTTCTTCCAAAATCCCATTGACTACACGCATGCAAACTGATTTTCATCCAGTTTGAATTGAAGATGTGAAGACAATGTGTTTCAACCTGTGTTTGTGATGATAAGCCAAGGCAAACCAATTCAGAGTCCTTGGAGTTTTGGTTCTGTAGCCAGTCAGATTAGCTCATAATCTTAATTGCATCATTTAGGATTGACAATTCACCTGGCAGCTGACCGTCACCTAAATCCCATCATTAAGAGGGAAATATGCTAAATTATGGGGGGAATGGAAGTGGGCTATTCCAACATTGCACAAATCTTGAATGACCATCGCAGAATCTACATTGTAAAATGGGTAATGAGGTCTTATAAACAGTGATTGTGAAGAGAAGATACTGGATCACATTAGAGTCAGCCCTTTGAGATAGGCCAGGTCAGGAAACAGACATCATAATGATTACAGGAATGCTACTTTATTGTTGTAGGGTATAATAGCAGAATCTTGAAAGCCTGACAGAGCTTCTCTCTCTCCTTTCTTATATCAAACAGAATTAAGGCAGGGTTATTTTGAGTTTCTTTCTCAAGTCTTCCCCTTTCCCTGAACTGAGTTGTAGTTTTTCTTCCCTTAATGGCTCCTGTACTCCTTCATCAGGATTATCTGCACATCCATCTTCAGCAGGGTTTCTCAACCTCAGCAGCTTTAAGATGTGTGGAACTCCCAGAATTCCCCAGCCAGCCATGGATCACCCCAGTGATCCAGTATCAAACATCTCTTCACAATCACTTCAAGCTGCTGAGGTTGAGAAACACTGGTCTACAGATAGTATGTTTAACTTATAAAATCCTACTTAAATGTATGAATGAGTGAGAGCTGCCCATGGGCTCCAGAGTAGACTGGCATGTCCACACAGTCCCATTGGGCAAGTAAGCCAGGTCTTTCTTGCCAAACAAGGGGTGTGAATATTTTCTGTGCAATCAAATCTTCTTTTTCCTCTTATTTAAACATGCCTATGATCTTTGAATGATCCAAACTGGGTGAAAAAGATATTATTTTCCCTTGCTTGTTACAGATTCCAAAGAAGATTCCTCCATAGGCTATAATAGGGAAACATCTGCCACATTTTCAGCAGAATGGGATGGAAACAGCAGGGGTGGTAGATTACAAAGAAGACGTTAACTCCCTGCAATTTCAGCAGAAGATCTTCAAGGCTTTTATTATGTCTCCTCTTTTGAGGCAGAGCTAGCAGGGATAAAGAAAGGACAGAACACCAGCCTCCAAATTATCTAAAAAGAGCCAAGGTTGTACTGAACCAATGCAGCAAGGGTCTTATCCCAACTTAAAAATAAAAGCTTTTAAAAGGTGTTTGAAAAAATAAGCCCTTATTTTTCCACTGATCTGGGGGGAATATTTTTGTAGAAAATGCATATAGCTGCCCAACTTAAGGCCATCTCCGGACAGCTAACAAGACAAAACCAATCTAAAAGAACAAAAAATACCATTAAAAGCAAACATAATAAATAGAAGAGCTGAGACATCTCTAAACAGCTCACAGTCCCAACTCAAGTTCAAAACGATGCCCAAGAATGCCCATGACTTTTCTTTGTGGGATGGGATGCTGTGCTGCTTCTGATGACTGGGTTTTGAGGAATGGCAGGAGTGTTGGCATAGCTGGTTGGCAAGTTTGGCACCTCTTAGGAAAGCCTTCTTGTCCATGGTAGGAATTAGTTATTGCTTGCAGCAACATTGTTTGTTGATCAACAGAAACAACAGAGGTAAGCTGGCATGGTGAGATACAAAGCCACAGAGATATGCAGATCAGAGAGCAAAAAGCTGGCATGGAATTAGTGGAATCTGTAGCATTTGCCATTCCTTCTTTTGAAGAACAGTTAATGTTTAGGTGAACACCTGTAAGTGGTAGCTTGACACACTCACAAACTCACTGTTGAGAAACATCAACCCTTGCCAGTCATGCTGAATTCCATGGAAGGTTTGACTCAAGAGTGCACTCATGGGCAGGGGAACCTTGAGTCCATATTCAGAGTGCCAAGAGCTGAACTGAACTCCCGGTTGCATTGGCAGGACCAACATAGAAGTCTAACAGTCCATCAGCACAAGAGAAAACAAAGTTAAACCTTGTGGCCAACCACACTGAAGCAGTGGAATGAGGAGGAAGTGAACAAAGCCTAAAGAAGTATTAGTTTTGCTACCCCAAAAGGTCCCTGAGTGCCAGAGAGTTTAATGAGTTTAATCAGCATTCTCCCATACAGAAGTAAAATTGCCACATTTGTATATTATCTGTAATAAACCGCAGAGCAGCAGAAAAACCAGCAAATCAGTGGAATCCTTTGAAAGACTACAAAGTATTTCAAAGCTGACTGATTCAATTTATTCCTTCAAAGCAGATCCCTCCCTTTGATTCACAAATCAATTTCAAGGAGGTGATTCAGCTGAAGTTCCAGCAGACCAAAGCATTCCTTCAAAGCATTGCAGGGCCTGAATCTCAGCATCTTCTAAGTCACCTCTGTAGGAGGCGGAACATGCCAATCATTTGCATACATGTGTGGGAATCGTTGTCCTACTTCCCTCCAGCCCTAGCTTTGATTCACTAATTCACTAATCTTCAGTGATATGACTCAGACAAAGCTTTGTTGAACTGAAGTATCCCTTTCAAAACTTTCCACAGTCCTGCTGCTGAACCTTCTCATGATTTCTTAGATGATACAATATTGATGTGTTACATGTATACATACATGGACACCTACAAAAAAAATCAGGTGCACCCTTAGTACTATCTATTCTCCCTTTCCCACTCATAAAGGTAATATTACATTAAAATGTAAGCATTTTAATTCAGAGCTTCATTCTCTATTTAGATACTGTATCTCGATTGACCAGAAAATGCAATGCAGTTAGAGGTATTAGGTAAAGTCTCCTCTGAATTAATTTAACTGTTGTTAAATTGGTTACATCCATGTAGTTTTCAATGCAGGCAGGATTTTCTAACACAGAGATGTTTTGTTTTCAACTTTCAAGGCTATATTCCTATTGGTCTTCCTTCTAAGTCCTAACCAGACCTGCACCGTTTAGGAGTTGGTGTTTTTTTTTTTCTTTTAGATCAGCTAAATATTGCTCCTGGCTATGTCTGTTTTTGCTCTGAGCGCATATGTGGCAGTGAATGTATAAACAGTGCTAAAGTTGAAGATATAGTGAAATTAGAATAGTCCAGTATAAATCGATTAAGCTGAAGTACTAGAAGCATGAGCTACAAGATGGAAACATGCTGATCTTCTATCTGTCTGTCTATCTACTTTACAGTCATAGACCAAAAGATGCCGATTTATTATTAGGCTACCAATCACAGAAGCAAAAATCTAGCTGACCACTCAATGGAGCAAAGAGTTTGAGATTATTGTGGGTCTTAGCTGCCATCTACTGACCATCTGGAGTTCTGCAGCCCAGAGCTGGTGGTCCTAATATTATATATGAACTCTTAGGAGACAAAAATACAAAAAGCTGCACTGGATTTACCAAATGGAACATGTATATTTAAGGAGTACCATCTGACTAGATTGGCTAAAACCTTCCTCAAGTTTTGTGCCAGCCATTTTCCTGGTTTCTGAGCCCAAGAGTTTGATGGTGACTCAATTCATGCTTCAACCACAGTTGCTTCTGATCCTAGTATTTTGGTCCATTTTTTTATTGTATGTTATTCGTATGAAGGGACTCCACAGGTTAAAAAGGGGCACTGCCCTCCCATCAGCTCTGCCTCCAACATCTGCCCTGTGCATCAGTGTCTTATGTGTTGCAATATAGAGTGAAAAAAAGGGAGGTAATGTTAAACTGAGTAGTTAGGGTAGTGGTTAAGGCACCAGGTTAAGGACCAGGCTAGAACATAATTTCTAGGCACAGATTCTAGCTGGGTGACTTTGGGCCAGTTACTGTCTCTCAGCCCTAGGAAGGAGGCAATGGCAAACCACTTCTGAAATCTTTCCAAGAAATCTACAGGGACTAGTCCAAGCAGTTACCAGGCGTAAACTCTGACTCAGAGGCATAAGAAAATAAAATTAAACTAACTTTCATTCACATACTACTCCCTCCTTGTCCCCGTGGCATATCCTGTCTGTATTGCAGATTATGTTTCTTATTCTAGATAGGAATATAATTGATTTCTGGGCAGGAACACCTCCCAAGCCACTTGTCGATAATCCCAATGGCGATGGCCCCCAAGAACGATGATCTCATCTCAGTAAAGATTCCTTTGGTCTTTGTGGAAATATAAAGTTCTAGGAAAAGGAGTGGTTTAAACATTCAAGTTCTACTTTTGCAATTCATTTCAAACCTGGCTTTTCATTTTCTTCTGAAATGAAGATTAAGAAGACATAGAAGGAATTACAAATCCAACATGAGAAAAATAATGTATGTTTTATCTGAACAGGTGTATTAGATTTTATATTTATACTTTTGGATCATTTTCTTCATGTCAATGGCTGTTGTTAAAATTTCACAAGCTGTGGCCTTCATGGTTAGAAGATATTCATAATAATAATAATAATAATAATAATATAATAATAATAATAATAATAATAATAATATACTAAACTTCTATGCCACCTGACTGTCAATGACCCTTCTGAAACATAGCACTGAGATATTCACAGGGATGGAGAATATTATTTCTCACTATCCCCAAGTTTTATTCTTGCCTTGAAAATAGTAAGGATGGAATCCATTAACAGATTTTACCAGCTAAGAACAGTTTTGGCCTATTTTCCTGCAAATATAGAGGAAGGATCACTCTTTGCTGCTTTGGTAGATTTCACCCTCTTCAGTCCTGACATTTGTATGGGTGCTAGAAGCTTCTTGTGTGGATGGGGCTTGATAGGAACTGCGCAAGGCCCGCAGGAGGACTCTGACAACATCCCTGAGGTCCAGGCTTTGAATAACTGGTTCCTTTTGAAACTCATACTTTGTTAAGGTGCAATTCTCACTCAGTTGCTTGCAACTGAAAACCAACCTTTGTTCCTTGTGGTCTTTTATCTCTGGTGATTCCTTCTGGAGGTGGAGGTCCATGTTCCAAGTGCTGCTGCTAGGCTGGATGGTCAAAGAGATGATTGTCCACGTTTGGTTCTTCACAGCAATCTTCAGGATCTTTGTCAGTGAAAAGAAATGAGGCAAGTTAACCAGTGATTGACAACAAGAATGGTCTGTTGTATCTGGGAGTCCTATCAGTGGGCAAGGAGTAACCTAGGTGAGAAAGTGGCAACCACTTTCTCCTTTGTATGGATCTTTCTTCTCCAATCACCTACTGGTTTTGCCCAAAAGGAAGACAAATGGAATTTATGATGAAAAATGACTGAAAAAGGATGATCCACATAGGAAAAATTCCTGTACCTGTGCTGCCTCTCTACATTTTCAGCCAGGGTTGCTCATACAGTTCTCCTGTGGGGTAAGCAACATCATATAAAGTTTGGAAGTGGCATAAGAAACAGCAAGCAAAAGAAATGGAAGACTAGAGACAAATGACAGGAAACTAGTTTACACCAACTCTACTGACTGTACCGTTCCATACTTGTCTATCCTTCCATGCCATTCATGTGCCAAGCCATTCATCACCTTTACATTTCTCCCCTTTTTCTTTCTGAAGATCTAATCAACTTCATTCAGCTACAACTTTCTCATTTTCCCCATCCTTTCCACCTGTTCAGTGTTTGTTCTGCAATTAAATTCCCATTCATCCTCTATATATTGTATGACCAAACTATTTCAACACATTCCTTTTATATTTTATAGTGATTTTACAATCTGGTGATAATTTTTAAGTAATTGTTTTATTTTTTTTATAATGATTGTTCTTATGTATTCCTTGTTTTTATCTCACTGTTGTAGGCTGCCCAGAGACACCCTGTGTGAGATGGGCAGCGATATAAACGTGAACAATAAATACTCATTGCTCAGTTTTGTTTTCAATCCACATTCTGCCAGCATCCATTCTTGACCCTGCTATTCTTGTTTCTCCACACAGGCTTTTTTTTACTTCCATGGAAGAATGAATGAATGAATGAATGAATGAGTAAGTAAGTAAGTAAGTAAGTAAGTAAGTAAGTATTTATTTAAAAGATGTATATGGCCACCCATTTATAAAACACAACTCTGGGTGGCTCACAACAATAGTAAAATCACAATAGTAAACACAAAAATGCAAGAAAACCAAGAAAAAAACCCCCAGATGCTGATCCATCATCCCCATCCATTCATTTATAGAATATCCAGGCTCCAACCTTAGTATTCCAGCCCCTGTGGAAAAGCCAGATCTGTGGGGGGTTGCCAGATCTCAAGGGGAGGTGTGTTCCACGGTGCAGGGCCTGCTATGGGAAAGGCACACTTCTTAGGTCCTGCTAGATGGCAACAATTAAAGGAAGGGACCTGCAGTGTGCCCAGTCCCTGATCTAGTGGAATGTGCAGATACCTTCAGAGAGAGGTGCTTCTGCAAATAACCTGGCCGTGTGCCATGAAGGGCTTTCAAGGTAGTAACCAGCACTTTGAATTGCACCCAGAAAGAACCTGGGATTCAGTCCATCTCACACAGCAATGCTGTAACATGGGCAAACTGAGGGGAGAAGCATGGTGTGAGGGCAAAGCATGGGGAGAAGCATGCTCTTATACATAGCCAGTTTTGCATCTTTCAACACTCATTCCTCACAAGAAACCATTCATTATCCACCATCTTTTTACAAGCATTTATGCATCTTAGAATTTCTCCATCCATTTCCCCCTCTTCTGAAAGCATTCTACTATTTGCTTCCAACCACTTTTTTCTCCTTTTATTGCTCCCAACTACTTTATAAGTGAATCAGTACCATGCTTTGCTGGTAGCTGCAACACATCTAGCCTGGCCATGACAAAACTAGAAGAATTGATGGAAGAGCTTTGATAATTAATTATACAGTGAGTGTAGTGTTCAGTGGAAGCATTTGTTTGGCAATGCCAAATGACCAGGGAAGGATGCCACCGCTATGTCTTTTGTGGATGCATCACAGAAGCATTCAGCAGGTCTCAATAAAGTTTCAGTCTGATCTGGACAGATTGTTCTTGTCAGATAAAAAAACACTCACCATACTATATGTAGGAGCAATTTCTTTAGCTAATTTGGCTAACAGCTCTGCTTCATCAAATTCAATGGTTATTTGTGTTGGTTCAGAAGTGATGATGAATTCCTTGCTGGGAACCACTTGCTCAAATGTTGTGATCATCTTAGTTTTGCCCATTGCAATTGTTATTCTTGTGCTGAAAAGCAGCATGCAGGCCATGAGGGTGATGCAGAAAATGAGGGTAAGTCCAGCCAAAATAGCAAACATCAAAGAAAGAAGATCATTCAGGATGTTCATGATTAGAGAAACCTCTGACTTTGTTTGGCATTATCTTCAAATAGTTCTGATTACTTTCATTTCAGTTTTCTTTCCTGGATTAAGCTCCATCTGTAAACATCATACCAGACTGAGCCAGAATTCAGTTATCAGAGCAACTGTGTTGCATCACAATGGATGACTTATGAGCAGTTGTACACACAAAGGATTCTTTCTCTCTTCAGGAAAGGCATTTTCAAGGTAGAATCATTTGCTCTTTCCAGTTCAGCTGATGTCTGTAGAAGTAGGAAACCTATTATAAAGGACAGGAATAGAGAACTGTGCCCCCCTATTCTTCTTTGTGTTACCATGATTTCACACAGTGTTTTTACATATAGAGTAAGAGCAAGTTTACACCACAGAGATACTTAATAGAGCCAGAAACATTAGTGAAGGACTTCTGTACAAAGGATGCATTATATATATATTCATTGTATTCTTTCTATTTTATAGCCCAGATAAATTTATTTATAATGTGGATTTATAAGGCTTCCCAACTCACCATGACTGTAGATGGCAGCATCTAGCCAAGCTGTACTGATCATGAAAAGCTAAGTAGAATCAGCCCTGGTTAGTACTTGGATGGAAACCTTCGGGAAGGATAGACTGGGAAGTAGAAAAGGTTCCTGGAAGAAGAGGAGAGGAGGAAGCAGCAGAGCCACTAATGCCACCCACTGTTGTTGTCAAGGCCCCCCTCACTATACTGTAAAGCAGCGTTTCTCAAGCTTGGCAAGTTTAAGATGGGTGGACTTCAACTCCCAGAATTCCCCAGCCAGCCATGTGGACTTCATGCTGGCTGGGGAATTCTGAGAGTTGAAGTCCACCCATCTTAAACTTGCCAAGGTTGAGAAATGCTGCTGTAAAGCCATAGGAGACATTCCTACAAAAAAGCCAGGTGGACCTTGATCTAGGGCAGGGTTTGTCTCTTTTATATATTTAATTTCTACTGAAAATTTTTCACAGAAAGAAAAAAAAAATGAAGTAAGAAAATAGAGTATAGAAAGAGATACAAATAGGAAAAAAGAAAAGATATAAAGAAGCAACTTCTGATCTTCTTTACAGCACTTACAATCTTTTCCTCATTAAAATTAAATCCTAATTTTCTTGTTCCCATATTCATCCCTCTTCCATCAGTAAGTCCCTAAATCACCAATTCATTTTTTTTCCATTTCAGCAAAAAGTCCATAATAAGTTTCCGGCCTCTGATAACAGTACTTATTTATTTTTTATTTATATTTCAAATTTAGTCACCACCCATCTCACTCAAAGAGTGACTTATTGTCTTATCCCTGATCAAACAGGTCAGTTTTGCCATTTCCACCAATTCCATAATCTTTACAATCTTTACCTAATCCTGCAGGTACTTCAGAATTTTTCCATCTTTGTGCGTACAATAATCTCACTGCAGTTACCATATACAAAATCAGCCTTCCATAAGTCTCTTCTGATTGGCTAACCGTGGTCTAGGGCAGTGTTTCTCAACCCTGGAAACTTTAAGATATGTGGACTTCAACTCCCAGAATTGCCCAGCCAGCATAAGTCCACATATCTTAAAGTTGCTACATTTGAAAAGCACTGGTCTAGGGCCATCTTGAACTGTCAGCAGATCCCAGCTTATATATAACTTATATCCACTGTAAAAAAAAAAGTCCACAAACAATTCCCAGGGGAAACAGGCAGTGCATTACAGTCTCAACTGATCAGTCAATCCATACACACAGGTAATGCTGTAGACCTGAACCAGGTCTTTAAGAAAGAGAAAAGTAATTTACTTTTAGCCTACATTGGTGGGCTATAGGTTGGGGGAAAAAGTAGAGACAGTGTGCTCCAGCCAATCCTATTCCATTTCTCCATAGAGTGACCAAGTATAGGCTGATGACAATATTTATTCATTCCTCTCTATTTCTCTGCAGAAAATTTGTAGGGTAGGATAGTAGATGCTTCTGAAGTGGGAACACAAAATTCAAGTGATTAAAGCATAACCAGCAGATCTGTATTTCTAGAGCAGTGTTTCTCAGCCTTGGCAACTTTAAGATGTGTGGACCTCAACTCCCATGGCTGGGTGGGGAGTTCTGGGAGTTGAAGTCTGTTACAGAGTGCTAGAAAGCCTTTGGCCCAGGAGAGATCAGGAAAGTCACACACCAGGCATTTCTATAAAAATAAGTTTATTTACAGAAAGCAAACATATTTAAAGGCTGTTTGCTGAGAGGAGAGATTTCTCTCAGCTGCATATTCTCTGCAAGCCTACACAGAAGGGAAACTGAAACTAAAACAAGTTCAGGCAAGTTCCTCCCTTTAGGCAATGCAACCATTAACACGTGAAAAGGGGACAATTACATTCAACCTCTTCACCCGGCCAAAATGATTAGTTACCATAGTAACAATCTGTAGTAGAAAACATATTAATAAAGTCCACACATCTTCAAGTAGCCAAGGTTGAGAAACACTCCTCTAGAGGGTTGTATAAGGATGAGGTTGGGGGTCATTGTTGCTTCTCTTCCATTTTCCATGAGGAGCAGTCCATCTGGACATGAGCAAAAAAAAAATCTACCCACCCATTGATTCATAAGCACAGATAAAGAGAAAGAATCATAGACATGGGATGAGAACAGCACAGACTTGGATTCTCCAGGGGAGAAGTCTGGGCCCTTGGGAGAGTACATGATTAATTGTGTCTGGTTTGAGAGAACTTTTTTCATTTTCAGCTTTGCTAGACAAAAATCCATTCAGTATCCAATCTCTGCTATCCTCAGTCAAGGATAGAGAAGAGAAGAACATGAATTCATAAACCCTTTTAAAATTCTAAATCTCTGGAGAAGGAAAGAGTCTTCGCTCTTCAGAATCCCTTCTTTCTCTTCATGATTTCCCTGTGGCTTCCGAGAAGTCGTGTCCTTACAAACACAGCAGGTAGTGACCAACCAAGGACAGGCAAGATTAAATAAGTTTGTCATTTAAAATGAGCTCTATGAGAGTTCCTAAGAGGTTTGAGAATGCTGCAGAAGGGGTGTGAGTAAACAGTTAAAAAAGAAAACTTCAAGACTAGATGAAAAAAATGGGTTATGATGTGTTCAAAAGAAATGGTTGTGATCAAACATCGGAGACACTGTGGTCACCAAAGGGGCAGCTGGGTGACAGTTCAAATATGACTTTGAGCTAAATCTGTCACCATTTTTACTTTCTTTCTATAGATGACTGCCCTGATTCACTTTGTAAAGATTTAAAGTTTTTAGTATCTGTCGGGTCATGTAAAAAAAAGGCTTATAATCTTTCAGCTGAGTCTTTCTGTGTGAAGTTCATATAGCATAATTCCAGACATTTAATTTGCCCACTTAGTAAGGAGTAATAAAAAGGGACTTTGCCGGTGGCTTTCTCAGCCAGGAATAGAGAAAAGAAATGAATCTATGTGAGGGATCATTTTAAAATGTTAACATTACAAATGGGATCTATATAATACTTCATGATCAGGAAAAGATTAAGACTGACACAAAGAGGATTGGGACACAAGGAAAATCAAACACATGAGTCCCCTACAAAATGGATTCAGAGGTCCTTATGTACATCTGTGTGTGTATCTGCATCTGTCTATGGCTATGGGTATGGGTATGTGCATCCAATCCTTTCATGCTTCATAAACACAAGGAGTGCAATGCTGTATCTGAAATCATGGTCCTACCTGCATTTTTGTATTCCACATATGGTAGTCCTACCAAAGGGCATAAGCAATTGTTGTTCAGTTGTTCACTCACTTCTGACTCTTTGTGAAGCAGTGGACCTCATTTCACCAGGGTTGTCTGTCAGTAACTGCTTCCTTGAGTTTTTGAAAGCTCCTGTTTCCATCATCAATAACATCTAGCCACTTTGTCTTCTGTCAGCCTCTTTTTCAAATGCCTTCAACTTTCAAAATGTCAAGAGTCATGCTTTCACATTATATATCCATTTTTTTGGGGGGGGGGACTTTTCTTCACTATTAGAACTGTCTGGTTTTACTCCAGGTACTACTGAATTATTTGGTTTTTCTTTCGGTCTAAAGTATTTTCAACAATTTTCTCCAGCATCACAACTCAGACAACTATTTTTGTTCATTCAGCCTTTCAGATGGTCCAGCTTTCACTGTTATATGTTTTTACCACTGGAAAAATCAAGGTCTGATAATACATACTTTGCTGTCATTGTGATGTCTCTGTACTTTAATGTTGTGAAGATGATTGTCAACTTCAACTATTTCTTCAAGTAGCAGATATCTCTTTATTTCATGGCTATAGTCAACATCCCTATGAATGTTTGAACCTAGAAAGATAAAGTCTTCAACTTCTTCTCTGCCTGTTTGCCCAAGGTTGGCATTGCCTGTTGACATAACCTTAGGGTATGTGTATGGATGGATAGTTGGATAGATGGATGGATAGATAGATATAGATGATAGATTGCATTGCCTTCTTTCACCTTCTGCAAAAATCTTCCTTTCTTCCAGCCATCAAAATTATATCATCAGCTAGTACAGCTCATTCTTCTTTCATGTATTATTGAAGATCAGACTGCAGAATCACAAATATTATCTTACTAGCATGTAAGTGAAGTGCATAAGCCATACAAATATTTGTTCTGGGATTAGGAATCAGATTTGTGGATCATGGTGACAGTATTTCCTTTTTTGTTTTTTGTTTTAATTGATCAATGGACAGGCTCTCATTCCTCCTAATGTGTATTGCTAAACACGGCTGCAGATGGGGTGGCAGAAAGGCTAATACAGCTTTGGGCTTCGTTCGTTTCACAGCTTTTGGCTCCTTAATGTGGCCAGCTGCAAGTTTTAACTTTGCTCTCTATTGTGTTTATGGAACGTTAGTCTTCTACACTGGTCTTGCTAACACAATTGTGTTCAGTTCAGTTCCTAGCTCTCTGAATATGTGCTTAAGGCTGACCAGTCTAGTATTCAGTTTTGAATCAAACCTTACTTACAAAGTCTGCATGACTGACACAGGTTGAATTCTCTTGGCATTAAGTGAACACTGAGAAAATCAACTAACACTGAGAGAGATTAGCCCACACATGCGCTGCATTTAAGAATAAGGGGTAGCAAAGCTAGTGTGCAGCTGTGGCCTGCCTACCCTGGTATCACTGTATCTCATTATGCCAGCTTGCTTCTGCTATCTCTGCTAACAAATTAATTAACATACTGCATAGTATTGCCAGGAAGCCACAAATTGGGTCTCATGTCAATCCTCTGGCATCTCAGAGAAATTTTTTTTTTAGTTCAATCCCGAAGGCCTTCCTTGACTTTGGCATCTCCTGAAGCTAGTGCTGAGGGAAATCTTTCCCTAGAATGGCAAAGCATACCGACCAGCTATGCCAACTCTCCTGGCCCTCCGGAGAACTCAATGTTCAGAGGCCACAAAACACAGCAACCCAGAATGGAATGTCTTCAGAGTTCTGCTAAGTTGGCACTCCATAAAAGTAAGTTTAAAAGTAAGAGTCCTTATTATGCCCTCTTCAGATCTTGATTCCCAGTCTGAATCACATCAAGACTGATTCCCACAAGCCTATTATGTATTTATCTCCTGATTATAGAGCAGGAATATTTATTATTATAATTGGTAATGGGCATTTATAAGAAATATTTTATTTTTATTTATTTATTAATCAAATTTATCACCGCCCATCTCCCAAAAGGGACTATATAATGTTGGTTATTTTATGTAAAAAAAAACTTTAATGGAAACAGCATTAAATGATCGTACATTAGTGAGAACTAGGTGTTATGGACAATATGGTTGCTGCCAAAGGACCAACCATGTCCATCTTTCTTCACCAGTGCTCTACTGAACTAGTGAACAAGCGTTGTAGCGAAGGAAGTAGTAGTAAGAAGAGCAGAGATGAAGACCCATTGTCTTCAGTAAGATTGTGTAATTTTAAAAAAATCTACTGGGGATTACCTACGTTTTTGCTATAGAACGCCTCATTCATTTTGTGTTTCATTTGCTAAAATCTCACTCATTTCATGCCTCATTAATTAGCACTTCATCTGCCTCAATAATCACATTCGTCAGTAAATGTGCTTTTTCCAAATGTGTTACTACATTTCACTGCAACTTTTTACAGTATCAGCAGGAGAATCGATATCACAGCCAGTCCTGGTGGCTGCTTCCCCGCCCCCCCCCCCCGAAATATGGCTGCCACCCAGTTGGTTGCACTGAGTTGAGAAAGACGTAAAGGAGTTAAAGTGTGGTGCGAACTGGTGGCAGTGTGCCAGGAGAAATAAGGAAGTTAAACATCTGGGTGTCAAAAAATTGATTGTAGAGGTCTCTAACTGAAGGAAATCAGAGTCAAAGAGAAATAATCTTGGGTGAGAGAAAATAAATAGAAATTAAGGAGGAAATAAAGAACTTTTGGAGTCAAAGGAAATCAGAAATCAGAGCTCCTCAGCCAGGGAGTTGTTCTTTGTCATAACGCAGCATTTCTCAACCTTGGCAACATTAAGATGAGTGGACTTCAATGCCCAGAATTCCCAGAAATCTGGCCTGGTGTCACAACCAGAAAAAAGAAGAAAAGGAAAGGGTTAGCTGAGAAATCACCAGCTGAAGGAAATAAAGGGAATGAAATAGCAACTTTAAAGCAAAAAAGAAAAGAAAGACTACTCATAAATAATCAAGAAGTAAGAGGGAGAACGTGCAAGGCTTTTCTCCTTGTAGCCCTTACCAAGGCTTCAGAAAAAAAAAACATGAAGCTATTAAGACAAGAAGAATAGGTGCACACAAGGTATTCTGGATCCTGAACACTCATAATATTCCTTGTCTTGGACTTGTCATGCAGTAGCATGAATGTGTGCATCTGCCTACACTTAAAAAGTTATTTCTAGTAAAACCCTCTTTGAATTAATGGCAGCTATTTAATGTAGGCCAGGCATCTTGCATTACAGCTCGGGAGGAAAAGGCCTCTTAGATCTCTGCCCAAGTGAGCCATAAGAAAGATAAACAAATTGGACTTCCAAGTGAGGAAAATGGCAATTTAGATGTCTCTGAATGAGCAGAGACCACGACACAACTATGACTGAGGGACCAGCAGCAAGCTTGGTCCAACAGAACCTCCCCAGACAAAAGTCAGTCTTATGAAAATGTTGTTTCTTCATTCAGTCACTTCCAACTCTTCGTGACTTCATGGACCAGCCCATGCCAGAGCTTCTTGTCGGTTGTCAAAACCCCCAGCTCCCCCAAGGATGAGTCCATCACCTCTAGAATATCATCCATCCATCTTGCCCTTGGTTGGCCCCTCTTCCTTTTGCCCTCCACTCTCCCTGGCATCAGCATCTTCTCCAGGGTGTCCTGTCTTCTCATTATGTGGCCAAAGTATTTCAGTTTTGCCTTTAATATCATTCCCTCAAGTGAGCAGTCTGGCTTTATTTCCTGGAGGATGGACTGGTTTGATCTTCTTGCAGTCCAAGGCACTCTCAGAATTTTCCTCCAACACCACAGTTCAAAAGCATCTATATTACTTTGCTCAGCCTTCCTTATGGTCCAGCTCTCGCAGCCATATGTTACTACTGGGAATACCATTGCTTTAACTATGCAGATCTTTGTTGTCAGTGTGATGTCTCTGCTCTTAACTATTTTATCGAGATTTGTCATTACTCTTCCCCCAAGGATTAAATGTCTTCTATTTCCTGACTGCAGTCAGCCTCTACAGTAATCTTTGCACCTAGAAATACAAAGTCTTTCACTTCCTCTACATTTTCTCCCTCTATTTGCCAGTTATCAATCAAGCTGGTTGCCATAATCTTGGTTTTTTTGAGGTTTAACTACAGCCCAGCTTTTGCATTTTCTTCCTTCAACTTTATCATTAGGCTCGTCAGTTCCTCTTTGCTTTCAGCCATCAAAGTGGTATCATCTGCATATCTGAGATTGTTAATGTTTCTTCCAGCGATTTTAACCCCAGCCTTGGATTCCTCAAGCACAGCATGTTGCGTGATGTGTTCTGCATACAAGTTGAATAGGTAGGGTGAGAGTATACAATCCTGCCATACTCCTTTTCCATCCTTAAACCAGTCTGTTGTTCTGTGGTGTTCTGTTCTTACCGTTGCTACTTAGTCGTTATACAGATTCCTCAGGAGGCATACAAGATGACTTGGTATCCCCATACTGCTAAGAACTTGCCACAATTTGTTATGGTCCACACAGTCAAAGGCTTTAGATTAGTCAATAAAACAGAAATAGATGTTTTTCTGAAACTCCCTGGCTTTTTCCATTATCTAGCGGATATTGGCAATTTGGCCCCTAGTTCCTCTGCCTTTTCTAAACCCAGCTTGTACATCTGGCAATTCTCGCTCCATGAATTGCTGAAGTCTACCTTGCAGGATTTTGAGCATTACCTTACTGGCATGTGAAATAAGTGCCACTGTTCGATAGTTTGAACATTTTTTAGTGTTTCCCTTTTTTGGTATGGGGATATAAGTTGATTTTTTCCAGTCTGATGGCCATTCTAGTGTTTTCCAAATTTGCTGGCATATAGCATGCATTACCTTGACAGCATCATCTTGTAAGATTTTGAACAGTTCAGCTGCTTTGCTGTCGTCTCCTGCTGCCTTGTTATTAGCAATGCTTCTCAAGGCCCATTCAACCTCACTCTTCAGGATGTCTGGCTCTAGCTCACTGACCACACCGTCAAAGCTATCCCCGATATTGTTATCCTTCCTATATGGTCTTCCGTATATTCTTGCCACTTTTTCTTGATCTCTTCTTCTTCTGTTAGGTCCTTACCATCTTTGTTTTTGATCATACCCATTTTGGCCTGGAATTTACCTCCGATGTTTCTAATTTTCTGGAAGAGGTCTCTTGTCCTTCCTATTCTATTGTCTTCTTCCACTTCCATGCATTGCTTGTTTAAAAATAATTCCTTATCTCTTCTGGCTAACCTCTGGAATTTTGCATTTAATTGGGCATATCTCCCCCTATCACTGTTGCCTTTTGCTTTCCTTCTTTCTTGGGCTACTTCTAGTGTCTCGGCAGACAGCCATTTTGCCTTCCTGGTTTTCTCTTTCTTTGGGATGTATTTTGTTGCCGCCTCCTGAACAATGTTGCTAACTTCTGTCCATAGTACTTCTGGGGCCCTATCTACTAAGTCCAGTCCCTTAAATCTATTCTTCACCTCCACTGCATATTCCTTAGGAATATTAGTGAGCTCATATCTAGCTGTTCTGTGGGTCTTCCCTAATCTCTTTAGTCTGATCCTAAGTTGTGCATTAAGAAGTTCGTGATCTGAACTACAGTCAGCTCCGGGTCTTGTTTTTACCAGCTGTATAGATGTCCACCACCTTTGGCTGCAAAGGATGTAGTCAATCTGATTTTGCTGTTGTCCATCTGGGGAAGTCCACATATAAAGTCCACATCTCTTAGGTTGTTGGAAGAGAGTGTTTGTTATGCAGAGTGAGTTGTCTTGGCAAAATTCTATCAGCCTATGTCCTGCTTCGTTTTGTTCTCCCAGGTCATGCTTACCTATAATTCGAGGTGTCATTTGACTGCCCACCTTAGCATTCCAATCTCCTGTGATGAAAATAATGTCTCTTTTAGGTATATTGTCCAGTAGGTGCTGCAGATCCTCATAGAACTGCTCTACTTCAGCTTCTTCAGCATCTGTGGTTGGGGCATATATTTGGATCACTGTGCTGTTAGATGGTTTGCCCTGAATTCAAATTGAGATCATTCTATCATTTTTTTTGGATTGTTATAGATCCAAATACTGTTATGAATCCAAATACATATGAAAATACTGTCTCCAAATCCAGACATCTTTAGAAAGGGAGAGACAGTCTGGTATCCTGCAGATGTTTTGGACTTCAAGATCCATAATCCCTGATCACTGGCTATACAAGCTGCAGCTTATGTAATTTGGGCATGAAAACATCTAGTGAATACTAGCTTATCAACCTCTTCCTTTACTAGTCACTAAAGGAACCTTTTAAAAGTGATTAAAGATATGTAGGATCTCTACTTTGATATGGTGATGTACTGATCCACATCTGCCACTTTAAGGTACTATTGCCTCATCTTTTGGTTTTTTCCCCTTGTTTTTCTTCATTTAAATTATTGCTCTGAAGTGATTGATTCTGGTTCTCAATTTGAGTAAACAGAGAAAGCAAGAATCACTCCTTCTTCATCTGAGGGAGAACAAATTTCCCCCCTGATAAACAGCCAAAAGCTGAATGTATTTGGGAGCCGAAAGAGAATGTGGCAAAGAAAGTAGCACAGAAATAAAGCTATATGTAGTTGCTTATCTCTTTAAAAGCTCCTTCTCATGATTTATAGTCTTTTAGAAAGCCTGAATGCATGCTGATAAAATGTACAGTGGATGAAATAAAACAGAAACAGACACTTGATTCTTTAAATCAGAAAACAGTGGAATGAAAACTCGGTGATTGTTTCAACCTGCTTGAAAGTGCTGTCAAATAACTTCTATCAATAATTGATAGATGTTGAAACAGTGATGCAAATAAATAAAAATACTAAATTTTATTTATTAGCCTCATTTAAAAAGGCAGTCTTTCTCTTTATATCTAATTTTGGAGGGGGCATGTTATTTCACAAAAAAACAAAACAAAAAAGGACCAGTTTATCTTGGAAAGGTATGCTATGCTGTCTTTTAGTATATCTGTTCCAGTGCTCTCTATTGTACTGGATTTTTTTAGATTTTTAGATTTTGCTTTCTATCTTGTTTTTGATTTTTTAAAAAGACCTTCACTAGTTTTAATTCACTTATTCAGTACTTGAAATTTATTTCTCTTTTTATTTGTGGTTTTTCTCTTAGCTCTTTAAAAACTTTGTCTTGGTTCACGCGTTGATAAAATTGTTGGCAGAGTGCTGGAAAGCATTTGGCCCAGAGAGATCAGAAAAAATGGCACATCAGGCTTTTCTATAAAAATAGATTTATTTACAGAAAGCACAAAAACATATTTACAGGCTTGTGCATTTTCACAGGGTCTGAGAGAGGAGAGAGCTCTCTCAGAGAGCTGCTTACTGGCTCCAAGGCTAAAAGAAAACTGAAACTAAAATAAGTCCAGGCAAGGTTCCTCCCTTCAGGCAATACAACTATTAACACCTAAACTGAGGACAATTAAATTCGACCTCTTCACCTGGCCAGAATGATTAGTTACCATAGTAATCTCAATCTCTGTAGCAGAAAAACAATATACCAACAAAAATACCATCCAGATGTTTTTTCACAGATGTTTTGAATATCCTTTTGGTTTAGCTGTGCAACAGATAATTATGACTAAAGATTCTAGTCAAGGTTTATTTCCTTTGTCAGATAATACTGTTCCAGCTAAATTTATGTTGAAGTGCTTCTAACCTGATCGTTTAATTGATGGATATATTATGACTTTTAGATCCTTCACAGCAGTAATGAAACTTATTTTCCCAATTCCACACCAGACTTGTTCCTGATTGCATTATTCTTAGTATCTTGATTTTTAGTTAAATGTAACATTGGTCCTGTTACAATAGCAAAACTCGTTCTAGTAACATTATTACTGTAATCACAATAAGAAAAAAATTCCAGTTTTCAAGGTGGTATTTAAATACATCACAGTTAATGGATTAATACAGGGGAGATGGGCCATGATAAAATTTGACAAATAAATAAATAAATAAAAATAAAACAGATCAAACAAGATTTTGAAACTGAATTGTTTTGATATAAATAGGCACTCTGTAAAGATGGGAACTTTTTAAGGCATCTATTCTATTTATGGTGTTCTTTATAGAATTTTTATATATTTTTAGTTTTATGTATAGTAAACTACCTAGTGTTGTGAAAGTAAAGAGCATACAAATATTGATAAATAAATGATTGGTTATTATTGATCTTATTGATATTTATGGTTGTATTATTGCTTTTGCTTCATAGAGAAGTAAGAATAAAAGTTTTAAACAGGAACTTTTAATAAGTGGTATCAAGGAACTTGAGAGTACATATGCAAGACAACCCACACGTGAACTATATAAAACTTATATCTGCTAAATTGGAACTTGAAAGCGAGTTTGTTGTGGTGGTTAAGGCAACAGGAAAAACCAGGAGACCGTGAGTTCTAGTCCCGCTTCAGGCACAAAGCCAGCTGGGGGACCTTGGGCCAATCACTCTCTCTCAGCCCTAGGGAGGAGGCAAGGGCAAACCACTTTTGAAAAACCTTGCCAAGAAAACTGCAGGGACTTGTCACCAGGAGTCAAGAGTGACTTGAAGGCATCAAAGAAAAATGGAACTTAAATCCTTTTATGCTGCCAGTCAGGATGGCTATTCTATTAAGCATATAAGACATGCATTGATTTGCTTCTTTGCTCGTTAATGCTCATATATTGTTGGAGGTTTATAATGATGCTTTTTTCCACGATCCTTTAAAAATGGTTGGATTCTGCCGATTGCAATTATCAAGAACACTGGCAATAGTTCGTGCAATGTCAACATTTTGACAGCAACTCTGGCATAGAGACTACAAACATGATTACCTTCCACTGTTCACCTCACAACCATAGGAGAAAGATAACAGAGCTGTGATAGCTTGTTAATGTTGTCCTGATTTCTGCAGTTTGGCAGTTGCTGATTGATTACTGTAATTGACGATATTATATTATAATATATATTATATTCATTTACTGTGCCTCCAATCATCAACGTCACATGCATGTGTATTGTAAAATTGCTGTTTTTTCTATAATGACCTAAGAGCTGTTGCTGTAGGGCAGTTGTTTTAGAAATGAACAGCAAGGAATAAATCTTGGATCTGTAGAAAGTGTGGAAACATAAAGTATTGGTTTGTTTCATTGGCTAACAATTATCTGATCACAGCTCCTTGGCTTGCATTCCCTGTACTTTAAAATAGAAATGGTCAACCAACTCACCTAATACACTTCCTTTGGGTTAATGAATTAAGGATTGCAAAGTCCTCAATTCTCTCATTGCATTCTGTAAATGAGATCTAACATTTGCACAGATAAGGAATATTATTGTAATGGTAAGGATAAAAAAATATTGGCTGGTTGATGTTGACTTCTCCAAAATAGTTTCAGTTTTGGTGATGAAAGGATGTTAGTAAAACACACCTTTGGGGTTAACATTCTAAAATCATTGACATTTGTTTATAACCATATCTTTCATTTCAACGAATTCAATGAATCGCTGAGCAGTTGTAGTCAAGATGAAGCTGTCAGATGGGCAGTGGTGCTGTGAACACTGGAAGAACTGAGCTACCAGCAAGTGGCCCAGGAGGAATATGAATCTAAGGAGGTACAGAGGCAGAGAAGGTTGAAGACAATGGCATTTGCTTCAAGAAGGCCCAGAGCACTGGCACCCACAATCCAGGGGGCTGGCAGCTGTCCAAGGAGGCTTAAGATATTGGTCTAGTGGGTGAAATTCACCAAGAAGGGGAATATAGCAATATAATAGTGAAAATATCTTAAGAATATGACATATTGTTCTACAGAAACTAGAAGACAGGAATAAGATAGGATGTAAGACTTACGTATGTGAGATAAGAGGTAGAAAACAAGGCTTAAAAATAGGAAATAAGACCAAATAGGACTTGCAGCATAGACTTTCTACCAATGTTAAGGGAGGGCAATAGGGTGAGCTTTTAATACTTACCTGGTAAAAAGCTTATACAAACTCTTGCTTTTATCCAAAGGGACTTTTTATAGATAAAACTTTTATAATAAAATCCCTAAGTACCCAAATTGGGGTGCTTTATGGCTGTGCCTGGTACCATCCTAAATTGAACTAACAACAGGGGAAGAATTGGAGTGGGGAGGTGCAAAGAGGAAGGCTGTGTAACCCTTCCCAGTAAGGTGGCTTTCCTCTTGTCCTCCCTCATCTCCTTCTTTCTTCCCTGTCCTCTTGAGGTTCAACAAACCCCCAGGATGGGAATCTTATGTTTTCTGTGCCTAGTTCTTGTGTACTGCAAGCTTCATCACTGTCGGCCCATTTTTCTTACCTTCCTTACCAAAGTCTGCCGAGGGCTTCCAGAAAGGAAGGAAGGAAGGAAGGAAGGAAGGAATAGGGAGGGAGGGAAGGGCACTCTGAAGAGTCATGCAAATATTCTTGAGTCCATGCTGCATATGTTGGAAGTGAATGTAGTTGTTTGGAGATAAGTTTTATTCAACACATTAAATCACTCTGAGCATGGCTGAAAGACACTTTGGGGCCTGGCCTAGTTTGAAGTTGTAATCCCTTTTCCAGCACAAGAGTTCTGTGTCTCTATAGCTCAAGTTTTCTTTACCCTGTATAGAGCTTTAGGCATACTGTACATAGCTGTTCAAAAAATTAAGCAAGCACCTAACTGGGTGTTCACATGTGTCAAGTTTCCTTAGATCCTTTCTTTTCCCTGGAGAAGACTGCTGCTTTAATGCAGTGTGATGCAACTGTCGGGGTATATTAGCAGCTTTTAAAAAGTCATTAAATAAAACTACCCTTGGGTATCAAGGATAAGCAAATATCCTACCATCAGCCTGCTTCTGTCATAAAGTTGATTGAATTTACTTGGCCTTCCTTTCAAACCTACTCTAAACCCTGTGTTTTTCCTTGGTCATCTCTTTATCCAGACTAATAATCCAAACAAACTTTATCAAGGACAGCTTAATAACTAGGAATGACAAGTCAAGAGATACTTAGCAAAGGCAGGTGTTTAACGCTGTTAGGAAAGGAATACTTGAAATGATGGTAATACTTTATTTTCTTCATACAACATGAGCAGGAAACATTTAGTGTAAGGATAAAAAGGTAAAGGTTTCCCTTGACATTAAGTCCAGTCGTGTCTGACTCTAGGGGGCGGTGCTCATCTCCGTTTCAAAGCTGAAGAGCCGGCGTTTGTCCGTAGACACTTCCATGGTCACGTGGCTGGCATGACTACACGGAATGCCGTTACCTGCCCACCGAAGCGGTACCTATTAATCTACTCACCTTTGCATGTTTTCGAACTGCTAGGTTGGCAGGAGCTGGGACTAGCAATGGGAGCTCACCCCGTCACGTGGATTCGAACCGCCGACCTTCCAATCACCACCACTAGAATGCTACAGAATGTAAATTAAAGTCCTTTCAAAGAAATGTGAGGCCAGAACCCTTCTGCTTCTAGAGCAAGTAGTTTTTTGAAGCAAAACCAAGAAAGTCTTATGGTACTTTAAAGACTAACCATTTTATGACTGCTCATGCTTTGAGGATCATAGATGACTTCATCAGATAAATGGTGTATAGACTTAGGAAATGATATGTAGACTGTGGCAGAGAGAAGGAAAAGAGTAGAGTGGAGTGGCAAAAGAAAAGGTAAGAGGAAGAATTGCTTAAGAAGAGGGGAAAGAACAGAAATGTGTAAGAAAGACCTTCTTGCATTCAGTACCTGATTTACATATATAGAATGAGAAGAAGCCTTAGTACTGATTTAGAAGAGCTGGAGTGCAGAGATTCAACTGGAAGACAATTCAGCAGACTCTTCAAACGGAACTGATTTTTCAAATCAAATAGGAAAGTTAAATAGAATCAAGTAGCTTTATGCCAAGTTAATGATTTGGAGGAGCTTTTGCAATTCAGAAAATGAAATCAATGGACCCTCATTAGGTACTAAAACAAACCGACTAAGTTTTCCAAATGAATTCAAATAATCTATCAGACTGATGACTTGAGTCAGATTGTCTATTTGAATTGTACCAGAGCCAGTTCAAATACCCCTGTTATTTAGTCTGTGAAAAACTGTGGTTAAATGTTTCAGTGAATCCTGCTTGGTTAATTCATATGAAAGCGGTCTTTTCATTCCTTTTCTCAAAGATTGCCATCTTGAGGTAAGCAATAGCATGTTCTGGAGAACTTAAAAGTTCCTGTTGTAGCATCCTTGCTTTCCAGAACGACTTGGACACTCCATATATATTATCTGGAGGACTTTATAGGTTCATGAGAATCGATTAACAAAAGGACAGCATACGGTTGCTTCTTGTGATTTTTTTAAAGGTTTATTTCTAGGTATGTAAAGCAATGTAGGCAGATTTCATTACAGTAGCTAAATCAGATGGATTCCTTTCTCCTACTCTCTTGCTTCCCTCTACCAAACTGATGAGCAGCAATAAAATAGTAAACCAAAGGCTTAATTTATGTACCTATGTCCCAAGCATTTTAAAGTTATTGAATATGTATGCAGCCCACACTGCTAACTAAATACCTTAAAAGTGGCCAGTATAATCTTACCACCTCTAGCAGAGAAGTTAAGAATAGCTGTGGGACTTATATGCTTTCTGCTGCAGATTTTACTTGCACATTCCAGGTGCCCGAGACAGGAAAGCAATCCTAAAATATCTAAGGGCCCTGACCTGTTCCATATATTTTCCACGAATCTGCTGTCCATACCCATGTCTCAGAGGTCTCTTTGCAAAAGCTGTAACCTGCATTTTTGTAAAATTTAAGAGTAAGCTTTCTTCAGCAAAGCAAGAGGCAAAAATCTGCATTGTTGAAAGAACTGCTGCATCATGATAACCCTACAGGAGCACAACCACAGATTAGTTGGCAATGTTGGGAAGTGAAACTCGCTTTTAGTTAGAGACTGTACCGTAGAGCTGATGGAGATGTTGAGATGATATAGCTGAGAGGCAAGATAGGAAGCAGTCTTGCCTGGCTCCTTTGCAGTAGGAATAAGATCAGCTAAATTACATGCAATATTAGAGGTATTGTAGTAACAGCTATCTCTCGGTGTTGAGTTGATTCAGCTTCTCCATAGCCTGCTCAGGGATATTAGCCAAATGCAAAAATTATGCTGTTAAAGGTTACATGCAAGGGCCTTCATAGGATACAACATTTCTCAGTCAAGTAGTAAGCTGCCACATACTTTTCAATCTGATCTCCCAAGATTTTCTCAAGCACAAGGCACTACTAGTCAATTTTGTGCATGGGTGGTAATGCAAGTGATGTGCTGGCAATCGCTCTTGCTGTAAGTGGTTTTTTCCAATAGCAAAGGTGGGCTCAGGAATAGACTTAAACCTTGTCTGTCAGGGTGGGTATGAGTAGTCAAGGACCCGAGAGATCGTAAATTCCCCTTTCTCTCTTTCACTCTTACTTGGTGGTTCAGGTAGTCCTTGTTTAGCGACTGCCTCGTTTAGCAACCGTTCGCTGTTGCCACAGTGATGAAAAAATAACTTTGTGAGCAATCCTTGCATTTGTGACCTTTGCAGGTCTAAAAATCAAAAGGAAAGCTGTAGTAAGATCATAAACACAGTCGCAGTTTCACTTAGCAACCCCTTTGCTCAATGACTGAGTTGCCGGTCCCAATTTTGGTTGCTAAACAAGGACTACCTGTATCTCATACTTCTGTAGCTTATTCAAAATAGTGGTGTGTTTATGTCAAGCGGCTTGTTTTCAGGTTAGCAGTTCCATTATGGAGTGGAAAAAATAAACTCCATGAACAGTCTTTCACTTCTATGCAGAAACATAGCTCTGTAGCGTGGCAGTGAATGATTGTAATCATATAGATCCCGGAAGAAAAACCAATGGAATGAAGTGTACCTTGCATTCATTTCACAGTCATTCAGTCTCTTTCAACACTTGGTGATCCACTGGACTTCACTTTGCCAGGATGGTCAGCCAATAACTGCTTTTCTGAATTTTTGCAAGCACCTGTTTTTATCATCAGTGATGTTGTCTTCACACCTTGTCTTCTGTGGGCCATTGTTTTGATTGCTTTCATCTTTGCAAGTATAAGGGTCATCAATGAATCATGTGTCCCAAGTATTTAAGATTAAGTGTCACCATCAGTGTTTCCAGCAGGTAGTCTGGTTTTATTTCATTCAGTATTGAATGACTTGCTTTTCGTACAGAATTCTCAACCATTTCCTCCAGCATCACAATTCAAATTCATCATTTTTAATTCATGTAGAATTTCAGATGGCTCAGCTTTCACAGTCATATGTTATAAGACATACCTTGGTAATCAGTGGAATGTCTCTGTACTATGCAGTCTAGATCTGTCATAGTATTTTCCCCAAGTAGCAGGTATCTGTTTATTCCCTGGCTATAGTCACCATACAGTCTATGTGGATTTAAATACTGATACTGCATTGGATTGGCTGTCCCTGTTGACATAACTTTAGTCTTTTGGATATTGCTCAACAGACCAGCTTTTGCCCTATCTTCTCCTTCAGCAAGAGGTCTTCTTTGTTTCCAGCCATCAAAATAGTATCATTAGCTAAGGTGGCTAATATTTCTCCCAGCTCATTTCTTCTAATCTCACAATTTATTTACTATAGTAATACCTCAGCATCACTATCAATTCTGTATATAAGTTAAATGGACAGTATATGATCTTGGTGCACTCTTTTCCCAATTTTGAAACATGTCATTGTTATATATTCCATTTTAATTTCCTGGGCATTATAGAATTTTTCAAGAGATAGATGAAGTGGCCTAGGACCCCCATGGTTTTAACAGCTATCTACAATTTGTGGTATAAACAGTCAAAAGCCTTGGTAAATCAATAAAGCCAAAACAGGCATCTCTTTGGAAGTCACTTGCTTTTTCCATTACTCTGACCATTCTGATCTACAGTACTGTATATGTATTACATTGTTCTGTAAGGCTAAGAATTGATAATTCAGAAAAAGGGAATTAATGCATATAGACACACGTGGATCCATTACATAGATCATCACTTCACAAATCTTCAAGCCAAGTATGCAGGCCTTGAAAAAACAATTTTGGCAGCATTAAGCAATAGAAAGAGAATATCGGATGCATACAAACTGTTGAGAGAACCCAGTAACAGAAACAAGGTAGGAAAAACATTCAAAACATGACTTCTGAAATTCTTTCTAATCCTTTTACAAGTGGTGGCCATAGGAGACCTGTAATTTTCTCCGCATCACAAAGTAATTGTGTGTGTGTGTCTTTGTGTCTCTGCTTTCTTCTCATGTTGGGTCTATGTTGGGGTACGGGAAGCACAGAGCTGGCTGCATAATCCTCACTCTGGATCATGTTATGAAGAGGGAGAATGGCTAAGGACTTAGTGTGGAGCAGTTGAATTCCAAGCCACTGCCCACTTGCCCCAGGGAAATCTTTTAAGGAACATTCTTCTCTACAGCCTCAGCCAGAACTGACCTGTTCTGAAATTTTATCTTTCTTTTGCTGACTTCTCCCCCCTTACAAAAATTTGCTAATGGACAGGGAGATCAACAGAATCCTGAGATTCTGTATATTATTTATTTCCAACATTTTCAGGGGGGGGGGATGGAAAGGATAAGAAATGTTAATGGTGGGATCTTTAATAGTTTGACTATAGTGGGAGAAAAGAGACTTTGGCATGTGGTTGACCAGTATATTGCCTTGGATCTGCCTTTGTTCAAGAAAGGAATAAGAATATTTCAAGACACCTTTCTAGGAAAGGTGTGATAGAAGGGTGTTGACGATCGACAGGAAGCTCTGGCGTGGGCTGATCCATGAAGTCACGAAGAGTCGGAAGTGACTAAACGAATAAACAACAAATCACAGGAGTAGAAGCTGCCCAGACTGAGGTCCAAGTAATGTCTATTTTAGACAAAATGGTGACCTCATAATTGTTTGACATTTTTAATATACTTTAGACATTTCTAATTGCCACAGAATTTGAAGAAGGGTTAATATTATTCAGCATGATATAAATTCCACTGCTTCAGCTTCACATTTAAAAGATGCTCCCTTTATGAATGGTTGCCCCCAACCTTTCAGCAGGACAATTTAGTTTCAGTTTATAATTTCTCTTAGAGCTTTTTCCCACTTGTACCTAAATTTGGCTCCAATATGCCCTGACAATCTCTTTTTTTTCTGCCACAACTTCATGGCATTGCCTTCATCTGATCCCATACTATACTTGAGGTGGCTTAGTCATCCATAGAGGTTCTGGTATTAGAGCTTTTCTCTATAAGGAGACAAAAAGGGACAGCAGTTTTGCCAAAAATGCCTTTTTTTTTTTTTTTTTTTGCTGAAATGAACTTGTGATTTATGGTTTGACAATTAGGGTAGCTCATAGAAAGAAGGAAATCATGATGCAACTTTAGAGAGAGGAGGTAAAATATAAATGCATTTATAACTGCTGTTAAGAAGATTGGAAACCACTTCTTTATAATCTTTTCTTTTTCTTTCTTTCCTATTCCCTTTCTTTTTTCTATTATCTGTTCACTATTTTTCTTTATTTTCTTTATTTCTTTTCTAAAATTTGTACTGCAAATTTCAATCATTTGGGCAGGATGAATAGATGTAGCCACTAGAGACCTGAGTAAGCCTTAGAAAAATTATTTGCATAGTTTGGGGGATTGTAGAAACTCTGTAGAAGTAAAATAGTCTAGAAGATAAGGCATGGTTGTAAATGGCTGTTATATGCCACTCCAAGTATACCTGAAAATACTCTGAAAAGTACAACTCATGGCATTAGGTGTATCTTCAGCCACATTCTAATCTCGGACAATCCAACAGTGGCCCCAGTGATGCTGCTAAAGCTTTAGATAAACGACTAGTTCATAGGCCATAATTTTTTCACAAGAATCTGATGCAATGCCCAGCTTCAAACTTTTTTTTTTTGGAAAGGAACAGTTTTCATTCAATAGCGTTCAACAACTGCAGAAAAAACAAAATCCGTGCTAGGGATTTGGAAGAAAAGGAGAGAAACGAAACATTTTGTAAAAAACTCTAACATTTTTATACCCAGGTGAATTGTAAGGAATTTAGAAAGCTGTGAATAATTCTGTCCCCTTTGAAAACTGATAAGTGTGAGACTGCACAGAATATGAACCACCAAAATGATTAAGGAGCTTAAGCAATTCCCCTGCAAGGGAAGTTTTTACCATTTGGAGAATGTTATTTTTTAAAAAATGCACAGTGGAAGAACTAGCTGGGTACTCTGATTCTTCTAGAAGGTGAAGTCATCAAGGAACCTGGAAGCAGTTGCAGGACAGATCAAAGAAAGTAGATCTGCATGTGAGACATTATCTATTGATGAAATTAGCCCTGAGAAGATGTGATGATGACCAGTGGTTCATGGCTTTAAAAAGGATTGAATAAAGTCATGGGAGCTAAGCTAGGGGTATACAGAAGCTCCCCCATTTTGCTTCAGAATAGCCTATCAGGAGCTACAGAAATGAACTGGTCTGAGTCTAGATCCCTTTAAAGGTAACTAATCTAATGAGGCCCTGTCCTTTTGTTGTTCTAGGACAGAATGTGATGAAATTTGCCATGATGGTGGAGTTGAATATTGAGTGATTGAGATAATGCTACAAAGGATGAACTCACATAAAATCAAGCATGTACTAGGGGAGATCAGTTAGCAGATGTAGCCTATAATACATCATCACATAACTGCTCAGGACAAGAGACCAGATGGCAATGAAGTGAGGCAAATGCTAAAATTTTGGAAATATCATCTCTTGGGACTCTCTCCCTCCCCTCTCTGAACAGGGTAACAATTGTGGTCTGATCGCAAGAGTCATTTTTATTTGCAAACAAACCGATCAGGCCATTGAGCTATCTCTTTGCACAATGTCTTATTTAAATAATGGAAGTGTCTTGCAACATTCTAGAACTGTGAAGAAACAGACCAGGGACACTGTGGAGATGAAGAACTGGGATGAAGCAGTGTCAGACTGTCTGTTCCAGCCCCCACTAAAGTGAAAATGTGTTCCAAATTTCACTACAAGGTCAGGACTTTGGCTGAATCCAATGCATGACTTTCTTAAATTAGGTTTTTGTTGTTTTGTTATTATGACATGAAATTCATAGTGGTAAGATTGGAATTTCCTCATTTAATCTCATAGCAACAGTTTTGTGACATAGATTGAGCTTAGAGAAAGGGACTGCTCTACTCACTAGTCACCTACTAGTGGCCTCCATGTCTGAGGATGGAATTGGACCCAAGTCTCCCAGATCCTAGTCTAGCAATTTTCTCAGTGGGCCACATTAGCCCTCATTATATCAGACCAGGTCCCATTTTAAAAATAATGGGACCTGTGATAGCTACACAAATTAGTGAAGAGGTAGAATGGAATGAATTTATAAAGGAACAAATGTGAAACTGACACCAAACAAATATACAAAATTATCTCCATCCACAGAACATCTAAAGAAGTGGTCACCTGTAAGTTCATGAAATCCAGAATACAAAAATACTTAACTGCACCACCGCTGACTAGAAGCTCTGCCAGACATCCTACACTAAAATCTGCAGGTCTTAGAACCTCAGCGTGGTAGTCATCATAGCCCATGCCTCCTTTTAGAAATACAGAAGCACAAAGCCTGCAGTGCAGCTTTTGTAAATAAAGTTAATTTCTTAAGAAAATAAATCAATGAACATATTATGCTTTTCCATTTCCCTGATATGTTACACTGTATTTGGCATTACAAAAGACTATGGCTTTCTTCAGATATTGATAGATGGTAGATGGTGGATGGTAGATGGTAGATATTGTGTGTGTATTTTGAGGGGGCAGCTTTGTTTTCTTTTACTGCTGACCATTCTGAGCATAACTGCCTTTTCCAATTAAACAAAAAATACGGTGGCTAGACACCATCAAAGCCAACACCAGCCAGAGCATAAAACAACTAAAAGAAGCCAGACAAGATTGGAAAATGTGGAGAGAGCTGGTCTATAGAATTGCCAAGAATCAGACACAATTGAACAGATAGCATCATCATCATCAGTGTGTGTATATGTGTTTGTGTCTGTGTGTCTATGTATACACATGCACACATCCTACCAGGAGGCAGTCTATGCTGTATGCCTAGGAAAAAAGTCAGAAGGACGTGACCTCAAATTAGCAGTCTCAAAAATTTGATTTGATTTGATTTGATTCAGTCAATTCATGGCAGCTTATATTCAGTAATTTGGAATAACATGTCCAAAGCATAATCAATCAAAGTAAGTGGTCCAAAAATTGCAAAATACCATCAAAAATATAAATTCTAACACACACAAAAAAGGAGCAGGCAAAAATTACAGACAGAGAGGAGACAGAGAATAAACCCTTAACTCTCTTCTACCTCCTCCTAACCCATTGTGTTCAGTCAGTGATGAGATCATTGGATTTGCACCTTCAACATAAATAACTTAAAAATTCCAATAAACTAGATACTGTTTCATTTATCACAAGATGATCTATCAGTTGCATAACAGAATGTCAGGGTAAAAAGAAAGCTTTACACGGGCTTTCTAAAGCATGGTACATCGCTCCATTCACTCCTTACTGTATTCTTGTCAGGAGCATCAAAGCTCCACCTTGTTTGTTTTCTTTGTTAAGAAGGACACGCTTTTGATAACTCTTTCTAGTTCTCCTGCTTTGAAAATAGCTGTCAGTTGGAAAACTTCATCTCTGGTCCTATGAATGGATGCAGATAGTCTCTTGGCCTTAAGTAAATCTGTCCCAATATATATGGACAGAGAAGAACAGGAGCAAATGAGATCTTTCTTTAAAACCAATATGCTAAATGAGGATTAGTAATGTGTTGCTGTACCAGCCTGCTCCGCAAAGGATCGTTACCTTGTCGTGGTGCTGGAGCTTGAGCACCTCAATGATGCCATGAGCTAAACCGTGAAGGGCCACCCAAGACGGGAAGGTCATGACAGAGAGGTCAGACTAAATGCGATCCCTGGGGAAGGTAATGGCAACCCACCCCAGTATTCTTGCCGTGAAAACTAAATGGATCAGTACAACCAGAGATATGTCGGTATACCATCGGAAGATGAGACCCCCAGGTCGGAAGATGGTCAAAATGCTACTGGGGAGGAACAGAGGATGAGCTCAACTAGCCCCAGTCGTGATGACGCAGCTAGCTCAAAGCCGAAAGGACGGTTAGCGGCCGACGGTGCTGGTGGTGAACGGCGAATCCGATGTTCTAAGGACCAACACACCATTGGAACCTGGAATGTAAGATCTATGAGCCAGGGCAAATTGGATGTAGTTATTGGTGAGATGTCAAGATTAAAGATAGACATTCTGGGCGTCAGTGAACTGAAATGGACTGGAATGGGCCACTTCACATCAAATGACCACCAGATCTACTACTGTGGACAAGAGGACCACAGAAGAAATGGAGTAGCCTTCATAATTAATAGTAAAGTGCCTAAAGCAGTGCTTGGATACAACCCCAAAAACGACAGAATGATCTCAATTCGAATTCAGGGCAAGCCATCTAACATCACAGTGATCCAAATATACGCCCCAACCACAAATGCTGAAGAAGCTGAAGTAGAGCAGTTCTATGAGGATCTGCAGCACCTACTGGACAACACGCCTAAAAGAGATGTTATTTTCATCACAGGAGACTGGAATGCTAAGGTGGGCAGTCAAATGACACCTCGAATTACAGGTAAGTATGGCCTGGGAGAACAAAACGAAGCAGGACATAGGCTGATAGAATTTTGCCAAGACAATTCACTCTGCATAACAAACACTCTCTTCCAACAACCTAAGAGACGGCTTTACACATGGACTTCACCAGATGGACAACACCGAAATCAGATTGATTACATCCTTTGCAGCCAAAGGTGGCGGACATCTGTACAGTCGGTAAAAACTAGGCCTGGAGCTGACTGTAGTTCAGACCATGAACTTCTTCTTGCACAATTTAGGATCAGACTAAAGAGATTAGGGAAGACCCACAGATCAGCTAGATATGAGCTCACAAATATTCCTCAGGAATATGCAGTGGAGGTGAAGAATAGATTTAAGGGACTGGACTTAGTAGATAGGGTCCCGGAAGAACTCTGGACAGAAGTTGGCAGCATTGTTCAGGAGGCGGCAACAAAATACATCCCAAAGAAAGAGAAAACCAAGAAGGCAAAATGGCTGTCTGCTGAGACACTAGAAGTAGCCCAAGAAAGAAGGAAAGCAAAAGGCAACAGCGATAGGGGGAGATATGCCCAATTAAATGCAAAATTCCAGAGGTTAGCCAGAAGAGATAAGGAATTATTTTTAAACAAGCAATGCGCAGAAGTGGAAGAAGACAATAGAATAGGAAGGACAAGAGACCTCTTCCAGAAAATTAGAAACATTGGAGGTAAATTCCAGGCAAAAATGGGTATGATCAAAAACAAAGATGGCAAGGACCTAACAGAAAAAGAAGAGATCAAGAAAAGGTGGCAAGAATATACAGAAGACCTGTATAGGAAGGATAACAATATCGGGGATAGCTTTGACGGTGTGGTCAGTGAGCTAGAGCCAGACATCCTGAAGAGTGAGGTTGAGTGGGCCTTAAGAAGCATTGCTAATAACAAGGCAGCAGGAGAAGACGGCATCCCAGCTGAACTGTTCAAAATCTTGCAAGATGATGCTGTCAAGGTAATGCATGCTATATGCCAGCAAATTTGGAAAACACAAGAATGGCCATCAGATTGGAAAAAATCAACTTATATCCCCATACCAAAAAAGGGAAACACTAAAGAATGTTCAAACTATCGAACAGTGGCACTCATTTCACATGCCAGTAAGGTAATGCTCAAGATCCTGCAAGGTAGACTTCAGCAGTTCATGGAGCGAGAATTGCCAGATGTACAGGCTGGGTTTAGAAAAGGCAGAGGAACTAGAGACCAAATTGCCAATATCCGCTGGATAATGGAAAAAGCCAGGGAGTTTCAGAAAAACATCTATTTCTGTTTTATTGACTATTCTAAAGCCTTTGACTGTGTGGACCATAACAAATTGTGGCAAGTTCTTAGTGGTATGGGGATACCAAGTCATCTTGTATGCCTCCTGAAGAATCTGTATAACGACCAAGTAGCAACAGTAAGAACAGACCACGGAACAACGGACTGGTTTAAGATTGGGAAAGGAGTACGGCAGGGCTGTATACTCTCACCCTACCTATTCAACTTGTATGCAGAACACATCATGCGACAAGCTGGTCTTGAGGAATCCAAGGCTGGAGTTAAAATCTCTGGAAGAAACATTAACAATCTCAGATATGCAGATGATACCACTTTGATGGCTGAAAGTGAAGAGGAACTGAGGAGCCTTATGATGAAGGTGAAAGAAGAAAGTGCAAAAGCTGGCTTGCAGCTAAACCTCAAAAAAACCAAGATTATGGCAACCAGCTTGATGGATAACTGGCAAATAGAGGGAGAAAATGTAGAAGCAGTGAAAGACTTTGTATTCCTAGGTGCAAAGATTACTGCAGATGCTGACTGCAGTCAGGAAATCAGAAGACGCTTAATCCTTGGGAGAAGAGCAATGACAAATCTCGATAAAATAGTTAAGAGCAGAGACATCACACTGACAACAAAGGCCCGCATAGTTAAAGCAATGGTGTTCCCTGTAGTAACATATGGCTGCGAGAGCTGGACCATAAGGAAGGCTGAGCGAAGGAAGATCGATGCTTTTGAACTGTGGTGTTGGAGGAAAATTCTGAGAGTGCCTTGGACTGCAAGAAGATCAAACCAGTCCATCCTCCAGGAAATCAAGCCAGACTGCTCACTTGAGGGAATGATATTCAAGGCAAAACTGAAATACTTTGGCCACATAATGAGAAGACAGGACACCCTGGAGAAGATGCTGATGCTAGGGAGAGTGGAAGGCAAAAGGAAGAGGGGCCGACCAAGGGCAAGATGGATGGATGATATTCTAGAGGTGACGGACTCATCCCTGGGGGAGCTGGGGATGTTGACGACCGACAGGAAGCTCTGGCGTGGGCTGGTCCATGAAGTCACGAAGAGTCGGAAGCGACTAAACGAATAAACAACAACAACAACCAGCCTGACTGCTATTCTGCCAATCAGCAGAGCCAATATATTAGGCTATCAGTTACATAGGAAAATTTCAGAAGTTCAGAGCACCTGTTTGACCTTGTCTGGTCTCAGAAGCTAAGCAGAGTTCAGTCTGGTTAGTAATTGGAGGGGAGAATACCAGCACTAGAGGCTAGACTGTAAAGGGGAAAAATCATCCCAGAAGAAGGCAATATGGAAACTTCGCTTCCCTGAAGCAAAGGAAATAATATGGGTATGTCCATTATGTCACCAGGAGCCAAGCTCAGATTGAAGGCTGTATATGGAAAAGAACTCTAATTCAGAGACTGTGTAGCGAGGGTCCAAGATGCAATCTCCTGTTAACTTTAGTTTGAGATGGACCAGATCAGTGAAAAAGCAAATCCTTTGCAAGCAGAAAGCCCTGTGTCTGAAATTCTGCACATAAAACAATGATTTGAGTTAACAGACCTGGGTGCAAAAAAATCAGACAATAACTTGGTGCTATCAAAGAGATACAGAAAACTCTCATTCTTTTCTTCCACCCTGATAATTGCCTTATCAGTTTGGTAGCCTGACTAGTGCTAAGACAGCAGAGATGAGAGGATTTGGTATGGTCAATTTTTGATAGGAACTCACCAAACCCACTGATGTCTTCATAAATAGGATGGAAGGAAGAACAGAACCAAAATAAGTAAGGAAGTGATACTGACAGATTCACTTACCCAGATAGAGGACTTCGATTGCCTCACTCAAGAGTCAGGTTTTGAAATATCATCCCTATGGATTCAACCATGTGGAACGAATTAAAGTGAATGAAATTATTCTTTAAAAGCTCCTGCAACTTTAAAACCACGTGGCCAACAATTACAGCACAACCCTTTCCATGCTGAGAGTAGCTATATGTCAGACATTCCTCCTAGCAATCTGGAGAGGACAGGAAACAACTCAATTTTAGAAGTCTCTTAGAGCTCTGATTAGCAACATTTATTAGAAGGAGGGTTAAGTTACAGTGTGAGAATTCCAGCAAGGACTTTCCTTTCCAATGAGGCATCGAGATGTGGAAAATTCAGGTGGCAGAACCTTCTTCTGTATTGTCACATTTTTTCAGTAGACAGGGTTGGAAGCCCACCACTTTTGTGAAGACCGATCTGCTTAGGTCTGTTGATTGCTTTGGTAACCACTACTAAACTTATCAGTATGAGAACCAGCTCTCATATTGTACATACTTGAAGTTAGCCACTACAGAAATGTAAACATTTCCTTTTCTTACATTGGTTTCAGTGGCCAAGGACCCCACTTGGCTTTCTTCTCAGTCCAAGGGACGGTGGTGAGAAGGGTTTGACCATTCTGGTAGGATGCAGGACAAATATAAGGCAAACTTCTAGACTCGTGATCTAACTCTTGCTTCCTGTTCCTGGGCTCTTAGGTATGAATGCAATGCTTCTGCAGCAGAATACTTCTCTGTGTCTTCTTTAATACAGCCTCTTGCTTTGCCCAACAGTGTGAGAAAACTCTCCATTAGCTGTACTATACATTCGAGTCTAAAGTGACTTGCTGGTGAACTGCAATTTGTTCTGTGGTGTGTTTAATGCTATTTTAAGAGAACACATCTGCTTCACTTAATTACACTCCCTTCTTTCCTTTTATTCTCACCCACCTCTTACGAGCTTCTACAAAGGAAGAATGAGATGCTGATCAACCATTCAGTAGGTGGTCACAGGGTCTGGGCAAACAGATTGTTCATTCACTGGAAATGATGCATAAATGCCATTTTTATAAGCCCTGTCCAGATCCTGTCTCCCTGATGGCCATGTATTAGGACTCCCATGAGCGATAATGGCTCAAGGGCAAGATAGTAAGTACAAATTAATGGCCAACGAAAAGTAATGACCCACAGCTTTTTCCATCTGGTCATTAATCCCCAGGCTTTGCCCAGTGGCTTGATTTTTATTGTTTATTTATTTTAAAGATTTGTCGTGGTGGTTATTTCTGTTTTCCTGCAATCGGATAGTGCAATTCAAGGACTAGCCTAGAGAAGGAAAAAGCAAACTGCTCTTATAAAGTCTGAAGTTCAACTTCATGACAGCTCCAAATGGAGGCTTACTAGGGTGAGCTAATGATGCACAAACAGAATCAAAATGGATGAGTTGGTGATTTAGAGTAGATGAGCTGGTTTGTATTTTCCAGAATAGCCTATTAATTCCCCATTGCTATTTCATTCTACCACACGGAGCTAATGGTAGTGGCTCCAGATATGGAGAAGCCAGGTACAAATCTTTGTTTAGCTATGCAGACTATTGACTGGCCAACACCATTAAGAAGTTTTAATGAGGGGGGAATAGATAAATATGAGCTCCTGAAACAATGATGGAATAAAAATGCCATACATTTATGTTGTACTTCAGAAGGAGACCACCCATGTTCTGTGGTTCCCTAACAGCAAATGTGCAGCCCTCTTGAAATCATACTGCTGAAATTTGGCCCTCAAATGGACAAATTGCAGTGACATAATTGCATTCAGGTTTGGGGGGGACTTTAAGTGTAGTGGTTTGCTTCCATCCTCACCTTAACCCCCCTCCTAAAGGCCAACAAATGCTCCCAAATTTAGCAATGCCTCATCATAGCATCAATGGATACCTCTAGCAACCAATGATGGCTTTCTGTTTAGAACCCTGGAAAATGTAAATTCTGAATTGAAGAGGGAACCTACATACAGTTAGTAGAAAAGGTCTGTCTGTTTCCAATAGTCATTCTGGATGTCATGTGGAATCTGAAAGCAGTTACTTTACAGTAAAGGCAGAGCTACCCCTTTAAACTCCTCAAATGAGTAACACCTATATAAGACTAAGCTAAGAGAAGGCAATTTAGTGTCCTCCAGACAGTATCAGTCAAGTGCAGTTGTCCCATTCTCTTACTATTGAGACCTGGGCATGATAGCTGAGTCTAAAGGTAGTTGAAGTCCAAAATATTGCTACTGCTGTGGGAAGCTATGTGGAACTTTATTTTTTCCACTTTGAATTTTATAGAGAGAAGCAGACCATCAAAACACTTTTTTAAAACTTCTTCCCTCCAGTCTCTTTCTCCCAATATCTGAAGTCTTTTTACTGACTGTGGTCCAGTTGTTAGTCATTTGAATTAAGTGACCACTTGAGTTATCCCTTTCACAGTAACACTCTCGTGAATTTGTCCCATATGGATGAGGATGACGGTCATTTGCATGTGCTTTATACAGACAAGACAATGTGCATTTTAGAGGCACAATAGTGTAGAAATTTCAATTAATCTGTTGCACAGCATGCCTGCTTAATGCCAGATAATCTTGGTGCCAGATGTGGATGTGAACTAGAATAATAATGAAAAGGTGAAGTAGGTGTAACATATATTAAAAATAGCCTGATACAAATAATGTATTAGGTTCATTGGTCAGCACATAAAATACAGAAAAATACCAGTAGCAAGAGGTTTATAGAATCCATGTGCATATATCTGCTCAATGTATTGAGCATGTGTTGGTACAAAATTTCTTTATATTTTCTGAGGCAGTGAGCACTCAACAAGAAATGTGTTCCTATGGAGGTTTAGCAAAAAGAATTGTGATACTTTCTAATCACAGACTCTGTAATTGGTGCAATAGCATTTGAACTATCAGTCGAATCTTATCTGCATAATATGGGCTGATATGATCCGAAGATGGCACACATCAGAATATGTGATCCCAAAGGTATCAAGAGATGCTCAGGTAAATTCATAACAAGGTAGCTTTTCCTCCACAATTTTGCCTGAAGTAGTCCGTCAATTGTTCTGGAGTATCAGAGACTAGATCTAGAAAGGAAAAATAACAACTCTCTTCTTAGCGTTTTTCCCACACTATGGCACGGTCCGCTTGTCAGCATATCCATCTCCATTTGCCTTGGTCCAAGGCATCTTCAGTGGTGACGTTCATGCATTCCATGTCCTCCTTAATGCAGTCCATCCACTGTTTCTTAGGTCTACCACAGGGCCGCCGACTGCCAGGTCCAGGCACATGGCTGTTCTCGCCACTGAGTTTTCTTTGCCGCATATGACGTGTCCATACCATCTAAAAATAACAACCTCAGCCAGAATTTGAAAACACTGCCCCAGTGTTTTTAAAGCAAGACCTTACATGGTCTTACTTGCAGCTGAAAAACTGCCTTTGGGACAGACTGTTGGAACACCATTTCTATGAATCAATGAATGCGTGCATGCATGCATGCGATCTCCATGTGTGGCTTTTTCCATCTGCAGTTATTCTATCAGTTTGTGAACTTCATGCTAGATGATTAGCATCTCTTCATGCCATAAATCTGACCTTATCTCAGGAGTTGGAGCAGGATTGTCTGTGGTTCTGTATCTTGTAAAAGAGCCATTCCCAACCTTTCTTACCACACAACCCATTTAGATCACTTTCTATGAAGTACTGAGTCATTAGATCATGGTGCATGGTCAGCTGCATCTGTGAATCCCTAGCCATTGAAAATCTATTGCCAGTGAAAACCCAGTTCTTGTTTCAGACACCCAAGTTGCATTTTTGGCACTTTAATTTATTCCAAGCTGATGAGCAAAGAAGGGAATTCTAGGAGAGTCTTTAATTATCATGGTACCTAAATATCATAAATGAATAGACAAAAGGGAAAGGGCTGCATCTGTATGGGTGTCCTGAAATTCTAACATTGCAAGTGACCTCCCATGTTCCCAACGGTGTTGGAATAGGCTTGATGTCTGAGTAAAGGGAGAATGAAAAGGATAGCCGAATCTTTGCTGAGTGATGGATGAGCCAACCAAAGTCATTTCCTAAGGTCCTTGACAAAGGGTTATGTGGCATGCCACCCAGTTGCATTTCCTCACCTCTATTTTCTTATGTAAGAAAAGTAGCATAAAACATTAGCCAGCTCTTACAGTGGCCCATGTAGAAAGAAGCATGAGCTATATGATCCTCTATTCTGGTATTTTATAATTCTAGCACCTTTGGGGTCAGGGAGAGGAAAGGAATGTTTGTGGTACATAAAAGTCTAGTTTTAGCTCATTCCTTTGGTGGCAGATGACATTTTCCCAGAACCCAGAATCATCAAAGCTTTGAATTGCTTCCTTCTACATGTGTAATCTGTTTAAGCAATTATGAAAAGCTAGGGTTAAGGATGTGAAAATATTCTTTGACAGATCAAAGTGTTCTGCAGCATGATGCTGAGCAAATTCTTAAACACCCTCCACCCAAAAATATGTTCAACCCCGTTTCTACCATGATGTCTCCACTTCATATGGGTATGCATTTATGTAAAATAAATTTGCGTTCGTTCAAGGCAAGCATTTCAGAATGCTTTTTCTATTCAGACACTTCTAAATACATTCATTTCAAGGCAAGCATCTTTAGGAAGGACTGTTAAGCGTAGCTCGAGTTATTTATGAAGTTACACGGAAAAGGGAGGTTTGAGAAAAGAGTTGAAGGAAAATAATCACATAGAAGCGTTCTTGTTTTGCAGTTCCAGCTGCATCAAAGGACAAAAGTGAGAATATTTCCAAGAACAAGTTATCCCTGAAGAAAAAGCATGACATTTTGAATACCTGTTTATTTGTGCAGTGGAAGAACACTTGGGTTTACTGTATCCTTGTGCAATGATTTCCTGCTGCTGAATATCCCATTGCTCAAATTCCACTCCTCGGTGCTCTAAATTCCACTCTTCAGTGGAAGTCCTTCTTATTCAAGGAATGGATTTACAGACATATAAAAAAGGAAATCCTCCTAAGTTGGAGTTCATAATTGATTTGTTACTAAGAAGCTATTGTTCATGGCATCCCCGTTTATATTTGTGCTCACGGAGCTTGAAAAAGCTGAAAGGAGCTCCCCAGAAAACAAATGAGATACACTGAAAAGAACTTTATCAACAGGCTGAAGTAAACATTGTTCCTCGATTTTTTGCCATCGGCCTAAATTGTACTCCTAACTGGCTCAAGTTTTTTGCACAGCCTCAATGCTCCAGCCAGGCCATGATGCCAGAAAGCTCACCCGTGGGTGCTAGAAGGTGACTTTTAAAGAAATCATAGATGGCAGAGAAGCAGTGTGCCCACAGAGACCCCTCCCATGTTCATCTGCACCATTGGTGCCCTTTTCAAATAGCTACGTAACTGTAAGTGTGCACCAACCCCCTGGTTAGTCTCTTCCCATTTGTTGATTGCCAGAAGACGGATCTAGCAGGAAGCCATCTGCATAGGTACTTCCTCCAAGCCATGAATTCTTTCTGGGCAATTCATTTGTCAATCAAATGAAGAAGCCAGATCTATCTCAGGGATTCTAATCTCTTTCGCAATTATTTGTCTGGGCCAGGAGGAAAGCAATTAAACAATCCAACCAGGTGACAAAGCAGGTGCCCCTTCTTTGTTTCTTCTTGATGCTGCTTTTTGGAGTTCTGCCACCTTCCTTTTTCCTCCATTTTCCTCAGGTGGACATACTTGAATTTGCAAAACTTGTGACTCAGGACAGAAATTGCTCATAAAATGCAAGGTGTGATCAAAAAGTCAGGAGGGCGGTCACACCAGAAAATGGAGCCGTGATCATTATGGCCATTTTGACTTTATCATACTCAGTGGAAACCCTGGTTATATTTCTGTATTCACAGACTGCCTCTCTTCCTTTCCTACTCCCAACAACACTAAAAGAGCTTGCATCACACCCAAATCAGCAAGACTAAGCTTGGCAGGAAAAGGTACAGTATTCTATCTCTCTGTGTGTGCTTTCTCATCCTCCTCAACCCCCAAATTCTTGCTCCTCTTTTTCTTCCCCAATAATGGAGTCTTCTTGCTTCTCCTCCTCCATTCCCAGCTATGTTGTGCCCTGCAACATGTTCAACCGCTCCCTTTGTATGCTTGTGGCTACACTGCTTTTTCAAACCGATTGCTGCAGGACAATGCCTTTGCGCCACAGCTTTCTGCTTTGTCCTGTTTTTCGTTTATAGCTGAACTCTGTATATGCTCCATTTAAAGTGCATCACCTTCTTCCATTGCCCTTCTTTGAGCTTGCCCTTCTCTTTCTGTCACTGAACTGAATGCATTAAATCAGCTGCTTACAATTTCTGTGTTAGCCTTTAGACCCTGAACTCCCTACCTTTCCTGTGTTAGCCTTCAGACCATGAATGGTACTTACTGAATAGTGATTGCAGAAGCAATTGCTAGATGTAAGCAACTCTTGTACATGAGGTGCTGGGGTCACAGGAGATCCCACTCAGCCCACACTCAATCCTTGGCAACCCTCCTAAGGCTTCCCCTTCTGACTTCCAGCAACCTACACACTCCACACGGCAGCTAATTGTCAATAAACCACCTTCTGGGGAATTCCATGACTGGTGCAGGTAAAGAAGAAGGTCGAAGCCTAAGTCCTCCACCACCACCACTTCCCGTCAGCCCAATTGAGATCCCAAGTATCCAGGAATCCAGGCTCTGACAACAGCAGCTCCAGCAACTTCAGCAGCTTGGATGGTCCCAGTGGCTTCAACAGCTTACATATTTTATATAACCTTGATTTGTTTTTGATGTAGATGGTATGGATAGAATATTCAGTCAGTTTCCAGCTTCTATTTTATGTGTGTGCATTCTTTCATGAGTCTGTTTTATTCCATTTTTTCACTGAATTAAGCATAGCTGTATTATTTAACTATATATCTTTCAGAAGCACCTATCAATTCGGGTATTTCCAAAATCTGCCAAGATCAAATTGCTCAAATATCTCTACCCAGCATTGGTCATGAGAATGCCACTCCAGTAGCATTCATTACATAACAGCAGGAATGTAGGTTTCAAGATCACTGGGAAGAATAGATAATCAGGGCTTCTTACCAAGGGCCTAGACAACCAGGAAAGTTACACTTTCCAGAGATCTTGTTACATACAATGCTTCCTCTCATGATAAAGGCTATAACATTCTTACTGCTACCTCCAACAAGTTCAGAACATTCATGGGCTTGGATTTAGTGGATTTCAGATGCAATAGATAAAAACTGTCCTTATGCTCATTGTTTCAGTAAAGGTAAAGGTAAAGGTTTCCTTGACATTAAGTCCAGTCATGTCCGACTCTAGGGGGCGGTGCTCATCTCCGTTTCAAAGCCGAAGAGCCAGCGTTTGTCCGTAGACACTTCCATGGTCATGTGGCCGGCATGACTACACGGAACGCTGTTACCTGCCCGCTGAAGTGGTACCTATTAATCTACTCACATTTGCATGTTTTCGAACTGCTAGGTTGGCAGGAGCTGGGACTAGCAACAGGAGCTCACCCCGTCACATGGATTTGAACCACCAACCTTCCGATCGGCAAGCTCAGCAGCTCAGCGGTTTAACCCGCAGTGCCACCGCGTCCCAGTACATGCACAAAATCATAAAATATACAAAAGATATATGCAAAAAATTCATTTGGATTTAACAGATGTTCAGCTTCAGTGGACATCCCCCCAACTCAATTAGTCTGTTAAATCAGGGACTTACTGTACTCATTGGGGATTATTTATTTTAAAGCATTTTAAATAAAATCTTCCTGAGGCAAGGTACAAGATGAAACCAGATGAAGTTATTCAATTAAAAAAAACAATAATTATAGATTAAAAACACCAGATTCAAAATGAATAGAAACCCATACTAAGTCAGCCGATTTTGTCAGACTAACTTAGTTTTGCCCACTGCAGTGTTTCCCAGTCAACTGCAATTTCCAGACATGTGGACTAAGTTCAACTCCCAGAATTCTCAGTAATGGCCCTGCTGGTTGGAAGCTGAATGTTAGTGTTCTGCATATCTCTTTCCTGCCATCTAATGTCCATGTAGCTCTTTGCAGCTTAGCTATGGGATCCCTAATTTATGCACATGTATATGCAAGCACAGAAGGGACACGGTGGCGCTGCGGGTTAAACTGCTGAGCTGCTGAGCTTGCCAATTGGAAGGTCGGCAGTTCAAATCCGCGTGACGGGGTGAGCTCCCGTGGCTAGTCTCAGCTCCTGCCAACCTAGCAGTCCAAAAACATGCAAATGTGAGTAGACTAATAGGTACCACTTCAGCGGGCAAGTAACGGCATTCCATGTAGTCATGCCGGCCACATGGCCACAGAACTGTCTACGGACAAACACTGGCTCTTCGGCTTTGAAACGGAGATGAGCACCGCCCCCTAGAGTCGGACACGACTGGACTTAATGTCAAGGGAAACCTTTACCTTTACTATATGCAAGCACACTTTAGCAGACTGCACCATCTGGAGGCCTTCAGGACTTACTAAGTTCCACAGAGGGAGGCCTCTTTGTGCAGCTGATAATTTTGGAAAGTAGAAATCTCTAGAATTTGAAATGGCCTGAGTTTAAAATGAACCAATTTAGCTTTCAACTAAACCAAGTCCTAATTAGCAGAGTTGAGATGAGGTTGTTCTGTACTGAGTCCAGAGAGCAATGTGGGGATAGTAAAACTGTTAGAGTTAAATGGACATTAAATGGCATTTAATATGCGCTGTATAGCTTAGAAGTAACATTGTTGGGATTATTGTTTTGAACATCAGTTTCTAAATGTTGAGGGCACTTGGTATCCAATGCTATAATTTCACAACATTTTATCATTACACTATAAAGCCCCAGAAATTGTACTTTGGCCAACAATTAATTTTAAGCAATTTGATCAGCAAATAATTTGGCCTCCATTTTGCCCAGACCTTTCTTAAAACATAATGCTATTCCAGATGTAAATTTGACATAATACCTACCAAATTTTGCCAAAGGTTATGTGGGCTTTGCAGTAAATTGTGTAATTAACAAAGCGGGATGGCTGGATGTCATCAGAAAGTCAGGCAACTTAATAAGCATTAAGCAATCTCATAAATAAGGTACTCGTCAAAACTGTTTGAATTTGAATGACCAGGACTGGAAGGCAGATGGCCAGAAGGACTTGTTTATCAAGTCTATCATGACTTGGACTTCCTAATCTGTGTGACTATCCCAGTGATCCGGTCAAATGTACTTCTCTATACCAGGTCTGGATATATGAGAATACCAGAGGACAGATGGCTTAGTAGATGAGGCAGAAAGGATGTTGTCCTTTTTAAAAGCACCAGTCAGCCTCCTTTGGTGCATCATGCCTCTTTTGATAACCATTGAATAAGCAAGTCATAGCTATTGATAGTATTCCTGGTCCTGAGATTTTGTTCAACTGACACCTGGCCCAAACCCAGAAAGAATCCTAACAGGCCATCAATTTAAGCTACTTGCAGGCCTTTTGTAGCAAAGTGGGATGATTCTGTCTGCCCAGATCTACAAGTGACACCTGTGTGGAAGGGATGAATGGACCAATTTAAGCAACTTTCTTGACCCGAATGAGTACAGATAACTAGGAAGGCAGATAGTGCCTGCCCTTGGAATGGAGTTAAGCCTATCCTTTCACTTTTTTCCATTAATCTTCAAACTCAGCTAGATCACCAAAGTGGATAGCAGAGAACTCGTATTTCAAGGCCTAGATCCTGATAAAGTTGAACCTATTTCATAGGGCTATTGTGAAGATAAAATCTTGACTTATACTTAAGTGATGTCTGCCACACTTAAGAGTTATATGATTGTTGGTTGATAGCACATTTTATTTCTTACAATTTGCCCATCACTGTTGGCATATGAGAATAGACTTCTGAAGTCTAAAATAATCTACACATACATAGATCTCACTTGGGATAAGAATTGCCATGCAGTTTGATAGTAGCTTAATTCTTCCCACAATCCATCTTGCTTCATGGAAAACAAGAACTCTAGGACTTTTAGGGTGTGTGTCAATCTTCTATATCTTCCATTTCCCTGTATTGAACATTCAGATCTCAACTAACTTGGAGGTGTCTATGATCATCCCTTTGGCTTATGGATTCAGGTATACAGGAGCCTTGTGCCCTGACTGAACAAAGAATAAACTTAATGAGGAAATATAAGAAATGTTGCTTTTCCCAGTAAGCAGAGTTCAGAAATGAGCATCACTTATTAGGCTAAGAATATTTTCCTGCAAAATGTGAAGAACTTTTAAAATCTGATTATGTGCAGTGTGAATGAAATCAAATTCCAGAATAAAATATAAACTACAACTTTGCTTTCTTCACTTATATTTTCTGCCATCTCCCTTTAATGCTACCACTTCGAGGAATTCTTTTCCTCAATTTTTCTTATTGATTTATCTCATTCATTACTTAATACTGGGGTGAGCTGAGAGTGAGAATAATATTGACTTGTCATATGAGCAATCCCAGTTAATTAGTGAGTATACTGAATAGGATTATCTATTGGTTTTACAATATTTATAGCCCATCCCAATCCGAACAGATTGTAGGTGGGTAACAAGGATGTGTGTGTGTGTGTGTAGTATATATACACAATCAGATTTTGCTATACCTGTAAGACAATCAACAAAAATTAAAGGAGAAGAAGAAGATAGAAGCATGAAAGTGACTAGATGAACATCTTTGCACATATTGCCTATATTCATTGCTCATCTTGGAGAATCCTATGAGTAGTACAAACTCATTTAACCAAAAATCGCTCTACACGGCACAAATTTTCAGCAGCTATTACATGGAACATTTGCAAGTGTATTGTACTTAGATGTTAGTGACTATTTTAACTAAAATATACACTGAATAGGATCTGCCACATCACCTTCAGTTCCACAAATATTCTGTATCTCTTCTCAGGCCAGTATAAAACCATTGTTACACCTAAGTTACATAAAGGAGTTAATATTTGTCAGAAAGTCTGGCCCACACAAAGTAAATGCTTCCTATAAAGATGCTTGCAGATGTCCTGTGAACTCAGTGAACGCCTGCCTGGCACAGAAGAATTGGTTATGTCAAGTCAACACTGGCAGCTTTCAGACTAAGTGGAGCCTGGGATCCTAAAACAGAAGAAAATAATTTGGAACAGGTTTTCATTTCCTAGCTAAGTATAAAAACACCCTATTTTAAGAACTGGGTCTCAGTGAAGTGTCAGTTCCAACCTGCCTTCTTGGAGTTTTGGGGCAATGCCACAAAATAGGCATTTAAATGCCAGGAGGAAGAAATGGAATTGGATTCAGAATGACCATTCCATTACAGTATCATGGAAATTAAGAGATTCTTAGCATTGTCCTTGGTCCCATGCTGTCATTCTGAGCAGTCGTGTGACCGAGCAGAATTAGCTCCTGATCAGCTTTGAATCTCAACTACTAGTTTAACTGCATTCAAAAAGAAATTATGCACGTCTCTTTCCTCCCATTAAAATCCTTCTACCTCTTTGACTGAGATTTGGCACAGGGGTTCCTCATCCCAAGAGCAGAGTTTGAAGAGCATAGCTCAAAAAAACATAAACACTTCTTTTTATGAACTCTGGCAAATGTCATCCATCAGAATAAAGCTTGAGTTTGTCCACAGATTTCATCCTATTCTGGTGAAAACAAAAGATGCAGCCATTTTGATTTTTCTCATGATACATAATGGGAAAACAGAACTCCACTTTCCCATTCTTGTTCCATTCCTGGAGAGAGGAACAAGGGAAGGCAATCTTCAGAGATATCCAAACTAGATTGGGCTATTGTGGATTAGGGTCTGAATGGGATGTGGTGGGGAGGGGTACACTTAGTGGGTTGCTCACCTCTGCTACAACAATCCTGAGGCTGCAGCTTTAATGGACTTTTGAGAATGTAATTATTTAACAGGAGTATTTGTATCAAACTTTTCTGGCTACTGAAAGAATAAACATTATCTCAATAATTCTCACCATGGATTTTTTAAAAGACTATTATTATCCCATAATATAAATAGAACAAGTGGAGAAATAGATTATTTTAAGTCTAAATTTGCTGTGCAAATAATGAATCTCCTCAGAACTAACTATGATGGCCTATTCACTATATCTTACGTCCATCTACCTATGGGCTACCATCAACATAACATTGTGATATTACAGATCTTAGCTAAGGATTTTCCATTCTCTCAACCATAGCTAATAATAGAAAACATGAAACAATAATAACAATTACACTTGAAAGTGTAGAGAGAATCCCAGCTGTAATGTTCTCAAACTCCAGTATTGTACAACACAGAACTTTTTCTAATATGGAGTTTCATTCTACACATGATATGAACACACACACAGCACAGCCATTAGCTCACCCTTCAGAAGGTATGGTTCCTGTACTATAATTGCCACTTTGGTGTGGTTTCTTTCTATGCCATGACTGGAAATGACATCACAAAGGGTCACTGTTATCACACTAGGGCTGCTTAGATATCTGGGAGTGGTCATGCTAATTGATTTGTATTTTTTTATGTATACTGAATATTATACTACCTATGTATACTTCTTGAAGGACTTCTAACATGTAAAGTTAGAATGAGACCTTTTGTCTCATTCTATGCAATTTTCTAAAACTCAGGTCTGTAGCACATCAGAGAGCCCGAGGAAGTGTCTGGGTTGATTTTATTATTAAAATTTGGTTTCCACTGACAAAAAGTAGCTCAACATAATATATACTGGAAGGGCCTTACTGAAATTGCTTTGGGTATATTGTAGGTTGCCCTGCTTTCCTTTTTTATTCCCCTTTCTTACATGGAATTACCAAGCAGAGGTAGAAACCACACCATGCAGAAGGTACAGGAACCAGGTATGAAGAAAGTTTAATTGAAAATAAGGAACAGACATCTTTTTCTCTCCATTAAATATTTTGTTGAGGAATGCTTCGAGTCTCTCAAAGTTGATGGCATATAAATGACACTTTTAATTGAAATTGTAAATACAGATGTGACACGGAGGATAGAAAGAGCTCATAAACGTCAGTATTTTGTATAACAGTGATGCTTTCATCTTTTTAACCAAATTTGGAGTAGACTGACAAATAAGCTGTTCATAGTCTCATGTCATATGTCCAGACGAAACAATTTTATTCAAGGAACAAACAAAATATTAACTGGACACAGGGAGGGAAAGAAATTTGGTCATAGTTAAGAAGAGTTACCTTTGTCTCCATGACACGTATGTAATGATTAAAAAGAAAACATCAACTATTCTACTATTTTAATTAGATTGCATACTAACTCCTGCCCAGTTTGATCCTAAGTATTAACCCAAGCCATCAATCCCTAAATTCCTTCAGCCCAAGGGCCTGATTTCAGCCTATTTCTATCCCATTGCAGTGCCTTATTTATCAGTGGATTTAAATTAGGTCAATCAGTGCAGAAGTCTTTAATATTTTCCAGAGCAGTATCAATTATCAAGGTTGTACAACTTCATCACCTTTGGTCTAAAAGTTGCAACAGAACTAAACTGAACGCATTAAACCAATTATGAAGAAATTCTTGGTCTAATGTTTAAGCCCATGATCTTTATTAAAATTGATTCAAAAATGAAGGGACGTGCATACATTTGTCCTCTTGTGCCATTGTTTTCATCAATTTTGTACATAGTAAAATGTTAGAAATATCCTCATGCTTATTTTTGCATCTTGAAATGTCAAGCAAAAAAAACAAAAGAAAAATCAGAGAACTTTAACCTGCAATCTTAGTAATTGTAATGTGTTTACTAATGTCAGTTGTCCCCTTTCTGAGACTGTCAAAACTTGGTGTTCATAAGTAAAGGTACCCAATCCAATACACCAGGTTGAATAGGGCAAAGGCTGTGGGAAAGAAAATTCGAGAGTAGGAATCAATTTTGGCCACTCGGATGTGTATCCTTCCTTCTTTCCATGATCCTGTGCGACATTCATCAAAGCAGCAAAAGAAGCTGGGGCAGTCTTTACCTTCAAGGCACTCATATCCATAACTGCTGTCATGTTCTTGAAAGCGATGGACTTTATTAATCGGAACTAATGTTGATCCCCGGCGGACAGGTAGGACAGGTGGATTCTAAAGAAAGTGACAAGGGATTTTAAAGTTTTTTCCCCCCCAGGGACTAGTGAAATACTCAGCCAGTTTCTTTTTTTTTACCCCCAAAACCAAATACTTTTATTGATCCATTTTCAAACAGCTATACATAGAATAATATAAAATAAAATTCAACAATTTACCAAACGCAAAGAAAATAAAAACTTTAAACAAGAAAATGCATAAAACACACACAGACACAAGCAAGCAAAAACTGTAATTACAGCTATATCCCAAGTTCACCCAATTTTGTAAATCTTTAAAAGGAAAAATAAAACTTAGCTTTTATTATTAACCAAGCCTGTTCAAAAAAATTTCCCAAAGGGAGAGATAATGTGACATTTCCTGATTAACCAAATATATAATTTTCTCAAAAATTACTGTATCTCACATCTCTGAAATCCAATCCTTTATATCTGGAATTATAGTACTTTTCCATCTCCTAAGGATTATTCTTTTTCCTATGGTCAGAGCATGAAAAACTCATCTTTGTTCTCAACAAGTTAAATTCTAAGTAGTTGGTGTATAATTCAGTACAATACACATATATTTAAAAACCAGAGCTTTCTCAATAATCCTGACAATGCATTGTATAACATTACTCCAAAAGGGGTATAAGGAAGAACAAGACCGTAACATATGAGTTAAAGCACCCTCAAGTTTCTTGCAATCTGAACACAAATAATCATTAGTCCATCCTTTATGAAACAGTTTAAATGGTATCCAGTACATACGAAAAACAATCTTTTCATGGATTGAGTGTTATGGAGAAAAAAGATGGAGGAGTTCCTATCTATACATGCAGAAAAATCATGTGATGTAGCTTTTCCTGGATTATGTCATCTGGGGTAGCTCGTGTTTAAGTCTCCTTTATAAGGAACTTCTGTATTAACTGAAAAAAATATTGTGTCACAATGAAGAATTCTACCTCATCTTTTTTTGTACTCCGTTTTTATGTACAGAGATTTGCTTTCTACATGATCATTCACTCACACAACACACTATTTCAAGTAGTGCTAGCTCTAATCAAAGGATTTTCTACTTTGCACAATTCTTTTCAATTCACTTAATTTTTGCTTTCCTTACTACCATCTATCATGTTTCCTCTCCCTGACTCATTTTTTTTATTATACCATGAAATATTGTGTTTCCAGATGGACAACTAAGCATATGTCTTTGAATAAGGCTAGCAGGGGACCACAAACAATATGTGATGTTGCTTTGTTTGCGTAATTGTCCATTCCTCATTTATTTGGCTCTTTCTTTTTGGAAAGCATCTCTACGTCTTTCTCATCACAAAAAAATCCCACAACAGAGAGTCAGTGGGATACAAATGATCGTGTGAAAGCCTTACGGTGCAGTGCTGCTGTGTATCGTGGGGACAGAGTGGCTTGTAGTTAAATTTAGTATCAAATGTTCACCATGAAAGAACACAAACTCTAAGACACTTTACTGTTCGTTGTGGAGTGCCTCTCTCCTATCAGTCCTCTTTCCTAGCCTTTTAATATCTACTTGAAGTCACTATGAAAATTCATCCATCTGTTTGGAAGTCATGGAAAACCCCATACATGGGGGTGTGATGTAATGTAAAATCTATGTCTCTCTGCTCTGAGAGCTTAAAGAAAGGTGGGCTGTATATATAATTAAATTGGCTTCTATGTATACCTTCCTGCAACTGCTGAGCACCAGGACCTAAATAGCTCCTAAAAGTAATGCACTGTGAAGGTCTGTGAGTTCAATTCCCAGTGGAGTTTGAACCCCATTGAATAACATCTGACTATGTACATCTGAAGATTCGAAATAAGGGTGAAAATGGTAATGTACTGCCACTTGGCAGTTATGGTAACAGTTTGGGATGAGTTATCACATCATCTTCTCCTTGGTCAAGCTGTATATTTCCATCCTGGTCTGACCAGGAGATGTGGTCAAAATTTTGACCTAGTGGCTATGGAATGGCATGGAGGAGGCTCAGGCTGAATCCTAGCAAGATGGAGCTATTATTTATACAGAGGCTCTGTGACACCAAGAAAGCTTTTTGAAGCAATTGAGAATTCTCTTGGGACTCTCCTGGAAGACAGCAGCCTTTCATCAGGCTGGTCTTCCTGCTATGACTGTTCCTGGGTCCATGCTCTTGTCATCCCCCAATTAAGACTATTGCAATTTGCTCTAAATGGGGTTGCCCTTGAAGATGACACAGAAGTTCTCCTGGCTTCTGCTACCCGTTTGCTGATCAGCAGAAGCCAGGAGAGCACAAGGACATCTATGCTGCAGGAAAATCTGGGAAAATCTAATTCTGTGGAAGTCAAGGGAGAATGCTGAGCATTCCCACTCCCTGGGAAATTAGGGACAGGACGCTACAGATGACTTCCTAGATTACATCCCTTTCCTTTGGAACAGCTTCCCCTCTCTCAAGATCAGAATGACCCTTATTATCATTCAGGAGAACAGTAAAAAGTAATATAAGATAGATGGCAACTTTGAGGATTGAATTAGGCATCAGTGTTAACTGATTATGTTTTCAACTTTAGTTTAAAGGTTTATTGGTGGTAATTGTAAGTCGCCTAGACTTGATAGATTAGGCACTATACAAATATCTGTATAACTCAAATGAATAGCATAACCTGTGAAATATATGAACATATAGCAGTGGAAAAACACTGATTATGAATTTAATCAAATAGTGCAGAGTTACAGTGCTATTAAATGCAAGAGCATCTGTTAATGTATTAAAACGCTGATGTTTCAGAAACGGTGTCTTCTCTAAAACAAGTGTTTTCAGAGCAAGTATCTTAGGAACAGAGTTGGAATACTATGAAACAATCAGCCAATAGAACTTAAAGGTTCAATAAAAGTTGCTGAAATTATATGATTAAATTTTAAACAGGCATTTTAACCCAAACTGCTTTTTCAGCATTCTTGGTAACATTTAGATCTAACAGAGCCAATTATACTTCTGCAATGTTGTTAAAATGCCGTGCTTAAACATATTATAATGCAGTAAGCAGATAATTTGTTCTCTGCATGGGAAAAAAAAGTTTAGAATAGGTCCTATTTATGACATATCGACCACAATATAATGTTTCTTTGTTATTAGAAAAAGAATTGATTTTTCCCAACCCAATAATAAACCTTGTAGAAGTAATGTAGGATCCGAGATGGATGTAATCCATTAGGCACTGAATAGGCAGACCAATTACCTCTAGAATAATACCTGAGCAATTTATCCACATCTCTAAATATTTAAAAGAGATGTTATTACTGCCATTAATTTATTACACTCATGTTATTATTGCTGCTATATTATTCTATTTCTACATCTCTTGTAAAGTCACCTACAAAAGTTTTTTCTTTAAGGAAAACTTCAATTTAAATAAAGAAAAGCCTCAGCTAGAACTCCTTTATTCATCCTTTTTTACTTTTGCCAAAGAAAGACTCTGATTTAAAATAATAATAATAATAATAACCAAATCCATTCCATGTTCTTCTTTCTCTCTATGTATGACTTCTATCATTCTGCTGGCCATTGGTGAAGAACCTTCTCCATTTGGGGCTCCACACAAGAATTGGTCTGCTTATTTGCTTCATTCTGTTTTCTGTAATTATTTTGACAGACAAGCGGGGAGGAGGGGGGTTTGGAGTTACAAAGGTCCATAAGCTAAGCAATAGTAAAATAAATTTATTTATTTGTTTGTTAAAAGATTTGTATGTCCACCCATCTTAAACAACTCTGGGCAGCTCACAACAGCAATAAAACTGAATAACTATAAAACATGACCATAAAACAAAATTAAAAAATGATACCTTAATCATCCCATTGGGATGTCCCACAGCCAGTTCTAAATATCCTCATTCTATTCTGTTCTGTTATAAAATTATACTTGAGTGAAATGTTCTGGGCTGGTTTTTGTGTTACTTTAACAGTTGTGTTATTTTCACAGTAAGATAAGAGAGTGTGTGGGAGGTCATGGGATGCTGTGAGTCAGAAATTTCATTGCTAACCATCCATTTTGTTTCTTTGTACTCTATCACAAATAAACATTCATTTAGCTGCAGTACTGATACAAGACTGCATCCATCCATGGACATCCATCCAGACCTGGGTCTGGAGCTTTAAGGAAAGATGGTGGGATCAAACTGCTTCTCTACACAGACCAAGATAGATCTTTATTTTTATGTAAGAATATTTCCTCATGTAAACTCCTGTCTTCATTTAGGAATAAATCATGGACCTTGACATGTGAATATTGCAGCAGAGCATTAAGGAAGAGCAAATGGGAAAGATTTTGTTATAGATGTATTCTTATAATGGATTTGTAGGGAAGGAGTTGCCCATATGGATGCCTTGGTCAAGGACAGGGAGCAAAGGGTTCAACAGAGAAAGGGGAAACAAGATTCAGAGTAGATATATAGAGTGGATAATTTGCTTGTATTACTATTTTCCTAAAATCGGTTATCAGCTTTGTTTATTTTGTCCTGAAGGTTAATTCTCTAACGACCAATAAATCTTTATAAAAGCCAAAGATAAAAAGGGAAGATGATATACAATGAGGAAGGGGGTTGCAACCATTGAGGCACAAAAAAGGGCCATCCATGTGTTAAAAAGCAAGGACTCACACATTTTGAGTCTGTTCATGGAGCTATTTATGATGCAAATAATGTACCGATCTGGATTTGTATTTTACTTTAGAGACAGTGGGCACCCCTTGGATTCTGCTCCCCAAGATACCTGTTCAGTCCGTTGACATGGTAGACAACAAGCAATAAAAGAACATGTATTTGCCACAACACTAATATTACTAGTCATAATGCCACCATGTTTGACAATAGATACACTCTCCATTTGGAGGTATAACTTTTGCAAATTCAGAATTTGCTTTCAGCATGAAGATTTGGCATAATGCAGAGCCAACTGAATATTACATTTATCTGAAATAAATACAGTCTTGAGTTTAAGGTAATGACTGAAGACTTTGCCACTCTGTTCAGTTAAAAATTATCAGCTCCAGCTAAAACCAATCTTAGAGATTTTACATCCCCTTGTAAAGGTATGCATGTATCACACTTGTGTGTGTATATGTGTATTTGTGTATGTATACCTGCCAGAAGCCACATACCAGAATGAGCAGAGCCAGGGTGGTGGAAAATAAACAAACAAACCTATTAATTAGTTTTAATTGTTTGTAAAATAAGAATCTCCATTTACAAAATGAATTGATCTCCCATTTCCATCTTCATATAGCTACCATTCTTTCTCTTACCCACAAATCAATCTCATACTCTAGCATAGAAACATAAATACCCATGTATATTCCCCTCTTTCTTACCAGTAGAAACAGCAAAACAAGAAGAAAAACAGGATGGAGAAGGATAAAGAAGGGGAAGGGAAATGTAAACTGGGAAAGGAAGAAAAAGGAGAGACAAAATTAGATGAAGGTAAGTTGAGGAAAATAGATTACTAGACAGGGAAGAAAAGAGAAAGAAGCATTTTTAATAATAAGGGTTAACATTCACCTCCCAAACTATGATGGATGGATGGACGGATGAATGAATGAATGTCTTTATTACAGTCTTTGACCAGCCTTTTACCCAAACTATAATTAATGTTCAAGGGCGTTCTGGCTTTTCGGGAGAGATGTTCACAACGATTTGCAACTGTACTGTCTTCTGCAAACACTTCTTTTGTTTGCAACAGGTTCTTCTGTCTTTATCATGGACTCTACCATCCCATCAATCTACAGATAATTATTTGGGGGAAAACCAGTGAACTTTTATGTCTTAATTTTCAGTTTAGCCTTTCTTTGATTTGAAAAACGTCTTTGCAGTTCTCATGATTCTAATTAAGTTACCTCTTTTTCTAACTAAATGCTCAGGACTTTGTTTTGTTTTGTTTTGTTTTGTTTGTAAAAGACCCTTCACATTAGTTAAATAAATTAACTTGTTTATTTATAGAAAATGGATAGTTGCACATATTGCTTAATATATGCTGCATATTAATATTTTAGCATGTTTACTCTTTGGGGGATGATTAAATGCTCCTTCTCTGTCCAATTATTTCTTTTGAAGTTCAATTCCATTGATGACAAAAAATAAATTGTTATATATAGTAATTGAGATGGTGGCATACCAAAACTGAGTTATCAACAAATATAACAAAATGCCTGCTGCTCAGGTTATCTCTGATGAAAACTGCCATAACGTCTACCTGATTCTTCTTTTCCTGAAATCATGTATCTTGAATATGATTTCAGAAATATAAGAAATGAGTGTTACTATTTAGCACTGTAGCATCTTCCAACCTGGTGCCCTCTGGATACCAATTCTCATAATTCCCCAAAACGTCCACACTTGCCATGTCTAATGCAAATTGTAATCTAGCATATCTGGAGGGCACCTGGTGAAGACAGGCTGCTCAACAACTTAGGAATGTGCAAAAGACAGAGGAAGAAGCGGGAGAAGGTGTGGGTAAATAAGAAACAGCTTGCTCTGAGTTAGTACCAGTGGTTTGGCTGACAGCACTCATTTATGGAAAATTCGATATCACTGCAGTCAGTGACTCTGTCCTAAAATATAACATTTTTTTTCCTTTTAGATTGCTATCACAATAAGCAAGGTTATCACTTTATCTACACTGCATGCACATAAAAACAAAACAGCCAAGTATAGAACTGCATGTTAGGCAAGAAATTCTGAAGCACCATATCCATCAGCTGAAAGCCTACAGGAGCCTAGTAAGATGGGCCTCTCTAAAACGGCCTACTGCAAATAATGGGATTTCTTTTTGAACTATCCCACAATATTGATTCCTGCTCTGAGACCACTACCCACAGTGTTTTGCATCCCCTCTCATCCCAACCTTTAAGCACCCTTTGATGAGCCAGTGCACGCCCCTGTATAGGCCTGGCCTGATGGAACATTTCTGGTTGCTCCAATGCAAGGACGAAGCTGCACTCATTTCAGCATTACAGCAAACAGCAGCACTGAAGCTCTAGCACTGTGGTCTTTCCTCATTCTGGCTTTTCCAAGGTGGGAAGTAGGGAGATGGGGTAGAAAGAGTCTCTGTTTGCAATATCAAATGGACCAGAACAGAGCCAGGAGCAGATGGACTTGATTGTCGCATTGCTATTGATATCATTTGACTGATTATTTTGGCATTTATTAGACATCAATAAATAGAGGGATGCACTTTGTTATTGCAGTCATCTCCATTATTAGATTTGGCAGTAAATTTGAGGCTTTTGTGTTTGTTGTGGATGCAAACCAAATTGCATGAACAGAAGGAAGTATTTTCTTTGTGCCAGAAATCAAATATAAGCCCATACATAGTGCCCATTGTCACTGTTACTACAGCTACTGCTCAGTTGCTGTATATATTGATTTAATTATTTTATTATATTATAAGGAGCTTAATTCCAGGAAGGAGGGCAATGACAAACTTAGACAAGCTGATGAAAGATAAGGACATTTCAGTGGCAACTGGTATCACAGTTAGAGCAATAACCTTTCCAATGGTAACATCAGCTGTGAAAGCTAGGCACAGAGAGTAAAACTGATTTAAATTATGGATTTGGAAATGGTTACTAAAAGTTCTTGAACTGCAAGAATGAAATCAATCGATCCTTGACCAAATAAAAGCTATCTGCTCCTTGAGGTGACAATCAGCATATAAAATATCATATATTCGGAGCATGTGATATGAGAGAATGGTGGATTAGGGGAAAAAAAAAGCCCTTGTTAAGGCAGAGGGAAGTAGAAGAAGGGGAAGACAGTGGAAAAGGTGGGTGGACATAACATTACTGGAATGTCCTTGGAAGAGCAACAGATTGATTATTGGTGACTGCCAAGATGGCACCATTTGTCCACGTGCTCACCTAACTAATCTAACTGTATTATGATCGGATTCATCCTCCAGAAGTATAAAACGGGAAAAGAAAGCCAATCGGCACACAGAAAGAAAAAAATAAAATATAAAGAATGATTTTCCATGAGCTAAACTAGAAATAAAGTCCAATTCATGAGATGAAATCCAATTTAAACTACAGCCCACCGTACCTTTATGTGGAAGGAACAGCTTCAAGGACCCTTTTCCAACTCTGCACTCTTTGGATGTTTTGTATGACAACCTCCAACTTCCTACAAAGCTGGCTAGAGGTCATGGGAATTCCAATCCAACACCTGAATAATACCAAGTTGAGAAATGCTGCCTAAGAATAACAGAAGCCCATTTTCCTTGGCTTCCTCTTGTGCCTAAAATTGGCTGTCTATCCTTCTCCTCTGCTGAGTCAAGGAATACAAATGCTGCCTCGATACTATCTAACTTTATGTTGCTGGATGAACTCTGTTCAAGGCTAAACTTCATTCAGTTTCAGTGTAATCTACAACATGCCATCCGTTGAGTATTCCTAGAGCTACATAACAGAAAGCTGAACCACAAAATAGTATCGGATACTAAAATATCCCTTGTATGAACTTCCTTCTGTGAGATCATAATAACAATGAGGACCAGGGAAACCCAATGTCAACATTCTCCCAACTTTTAGACTTACTGAGGACTTGTTTTTTGATTTCTTGCCTTTCTCTTTGTCCTCCTTTCTATTGCTGGTGAAATAATGCAAGGCTCCATATTCCATCAAGGCAGCAAAGACAAAAATAAAGCACACTGAGACAAAGAGATCCATTGCTGTGACATAAGACACCTTGGGAAGAGACTTTCTTGCAATTGTACTCAGTGTGGTCATGGTCAAAACAGTAGTGATGCCTGTTCAGAAATAAAGGAAACAGTTTCACCCAGAGAACCTGTCAATCAAATGTGGGTCTTGGTAAGATAACGTAATTATGAGTCATTCCCAGATCGGCGAGGAGACAATAATAAACTAACTGTCAGTGGTTATAGTGTTTAGGTTCCAAAGAGATACAAGGAAATGGAAAATGAGATCTGATTATGGCTTTAATTATGCATTTATTGTATTTTAATTGGCTTATTTTTGTCAGTGCTGGCTGAGAGCAGAAAGGAAAGGAAAGCCTAGCACTGCAGACGCCATGTTATACGTTAATAAAGATCACAATATGAATAAGTCTCAGAAGATTATGATTAGTGGAAGGTTCCTATTTTAAGCCTGAAAACGTTTTTGCCCTGGTAAACTTGCATACTGTTTTATTTATTATTTTAAAAGTTGCAATGTTGGGGTATGACTGGCATTTGTGGTTTTCCGATAGTTTTAAAGATGTTGCTAGATACACTGATGGTCAGATGATTAAAGTGCCTTGAGGCTCAAAAGCAATAGAATAGTTGTAGACACAGCAGAATCAAAGGGTTACTTAACCTTAGAAATTCCATCTTTATTATAATCCTTCATCTCTGACAAGCATGCAAACTGCCTCAGAGTCTCCAGCAGTCTCCAGATGCAACTGAAGTTCTCAGAGTCCCGTTAACATAGGCATGTTTACCATGTTGCGGTTAGTCGAGGGCAGGAATTCAGCAATCCCAAACGCATCTAGGGAGTATCAGTCTGGGGAAAGTTGATCCATGGGTTTTCATACCTTCTATAATTCTGGTGGTATTGTGATTAGTTACATCAAGAAGTCCAAAGAGAACCCAAATCTGAGAAATGTAGTATGATTTTGTGGAACTTTGATAGTTCATAATAAACAGCTATTGGTCCACGTTTTTATATTATGCTACAAGTAATTTCTGTTTTAAATACCTCTGTGGGAATCCACTTGCATGAAAGGGCTTTCCATATGTTTCAGCTCATCTTAGTGCAATGGATTGAGCTATTACATTTAAACTGGCTCAGGGAGTCCAGTGTGATCAAGAAAGCCAAGATGGTGGCCACAACAGTGCAATTGAAGCTCCACCTTTTTCCTATGTGGAGCTCCATCTGTTTTTATGTGGAGCTTCAACTGCACCATCAAGGCCACCATCCTGACTTTTTTTACCACACCCTCCAGACACCCCTGAAGTTCTGCTGTCAAAAAACATTCACTATGGGGCTAGTTGTATTGTCAGAGACAAGGTAGTTGAAGCCTCAGACTGCTGATTTAGGATATCCTAAAAAGGTGCATATTGTCCATTTATTATTCTACTTTATTGCTAGGGACAGGAGAGCTGCATACACATTGGAGCGATTTGATCAGCCTTAGGGGTATTGCAGTCTTGGGGGAAAAAACCCTTTTTGTTGTTCTTCTTCTGCAGACTATCCTTGATCAAACAAGAGATCAGGCAAAATTTAGCTGCTTATTTTTTTATTTAAAGAAAAGAAATAAGGGGAAAAAAGGGAGGCGACAAAGTTTTGGAGGTGAGTGGGCAGCTGTAGAAAGGTTACCCTAGAGAACTGGTTCTTTAAAAAAAAAAAAAAAGTAATAATTTGGCTGTTTCTAACAAGAGCAATCAACTTTTTTTCAATCACCCAATAATAGGCTGCCGGGTTTTTGAACAATGTCTAAGGGAAGTATAATTAACATAAGCTTCTTCATCTTCAAAGGAGAGTTGCATAATCAAGATAACAAGTCTGCCTTAAAACGTTAAGCTAGCGAACTGCAGAACTGGATTTATATTCCACTTTGGGTATCCCCCACCTGAGATTATTTTGTGCATCTGGAAAAGAGGCATGCAGATCCTGACATTAAACTATGCAGATACTTTTCATGCTTTTAATGTTTATTTTGTGTCCATGTGCTGACATATTTATTCATTTCCTGACCTATCCCAGATGTTCTCTGAGCAAAACAAACTGAGTAATAAAATACCATATGAACAACAACAACGATTTAAATCTCAGCTCAGAACAGGATGCAAATAGAGATGATTTGGAGAAAAAAATAGGTACCTAATGATGTCCTTGCAGGCACAGCATCTTTATTAATCCAGAATGAGACCCAGGAAAGCACCACAGTTAGTATGCAAGGGATGTACGTCTGAATGGTAAAATACCCCATGCGCCTGCTCAGCACAAAGAAGATTGTCATGACAACATAATCCCCTGAAAGGAGAAGGAAAATATCCATAATCAACACTATCACACACATGATCCATTGCATCTTCCTTTTTGGCTTCCACTTCTCTGCAGTGGAATAGTTGCTGATGGGGAGGAACTATTTCATGGAAGGCTGAAGATCAATAATCACATAGTTGGAAACCAAACACAGCAACTCAAATGAGTTCAAAACCAGGTCCATGAATTAATTGCTTCCTAAGAGATTATTTTCTGTGCTTTTAGGCTGTCAAACTAAAATGACCAACTAAGGAGGAGAAACATAACTGTAATTATAATTATTTTTGTCATTTCCAGGGGGAAGGTGTGTGTGTGTGTGTGTTTTCCTGTATGTCTTGTTTTAAGAACTCAATAACACAATAAGCTGTTAAGAAAAGAAATGATCAAATATTGTCATGCTCCATTTTTTAGTAGCTGGGCGGGGCAGGGGGCGGGGGTTGGCATAATATCCCCAAAACTTTGACAGCCCAGTCCTACAGTATACAGTCTTCTCAAAATACGAGCCACCAACAGGATAAGTATAGATAGGATTGCAGTATAAGAATACTTTGCTGTGTAAATCCAGAAATACCTATGACATGTAATCCCAGTTAAACAGTGTGTAGGAATTCCAGATTTCTTACCAGACTGTGTATGAGAGATATCTGTTGTATTTCGTAAACCCACAAATGCAAATTGATACAACCTCCAGTATTTGGGGTCTGCTACTTCAACTGACGATTTTTTCCATTTGTATATAATTTCATTCCTTGGATATCCATCTAGGAAATAGTAGCAAAACAAGTAAGAACATCAGTTACTGGTCCCAAAAGAAGCCTGGAGTAATTTGGTGTAGAACATGTTTTCATTCTGGTTGTAACTGCAAGGTGGAAAATTGTAAAATCTCATTGGGTCAAGCTTGACTCTGGTGACTCACATGGGCATGTCCATACTGTTTTCTTGGCACATGTGAAATGTAAGTGGCTTGCCAATCTCTCCTTCTGGGATCTATGTTTTGAGTTTATTTATTTGTTTATTTATGTTTATCCCGCCTTTATTATTTTTATAAATAACTCAAGGCGGCAAACTTGCCTAATACTCCTTCCTCCTCCTATTTTTCCCACAACAATCCTGTGAGGTGAGCTGGGCTGAGAGAGAGGGACTGGCCCAAGGTCACCCAGCCGGCTTTCATGTCCAAGGCAGGACTAGAACTCTCATACCACACCTGATTGGCTCTTGGGCTGAGAGAGAGGGACTGGCCCAAGGTCACCCAGCCGGCTTTCATGTCCAAGGCAGGACTAGAACTCTCATACCACGCCTGATTGGCTGAGAGAGAGCGACTGGCCCAAGGTCACCTAGCCAGCTTTCATGCCTAAGGTGGGACTAACACTCTCAGTCTCCTGGTTTCTAGCCCGTTGCCTTAACCGCTAGACCAAACTGGCTCCCAGTTCCCAGTCTTTCATCCAAGCACTAACTAGATTCAACCTAGTTTAAATTTAAGAAGAACAGCTAAGTGCTACTACCTCAGTGGACAACTTCAGGGACACTTTTAGGAAATTGTCCAACATATTGCTGGATGAAGTGTCTTGCCTGAAAGTGAAGTGGAGATATAAATAAAGATGTTTTTCACTTACATTGTTGAACTTGGCGCAAAGTCCTAATTAAGAAGGTACTTTTTGCCACATTAGATTTGGACAAGATCCAATGGCATATGAAGTATGTCAGAAGATGATGTGGATTATTGGCGTGCTATGACTGTGTCCTTTGGTCTAGGAAGGTATGACTATACAGGCAACGGGTGCTGAAATTGCCAAAGCTGCAGGTAGTTTTTAAAGAAGATTTCCAGGAGCTGCAAGTAGAACTTCCATGCTCTGCATAACTATGCCAAAATAAATTATGTAGATTGATACAAATAACAGAATTATGCAACCCAAGGCAAAGTATTGATATCCTTAATTAATACAGGTCATAAGCCCTGAATGTGGAGGCAAGATGGGGAGCTGCCTTCAGATTGCTGACTCCCAACATCTGTATCTGATGGCTCCACTTCTTCTACCTCTCCATGCTCAGTGCATTCAGGGGAACTGAGGTCTGTTGCTGTGTGAGATCCAAAGCATAGTCCTTCTCAATGTTGGACCACCGGAAGCATTTTAGAATCCCAATCTACTAGAATACTAATTGGATTAACCTAGATAGGTGAACACACCTCTGTCACACTTCCTGCCAAAGGTGGAGCACTGGCATGGGGAAGATTAGAAAGGTGAGCTAATAAATTCCCCCCCCCCATCCAATGAAGAACTGGAAAGAACTTAGGAGCAGGACTACAGAATCCAGCTGTCCTGGTGTGGCTATGGAACATGCTGAATGTTGAAGGAGAGAAGTGTCAGTTGGGGAATGATCAAGACCATCTGGGCTGGGGTGAGGCCTTGTTCTCAAGAAGTAAAAATCAGGACCTGATTGTTGGAAACAACATTCAGTGTTCCTGCATCAAACCTTATATCTTGCTCTCATCCACCTCAAAGAACTTGAACATGGAATATGACTTGCCTCTTCCTTGTGGTCCCTCCACTGTACATGGGAACTGGTTTTACAACTTGGAACAAACTTGATTTTATTCTCTGTGTATTCTGTGCTTGGAACCCAGACTTCTGACACACAGAAATGGTGCTTTCCCTAAGAATGAACAATCTTGGACATCCCGATGGCTTTCAAGACCATCATTCTCCAGATTATTCTTCTGGATCTTTTTTTTTTCCCGGCTTGAGCTGCAATTCCTATTTTGTCTTAATTCTATGGATAATTTTATCTCACATTTTGTCTGACTTATGGTGCTGCGGGTTAAACCGCTGAGCTGCTGAGCTTGCTGATCGGAAGGTCGGCGGTTCGAATCTGCGTGACAGGGTGACCTTCCGTTGCTAGTCCCAGCTCCTGCCAACCTAGCAGTTCGAAAACATGCAAATGTGAGCAGATTAATAGGCACCGCTTCGGTGGGTAGGTAATGGTGTTCTGTTCAGTCATGCCGGCCACATGACCAGGGAAGTGTCTACGGACAAACGCCGGCTCTTCGGCTTTGAAATGGAGATGAGCACCGCCACCTAGAGTCGCACACGACTGGACTTAATGTCAAGGGAAACCTTTACCTATGGTTATTATATAACTATTTATTCCTTCTAGGTTTGACATTTAAAGTGAGAGCTGAATATTCTGTTTCCACTGGTCCAGTTACCACCATAATATCTTCTTTAAAATATTATGGAATTAAAATCTAATTGTAGCAATTGCATCACATGCTTCATCAGAGGTAAATTTTATTCCTCCTACTGTTCGTTCTTTCTACAGAATTTCAATTGTCTCTCCTTCCTAGGCAAGGAATCATGTTGGATTATCAATGGCAACTTAGGGGCAGCCCAGATAAACATTCAGTGAATCAGGACATGCTCTAAATAGTGGTGAGAAAATCGTTCTCATATTTCTTAATTATTCCTCTCATTCATGAGCTCTGATTCAACTGCTTCTGACAAATAATTTCCAAAATTACTTGCAGAATTTTGCAGAGACTGGACATTAGAGGGTAGTCCCAACATTCTCAGCTTGGGTACTTGCACTTTCCCTTTTACAAACTATCCATATTATAAATGAATTCCAATATACTGAATCTTATCAAAGTGTTTTTTTCTCTCCTCTCCTCTGCTTCATCTTTCTTTCAAAGACTTTGCTTGACGCAAATGAGTATATGGGCCTTAGCCATATATTAGTTCACAATAAGTCTTTGGAACAGATTTTGCATCCTTCTAGTTGAAGGACTGCAGTCTAAAAGAAGTAATAAATTACAGTTTAAAAAGATGCCATGTAGTTAAGTTTCATCTCTTATTAAAGAGTCCCCTTTTTGGGAGAGATGGGCGATGATAGAAATTTGAAGAATGAATGAATAAATAAATAAATAAAGTTTAACATTTAGAAAGAAATGGTTTAGATGCTCTCAGTGTTTTATTCTGCCCACAATAGTGTTATGTGCTTGTGAGCAAATTAAATTTGCATGCTTGTTATAGTTTGTAACACAGAACATAAATCTGAAATTAACTGAAGCTAGAAGTTCTTAAAGAACTGTGGGCTCGGGGAGAACAGCTCTGATTATACATTCAAAGGATTGGGGCGCAGTTCATTAACGATGGTTGTATATGAATCATTTTCCTACCCAAAAAGTTAATTTGCATTCTTGTTGTGACTGATGGCTTTTCTATTCTACCAATTCTATCTCTGACAGAGTTCAAAACATGTTAAGCTTGAATACTTGAATTTAAGGTAGATTTCAGTGGGGCTGTCAAGGCCGTTGGCCCAGAAACCAACGTACAAAATCTTATACATCTGCATCCTGAATTAGGAGGTTCACGACTTTCCCTGGCCAACAGCCATGGTGGTACTGAGGAGATAGCTCACATGTCTGCTGACCTGTTGCACAGCCAAAGAGAGCAAGAATTACACAATGAACTGGCAACTGTAACTCATGGTCTTGTCACCTCCGCAATGCACTCTTCTTGAGGGTACCTTTGAAGAGTACTCAGAAGCTGCAATTTGTATGAGATGCAGCAACCTGCCTTTGGGTGGGAATGAGCCACTATTCACAGAGAACACCAGTGTTGGAGGCCCTGCCCTGGTTACCAGTAGACTTAGGGTTGCAATTCAGAAGCCTGGATGGCTTGGGCAAAGGCGTCTACAGGATTAGCTGCTTCAGGTAGAATCTACTCATCTGACCTCAAATGGGGATGTTAAGAGTCCTCCTCCCCAACAGACTCAAGAGTGGATCCAGGAGCCAATGCTTCTCAGTGATGGTCCCAACCACAGAGAAAAAACTTTTCCCTGGAGATCCATACGGAGATGGTTCTCTAAGAGAACTTACTGAGAAAGAAAAGGTAGTATTTTAAATGTCCCTAATGATGAGCAGATAGATGCTTCACTTCCAGGCTTTCCTGGAAAAAAAATGGCAGTTAGCCCTTCAGCTCCACATTCTAGGATTAAAAAAGAGGTCCCAAGAACTCACAGAAAGCCTGCTAAATGAGTTCATTCATAAGCAAGGGCAGGATGTGCTTCTTTAGTTTCCAAGATTCTGTATCTTAACCTCTTATTCCTTGGCATTGACCCTGATGATAAAACTCTATGTGAATCTTGCCCCCTGGTCATGCTCTGCTTTTAGGAACCTGACACACACACCTTTTCCTGATAGTCAGGAAGGCAGTGAAAATTGAGCTGTTTCATAGGGCTCTAAATTCTATGAAGATCTAAGATAATTGTTGGAAGAGGACTCTATCTTATTTTGGCAACTTATGTTGGACGTTTTCTTTTTTTATTGCTCTGTTTGAGTTAATTTTAATATGTTTTGTAAATCACCATGAGTCTTTTAGGAGGGTGGGGGTGTAGAAACATAATAAAGAAATAAAATGATGGACAGCTCTGGTGGCTTCCCTTCCAATTACTAACCAAGCGTCACCCTACTTAGCGTTTCCTACTGCTGTCCCTTTCTATATGCATCCATTTAAATTGGAAAAATGTGCCACGAGATACCAGTGAAGTCATCCAATTCCAAATCTAAGCAAAGAAACAGTGCAAACTGTTCTTCAGACTTTTGAGCAGCAAGAGCTCAACTTCAACTTCATTATATAGTAGAGAAATACATATAAAAGCTTTTACCACCTACAGCTTGAAAACTCGAGTGGACAGGAATGCTCATCCATAGGAAAATTATGCAGCTGAAGGTAACATTCCGCATTAATTGTCAGCCTGAGAAGAGAGAAAAGTCTGATATCAGAGGTTTTACAGGTACCAAGAAGTCATCAGACATTTTTTTTTTCCCCCTTTCTGGGGGTGGTGGTATTGTTCATCTTTGGATTCAAGAAGCTGTATGTTGTGGGGGTTTTGTGTTTTTAATTCTTGTATGCCACCCAGAATCACTTGGGCAAGATGGGGGGTGTATAAATAATATAAATAAATAAAATAAATGTTAACCAAGACATCAGTGGCATTCCCTTTCAGTGGTAGGCTTTCCAAAAAGTAATGCAAACTGCTTCTGAAGCTCTGTTCAGTTCCATAAGCCTTTCCCACGTATTATGCACATGGAGAAATGACACTTAAGTAATGCTTGACTCACTGCTGCGCAAACTACAGTTCAGACAAATTCATGACATTGATGGTGTCCAGGACTACCACTAATGATTGGTCATGACCGCCATATGACATAGCCACATCAAACCATGCCCACCTCAATTGGAAAAAAGCATTTTGCTGGAAAAATGCTGAGATCTAGCGTTTCACCTCCACTGCTCACAGGATTTTTTTATGTGCAAGCAGAAATAGTAGCAAGGTATCTGGGAAATCTTTCAATGCTTTGATTTCTATTTTTTGCAGTTGACCTCTTCCCTGCCTAGCAACCTCTCAGAAGTTGTTAAAGGTTGTTGTGCTTTTGATTTTTGCTGAACTGGTATCTCTATTTTCTTCAGCCACAAGCAGCATAGAGAATCTGGACAGAGAAATCTTTCTAACGTAAGTCACAAAAGACAAGAACTGACAATCATGTATATTTATTCTGAAGGCCTTACATTACATTGCTTCTGATTTTGCTGGGAAGAGGACCATAAGAAGCATTATTGAACAGCAGTCATAAATAAATATAATATTTACTAGGACTGGGTCAGGGGCAGCACACTGCTTATATGCATGCTGGCGCAGCAGCAGCCAAAGATGAAATCCGGCAATAATGCTCCTAACTTGTTCAATAATGTTGGAATTGTCAGATGACTTCTCTGAAGAATAAACGATTGTGCATCACAAGAAAAACACAGAGCTGTCCAAAATCCTAGCTATTTTCAGCCTCTATGTTTGTTATTTGAAGCCAACACTATTATAACCTCTACTGTATATTTTGTACAGTTCTTGACATGAAGAGAACACACTGGAGTTTCTTCAGCTCAAAGGCAACAATTGACTGGCTTTAGGGGAACTGAAGGAGTAAATGATTAGCCTGACAAAAAGGTGGAGGTTGAGAATTGCCAGCAAGCCATTTCTCCCTTTGCCCTCCAGGGGAAAGAATACCACCCAGCCAAGGAACACACCGAGGACCGTGTCAGATTCTCCTACTGCATCTTCAGTCTCTACCCCACAAACCCTGCTTTGTTTTCCATAATGGGTGAATCTAATCATACAATTTTTCCCTGCAAAGAAGTCTTGCTGTTGGCAAGTCCAAGGGGCGCATGACACACTTAGGAAAGGGCAGGGCTTTGACCGTGCAGCTGCCATCTTGGAGTTTTGGGCCCTCCCTGCACAGACCCCTGTTTTGGCCCTAAGGAGGACCTCGGTGTCTGAATCAATATGCAGATTTCAGATGCTGCAAAATTATTGTATGCAAAAAGTTGGAAAAGCAATGAACAGTGGGAGACTGGATTATAAAATTAACTGAACTTGTAGAAATGGCGAAGCTGACCATTTTGGTCAGAGAAAAAAAACCCCAAAGATTTCCTTGAAAGACTGGAAACCTTATATGGACTTTTTGTTGCAAGAAGAAAAGACTGAATTGATGATTTCGGGATTTGGGGGTTAAAAGGGGATGGAGAGGATGGGGAAAAGACTAAGATGATAATTATTCAGTAGAAAGAAGGGCGGAAAGCATAATTGCATGTTTTCTTTTTCCGTTTCCTTTCTTTTTCTCTTTATCTTAGTTTCTCTTTTTTTGTTTTGTATAATTTTACTGTATAGAAAAATTCTAATTTTATACACACACAAACACAGATTTGAGGGGACACATATGAAGACATGCACAACGATAAAGACAACACTACACAGGCCCTGCATAAAGGTGCAGCATCCCCAGGGTGAGGATCCAGGTCCTTTCCCTCCCAGTGATCCTTCTGCAGTGATCCTGACTTCCTCCATTATTGACTTGGGAAATCATTGATCTGCTTCCTTTCGACTCATGTAGATGTTCAGTCAACTGGGCAACAAGGAAGACAGTTCCATATTTTTTGTGACTAAAGGATACATGATGAGCCCCTTTACTAAAGCGACATTCAAGCACTTTATCTGGCTCCAGGTTGCAGCTAAAGGACAGATACTAAGTTGGACAATTTCTATGGCTCTGCTGAGATATACTGCTCCTCTGTTTCTTCTCCCATATACACTTAGTCATTCCTCCAGCGTACTTGGACTGTTTCATCCCATGTGAGGATTAAAGGAATGTAGCCTTAGCAACTGATCCCTGAGTTTTTTTCCTCTCCCTTCCTCATCCCTTTTCCCTTTTGTGCCATGACTGTCGGTCTTTCAGCCATTCTAGAAGCCTTTGGGGGCTGAAGGGAAAGATAAAATGAATACTTTAACATAGCAATCCAACTGTGTTAAAGATTAGGATTATGCAGATAAGTAGAAATCTGGTCCACTTTACAGTCTGCTTTAGAAGAACAATTTATGGGAAGACGCCATCCCCACCAAAGTCATGGGTGTTTTCATTGGCAGCTGTGCAAAGCTTTTGGAAGCCAATGAATTACAGGGAGAGAAAACAAACACTGGATTGGGGGACAGAAAACGTGTGTGATGGCAGCAGGGAGCCTAAATCAGAAGAGAAGCTGTTAAAAAACAAAAAACAAACTTAAAATGCGTATTTGTTAGCAAATGCTCAGAAAAAGGCTAACATTAGGAGACTGGCTTTTTGCTGCTATCCATGCCAATAGTGGAATTTATTTTGATACATTGCACAAATCCAGTCCAAATCCCTAATGCAATGTTTCTCAGCCTTAGCAACTTCAAGATATGTGGACTTCAACTCCCAGAATTCCCCAGCCAACATCTTGAAGTTTCCAAGATTGAGAAACACTGCCCTAATGGATTTGAACTGGCAGCCAAAAGGGAAGCAGAAACAGATTTTTTTTCCCTCCTCAATTTTTTCCTAAAGCAAGTTGTCCCTTCGCAACTAATCTCTCTCTCTCTCTCTCTCTCTCTCTATATATATATATATAGATAGATAGATAGATAGATAGATAGATAGATAGATAGATAGATAGATAGATAGATATATAAAAGATTTGTGTCAATTCCAGGAGTGGAAAATATTTCTCTCCCTCTTATTAGGTATTTCTAGAGAGTGGGAAGACTTTGAATCTGCAGAGAAAGGAATTTGGACAGAGAAGAATGAAATGAAGATGAGATACAGACCTGGGATTTATAATTAGCAAGGGGTACAAGATGCCTATTGATGTATTCTGAGCAATGCAAATCCATGCTCTGCCTGTATTACTTTTTCTGATATACACATAAAAAAGGTAAGATAAACAGGGATTATATGCTCATTTTTTATGAGCACATATTTTACTAACTTCAGCAGGGTTTCTTGGCAAACATTCTATGCAAAAATTTCCATAAACTGGTTTGTTAATGTCTGTGAAATGAGGCATGAGCTATGGAATAGTTTCCTGCTATTGCTCATCAATGTTTCTTTACTTAAATCCATGAATGCACCCAAAGTGGAACCCACTTTTTAGTCATGCACCAGGTCATGCTCCAAAGAGTGCAGCTCCAATTTCAAAAGCTGTGGGTGAAATAACAGGGAATATAACATAACTGTGTCTCCTTATTTGGCAAATTTCTTTACCTTAGGGTGTATAATACTCGTCCATCACTCCAAATACGAAGCAGGCGGTTTGGTGTGGTGATCCAATGGGCATCTGATTTCCTTGAGTTTCGGAAGAAAGTGTCAGGAATCCAGATTTTGCCAACCATATTGCTGTTCAACATAAGGACTTTTATGCTGCTGTTGAATTTCAAGCGACTGTCATACCAAGTCTGGGCAAAAATTATGTCTATGGTGTATTCCTAAAAAAAGAGAAATAATAATTTTACATAAAGAAACAGAAAGTAAATAGTATATGGAAAGTAACATTTAAATGTTGACTAAATAAAATTAGGAAAAAGCAGAGATCTGTTGGTCAATAGCAAATCAGGCTGGGATTCCGGTTCAACCAGTTTGTATTTTCAGTGAAAAAGCAAGTCAGAGTAGACATCTTGATCCTCTGCCGTCCTTGAATGCAGAAATGGGATCTATGATAAGGAACACATTTGCACATCCAGGCTGAGTGTACAAGCTACATCCACCCCTTAGCCACTTGGATTTGGCAAGTATTATTCACGCACCCTGTCTTGACACTTGCAAAGCAAAATTGAACTGCATTTTTTATTTTGGTTCTTGACCTTGTTGTATCCCACCCAGAGTCCCTTTAGACTGGGGGAAGGAAGGAAGGAAGGAAGGAAGGAAGGAAGGAAGGAAGGAAGGAAGGAAGGAAGGAAGGAAGGAAGGAAGGAAGGAAGGAAGGAAGGAAGGAAGGAAGGAAGGAAGGAAGGAAGGAAGGAAGGAAGGAAGGAAGGAAGGAAGGAAGGAAGGAAGGAAGGAAGGAAGGAAGGAAGGAAGGAAGGAAGGAAGGAAGGAAGGAAGGAAGGAGCTGATGCCAAACACAGCAGCCAGGCTACTAAAAATCTGTGACACTGTAACATAAGAACATAAGCCATGCTTTGCTGAATCGGACTCCTGGCCCAGCTAGTCCAGCAATTTGTTCCACAGTGGCCAAGCAACTACACGAGAAAGCTCACCAGCTTCACAGCAGGTGGACTTCAGAGGCAGTCCCACTGCTGTCAAGGCTAATGGCCACTGCTCCCCATGACATCAGTGAATTGGTCCAACCCCTTTTGGAAGCCAGACAAGCTGGTAGCTACGTCTTGTGCTAGCAAATTCCAAAGTTGAATTATGTGTTGGGTAAAAAAAAATATTTCCTTTTGTCTGTCCTGATTCAATTTTATTGGGTGACCTCTGGTTCTAGTATTTGGGAAGGAAAAAAGAGCTTCTCTTTGTCTACTTGATCCACACCATGCATAATTTTGTATACCTCAATCATGCCTCCTTGTTCTCCTTTCTAGACTAAAAAGCCCCAAGTGTTGCCACCTTTCCTTCTACAGAAGCTCCAGCCCCCGGATCATCTTAGTTGTCTCCTCTGAATCTTCTCTAGCTCCACTATATCATTTCTGAGGTGTGGCGGCCAGAACTGCACACAATATTCCAGATGTGGTTGCACCACTGATTTATCAGTATTTAAAGTTCTGAACAGTTTCCAGGTGCTTACTGGACACAGTTTAAGGTGTCAGCCTTGATTTTTCAAATCCTAAAGGATTTGTGACTGGACTATTTAAAGAAACTGCCTCTCCCATCATGAGCCTGTCCAGTTCTTAAGATCTGCAGATCATGTTCCCTGAAGATGTCTCTTCCTGGGTATCTGGGTATCTGGTGATGGCTGCTCACAGCCTTCGGTCCCTACTTTCTTAGATTTAGAAAACCTATTAGATTAGAACCCATTTTTTTCCCAAGCTAATTCTCTTTAGGATCAATCTGAAGTTAAGTTTTAAGCTTTCTGCCTTGTTTCTTAATTTCACAAACTGCTGGCATAGAAAGGCAGACTATTAATTGACTAAATACTTTCTTTTTAGTTCATGCATGGAGGAGCAAGATCCTGAACTCTGCATTGCCAGAGTGACTCACCCACTCCTTATAAAAACATACTGAGCCAATCCGAGATAGCACCATAGTGACAAACAGCTGCAGTTCATTAGGCTATGGCATGAAATAAAATCAGCAACTGTCCCTTACTCTTCACGTGCCAAAGACATATTTGAGGGCATTAGTTCTGACTGTTACAGACTGATCTAGAAAGAACAGCTTGTTGTTGCCTGCCTTTATTTTTTGGAGAGGGAGAAGTGAGAAAGAAGAGATATTAGATGAAAGGAAACAGACACTGAGAGAAGACACAGAATAACTGGATGAAGATAGAGAAGATAGAAAAAGAAAGAGAACATTGCATAATGGAAGGTAGGCAGATGTTCCAGATGGGTTATGAAGTGTACACAGGATAAAGAACATGTTTATGTACAAATTGCCCCCAACCTTGAAGAAAAATACATAAAGTTATTACAATACAGTGAAGGAGATGGATGCACATCCATGAACTTTGGTTGTTAATACTGTGTATAAAAGTAATCATCGTAACACCACCCACTGCTATAGTGAAGACATTAATTAGTAAGAAACAAGTGATTACTTCCATTCAGATTTACGTGGGACCACTGAAGATCTTTCCAGGCTGAAATGTATCTAGTTAAGGATATCACTGCTGTTATTATTTTTCAGAAACTGGTATGTCAATTGGTGTCCTTACACCAATAGAGGACTCTTCATCACACATCAGTGTGCACCATCAATCCTGCACCTTAGTGTCCCCATGGTTCTCTTGATCTTTGGGAATGAAGCTGCTATTCCAGCATTTCTTCTGAATCTGCAGGGCAGATGGTCTCCCACTGGTGGGAACTTTCATTTCATCCCACCCCACAGCTGCTTGAACTCTCCTCCTTCCTGTTGGTCAACTGTTCCAAGAGCACCAGGCCAACATTTCCCTGTGGCTATCTGCTGAACAGAGAGGCAGGTCAAGCACTCTTGGCATCATTTCCAGGGATGATCCTTTTCCTTTCTTCTCGCCCTCAAACATGGGTGAGAATGAGACCAGGATGGCCATGGTGAGGAGTAGATCCAAGCAGCCTGAGACAGCTGCAGAGGGCAAGATGGGTGGCTCTGCTGAAGTGCTCTCAGTGAAGAAGGTTAGAGATGAGATGGAGGGAAGAAAGAGGAGTGGGAAAGAGGACAAAACTCAGAAAGGAAGAGAGACCCAGGAGAGGAGACCACATACATGAGTGGAGTAGAAGGCTTTCTTCTTTTCTTAAATGTGTGGAGGAAATAGCTCCATCCACTTAAAATGGAAAGGGGGGATGGGGAAGCACATACTTTTTCTGCCAAAGGAAGAAAATAATATAACCCCATCTCACATTAAGGATCCTCTTAACTCAAAGATTCTCACTGGGTACTTTCAGCTAGAGATCACTTTTTTCCCTTCATGCAGGTAAATGGAGGAAGTGATTTTTCACTTGCCCAAAGGGTGTTAAGATTAAGGATGCTACTCTGACACATGGCATGTTGGAAGACCATTTTAACATGCAAGGTGTAAACTTCAGCATTGAAGTGGCAAATGCTGTTACTGACAAGGGCTAACCTGCTATAAGGCTCAAAAGATTATCTTCAGGATTTAGTTGTGTAATATAATTAGGTAATACAGTTCCTGCCACATGAGAAAACGGGTCCAGAGCACACAAGGAGGACCATCTTCCCTAACAGCAGATGCCAATTTTTTTTGTTTCTTTGAATGAACACAGTTGGGTGCCAAATATTTGAAAATCAGCTTTGCTCAATCACAGATCTCAAGTTTAACTTCAGGCATCTAGTACCAATAACTACATCTGAGGTGTGTCTGTATGTGTATTCCAAGGTTATATTTTTCCTCTTTCAAGGAACTGGATAATATTTTCAAAACAGCAGCAGCAGATCAAAGGAAAAACAGTAGTTATTTAGCTCTCACTGAGAACATTAATCTGGCTGCTAAGTTTCCTTTAGGGATGCAGTACCATTAATGCTAAATAACAGCAATAATACCATTATTATTGCCCTAATCAAATACATTTTCCACATATCCCACATCAAGCACAATTCTATTTGTCCAAAGCCTGGATATATATTCTTACACCAGCATTATATAGATTCAAATTAGAAGATACCATAGCAGATCAAATTATTTGTTGATCTAAAAACTAATACACAAATCCAATTATCTTTCAGCCTATTCTATCTTTTTCCAATTTCATACAGCTTTTGCCTCAAAAATGAATTAAAAATACACATTTTAGGTAAGGTACACTTAAAATAAAAGTGAGTTTTCATTTCCTTGCCACCCATTATTAAAAGAAAATTGTGAGTGGATATGGAAATGAGATGGAACAAGCCACATTAGTAAACAGTGATTTTGCTTGGCAAGTTTAAGAGAAAAGTAAGAAGGATACAGATAATGGAAGGACAAAGCAAGATCAAAGACAAATAATTTGTAATAATCCTTGAAAAGCAGAGATGGCAAGGATGGATTGAAGCTGTGGTTTGCTACATGAAAATGTGAGGGTTGAATGAAAAGTAATGCCTCTACCTGCATAACTGTTGTTTAAATAAAAATATTTTAATACATGAAATAGGAAAATAGTCCTTGAAATGAGCTCTCTTGCTACTTGTATGTACATCCCCATATAATCATCCCCACACTTCTGCCAACAATAGACACATTTCTTAAAGTCATCATAAAAGAAATCCACATTTTGTCTCTTCAGTTGGGTCCTTACAGTTCTTCCAACTTCATTTGCGTCAAACGTGTCCATGAAGGTATTCCTTTAACTTGGGGAAGAAGTGGCATGGTGCCAAGTCTGGACTGGATGGCAGATGGCATAAGATGGTGAGATCCAACTTCACAATCACCTCTTGGGTGACTCGTTAGGTGTGAGGCCTGGCAATTATTTGTTGCAGCAAATATTTTCTTCTTTTGCTTCCAAACACTGCTAATCATCATTCCAGAGTGTTGAGTGTTGCAATGTAGCACTCTGAGATTATAGTCATGCCAGGCTCAAGGAAATCCATTTGAAGAACTGAATCCTCAAAAATTAAAAACGTAAGTTTTTCTCCCAAAACATGAATTTTCTCTCCCCCCCCCACCCCCCGTGAAGTTTTGTCATCACATTCCATGGACTGATGCTTCATTCCTAGGTCATGTTTTGTCAGCTGTCACAATGCTGTGAAAAAATCCCTCACCTTCATTTTCACAGTGTGACAATAACTGATGACAAATTTCAACTCTTGAAACTTTCATCTCTGCCATCAGCATGTGAGGAACCCGTCTTTGGTTGGGTTCTGAAATTTGTCAGCTGTTGTTATGGTTGTCCACTTTTTCTGATCACATAAATCAGTTGTTCCCTATTTGCTATCTATGTAAATTTTTTGGCCCAGCAACACACAGTACTCACATCAATTCAGTCATCATCATAAGCAACTTGAATTCAATAGTGAATTTCAATTAAAGGGACTCTTTCAAGCAGAGAAAAATCCAGTCAGGGTACTTTGCTTACAGCATACTCAGTGCAGGCTTCCATTTCATGAACACATAGCAACACAATCTTTTCCCACTGCAACTTTCCACCAACTGAAGTAACAGATGCTGATGAAGACATCAAAAATTCTAGTCATCAGTACTGCCATCTGCTGACAACATATGACATTGGAGGCATTATGTTTTAATTCAGTCCTTGTATGTGCTCTGCAAATGGTTTTTTAGGAAATGCACTCCCTATTCGCCATCATAGCACCCACATTCTCTATATGAACTTTTGTGGAGAATTGGGTGAAATGCCAGATTCATTTATCAACTGAAAAGATTATAGTTATTGAATTTGATTGTGTATTCTGATGCACAAGGTTTTATTTCCTGATAATTTGGAATGTGTGCACAGCAGATAAAATTGCCTCTGACGCTAATATAGAAAAATGAGTTGGTGGCATAGGCACAGGATGGAAGACTGATCCTGGTTAGTTGCATTATACAGGGAGCATGAAAGGGCAGACCACTGGCATAAAGTTATGGCGCAAAGCTGTGTTGACAGGGGGCCTGGATAACAGTGCATCTGAAGACACACTGTTTAAGCACAATCTCTTTGCATGCCTGGGCTCCCAAGTGTAATGCCTCTTGTTCTCAAGTTATCACTTCCATAACAAAAACAAATTTTCTCACTATGGGAACTGGAGTTGGGAATTTGTACTGTTCTATGACTGTAATAAAGAATGATTGATTGATTGAGTTGGGAACTTTAATATAGGGAGGAAGGTGACAATTTAGTGTTCTCAACATGGTGGCCATCAGATTTCTTGGGACCACAATTTGCTGAATTCCCAGCCAGTCAGTGTGGAAAGGCTGAGACAAGAGATAAACAGCATATACAAAGATGCCAGTGTTTTAGCATGATTCTATAAGTTGCAGAGAAAGGACATTAAGATTTGTCTTGCTTTTCAACACATGCCTTTCACTCATTTAACCTGGCCCCAAGTGCCTGCCTTAAGAACTTTAAAGCTGCCAAGCAAAGTCCTTCTTGATGGTGGTCAACATTCTCTTGTATTCTTTTCTAGGGGGTTGGGCCACAGCCTTCTCTGCAGACTTTTCATTGAGCAGCAAAGAAAAACCTTCCCATTAAAGGTATCTAGTCTGACATCTGTGGTCCAAAGATCTTTGCAAAATGTACCATGCTGGTTTATGTTAATTCTTGTGTGTTGTAGATCCTTGCAGGACCATCTTTCCCAGCACCCTTTGGCCTGCTCAATGCATTCCCTGGTGAAGGGCTTGCTGAGCATGAAATGAGGGGATGGAAGCCCATGGAAACTCTATGAGGTACATCAGGTCAGAAAACAGACACCACAAGAACTCTGTTTTATTGATATAGGCTACAGTAACAGAATCCTGAAAGCCTGACCTTTCTCTTTCCCTCCCTCTTATACTAAAGAGAATCAAGGTGGGGCTCTCTTGAGTTTCTTCCTCACTCTTTCCTGTTTTTCTGGGCTAAGTTCATCCTTTCCTAATGGCTTCTGCAGATCTTCTTCAAAGCTATCTCTATCCTCCTCTACACCCTTCAGTGGGCTTTCTCAGCAGCTGCCCCTACACCGTGGTTCCAGATGTCTGGTTGCAAATAGTAGAATGATCACCTTGGTTAGTTTGGCAGAATTTGTTAATTTTGCCCGTTTTATTTTATTTCTTTTTGCATACCACCTTGAGTCTCAGGAAATAGGTGGCATATAAAACATTGGTGTAGGATGTTGGTTAAGCACGAGGGAATTCCCAGGTTCAAGTCCACCTCTAGCTGTGGAAGCTCACTGGGTAACTTTGGGCCCATCACTCTCTCTCAACCCAGCCTCCCTTACAGGATTGCTGCTATGGGAAGGAAGTGCTATGTACTGTATGTCACCTAGAGTTCCTGAAAAAAATCAGGATTATAAATTTGATGATTATAAAAAAAAGAAGACATAAAATAAAATACATATCAGCATGTCATAACTATGAGAAGGGACTTTCTGCAAATAAATATATTTGCTGATTGAATTTTTAAAAAATATGTTTTGCCTGAGTATAGAACAAGAGTATAGAACAAGATATTACCATCTTTTCACATCACTGGCCCTTGAAGGAATTCAAGATAGCATTTTGCACAAGCATCATGAAAAACTACACACATACACACACATACATATACACATATATTTCAGAAGGTCCTTCCCTCTTCCGGGCCCCTCAAACTATGGCTGGGGATTCTGGGAGTTGTGATGCAGTACATTAAATATCACTCTGCAGGTGCCTGCATGTAGACACTCTAATTGCATCCTCATTTGCATATACAGCATTTTATTTCAAAAGGTATCTCTGTCATATCGCTCCCTGAATGGTCAAGGCCAGCAAACCACAGGAAGTCAGTGAGATATCTCCTAATGAGATTTTCCACTCAAACCAGGTCGGCTAGGGTGACAAAGAACAAGCCAATAGCAAGAACCGGCAAAATAAAGATTAGATATGGGGCTGCTTGAGAAATGCATTCTTTATACATTCTGATATGACTGTTCTGATGGGTTCTCTATTCAATTAATCTCACTGTGTATTTGAAAAATATGAAGTGTGAGAGACATTTCAAATACCTACTAAAGGAAGTATTGAAATGCAAATGCTTTGTACCTATTTCAAAATGGGAAGTCCCTCACAAGTTATTGCAGAGAAATAATCCAAAAAGACACATGAATGAACACTTCTTTAAAATACAAGAGGATAAAAATGAATCCTTCCCACACTTCACAGCTGCAAAAGCTATCTTGGCACTTCTGCAGGAAGACTTCAAAGGGCTGATAACATGAAGCGGGTGGAAAGAGGTTGGAATCTCAGATATTGCCTTCCCATCCTCTGCAGCCTCCCTCTTACATCTTGTCAAAAACACAATGTGCGAGCCCGTCATCTCTTTAGTACGTACAACAGGCGAGAGCCCCTTTTGGGGCCTGGGGATGCCAGCAGACAGGCAGAAGATGCTAAGGGGGTGGAACTGGTGTTTCACTTATTTTTTGAGCGGGTTATCTATTTGCTAAGAGCAATGTTGAGCTACTCTCCAACTCAAACAACTGATTACCTGTGTTTCCAACCTTAAAATGGTGGGAAACTAAACCCATTTTCAGCAACTATGGTTCAAAGAAGCTCCAGGGACTGCCAAAAGTGAGTTTGGGGGCATGACTGTCCTTCCTGAATACAGAAGCTGAAAAAAAGATTCTCTGCTGTTCTTTTCTCTGCTGGGAACCAGGATTTTCAAAGGTAACAAACCCAGGCATATAAAATCAGAGCTCAGCAAGGTAATTAACATACAGTATGTCAAAAGAGCAGTGGGGAGGGAGTGCAATAGGGCCCTAATTGTTTTATTCACAGGTTTTTAGGGATATGCAAAATAATAAACAACAATAATCACTATGGCACGCCTACATTATTTCATGAAGGATGAAAACAGACTATCATTTAGCAAGAAGAATGTGAAACAACTTCTCCCCAATTTAAATCCTACATCAGTCTAGCCCAGGGTTCTCCAAAGTGGTCAGTACTGACCCCCAAGGGTTGATGGGACTATCCAAAGGGTCAATATAATTAATAGTAGTTATACTAGTATTTATTAAATTATTTTCATATAATAATGATTGGGGGACAATGAACTATCTGAAACTTCACGAAGGGGTCAATGAGCTGAAAAGTTTGGGGACCCCTGGTCTAGCCACTTTTTGCATCTGATGAAGTGACCAGAAGCTCATCAAAACTTATGGTTTCTAATAAAATGTGTTAGTTGGAAAAGGGGCTATCAGAGTGCAGCTCACAGTCCTTGTATGCTCCTGACATGCAGGGAGGCAATTTTCATTACATCAGCCAGAAATCTAGCGAAGAAAGAGAAATGATAACATTCTCCTTGTTAATTTGTTGGAAAATGTTCACCTCTGGCTTACAAAAAAGTACCACTCAGAGAACAGTTGCCGAGATTCAGCCCTGATTTGCACAAAGTCACGGCAGCAGTTAATGCTCTGAACGTAACTGCCAGAGAACAGAGCGGCTTGCAAAGAATTCTGCCAAAACTGCATCAGCACAAATGTTGCATATACCATCCTAGGTTTACTTAATTATACTCTGGGCCCTGTCTCCTTCCATTTAAAGGAGACAATGTCCAAATTATATCTAGGCATTGTTATCTAGATTTCTCTTATCTAGGCATCATTCCTCATGTACCATGCACAAAATGATAAATATCCAAGCAATTCTTTGCCATTTATTCTCCAGACAATATGTAACTCCACTGTGTTCAAAGTTTGCACCTCGTTCCATAGGGGGAAGATGCATTTTGGTCAACCAAGATATTCTGTCATGAGTAAGGATGGCGAGCAGGGGGCTCCCATCCAGACTGTCAAGTGCATGCGTAGCACTGATGAATTGTTCAGCCATTCAAAGAGACACAGATCGGGACCGCCTTAACCCTTGGGGGTTATATGTCTGGGTTTTTCCCATGCTTCTTCAGTTTGTTAGGATTCCTGTTAAGTACTAGCAATAAATATTATAGACCAGTTCATTGTCTCAGTGTGTTTCCTGGTTGTTAGGACATATTCCCTCCATTCCTACTTTATTTTTTTTAATTCCTTAATGGGCTGTTAAACTTCACTGACTGATCACTTCATCTTTGGAGGTTTGTGTATGTGTGTGGGAGACTGCAATTTCATAATTGGATTTCTATCAGTTTTAATCTCATGCCAAAGGAAATGTATTCATTTAAATCAATTGCTCAGAATATTTAGTAACTATAAGAAGCTGATATGTCACAATACGCTAATGCAATACAAATTCAAAGTGAAGTGTTACCGGATACCTAACATATGGATGGATGATGTCCCATATGCAAATATTCAAACAGGTAAAGTTTATTTGCCCTTTCTTTCCCATTTTCCCCTTACATACCATTGCACAAAAGGTTTGTGAACACCTCCCATTTCTTCATCCAACCTCATGCCTCTGAACCATGAAAGTTACTCATGTTCTAGAACCTCGGAAACTTGAAGAACGCCAGAAGAACCTATATAAATGTATTCATGGGTACTCAATGGTTCATCAATACTATTTGTGGGTGTGCTCTGGCTGAGAAGGGAGCCAGATTCCATACTTTGTGGAAGCAATTGAAGGTAGAGCACAATGTCATCTGGTAGGAGGAGTACTTGAGACTCATTTGCTATCTTTCCTTCTTCTCTTGACTCTTCCTTGGTTGGTGCCTTGGAATATGTGAAGCAGATACAGCCTTGAGAGGAGCTATTTGTGGGAAGAAACAACTGTTGAGAATCAGCATAATTAGAGAGATGAAGGTGCAGGTGATGGATGTGGATGCTTGCATGAAGGACTAGAAAGGGTCTGTGGAGAAATGGTTGGAATTCTCTGCCAATCAGCTTGTAAGGGCCAGGAGCTCCAGACAAGAGGTGAGCAGATGGAGGTGACCTAGGTAGCAGTGGGTACAGTCACAGGAACTGGTGACCCGATTGGAACCACATGCTCCTCTTCCTCACATCCTGAGGAAATTACTATAGGTTGAACAGACCCTACTGGCAAATATAGAGTACTTCCTCTTTAGCTTGCCAAAAACCATCAGTTTTCTCAAGAGAAAGAGTACTCTTTTGTTTTGGCTTTTCATGTCACGTCTCCATTCCCAGAAATGCTTCCGTGTTTTCCAGTTCAGGTGCTGTGGGTGTACTGCTTTGAAAGACATGTCCAGTCCTCCCCTGGCCTCTCCTCCTGTCAACTGGGAGGTTCCTCCTGTGTTGTTCCTTACACATGACTCGTCAGCCATGATCATCATTCTCCCTCCCCCTACAGTCATCCCTGCATCTTCACTGCTTATAAGGGGATGCTTATAACCTATTTTCTTTGATTGTAAAAGCTGGTCAAAGACCGAAATAAAGATATTCATTCATTCATGTTAAGGTTGAATCACACGTGTATTCATCTGTGTGTCTCCACAATTTTACTAACCCTTCCTAGTCATGAGACCCCCTTGCAAGGTTTTGAGCAGGTAATATCTGATGAAAGCAAGAAAAAATGTCCACTGTGCATCTAGGAATACCAGTATGTGTCCTATGTGTGGTTTAGCAGGGTACACTTTAAGCTTCTCTCACTTCTTGCTGCTCTGTCATGTTGTTGCTTTTGGAGAGGTCAAGGAGAAACTAAGCTCCTTTAATTTGGTAGAGGAAGAAGCACAAATTATTTAGCCTTGGAATGTGTGGTTCAGCAGAATTGGTGATGGAATTCCATGGCAGTACCAGCTATCTCTAATGGGCTTTCTGCATATATCCCATATCTGGGGCATGGCTTTCTGGCAGACTTGGACCTGACTTGTCCTGTCCAGATTCCTCCATTTCCAACTTGGCACCCTCCTGGAGCTGGCAATGTTGTCCTAAATGTTGTGGAGGTACTACATTTTTATGCCACTTTGTATATTTTCTGGATCTGATTTTTTTTATTTCTGAAATACACACTCTATAAATTGATAGTAGCTGCTTATTTCCCTCCTCCTAGTTATGTCTATACCAGATTTTAATTAAGACCTCATAAAAAGATGTTCTTTCAGGAAAATGTTTTTTTATTGCACAAATTTAGTTTATCAACATTCCAAAATTCATTCATTCATTCATTCATTCATTCATTCATTTTCTGTCTCTCTCTTTTGTCAGGAAAATAACTAGAACATAGAACAGAACAGAACCATGGAATAATCATGCTTATCCTAGTTCCCAAGCAGATCTCATGCATTTGAGTATGGTGCAGAAAAGGATACTAAGTAATATCAAAGGATACAATAAAGTTCTGTTTAAGATAAAATTAAAGCACTGCAGGTTAAGTATGCATAGCATGGAGAAAGAGAATAGAGAAAAGTCTTTCTCCTGATCTAAGATTTACCAAATGAAATGTACTGTCATTGAATTCTAAATATGTAAAAAAAAAAGCTTCTTCACTTACTGTATAATTATTTCTTAAAATTTTATGTAGTAAAGTGTGGTGATGCCATCTTCAAGTGTGGCGTAAATATATAACACACGGTCACCCCTCTAAATCTTCACAAAATACAAACTTTTTCAACCCACACATCTACATCTTCTGCCATAATTGAGGTCATTATGTCAAATAATGAGCCATCTATTGGAATGAAAATGAATTAAAGTGATTGGACTTTGCTCCACACAGCCAGCCATGACTTTAATTTTAAAAAGTGGAAAGTGTGCTGGTGATTTCATTTGTTTAATCATAGTATCAAACCTTGAACAGACTATAATCTCTTAGGCATCTGCAGTCCTTGGTCTAATTTCAAAAGTTCTCTGTAAGTTACCAATTTAGACCTCTTACGAAAGAAACCTGTTGCTTCCCCTCATTAGGCAGGGAGGGGGAGAGAGAAAAGGGAAAGAGAGGGGGGGAGAGAAAGAGGGAAGTAACAGCTATGCCCATTTCTGGGGCCTGATTCTGTCCCCCACTGTTATTTCTACCTCTGGCATGAAGCACCAATAGATGGAATAAAGGTAAAGCATTCCTTGAGTCAAGCCCGACTTCTGGTGACCACACAGACACATATGTACAATTTTCATGGCTACGGTGCAATTGACCATGTCTTTCTTCCAGGATTTACTTTTTTTCTTTTTTACTTCCCAGTCTGGCCTACAGCTCTGGAATTCTCTGGTGGTCTCCTACAGAAGTACTAACCAGGCCTGGCCTGGTGTAGTTTCCAAGTTCAAACAAGGTTGGCTAGATTGCCACCTGCTGAGATACAATCCCTTTAAAGATGTTTCATACCTCTGCCTAAACATTAAACAAATACTTCGGCATAACAGCAGCATATTGCATGTGAAACCCACCTTTAGGACCAGCCGTAGAGAACAACAAAGTCAGGATACCCAGTCTTAGGATGGAGCACCTAGGAAGTTGAAGGAAGTTGATGAAACTCATGTTGTTTATTAAATCTCTAGAGTAATGAGCCTGAATGGCTTCTTGTGGTAAATCAGTAGAAGATTACTTTAAACAATGTGAAGTTAATTTCCTATTATTTAAAAATGAGGTTAATCAACAAAGACCAAAGAAACGCTTTTTGTATGTTGGATAATTCAAAGAATATTTAATAAGAACTGGTACAATTGCCTTGTTGTTGCAGATGAACATTATCTCATGTGGTTTGGCCTGTCTTACTAATGACACAGTTGGGAGGACGCCAGTGGAATTTTTGGATGCATTGATGTGTGTTAGATGTGTATAGCTTTTCTGGCATACACCCAGTAATGGAAGTTAACTATTCATTAACTTTTGTTTTAACAAAGAGGTAACAAGAAGACTTTTAAACAATATGGTCAGAGTCTGGAGTTCATCTGTTCATAACATAATTTTCCAGGGGCATTTTTCTTTTTTCCTCCTTTTTATTGTTTTGATTAATTTAAAGTGTTATTACTTCATTAATTATATTGTGTATGTTTATACTTTTTATTTTATTAATTACTTCGTTTAAAAGTTTGGAGCACCACAGATAATTTTCTATTTCCAGGTTAAGAGAATCCTGAGGTCAGTGTCAAAGTCCTATCTCCACAATTTTAAAATTAGAAGCTCGAAGCACTTCCTGATCGGTACCCATAATTCAATATGATTTTGTGCCAGGTTTACATTATGATTAATTTTTACACAGTCTTGTCTAATTTAGGAACTGATAAGCAGCTGAGATCTACCTTATGCTGGGATTTTCATGGAAAGATCTCATCAGACATAAATTGCAATGTCCTTCAGTTGTATCATAGATACCTAATGTGCAAAAAAGAATGTTCCAATTCCCTGACATTTTGTTAATGGAGCCTAAAGTTCTCAGTTTTACAAGGTATTTTCTTTATACAAAGGATAAAGCATCAGTCTGAAAGACTTGTGGACAATGTGAAAATAGGTAAATATCAAAGCAAATTAAAAAGCAGGTCTAATGTCTCTTAGACAAATGCAGTACGTTTTTTTAAAAAACTTTTGTGCTGGCCTCTTTTATTGGATGTGTGGGATGTAAAAAAATTCATTCTTCAATTAATTATGTACTTCAGAAATAAATTCCTGTTATCCAACAGATTCTCACTATATAAATCAACAATTCCCGTCTCGCGTGGGGCAGGAAGGTGGGCAACCATTCAGGGGGTTGGCTCGCACCTTAGAGCCCCTCCCACTTGATTAGAATTTTTTAACCTCTTGGATTTTATACTTATTTATATTGTATTTTATATTTGTAAAGTGTTTTTATAGGATCTTAATTGTTTATTATTATAGTTTTAATTTTATTGTAAACTGCCCAGAATCCCTCTTTAGGGGGAGATGGGTGGTAGCAAAATTTGAATTTTATATATATATATATAAAGCCCAGTACTCAACTTGGCCTCTTACTATGAGAAATTATTAAGCAATTACATCTGAAAAACAAGGCACATTTAATCCACTTGGGTTTTAATTCCTCTTCATTTGTTTCTGATCCTTAAGTCTGCTTTGTTTTCAAGTTGCTATGTAAAACTTGAGATGGCAGGCTAGTGGATCCTGAATGGGATTGGGGTTATAACCTGCACTTTTGAATTATGCTGATTTTCTTCCAACCCATGAAACCGTTCACATGGTAGTTAAGTCAGGGGTGTGGATAATTTAATCTTCTAGATCTGATGATATGTTAGCGATATTTGTTGGAAGAGAATTATGCTAGATTGGTTATAACCCTATTGTTCTGGAAGAGCTCATGATTCTTCTAAAGGGAAAACAGGAAAAGGTTTAATGCAGATGAAAAAGCGCACAACAGGGTTATGGTACCTATCTAAGCTGATTTCCTAGCTGCCAGGTCACACTTTGATTCTGCCTTTGGTATCCAGTGCATTGAATAAAAACTGAAGATTTTTTTTAAAAAGAAAACACAGCATTTCAGCAATAATCGTATAGCATTTAGTACAGTCTCTAGTGCAGTGTCTCTCAACCCTGGCCACTTTAAGATGTGTGGACTTCAACTCCCAAAATTCCTTAGCCAGCAAAGCTTTTTACTCTAGTGTAAAAAGAGTTTGAAAACCTGTGATTAAACACTGTAGAATTTAATGACGATGCACACACATGCCCATTCAGGCAAGTATAGACAAAAGCAAGCTCGAAGACTGTTGCTAGAGCATCAACTTCCAGAAGGCAACAGGGTCCAAGCCAGCTAGGATAAACAAGATGTTTCATCTTCTCTCACTATAGCAGCTGCAGAAAGGACAGGCCCAGCTATGGGGGACCGAAGAAGCCATATGATGTGCTGGCTACTCCTTTAGCAAAGAATATAATACTCTCCCTATCCCACAGAGAAGGTCCAAAATTAAGAAAACAATATGTTGCAAATGCCTTCTTCTCTGTTTCATATTACCTATCAGATCCAAGAGATCCTAATCTGATTGGGCAATGCAAGCCCATGAAAAGCCCTCTTGAATGTCTATCCTAGCAGTTGCTTAGTTACACCCAAAAGGCAACATCATATAGAGAATCTATATATTAGTTACCTTCTGAATAACCTGTCTAGAGAACCAAGGCCTTGGCCTTCTTTGGTTTAACTTACGGGTTAAGGAATTGTTTACTCTGCCTGACTGTATTTTCCAAATGTGTGCATTGGTAAAATCTGCTTTAGATCCTTGACATTTTTCAAATAATAATTTTTATTAAAGTTTAAACATACAAACTACGAAAAATATAAAAAGGAAAAAGGGCAGAGAAAAAGAAAAAAATAAAGAAAAAAGATATATGAAGAAATGACTTCCCTCTTCATCAAGACAAGCACAAACAATCCCAGTGACTTATCACCTTCTCTGACATTTCAACAAAAGATCTCTTCTTCCCATAGCTTATCTATAAACAAATTATAAAGCCTTGTCAAGTCCCTGACATTTCAATCTTTCAGCTTTTATTTTCAGTCTCTATGCAGCTCAGGTGCATTTACACCATAACTGCACAATTGTTTCTTGAAACAATCAAATTTGCTTTGAATTTCAGATTGGATTATAGTCCAATCTTCATCAACAGTGACCTCTTCCTACTGCAGATAAGAAGCTTCCATGGAGGTCTGAATAATATATTATGTGAGGTGATAAAGGGAAATATTGAGCAAATGTTTATTAAACAGCAGTGACCCCAACAATAATGTGAAAGAGCTTGTGAGAGAAACATAATGCTAAGAGGTGGCATTTTTTTTTTAAAGCCAGTAATACCAATTAGCAAGAATACAGAACTGAATCTTAAATTAAATTGCATTTCAAGGTCTGGCACTAATTTTTGAAATATTCAAAACTGATTATTCCACTTAAAGCTAAGTATTATGCAAAAGTATCAAAATATTTCAACAAACAAGACTGTAATTGAACATTATCATATATTTTGGAAGTCTTGAAATATAAGCTATGAACAGGAAAATAATTCATGGAATACTGACAAAAGTATATAATTGGTACAAAAGGAGAGTGATGCTGATATATTTTAATGTCTATTTTAGAATTGGGGTGGGGGGGGGAAGCATTCAGTCTGAACAGCTCATCCAAAGGGCAGCTGAGAACAATCAGGGGTTTTGAATGATAGTTGATTTTAAGCCAAGCTTATCAGAACGGGCAGATTAAGCAAATCATAGTAGAGCTGGGCTTGGTTTTAACTGAGTGTCAAGCTTCTTTTCCACTGAGATTAGCAGTGGCTTTTGAAAATTTTGCTTTAAAAAATCACCTGAAGAAATGAAAACAAAACAAGGGGCAGGACCAGGAGAAAAACTAAATTTGATTTAATATAAATAAAATTTAAATAACACATTAATAGTTCATATTCAATAGTTCAGTACAAATATTCAGTACAAATATTCAATAGTTAATATGATTACTTCCCCTTTTATTTCATAATTTTCCCCTTAGGTGGCATCAAGAATTACAATTCAAAGCAACTTTTGAAACAGCTACAAGGGCTAGTCCCTGGCTTTGGAGCTCTATGTATCTTCAGAACCTCAACCTTTTCCCCTTTGATCTAAGTGCATTGTGCATTCCTCTGATCCAGAGCCTGTGGTCATAAAAGCTCCATATTTTACTGAATGGTTGTCATGTGTTAGCTTTCCAATGGTCAGAAAGGTAGCAAGATGACTAAGGTAGATTCCCCACTCTGTTGTCTTTAAGCAGAGTCTTCTTCATAATTCAAATCTGCTTCCTAAACAATCTTCTAAGGCTTGATGTAGGATTAAGCCTACTTAAGACACCTATATACTAATCTGGGATCAAGCTGAACCGCTTGTTAAAGGAAAGTGCATTATTCATAAGTGGTATCTTCATGTTAGTGATACTCAAACTGAAATGGATTCACTTTGGAATGTCACATTTCTCCACCCCACAGGGGAATCTGCGCTCTAGGAGGAATGTACATTTCCATCACAAAATCCCAGGGCTGTGGTCTAGACTGGGAAGTTGAAAAAGCATCCTGGAAGAACAGAATGGCAAACCATTTTGGTAAAATTGCTAAGAATATGTCCATGAAGTCACCAGAAATCAAGATCAACTTGGAGATGTCTTTACCTTTTACCTTTCATCATCTAGATGGTTTGTGGTGTTCCAGACACGATCCTTTTTGCTCCATTCCAGGAGAAAAAAAGAGGACATTTTGGAGCTGAACTGCTCAATCTTATCCAGTTAATCATCAACCCAAATCTCCAGTGCTCCTCTGGAAGGTGATAGGAGAGAAACAGAATTGGCTATAATCAGCACTGTGATAATACTGTAAATCAAAACCAAATAATTCCCACAACAGTCTTACACCAACATAAAACAGAAGCAAGACAAATTCCATACACCAGTGAGTAGGCACTTTTTGGTTACAGAGCACATTTTAAAATCTAAGGACATGTCAGAGGCACTACTATTAAATGACTGCAAGAGGGTGTGACCAGTCACAAATGACTATCACATCAAAAGAACAGAACCATAAATGGTGCGGTTTTAGAAAACCGTTAATGAAAAACATTTGCATGTAAGAAAGAAGAAAAAGGGAACCTTCACAAGTTTTAGAAAAATCCAGCTGTTGCAACTAAAGTATAGGCTGGGAAGGAGGGAAATTCTACAGGAAAAAAATAATAATATTAATTTTAGACTCATAATTTAATGGATAGAAACATCCAAAACATCAACTACTATCATTTCTCCCTCTTGACCTAACTTCTTTGTTTCACTGAAAGCTCCATAATAACATTTACTAAACAAGATGCCGAAATTCAGAAGTAAAATAAAACATTTTTAGTCACTCCCAAATGTTCAAATACTCCTTTAAAGTTTTAAAAAATAGACATATCAAGTAAACAGTATGCCAGGAGAATCAAGATTCTGTGCCCTACTTACCTCTGAAGTATAGTGAATTCTAAACCAGACCCTGTTTCTTTCATTCGTCGATCAACTGATGCACAAAAATCACCTTGCTTTTTTTTTGTATTTTGCAATTAAATAAATTAAAAGTGCCATCAAATCACAGAATAGAGTTTAATGGACTGAACCATAAAAAATTAAAGGGAAAAACCCTAGGGATAATTTACTAAGCCCCATTAACTCACGCAGTACCTATGTAGGCATAGAGTTTATATCAGATCAGATCAATTTTTAATATAGTAATAGACCAGGGGGTGGGGAAAGTGTATCTGTGATTAAAAACAAAATGCTGTGGAGGGGGATCTTTTGAAATATATGTAATGATCCATGATCATTTATGTCTTCAGAAAAGCTGTACCCAACTGGAAAGAACAATGTTCCACACATTTATCAAGGCACAGATCACAAGCTTGCATTATTAACAGGTTGTGTCTTAACTCATGACAGGGTGGCTGCTCAGATTAGGTCATTTCCACACCATTATTCCTGTATCATGTTAGGATCAAAACTGCTCATGACTGATATCAGGCTGCCCTGTTTCTTGGGGACCTGAGTCAATTTATTTCTATCTCTACTCCAGTTATTGGAAACATGTAACTGGTACTTTTCTTTGAATGGTTCTAGCTCTTTACAAACTGTGAGTAGCTCATGTTTCCATCAGCAGGAGAATCTTGGTTTCTAGGCTGCAGCCAACCATTTTGCCTCTCCTCATTCTACAAACAGTGATTCACTATCCTGTTTATGAAGCTGGTTTCTTGCTGTAGGCACTGTAGAAGTTACATACCTGTCCCCCAGTCTAGCCACTCCACAATTACAGCTGTTGGGAAAATTAACTGGTTGCAAATTACCAGAATGCTAAAATTTCACTTTCATAGTTCACAAGGGCTTTTAAGTGAAACTGAGGAATGGTGGCTTGGTAACTGGGAAGACTTCAGAAGATTTCAATGTTTTTGTTTATAACTTTTGTAAGACTTTCCTCACGCTGCTTCCTGGCTTTAATAACCTGTCAGCTTTTTTTTTTTTGCAAAACACTGGACAAAAGGAAATAAATGCTGGTACTGCAAAAGATGAATAGATAGGGACATTAGCAATTTATTTTATTTCCCTTTTTGTATAGTAAAGGTAAAGGTTTCCCTTGACGTAAAGTCCAGTCGTGTCCGACTCTAGGGGGCGGTGCTCATCTCCGTTTCAAAGCCTTGGAGCCGGCGTCATGTGGCCTTTTTGTATAGATTAAAAAAAAATTATCCTAGGACCAATGATTATTGAAGGAGTTGGACACCAACTAGATATGTCCTTTGTACTATAGGGGTATGCTGGTCTATGACTGTAATAACGATTTGATTTGATGTACTCCATGGGTCAACTGGTGAGTCTACACTGATTGGCTCATAGTGTTCCTGAATGCTTCCTGTATTTCAAGGTTGGCAGAAATGAAGACCAGCAGGGGTCAGTTTCAGCTGACTGTGGGGTTTTGTATACATATGATTCCCTAGCAACCTGAGGAATGGAAGGGCTGTATGTCACTCATTCTACTACTTAATACACTTGCCTGATGAAGCTTGGAGTCATTCTGGCTGGTCCTAATAAAGGGCATATCTAATTATAGATTCAAAACCTGGATGTAGTTCAGGCTTCATTTCAGTATCCTAGTGGGAATCATAAAGGTGAAAGGGACCTTAGTTCCAGCTGGAATTATTCTACCATATTATTAAGAAGGATCTTGATGTAGTGAATTGTCCTGTCAACAGAGCAGATTTGCTGTGTGTGCATGCATCATTGTGGCTAGGCCTCCCATTTCCATCTTCCCTTGCATTGCCTTCCTCCTTTCTTTTCTTAATAAAGCCTTTGTTACAAGACATAGGTTGTGCCATGCCTTGCTCCAGATAGGTACGACATTTAGTGCTGAAATCCAGGGGTTGAAACCTTCTTCCTTGTAAAATAAATCAATCTGCCTTCTTAAAAAGCTTTCCTTCCATTTCTTACAAACTGCAGTATTTGCATGCACAATGTTCCCCTTTATAAAACAAATTGATTTTATTAAATATGTTCCTAGAATAAACCTATTTTACAGTAACGACTTTCAAAAAGGAGTACTTGGCTCAGGTAGAGTGAAAAAAGTCTCGTTCCTTTTGCTACTCTTCGCTGTGAGGTCACACCAATGCACCACAAAAGAAAAGGAGAAAGAACTAGAAATGCAACTGCTGACCTAGAGCAGCTGGTGTTCCCAATAATCTTTCCACCACATATTAATTCGGCTTTCATCTGCAAAGCCTTCTTGACCTTCCCCTCCCTGTTGCTGTTTGCAGAGTGGGGAAGATGGAACACAGCTGAGGGAGGCTGATTCTTGCAGTTTTCAAGGAACTGCAATGGATAGGAGGAAGAGAAATCTGTTAGCCTCTGTGGCTGCGCCTTGTAATTAAGCACAGTGGTAGGGAGTGTGGAGAAGACTTGATGGAGGATGGGACGAGGGTATTGTTGTCACTTCTTCCTCCACCCCCATTTGCAGTCAAGAATGGCAGGGGGAAGGGGTCATGGGTGGGCTAAGACTGTCTTTGTAGGCATGTTTGAAGGGGCCTGTAGGAGCTACAGCAGGGGTCACCTTGCTGACCAGATCCATAACCCAATACTTATGGGACTGAACAGTAAACCCTAACACCACCTTTATGAACCTAACTTCAATGAAGGACTGGAAAAAGATATAAAGCCAAATTCCATTTTCACAAGGCAGCTCAGGATGGCAAGATGTTCAGCAGAACCAAGAGAATTGTGCTCCAATCAAGTCCTCAGCTTAGATCATTCACCAGAGCTGTCTTACTAAAGCTTTTCCTTAACAGTTTTACTTTCCTGAATATCTTAAACAGTTCAATAAATGCACTATTTAGTAACATTCAAGATGTACTCAAATCACATTCAACTTCAGACAGATTTATTTTTGATCTGCCCAGCAGCATAAGAATAAAAATGGACTAATTTGAATAATTAAAACATAGCATTATCACTTATGTTGGTTATTTCAATAAGATTTCTTTTGATTATGGAATGCTTCTTTATATAATACTTGACATCTCAACTAGGTTACTCAAAGCAGCGATCCCTTTTTCAGAACTGCAAGGCTGCCCTGTAACTTAATCACACTCAAAGTATGAGAGGCATTAGCAAATAGATATCTAAAAATCTTACCTTGATGTTTTGTTGTAACCATAACTTACCATATTAATTGGATCCACTGGACCAATGCTGTTAACGTACACATCTGTTTCAATTACGGTAGTTCTCACTAAACAAAAGAATAATCATAATTATACATGGAATTCATTGTTTTCTTTATGGTCTAGTAATGTAATTTTTCTGAATAAGAGCAAGCAAATTGATCTTTCTGTGCACAGAGAATGACATGAGATGCCCTCTAAATCTGCAACAGAATCTTCATCAACATTGCAGGGAGCTGCTATCAATCCTCATTTTGATACAATGGGATATACCTGTCTGCCTTCAATAACTAGAAGCCCATGCTTACCTGACATATGTTTTCCTCTATTCTGCAGCCCACAACATACAGTGGGATCAAAACACGGTAGCAGAATATATTCTAATATTGGAGTTCTCAGGTCTTGTTGCTTGTATCTCCAGTTTAGATGTAGGATAAATAGAAATGGGGAAGACTTCTGACCATTACAGGAGGCATTAATGAGTTAGATGTACCAATAATTTGACTTAATGTAAAGCAACTTCCAGAGAGCCAGTTTGGTATGGTGGTTAAGGCATCAGGCTAGAAACTGGGAGACTGTGAGTTCTAATCCTGCCTTAGGCACAAAGCCAGCTGGGTGACCTTGGCCAGTCACTTTCTCTCAGCCCTAGGAAGGAGGCAATGGCAAACCACTTCTGAAAAACCTTGCCAAGAAAACTGCAGGGACTTGTCCAGTCAGTCTTCGAGAATCTGACATGATTTAATGGATTAAAAAAAAAAGAGCAACTTCCAATGTACGTCTTGGTTGGAACAATGCTGGAGAGAAGGAAGTTGCTGAATGCCATAGCGTGATCTGAAATTGCTGGGATGTTAAAGTGAAACTGGCAAAACAAAATGATTTGCTAAAAGCCAAAGGACAACTCCCTATAGTTCAAGCAGGAACTTCTCCTGAAAGCAGAAAAGCTTCTCACACTCTAATTTGCACACCTATGAGATTAGGTTTACCATAGAGCTATAATTTAGTAAGAGGAAACACTTGTAATATAAGTATCCTGTTTTTGCAGCACATCCAGCCTAAAATAAACATTGCTCCTGTGTTGTTCATTAAAAACAAATCAAATTAAAACATAGATTAAAACAGAGTGATTTTAAAAAAATGTTCAGAAACCAACAGTGGATTGGGTAAGAGATAACATGAATTTAGACGGTAAAGATAGATTAATATATGAAAGTTACAAATAAGAGCGTAAAACCAAATATGCAGCTTATGAATTAACGTGTTGAACAGACAAGGCCAATACTGATGTTTAAATATATTCTTAGTGTAAATCTGTTACAAGAAGCCATTAGTTTTCTCAGTCCCTGTAATCATAACCAGACCAAGGCACATTGTGTTTATTAGATCTCTACAGCTATTCCTGATCAATGCATTGCACCGGACACACAATCAATTGCGTATGTGAAAGGACAGTGACTCAAAACTTAAACCTTATTTTGTGTGAAGGTGTAACAGAAAAAATGTGCCTTCATCTGACTTTTACCAACCCTCTCTCACAGTTTGATCTGATCTCCTTCCATGTCAGTGTCTCCTGAGGTATTTTTTTTAAACAAAAACAAAAACAAAACTCACTCATCACTCAGAGATATCAAAGGAAAAGTGCAAACTTGAAAAAAACAACACACTTTTCTAACTAGTATAAAAGCAATTCTATAAAAAATGACTAAAAATCATGTAACAGCAGTAACTGCAAACATTAGTTTATGTACAGTCTACTTAAACACTGGAAAAAGCTAGTTTATTTATTAAAAGTGTTTTTATCTAGCCTTTTCTGTTAAATTCAAGGCAATTAGTAAGATCCAATAAAGTACCATTTAAAAATAATGGCAAAACTAAACAAAACAAAAATAGTCTTAAAGATTAGCCTAATTTTTTTCTATATAAGGTTATTTTATGTTAAAACCATAGCTTACAAGATAGTAACATCACAACTGCTTTGGAAGTCAGCATGTATGGAAGAATAGAAGGAAATGAGAACCAAAAATGGAGTAGCCACCCAATGGGACAGAAACAGGGGAACAATTAGCAGTGTAATACTAAAAGAGTACTAGGTTTTAAAATATAGTTTTTTGTTTTTGTTTTTTTCAATTTTTCTGAAGCCCAAAAGCATAAAAAAAGCCTTTCATGTGTAATGGTATGTGGGAATGACCTTGGGAGACAGGGGGAAGAGGTGCTGCCTAGGGAATGATCAGATTAAAGGGGGAGGAGCACACAGCTGCATAACAAGCACAGGAAGAAACTCAGAAAGGATCCTCCCTAGCCTATCAGGCAGTAAAAAGAGACAGCGGGAGATTTGTACTTTCAGACTTGCAAGATTGATGTCAGCCTTTTTTTTAATCAATGTTCAATTGCTTTTTTTAGATAACACCAGAAAAAAAAACAATACACAAATATAATGCATACAGTATATTAAAAAAACTGCTTAAAAAGTGATAAAAGTATAATAGAAAAATAAAAATATGGAATATGTCATTACAACAATGAACAGTTACAGTTCTATATATATATATATTTATTCAATGCAAATATGATGCAAATATATATCTATATTTATTTCCAATAGAATTAAATAACCATTATGCTTCCCCTAAACTACTGTATTTTATATAAATGAGTCCCATATTTCATTATGTTTATCAATACAAAGTCTACATCTATAGGCAATCCTCTCATAGGTGGCAAGTATAACCAGGTCTTCAATCCATTGAGAAAATGAGGCCGTACATTTATCTCTCCAACGCTGCAGTTAGCCATAGTAAGGGCATGGAGAATCCATTTACATTGTCCTATTGTCAAATTCCATGTACTAGGTATGTAAATCAAAGAAGACTGATGTCAGCCTTACCAGGTGGACCAGACAGGAAACACAAACAGATGAGCTAATTCTACTTGTAAGGCTACATCAACAGAATTTTGCAAGTCTGAAAGTACAGATCTCCCACCGTCTCTTTTTACTGCCTGATGGGTTAGGGACGTTCCTTTCTGAGTTTCTTTCTCTGCCCGTTATGCAGCTCCGGGCTCTCCCCCTTTTATCTGATTGTTCCCTATGCAGTATCTCTTCCCCCTGTCTCCCAAGGTCATTTCCACATACCATTACACGTGGGAAGCTATTCCACAACTGAGATTCCTCAGCCAAAAAGATATCCACTTGCCCCCTTCCAGATGGAGGAGTCATAAAAAACAGTTATTTCTCCCCTATTTCCACTGAAATCGTTAGGGTTTTTTTTCCCTTAAAAAATATTATTACTTCCTTTTTCCTTTTTTTCTACTTTTTAGGTATTTTAACTTTTGTTAAATTTGCTTTGTCTACCTTTTATTTCCTTTTATCAACATATCAACATATATTACACATGAAGTAACAATACAGTGGATCTTAATATTAAGTAATTAGTTCAAGACTGAAACTATTAACATATAACTACTACTTTGATGTGAATTGCAGTGGTTCTTTTATTTTTTTAATCTTATACTCATCCTTGGATGAATAGTTAAATAATCCTATGTTTGTAGCACTGACATTCTAAATGGTAATTATTCCTGATAAGGTTTTTACTTTCCTCTTTATATTTTCAATACTTGAAGCTTTTTAATAGAATGTTAATAATGTTTAATCTTATTATATAAACACTACTGCATTGAAATTTGCATTGAAATAATACAATGTATCAGATTTATAACATTACAATAAAAGGGGGAGGGGAAACAGTTCTCTGAAGTGTTTAGTTTGACATATGGGTGGCACTACAAAGCAGCCCAACAAATATTTTTGGGAAAGATTTTGTGCATCGTGGAACAAGGGCAAAAGTGAATCTGTTTTCTGTCCTTCCTGATCTTACTTGGACAAAGGATTAGAAAGCAGTCTTCCTCAGCTGTAACGGAGATCTGAAAAGTACTGGGAAAAATGCATACTTTAAAGCAGTGTTTCTCAACCACAGCAAAATTTGGCTTTGGAGGATGCATAGGCACACAGGTAGCACCTGCCTGCTAGTCCTTAAACCAGTGTTTCTCAAACTTGGCAACTGTAGGACATGTGGACTTCAACTCCCAGAATTCCCGAGCCAGCACGCCACATACCCCTTGTATTTACCTGGAAATAAGGTGATCCTAAATTTAAGAGGATCCTCCCAACATACAGAAGGATGTTAGATAGGGCACAAATCATCTTGCCTATTACTACTTTCTCAGTAGATGACTCTCCTATTTTAAAAGCTACATTACTGGGGGTGGGGGGGAACCTATTATTTGGACATAGCAGGCTGAAAATCATTAATAGGGCCAGGCACAAATTATTCTGATTTTTCCTTTTAAAAAAAAGAGTGAGTAGTGACTCTTTTGCAAAAATGAATGCTGCAGCAACAGCCAAAACAGATGCTGCCAAACAAGCTGTGAAGCTGAGCCAGTGAGTAAACTGAATATAGATTGAGGACCTGCAAGGTGTGTATGGGAGAAGGCTGGAATAAAATGTAAAATGTGATGTGAAGCATCTATATCACCATAGCATTTTACCAAATGAAACAAAAATTGGCTGAAATCACCAAGCCTTTCTACAGCTAAACCTTCAGCAAGAGTGAGGTAATGAAAAAGGCCAGTGAGATTCCACATAATCATCTAACATCTCTAGCTTGGCCTAGTGTTCTCCTTTTTTTCCTCTAGACATACTTTTCATTTTGGCCAATTGTAGTCCAACAATTCTTAAGGACAACAGATTGGAGAATACCATGTCAGGTATTCTTTTTAAACAGCATGGGTAATGGTGCTCTTTTTCTGCATGACTCAGGTATATGGAAAAAGATTTCCTTTTTACATTGATTTTCCTGCCAAAAACTCTCTTCTAACTACTGTGTGTCCTTGAGAAGGCTTTCATATTGATCTGAGCTCATCCAATGCAAAAACTTCATAATGCCTCCCAATTACAGAAACTGACAGTGCATTCACTTATATCCACTTACACCTGAGAGGGCTGAGAAAGCTTAACAAATACTATTTACAGTCATTCATAAATTGGGATTTAGGCATCCAGGGTAGAGCCTGCTTTTTTGCTGCTGTGAAATGTTCTGAAAATAAGAGTGGGACAGAGCAATGTTTTTCAGTACTATAGTAGAGGGAGATTCAGAACAGAATCTTTATTTTTGCACACAGCACATAAATGGTGGTATTCAGTTTCTCAATATATGATTATGGGCACCTATTTAAACGGGATTTAAAAAGGGATTTAAAAAAATCATGGAGGATAAGATTATCAGTGGCTACTAGTGATGAGCCCTTTGTACTGTTCTAGGATTAAAGGCAGAATGATACTGAATATCAGTTGTAGGGAACAGCATGGAAGAAAGCTATTACATTTATGTCCTCTTCTTAGATTTCTCTTAACCATGGAGAGAGACACTGTGGGAAGCAGATTTTGGTGGTGTCATCCCACAAGGCTCTTATGTTCTTAAAGATTATTTTGCTTCTGAGGGAAACAGAGGAGACCTAAATAAAGAATTGCATTTCTTATCCTCCTTAAAAAAACCAACCTCAGCACTGAATACTTAAGCAATGTTCTCATTTTCTTTATTAGGAACCTTCTGTGGTATTGAACAACAGGTCCTTATCTCTCACAGGGATGAACATGTGGGGCTGTGGAAATGCTAGGTCCCCAAATTTTGGGATGGATGTAGCCACTATGCTCCCTGTTTCCTGCAGAGGAATAAATAGGGGGCAGGACTCAGTGGAAAAAGGAAGAACAAACTAGTTTATGTACTACAAGGGGGGGAAAGGGAGGAAGGAAGCAAAAGGGACATTCAGATAAACATGGTTTAAAAAATGGACAGAATGGTAGGTATCTGCAAAAAACAGGAGATATTTTATTTCAGGTTAGAACAAATCAGCCCCACTTGAAACATTCTGTCTGAAGGGTCAAAGTAGCTGTGTTACATCCATGTTCCAACAAAACCCCAAATGGTTTTGCATTTGGAGCAGCCCATTTCAAGATTGTCTCCTATGACCAGAACACCTGGAATGTTGCATAAGATGACCAAGTTTTGTTCCAACCACTTAACAGGAACCTCAGAACACACAAATTATGTTTTGAGTCAAAATGCTTGAAACATTCTGCATGACCCAAGGGTCTGATCCTAGATCTGAAGGTAGCCATAGGCCTCAGCACCCACATCAGTGTAGAACAATTCCTGATTGGTTGTGAGACGGTAATTATTGGGAAGGCAGTTGAGAGAGAAGAGCAGAACTCCTCCATTTCCTTCCTGTTTTCTCTTATTTTTATCCCTCCCTCACACGTGAGACTCTTCTTCCATAAATTTCCCTCCATGTGTTTGCTAATTGCTCTCAATTTCCTTTTAAAATTCCGTTTCATCTATTATTCATTCCCCTTGGAACCGCCTCTCTCCAGATCCTCCTGCAGCTTCTCAAGATGCAGGAGGACTACACTTTAGGCCTTCTACAGGAAGCCACCCTGAACAGTGTGACAGACCATAGAAAACCATGGTTGAGATCACCCCATTATGAGGGTGAATGTGAGGTAGAGCAAGGAATTCACCCATATATGCTACAAGGGTTCTGAATAACAGGCCCAACCAGGCTTAGAGAAGAAAATCAGGTCGATTTTTTTTCTCATTCCTTTTCCCAGTAAGGCACAATGAGCTTCAATCCAATTAATTCAGAGTGGCAGTTTTTTAAAAAAAACAGAATAAATGTATCCACATTAGCGATCAGTTTCCTCACTTCTGAAAGTTCAAGCAGGCTGTTGGTGCTGGAGAACTTGTTTGAAATTCAAGGCCCCACAATTTCTGACGAGCTTACCTACTGGCCTCTTAATTGTTTATATTGGTGAAGATGCTGAGTCTACCAAAGGACCCAGTTTTCCAAGGGAGGCTTGTAGGGAAGCAGCTCTGTTTGGTGCTGGCCATTAATCTTGCAAAGTTATTATTTGTTTTCCCATAAGGATTCTTAGTGTCTTTCAGCTTCCCTGCTTCACCTCCCCATATTCCTGGCTGTGGACAAAAGTCTTATCTCTTTCTTTCAATAGAAGGACATAACTTCTTGCAAGTCACTATAACCATCAGCTGGAGACCAAAACTCTATCAAAACTCATTCTCCATCCATGACAAAAGAGCTGGTGCCCTTTCTCCAGCATACCGTCCTAAGGAAAAGCGATGACGACTCTGATTATATCCAGGATACATCACTGGAGACTTAAAATATTAGCATCTAGCAATTTAATATGTCACAAACAGTGTTTTCATTCCCCAATTATCTATAACATATTCAGTAAAAAACAAATGCTACTTACCACCAATATCTGGCCGAAGCTTATTGTCATATCCTTGGAGCAAGGAGTTTAATATATGAGTGACGTCACCTTCATGGATCTTTGGAGCAAGCACCCATGTTTTGTTCACAGTTAGGTCTTCATCATCCTCATCATCTGCCTTACCAGTGCTAATGGTAGTGCAGTGAAATATTGGAAAGGAAAAATAACAAAACTAAGCAGTGCACAAAAATGAACTATAATCATCAGCATAGCACAAAATAAAAAGGGGAAGGTGCAATTAGGCCAAGACTTAGGATCATGGATGAAGTCAAAAGCTAATTTCAAAAATGTATTCAACTGCTCATTTCTAGGACAACAATCTTAACCTTCCCACAGAACTATCAGAAGCATTTTCCTAATCTGACTTGCAGTCAGAGACCTCAATTAACTCATAAAATTATTCATTATACTCTCATACAGCTCCTAGTAATGGAGAAACATTAAAAAGAGGTTAAGGATAATTGTTTATAGAATACTGGCACTTCTGCCCAGTGATAGAACTTAGGATCAGTAACGACACCCAGTGTTTATTTTTATGATGTCTGCTCATGCATTCTTGCCTTCAGGAGGTATGGAATAAAATGTTTGCTCGTTTGGTAGAAAAATTTATATACTGCTTGCCCTCCAGGAATTCAGTGTGGTTTATACAGGGATCTTCCTTTTTTTCCACCCCCAAAACAACCTGGGATATAAGCTGGGCTGAAAGAAAGGGAGTAGGTTCAAATTGGTCAAAGTAATTTTCATGCTGAGGGTGGACAGGAATAATGACAATATTGTTCTCATATACAAAGGGTGTTGTGGGACAAGGGAATGGCCTTGAAAGGAGGAAGAGCTGCTACAAAGACAACAGTCAGATAAAAGAAATCTGAATCCAGAGCAGAACTGTAATCTGAGAAAATGTCTCAGACAAGTCCCTCCCTCGTTCTCAAGAAGATAAAGGGAGGGAAGAGGGAAGCACATTCATACTTGCAAGATTCTGTTACTATAGCATGATAATAAAAGTAATAATGGCCTGCATGATTTTGGTTTCCTAGTCTGGTCTACCTTGGAGGGTTCACAAAGGGAGAGGTAGCAAGCAAGAGTGCAAAAACTGCCAGCCAATTAAATGGTTACATATGCCCGAATTTGCAGAATTCTGAATGAAAGGGTGTGAGAATTGACATTGAGCAAAATATGGGAAGCACAGTGTAGGTTTACGTTCTTCAGCAGGTCATTGTCAGCCCCACTAGTCACTGATAAATGTCAAAAAGTTTACTGTATACTTGATGATTTAGAGAAACCCTTGAAATACGGAATGTTTAGCATAAAACAAAATTGAAGATTAGTTACCAAATATGGGAAGAGCCATATATAATGGAAATAAAACACATGGGAATATATGGAAAGGTTTAGCAAAAGCTTCAGCACTGAGCAGGAAATAATACAAAGGTATATGATGTCCCCTTGATTTTTTTAGTGTATTTATCGACAAATGTATATTGAACACTTGTCATGTATCATGGATTGAGACATGAATGTACCTTTAGTTTTATATGTAGATTATGCTATGTTGTTGCATATTTGCAGGAAATGTTAGACAAGGTGCATAATATAATGAGTAAATATCTAGAAATAAATATATATTTCAAACATAAGGGAAGTTGTATTTGAAAGGGAAAATGAAGTAAACATTGAAAGCTATGAATAAATGGCAGAAGAAGAAAAAAACCACCACCCTAGGACAAATATATTAAGTTTTGTACCTTGGTAGATTTTTAGTAAAGATGAGAAAATGGAAGAAGACATTGTAATATGTACAAATGCCGCAGAAAGGTAATCAGTAGTATGAGGTCTATTGCAAGGAATATTTGTTGAAAGCAGTGAAAATGATTGTATGTAAGAATGTGCTTCTTCCAACTGTGTTATATGGAAGTGAGAATTAGGTATGGCAGCTGAAACATAAAAATAAGTTGAATACAGGGGGAATGGGCAATTTAAGAAGTGCATCTGGAAAAACAAGAATATGGTCAAGAATAAATAGATGCTGAATGAATTGGAATGAATACAAAAATGAGTGACCCACAAACATGTTCTTCTTCATTGCTCCTTTTATACAGACATTTGAATCAGATTTATCCTCCCTCTGATCAGCAGATATTCTGATCACTCAGACTTGACCTATGTCCAGATGCCACTTACAGATGAACTGCCACTTATTACAGTGCATATGGCTAGGTTTTATGCAGCATGTAAGATCCACCAGACCTTGATAGGCCATGTCCCTGCTACACAGACTGTGGGAGGTTGTGTGGATCCAGAATTGGCCTTTACAGACACTTACGAATCCACTGTTAAGATTTTAATCCTGGAAGACAATCTTAACTCGGCTACGAGTGATCACCAACTGTTAATATGTTTTCTACTACAGATTAAGGTTGCTATGGTAACTAATCATTTTGGCCGGATGAAGAGGTTGAATTTAATTGTCCCCTTTTCACGTGTTAATGGTTGCATTGCCTAAAGGGAGGAACTTGCCTGAACTTGTTTTAGTTTCACTTTCCCTTCTGTGTAGTCTTGCAGAGAATATGCAGCTGAGAGAAATCTCTCCTCTCAGAAAACAGCCTTTAAATAAGTTTGTTTTCTGTAAATAAAATTATTTTTATAGAAATGCCTGGTGTGTGACTTTCTTGATCTTTCCTGGGCCAAATGCTTTCTAGCACTCTGCCAACAGGTTATGGGCCCAGTAAGCAGCCCAGTAAACCTAGTAAGCCCAGTAAAACCCCAGAGAGAATAGAGAGATCAGCTCCACACCTCATGCACAATTTAAAGGCAGGTAGCAAAGACCTGTGAAGATTTTCTTTGGAGCCACCTGGAGATTTTCCAGTAACTGCTGGTCTACAGGACAAAGAAGTCAGAGGTGACTTGCAAAAGAAGGAAGAAGCCATGGCTACCTCCCAGCCCTCAGCAATGCCTCTGGAGCACCTATCAGAGACCAACTATTTGAATTGGGCCCTGAAGATGGAGATATATCTTTGCAGAGAGAATCTTTGGCTGCCAATTGGTGAGCAAACCCCACAAAATCCCAGTGCTGAATGGCTTAGACAGGATGAGTGGGCTACAGCCACCATTATCCTGGGAGTTGAGGACAATCAGCTAGTCCACGTGCGAGGCATGCAGTCTGCAAAGCAACTTTGGGATGCTTTGAGAGACTTATATGTAAAGGCAACAGCAGGGAGTAAAGTTACTCTGACGAAAAAGCTGTACAGAGCCTACCTTGCAGAAGGAGATAGCCTTCCTGAGCACCTGCAATATATTCAGCAGCTGTTTGTTGAGTTGCAGGAGAGAGGAATGGAATTTACACCTCTCACAAAATCTATATCCTCCTGTCCTCACTAAATGAAACATGGGACACGCTGATTTGTACCCTGGAGGCTATGCCTGAAGCAGACCTCACCCCATCATATGTTACACAGCGCTTACTCGCTGAATGGGAGAAGAGAGAGGAAAGATCCCCCCCCATCTCTTCTGGAAAGCTGCAGTACCAGAAAACAAGGGAAAAGAAGGGAAAGGAAGCTGAGGCCACAGCACTAGCCAGCCAATGATGCTTCACTTGTGGTTCAGCTGGACATTTGCAGAAAGACTGTGCCTTGAGACCCAAGAGTAGAAAGACAGAGAAGAACACAAGGGCAACACAGAAGAAGGCTCTTCAGACAACCCAAATTGCACAGGTTGCTGAGAAGGGTAATTCTGATGTATGGGTGTTAGATTCTGGGGCCAATTGTCATTTATGTAATTGTAAAAGCTCTTTTGTGTCACTGTCTAAAACTGAAAGACAAAATGTATCTTTGGTTGATAGGTCTGTGACCAAAATTATGAGACAAGGTGACTTGTATTTATCCTGCTTGGGAGAAACTGTAAAAGGTGTGTTGTATGTGCCAAATTTACAATCAAACCTTTTATCTGTGGCACAATTGGCTGCAACAGGGTATATCATAACATTTAAGAAAAATGGTCGTGAGATATGTAAAAATGGAAAATTGTGTGCTACTGGTATATTAAAAGACGCCTTGTACATTGTGCAAAATGCAAGGAAGCCAAGCTGCAAGGCTGCAGTTGGCAACACTCCATATCATGACCAATGTGTACACCTGATGCAGAGGAGATTTGGTCATGCAAATTTCAAGTATATAGCACAAATGCCACAGCTGTGTGCTGACCTAAAGATAAAACCCTGTGACAAATACTTAGATTGTGTAGTTTGCAAAGAATGCAAAACACTAAATGCTCCTGTGAGTAAGCACAGTGACAGAGTTACAACTAGACCTTTGGAAATTGTACACTCTGACATGATTGGTCCTTTTGCTCCAAGTCTTGGACAAGCAAGGTATGCAATGACCATCATTGATGATTTCTCAAGATACACATTTATCTACATCTTAAAACATAAAGATGAGGCATTTGAGAAATTTAAAGGTTTTGTGACATGGGCAAATGGAAAATTCCCTAGGCCTGTATCTGTATGTGATAGAGGAGGAGAGTACCTTTCTCACAAATTCAAAAGGTTCCTAGTGGAAAAGGGGATAGAACAAATTCTTTCTAACCCTTACACCCCTCAGCAAAATGGTGTTGCTGAAAGAAAGGGCAGAACCTTGCAAAATGCGATGGAATGCATGCTAAAAGATTCACATTTATCTTTTAAGTATTGGGGAGAGGCAATATCTACTGCCTGTTATGTACAAAATAGATTGTATAACCCTGTGATTCAGGACACTCCATTCCATTTGTTTTATGGTGTGAAACCAAAGGTAAACCATCTTAGAGTGTTTGGTAGCACTGCATGGGTTCATATTCCAAAACAACAGAGAAGGAAAGGAGGCCCCACAACAAAGAAAGCCATCTTTGTTGGCTATGAACAAAGCCAGAGGAGCTACAGGTCCATACTGGGAGAGAAATTGATAATTAGCAAAAGCGCTTCTTTTGCTGAACAAAACTGGGGGGGATTAAATTCTAGCTCTCCAGTTGATCTGACCACCACAAGAGAACAGCAAGGACTTGCTGATAGTGATCTTTTGCCAGATGAGGACATTAAACCAGAAAAGCAAACTGAAGATCTGTCTGATGAGACAGATGCTTCTCAGGAAAGTGATGGGAGTCAAAATTTAAGCCCTGTATTACCTCACAGATCTCAGAGAAGTAATAAAGGCGTTCCTCCATCACGTTTTCAGGCTGAAACAGTAAAGGCTTTTCACATATTCACAGAACCTGAGTCTTTAGAACAAGTGAATGCTTTACCACCTGAGATTGCACAAAATTGGCATTCTGCCATGGAACAGGAGTTAGCATCCTTGAAAGAAAATAAAACATGGAAACTGGTAAATCTACCTCCCAATGAACACTGTCTAGGTTGTAGGTGGGTTTTCAAACTGAAAAGGGATGCTGATGGCAAAATCCAAAAATATAAAGCAAGGTTAGTTGCAAAGGGGTTCACTCAAAGGAAAGATTTAGACTTTGACAAGACTTTTGCACCAGTTACTAAAGGTGAATCAATTAGATTACTGTTAAAAATTGCTGCACTCAAAGGAATGTCAGTTCACCACTATGACATTCAAACTGCATTTCTCTATGGTGATTTAGACCACAAATTATACATGCAGCAACCCCCTGGCTATGAAAAAGGGGAGAATCTAGTCTGTGAACTGCAGAAGTCAATCTATGGGTTAAAACAAGCTGCTAGATCCTGGAACCAAAAATTAGATGAAAAACTGCAGAATTTTGGTTTTGAAAAAGGAAAAGCAAATCCATGTGTATATATGAAGAAAGACAAACAAGGCTGTATGTATCTGTGCATTTATGTTGATGATTTGCTGCTGTTCACATCGACAGAAAAACAAAGGCTTGATTTTGAAGCCTGCATGAAAAGCCATTTCACATTAAAAAGCCTTGGAACTGTAACAAATTACCTAGGTTTGGAAATACACAGGAAGAAGGATGGTAGCTTTCTGTTAAGCCAAAGGGGAGATAATGTTAAAATATTGTGAATGGAAAGACATACAGAGTTGTCAAATAAAATTGGCTTGCATCTTATTCTGTAGTATAAAAAGGGGAGTGTTAATGTGTTTTCTATTACAGATTAAGGTTGCTATGGTAACTAATCATTTTGGCCAGGTGAAGAGGTTGAATTTAACTGTCCCCTTTTCACATGTTAATGGTTGCATTGCCTAAAGGGAGGAACTTGCCTGAACTTGTTTTAGTTTCACTTTCCCTTCTGTGTAGGCTTGCAGAGAATATCCAGCTGAGAGAAATCTCTCCTCTCAGCAAACAGCCTTTAAATAAGTTTGTTTTCTGTACATAAAATTATTTTTATAGAAATGCCTGGTGTGTGACTTTCTTGATCTCTCCTGGGCCAAATGCTTTCTAGCACTTTGCCAATACCAACAACACAGAGATGCATATTATGTAGCTTTATTTATTTGTTTATTTTGCCCCTGAGTCAGTTTTTGAGTCCTGGCGACTGCCTGGACTAGTCCCTGCAGTTTTCTTGGCAAGGTTTTTCAGAAGTGGTTTGCCATTGCCTTCTTCCTAGGGCTGAGAAAGAGTGACAGGTCCAAGATCACCCAGCTGGCTTCATGCCCAAGGTGGGACTAGAACTCACAGTCTTCCAGTTTCTAGCCTGATGCCTTAACCACTATATCAGTCTGGCTCTCTTTATGTAATTTTAGAGATTGTTAGATTTTATGTAATTTTAGGTATCATATTCTACGTATATTTTAGATATCATCACATTTTTGTAATTTTAGATGTTCTTACATCTTACATAATTTTAGATACTACCTCACTTATAACCTAGACTTAGATTGCTCCTTTTGGACTTTACTCATGGGTTCTAGTCAGGTTGTTTATATATACATACATACATACCCTGTGTGTGCATGTGTGTATATATACAGTATAACAGAATCATCTTTTAATAGGGAAGGAGATGTGGAGCAGGAAGTAATGTTGATTGTTTATTGGGAGTTTAACCCTATGCATTTCTACTCAACATTAAGCTGAAATCATGGATCTTGCTCCTAGGTAAGTACCCACTGACTTGCAGGCATAAATAAATGAACAAGTTGGAGAGGATGTGTAATTTAATTTACTACAGTCATAATACAAGTTTATGCCAATATACTTCAGACAGGTTATAATTTAAAAATATACTGAATGATTTATAATTTTAAAGTAATAACATATAGCTTAAGAAATGTTATATAAAATGAAAAAGGTGGAAATAAACTGACAAAATCCATTACTAATTCTTACATAGATGTATATTCATATGGTTTTATAGTCTCGATAAGTACTGAAACATAAATTATGCCATCAATCCTAGAAAATCTGACTTATATTATTACGTGGAAGCATGTTCTTTTTTTAAAAAAATGCACTTGCAAATATTTATATATCTGCCTTTTATATATTGACAATTTTAATAAAAGTGCATATAGTGCACAAAAGTAATAAATAAGGAATATAAAAACAAGCCTTGTGTACATTATTATGGCAAACTTTAAGAGGATAATCTTTAAAAAAAATTAAAATGAAAGTTGTATTATAGCTTTTTAGCTATTACAGGATTTCAGATTTCTTACATCACGCTGGCCTAAGAGCTATTAAACTGTTAGGACAATAAAATGAAATCCTAAAGATAGTCATCCTACATATGTTAGGACTAGTTTGTAATGCCAAGCCATTATGCAGTTTTTTTTTGTTTTGGGCTGTGATGTGGACACCTACCATTTATGGTTTAGCATTACACAGGAACACATAATTTACCCTCACTTACAAAAGAGAATTTACATGGCACCCTGAAGAAAATGTATTCTGATAGTAGGTTCCGTGGACTTCAACCCTAAATTTACTAGAACTGTGGCACCACAAAACTCTCTTGGTTTTGTTACAACACTATAATATAAGGCTACCTTTGTGGAAAAAGATATTATACTGATGTTTTTCCTTCAAGCATATTTTCTTTTATTATGTCCTTCACCTTATTTACTTTGCATTTTAAAAAGGTAAAGGTTTCCCTTGACGTAAAGTCCAGTCGAATCCGACTCTAGGGGGCGGTGCTCATCTCCGTTTCTAAGCCTTGGAGCCGGCGTTGTCATAGACACTTCCGGGTCATGTGGCCAGCATGACGACTCGGAACGCCGTTACCTTCCCGCCGAAGCGGTACCTATTGATCTACTCACATTTGCATGTTTTCGAACTGCTAGGTGAGCAGGAGCTGGGACGAACAACGGGAGCTCACCCCGCTGCGCGGTTTCGAACCGCCGACCTTCCGATCAGCAGCTCAGCGGTTTAACCCGCAGCGCCACCGCGTCCCTACTTTGCATTTTAGAGCTGCAGAATTCACACTAGGGTGTTCAAATTGCTCTAAGACATGAAATCATGATAGCTGGTTCATCTCACCTTCTTCCCTCAAAGATCTAAACTGTCACCTCAATGCATCTCCAGGGTGGCAGGAACAATAGCTATCAAGACAGAGTCCCTCAACACTGCAAGAGGGAGCTACACCACCCTTTGGGTTATCTAAACCCAATTACAAGCACAACAATTAATGAGGTAATAGGGTAGCAGCTTTGATGCAACGTCCAAAAAGACTGCAGACCTCCTTTTTCCAAACTGAAAATTGCTTTGAATCTGAAGAGACTTTCAGAATATGTTTATAATATGGTATTGGGGTGAGGGCCTAGTGTTCAAATAACACAAGCAAGCCAGCCAAAGATGACACTTAATATACAGATGTTTAACCACAGCTCTTTGGCTGTAATTTAGCATTGTGAGGAAATAAATTATTTTTCCGTAAATGACAACTCAGACTTGATATAATTCTATGGAATGCTTATCAGCGTTGTTTTATTAAGATGGTGGAAAAGGGAACTACAAAATAAAGACATTTGTTTGCCCAAGATTAGTTACTCCTCAGTTGGATAGGGTATAAATTGCCACTCTCCAATACATGCGAGAAACAAATTGGTAAAGCTCAAGCAAATTCATTCAGATGAGCTTTTCAAAGGTCACAGAATTCCTGGATGTAATTTTCTCTCTGTTTGAATCAAAGGAGTGTGGATTTCAAATATTCTATGATAGCCAAAGTTTACAATCTCCATTACTCATTCCAATAAAATTGAAAGTAATTGCTGGAGGCTCCAAGTCAAATAAAATGCACCAAAAGTGAAAGAAGAAACCATAGCAACTTTGATTATATCTTGGCCAACAAACGGTGATCTTTAATTAATGTGCCATACAGAATGCACAGACGTCCATTCTAAATCTATACTAAGCTGTTACCTCTGACAGAAAATAATAAATACCTAATCTTGTTAAACAGATGCTAAAGGCCATAGCATTGACAGAGTACTGCTCAGTCTGAAAATCAGTGTATTCTTGGGTGCACCCATTTGTCTATTACACAGACGAGCCAACCCAGTCCAGATGATTGCAAGACATCCACTTGCATTAAGGCATGCTCACATGGATCTGCCTTTTCCCACAAGCATGTGGTACAAGCCTCAATGATGTCATGTGTCATGTCTTACTTACTTACTTTCTTGCCCTCCCTCTTAAAGCAATTTGTCTTTTGCTCCGGAGCTAATGCACCTTTAATTCATCATTAATATTTACTATGGGTACCTATGCAAAAGCACAGGAAAATCTTGAAGCAATTTATACAATATATAGAATTTTTTTTTTTAAACGTGTTAACAAAACAAAAGAAAATCCAGCCAACATCCATAAAAAGATGGCTTTGGTGAAGAATCAGATCCTTACAAATTTCAATAAATGCACTCCAGAGTATAAGCATTACCCCAGAGAAATTTTGCCTGTGAGCAGACACAAATGATTCCTTGCGACATGCAGCCTCGCTTAACTTCAGTTGGATAATATATGTCCAACTAGTCTGTTAGTGAACAATTTTTTTTCTCAGTGTACTTTCAGGTGATTAGATTTTCCATATCCAAATCCTTCCAAATGCAGTTTAAAATGCAAGATTGATCTGGGCTGATTTGTTTTGAGATCCAGTAGAACATTAAGAATTATGTGCTTGTAACGGTAAGAGATTATATTTGCAAATGCATTTATATCTGCATTGGAGAAGGTCAGAAGTCACTTTCTGTTTTCTCCCTAACAATGCACTTTTAGTTCTGTATTCTATCTTTTCTATATTCTACATTTTGTATTTTAACTATACTCTGAAAATTAATAAAATTCTTTTTAAAAAAAAGACCTATGTGCTTATTTACATGTTTGCGGTGTACCTTGCAGAAGACTGCCAACCACTCAGCGTTTGGGGTTTCTGACCTCCAAGAGTTGGCAGCCAACCAGTGCTTGCTTCCCCATCAATAACTGAATGCTTTGTTCCATTCCTCAGACACATGCCTAAACAGACAAATATTCTTGCCTCTTCACAAATATGAATGAGGAAAAATGGCTTCTATTTCTCTGTGTTTCTATGCTCAGCACAGTGATAAACATCCATTGCCTTCAAAAGTTCTAATGACGATGTGCAAGGACTTTAGGTGCCTCTACCTAATTGAGAGGTAGACAAAACTAGTTTGGTGATGCTGTGGTTAAAGGTGCTGGGTCAGAATACTGTGAGTTCTACTTCTACCTGAGACACAGCCAGCTAGGTGATTTTTGGCCAAGAACATTTTATCAGCCTAGGAAAAAGTTACCAGGAAGCCACTTCCACAAGTGTTGCCATGAAAACTGTATGGATTTGTTCCTGCAGCCACCAGGAGTCAGGATTAACTTGATGGACCATTGTAATGGTATGTGAGAAAGACCTTGAGAGACAGAGCAAAGATTTTTCCATTGACAACCAGAAGCAAGTGTATGGCAATGTGTAATGGTATGTGGGGAAGACCTTGGGAGATGGGGCGAAGAGATGCTGCCTAGGGAACAGTCATATAAGAGAGGGCATAGCCCGCAGCTGCTTAATGGACGGAGAAAGAGGCTCAGAAGGGACCCTCCCTAACTTCTCAGGCTGTAAAGGAGACGGTGGGAGACTTGCATTTTCAGACTTGCAAGATTCTGTTAATGTAGCCTTACAGTAAAGTAGAATTCACTCATCTGGTCATGTTCCCAGTCTGGTCCACCTGGGAAGGCTGACATCAATACTTCAAATCTACCAGCTAATCATACCTGCATGGAATTACAAGAGAGGCAGGTAGAACAAACCAAGAATCCCTTCCAGTTGGGGCACAGAATACTCCTTTGGGAATAAAGCTGTTTCTTCACAATGAAAACAGAACAAAGCCCCCTAATATTGATTATCCTTGTTTGGGCTGTTGTCTAGTTTGCTCAATGAGTTGTAGATACTATGGCAAATATAAGGCTTTTCCAACATAAAAAAGTCCATAACTTTATTCCCTCTTTTCCATAATGACTAGAGATCCTCAACATGTTGTGTGATTTCAGTGCATTTCCTGGTCTTGTAAAGAGACCCAAGGAAGTGCACTGGGGAGAAATCTCACATTCTGAAAGCGTCGTGTGAATCTGGGTATGCCTAGACATTATGGTGAAGATGGAAGAAAGAAACAAAGGCAGTTCGTGATAACATTTAATTCTAGCCTCAAATGCTGCTAACTAATCGGTATAAAAGTATAATTTTAAACCTATAAACCAGATTTGTAATAGTCCCCCTCAAGAAGCTGTATTGCTGAGAAAGTCACTAATGAGTGATGAATATGCCACTTAAGAAACTAGCAACTGTAAATGTGTGTTTCTGCAGGGGGAATTATAAGTAGGGAACTTTTTGACTTCATGCCATGAATTTTTAAAGATTTAATTACTTCAGATACCTGTGGCAATATTCAAAACATTTGGATAAGGAGTATAAATTATTTGTTCACATCAACATGGGGGCTCACACAGTGAATTCAGATAATTAAGAATTACTGAATATCCAGATTTGGATAATCTGATTTGCCACTGCTTGGCTGATTGTTTGGTCTGGATGACAGCAGATTTACTCAAGTTCGGGCATCATCATAATTTGCACAGCTTCGGAGAATGAACTGAAGTATCTGATATGTTGAGCTGGTTTTCCTAACACAAGTAGAGGAAAATGCCACTGTGTATGATAATTAAGATAACTCATGGATGAGGATCAGGTAGAATCATGGAATATTCTTTATTCTCCCAACCTCAGTATGGCTTTCCATATTGACCTCTGTTGTCAGTTATACATTTGCCATAAATGATTAGCATGCCTTGAATTCTAAGTATTTGGGAAAGCAGAAGTTCTAACCCAGTTTATCAGAATGTTGTATTAAAAGGAAACAAGCTGTAAGTTATTTGTCAATAACATTCATAACGGTTGCTCGATTTTGCTGAAGTACAATACACCCCTTATCACCTCACCAAATAGAAGAGTTGACACATGCGCTACTTGCAGCTGCATAGGATCTATTCAGAGAAGCCAGAGAACTGAGGGCAGGACCGTCTCTCCATCAAACCTACCTCACAAGTGGTAGATGAGAGAGAAGAAGTGAAAAGAGATGAAAGAGAAGAAAATAACTCTGTGAAGAACCGTGGAATATAAAGCTAGTAAACTAATAAACAAACAAAAGAGGAAACCACTCAGGGATCCAAATGCCACTTCTCATGAAGCACAAACAGTAAGAAAGTTTTCTTTCATTTTTTCACATTCTATCTTGCCGTATTTTGTTTTGTTTTGTTGGCCACTTGACTCCATGCCCACTCTGGGCAGTATCCAGCATGAAATAATTAAAAATAGAATAATGCAGAGATCCTACAAAGCAGCATCCAGAAAAAGGAGGATACCACCACCAAAACAAAATCTCTCAAGGGGCCCACCCACCACTCTAGCCCAAGGCCTGGCGGAAGAACCAAGTTTTAAGGGCTCATTTAATACAGTCAGGGTGGAGCACGTACAAATCTCTGGGGAGATTTCTATTTATGTACTGATTTAAAATCTACCTAAGAGAGAAGATGGGGGTATCTTTCTTACTCCCAATTTTCAGGGTGTCTTTGCCTGCCTGAAGAATCCATTATTCCACCATCCCATTCCACGAATTCTTTGCTCCTTCAAATACAATGTACTTAGGCAACCTTTTTTTTTTTTATTGTGAGAGTTGGCCTCTGACAATGTCCACTGTATGTAAACTGTGTGAAAGAAAACATGTGCCCTGCTTTTCACCTGCTCAGTATAGTACTGAGCATACTGCACAGCCTTCAAAGTGAAACCTATTACTTGACCTTCACAGTAGAAGAAAAGTTCAGGTGTACGCTGAAATACACAGAGGTTGCAGTGTGGAGAGCTCCTACTCAGAATAGTCTGTTTCATTCCCCTTCCCATCTACTTCTTTGCTCTTCCCCCTTCCTTGTCACTAGAATCAACATTCCATAGCTGGAGAATATGCTGAGATTTCAGTGGCCTGTTTTGGTGTAAACTGGATTTTGTGCTTCTACAAATCTTGGGCTACTCCCAGGACTGCTGATCTAGCCCTTGTGTGTGTCAATAGTACCATTTGGTATACTGACTGGTTTTATAAAATATTATTTACACTCAGTGGTAATTGCTATCTTGGTTTACAGATAGGGTTTTTCCCAGCGATGTCCTTGCAGTCCATTAACTGGAGAAGCCAAGACTGAACCTAAGATCCAGAGATGTTAGCTGTGTTAGGACCACTGGACTGACTGTGTGCCACCAAGTCATTTTCAATTCCTTGTGACCACACAGATGTACAGTAGACTGACTACAGGGCTTATCCCCTCTCCCCACCCCACACTTATGGGACCGAAAGCCCTTTTGCAAAAGGGTGATTCCTTCAAGCCATATAGTATCTTGGTCTCCTATCATGAGCTGTCATCCTCCTGCAAAAAGAAGAGGCCTACAAGATGCTGCACTCAAAACCAGGAGCTAGTATGATGCTTCTTAAGAAGCACCCCAGGAAAAAATGAAAAGTCTTAACAATTAGTGTACAAAAAGGGGATCAAAATGCTAGATAGCTACATGCAGGCTAAGGCCCCTTTGTGTAAGTAGGTGCTCAGCCTCCGAGCTGTGGTTGTAGCATCTTAGTGGGTGCTGTGAAAACAGCACTGCATGTGCATTCTGTGATGAAGGGACAAGACACTCCCCATCTTCTGGAATTGTTCCTCCCATTCACTAAGGAGAGGAATGTCCCACTATCACTTCCCAGAAGAGCACCGTTCAGGTAAATTCATGGGTAGGGGTTGCTACAGAGCAAAATAAGGTAGTTGGTTTTGTCAGAGCTCAGAAAGGCAAACGTAAATCAGGAAACCTCCTGGAGGAATCGACAGGGGTGCAGCCAATGGTGAAGCTCTGCTTTTGAATAACAACCAGAGTTCCATTCCCAATAAAGCAGAAACACTATTTTGTGTCTAAGTGCTGAGAGGTTTGCTAATATACGTTTGTCATTAATTCAATTGTACTCATTATCTTGCTCTTTCAAGTGAACCACAGAGAGACTTTCAAAAGCCTGGTGGATGGTTAAAAATTCCCCAGACAAACCTGCCTCCTAGAACTGCCCTACTTCTTATAACGAGGCACAAACATCTGCCTCATTTACATTTCACAGACTCAATTTTTGGGACGCAAAAGTCTACACAGCAATCGTTTGGAGACTCAGCTCAACTGAATTTCCTTCAATTCTTTCCTGGACAAAGTGCTGTTTTTCGGGCAACTCAATGGTAGCAGTAATCACTTCTCCTGCAGATGGAAGCAGGGTTAATTTGGAATGGAAGAGGTTACCATAAAGAACAGATTTAGCCCATTCCACAAAGCAGGTGGGCGGTGCTGGTGGTGTGTGACTGTATCAACCCTCCCACAGGGGGAAGAAGTGAAGTCCGTGGAGTTACCAACCTCTGTCTTCCATACCCAGAACATGCAGTTCTTTCAGGATGCGAGATTCCTCCCCAATGCACTTCATTGGGTACTTCTTACTAGAGAGAGAAACTCTGCAGGTGAAGTCACACGTATGCTGAGGATCTCTAGTCATTATGGAGAAGGAACAAAAAATTAATGAATCCATTATTTTGGCAGAAGCGTTACATTTTGCCATAGTATCTACAGCTCAGTAAGCCAGAGGCAGTAACCCTACTGTGCATGTCTTTTGTTAGGCAGGTATGGGGGAGGGGGGGACCAGACAAATTATTATTCCCACCTAATTAGAAACAGCGCCATGAAGTAATAAATTTCCAGACACAAAATCAATTATTGTAATGATTGAAAAAGTCTCTTTAATAGTAAGAGCCAACAGAATCCTCAGTACTGGGGACCTTTGTTCTGTTTTCATTATGAAGAAAATGGCTAAAATTGGATTTAAATTATAACTAATTCCTGTCAGAATATGCTAGCTTATCTCTACCTGGTGCCCTCTAGTTGGGTTTTACTCCCAACAATCCTCAACTCCCACAATCCTCAACTAGCCCAACATTTTCCCATATTGGCTGAAGTTTGACAGCTTGAAAGTAACAGCCGGAAGACAGTTTATGTAACAGATAATACAACAATCCTTTTCTATTATTATCCATAGCACATGTCAGCTTTGGCAACAGCTTTGGGTACCATGAATGCTGTAGAGCAACATGAATTGCCCAAATGAAGTTAATGGCCTTAAATATTAATGGCTTCCATCAAGAATGACCTCATCAAAGGCCCAAACTTTATGAGAGGGTACTTTATTTCTATATAGCAGAAACCTCTGCACAATAATCTTTCAGTAATTCCAATCATTTATCAGAAGGAATCTGGCAGCATCTTTTCCGACCAACAAATTTTACAAAAAGGCATCAGCTTTATTAGTTTGAAAAGGCGTTATTAGACTACTTCTGATTTGGAGCTACCATAAACAAAGAGAACTCTCCTTCTAGAACATTTCCCAATATTTATTTACTTATTTATCACATTTCTTCACCGCCCAACTTGGCAAGCAACTCTTGCTTATATGAAAGAGGACATGTAGTGTTCTACATTCCCGACAACACATTGTGCAACTGTTGCGATTGTAGCCTGCACAAGCTGCCAATTCAAGCATATCACACATTCCCATAGGCTCAGGCATCAAATCCACATCCACAAGAAAAATATATTCTCTGTCTCATGCACACACAGCCAGGCTACTCCCAACCCATCACACTGCTCCAAATATGGGGGTGGGGAGTGTTGGTGTTTTTAGAAAAGGACCAACATTGCTGAAGCTGGAAAAGAATGAGGTTTAAGATTGCTTTCTGGAATTTCAGATTAAAGTTTTGGAATTTCAAAGAAGCTAGAACAGTCCAGGTAATAAACATAGGGAAGCATCTGTATCAAGAGTCTTGTATCTCTGTAAAAATAGATAAAAATGTTCAACTAGGAATTGTGGTAGGTCTAATTGTACTAAGTTTCAACTCTAGTTTATTTCTCTGTAAAAGCCAGTGAATAATGTGTGATTTCTGCTTTTACCTATTCTTCAGGCTGGTGGATTTTTTTTTTAATTCATAATCTTGTCTGTAATATTAAATTGCCAACATCTCCTGTCTCATTGGGACAATGTGCCATTTGTAGCATTTGTGGTCTGCCTGACACATTGCATTTTCCTTTGCAATTTATCTTTTAAGTGTCAATTATGTTACTGGGATGGGCACAGCTCTATAATTCATCACGAACAACATGGATTATAGTACTTGCATTTTAGTATATAAGGTTAAAACGTGATTTTACATTTTAACTTTGCCTCTTTTAAAGTGTGATTTTGTTTTTCTCTTGTAAGGTTAGTCAGTCTTCCAAGAAAGAAGAGATCTGAGGTCTGTCCCTTTTTCCTCTCCCTGTTCCACATTCCACACAGAATGCACTTTTAAACAGTAAGTTGCATTTAAGGACTTGGGATAATGAGCTGTTTTAATAATCAAATTCTTCAGTGGTTTTCATTTATGACATCTGTTTAATGTGGTTGACCTGAGGCATCCATGGTGAATTATAACCAAATGGTTTGTTGTCTTTTCTTGCTTCAGATTACTTTGCATGGAACGTTACAGTCCAGCTAATTGGATAAATCTGGAATATGTTGTTCACAGAAGATGCATTTGAAAAGCAGTTGATTATGCCTTCAGGGACTAGGAAAGAGCTAGCACACAATTATCTGATTTTTTCCCCCAAAGAATTAAAGTATATGTACTATTTGTGCATTCCTAACCATGTAAATAAATGATGAACAACCAATTAAAGGGCAGCCTTATTTTTAAGCTTGTAAATGCAGATACCAGAGCCGGTTTGGTGTAGCGGTTAAGGCACTGATTAAAAACCAGGAGACCGAGAGTTCTAGTCCTGCCTTAGGCACAAAGGCAGCTGGTTGACCTTGGGCCAGCCACTCTCTCTCAGCCCTAAGGAGGAGGCAATGGCAAGCCACTTCTGAAACTCTTGCCAAGACAACTGCTGGGACTAGTCCAGGCAGTCGCCAGGAATCAATAGCAGGTACTGGTGGGAAGTAGCAAGCTATTAGCCCCAAAGCAGGAGTTTGGATCAGGGTGTCAGAGGAAGTTTGAGACCTCTGTCCTTCCACCTATATGCTCAGCTGTTCTGCTATGGCTTTGAATGTTAGGGGACTCTCCCATAATTGGTGTGTCCATTTCCCAGCCCTTTGACTATTTACAGGCATTGGAATGCTAAGGATTCATCCACGTTTCTACGTTTGCCGGTCTGGTGTATGCAAAGAACCAATAGCTGTCAGAACAGTGCCCAAAGGTTCCTCTGATGCGGAAGGGAAGAAGGCAATGCCTTTGCAGGACTGGGATTTACGGAAGGCAGAAGAATTTGAGCCATTCCTTGAGAATAAGATGGAAGCCACATCTTTGGAGCAGAAACTTCCTCTTCTAGAGGAAGAACTGCTGGGTGTTGAGCCTTCCCTTCAAGACTTCTTGATGAATGCCTGCTATTAAGGCTCAAGAAATTAGGATGCAGTGAGTGGTTGACAGTAAGAGTGGATCGGAGCAGGACTACTTTGGATGATTAATCAGGCAGCGCTTATAGCTGCCAGCCTGATAGCTATAAGCAAGCTCACTGCTCATTCCTAGCATTTGCTCACTTTAGCGCCACACCTATCCCATGAACTGGATCCCTGGATTGTCCTTCAACCACCTTGCCTCACCTGCCCATTGGAACCACCCACTGCAAAAGAATGTTGAAGACTCATCCACAAACACTGCATTGCTAAGCTGCAACTTGCTGCCTGACTGCCAAAGAATGTATAGCTCTCTCTGCTATAAAATAGGATACACACCAATCAGCATTTGCCCTTCCTGACCAACAGCTGAGCTACTGTCCAGGTAAAAGGTAAAGGTAAAGGTTTCCCTTGACGTAAAGTCCAGTCGTGTCCGACTCTAGGGGGCGGTGCTCATCTCCGTTTCAAAGCCTTGGAGCCGGCGTTGTCCATAGGACACTTCCGGGTCATGTGGCCAGTATGACTCACGGAACGCCGTTACCTTCCCGCCGAAGCGGTACCAATTAATCTACTCACATTTGCATGTTTTCGAACTGCTTGGTGTGCAGAAGCTGGGACGAGCAACGGGAGCTCACCCCGCCGCGCGGTTTCGAACCGCCGACCTTCCGATCGACAGCTCAGCGGTTTAACCCGCAGCGCCACCGCGTCCCTCTCAAATTCCTAATTAGAGCACAGGGATGGGGAGGGAGGTAAATTTGTTGCTTCAGCAATGACATTTGTTCCTTGGAATGGGATTTCCTCATTGGAGGAATAAATAGAGGCTGTTATACAAGTAGAATAATCAAGTTAGTCATTGCATCATACGATCAGAAGTGGACTCATCTCAATTCACCCTCAAAACCCAGGGTAAGCATGCTCTCTGATTCCTTTCAACACTTTCCAACTGGATGAAGCAAAAGTAGCAGATCACTTTTCCCCCCATCATGGCTATCAGCATGCATTTAATGTTGATTGGAGCAACCATCTGTTTCTAGGTACCACCCCTTTGTTTTATCACTCCTAGTTCTGTGGCAGCATCAAGACTGTTGAGGTTTTCCTACTAATAGATTAAGACTGCTATTGTGCCTATCATTTTGGCCGGGTTAAAAGGTTGTGTTAGATTGTCTCCTCTCACGTGCTTCATGCAAATCACCTGGGGGAGGAAACCTGCCCGGACTTGTTCTCACTTCCTTTTTTTTTTCTCTCTGCCGGCAATGTAGGCAAGGAAGGCTTGCTCCAAAGGGAGCTAAGTCCTTTAAATGTGTTTTGCTTTTGTTTTTGCTTTCTGTAAATAAATTATTTTTATAGAAATGCTTGGTGTGTGACTTTTTTGACCTCTCCTGGGCTAAAGGCTTTCCCAGCATCTGCCAACAAAGACTCAATTCACCTCCAAATTCAAAGCTTTACAAAAGTATCAACAGGAATGTTTCCAACAACTATTAAAATCTAGCTCCATCTAGGAACAGATCTATTACCCCTGAAAAGTTAGCTAGCATTGAGGTAATGAGACCCATGATAAAAGAATTGTTTCCAGTGACTGGTCCTAGATTTTACAGCCTAGTGAGACTGTGGCAGACAGTTAAGTAGAGCCACCATAAATCAATTCCCTTACTACTGAGATGGGTCATAAATTCACTAGTCTTTCATTAATGTTGCAAGGGATTAGCAATGCAGCATCAAGGTGAGCAATCTAACATCAGGGTTTCAAGGGGAGGAGGGGAGACGCAGTGGCCAAATTAGGTCCAGGGTCACAAAAATACAGGGATCAGATTCCTGACACCAAGGTAAGGATATCAACAAAAGTAACTCCTGCAAGACACAAGCCTTTAAATAACCCCAGTCCTCTATACTCTCTGCTCAGATGCAGCTGAAGCTATGCAGCCTCAAGTTTGCCAGGCTGTGATCCTGCAAACCATTAGCTCCCATCGTCAGCCTTCCTTTATGGTGGCTAACATCTTCACCAGACTATCCTTTGGCTGTCTGTTGTCTTCTGCATTCTCAAAGCCTGAAGCCTTTGTCTCTAATTCCAGGTCTGAACGCTCAGCATTAGAGTCCAGAATAATGGGATCTGCAGCTGCCTTTCAAAATTTGTTCTGGGACTAGTCCTAAATATCTGGAATTCCTAGTTCCTCAGTCTGGTGGTCCGCTCAGGAAGATGGTATATCTGCCTGGGCCCCAAGGCCACATTTCATTCTATCCATGTTTTTATTTTTATTCTTTTTATTTTTTTGTAGTTTGCATTAGTTTTTATCTGTTTAACTATAATGTTTAATAAAATCACTGTAAATGCTTTTCCTAAGCAATTGTTGTGCTAGCAAAAACATAAGAATGATGATAAATCTGCAATTAAACCGCTTGCTTTTAAGCAACAAGAATGATAGAAAATAAAATGTGAGGATTGGTTCAGATTTCAAACAGAAAAAAAAGAACACATCAATTAACAACTGGCTACAGATGAAGGGCCAAATATTAACTTATTGATGTATTTGTTCATGCTGGTTAACAAATTCAAATTTTTCTTAATTTTCTTAATTTTAAGAGGGTTTTTTGCATATTTATATATTTGTGCCCAACCCCTTTATTTCCAAGCCACTTTGTTATAATCTCTGAATTACAGAATATTATTGGACTAAAAATAAGCAGGAAGAGCTGCTTACTGCCACAATTTCTGACTGGACAGATTTCAGTTGCTTCTTCCAGCAGAATATAAATTTTAGCATCCATCTCACTCCATGTATCATTTGTTTTTTACCTTTGGTACGACCAGAATAGAAGGGCTGAGACTATCCTGGTCCTGTTGGACCTTCAGCAGCCTTTGGTATCATCAGTCATGGTATCCTTTTGGACCAGTTGCAAGGATCAGTTGGGGACACTGTTCTTCCTGAGTGGCCAATCCCATTATGGGCAGAAATTGAGCCTCTGGCCAATCCATTCTAGGATGCCTCCATGCTCAGTCTTCTCCCCTACTACTGTTCAACCTCTTTAGGAAGGCTCAGGGGGAGGTCATCATCAAAAGAGGGGGAGGTGTCACCAATGTGCTGGTGATACCCAGTTATATATTTCTACCTTAGACCAGACAGGAGATGCAGTGGCGGTCCTGACTTGATACCTGGAGACAGTTAGGCTCTGTATGGGGAAAACAATTTGGATACCGAGTCCAGAGATAGCCACCTTTTCCTTGGATAGTTCCCCCAGATATTGCTGGCTTGCAACTTGGTGGGCCTTCTAGACTTATGGCTCCTGCTTCAACAGCAGAGATGGTGCTGTTGAGATGGTAGGAAAGTGGAAAACAAGGCATTGGAATATTAACCTCAGAAGAAGAACTCAGTCTAGCTGCTGTGTTTCAAAAATACCGTCTTAATTAACTCACTATAACTGAGGCTGAAAAATTCCTTTCATAGTTTTCAAGATTCTGTATTTATTCCAGACTAGCATTGAAGCTACCCTCCTGGAATCCATTCATTCTTGCTTCCCATGTGGGATTCAATAAGCAGGCAGAGGCAGTGATCAGGAACATCTTTGCACTTTTGCATTCTATTTTTCATATACCAGCTGCAACCCTTCCTGAATCTTTACTCATGCCCTTGTTATGGCCACATGGCTGGATTACTGCAGTGCATCCTACATGGGGCTGCCCCTGAAGATCATCCAGAAACTTCAGCAGATATAGCATGCCAAGCAGTTATAGGCACACTGAGTTTCAAGGTGACAGTTGTCCCCTTTGAAGCTGTACTTAGGTCAGTGCCTGGATATCTCTACATCTTTGTTCTCCAAGTTGAATCTGCCCACCCAGTAAAGTTTTGGAAGACAGACCTTGCTGGAGGTCCCATCACTTATGGAATGCCATCTTCAGGCTTGATCCTTCTTGGCAATGCCTCCCCTCCTTTGTAAGAGCGCATCCCATCATGCCCTCCTTATTACATTTTTGGAGAGCTGTGAAACATTGCTCTTCAAAAAGGCATTTGGGGACAAGTAAGATGGTGGCACATCAGACTGCCTGATTTTAATTGTATTTTTAAAAAAATACTTTTTTTTTTACAACTTACACTTTTTAAAAAAAATCTTATTAATACTCTAAGCTGCTCAGAGTCTTCAGAGATGGAGCAGCATCTAAGCAGTAGCAGTAGAAACAATACACTTTTTGATGTGACTTGCATCACAAAACTGCTGGTATTTATTTGAAAACTGACACGGTGCATTTCCTTTCCATCGGGATTCATCCATTAGAATGGTATATAACTGGTAATTAAATCCATATCACTGTATATAATATTGCAAGTTATGTAAAATTTTACCGACTCTTAACAGCTTCATAATGTGCAGTAACTCAGCACCCCACCTCAATAAAATTATGCTACTTAATTCAATGTCTACGTTAAGAAAGAACTGTGGATTCACTTTTCAGAACAATTAAGCCATGCTTCTTCCTTTTTAATACCCACAAAAATAACTTACATTTCTTGTGCTATGATCCAAGATTTTCATGCACAGTCTTATCATACCGAACAGCCTTCGAGAGCTCATTCTGTATGAAATGCCTTCCATGTAAGTGTTCCTGCTGATATATTCAAGAATTATTATCTGTTAAACTGGTAGGTACTTATAGTCCTTCACTGTACAAATTTCAAGTTAACATAAGTTGATAGCAAGACAAAGGTAGCTGTGATATTCAGGGTGTCATCAAAAAATTAAAATGACATCAAGGTATTGTTCTGATTTTGTAGTATCCTATCCAGAATCCATCAAAATTGGTTATAAAGATTGAAAAATAAGGAAATATATAAAGGTTGCTTTGGAAGTTCCTGCTATGAAGAAACATCCAAATAATTTTGAGAGGAAACAGCCATGATGTAACCTTAGAGAGAGAGGATAAAATATAACTTTATAACTGCTGTAAAGATTGGAAGCTGCTTCTTTATATTTTCTTTTTCTCTTTCTTCTCTCATTTCTTTTCTACTTGCTTATCACTTTTCTTTTACTTTTCTTTTTTTACCTTTTTTCTTTAAATCTGTACTGTTTTGACTTTGCAAAAACTCAATAAAAATAATTTAATAAATACGCTCTTCTATTTAAAAATCATAATAATTTTGAGAGGAAAGCAAGACCAAAAATAAGTGGTCATTAGTTTTTATACACATGCACACACACACACACACACACACACACACTGTATATACTTCAGCATACACTGAATGGCACAACCAAATAGCTGGCATTGTGTACAGGAACATCTACAATGTATGGATTAGGCCCTCCCAAGTCCAGATGGGAGATGGACAGGCAGGTACTGGCTAATCAACCAGACATCGTGGTAGTAGACAAGGACCAGAAGACAGCAGTGCTGATAGATGTACCGGTACCAAGTGACAGCAACATCAGGAAGAAGGACTATGAGAAGCTGGAGAAGTACCAGGGCCTGAAAGAGGAACTGGAGAGGATGTGGAAAGTGAAGGCCAAAGTGGTCCCAGTGGTGGTAGGGGCACTTGGGGCTGGGATTCCCAAGCTGGGAGAGTGGCTCCAACAGATCCCAGGAGCAACATCAGAGCTGTCTGTCCAGAAGAGTGCAGTGCTAGGAACAGCCGAGATTCTGCACAGAACCCTCAAACGCCCAGGTTTCTGGTAGAGGACCCGAGGTTGAGGAAGACACACACCACCCATAGGGGTGAGAAGGGATATACATACATACGTGTCTCCATCCATCCATTCTAAAGCAGGTGATTCATCTAACTGTTTGGTGGATTTCACTTGCTTTTCAGCAGCCACATCTCTCTTCTTAAGAGAGGAAAGAAATTTCCTAGAAAGCGGATGCCATTGACAAAAAGTGTGACTAGAGTTCCCAGTACATACCACATGTAGTAAAAAAAAAAAAAACCCTCTGAAGCAGGGTTTTGAAAGCAGACTGTTTCTGCTTTCTAGACTGAGCTATTACATTTACAGGAATGAAAAAACCTGGATAATACTTACAAACTTCAGCTGTGCTGGTTTGAGATCAGGGCCATCCTCACAACGCTCTGGGACTGAGAAGCAAGCTGACCAACTTGTTTTCTGCTCCTACTACAGGAGGAAAGTGGCAAGGAAAGTGTTGCAGAGTTTCCCCTGTCCCACCTCCAGAGTCTCCCTGGAGACATTATGACACCTTCCCATCTTCTCCTGCACCATGGCCAACTGTTTTCCTTTTCTCCATGTGAAAAGCAAATACAGTGAGAACAAAACAAAAGTGCCAGTATAGCATTGACTACTGTTTCTGTCACTTGTCTTGCCTCCTCCATGGGAAGATGAAACACAACAATGGGAAAACAAACACAGAGGTCTGAAACTCTTGCCCAGGATTTGAAGGACAAGGTTAATGACTGTGCAGAAAGGCCCTAGGTTTGGCATTTAGATTGCATTCTTTACTTTTCTACACGGAGCTGGGAAAAGAAGGAAGAGGCAGGGTATTTCCATGGCTTTGGGAAGTTTGAAGCAGCCTTTTTGCCACATTCTTAAATCTGAATAGAAGTATCAGAAGGCAGCAATCCTTGGCTGCTCCTGTCGTGCTTGAACATTAAGCAGGCTAAGGCTCATTGGCACTTGGATTGTTTATGTATGAGATTTATCCCTGCCCCCATCCTTAAATGGATTCTACATGGTTTGCAGCTGAAGCAAAACTAATAAAAGATACAACATTAAATACAAAAAAAAAACTTTAGACCCTTAAAATTAATACTGGCACTAATCCCTCTTTAAAGGTGTCCTGGAAGAGCCAGATTTATCAGCTGCTAGAAGATTATGGAAGTGCAAGCCATCCTCAACTTGATGGACAGGATAGCCTCACCTTGGGGGCAGACTATTTTGTAGATGGGAGCCCTCACAGAGAAGACCCTCCATTGGACCTACTTCTACTGCATCTCTACAATGGTGGGGACCCTCAGCAAGCACTCTCCAGCCATCTGAGCTGGGCTGGCAGAATATATCTGCGAAAGACAGAAAGGTTCGCAGATATCCAGGCCACAAGCTTCATAAGGCTTTAAAGACAGCAACCAGAGCCTTGCATTGCACTCAGAAACATAACCGGTAGCCACTCTGTCTCACACTGGCCAGTGAGCACATAGGCAGTTGCTTTTTAGACCAGATGAAGTTCCTCTTTAAGGGCATCCCCCTGTAGAGTACATTACAATAATTGAACTACAGTTGACAAGGATATGGGTGTCCGTCTTCAGTGTATCCTGTTCTAGATAGGGCAGTAGCTGGTGCATCAACCAAAGTGGGGCAAAAGTCCTCCCAGCCATGGTTTCCACCCGCTCTTCCAGCATGAGCCATGAGTTCAGGAGGAATCCTTGTAGAACATAAGCCCATCAAGAGTCAAAGTTCTGGAATGCTGGAAACTGTAGGCTTCTGAATTAACAGCCACTTTGACTTGCTTAGGTTGAAATATAGCCTATCTCTCCCCATCCATGGGACAGGGAGGATGGAAGACCTACAGGGCATACCAAGGCTATAGGCTAAGCTGGGAACCTGAAAGAGGCAGCAGGAAGCCATTGATATACCATTGCCAACATAAACTGTGTGGACATGTCCACGAAATAACCAGGAGTCAAGGTCAGAGATGGCTTAAAATGTCAAATAGACTATAGCTTTAGAACTGGAGAAATTCTTACCATCTGCCAGTCAGATGTGAAGAGAGGTGCACTGGCATCCTGGCTTCAACTATGGACTGGGTTCAATGGCAAGAGATTCATCATATCAACAGCTTTTACCCATCACGCACAGTCGGAGTGGCCAGAGCCTCTCAGTATTATAACACTGCAAATAAAATCAAGGACAAGCTATTGTCTTCATTTCTTATCTGTATACTTTCTGGATCATCTGGTTGTTAATTGGTGAAAGCAGAATACCGGATTAGAAAGACTCTTGGTCCAAGCCGGTAGTATTCATTCATTTGACCTACTGGTCCTGGGCTGGGCAGTATTCTGTGTTTTACTCTGCTCTACTCTAACCTTAATGCTATGCTTTTCAAATACACTGTATTTGATACAGAACAATGGATTTTTAACCTGGATACAATATTCAGTTATGAAGAAGTCAGAAAGATCTCTTCAGTTTCTAAAGAGGCTTCTTATTATTTCCCCCCTACTGCTAGCCAGTTATTACTATGAAGTAGTCCAATTTTCACAAATGCAGCAATATCTTTTGTTGGTAGTTCCTTAGGTTACACTGTGTGAGTATGCCCTTCCTTTTAAAGACACTGACTCCCCAATAAGATCAGATTCAGCTGCCAGTTGTCCACAACTTCAACATGGGGAAGACCCAAATCAAACTTTGAGAGCATCCATGTAAAACAGATGGCATGCTCGAAGCAGATCACTGCTTGGGCTATTGAACTTCCAAAGCAACACTTTTACAGTCGTTCAGAGGTTTTGTTTTGTTCTTGTTTTTGTTTTGTGGAAGGAGGAAAATGTGAGACCAGAAAATTGTATCTGTTGCCTGTTTTAAATTTCCTGGTATGAGCTAGGCCATCCAACTTGTGATAACTTGATGAATACAGCAGGTGCCATGGATTCTCTTCTGAATCACTGCAGCTGTGAAGTACATCTCTGAAAGATATTAAACATTTTCTTCTCCACATGGAATGCTCAGTATAATTAACTAAATTCCCAGCAAGCTCATCACTTGAAAGAAGGGTTCCTGGGTTTATAGTGAAATTATTTCTGGCATATCAAAAATTTTCATGGAATGCAAAAGTGTCTTACCAGAAGCAACTGATAATTCAACATTATGGAGCTGAACTATTTCAACTGAAAAAAGATGCTACTTGCATTTTTCTTTTGTTTCTCTTAAATTCTGATGGTACCTAATAAAGTTCACAGTAAATGTTTGGGAGTGTTTTCCTTGATCATTTATAACAGCAACACAGGGAAGTTGTCTAACCTGAAGCTTGAACATTTCATGAAGAACAATCCTAGATAATAAGAAAAGGTAAATTGATAATCTGCTCTTAAAATACCTTCCAAGTGTTTACCAACTTCAATTTACAGGTAGTCCTTGCTTAACAACCATTTGTTTAGTGACAGTTTGGACTTACAACTATGCTGAAAAAAATGACTTAATCACCAGTCCTCACACTTAAAACTGTCACAGTGTCCCCACAGTCACGTGATCATGATTTTGGCACTTGGCAACTGGTTCATATTTATGACTGTCACAGAGTCCCATGGTCATGCGATTGCCATTTTCAACCTTCCCGGCCAGCTTCTCGCAAGCAAAATCAATGGGGAACCACGTGATTTCCTTCACAACCACATGGTTCTCTTAATGCCCACAGTGACTTGCTTAATGGCCATTGCAAAAAAGGTCATAAAATCAGGTTGGATTTGCTTAATGACTGCCTCACTTAGCAACCAAAATTCCTGTCCCAGTTGTGGTCATTAAATGAGGACTTCCTGTATACACTCAGGCAAAACAAAAAGGAAGTCAATTTCCTACTGCAAATCTAAACAAAACTTATACAATGATCAAATTATAGCTTTAGGCCTGGGTAAGTATTTGTACTTCAGCAAAGGATCGTTACCTTGTCGTGGTGCTGGAGCTTGAGCACCTCAGTGATGCCATGAGCTAAACCATGAAGGGCCACCCAAGACGGGAAGGTCATGACAGAGAGGTCAGACTAAATGCGATCCCTGGGGAAGGTAATGGCAACCCACCCCAGTATTCTTCCCGTGAAAACTAAATGGATCAGTACAACCAGAGATATGTCGGTATACCATCGGAAGATGAGACCCCCAGGTCGGAAGATGGTCAAAATGCTACTGGAGAGGAACAGAGGATGAGTTCAACTAGCCCCAGACGTGATGACGCAGCTAGCTTAAAGCCGAAAGGACGGCTAGCGGCCAATGGTGCTGGCGGTGAACGGCGAATCTGATGTTCTAAGGATCAACACACCATTGGAACATGGAATGTAAGATCTATGAGCCAGGGCAAATTGGATGTGGTTATTGGTGAGATGTCAAGTTTAAAGATAGACATTTTGGGCGTCAGTGAACTGAAATGGACTGGAATGGGCCGCTTCACATCAGATGACCACCAGATCTACTACTGTGGACAAGAGGACCACAGAAGAAATGGAGTAGCCTTCATAATTAATAGTAAAGTGGCTAAAGCAGTACTTGGATACAATCCAAAAAACGATAGAATGATCTCAGTTTGAATTCAGGGCAAGCCATCTAACATCACAGTGATCCAAATATACGCCCCAACCACAGATGCTGAAGAAGCTGAAGTAGAGCGGTTCTATGAGGATCTGCAGCACCTACTGGACAACACACCTAAAAGAGACGTTATTTTCATCACAGGAGACTGGAATGCTAAGGTGGGCAGTCAAATCACACCTCGAATTACAGGTAAGCATGGCCTGGGAGAACAAAACGAAGCAGGACATAGGCTGATAGAATTTTGCCAAGACAACTCACTCTGCATAACAAACACTCTCTTCCAACAACCTAAGAGACGGCTTTATACATGGACTTCCCCAGATGGACAACACTGAAATCAGATTGACTACATCCTTTGCAGCCAAAGGTGGCGGACATCTATACAGTCGGTAAAAACAAGACCTGGAGCTGACTGTAGTTCAGATCACGAACTTCTTCTTGCACAATTTAGGATCAGACTAAAGAGCTTAGGGAAGACCCACAGATCAGCTAGATATGAGCTCACTAATATTCCTAAGGAATATGCAGTGGAGGTGAAGAATAGATTTATGGGACTGGACTTAGTAGATAGGGTCCCGGAAGAACTCTGGACAGAAGTTCACAACATTGTTCAGGAGGCGGCAACAAAATACATCCCAAAGAAAGAGAAAACCAAGAAGGCAAAATGGCTGTCAGTGAGCTAGAGCCAGACATCCTGAAGAGTGAGGTTGAATGGACCTTAAGAAGCATTGCTAATAACAAGGCAGCAGGAGATGACGGCATCCCAGCTGAACTGTTCAAAATCTTGCAAGATGATGCTGTCAAGGTAATGCATGCTATATGCCAGCAAATTTGGAAAACACAAGAATTGCCATCAGACTGGAAAAAATCAACTTATATCCCCATACCAAAAAAGGGAAACACTAAAGAATGTTCAAACTATCAAACAGTGGCACTCATTTCACATCCCAGTAGGGTAATGCTCAAGATCCTGCAAGGTAGACTTCAGCAATTCATGGAGCGAGAATTGCCAGATATACAAGCTGGGTTTAGAAAAGGCAGAGGAACTAGGGACCAAATTGCCAATATGCGCTGGATAATGGAAAAAGCCAGGGAGTTTCAGAAAAACATCTATTTCTGTTTTATTGACTATTCTAAAGCCTTTGACTGTGTGGACCATAACAAATTGTGGCAAGTTCTTAGTGGTATGGGGATACCAAGTCATCTTGTCTGCCTCCTGAAGAATCTGTATAATGACCAAGTAGCAACAGTAAGAACAGGCCACAGAACAACAGACTGGTTTAAGATTGGGAAAGGAGTATGGCAGGGCTGTATACTCTCACCCTACCTATTCAACTTGTACGCAGAACACATCATGCGACATGCTGGGCTTGAGGAATCCAAGGCTGGGGTTAAAATCGCTGGAAGAAACATTAACAATCTCAGATATGCAGATGATACCACTTTGATGGCTGAAAGTGAAGAGGAACTGAGGAGCCTTATGATGAAGGTGAAAGAAGAAAGTGCAAAAGCTGGCTTGCAGCTAAACCTCAAAAAAACCAAGATTATGGCAACCAGCTTGATTGATAACTGGCAAATAGAGGGAGAAAATGTAGAAGCAGTGAAAGACTTTGTATTCCTAGGTGCAAAGATTACTGCAGATGCTGACTGCAGTCAGGAAATCAGAAGACGCTTAATCCTTGGGAGAAGAGCAATGACAAATCTCGATAAAATAGTTAAGAGCAGAGACATCACACTGACAACAAAGGCCCGCATAGTTAAAGCAATGGTGTTCCCCGTAGTAACATATGGCTGCGAGAGCTGGACCATAAGGAAGGCTGAGCGAAGGAAGATCGATGCTTTTGAACTGTGGTGTTGGAGGAAAATTCTGAGAGTGCCTTGGACTGCAAGAAGGTCAAACCAGTCCATCCTCCAGTAAATCAAGCCAGACTGCTCACTTGAGGGAATGATATTAAAGGCAAAACTGAAATACTTTGGCCACATAATGAGAAGACAGGACACCCTGGAGAAGATGCTGATGCTAGGGAGAGTGGAAGGCAAAAGGAAGAGGGGCCGACCAAGGGCAAGGTGGATGGATGATATTCTAGAGGTGACAGACTCATCCCTGGGGGAGCTGGGGGTGTTGACGACCAACAGGAAGTTATGGCGTGGGCTGGTCCATGAAGTCACGAAGAGTCGGAAGCGACTAAACGAACAAACAACAAAAGTATTTGTATCCAAGCATCAGAACTTTTTTTATATCTATCTTCATAGCCACAACTACAGTCTTTATGGTAAAATCAAGGGATGCTATAAAATAGCATAAAGATTCCTCTTTGGTGCCTGCCACATGACTGTCTTAAGGATTTTGTGGGTTCATAGGTATTTATTAGACAGCACAGATTATCTTCCTGTGAATTTTTTCTTCTCCTTTTATTAGCAAAAGAAGGCAAGCTCTGTTTCATTTTCAAGCATATAAAGCAATCCAGACACTTGTTCATTACAGCAGCTAAATGAGTTAGATTACTTTCCCCCTTTCCTACCTCCCTTTCTGGTAAGTGGTGATGCAGACATAATGTAAAGTTTTGATTTACTGTATGCGTCTCTGGCCAAGCATTTTAAAGTTAGCTACTTCTCTACTGGATATGCACACCGCCTACAGTGTTGATGAATTAGTAGATTCCTACTTTTGATGGCTGGCAATGTCTCTCAGGCTGCCAAGATAGGGTCTTCATTTCTTCAGCTTCCCATGGATGCCACTGGTGCCAGGAAGAAATGTCCCTTGGTCCCCATCTTCAGAAGTCTTGGGGCCCTGCTCAAACACTACAGGGGTCTTCTTTGGACCCTGCCCTGGCACATATCAATCTTCAATAGTTCAAAACTGCCTGGTTCATCTCAGGATCACCAACCATCTCTCTTCCTCCTCCTCCTCAAAACTCCAATCAACTCCTTCAAGCCTCACCAGCATCCTCTTCTCCCTGGTCAGCACAGAAACAGCCTCCCTTTCTCCTGTGAGAAAACTACTGTCTGTGAGAAAATGTGTTCTCTCTCAGTTTCTGTTAACTAAAAGAACAGCATGGATGTTTGGGTGAATGCACAACAGGATGGCAGAATGTTGGAAATAAATTATGAGAAACAGCTCAGGATTCTATGCATCTGTGCACCAGCAGGATTATTCTCCAAAAACAGAATGGAATGAGATTTAATTCAGTGGGGTGGAAGAAGCCAATGAAAGAACAAGTTAAAAATGGACTGGATCTAGCTAGGGTCCTCAAGGGGAAAAATCCCCAATGTATCCCTTTGGGAAAGGCAATTGACCAGCTGATTGAAATGCTGATGATTTCTCCTTTCTATGCACCCCTCTGTTTTAATTCCCAGTCATCTAATCCAGGGCAGAGATGTTTTTAAGAAGTTCTCAAAGTCTTGCTCTGCAAGCTCTCCCTAACTTACTTGTGAAGATACTTTTAATTAAGATAATGCTGTTCGGCATTCTGAAATGCTACAAAACGTAACACCAATCTCTGGTCTCATCTTTATTTAATCAGCTTCGTATCCTGGCTGACTGTAAAGCAGGATTCCTTAATTCTTGTACCACATTAAGCTACGGTTAAATCTGATGTCAGAAATGAGGCTCTAAGGTGACAATTGGTAAAGCATTTAATTCTGTCAATTGGTTTCCTAATTTTTTAAAAAGATCTCATGTCATGGCAGAAGACAAAATTCATCTTTTTAATACGCTGTAAGATGAAACTTGTTCTACCAACTATGTTTGGAAATCACTGATGAAATCATTACTGTAAATGTTTTATTCCTAAATGTATATTTTATAATTAATCAATAGCAATATATGTTGTAATACATAATTCAACATTTTAGGGAGAAGCATACATGATCTACAAATGGCACAGGAAGTAAGAAGCTCTTTAGGTTTTATTATTTTAATGACTGTAGTAGAATTAATGCAAGTGAAAGATAAAATGGGTAATAGAAAAGGAATACCAGAAGAACATGCTTGCTTTATTTAAACAGTTTGCCAGCTTTGTAGCTTTGCTGTTCATTTCAGCAACTCTGTAAAAAGTAGAAAGTCAGTGATTACACTACAATACAGAGCCACATTGGTTTGACTTTCCAATCTACTAGTGCTGCTTCAAAATCCCTGGTTCTGTAATGGAAAATGTGTGTGCAGATTCTGGACTCAAGATACAGATAGGCCATCTGTGTGGTCCTCAAGATAGAAAGGTTGCCCAGCCATGCTCTAAGAGAAAGACACACTATGACCGTAAGAAGTGGGTGGGGTTGGGGGTGTATTATTATTCTTTACATCTATTAGAATTTTAGCTCAGGGCAGTGTATGCAGTACTTCTTGTCCAGTTCCAGTCCATAACAACCCCGACTTTGCTCAGGCAGAGAAGCATGGCTGAAAGTCATCCCATATGCTTCCATGATCATATATGCATTTGAACCTACTTTTTTCCTGCCAAGTTCAAAATTATTAACATTGGGTCAGCCTTCCCAAGTCAAACTGGGAACACAACCAGAAGAGCGAATTCTAGCTTATTGTAAGGCTACAGTAACAGAATCTTGCAAGTCTGAATGTATAAATCTCCTGCCTTCTCCTTTACAGCCTGGGAAGCTAGGGAGGATCCCTTCGGAGCCTCCTTCTCCACCCATTATGCAGCTGCAGGCTATACCCTTTCTTATTTGACCGTTCCCTAGGCAGCATCTCTTCAACCTGTCTCCCAAGGTCTTTCCCACATACCATTACACATTGCCACACCCTTGCTTTTGGCTGTCAATGGAAAACTCTCTAATGGTACTTTGATTGGTAACAAGTCCAGCTCCTCTGCCCCACCAAAGGTCTCAGTGTCTAGCCACAAATCTGATTTTCAATTAAGCAAAATCATAATTCACTCGGTTACAATGGAAGCGAGCAGCTCAAACAGTGTTGCTCGGTTGCAGAGATGAGTTTCAATTAATCAGACGTAACCAAAGCACAAAAACGCAGACTAATATATAAAGAAGTAAAATAAACCTATAGTGATGCAAAACGCAGATACAGAGCCCCGCTATTATAAACAGAAGGTGGGACAAATCAATTAACAAAAACGCAGTGTTCCAACCTCCAACCTAGAGCTACTTGAGTGAAGCAGTTCCTGAATAAGTGTTATTCTGGCATGCCCCTATAGTACTTCCTCCCACTCCAAGTTTTTGAATACAAGGTCTTGAAAACAGGCATAGGTGTTGCCCCAGTAACAGTCCAATCAACCACGCATTGACTATTTATGGAAAAAATAAAATGTCTTCCCACTAAGTGCGAGGACAGCTCGGCCTCAAAATAACTGTAGGAGCAAAGGTCTGCCTTGTTGTGGAGAAGACGACATCCCCCTGGAAACAAAGCAAAAACTAATTCCCCCTTCCATTACAGTATCTGATCATCACTTTGTGCTATTATATACACAATAGCAGTTTCTGAATAATAGGGCAGATCCCATAGAATAGTTGAAGCACTTTAACAAGGTGTGTTTTCCAAATTATGCTCTGATCCTATACAGCATAGGAAGTCCAGGTATGCAGCACCCCCAGACAGAACTTGCTGAATGGAGCACAGGATAAACCATGTGCATTTTCACAATTATGCAGTTTGCTCAAATATTCCTTGCCATGTTATTGCCGTGTACTGTACAGGGGAAAAAAACCCTGCTTAGGCTAGGCTACTGCTGGCACATGGGGTGGGGTGGGGTGGGAACCTCTTCTCCAACGACAATTGCCAGAGGTTTGTTCAACGCTTTCTTGCCATTTTGAGGCTAACTGCACAGACTTTGCAATGTAAGCTCTAAGGTATGCTCAATTTTGTTTAAAAGACAAATACCCAAACTTTACCCTCCATCCAATTCTATAAAGCAAACCCAAAAACTTTGGCTGCACCCATGTACATGATAGGACCCTCTTTATCCCTTCAGCATGACTCAACTCCTCTGCTTCAAACTCCTGGCCAAGATTAGGTGAAAAAGATGAATTTCACTTAATGGAAATAGATGAAAAAAAGACACCTGAATAAAATGCTTTCATTTGGCTCCTTACAATGCATCCTTTTTAGTTTTGCTGGTAATTCTACAAGATGATATCTTTTCCTGCTAATTGCTGTCTATGCTTAACAAATTTTCTTTGGTCAACCAATCAGAGTAATTCAAGTGACCAGCATTATCAGATTAGGCCAAAACATTATACAAGTAGTCCTCGTTTAACATCAGTTCAAAGTTACGACAGTGCTGAACAAGGGGTACAACAGGTCCTCATAGTTGCAGCCATCGCAGCGTCCCCACAGTCACATGATTGTGATTCAGGCATTTGGCGACTGGCTCACAATTATGATATCACAGCATCCTGGGGTCACGGGATCGCCATTTGCAATCCCGTGACCCCAGGATGCTGTGATATCATAATTGTGAGCCTTCCCTGCTGGCCTCTAACAAGCAAAGTCAACGGGGAAGCTGACAGGAGGTCCCAGATGGTGATCACATGACCGCAGGACACTGCAACCACATGGGATTTGCCTAATGATGGCAACTGGGACTGCCGGAACTGCTGTCGTAAGTTGGTGCAGTCACATGACATCACGCCTTACAACCACGTCACTTAGCAATGGAGTTCCCAGTCCCAATTACCATCAATAAGTGAGGACTACCTGTAGGCCATACTTTCCAAGTTTAAAAGAGAGATTATTTCAGTTTGGTGTAGTCTTATCTGGGCAGCTAGGATATGATGGACACATAAGCCCATTCAGGCATTATAAAATCCAGACAGCTCCTAATTCCTGTTTATCACCACTGCCACTCTCATGTTATTGGCTTCAGGCAGACACTGATGTGTTTTCAGGCCTGCATCATGTGGACATTGATGCACATTTTGTTGTAGGCAGGAAGTTTTTTCTTCTATGGACAGTCGCAGTAAAGAACGTCTTCTGAAGAAGTACCTACCCTGTTTAGCAGATAGACAGTTTTCCCCCAAATAATTACCTGTCAACTGTGCCTGAGCTGTGCAGGGTATTCAATTCGTTGATAAGAAGTTCTTGAAAACAAAGGATTGAACAAGGGGGGAAACATCCACCAGTAAAGAATAAAGATACAAAGCAGAGGCGTCCGATATTCATCACAGCAATTATAAGTACAATTATATTTTAACCTCTCTCTCTAAAGTTACCTCATGATTCTCTTCTCTCTATAACCTATTGTTGTTTCACTGTTTTTCTGGTTCTGATTCTGTGGATGTTTTACTTCATTTTGTCATCCATGGAAGCCCCTGAGAGTCTCTGGATTGTATCAGGGAAGAAATGTGCAAAGTAAATATATAATTTTTAATTTATTTCTATTACTCATTCAAGAAGAATGAGGACAAAAATTCGAGGGTTGGGCCACTGAATCCCTGAATGTACATTCAGATTCTTCTGTTGATATGAAAAGAACATTTGGATTCTGTCCTGTCTTTTTTACAGTTGGATAGTCTTTTAGGTTAAGCCATTAAAGCCGTGTTCCTCAACCTCAGCAACTTTAAGAGGTGTGGACTTCCACTCCCAGAATTCCCCAGCCAGCATTAAAGAAACCCTTTTAGCTTCACAAAACCAACATGGAAGAACAGTGCTTGGCAGTTCATATCATTTTCCGCAAACTCTGCACAACCATTTCTATTGGAGAACACCACCTGAAATGTGCTCACAAAACAGTAAATGTTAAAAGCTTCATACCCTCAATAGCCTCTGCTTTAGAAAAGAGGGCCTTGATCACTAGTTCGTTACACAGGACACATTTCTCCAGCTGCATCATTCCTAGAACATGTCACTGGCTTCTAAGCTTTAGAAAGTTTTGTTTTGTGTACTTTTAAAAACTTATGGCAAATTGCTGCCAACAATTCAGTCTGGATTCACATATCAGGCTTCGGATTTGATCCCCCAGAAGTGCTTCTGACTGCCCAAGAATATGAATGTAGCACCTGTCTGCAGCTCTTTAAAGCAACTGCATCTTTTCCTGGAATCAAGGGCTGCCTTCTGCAGCTGCTATGTGATCTCGGTAAAAGGTGTGGCTGCTTTAGGATTTTGCAGGTGGCTCTTAACATCCCCATTTCTGCATACTTTGAAGAATCTTTGGGGAATCAAATCTAAAGCTCTGACTGACAACTTGCTCACCACAGCTGTTCAGAGTTGTGCAGAGCTGCATTAAGCCATAATGTTATTACTGTAGTGTCTTTTATCTTAGGGCAATGTTTCCCAACCTCAGCAACTTTAAGATGTGTAGACTTTAACTCCCAGAATTCCCCCAGCCAGCATGCTGACTTTGAAGTTTGAAGTCCACACATCTTAAAGTTGCTGAGGTTGGAAAATACTGGCTAAGGGTGATGTGCTGCACAAGCCTACTGTCAATCTCCCCCAATTCAGTTGCCATCTAAAATTTATTCTCAATTTGTATGAAAGTGAATCATTATCATTTTAATAAACCTAATCTTTATATAAACTGCACCTGGAATGTTCCATATTTGGCAACAAATAGGAACTTCAGAAGAAATGTACAGAAGTTCCTCACCACAGAAATCAATGTAAAAGTGATGGATTTGAAGAATCCCAAAGTAATTTGAATGGTTAAACTCTTTTCATTCTTGGGAAACTTGCTCACTTACCACAGGACATAGCAATTGTACCAAAGGTGTAATGGAAAAGTAGATTTAGGGAAGGAATTTGAAGAGTAGGTTTTTCTTTTTTAAAGAAGGAGTCAGCAAACACAGGCCTTTTGAAAAAGCAGGAGCCCTCCAAATGGCCAAGGATTGAATAGATGGAAAGCAAGGCCTAGAGCATTTCCTAATTCATAATCCACCTCTTTCCTTGGAGTACAGTTAAGGCAACAGGCTAGAAACCAGGAGACCGTGAGTTCTAGTCCTGCCTCAGGCACAAAGCCATCTGGGTGACCCTGGACCAGTCATTCTCTGTCAGCCCCAGGAAGGAGGCAATGGCAAACCACTTCTGAAAAAACTTGCCAAGAAAACTGTAGGGATGTCTCCAGGCAGTTGCCGAGAATCAGACACGAATGGCAGAAAAAAAAATCTCCCTCTTTCCTTGGAGTACAGGTAGTCCTCATTTAACGACCATATTTTGACTGGCAATTTTGTTGTTAAGCAAAGCAGTTGGTAAGTGACACCACAACTGTACTTATGATCTTACTTTAGCTTTCCCTTGCTTTACAGACCTGTGAAGGTCATAAATGCAGGGACTGGTTACTTTTTCATCCCCATCATATCTGCAAATGGTCGCTAAACGAGGCAATCACTAAACAAGGACTGCCTGTAGAAGCAACTTGATATACTTCAGAAAAGACTACAGCTTTGATTTTTCCTATGAAGAAGCAAAATGCAACAACATATCTTCTACCTTGTGATATTCTGTAGTTTTTGCTTTCCAACTGGTTTTTGGTTTGTTTGTTTGTTTGTTTGTTTTTGGCATGCATAATAGGAAAAAAGAAGAGAAGGAAGCTCACACCAAAACATAAATTCTTCTATACAAAGCAAGGTTCTTATTAAAGCCACATTGTACATTTAATTAACATTTAAATCAATTGAGCTGACAATATAAAAAACAAGGGAAATTTAAGTATATACAAATAAATAAATAAACCAATAGACTCTGACCAAAATTCTAAATTGTCCTCCCAGTGGGATCCATGGTGGTAAAATGTTTGTTCAAACACAGAAAGAGCCAAAAGAATATCCATTTTTGGCAATATTTTTGCAGTCATAAAACTGAATTAACAACAATTATGTCTGCTTCTGTAAGGAAATATAGAAACCAATCCATCTTCCTATTCTATAATTTTGTTAAGGAGAGTGCACTATAAATTGTGCATTCATTGTAGGCTACTCAATAAGTTCCTAGACAACTGATAGAATAGCATCAGTGTGCTTAAACCACCATGCTCAAGCTATGGCTTTTGCACATCAAATTATTTAAAAGCTGCATACTCTCTTAATAGCCCAACACGGACAAAATTAAGGTGTTCCTTTGGGCTGGTGCATAGATTTGGATTGTTTACAGCATGGAACCATCTGCCAAGTCACAAACTGGATACCCTGATGTGTATGGTCAGTCACAAAACTAGTTTGGCAGAAGATAAACTGGAGATGATAATCATTTCCCCCAGGACACTCCCATGCCTGGGCAGGTGATCACACTTCCAAAATACTGAGCTGTAATTACCCATCATTTCTATTTTCTTGCGAGGAAGCACATCAGCATTCTTGAAAATAAAAATGATGCTGGAAACTTTTCAGAGTGCCATCTTCTATTATAAATATTCTTTTAAAATAAAATTATACATACATTTAAGTTAAGTGGGACAAGAACTTGGTAGCCACCAAAACAATCTTTCTGAAAGTATGTTGGTTCCATTAGCATCATACTGGACACCACTAGCTTATTCTGTAATGGTCCTTCCTACACTTTAAAGTTTTAAAAAGCTAATAAAGAGACTTTTATTGATACACTAGAAAATAAATTTGTGCACAAAAAGCTTACATCTAAATTATCTGCTCTAGTTGGAATTTGGGGGGATTTCTTTTATGTTTAAAGAATCTGTCCAAATCTTAATAACAAAAATACAGAGATACATTTGTTGCTAAATAAACTATGGAAGAATATACCATCATCATGTTGGTATTTGTTTTTTCTGCGAGAAATTTGGCTGTAGAGGAATTAAGTTACTATGGTAACAAATCACTCTGGCAGAGTCAGAAGGTCAAACTTAAGTATCCTCGGGTTGGGGTGTGAAAAGAATGACCAAATAAGATAAAGCTGCCCATTGCCTAAGGGGAAGCTTGCCACCAGAAAGTTTTTTTGGTTTTCGGTTTAAGCCCAGCAGCAGCAGCTTGTTCCTACTCAGAGCAGTGTGTGTGTGTATGAGCTTATAAAATATGAGTTTGTAAAGTTTTTTGAGCCTATCCAGCTATGGATATGGAAACCTGCTTATGTTTTATGCTTTCTGTAAATACACTTATTTTTATAGAAATGCCTGGTGTGTGTTTTTTCTGATCTCTGGGGCCAAACGCTTTCCAGCAATCTGCTGCACATCATTCATCTATTCCCCCATGAAGGGGGGGGGGGGACACATAGCTGTAGATGCTTTTACTGAACTCTGAAGTGAGGATGCACCAGCCAAATAAAGGGGATGCATCATGCAATTTCCCCCTCCACTTAATCATGTTGTGCTTAAAGAGACCTATAGCTAAGCTGTAAAATAAAGTATTTTAAGATCATCGACTAAATAAATTACTATCCCTTGCTACTTTTAACATTCATTAACTTAGCAGGGTGATAATAGCCTATTTCTCCCCTTTCTAAACTGTTGTTCTTCAATCCTTGCTTAAAAGCATTTCATGTAGATTAAAAAGTATACAGACCCTTTTAAGAGAAAGAAAAAACTCATGATAATTGTTACTCAGGGAACAGCAACCTTATCAAGGTTCACACTGATTACGTTGACCTCCACTCCATTAATGCCTTTGGAAAGCAAAGGTTTTACCCTAATTGTTCTTCTCAATGAAGCTGACCCAAATTCTCCCAGCCTGGTTCTGGGCTTCAACTCCAATGAATCAACAGTTACACAGGATGGCGATAATGAGAACTGTAATCCAACACATCTGGACAGAATGAAGGCAAGATCATGACAGTGGTTTTAGTAAGTCTAAAACTGAATTTTTGGATGGGTTTAAAAATGGGTTTTTAAATTATCCTGGGTAACCCATATCCTGGACCCCATTATAGAAAAGGCAAGACATGTTCTGTTAACTTGCATTGCAATTTAATATCTTTATGAATAGAGGAAGCCACTGGCATAATATACGTTAGCTATGAATTATTAAAATCACTGAAAGGAAATAATTGACATGGTTACCTTCCTGTAAAAAATTTTAAGGACACTTACAAACAGCGTGTTTACACTGATCAGAGAACAGCTTCTTTAAGGTTGGATCTCCCTTTATAATTCATATTACAATCTTATCAAAATTTCAGTAGGAGACTTCTACCTTCTCCAAGCACACTCATGGCTGCAACTTCCCCAATGTTATGTACCCAAATCTATTTTGAATAAGGGAAATAGAGTGGGATTAGACTGCCTTTTCATTTGTAGCCTCACTAGAAAAGCAGAGCTCTTATAAAGTAAAAGCATCTTTTGGACAATTGTCTCTGAGTCTGGAAGATCTAAAGGCAGTTTGTGGATAAAGAAACCAGTTGCTTCTAAAACAAAGGATGGAGTTTGGAGTGTAAGGGACAGAGTTTCCAATTTTTTTAAAAAAAGTAACACTTTATTTGTGATTGCTTACACTACCTTCCAAAATAAATACCTGAGGTTGGAAGGAAAATAATTATTTTGGAGAAACTAATCCGGAGGAATCATTCCTGCAGAAAATTTCCAGAATTTCATTCAACCCTCTTTCTCTCTTCTTCTCTGCATCGCTAGAGGAACCGGTTTCAAATGTTCGGGCACCAAAGTGCAATCTGGTAAACCCAGCATAACGTATTATCTAAAGTTGTGCCCTGTTCTAACCATGTTTACCGTGATCAACGTTTCAATAGCACTATTTCTTGGGCAGGAAGCTTTGGGGCGTCAGAGTGCAGCACATTGGTGCCTCCCAGCCCAGAAATAAGTCCCGTTTAGCCCTTTGGGAGACAGGCTTGACTCAAAAGTGTGCCTAGAATCGCTGACTGCGGTAGTTACTTCGGAGCAAATCAGTCACATTAGGGAAAAACCAGGCTGTTGCCTGTTCAACATGTGTCTGCCGCACAGCCGCCTCCGCTGTCTCTTCGGGTGCTTTTTGGCAGATCAGCGGTCGGGGCAAACCAGTTTTGGACGGCTATTAGCCAGAGTCGAGTTGGACTCGAGGGTGCCTCTCTCTTTCCCTCCGCGCGGAGTTACTCGGAGCAGAGGGCAATCCCAGACCCGGTTCGGAGCGATTTCAGAACCGCCCAGCTCCCAACTCGCGTCTGTCTCAGAGCGAGTCTCACGAACTCCGGGGACCGACTTCGCCCGCGATCTCAATGTTAAGGCGTGGCGCGGCATCGCCAGCGGCGCAACTGGGACCCCTTCTCTGCTGCTGGCTCGACCGTCACTCCCAACGCGGCGCAGCAGGCAAGAAGGGCAAGTCGAAACCCCGCGGGCGGGAAAGGGCGAACGAAGGAAAGCCCTTTGGACACTCGCCTCCCCGCAAGGAAAAAAGCTCAGCTGAGCCCCGGGCGAGCCGTGCCGAGCCGCCCGTAAGCGCACCCGGGGCTGCTCCGCTGCGGGAGAGGCAGACGCCGCAGCGGGGCACCGGGGCACAACTCGCACCCCCTCTTCCCAGCTACTCACCAGCTCCCCAAGCGCACAGTCAGGAGCAGAAGCAGGAGCCTGACTCTGCTGCGGGCGCTCCACAGGGGCAGGGGGCACCTGGGACCCGACCAGCACTCCATGCGCCCAACTGCGGGGTCTGCAACGACGGCGGTGCCGGTGCTGCCGAAGCGAGGGGCTCTCTCTCGGCGCCGCCCAACGCCAGCCCCGCAGCTGGAGCAGCTGCGGCACTTAAGGGGCGCGCGAGAAGGCGCTCAGCAAACAGGTAGCCGCGGCTTCTGGAGGGGACCCGTCCAGGCTCGCTGGACCAATAGCGCCGGGGTTTTTCCATAAATTAGCCGCTCCGCCAATCAAGACAGCCGAGGGGCGGGGCTTCCCTCGGATCAGAAAGGATCGATTCCCTCCGCCGCCCCCCCAGCGCCCCCCCATTCCAACTTGGCGCGGGGTGGCGAGGCTCGAGTTACAACCGACGGGAGGACGGAGCCGCCGGTGTGGACGACGAGGACCGGCCGGCTGTGCGGACCTGAAACGTGGGGAGGGGAGGGTGCAGTCTCCGACCTGTAATTTCGCCTGGGGAAAAGCGAGCGCTTCTTGGCTGTGCTGTAGGGGTGCCCTTCCTCGACCTCAATGTCAGGAGGAAAAACTGTCCAGAGAGTTTCTTTCTTGTATGTAGCCAGTTCTGCATTCCGTTGCTGTCGAAATCCTGTCTTCTGCCCGTGTTGTGCTCTCCCATCCCCAGACACAGCATGCACACTTGCAAATACGTTGGGAAATTATAGTTTCTCCCATTTCTGAGTGGTATATTCTGCATAGGGTTTAATGTCCCCAGTTTCCACAGCTTATGGCCATTCCTCCCCCAGTGAATGATAACATCGCCCAACTGTCACCCAAGTATCAACACTCCAATGCAATGATAATGAACCGGTTTTGTACTGCCACAGCCATGGCTGGGTGATGCTGCAAGAAAGCCACCAGCTAATCAGCAGTGATCATTTCTGCCGAATAGTGAATACAGAGGACCATTCACCAATCCATGTTTCATGCTGCCAGTAACTGAGGTGCTTGCTGAAAGGTGTGTCCCCCTGCACACTGAAAAAGACAAATGCCTTAGCATTTCTTCACATTTCTGCCCTTGCCGTTGCCCGTTTTGATTGATTGATTATGTGCCATCAAGTCATTTTCACTCATAGCAACCACATAGATAGATTTCTTCATGATGATCTGCAGGTAGTACTTGCTTAACAATCATTTGTTTAGTGACAGTTTGGTCTTAATAACAGTGCTGGAAAAAAACAACTTACAACTGGTCCTCACACATATGGCTGTCACAGCGTCCCCACGGTCACGTGATCACAATTTGGGCACTTGGTAAGCAGTTCACATGTATAACCGTCTCAGTGTCCCATGGTCACATGATTGCCTTTTTTGACCTTCCTGGCCAGCTTCTGGCAAGCAAAATCAATGGGGAACTGCATGATTCACCACTTGGGTCACTTAATACCTGTGGTGCTTTGCTTAAGGTTGTAAAATTGGATTGGATTTGCTTAGCAAATGAAATTCCGGTCCCAATTGTGGTCATTAAGTGAGGACTACCTGTATCCCTAACCTGCATTTTCAGGTCTTTCAACTGTGCACCCATCACCACTGTAATCAAGTCCATCCACCTTGCTGCTGGTTACTCTCTTTTTCTCTTTCCTTTCACCTTTCCCAGTATTAGAGCCTATCAGAGCAAACAACCAAGCTCAGAGAGCACCAAGGACTCCACTATTACAGTATTATCCAGACAGCTAGGTCTTAGTGGCCTTCAAAAGTCCTAATGATGGTACAGCAGAAATTCTGCATTTAGGCTCCTCTTCCTAGTCATAGGTAAACATTGCTTTGGTGGGGTCCCAGGAAGTAGAAGGCAAGATAAGCCCAGAATCCCCTCCATTAAAAACTTAAACCACCCTTTCAAGCCTACCTCAGCAATATTTTCTTTCTAAGGGGCATTCTAGCACTGGGCCTGTGTGTGATGGTTGCCTTATTCGGAAAAAACACAGACTCACCAGCCAGGGCTAAGGATATCTGGTTTATTAAGAATAGAATGCAGACACGGAGAAAGACGGGAATGAGCACATGGCGTGCGAGGTCGCCGGTAAATACCCGCGGTGTGGACCTGATCCTTCCCCACCCCCCATTGTCCCAAAGTCCTGACCGATGGTGAACCCGGAGTCTCGATGGGTGATCAGGGGGCGATTCCAGAGTCTTGATGGGCGATCAGGGGGATTAGCGCTGATTACCTCTGTCCTCTTCCTGTGTCCGGAGCAGGTGTGCCCCCCGTGGTAATGCAGAGATGTCAGGGAGATAGGATGATGGCTTCCCGGGTCAGGGCAAAGGTATGGCTCCTTTGTCCTTTATCTGTATTGTCTTTCAGTGCTTATGGGATTAGCACTGATTCTTTCCTCCCCGCTCCCCTTCACCGGAAAGGCATGTTCCCCATTGCGATGTATGTATACATCGGGGGACATGACACTGTGCCTTCAGCTGGGATCCTTAAAATCATCTCTTGTGTAAAAATCTGTGAATAAGCTCAAGGTTTTGAACAACCAAATGATCCTACAGATCAATTTTTACTTGAACCAAAAAAATTTATTACTGCTGCCAAAAGCACAAGATAGCAATTACCATTTCCATAGGTCTTACCGATTGATGTAAGCATTGACCAAGAGCTACATGGGAGATTTGCAGAGGATGAAAAGAATATCTATGTTACATGATATCAAGGATCTCAACCATAAGCCACAATTTTCCCAGAGTAAAGGAACTGACACTGTGAGGGCCTATCTCAACAATTATTGAAACACTGCAAAACAAAAAACAGCCATGTAGAAAAATTAGGGAAAACAGTCATGTTAACATAATCTAGTCTTTTATCTTGCCCTCCTTCAACTTTTTATATGTAGTACTTAGTCAATGTAATAAAAAATGCTTTGAAAGCTGCAAACTGTTCCTGAAAATATACTGTATTTAGCTGAGTTGAGTGGGACTTACTTTTGAGGAGGCATGAACAAAAAAGCTGTTTGTAGCCGGACACACCTTGGAATTCAAGAAAGTAGCTTTTAGTACATCTAAAGCAATGACAAATAGGATTCTAAGGTGGGACAGAGTTACTAAAAAAAAAAAAAGGAAATAATTAAAAGCATCCATAGACTGTTCCATTAAGAGAGAGAGAGGGAGGGAGGGAGAGTAGGAAAGAAAAAGAGGAAAATAGCAGAAAAATCCAGTGTATCTGCACAAAAAGTGGGAACATTAAAATGGACACATATAGGAGCTACAGAGGCAAATCACCAAATGTAAGTAACTATAAAAAGGTAAAGATAAAGATTCCCATTTAGTTGTGTCCAACACTAGGGGGCGGTGCTCTTCTCTGTTTCATGGCCAAAGAGCCAACGTTGTTGGAAGACACTTCCACAGTCATGTGGCCAGCATGACAAGCACGGAACGTTGTTACCTTCCTGCTGAAGTGGTACCTATTTATCTACTCGCATTTGCATGCTTTTGAATTGCCAGGTTGGCAAGAGCTGGGGCGAGTGCAGGAGCTCACTGCATCATGCGGCACTCTGGTCTCGAACTGCTGAACTTGCAACCTTCCAGTCAACAAGCCTGGCGTCTTAACCACTGAGCCATCACACTGCATAAGTAACTATACTATCTCTCTATCCCTATCCCTATCCCTATCCCTATCCCTATCTCTATCTCTATATTGTGTGTGTGTGTGTGTGTGTGTGTATTATATATATAAGTAAGTATAAGTAAGTAAGTAAGTAAGACTAAGGGACACGGTGGTGCTGCGGGTTAAACCACTGAGCTGCTGAGCTTGCCGATCGGAAGGTCGGCGGTTCGAATCCACGTGACGGGGTGAGCTCCCGTTGCTAGTCCCAGCTCCTGCCAACCTAGCAGTTCGAAAACATGCCAATGTGAGTAGATTAACAGGTACCGCTTCGGCGGGCAGGTAACGGCATTCCGTGTAGTCATGCCGGCCACATGACCACGGAAGTGTCTACGGACAAACGCCGGCTCTTCGGCTTTGAAACAGAGATGAGCACCACCCCCTAGAGTCGGACACAACTGGACTTAATGTCAAGGGAAACCTTTACCTTTACTAAGTAAATATAGGTAGCCCAAATTTGCAGAGATGGATCAAGAAAACTAAAGCTCAGAATGAGATGAGGTTAGTGAAGATTCTAAGAATGAAAAAAGGGGGGGGGCAGTAAACCAACTGGCCAAAGAAGATGGCAAACATGTAGTCAATACCCTCAGCCCGCAAAAAGGGCAGCACTACACGTCTCCTATTTTGGCTGTGTCTTCTTTGAGAAGTGGATACATACATTATTTCCCTGGGCAATAATGAAGTATTGGTTGAAGCAGCAGGATTCTAGTTAGATCTTGATAGAAACATAGGGAAATTAATACTTATCTTGAAATTATTTGGATTTTCAGGCCCAGAGGCATTCTGAGAGACTGAGGGAATTTTTTGTTGGCTAGTCAAGCCTCTATCCATTACTTTTGAGAAAACCTGGAGAATATGTGAAGGTAGGCAAAGGGTATCAAGTGTACATGTACAGTGGGATACCAGTGGTAATACTATGCGCAAATAGTATCTTGGAATTGCAGGTGAACACTGCTGAATATGAATATAAATCAGCAGTGTGAGCTGGCTGCAGAAAAGGTAAATGCAACTAGAAGATGTATCAAGGGACCTACAGTTTCCAAATTATGAGAAATAATAGTTCTGCACCTCCACTGCTAGTACTTTGTCCAGTTCTGGGCACTGTACTATAAGGAAGATTTAGACAAACTGAAACAGTTTAAGAGAAGAGTAACAAAAATCATCAAGAACCCAGTTCTGTAAAAGAGATTGAAGAAAAAGGATATATTTAGCCTCAAGAAGTGAAAATGTAGTGGGGAATCTGCTAGCATTCTTCAAATGCCTGAAGAGGTATCACACAGTGGAAGGTCACTGCCTTCTTCTATCATCCCCAAAAGATGTGGGATAATGTTCTTAAATGACAGGAAAGCAAGTTCTACATGAATGTTAGGAAAAATGTTCTAAGAGTAAGTAAAAAGGGAATTAAATAGCGAGGGAGATAACTGTCGAGCTGGATGAGTTCAAGCAGAAGCTGGATAGTAATTTGTCAAAGATGGTTTAATTTACACTCCTACAGTGAGCAGGAAGTTAGACTTGATGGTCTAAAGGTAGGTTGTGCTAAGAGAATGACTGACTCAAAGTCCTCCAGTGACCTTCAATGGCTGAAGGGGGAGTAGAAATTGGGTCTCCCCACTTCCAGGCCAACACCATAACTATAACATTACACTGATATGGTGTTTCTTATCATCATATTATTTAAGATAAATCAACAATCTCAAACTGAAGGCTACCTGATGGAGCTTACCTTTCTTGCAGATACCAAGACAGTATACTGCTGTGGGTATATATCATAAACCAGTTCGGTCTAGTGGTTAAGGCAACAGGCTAGAAACCAGGAGACTGTGAGTTCTAGTCCTGCCTTAGGCATGAAAGCTGGCTGGGTGACCTTGGGCCAGTCCCTCTCTCTCAGTCCAGCTCACCTCACAGGATTGTTGTGGGGAAAATAGGAGGAGGAAGGAGTATTAGGTATGTTCGCCTCCTTGAGTTATTTATAAAAATAATAAAGGCAGGATAGAAAATAAATAAATATTCCCATAAGATATACCTTGATTTTGTTTCAAAATGTTAGATGCCAGCTAATCTACTTTCCTCCTAATGCCCACATACTCTTTGAGCCATTACCCAATAATGGTTGGTTTCAAGGCATGTAAGATCTGTGTGTCTTTGTCACACATTGTTTTGGAAAGAAATCAGGGAACAGCAGTGACTTAAGACAACAGAGATAGGTTAGCAAACGGCAACAGCTGTAGCAAATGTCATGTTAGTGTGGGATAGTTTCCTGCTGATTCAGGGACGGATGGATAGCACGTCAACTCTCCAGTGGACATGGCCCTCTGATTGGTGTCTAATCTGGCCTTTGAAGTTCTGTGTTGATGAGCAGCTTCCTGGGCTTCAGCTGTTGCCACGGGGATCGAAAACATCCAGCAGCAACAGGAGTCCCCAAGAAAAAAAGATAGAAACATCGTAACTGAAACTTTCAGTCTGCAGGATGCTTAATTCTTGCATCTAGACATTCTCCCATAGGCCATAGAATTGAGATGTTCCTTGTTGATGTACGGTCATGTGGAAGCACAAACAGTTTACATGGATACATATAGTGCTAGCTCTGGTGTAAAGTACATTTAGCTATGTCTCAGTTTTTCTTATCTCATGTTTTGCATTTCTTTGGCTTACAATTTCCTACACCTTTCCTGCATTCTACCTAATGTTGTTTAGGATGTATACAGATTAAATAAAAACACAAATAAATTGCTCATAAGGTCACAGACTAAGCCTTCAAACACCAGTAGTCATAAAATGGAACCATTATTAAAATGATTCAAAAAAGCTGAATTGCAAGGATTTATCCTGACATCCTTTGTGACAACAGAGAGAGTGGGGACCAACTCTGATTCCCAAGTGCCTTCTTCTGCCCAGAAGGCCTTTTCTAACAGGACTGATAAATGAAGGAGCAGATTAATCATTGTAGTCACAGATCATAAAATGATATAACATCATCATTCCGATTAGCGGCCTCTGCTATCAAGGGTGGTCTCTGCTGTACATCTTAGTATGTGAGCAGATTCAAAGCAAGGCAGGAGAGCTCTCCAAGAGTTTATGGTTTTAAAAGTTAAATCCAACTTGAACTGAAGGTAGAAAACAACTGACAACCACAGCAGATCTTTCAGTCAGGCTGTGATCTGATCTTGGTAGTTTGCTTTATCCAGCAACTTAACTGCCACATTTTTTATCCCTGAAAATTTCTGGATTTCATTCATTCACTCATTCATTCATTCAGTGAATTTCATTCATTTACACACACACACACACAGGCAGTGACTAGCACCCCAACCCCTAAGAAAAATTAATGGCTGAGGGAGTATTTGAGTCTTTCCTTGTTCCTAGTCCAGCTCTGCACTCTACTTCAGATTCAATGGTACGCTCTCTTAGAGCATATTGCAATACGGCTAATGTAACCAAGGGTATGAATCAGTTCAAACAGGTCACAGACAATCACAAAGGTTGTACTAACTGTAATGGCACAAACATAAAATACGCTCCTTCTTTGATTCCTGGAAGTTCAAGAATAGGACCAGAACTTGCAAACTATGAACTTAATCTTTCAGAAGGAACCTACTGTCAGACTCCACAGTCAAAGGATTGTTGAATCTTCTGATCATGTTTGTCTGCAGTGATGGATCAATGCGTGTCAAGAAGGAAGATGGGAGTGGGGAATTGCAAGGAGTGTGAATCACTGTTGTTTGGGTTGGAAAGGGGGGAGTCAAGATCATACTGCCAGAGACATCTGTGGCTGGCATGGCTGACCATTAGGAGTTGGATGAGAAAGAGACAGGAGGGGGGAGGGGGGCACTGGAAAGTTTTAATGAGTGAGTTTAGGCGGGAACCTTTTAATTGCAGCTTTCTTCTGTTCTGTACACTTGTTCTCCATAAACCTGAATTCTGCATATTCCAATCGTGCATGAGTTGGGTCAATACTGGGACGAATGGTGTCAGTTCTTACACCTATCCCTTTCCAGCATGGGCTGGATCCCAAACTTCAAGCCTGATTTTCTAGTCATTATGTGGTAGAAAAATCTCCCCCAAGAAAAACCAACAGTTGGAGAGGATCAAATAAGCAAGCTATAGTGAGTCACTGGACTCTTGCACCTAATGTGAAGAGGGTCAGGCAAAGGTGCATAAAGTTCTTATAGAGGAATTCAGCCCAATATAGAGGACATGCACAAACAGTCACTAGAAACAAAGGATGGCTTTACAACTGAGAAGGAAGACAGATAAAGGAGGGATGGTGGGTCTCCTCATCTCCCAGAGAGATAGTTAATTTGCTTGCTTTCAAATGCAGGAATGTACTAAGTCATTAATATTCCACTTGACAGTTTGACCACTATTGTACTTTGCCTGGAGAAGGCAATAAGCCAGGGCTTTTCAACCAGGGTTCTGTGGCACCCCACAGTTCTACGAGAGGTCACTAGGAGTTCCCTGGGAGAGCATGATTTATTTTAAAAATTATTTCAAATTCAGGCAATTTCACATTAAAGAGGTAAGTTTCATTCTTTAGTTTAAGAACAGTGTTAATACATATATACAGGCCTACACATAAAACAAATATATTGATTTTGTAACTTCTGCCCTGTATTTGAGCCTGCATGTGCAGGGGTTCCCCAAGGCCTGAAAAATATTTCAAGGGTTCTTCCAGGGTCAAAAAGTTGAGAAAGGCTGCAATAACATCCTTGAGAAAGTCACAGCTTTCAAAGTATGACTAAAAGGGAGAGATAGTTACATAATAACGATTCAAAGGTTATAATTTTATCCAAAGAATAGGATAAAGGGCTCCCATCACTGTGTACAAACCATACCTATGATAATTCTCAAGTTTATATTGCTTGCTCCTACAAGCACAAGAATTGTTCACCATCTCCAAATCTCTTCCACAATTACAATTGTTTTATCTTATCCATCCTAACTTAGCCCATTGGAGACTTTGAAAGCCACCATCTTCTGCATCACCTTTGGCAGAAACAGGATAATTGAGCCTAGCCCCACCTTTGGAAATTCAACAGGCATTCCAAAAATACTCACATTTTCCTGCTCTCTTAGACACAATGGATTTATTCCTGAAAATTCAGGATTGAAGACAGGGGCAGTCTGCTATTTGCATTTGCCAGTCCCACTGGCCAGCATGGAGCAGCTTTGACTACATTATTGTCTCCATTAAATGGCCCCTCAGCTGCAACACACTTATGCTTCCAGCTTCTGTGACTTCTTTCAATAATTTTGGAGTCGCGTGGGAGTTGCAGTCACCTGACTGCCACCATATATTGGGCTCATATCCAGCAGGCTTAGGACTACCAAGATTGATCCTCTTGAAGTTTGGTTTTTGTGAGTTCTAATAAGAACTGAATCTGGAGCAGCACTTCCTCATTCCCTGGCTTTCATACTTTCTTAATAAACTGATGTGCTGCTTGGCTGAAGAAATCTTTCAAAATGTATTTTAGAATAGGCATTCTGCAACAGCAACAGAATTAGTTTCCATATATGTGTGTGTGTGTGTGTGTGTGTGAGAGAGATTTTCTCTGCATTTTTATATGGAGAAGCACATTATATAGTATCATATTCTGGACAAAAATCTGTTACGTGGAGAAAGTGCATTTGAAATAGAGAGAAATTTAAAGCTTTTCTTTTAAGCATAAAACTAATTCTTTCGCAAAAGGGACTGAGGGACTGCTTCATGTAGAAACAGAATCTTTTCAAGATTTTTGTCCACCACCCCACCCCACCCCACCCCACCCCACCCTTTGAGATCCTGAATGGCTCCAACAGAAAACATCCGTAGCTCAGGATTGAACTGTGGAGTCCTTGGTGCTCTCTGAGCCTTGTTGTTTGCTTGCAGACATTTCAATACCCAACTAGGTAACAGCACCAGTGCGAATGAGTGTGGAGTTTGCTCCGTTTATATACAGCAGCTTGCCCTGCAGTGTACTACCAAGGAGAAAACCACACCCCCACCAGCACTGGCAGGGCAAGCTGCTGTATATAAAATGGGAGCAAATCTCAAAAGTCTCAGAGGAAGATGGGTTCACACAAAATGAATCCAAACATTTTTTTTTCCCTTCTGCTTTCCTTCCTTTCTGCAGTGCTGCATGAGGTGATTGACAAATGAGAGAATAAAAAGACAGGTAACAAACTACCTGAGGGGCAGGCATGGAGACCCTCTGACTTGAGGAGACAGAGATTGGAGTCTCAGAGGTGGCCATTTTTAAAATTATGCCACAAATCTTTTCCTTTATGGAAGAATACATATATATTTTATCAAATGCAGTTCCCAAATGGGGAACTTACTTTGATGTACCTTTTTCATAAGCACAGCAGACAAAACTTATGTCAGAGTCAGCTCTCAAGTCACAAGGGGACACATTACAGTTTTCAATTATTTTTTTAGAGTTAATTAAAAGTATAGACTTCTCCCACAGCTTCAAAGTACATAAAATCCATGCTGGTGAGGGATACATCTTGGACTGCATTATTTTACATACACATTTAGAAGTGAGTACCAATTACACTTCAGTGATTCAAAAGCTTCCAGACCTCACACAACCCTCCTCTGCTCCTCGTTAAAACAACCAGACTTTCTGCTAAGCTTTGTGTTATCCTGGAAAAAGGTACAGCTGCTTTAGTAGTCTGCTCATTATTAGTTAATACTACTCTTAAAGCAGTCTGATTCTTTTTTGCTAGTGGTGCACATGTCCCCTTTTAATGAAGAGCAAAGATCTCTTGATTTTCCACTCCTGCAACAACCAAAATACTCCTTTCAAACCATTTTTGAAGCATGCACCATTGTGCTGGGGCCAGCTGGAAGGCCAGTTCCTCTGTCTGTTTTACTGCTTTGCGTATTAAAGCTTTCATTTGCCTTGCTGAGCAGGGTGTAAGGTTCTATAAGAAAAGGTTAACTTTAAATGGCAGGGAAGACTCCATCAGCTGAAGGCTGTTTGGAAAAGTCTAGCGATGAGGTGCTTAGAGGGCTCTGCTGGACTTCTTGGTGAAGTCACTATGTTGGCAGTATTGGCAAGACAACTCTGCTTCTAGAGGATGGTCACCATGTCATCTGGCAACTGCATTTAAGCCAATGTCTCCAGTGTTGAGTAGAACATACACTTTGGACAGCCAGTGAACTCATGGTTGAAATAAAGGAGATTTTCTTCCCTGAACATACAACTAGGGCTACAAGGTCTAGATTGACAGGACCTTGCCAGATTGTCCATCCCCTAAACTCTCCCAAATAATAGCAGCAATACGATTTTGTAGGCTTCTATGTTCTCCTCTTTTTCATTGTTGCTTCCAAAGTCCATCATCAAAAAATCCTCCTCAGAGATGTTCTCTATTCTGTGGTATTGAACTTCTACCCTGGCAATTGTTGCTCTTCAGAGTTGGGTCTCAGATGTTCCTTCAAAGTAAAATGAAACAGAAAAACTACTTTGCTCTGTATTTGCTTCCCCAATGAATTGTTGCATTTGCTGTCTTTACCCTGTTAGCAATCACGTTAATGAATAACGTAAGCAATTGAGGCAGATAATCAATATATCAGAGATGAGATCTTAATTAAATGTTATTTAACTGAAGAAAATAAGAGCTTTATATAATTTCTTGCCTAGCGGAAGTATTGACTGTTTCAAAGAATGTGATTTTCCCCTGTATATTTATTCTAATATAAATGAGCAAAGAGATGTTAGGTTTCTATCATCTATTGTTGATGCCATTTAAATTAAAGTTTCCGCCTCCTCAAGGGACACTTCAAAATGCCAGTCATTGTTTTAGGTGATATTTTAAAATGTTTTCCTTAAACATTTTTGCTGTGACTAATGTTTGGCTTGCTCCAGTAATTTCCTTAAGGCTAGATTGACAATACAATAACCATTTTTCAAAAAGCCAAACAAATCCAAACAAAATGCATCCTGCATTTAATTAACTGGTGCTTCTTAAGAGGATTCTTAAAATGATCTATAAGAGTAGTGAAAGCATACGATTACTAAGATCTGATAAAGACATCACCATGGTCCCTCGTTCAGACTCCTCAAATTGGGTAAACAAAGGAATCGGCCTGTCATAATTCACTATTTTATTTGTGAACACCAAAAGGGGAAGAGCCATTTCATCAACTTTCTCCAGGGAGAGAGTTTCTCAAATGGTTCCTTTAGGAAACAGGCTCACAATTTCCAAATGGTAATTAGCACAACATCTGTCTTTTCTTTTAAGGGATACAGTTTTGTACATGTCTCCTTCTGATACAAGTGTCTACACAGAAACACTTGGCTTGTTGATGTGTGGATGTACCGGATATGCAAACATTTGTGAACTGCTTTAATTTAAGTAACTTCTTGAACACTATCTTTGGTCTAGACAGCCAGTTTGGTCTAGTGCTTAAGACACCAGGCTAGAAACCAGGAGTCGGTGAGTTCTAGTCCTGCCTTGGGCATGAAAGCTGGCTGGGTGACTTTGGGCCAGTCCCTCTCTCTCAGCCCAACTCACCTCACAGGGTTGTGATTGTGGGGAAAAGAGAGGAGAAAGGAGTATTAGGTATGTTTGCCCCCTTGAGTTATTTATAAAAATAATAAAGGTGGGATAAAAAAAATCTATATCTATCACCTACAGTATCTCTATCTATCTATCTATCTATCTATCTATCTATCTATCTATCTATCTATCTATCTATCTATCTATCTATCTATTCCATTATAGAAGTCCTGATCTTGCATAATGGGTTATGTGGAGGCAGCCTGGTTAATAAAAGGAAATAAATGAAGGAAGCAGATTATGGAGAAAGTATGAAGAACTAGATAGCCTTGAAGAAATCTCTTGATCTCTAGTAGCCTTATGAGTTAGCATGACCACCTTAGTCTTCAAGTGGTCAGAACTGGTTTTCTTTTATTTGTGCCTTCAAGTCAGTGTTGACTCCAGGTGACTGCCTGGACAAGTCCCTGCAGTTTTCTTGGCAAGGTTTTTCAGCAGTGGTTTGCCATTGCCTCCTTCCCAAGGCAGAGAGAGAGTGATGGCCCAAGGTCACCCCGCTGGCTTTGTGCCTAAGGCAGGACTAGAACTCACTGTCTCTCAGTTTCTAGCCTGTTGCCTTAACCACTACACCAAACTGGTTCTCACCTTAGTCATAAACTGGTCAGAACTGGTCTTTATTTATAGATAAAAAGAGAATGTCTATTCAGAATGCAGGTGCTATGAACTGTCTAGAAGAGCAATATTGTACAATATAATGTAATCTTATTGGCTATTCATGATTAACCAAATGACTATTAGTTAAACAATAGGTATACTGGAAACACAGTATATATTCTACTCTTGTTTCTAACCAAGTTCCATTTCCAGAAAACTGAACAATGGCCATTTTTATTTAATTTAGGGTGCACTTTGTTAACTCTTTCCAGTTTTTTGGGTTGTTTCACTTGGGATATTCTGTTGCTAGCCTATTACATTTGCTAACTGATAAGCAGACAGCCATTATATTTTTCTGTGAAATGTTCTTCTTGGTTTCCTCTACTGTATAAATCCATTAACTTCTCACCTTACTTTTTTTTCCTGGCTGCTCTGTATATTTAAAGGCCTGTAATAATTAACCCACTCTATGTATCTGATGTATTTTCCTGCTGGTCCCTGCTGGTCATAAGACCTGATGTCCCAATAAAGTTGTTTAGACTTGAAAGTGCTGTCAGACTCTGCACCCATTAACTCTTAGAAGTGAGAATTTCTAGTTGGTTTCTGGTTCTACTTCTAGTGACTTTGAATAATTACTCATTTTTATCCATTACAGATTGTATATTCCTGCAGAGCTTCCTACATTTTGAAATATATTGAAACTTTCAGAAGTCTCTCTGGGACTGCTAGATGCATACCTAAGCAATCTGGAATCTATGGAACATAAAGCTTTTATTTATTTTATCCATTCAGTTGTGTCTGATTCTCGGAGACTGCCTGGACAAGTCACTGCAGTTTTCTTGGCAAGGTTTTTCAGAACTGGTTTGCCATTGCCTCCTTCCTAGGGCTGAGAGAAAGTGACTGGCCCAAGTCACCTGCTGGGTTCATGCCCAAGGTGGGACTAGAACTCACAGTCTCCCGGTTTCTAGCCTGATGCCTTAACCACTATAACAAACTGGCTCTCTAAAGCTTTTATAAACACAGTCAATGGACATCACAAGAAGAAAGTAGTTCACATTTACAATGACAACAATCCTTTTCAGGAGGATTGGTTCCAGGAGGCCATGAGTTCTGGTCCTGATTTAGGCACAAAGCCAGCTGGGTGACCTCAGGCCAGTCATTCTCTCTCAGCCCTAGGAAGGAGGCAATGGCAAACCACTTCAGAAAACCTGCCAAGAAAACCGCAGGGACTAGTCCAGGCAGTTCTCAGGAGTCAACACTGACTGAAAGTACACCCCCTGCCAAAAAATAGAAGCCAGAAGCTCCGAGAAGGATAACTGGTGGGGACCACTCTGCCGGCAGCTGCAAGTGTTGTTAAGAACTATGTTCTTCTGAGTGTAGAAATTCTGTTTAGATGTAGTAGTGAAGAGCAACTAAGAGAATTTACTTGTGAATTTGTCCAATTTGTTTTAAACAGCCATCTCACAACTGCTTATCAAAGAATGGGGCCTGGTTCAATTACTGCTTTGGGGTTCTTTTCCTAATTCGTCTCTGACATGCAGATACAAGGCTGCATCCAATGGATATTTAAGAAGTAAAATATAGATTACTTGCATTCCACTAAAGCAAGCAAGACAGTCAGTTTGGTCTCCTGGTTAAGGCATCAGGCTAGAAACTGTGAGACCGGGAGTTCTAGTCCCGCCTTGGGCACAAAGCCAGCTGGGTGACCTTGGGCCAGTCATTGTCTCTCAGCCCTAGGAAGGAGGCAATGGCAAACCACTTCTGAAAATGTTGCCAAGAAAACTGCAGGGACGTGTCAAGGCAGTCGCCAGGAGTCAAAAACTGACTCAAAGCTACCAAAAAAAAAAAAAAAGCAAGGAAAGGTTATCTGGGTAATTCCTTATCAAGAAGACACCCAGAATGAAGGGCTGGATTGAGGCCAAGTAATGCCCTAAGGAGAGCCCAACGAAGGTGTCCCTCCACCCTTCCGTTGCTTATCTGACAAGACATTGAGGCTCAGTAAGTGCTGAAAACTAAGGTTGAGTGTGGCAGTGGAAGAGCTGGGGCATGATAGCTAGGGGAAAAATCTCTGTGGGGCCCCCCTTCCCTTGGTGGCCTAAGCATGCACTTGTTTTGCTTAATGGTTAATCCAGGGCTGCCAGAATGGTTAGCAGTTAGGCAGGAGGAAGAATAAAAAGAGAGAAGAGGGGAAGAAAAGGAATGTAACTTGTGTACATAAAAACAAAAGAGAAACGTGGATTGTCCGTGTGACAATCATTCTGCAAATAAGCATGGTGAAGTTTTGTTGATGTGCTTCTCAACAGAAGTCTCCGGTGCCATACGTAAGTGTTCTAATGGCTCATGATCAGCTGAGAAAATGAGGAGCAGAACGTAATCTGGCCCATTCTTAAAATACAAAAGAACAAAAGCCAATTTATGAAGAGGTGTATTGATGTAGTAGGAGCAAGGATGCTTTGCAAGGATAGAGATTGAAGAGATATAGCCAAGAGGAGGGGTGTGAACTCAACTTAGCTGTTTCCTCTTCTTTTCCATATCTTGTGCTTTTAATTTCTCTTGCTTACGACTTTCCTGTACTCTGCATAATGTTACTTACCTGGAAAGGAATAATGTGATAGGCATTGATGTATGTTGGTATGTGTGTGTCACTGCACTACAAGGAGGAAAAAAAAAATCAACAGAGGAGATAACTTCAATATAATATATTGATGCCAGAATACAACCTTGCCTGACCTCTATTGACTGAAATTTCTCCTGACAGATGGTCTAATATACAACATCTCGCTTTTAGGCTGGAATCCAAATACATCTTACATATAATAAAAGGAGGCAGGAGCCAACCAATGATTGTAACTTATGCTATAACTTCCCTCTAAAAATGGACTCAGACAGGCTTTTAAAATCAGCAGATGCAGCATATAGTGTAGCTTTCTAGGTTTCATGGAATGTTTTGGATCACGCATTGAAGGATTGCTATTTGGGCGAAGGTGGAACAGCTGGCTCTAAAATTAGCCTGTTCATACACAAAGATATTACCAATACTATTCAGTCTAACAGTTGCTCCCATGTTTCACACATACCTTCCTCACAATGCATAGCAGGCTGATAGGGTGTCTCCCACCATTCTTGAAGAAAGGGACTTATTGCACCACCCCAATTCTTGGGCATGTGGACAGTGGCAATATTTAGAACCTGCTCACTAGATCTGTTCTGTTTAGTATTAGGCAGAGACAAGACACTTACCTGGAGTGTGACTATAGATGACACAGAAAATTGCCACACAGTTGAAAATCTCCCATCTTGCTGGAATTCTAACCCCTTTTGAAGTGGTTGATGAGTTAATTTTTCAAGCAACCACTTTGCTTTTACAAAGAATCCCAAACATAACCAGAAGGGATAAAAATCAGATCAGAGAAATGATTCCATTACTGTAGGACAACCTCCACTTTATGGCCACTCTTACCGTTCAACATAATATTCAGATGCTGGAAGAGAAGTTAACTGTTGATTAACTCTCTCCTCAAAATCCTCCTTAGTTCCGATAATATGGGACATCATAGTTAAAGCAGGAGCATCTAAAACCAGCTACAGTTTCAGATTCTGATGAAGACTCTCTACAACTTGGTTAGATCAAACACATTATGACTTTGTAAGATGTGTGAATTCAGCCGTCTGTTAATTAATTCCTAAGTATTGTCCTTTTTTTAAAAGCTTTTCTATTCTCAGAGATCCTTCTGTTCTTAAACAGAACAGAATTTTGCCATAGAAATTGGTCTGCATGTGACAAAGAGCATAGTTTCTTTAAATTTCACTTTAAAAGATAGGGAGACGTTTTTTTAATGAAATTTTTAAAAACAATTTCTTTAAAAAGTGCCAATTTTCTTATGGGTAAACGGAGAATTTATAACTTATAATTATATGGGTATATATGAAAAAAATCCTCCTTACTCTTATGGGTGGTGTGTGTCTTCCTCAACCTTGGGTCCCTTACCAGAGGCCTGGGAGTCTGAGGGTTCCGTGCAGTGTCTTAGCTGTTCCTAGCCCTGTACTCTTCTGGACAAACAGCTCTGATGTTGCTCCTAGGGTCTGTTGGGGCCACTCTCCCAGCTTGGGAGTCACAGCCCCGAGTGCCCCTACCACCACTGGGACCACTTTGGCCTTCACTTTCCACATCCTCTCTAGTTCCTCTCTAGTTCTTCCTTCAGGCCCTCCAACTTCTTGTAGTCCTTCTTCCTGATGTTGCTGTCACTTGGCACCACTACATCTATCACAACCACTGTCTTCTGGTCCTTGTCTACTACCACAATGTCTGGTTGATTGGCCAGTACCTGCCTATCCTTCTGGGTCTGAAAGTCTCACAGGATCTTAGCCCTGTTATTTTCCACAATCTTCTGTGGAATCTCCCATCTGGACCGGTCTAGCCCATACACGGTGCAGATGTTCCTGTATACAATGCCAGCTACGTGGTTGTGCCATTCCATGTTCCTGCCTGCATCTTACATCCTGCCACTATGCGTTGGACTGCCTCTGAGGCCTCTCTGCACAGTCTGCACCTTGAGTCCTGTCTAGTGTGGTAGACCCCTGCTTCTATGGATCTGGTGCTTAGTGCCTGTTCTTGTGCTGCTATGATCAGTGCCTCAGTGCTGTCTTTTAGCCCAGCCCTTCCCAAACACTGGTAGGATTTCCCAATGTCAGCCACCTCAGCTATCTGTCAATGATACTGCCCATACAGGGCCTTGTCTTGCCATGGCACTTCCTCTGCTTGATCTTCCTCTCATGTCTGCTGCTGCCTCAGGCATTCTCTCAGCAGCTCATCTTTGGGTGCCATCTTACTGCTGTACTCATGGATGCTCTGGGTCTCATCCAGAAGAGTGCCTTTGACACTCACCAGACCCTGCCTGTCCTCTTTCCAGCTGGTGTACAATCTCTGGCTGTTGAACTTGGGGTGAAAATCTCCATGCACTAGGAAGAGCTTCCAGGCCTTCACATCGGCAGCCTCCATGTCCTCCTTTGGCCAGCTCACTATACCAGCAGAGTATCTAGTGACTGGCAGGGCATACATGTTGATGGTGTGGATCTTGTTCTTCCCATTGAGCTGGTTCTTTAGGACCTGTCTTATCCTTTGGTGGTACTTGGATATTGCTGTCTTCCCTGCCTCCTCATTGTGGTTCCCATGTGTCTGTGGGATACCAAGGTACTTGTAGCTGGTCTGTATGTCTGCTATGTGGCCTGCTGGTAGTTCCACCCCATCAACTATCTTCCTTCTCTTTACTACCATCTGGTCACACTTCTCCAGTCCAAATGACATCCCAAGGTCCTCACTGTAGATCTGTGTCAGGTGGACCAGTGAGTCGATGTCTCGTTCACTCTTAGCATACAGCTTGATGCCATCCATGTAGAGGAGGTAGATGATATCTATTCCTCACATCAAAACCAACATTGTTTCCATTCTGACAAGATACACATATGGCCTACTGTTTCTTTATACATCTCTCGGAGGGCTGTCAAAAGCCCAACACATGATCAAACTATCAACGCTGTATCTTCTAATAAAAGATGCAGTGACAATATGATGAATCTGTCTCTGTCTCAAAACCCCAGCCCATTTTTATCATTCACTTCTACAGGCCCAACAAGATGGACCGGTCCACCTTCTCTATTTTCTACCTTGAAATGCTGGGAAAATTAGGGTTTTTTTTTTCCTCTCTCCCATTCTGATTTTTTTTTTAAAAACCGAGATTTCAATGGACCTTACGCAATGCATGTCTCCTTTATGTTTCTGTTTAGAATGTTGTGCTTTTTTATCCTGTTGTTCATGTTCATTTCATCTCCCCCCCCCCGCCCCGCTTTTTTTTTTCCTAGCAAATTAAAGCATTTGGGTCTTTATGGTCCCTTATTTAGTCCCTGGTCTGCTCTAGCAAAGAATAAACTTGAATAAATTAATAATATTTTGTGTTGCAGAGCCATGGCAAACTGGCTTTATCTCTCTGAAGATAATGAAACTGTTGAAGAATAAAGTTTTCACTCTTTTGTGTAGGATCAATAGATGGCAGACTGGCCATTTCTGAAAGATAGAAGGCAGCTCATTAAAGACCAATATCTTCAAAATAAAGTACACCATTGTAGAAAAGTAAAATTTAGCAAGTAACTAAGTTCTAAACCATGTACAAATTGACTTAGCAAATTAAATTATTTGAGGTATCAGACTTTACATTAGCACATTCATCTTAATAAGCATGTGTTTGGCTGGCTTAGCTTTCCAGTCATTCCTGTAATATTAGTATTACAGCTTTCTAATGCCTTTGGGATTTGTATGTTCCATCATATGAAATTCAGTGGCTTTTAATCTGAATCAGAGAGGGCAATATGACAAGGGGAGATCATATATACTCTGTGTGTGTCTTTGTGTGTGTGTGTACGGCATAGATCTTAGTACCTTATAGATTTTGAGCTTTTTGTGTAACCATGTTTGAGAAGGAGTCTTTTTTATAGTTATTTTTGCAAAGGCTTTGGTGGGGATTGAGCAACCCAAAGACTAATTTTCTCTTAGACTCAGCAGAAAATATCCCATAGGTGATAAATGTTACATGGTCGTCTGATGTTGGTGCATGACCTTAAGGAGCATAGGAGACCTGTCAGACAATGGTCCATCTGCTTCAGCATGATTCCCACAGTGACCAAGCGGATAACCTTAAGAAGTCCACTAGCTGGATCATAGATGATCACTGTTGTGGTTCCTACCAGTGGCATAATGCCTCCAGTTCTGAAGATTATAGACTAGGGGTCACTGACACCGTGAAAACAGCGAAGTCCTTAATAGAAATTCAGCAAGCATTATTGATTTCAGAGTACCAGATTCTATCCAATGCCCAGAACACCTTTTATGAATTCTGTCAAATGAGATGATGTCTCCTATTCCTAATATTCATTTTAATGTTAAGGTTTCTTAATATGCTCCTCAGTTTTCTCCCCCCACTTTTTGGCATTAAGGCCACTTTGGGGATTAGGATGATCCATGGATGATTAAAGTTAATTTGCAAAGAATCAAGGCTAATTAGCAAAACATCCAGGTTCCGATGTAGTTGTAAACAGGAGCAACTAATGAAGAGCAGCAGTCATTGTACATCTGGATTCTGATTTATATCAGAACATGTGTATTCAATTACTTCAAGACAGTCCAAAAGACTACCAAGAGGAGGATAATGATATATACCCAGAGAAATATCTACATTTAAACTAGCAATAGGTCCTTCTTGTCATATCATACATGCTAGACTGGTGTGAGAAGAATACATTAGTTTCCATTAGCATTAGTATATTCCTCTAAAAGCTTTCCCTTTAAATCGTAATTTGCCCTGTGGTATGGGCTGGTATGAACAGAGGGTAAAACTAGGAAAGTCGTAACACTGTTGGGTTGTACTCGTCTGCTTTCTCCCACTTACTAACATCAGATTCTTAAACACAGCAGAGGGTTTAAGTGGCATGGAGAGCCTACCCCCCCCCCACACACACACTATCACTTCATTATCTGAGTGGGGGAGTTTTTGGAAAGCAGGGGACTCCCCCCCCCCCCCAGTTTGTTCTTCTGACAGAATAATGAAGTTGGAAAGGCCATTTAGGCAACTGAATCTGATTCCATGTTCTGGAATTTGAATCTGAGCATCCATGGAAAATGCCTCTTTGGCTTCTGCTTTACGAAACAGCTAGGGATGAGACTTCCACCTCCCCCACTCTGGAATTTCTCTTGACATTAGGAAACATTTCCTACCCAAGAACTGGAATTGTCTTCCCATACTTTGAAATCATTATTCCATGTCTTGCATTCTGGAATGACTGATGACAGGCTGTGGCTTTTTTTGCATGCCACACAATAACACGCATCTTGAAGAACTGTGTCGTATTCCACTGGTTATTTCCATAAGAGCAGGGAGAGCACCATTTTTTCTTCCAAGCTCCATTTGGATTATAAGCTCCTTGGGGGCAATGCCACTTTTGTCCTATCAACTGTTGTCCTCTATTGCATAATATTACACTGTAATCTCTTCTACTCTAAGACTTTATGGGCTTAATAAAGGAATCATGCAGAAGGTTCGTCTGGTTCAGCATCCTATTTCAAACAGTGGCCAGACCTTCAGGGTAACCCTTTTCTGTTGCTCATCCTGTTCCTCCATTCTTATATACATATATATATAACAACTTACGTATTATATGTTTCTCCTCTTGCCGACAAAAGAATGAAGGTAGAAATGAAGAAGATAGAAGCCCAGCTTTCTCCTGCAAATTCTCAAATACTTTTCCTACGTTTTCTGATAGCAGGCACAGTCTTTTAGCTGGACTAAATATGAGGTATGTGGTTTGAGACTACACTCTTAAACCAAAGTGGGAAATTAGCTTGGTAGTCAACGGGGAATTCTTCTCAGAAGAATTTAAATATAACAAATTCCTTATTGCTCTTGTCTCCTCAGATCTGAGGGGGGTGGGATGTAGCAATTGTATGTAAAGGAATGGTATGTCTGTTCTATTGTATGGGGGGTGTATGCAGATGTATGCATAGGTGTGAGAAACTGGTTAGGTGGCCTCAAGGGTTCAGCTTTGAGGTGATGTAGACTACAGTTGACAGTACATTGAAAAATAATTTCCACCAATACCTTAACAAGTTAAATTGTTAATGGCTTCTACTGCACTATGAAAAGAGCAGTTACTGACTAAAGCTAGTCAGTTAATTAGTATTCATAGACACTACATTATATCAAATGAGAATAAAATCCGAAAAGGAGTTTAAATCGAAAAGTAGAGGAGTGCGCACAGCTTTCTACCACGTAGATTCCTCCTTTCTGTTTTGCAAGACACAGAAAGATGAAGAGCAGGTACGTCGTCAAAGCCAAATCAAAACAGAATGTAATATATTTAAATTATTTTTTAATAAGTACCAAAAAGATAAGCTTTATTTTGCATGGGGGTTAATAAATATTATTCAGCAAGCAAAGTGACACATTCAAACATTGGTCCAGTTATTTCTTTTACATTTTCATGAAAGCAATAACTTTTTCCCAAGCTAAACACAGTCACAAATTACAGAATATTATGATCCCTTTGTTTTTGTTTGCATCTGTTTTCTCCATAACTGTAGAACATTAAGAAGTGAACTGCCATCCCGAGGTTTGTGTTAATGACACGGATGTTTTAAATAACATTGATACATTTATCATGCAGATTTTTTTTCTTATTGTGCAAATCCTTAACTGGTGTCTGTAAGATTGAGAGCAAGTTTCCCTATTTAGAAAACCAAACAGTTCTTCCCCTTTTATTCCTTGTTACTGAGCCAAATAATAAAAAGTTACAGCTTGGGGAGGCTTCTAATTCTACCACTGTTTCTGAACTCCCAGGTTATGGGTGCATTTGCACAATTTAACTGGTTGCCGGTTCTACCATTTCCTGAGCTGGTGGGTCTTGTCACCGCTCCACCGAATTGTGACATCCACTGGGTTCCGGTAACGGACTCTATGACAGTCTCTTTTTGAAATGTGCTTAGTTCTTGCATCATCTTTGTTCGCCTTCCATTTATTTACAAGCCAGATTCAAAGTGCTAGTTTGATCCTACGACAGCCTGGGTCTCTCATGTTTGTAAAGTCAGATGATATGCAAAAATATATTGGCTATAAACCAGGCTTGCATAATAGGCCATCAATGAAAGCAAATATAGTCCACCAGCCATATATGGCTTAATCCCATGGGGATCTCCCTATAACCACTCCTGCCACTGGCAAAGACCTAAGAAAAGGTGGAATTGTCAAGCACCCTGGTCTACCACAATGCATGGCTGGTGAGGTTACATTTGACTTAGTGAGACACGCATTGCACAAGCCTGCTGTAAACATTTTAGAGATCATTGGTTTGCCTTAGAGAAGCCATCACTTGCAACCACTTCTCTCTATAAAATAGCATCTTATTTTCAAACAATGCAAGTGAATTAATCTTCAGTGCAATCTCCTCTGTTAAACAGATGTGTCATCAACTATTTTGTTTCATAAAGGAATTCTATTCTCTATATAGTTCCATGTTAATTATATTTAACTATATTCTCTTTAGCTTTTTTTTCCTCTGTACATACATCTTTTGATGAATAAATATAAAATACTTTGCTGCATTCTGTGCTAAAAGGTAAAAACTATAAACAAGTGAGTCCTAGATGCAGTTAACATGATCATCTTACATAGCAGTGCCAGAAACAAAAGATTCCCTCTTTCATTTGTCATGATCATTTCAACAGCAGTGGCTTAGCATAACAAAAGTTGTCTTGGCCAAATAGTTTGTGGAAGCTCATATTTTTAACCTAATTAACAAAACTTAATTTAGTGCAATTCTGAGCACCTTGAGCAGAAATCACATGAGCTCCAGGCCAACCAAACACTTGAACACCAACCAACACAGAGGAATTAAGAAATGATGAAACGAAGCTACAGAGCTAGATGTCTACATAAATGAATTCTTTTTGTGGAAAAATGTGTAAACCAACTTGCATATTTTAAAAACACATTTGTAATACTTTTCAGAAATAATATATCAAGCATAGACGCACAACATTCTCTTGGTGTTCCTGATTTACAACAATACAAGTTGAGTTAAATTAAACTCAAGAAAAGCAGCTAGAAATAGGTTTCTTTCAAATAAGTTCCTCTTAGTTTAACCACAAGAATCCAAACTACTCAGCAGAATAATCACCCCTGTTTAAATTGAAATGAAAAGAAATTGAAAAGACATCCCTATACCCATCTTGAAAGCATGCATACAGAACTGCTTCTCCAGATCATGTATGATTATTTTATCTCTGAAAATGAAAACCATAGAATTATGCAAAGAACTGAGAAATAAAGACCGTAAGTTTTTTTAGTGTGAACTGGAATAAAGCATGTTATGAACTGGTAAGTGCAAGCCTTAATTTTGTGAAGAAATTTATCAAGCTGGGGTATTCTTGTGGTAGAAGCAACGCCTGGAATATTTATGTACCAGGAGATAGCACGATCTATTTAAAAACTTGGCATTAACTAAACTAAATATGAAAACAGACACCTGGGCTGGTTCATCAATATATGCTTGTCACTTGATTACTACAACATTGTGAGACCATTCATATGTGAATGAGCCACTGCACTAGAAACAGAAGGTTGATACTATTACTTTCATGTCAAACATGGTACTTTTCAAGGTATCTTAAAAATGTATGAGGTGCAGCATGGAAGGTTATCTGGCTAGGCTTTGATTCCATAGAAGGATTTGTCTACCTCGCCCTATGATAACAACTCTGAAGACCTTGAAATGTAACAGGTTCAAGTTCAAAAAAGCCTCCATCCCTTCTTTCATCCTTCTGAAAATGCCCCTTGATAGAGACGATTGAAATTCCCCTTGATAGAAATGAAAATACCTCTTGACAGAGATGCCCCTTGATAGAGATGATCCGCACATCTATCCAGTCCTCAATTACAGAGTGATCAAGTGAATATATCTACATTTGTAAACCAGCCATAATCTAATCTGTCAACAAGATTTTCACACTAAGCCTATACATAATTATTCATATTCCATTAATCCAGTTGGATTTGCTTTCTGGAAAACAGATTATTTGCATATTTCAAAATTCCATTATAAAATAATTTTCTGGTTTCAGATAGGATAGGTGGCTTTAAATTTAAGATGCAGACATATGGGGAAAAAGATAAATGGACTACAGTGCTTAAAGAAATTGGAATATTATTAATTATAAATTAATACTGTGTCATGGAAGACATGTTGACCAAATCCACAACCAACTGCCAGAGTGAAACCCCATTTATCTTAATAGGATATCTCTGAAGTAGGCCTGGTTTACAGCTGTTCTAAGGCTTCTGAGAGAGAATGCTGTATATGTTTTAGTAAGTAAATTCTCTCATCCTAGGATTTCAATTAACATGTATTTCTCTGAACTGCCTATATTCATTTTACAGATAAGCTTCCAACAAATGGTTATTTCATATTACGTAAAATAAAATGAAAGCTTACGTAGCATCCCTGCTTTATTATTTTATTAAAGTCATTTCCCTTAATTTTCTTCTGATTGAAATCATGTCAACATGGTAATCTGTTCATAACTGCTTTAAAGAATACAACTGTTAGATATCTAAAGAATAAAACTTTTAAATGTCTTATACTAACCTGGGTTTTGATTATATGTGGGCCGGGAACAATTCATACCTTACACACTCATAAAGCCTCTGAAATTATGTGATCAATCTTAGCATCCACACTTGTTCCCAATACCTGTTTTTCATACTAGAAGACACCCAGATAAAATGGCTGGGTTGAAACACTGTACCAAGCTATGGATTATTTCAAGCAAAAACTCAACTAACTACATGATGGCTAAGTGCAATGTGCTTCAGATGGCTAAACACAATTTGTTTAAGACAGGGATTGGTGAAGTTTTACCCAAAAGGCAAAAAGATTGATGACAGTGGCATTTGCAGTTGTCACAGAAGAGGCTAACATGGGACTTTCCCCCTATCATAGAGATTCTGAAGCAATACTGCATCCATAACTTCTGGTTATTCTAACCTGCCACATAATAGAACTGTAAATCTCAGACACTGAACACATTTCTGGAGGGTACAGGGAAAGTTAATTTTTGGCCTGTACTGACAGTTTTGGTTTCTACTGAACTAAATGCTGCCACTGAAATTTGTCACCCAATGTCCCTGCAGTAATAAATTCAAAGTGTTTCAGAACTGCAGAAGCTACTTTATTGTTGCAATCAGTACCATTTTCCCTATGCAGAGAAGCACCAGAAATTCACTGGGCCTTTTATTTAAACAACATCAGACAAGATGTTTGACCCAAAATATGAGCAGTGGGGTACTTAGGGGGGAATCTTAACCGAAAATAAGATAGCCGTGTAGTTAGGAGATCCTCCCTTCCTCCCTTCCTTCCTGTTAAAAAAACCAGTTAAAAAACTAAATAATGAACCATGAAGAATTATTTAAGTTAAAACATCACCCAAGGCATAAGAAACTATATATTATCAACCCTCTAAATAAGTTCAGGCACCATTCTTTAAAAGTTTCTATGCATTCAGATAGGAATAGAGAAACCATTTTTTTTCTATGATGTTCAGATACAACCTGCATCTCAGACCACTTCAAATTCTACCAGAAAGTGTCCCAGTGACACTCGTACTATATTAACTGTCACATTTCTACTCTTTCCCCACACAACTTGGCCACATACAGTGCTATCTCCTAACACAGCAGAAACAAGGATCTATGCTTTGGTGTTGCAGGGATTCAGTGTGTCAAAGCAGGCAAAATGGCATCCACATGCACATAAAAAGGGGCTGGGCTTTGATTGAAATGCCCCAGCCACCATCATGCCTGCTTTGACCACCTTCCCTGGAGATGCTGCTGGATCCATGAATTAATTGCCCTCATGGATGTGGCTTACACATGTAAAAAGCATATTACATGAGAAGTAAAATGTCATAACAAACACTCAGACCAAGCAAACAGATGGAGAAAAGTGACAGCAGATGGTAGATCATCTGTGTTGCATGCAAAAGAGCTCCAAGCATTTCTAGAAAGGAAAGCTTCCTGTTTAAAATTCTGGAAAACAAGAGGCAACTGATGTAGACAATGCTTATCTAGATGGAATAGCCTGTCTTACTATAAGACAGTTTTCTATCTATCTAGATAAAAAAATTTTCCTGCAACTATACTCATACAGTACTACAATCTCTGCACTCTTCAATTTACATCATGAAATTAATCTTTTCAAAATACTGCTTTCATTTTGGAGGCTTCAAAATGACAATACACTTTACATCAAATTGTAAATGTAACATAAGATGTGACGCTTCATTCCTTCTCCTATGCAATGCCAAAAGTTTGGCCTCACAAACTGTAAAAATATATGGATTCCCATGGTCTATAATCTTGTTTCAAGTACTATCCGCATGATATGTGCTATGAATAGTTGCTGCATCCACTCTGCATCGTACTTGCTTGCCTCATACCAAGAAACAGATCAAATGCTCGGAGTGCAGCACCAATATATTAATACTTTGGATTACTAGGCAGTGATTTCAAAAAAGCTATCAACACTGAACAACAAGTAGTATGGAATGAAAGCATGGTGAGAAATGGCTCATTTCAACTAGTATGAATGGATTTAGATTTTTTTCATTTTGATCCAGGTTTGGATAAAATGGATTTAGATTTTTCTTTTTTTTATCCAGGTTTGAAATTCTGGACCAAATATAGGAAAACATCTAGCAAACAAAATGGACTATGTGTCTAGCAGGGCTGTGCAAAGCAATTGGAGAGATTTCACGCAATGTCTAGTTCACCAATCCACTGTTGGAGATGTAAAGTCATCAGGTCCTCCTGAAAACTTAATGTGGCCATTTCGAGGGCCTGGCTATGCTATTTGAGCATGCTTGTGCATGCCCAGAAGAACCTTCTGTAAGGTTTATCACCAAAGCAGAGCTGCACAGCATTGTCTTTTTAGCAGTGCAATTACTGAAATATATTTTTTCACACCCTGATATACAGAGGTCACTCAAAAATTGTTTTTAATTATTCCCCTAAAAAAATCAGAATATTGCAAAAATGGGTAGAAACTTAATATGAAAAACTAAAGGAAAAGGTAGAGCTTGTGTATGGACCAGCACACCTAGAGTTGGCAAGAACCAGAACAGCAAACAGAGAAAAATACAGGTTTTAACCCTGCATTCTAACAGCACTACAATAGTGATCATAACTATATATCCCAGAGTTGTATTACATAAAGCTTTTTGGCTGGAAGAAGATGAGGAATGGGCACATTCCACCCCCATTGGTGAAAATGAAACAGTATCATCTTCAGATCACATAGTCTGCTTATTACCATCTCTGTTTATATATACCAGTTTGCTCAGATAAGGGGGAAAATGAGGCTACCAATTTTAATTCTCTAAAAACACATACACTATTGTCTGACTTCCATGTTAGTAGCATAAGAATGGATGTAACTGAAAACTAGAGAAGGCAAATAGGCTATCTATCATCCTAAATTCAGGTTGACAACTAACTGTATTTAACATACAGTATTTAGCATCCACAAAATGCTAGGCACCAGGGCCATCAATTTCAGTGCAACTGTCCACATCTGCTAATGACATCCACTAGAATGCAATCTTAGTTCATAGGCAACACAATCAGATGGCCCTACAGAACTTGCTTGGTTGAAGACAGAACTGTTGATTGGTATTACCATCACTGCAGCTGTCCTTATCTTTAGAATCAGGATGTTATTATACCAATCGGAGAAAACAATTCATTGAGGTACGCCTTTGTTAAAAGCAAAGAGCAATTGCATCATCATTGCCTACAGTAGGAACTACAGTAGGTTCCACAAAGTTTAAAAAGGATTTCATCCAGGCCAATATTGTCCAGGTTACACTCTGCATGCTGCCTGAAATATTTGGAAATTTCACTCCTGATATATCAATCTAGACAGCACAAAGAGGAATCTACTGCATAATCAGTTGTATTTAAGCTCCCCTCTTGCCTAATTTCTGAGAGGCAAACTTCTGATCTGATATTGTTGGAAGGAAAAAAATCCCAGGTATCATACAAACTTTAAGAAAATGTTTAGGTTATAAAACTCATCCTCCTCATTTAAAGTCCAAATCTTGTGCAGTGCTGTGAACCGTCATCTCCCGTGGAAATTAATGAGGGATGAAAACGCAGAGCAGTTTGTGATAGAAGAGACCTAATTGGTAGCAAACTCTCAAATATTATGTTCTTGGAAGATCGTGCAACCCGTGATTCATCTCTGGGTCTCATGTACCAGTGACAGTGAGAAGAAAGTAACAGATGAACCAGACTGTATTGGGACACTTGAATATAGAGTTTGTAAACCACTTCATTATACTCAGAATGCATCACAAGTATTAATGTCAGGGCACCATAGAGAAGGATGTCACTGTTAATAAAGGGTGGTTATTTTCCCTCTCCTACTAATAGCAATGAGTTTGCAGCTTCCCAAGAACAACACGGATTGAGAATTCTCCTCAGAACATAACATTTGAAGAAAAGAATTTAGATCAATGACATGGGCTTTGCCTTAGAATTATGCTGTCAGAGCCCTTTTCTCAAAAACAATAACACTGAAAAAAAAATCTACATTATGCTATTTACAAATGCTTTACATATATACATACTTATACATGTATTTGTACATGGACAGCATAGCACTGAAAAGCCAGTTGCTAATTTACAAATAAAACATTTTTAGATATGTCTAACTCTACCATGAAGAACTTTTTATTGCTCACCTTCAAACCTTGAACAGTACTATCACACTATTGCACTCATTTCTGAGTTACATAGATCTACGTTATATATAAATAGATATGAAAATAAGGATTTTTTATAATAATGTTTGAAATAAAGTGCTATTTTTTCAGCTACGGCTAATTAAGAAGGGAGGATTCATTAGAGGGGATTAAATACATTCTGGGGCAATATGGTTTCATCCTTTAAGCTTTCTCCTATTACATGAAATATCTACATTTTAGGGTAATGTTAAGTTTAACTTCCTAGAAGCAAGCCTTATTGAATTCGATCAAACTTATTTCTAGTAGAAATGTATAGGATTGCAATTTAAATACTAGAAGATCTGGTTCATTTTTATGCTACCACCAGTAAAATGTATTTGTGACCTTGTTGTCAATACTTGTCATTCAGAGCCAAGACCAAAATCATATTGAATAAAAAGACAGAAAAATAATTCAATCAATGAAAATATCACTTGGAATTTTTTTATATATATATATGAGTTTTCACACCTTAATTTTAAATTTGCTTTAGAAATATTTATACAGCGTTCTCTTAAACTTTGCAATATCTAGTTTATGCACTATAGTCAAGTACTGTACAAAACTGCAATAAATGACACTAGACAACTACACATTTCTACTATAAAGACACCATCATACTGGTGTATTTTTTTTAAAAAAGGTCAACTAATAACTGCTAATATGTACGTGAATCGAATACTTCTGATTGACCAAATCTATTGAAAAATTGAAAAAGATACATAATTATCAGTGATGGTATGGTTTATAAGGGCTTTTGGGACTTAGTAAAAGTTTCGGAATGAAATTAATGGATCGTATTAAATATAATATAAAAATTGTAATTACAGGCTTCAGCTTTGTTTTCATAAGCATCTAAGAACTGATGAGGCATTAAAGTTTGTTTTCTTTCAAAAACAAATCCGCTTCTTAGCAAAATCATTTTTTTTAAAGTTTTAGATTTATGCCAGGAAAAGATAACGTTGTACTTTACAAAAGCGGCTATAATAATTAAATTAATTAATGAAACTAACATTATGAAACCAGCGTTGACATGCACTGTTTCCTGTGCTTCCTGTGAACAAAGAAATAGTATGAAGGAAGGGTTTTAAAGTGGAATTCATGGAAACTTTACTTTGGAAAAAATTGCACACAGAAATCTTACATCACCAGTACATTTAACTCCCTGAACAGTATCTGAAAGTACAGTATATTCTTGATATTTGGCATTTCTTTTGAAAGTTATAAAAATGTAAAGTCACAAGGTGGAATTTATATTGAAAATTGCCTTGTGACTGTCTACTATGTGCAGTTTGCTTCTAGATAAAGTCACAAACCCATATTTAAAAATCTAGAACGTTGCTTCCCATGGCATTATGACAAGCAAATTGTTCATGAATATGACCTATCCACAGGTCAAGTTTCCTTCTCTGTCTAGTTTCTGGAGCTTCTTATAGGAATGTAAAATCAAATGTCGGAAGCTTTTTCAATACTGGAGGGATGAATGGGTTAATGTTACAAATATAACACCGTGGCTCCAAAACATTGCCTTGAACATAAAAACAGACTCCAAGGAACAAGTCTACAGAAAGAAAAGAATTGTTTGGGTCACTCTGCAAACTCCTTGTTCAAGCACTTGCATGGTGCTAAACTAATGTGATAGTAGCTTTTATGCTTCTGCTTGAGCAAGATCTTGCACAAGAGGATCGCACAAATGGAAGAACATCTTTGGATTTAGTTGCACATTTCTCCTGCAGTACTCTAGAGATTTAGAATAGCTTTCCATGAGTGAAAGATACCTTCAACATATGGAAGTGGACTTTTGTATCCAACCTTTGGCACCAACCTTTGCATCCAGTTTTAGGTTTATTAGTGAAGTCAGTTTGTACATTTAGTGGCAGATCATCCTGTGCACAGAAACAAATGCAAATTATTCCTAAGGCTGCTCACTTGAAAAATTCAGAAGTATATTAATTGAAAACAGAATCTCTTCTGGGTTATATCAAATAATAAAATGAAAACTGACCTTATCTTACTGCTAATACTATGCCCTTAACCCTGAATGGCTTATCTGAAGGATCATGTTCACCTGAAAGGAAGACAAACCTGAATTTAAGAGGACCCTCCCCCGAAGGTAGGATAGATAGAAAAATACATTATAAACACACACAAAAATCCTGTGCAATGCCCAGTTTCTCCTGTGTGTGTGTGTGTGTGTGTCAGAAACCACACTCCCCCCCCACCAAAAAGGGCACAGACAGATCAAATTTTAAAAAAAAACCTGAATTAATACCTACTGTTTCAAATCAATTGCCTGTAAAATAAAGTACCAAATTTATTTATATGAACTCCCATCTGCATATATCAACCATTCTCAAACATAAACCTTTCTTATTCAGAGAAATATGCAAGCATAGACAGAGAGAGGGAGAGAGAGACCCATCTGTATGTTCCTCTCCCTCCTTCTTGAAGCAATAAGAAAGAAGGAAAGGGGATAGAAGTGGAATGAAAGGAAGGGAAGAAAACCAGAGGGAGGGGAGGGAAGAGAAAAAGGATGGAGGGAAGAGTAATTCTACAGGAAAGGAAAGGAAGGGAGAGAAATTCTGTCTGGGTGTTAAATGGTCAGATTCATCACACAAGCAACCTCTTCCAGGCAAAGGTAAATCTTCATGTCAATGTTCAAAAACATCCATGCATTTCAGCAGCGATGTCTGAAGCCATCTGCATCTATTGCTGTTCTATTTTCAACAGCTTTTTCTATTTCTAGTAGCAAATGTATCCCTCTGGGAAGAAACTAGTCTTCCTGTTAGGTAAATCTGGTAAATTCTATCCTGTTTAAGTCTCTACAGGCTTAAAACATAGGCTTCCAACTGTGATGATTCTGTCCCAGTTGTCATAGAAATATCTCTTGTCTATAATAAACTACACATTTCAGGACCAAAACTGCCACAGAAAGGGGTTCACGTGAAGCAATCTACAAAAACATTTACAGTGACTTAAAAAAAGAACATATGGAGGTTGTTTTATAATCAATATTGCTTCTCTTTGAACTTCTGCACAATTTTGCCTATTCCAGCTTTTAAATTATGATTCAGAAAAGGTCACTTGATCCAGAATAGACCAGGGACAGAAGAGGGAAAACGATTAAAACAAAAGACTGAATTAATATAGCCAGGAATCAACAACTCATGCTTGGTTGTTTAGTTTTGTGTCTCATGGCTGTTTTCTCTGTATGTTGTCAACCTCTTCTACACTGGGGTATGGATTCAATTATTCCTTGAATTGTTGGAGGAACCTCCAAGCTCAACCATTTTGCTTATCGACAGACCACTGGCCACACCACAGAATAAGCCAATAATCAGCCACTTCAAAGCTTGATTAAAAGAAATGATTATCCCTGCCATTCCGATGCTTTTATGCATAACTTGCATTCTTAATGACTGCAAACAAGAGAGTACTTAAGGTCACCACACATCTGTAATATTTACATGGGCACTGATACTGTAAGAAATTATTAAGATTACTCTTTTTAAAAAAATCCTTCTCTTTTAAATGATAGATCTTTGCATTAAAGATTTGCATTAATAGATCTTTGCATTAAAGTAGAATCAGTTGTCTTATAGAAAAATATCTTAAACTTTAAATTAAAAAAATAGCGTTACTAAATAGTTATGTAGGACCATATATGGTTTGTATGGATATAATTCAGCATAGTCAAATCCAAATTTAGGAGAACTCACATAGATAGGAGAGCAGAATATATTTGCCATGGGGGCCATCTGCTTACAGATCCCATGACTAAACTCTGTGCACCTCCTTTGGAGATAAACAAACATGACGCCTATATACATCCTGTACATATTAGTTCACTGATTAGCAGTTATTAGTTGTACTGTACATAGGAAAACAACTTGATCATAATGATGTTACATACCCTCAGCATAAAGTTAAGGTTTTAGTGTGATGGAGCAAACCCGTGCAAGACAGGTTCCCTGTTTAGATACGTGGCCCAGTACACCAAGTTGAATGTGCCAAATAAGACTGGAAACACTATTCTGGACATTCTGTCAATTTTGCTAACACTGTTAAACGTTTTCTTTGCTTCTTGTGGCTTGGCTTCTGGCTTGGCTTTGTGGGGTTCTGAAGTGGTAGTAGCACTCTTCGAGATGGTTGGGAGAACTGAGTCCTTGGTGATATTTGGTCCATAATTGGCAACTGCCACTGCGTAGGCATTGTTTTTCTTAATGACAGATGCCTTTTCTTTTTTCTGTTAAAAGATAATATATAATTAAATATCTATAACTCTTGGAAACAAAAGACATATCTACTTGTTTCAATTCTCCATAATTGTGCCTTAGATTAACCTCATTGACTTTGACACTGCCATTGCAGAAAGCTTTTGGACTTTTGGCTAAGACCAAAGGTAGCCCGTGTGTGAACCTACCACGGTGACATGATTCATCTTCTTCACTGGGACAAAGCAATGCTGTTTTCATTATGTTGAAAAAAGCTGGACACTTCTGTAGATGCCTATGCTTTGAGGTGAACCAGTTCTTATCCAACCGGGCAGAATATTTTTATTATTTTGTTAAACAAATTATTCTGCAGTATCTAGAGATGGAGAAAATGTCATTGACTTTTATTAATTCATTCTGCATAGATGGATTCTTTGTTGCCATTTTTCAAGAAAAGGGGGAGGTTAGAAGATTTGTAATGCACACTGTAGTCAATGTAATTAGCAACACCAGCGATGAAAAATACACATTCTTCTTATACTGTATTCTTCAGTATAATAAGGATAGTACAATATGGAAGTAGTTGGAATTGCTTTGTTCCAGGATGCTTTTTCAACTTCCCAGTTCTAGAATTTCCTGGTGGTCTCCCAAATGCTAACTAGGTCTAACCCTGCTTAGTTTTCCAGGGCCAGCCAAGGCCCTTAAGAGATATGGCAGAATAAATGCCATCTATACTTGCTGCTGGTTACTTTCTGGAGCCCTTCTCCTAAAAGCCCATGAAACAAATTGCTTGTGAGGAAGAACTGGAAGACCATCTGCTACTAAACTGGAATTGAGCTACCTGAGCAATCCTAAATTGGACAATCCCAAACTTAACATCACAGATTCATGAAGTCAGAATTAGCGCACGGGTGTTTCTATTTTCTCCCCATCCCCTCTTCCTTCTACTTGCATATTTTTAGTTTATAAGACACAGGTTAGTGAGATGGAGGGGTTTCCAGACCAAGAAGGGCATCAATGCTCTGATATCTATAAATTAGTAGGTAAATGATACAAAATCCAAACTCTGAGCTTCAGTTTTCCTCTTGTTTGATGCTTTTCCTCACAATGCTACCCTCAAGCAACAGTTATTTCAAACTTTTACTTTAATTGCAGTTTAAAGTAAAAATATATTCACTTGAACTTCACCTCAGCTATGGTTTTACTAGAATTTTAAGAATGCTCCTACATTCTTATTGTTGTGGAACTGGTGAAGAATTCTTTATTTCCTCAAGTTCCTTGTGCACATACAAGAATTTGTAGAAGTGAAGATCTATTTTTCAAAAGGGCACACCTTTTAGCACCAGAAGAAAGTGGACTGTATTTAAGTAAGAACTGCAGGTGCCAAATATTGGAAAATGTCCATTTAGGGATCTAGAAGTCTAGTTAATTTTTATTTTGTTTTGAGTCAGCCATAGTTCTGCAGAAACAAAACACAGAAGATTTGGGTTGTTCTAGGTCTTGGCTAACACAAGAGGGTTTCCAGAGGGATTTTATGGGGTGATCACACCACTCTTACCTCCTCCTCTCTATGGTCTGTGTACCAACACTGTTCCTGTCCTTCTTTGTCACCATCCCATTGGCCCCCATGGTCACTGTCAATGGCTGCACCAGAAAGCCCTCATCCTTGGCTTTTTCCCACTCATATCCTTCCCTGGAATCTCTTCTCCCAGAATAACAGCATTTTGATTCATATCCAGAACAAAACAGGCCTTTTTCACTCTATTTCCAAACTAAAACTTCAAAAACATGTTTTGGTTCAGATGGATCAATAGAACTGGTTCAATAGAACCAGCTGTGGTTTTTTCCCAATTAAAAAACTCTTCTTGAAAAATAAAACAGTATTATTTATTAAACTTGTATTTATTATTATTGCTGTTAAATGCCTTTTTAGGGATTGTATTTGTATATCTTAAACATAGAATTTCTCTATTGGGATCAAACAATTCTGAAAAAGGCACCCACTTTTTAAAAATAAAACCACTGCTCTATTCAAATTAGAATCTGATTAATATTAATACATTTACATAAAAAGATTGTATAAGTCTATGACAGCTCTTCATTTATCATGCTTATATTCCTTTCTTTTGTCCTGAAAGATTTACAAAGTATGGAGCAAATGAGTTTTATAGACTGCTATTAAGAACTATGTCTGACCTCCTGCATTTGTAATTGCTGGCACAGGGCAGGTGCTGCCCAGGTGAACTGAGGTATGCTCATAAGCACTTGCGCTACCACATTATGGACCTGTTGCAGTATTTTAGTGGTCTTCAAGAGCAGCCCATGTAAAGTGCTTCACAACAGTCCAACTGCATGAGTGACTGTTTGTAGGGCCTCTTGATCCAGGAAAAGATATAATTGCTGCACAAGATGGACCTGTGCAAAGGCCCTCCAGGCCACAGCCATCACCTGCTCTTTAAGCATCAGCTGTGAATCCAGGAGGACCACCAAATTACTTGCCACTTCCATCTGAGGAAGTGCAACGGTGTCAACAATGGAAGTTTGAAGGTCTTCAGATACGGATGACCCATGAATCCATAGCCACTTGGTTTGGCTAGGTTGAACCCAAGTCCATTTCTCCCCATCCAGATCCTTATAGGATCCATATGCCAAAACAGAACTCTTGAAGATAATGAAATGTTGTTGAAGATTTTGGGGGAAATTGAACAAGCATAAATGGGCTATGGTTTAATTTATGGACAGCCTTGGGATAATATTTATTTCTTCAAGATGAAACAGAGTAAGGTTCCGTGTCAGCTGTTTAATTTCTGCTGAAATTCAGACCCAAACTCTCTACTTCTTTTCCTAATCACTCTTGCTTTAATGTACCCTGTCTTCATATTGGTTTAAGGCGTTAATTATTTTTCAGTAATGGAAAACCATCAGCACAGATGCTGCTAAATTGATTTCTTTGAATTGGTAGGAACTTTAGACACGTTTTTGAGCACTCACCTTATCGTTGACTACGCTTTTTCCATCCCACGCCCATCCTCTTTTTGTGAAGTAATTTACAGTGGCAAATTCTATCAAGGCAGAGAATACAAAGGCATAACAAACCGCAATAAACCAATCCATCGCGGTGGCGTAAGCTACTTTGGGCAGAGAATTACGAGCACTGATGCTTAACGTTGTCATTGTTAGCACTGTTGTTACTCCTGTAGGGGAGAAAAAGAAGAATGGAAAAGGAAGAGCCTAGTCAAGGTAATGCAAAATGCATGTGAAAGTACAGCACCAAAGCGAAAGACAACAGAGGGATATGATGGAGAATTCAGCTGAAAAAAGACAGAAGGGTATAGAAGTTGCAAATAAGATGCCGAATCATAACCGTGCAATGATTGATTGATTGATTTATTTATTTTTCAGATTTTGTCACTGCCCATCTCACTCAAAAAGCAACTCTGCACAGTTTATGATAAAGCAAGAATAAATACTAATTAAAATAAGAATAAAAAAAATGTTCTTAAATAAATAATATATTCCAAGGCATAGATGGTAAATAAGAAGTTCTTGATCTACGGGACCATCCTCAGGATTGGTTACCCCTCCTCACGCCCCATGCGAGATGGCAGGGCTGGGTCTTCACCCCTTTCTGGAAGGCTGGGAGAGTGGGGGCCCACCTCACCTCTGGAGGAAGAATTATACAATTTTTTTTATTATTATTTTAGGGGTATCTGTACCAAAAAAAGTTGAGATGGCAGCCCCAACTGTGCAATCTAAGACTCACCTCTTTTTATGGGCATTGTGACACGGATTAAAGAAGTGTCAATCCTTCAGTCACGTGGTTGCCATCTGGACATTTTTGACCTCCCCCTGCAGATACACTTGATGTATTTATTAGAGGTCACATTATTGCATACATTTTCCTAAGAGTTAGACTCTTGAGTTACTAATGTTATAGCTAGAACTGATTGAGGGGAGAGAAGCTCAGGACTTTTGCATGGTATAAACTGCATCACCTATCTTGCATATCTCTCTGGAAGGAAATGTGTGAGTTCCACTTTTAACTTGAAATCATGTTTTTGTTGAAATAGGGTTGATAGGTTTCTGTTTGATATGTACCAAAGGAGCTGTGAAATGAAGAAAAAAAAAGTGAATTGATCTTTTTTTTTTTTAAGTCTGAGATGATGGTCTTATGAGAAGTCCATCATACATATCTGATATTATTTAAATTACTATTTGTTAATATCTGTTTGAGACTTGGTCTATAAATGTATCAGTACAGGATGGCATGCTAATGAAACAGTGCAGTCTTTAACATTTTTTCCACTTCTATGTTAATTTTTAATGTATCTTTGCAAACTAAAACCCTGGAAAGAAAAATCACCAGGGCTTGTTTAAAGAATCTGGAGGCTAATGCAACATGAGGTTTAGAAGGTCCCCCTAACATATATTCAGCTCTAGATTAAAATTGCAGATGGATACAAAATGAGATGAAGGAAGAAGAACAGGAGGAAGGATCCATGTGCCTTAAAGGAAGCAGGATCACGGACAATTATTAAAATGCTGGAGTTAGTGAAAAATCTACAGATTTCAGAAATGTTTTGGTTTTACAGGTCTGGCGAGGTCTCAGATACAATTCACACAGAAAAACTACCCTCGGGTGAGTTTCAGCTATATAGATCTAGATCTATAGATATAGATATTGCGGCTGGATACCGTGATGTTTAGAGCACTGCCCTTTGACATGGGAGACTGGAGTTTGAATCATGGCTGGTACCTACTGCCCAACCTTGTATAATTTCTGATTAATGTGGTTGAGTTATAAAACAGAAATATTGAGTTATAAAACAGAAATATCTATTCCTAAGTTTTACAGAAAGCATCTTGCCAAATATAAGTCTAAATATATTAGTCTTTAGACTAAAATTTCCCCACTTCCAGGGAAAGCATTTTTAAAATTCAGATCTGATTTTGAAGGGCTGTTTGCAACATGCCATGGTTAAAGGGGGTGTTAAGCCTGTTCCCCCCGCCCCAAAATAGAAAAATGCACTAATTGTGCATTAGTTATTAGATCCTTCAAACTGCTATCCACACAAACAGCTTAAGTGTGCCTATCAATATAAATGAACATTTTACTTGCGGGTTTTGTATTTTCCTGCTTCCTCCCTGCATTCTGATTTATGCATCATAGATGAAGAACATATCTTTACTCACCTATTTAGCAAACAGTGAGAAAATTTGCAGTTAACAGGCAAAATCTATCTTCAGTTCATGATGAAACAAGTTGCAATATGAACCTGTAACAACACCAGGATTAGCCTCCCAAGTCTAGAATGGCTCCTGGTAAGATTGGTATTAGAGCTATCCAAACCCAAAAATGGCTGAATGTCTCCTCTACTCAAAGATGGAAAAAGGAAAGTGATGTTTGTAAATCTATTGGATCTAGTCTGATACAAAAACCAAAGAAGTAACTGGGCTGCTGTCTAATAATGTGCCTTGAATGGATGATTGGTAATATATTGCATTATTACTAACATCTGAATCGGGGAAAAGGGGATTAATAGTGTAATACTTCATTAACTATCAGCGTACAGTATGTCACAAGATAATATGTATTGCATAGCGTGGTAAGAGAAGTCTCCAAATTATAAGAATACAATTCCACAAAAGTAAATTATGACCTGAAACAGGAGGAATATTTCATGATGGAAGGAACCATTCATGAAACTAGGAATATTTCATTTTCCAGGTTTTTTTCGAGCTATAGATTTTGATTCTAGATTGCTTTTGCAAACTCTTTTTGAACCCAATATATGTAATGTATCTGCATTTGTGTATGTGTGTGCCTTCAAGTCAGTTTTTGACTCCTGGCAACTGCCTGGACAAGTCCCTGACGTTTTCTTGGCAAGATTTTTCAGAAGTGGCTTGCCATTGCCTGCTTCCTAGGGCTGAGAGAGAGTGACTGGCCCAAGGTCACCCAGCTGGCTTTGTGCCTAAGGCAGGACTAGAACTCATGGTCACCTGGTTTCTAGCTGGTGCCTTAACCATTGCACCAAACTGGCTCTGGTATCTCCATTTACAAGCTTTTAAAAAAGCTTAAAATCTGGTTGTTCATCATTTCTTTACATGGTTAGGAATGCACGAATAGTACATATACTTTAATCTTTTTTTGGCAGGGGGGAAATATCAGATAATTGTGTGCTAGCTCTTTCCTAGTCCCTGAAGGCATAATCAACTGCTTTTCAAATGCATTTTCTGTGAACAACATATTCCAGATTTATCCAATTAGCTGGACTGTAACGTTCCATGCAAAGTAATCTGAAGCAAGAAAAGACAACAAACCATTTGGTTATAATTCACCATGGATGCCTCAGGTCAACCACATTAAACAGATGTCATCAATGAAAACCACTGAAAATTTTTTATTATTAAAACAGCTCATTATCCCAAGTCCTTAAATGCAACTTACTGTTTAAAAGTGCATTCTGTGTGGAATGTGGAACAGGGAGAGGAAAAAGGGACAGATCTCAGATTAAAAAAAAATCACTGTCTTAGTTCTAAAATAGATGCCCTCTTCTTTTAAATCTATGTTCTGATATAAAAAGTAAGCTTCCTTGGGCACATAATATAGAAGGAAAAAAAGAAATTTCTATGGAAAAATACAAAATAATATAATTCACATTTTTCTCTTGCTTCTTTGGCAGCTGCAGTGTTTGGAACTATCTTTGACTCAAGAATGCTTGAAGAGAAGAGATCAGACAGTCCGAAATTTCTTATAGGAACCTAACACATGTTTGTGTTACAGAAGTTATGACACTATTAAAGACCCTGTTAGAATTTAGGTTCCAGAATAGATGTGGCTGAGAACAGACTACATCTGGCATGAGAAGTCAGTCAATGCATCCACCACTGATTTAATAAATGTGGTTAAGGGTCATCAAGTCTTCGGAAACTCACCTTCCCATGTAGATGACATAATCTACAGGTTCCTGGAATTCCACCAGGAACTGAGAAATAAGCCCTGACCATTTACTCTGAGATTCCTAACATTCACTGTAAGAAATGGAATTTTAAATACACCCTGCTCTGCTTGTGTAATCAGTTGGTAAGTTATGTTCTCCCCTGATTTTTCAAAGGAAATCCAGCAGTGGACTAAAATGTTTAACAGAATGAGAAATACCAATCAAGAGAAGAACCTTTAATAATTCAGAGGTCTGACCAGTTTTATTCTGAAATTATCAGTGGGTACCTAGAAATAATTTAATAATCATGAAACCAAAAAATAACTTAATATTTAAACCCTGGTTGGAAAAGGTGTCTTTCTTTTTCATATTTCTTATATTTAGCTATTACATTCATTTCTGTCCTGTCCCATTTCTTTATTTTTGGCTCTTAATTATATAGCTGCATTTACTTCTCTTGGTTACAGAGAGAGCTTCCCAATTTATAATCTCTTTAAATCTGGGTTGTTTCCTCTTGTTTCTCATTTCTCCTCCTTTTTCCCCTCATCAACTTTCTTAAGTAAGACTTTATTAGACAGTGTCTCTTTTCATTAAACTTTCTTCCCTTTTTCTCCATGGACAGTAACAATATTATCAATAGCGATCCCTTAATTGGTTTATCTGTACAAGGCATAACAAGGGTAGGTTTAATAGTTGACTAGTGCATTTTTTTTCATTTTTTGGGAAGAAAGCTATAATTCAGATATGGTGTGGATGAATATAGTATATATCTTTTTTCCTTCTTCAGTGCTTTCAGTATTGATAATATCAAATGGCAATTTACTTTGAAACATGGAATGTCAAAGATCAAGATCTTGTGTTAAGTGTAAAGAAGCCTTAACTAAGATAAAAAAGATGGGAAGTAAAATTGCTTTTTTGTGGGAGAGTCATATCTTTACTATAAGCAAACGTTTATTTATTTATTTATTTAAATTTATTGTCCGCTCAACTCTAGTAGACTCTGGGCGGTGACATGTTTTATAGAAAGCTTGGATGGGGGAGGTTTATATATGTCACAATTCTAAACATAGAGGAGCTGTTGCTTTTTATTCATTCATTAATTTCTTAATGAAGAAATAATTCTTCATTAATTTACCAAGGTAATTGATGAAGAATTATCAGATCAAGACTAATTTTCAGATTGGCTGATAAATGCTTAGCACTCCCAAATCTATGTAGTCCAACCACAGATGATCTAGAACAAATACAACATTTTTTTCAACAATGGAATATGAAGTCAGGGGATCATATAATATTTGGAGATTATTTGAATCAAACTTTGGATCCTTTTTTAGATCATAGCATTCCACCATCCCAACAATACTCCCAAATTCATATTGTTTTGCTGGATGTCTAAATTCATGTTATATTAATTATTTCCAGTGGGAAATATGCCTTTCTTTCCTTTGCACACAGGAACTAATTTCAGCTTGATTATGTCTTGATTTCTTAATCTTTGATACCTAGAATTAAAGATATAAATGTCATACTAGTTTTAGGCAATGATCCTGTGAAGATTATTGTCAAATTTAGTATTAATTTGCATTCATTCTGTAAGTGGTCTTTGCATGGCTTTTTGCTGAACAATGAAAGATTTGGTTAAACAAGTGGAACAAGAAAGTTATAGATTGGTTTTTTTTTCCATTAACAGGGACTCAGTTACATACCTCTAAAGCATTTATTTGAAGACACATTACTGTATCCAAAAACAAGCAAACTAAAGTTAAATTTTTGAAGGGAAACTTAAAGAATTATTATAACTTTCTTCGTCCATCCAACTCCAGATCAATAATATCTTTGGTTTCTGCTAAATACAAGCTTAACCAATTTACACTTCTAAATCAGAATTTTTACAATACTTTGTAAAATGCAAAATTGGCAAAAGGAAAGAAATCTAGTAAGTTAATTGAACAAGTTAGAGAACATAATATTGTATTGTCTATTCAGGATATAAATGGGAAGGCCTATACAGATTCCAGATTCATTACTCAACAGTTTTTTAATTTTTTTTTTATTCTGAACTGTATTCTACTAAGTCTTCATCAAGAGAAGATGAAATAGATTCCTTTTTAGAGGTCACTTTGCTTCAAGAAATTGTCACTGAAATTGTCCTATTTTATTGATTTATTTATGAATAAGACTTATATGGCTCCCCATCTTGTGTTCTGTAACTCTGGGTGGCTCATACCTACAGCAATAAGAATATAAAAGAAACAATTAAAAACAACATCAAAAAAACAACTCTTAGCACCCTAAAACAGCACCCCTATTACTTTAAAAAATCGCAGTCACTGGGCTCCAGCCTCACCGTATCCCAGGCCTAGAGAAAAGCCAGCTTTTTCAGGACTTTTGGAAAGCTAGAAGAATGAGGGCTATGAAATTTCTGTCCTGATGGTTTCCCAACTCATTGGTATAAAATGTACTGTATATTGGGTTTTTGTCTGCTATTTTATTTGTACTCTACAGTGCTTTGCCAAACCTAACCTTTAGTTAGCCTTTAGTTATTTCCAAGCTGGCCAAGGAGTTTATTAGAAGTTCTACCTACAGATCTATTTCCTTGATAAATGTGGATACTCAAATTTTAACACCTACTTTAGTCTGCAGATTATCCTTCCTGCTACAGTTCACTCATCTTGGGCTGGTCTTATATAACTGTCATATTTCTGACAATGCCAGGTTTTTAACTTGATGTTCTTACTTTAACTCAAAATTGACAAGACCTAACAGCTATACATTCTCTAGGTGATAAGAAAACCTTTGGCATGTTCTCTTGACAGTGTTTGGAGCAGTTTCTCATTTATTTGGGGTTTGGGCAAACTTTTACGTTTTGCATTGATATTTTTTACTCAGTTCCTAAATCACAGGTAATTATTGATGGTGTGCCTTCTCCTTGGTTATATTTATGTCAAGGTGCACATTAAGGATGCTTTGTTTCTCCTTTTATTTTTAATCTGGTTTAGAATCCCTTGCTAGTATTATTAGAAATTCTGAAAAAGTTAGAATGTCAGTGGAATACAGTAGGGGGTCAGAGTATATGATGTTATTATACGTTGATGGTAGTTCAGGAATGGAATGGAATAAAATACATACTCATTTCTTTAATACATGGGTGTGGGATCCTGTCTGGTTATTCTACATACTGGAGTAAATCAGACATGATGCCACTTCGTTACAGAAAGAAGTAGAGATTACCCTTTTCTTCTGTTTAACATACAGCCTAAAGGAGAAAGAGATTTGAGATTTCCCACCTTTCCTTCAAGATATGAACTGAGCAGAGAAATCCTCACCCTAAGTCACAAATCAACAACCTGCCTTACAAACCCTGCTGTAGCAATGCCAGTAAACAAAATGATTCTTTTTTTATAGTAATTTTTTATTAGGTTTCAAGAGAAGAATAAAAACTACAAAAACAAAAACAAAAAACTACAAAGAAAGAAAAAAACTAAGAAAGTATAGAAACACAAGAGAATTTTTTTTTCAAATTTACTAAAAGATGTGGCCTCCGACTTTTAACAGCAAGGATATACAAAAATTTCCATAATCAATCTCTTATTCTATATCAAACCAAAACACCACATTATTTCTATAAGTCATTCTACTTTAACACATAATAAAAATCAGTAAGTATAGTTACTCCTCCCCCTTATATTAAAATAAAAAGAAAGTTCATATAAACCTCCTAAACATCTTTCTCCCTCCAAAACATAAAACATATTTACTGTAATTATTCCCTTCCTACCACTATTCTATACATTTCTGTCTACTATAATAAGAATCAAATTAAAAAGCACATAAGTTGCCTGCTATTATACTTAATAGTATAATAATTTTAATAATTCCAATCATAATAAACCCAGAAAACAAAGACAATTCAAAACAGTAACTCCATATCTTTAAAAGGGAATAACATCAGTCAGATCCTTAAAGCAAACCAGATAAAAATTCTTTAACCCTAATATAACAGTTTTAATAATTTTAATCTTAATAAACGCAAACAACAAAGCCAATTCAAAACAGTAAATCCAAATCTTTAAAGGCAAATAGCAATAACAGTAAATAAACAAACAAACAGTAAATCCTTAAAGCAAACCAGACGAACATTCTTCAACCCGTATCCCAGTTCAAAATGAACCAAAGCAGTTACATATCCCCACAATATACACAGAGCTTTCCCCTTGAAAGAATTAAACAGCCCAACTGACCCCTCAAAGGTTCTGGGTTCTTTTCATGGCATTCCACCAGGAGATCAATTTTACTTATGCCTTGCAGATCACTCTCTCCCTTAGATTTCTCCAACTCTATCACTCAATCTTCATCCAGCATCTCAATAAAAATCCCAATCAGTCTTAAAAAAACCTTTCTATCACTCTTAAAGGTAAAGGTAAAGGTTTCCCTTGACATTAAGTCCAGTCGTGTCCGACTCTAGGGGGCGGTGCTCATCTCCGTTTCAAAGCCGAAGAGCTGGTGTTTGTCCATAGACACTTCCATGGTCATGTGGCCGGCATGACTACACGGAACGCCGTTACCTGCCTGCCAAAGCGGTACCTATTAATCTACTCACATTTGCATGTTTTCAAACTGCTAGGTTGGCAGGAGCTGGGACTAGCAACAGGAGCTCACCCCATCACACGGATTCGAACCACCGACCTTCCAATCAGCAAGCTTAGCGCTTTAACCCACAATGCCACCGCGTCCCCTCTATCACTCTTAAATTCCTCAATTTCATCCACCACATCCCCAACCTGATGGCACATTTTAGATCTCATATTTTTCAACAATGTCCTAGATATCTTGCATTAAAGCTTGATAGAAGTCAGAAGAAATCTGTTTAAAATCCTGGTAAAAGTCAGAAAGAATCTGAAATCCTCCATGTCTCACGCAGTAGATTATGGCGCCCCCTAGGAGCTTAACCAGGGAAAGTCGAAGATATCAAACAATTCCAGAATGTGTTTACATAAAGTGAGAGTGAGATACCAGACAGTTCTCAAGGGAAAGTGAAAACAGAAAGCTGAAGGTTCAAATCAGCCAACTCAACGTGTAGGAAAATGCTAATATCTTCAAATTTAATACAAAAATAATAACAGGAAGACAATTATTTACCTTTAAACTTTAAACTTTGTGATTCTTTATAAACTTACCACTCTGGGATTGGGTTCCCATTCTATCAAGCTTCCTTTTCTTTGAACAATAAATCAGAAGAACGGTTTTAAATCCAGACTCAGTTCAATATGAGAAGATATTGAGAGTGGGTTAAAGTTCCTCTGGGCTGATAACTGATCAAAATGCTAAAAAGAGCTGGTCATGAAGACTCTTATATTTGGGACCAACAGCTTCTGCAGAGAGGTCAAAATCTACAAGATGAAAGGTGGGACATTGCAATCAAAGCCCCCGTCCCTTTCCTACATCAGTTAACACATTCGTACAAAAGGAGCAGGGCTTTGATCTCAATGCCATGTCCACCATCTTGCAGATCTTGTGCTCCTCTAACCCATAAAAGGTAAAGGTTTCCCTTGACGTAAAGTCCAGTCGAGTCCGACTCTAGGGGGCGGTGCTCATCTCCGTTTCTAAGCCTTGGAGCCGGCGTTGTCATAGACACTTCCGAGTCATGTGGCCAGCATGACGACACGGAACGCCGTTACCTTCCCGCCGAAGCGGTACCTATTGATCTACTCACATTTGCATGTTTTCGAACTGCTAGGTGAGCAGGAGCTGGGATTAACAACGGGAGCTCACCCCGCCGCGCGGTTTCGAACCGCCGACCTTCCGATCGACAGCTCAGCAGTTTAACCCGCAGCGCCACCGCGTCCCTCCCTCTAACCCATGCTTATGACTTTTATAATATACTTCTTCCTCCCATCTCAACAAAATAATTGGATTTAAATATGACCTTTTCCATATTTTAATTCTCTTTCCAACTTCCTGGAAAATTGTGGAGTAGACTGTACCTAAAACAGCATTAGGGAGAAATGAATATGATTGTGAATTTCAATCATTCATAAAAGATTATTGAAACAAAAACATGGAAAAATCCTTAATTAAGACCATACGTCCTTCTGTGCTAGCATATGAAATAAATAAGTTACTACTGACTACATACCAAAAACTGTCCTTGCAGGAACAGATTCTCTGTTCAACCAGAAGGAAACCTGAGACAGAATGACTGTCATGATGCAGGGAAGATAGGTCTGAATCACAAAATAACCAATTTTCCTCTTCAAATGAAAATGAGCTGTCATCACTGTGTATTCCCCTGGGGGAAAAACAGATCAAATGAATAACAATAGAATAATTATACATTCTTCCACAGATAAACCATTTTGGGGGAAAAAAATGTGCTTATGGCATATGGTTTAACAGAACCAAGCAAATATATCTTAGATGTTACCATCTTTCTAAAACAAAACATTAAAGGTCAAAAAGATTTTATTGGAACAATAGATACAAATAACAGAATAGATACAAAGCTTTTGACAGTGGTTTGCCATATAGCATGTGAGGGAAGGGAAAGATCAAAAGAAGGGTGATGCACAGTCTTTTGGTCTTAAATTTTCTTGATACCACAAGCGGTGCAAAGTGAATTTAAATCACCTGCAATGAATTTAGACTCTTCTAAGGGTGAAATTCTTCCAAATCCATCACTGCATTATCATAACATGACACAATTTCTCATGAGACTTCTTCTCTATAGTCCATAGGGCAGGCACAAAACCAAAGGTTTAAAATCATAAGAAAGCAGGTTCAGGATGGACTTCAGAAGGAACTTCCTGACTGTACAAAGCGTCAGCCAGTGGAGCAGGTTGCCAGGTGGCAGGATAAGTTCCCCTTGCTAGTTGCTACAAGCGGAAGCTTGTCATCTCCAAAAATGTTCCTGTGCATTCTGCACAGAGTAGCAACTAGAAGACCTCTAAGGCCCCTTCCAATGTCATAATTATGTAGTTCTATACTCTAAGTTAAACTGGCAGGCTGACAGGGTTTTGCAAAAAGAAATAAACCATATCTTGACCGTTAATACAAAGAAGCACAAGTATTATAGTAAGAATTCTTACTATAAGAATTAGATTAGATTAAGGGTTCTTAATCAACAATGTGCAATATTACTTCTTCATTTTACTAACCTGTACTGGATTTGGCAGTTTCCTGTCCAATTGTCTGGCCTAAGAGATCGTACTGATTCAACCTGGAGCCATCTGGAGCTACTTCTACTGAATTTGATGCATTGAATGTCCATTTGTAGGTTACTTCTGCTGTTGTATATGCGTCTACAGGGACAAGAAGGGAAGAGTCATTCAGAAATATTTGAGATTATCAAATAACTTCAGTCAGTATGAGCTCAATATTTAAAACTCCAAATTGTGATAGGGACATTTAAGCAGGGAGTATTTCACAATGTAACCAAACATGCAAAAGATGCAAACCGGACACCGATTCTTTCCAGACCCAAAATTAATGCATTTCACCTCCTGGATGCCTGTCAAGATCACTTTAATTTTCTTCTTCTGATGACACTTTCCTGTTTTCAGACCCTGTCCACTTATTCCTTCTCTTTTCTTTTTAAAATACTGTTAACCTGTTCTGTTTCATCTCTGAAACTTTATCAAACCATTTAAACTAAAAGTCATGTCTCTGCCATACTAAATATAACCACTATTTAACATCTACATTATCAGTTTAATTTTTTTCAGAATGATACAGACTCATCAGAACTATTAATATCAAAATGCACATGGTTTGTTATCTTAGCTGAATGCTTTCAATCCACAGGGGGAAAAGAAAAGAGGAATCCATGCTAGCATATATAAAGACAAAGCAAGATTATAGTTATGCAGTGCATCTGATGTATTGATTTAATTCCATGTAAGTTCAGGCATCAATACATAGCTAATAATTATTTCATATTAATCCATTTATAGCTTTGTACCACTAAAATAATGTAGTTGTTTTCAATATAATAAAACTAATGTACTAATGTGTACCTAAACTACACATTAAAGGAATCTGTTCTTCTTTCTATAACATATATGCTTTTTCTAGCAGAAACTGGGACAAGATTATTCTGTTTGTTTCAGTTTGTAATTTTTAAAGGAGACCTATAGAAAAACATTCCTGTGCCAACTGTGTATGGATTTTTGTATTCATTTTCATGTACATTTTTCACACACATGGCAGATTCCTTAATATACATATTTATTACTCAACTCTAGCAAAATAGATATACTCCAATTTGGGGATTTAAAATGCAAACATAATGGTGTTCCTCTAACCCTACTATAAATATATGAATAATAAGTCCAGATGTGTCTTCATATGTACAGGGAAAGTTCTTACATTCACAACAATCATAATTTACACTGCACTTTTGTGCTAGATGCAGCCTCAGTCAATTTGTGTGTGGTTTTGTCCTATGAAATTAAATTATTTTTCCAGTTATACTGAAACACAATCATGCCACTGAAAAATGAATTATCATTATGAACATTTTCTGCATTGGCTGCAACTGCCCAAGGAAAAGGGTGCTTAAAATCTTAGATAATTACAACTATAACCTGACTTTATTGTAGCAACCCAGAGAAAGCCACAGGTGTCCTTGCATGGGGTAGACATTCTAATTAAGTTGCATCTGTTCTGCGCCAGATGTCCTGGCTGCATATTCATTTCTGGACTCAGTATAAAGCTAATAGAATTTTGATCTTAGGCTCTTAAAGCCAACTTATTTGCATAGATGGCTGGACCTATATGCACCATTCAGGATTGAAGATGGTTTTAAAGATCCTGCCTTCTGGTCTACTGTTAAGCAACACTAGCTTACTTCAGAATAGAGCTTTTTCAACAAAAGGTTCTTCTGGCAGCCCCTTGGAGAATGGAAGGTCACACCTACACACAGACATATGTACGTAAAACAACTAAATAAGAACACTTATTTACAATACTGAAAAAATTACAAAAACAGCAAGAGAAGCTTGTGTATATAATCACTCTATTTCTTGTTATACTGAAGGTCAGGATGTATCAAAAATTCCTCAATGCATAGAAATGGTGACTAAGTCCTCGTTTAGCAACTGCTGTACAGTGACTGTTCGCAGTTACGACGGTGATGAAAAAGTACCTTTGTGACCAATCCTCGCCTTTACGACCTTCGCAGGTCTGTAAAGCAAAGGAAAGCTGAAGTAAGATCATAAGCACAACTGTGGTTTCACTTAGCAACCTCTTTGCTTAACGACCGAATTGCTGGTCCCACTTGTGGTTGTTAAACGAGGACTACCTATAAGGGAAGTTGAATTCCTTCTCACTGAAAAGACCTCAGGAATGTGGAATATTTTATGAAGAGATACATCCATCATCATGCTGTTCTACAATTTGCTCCCATTCTTAATTCAGAATGATTTTTAAAAAATCCAGTGATAGAACTTCAGAAAATGCAAAAACAAAGTAATTGTAATGAAACACCCTTATGAAAAAGAATTACTCTGTTGAAAGTAGAAAATATAGGATTAAAGAGGACATGAGAAAATAGAATAAATGTAAAGAGCAAATAGAAGGAAAATGGTTCATTCTAAAAAAATACAAAAATTGTCAAGGTTTCAGAACAAAACATATTAAGCATCAATACCTTGAGAAAAGGGTAAGAATATGAATGTTAAGTAACTGCATATTATACTTCTAACTAATGAATGAATAACTTTATTGAATAGTCAAATGACCATGTCAGAAAGTTGGGCATCAGCCACTATAAGATATAAAATATAAAATATGATACCATAAAACAACTAAAACACAGTAAAATTAACTAAAATATACTATGGTGAGATAAAATACGATAAAATACAGTAGGGTAAAATAGAGATAAAACTGTAAGATAAAAATGCAAGATGTAATAAAACAAGAAATAAAATACAGAAACAATGTGAGTTTAAATGAATTCGTCACCTTTACTTGCCACCCCAATGCGTTCTATAAATTGCGTTCTCAGCTGGACAGCCCTAACTATAAACTTAACAGTTCTATTGACCACATACGTATTTGTGCCCTGGAGGAAGTAACATAGTCTTTTGTTACGATCCCAGTATGTGGTTCTGTCAATTAGTGTCTGAAGGCACTGAGCCCTTGCTGGGGCATATAGTTGGCAGTTAAATAGGACACGTGCAATGTCTTCTACTTCGGGTGCTCCACAAACACATGTCCTCTCAAGGTAAGGCACTTGGTGGAATCATCTAACTAAAAATTCAAGCTGTAAATTACAACTTGTAAATAACCTGGAGATTTGATATGAAGTACTTGAATCAATATTCATTCTATGTACAGTAAATTGCAGATTCTTTCAGAAGACACATTGAATTATAGTTTTCCCTAGCTATAGTTTAGAAAAACTATGCTTTGAGCTCCAGATATATAGTCAGAGGTTCTTTACTTGCCAACTTCCCTGGGAGTTTTCAAATTTTAATCCATACTGAGGCTTAAAATAAGCTGGTCAACCACATAAGAAGAGTCAGTTGTTTTAGGTATAGGTATTTCACTTGAATTTGCAAACTTTGTGCCTCAAGAAATGAGTTATGATTGCCAATAATATAGCTTAACTTCTGACAAGGCATTTGTGTGGACTTTGAGAACAAATTCTGAGTGAGTAGGAAATAACTCTTTTACTGCACCCCCAGATTCAATACACATGGAAATACACTGAAAATGGTTTCAGGCCAGTATAGATGTGAATCTCAAAATACTTGGAAGGCATGAATATGTTCTCCTATTAACAACCAGAGTGTAAGGCCAGATCTTTTCCTCAAATTCACAGCCCATTTAACCTTGGTGTATCCATGCTACATAATTTCCTGGATATCTGGAATTTTGTCCAGAAGTAGAAGTGCATAGCCTGAGATTTCCATGCTATATGCCTTATTCAAAAAGCTTTGGAAACCTCTCCATACATCTCAATCATTGGTACAAACAGCAGATTTTAATCAAGCAAAAGGGGGAAAAAGGATCTTAGATCTCTAGGGTTGACTCAGATTAGGAAAGAGACAGTCCTGTAACATGAGGATGAGCAGATGAATGTTTCAAGGTCAGTCTTATGGATTTGGAAAAAGGATGGATAGCCCTTTGGTCTTCCACCAAATCCACCAAAAAATGAGTGCTCGAGGGCTTATTCAGTTTCCAAATTTCTGTATGTTAAACCCAGATTTTCTTTATAATCAGTCTAATTATTGAGGCTCAATGTGAATCTTTCTCTCTGGGGTTTACTCTGCTGTTAGGGACATGACAAATCAACTGAGAATAATCCAATTAATTATATTTAGAGTAATTGAAATGTATACATAAATGAAATAAAATCAAATTTATCCTGCCTTCTATCTCAGCACCAAAACCCTATATCATCTGGTTTCAACAAAAAAGATTCTTATTTCTTCCCATTGCTTTTTAGCCAACACAGAGTGCTACACTTCCATGTGCCTTCCTTCCTTCAAACCTCTAGTCCAGCTCTTCTAATTGTTTCTAATTTCCATGAAGCAAGGTTCAGGACAACAATGGCTCCTACATTTAATTCTTTTTGAACTGCAATTACTTCCAATTTGCAAAGGAATGGCATTTGACAGACATGAGCAATATTCTGAAAGCAAACTAATAAGTAATAAAAGCAGTAAGAGGCATATTTTAATTTGTGCATAACTAGTAACTAGGTCTACATAATACTGAAGTAATTATGCCAATGCTAAGACATTACATTAATGTCACCAATCAAAAATTAGGTAGGTAATGCATATGGCTATGACTTCCCTGTAAACTTCAGCAAGATTTATATTTTGATCTTCCTAATTTGACCTTTTCATACACTTTTAAAAGATTCCAAAAGTAAAACAGCTTACAATTATGATAACACTGTTCTTAGCAGACCATAGGTTAGATGAGAACAAACTATTAATAACTATATTTCTTGGAGTTTTTCAAAAGTATCCTTACAGTTAAAGAATGCAAAAATGGAAATCAGATTTCATCCATCTTAGCAAGCCAGGTTGTAAACTTTGCTGTCCTAAATATTCCTGCAAGCAAAGTAATTGGCATACCTGTGTGGTTTGCCTATTCTTCTAACACAAAGCCCCAGAGTAGAAGTCCAAATCTGGCCTAAGAATTACATACAGTCCTTTCTGTGCCCATCAGAACCCTCTTGGGGGTGGAGTGAGGATATATAAGTTATTGTGGCATTTTGGTGAGCTTGTAAGGGAGGGTAAGAAACCTTAATGGCTTTAATGGGTGCTATAAGCCTTCCAGATGCTTGAGAAAATTACTCCTTAAAAGTCCTAGAAAAGGTAAGAATTCCTCAAGTTGACCTTTAAAGCCCTTTATGGCATGGGGCCAGGTTATTTGAAGGACTGTCTCTCCCCAATTACATCTGCCCATCCCATCAGATCTGGCAGAAGAAGCATGCTTTGGGTCCCATCTGTTAGGGAGCTACACTTGGCAGGTCCCAGGAGGCAGGCCTTCTTTGCCATGGCACCCACCTTAAAGAACATCCTCCCCTTCCCTGAAGTGAGGCTGGCTCCCCTCCCCCGAAGTGAGGCTGGCTCCATCCCTGTTGATTTTCCGGAAGTCCCTCAAAACCTGGTTATGCCAACAGGCCTGGGGGCCCCAGGGGACCGGAGAGGTACTGAGGTGGCTCCATTGTTGTTAACATCTGCTGCCCTCTCTCAGCCTTTCATTGTGATCTTTAATTTTTTTCTGAATAATTGTTTTTAATGTGTTAACTGTTTTATAATTTTATTGTACACTGCCCAGAGTCACTTTTTTGTGAGATGGATGGCCATATGAATTTGATGAATAAAAATAAATAAAAGTTGAGCTTGGCTTCTGCTGACCACATCACTTATCTAACTGTCTGCCATTGCCTTGTTCAAGAATTTCTTTCCAGCTTTCCAATCTAGCCTATACTCTCCTACAGAAAGGCTATCCAAATCCAACCCTGCTTTGCTTTACAATCACCCATGGTCAGCAAAGAAGTCCTTCCATCTACTTTTGAAATGTACCCATTAGGATGCCATGCAAAACCTGGAGAGGCCCCTGAGCCAACAAAGTTGTCTACCTGTTTCCTAATCTTTTTCATACCAGTTACCATACTATGGAAAAGATTATAGCTGTTGTCTTTGAACAGATCTGAAAGCTATCCAGGAGGACTAGCTCCTCTCCTTTAAACAGCCCTATTTCCTTAAGATATACTACAGTTTTTGAAAAGTTATACATTCATCATAAAAAAAATAGGTTAATAAAAATCCTGAATCTGCTGTTGGCCATTTCCCACCTAAATTTCCTATGTTGCGTGTACAACAGCACAAATTACTTTTTCACATCCCACATTTCCCCATTGTCTTGAGAGATAAATTTTCCTCAAATCATATAATTCTTATACTTAAATCTTGCTGAAGATCCATTAGTGACCTCACTTATCTAACACATTGCTATGCAGCCAATAAAATTAATAATGGTTTGTATTCTGAATTGGTGTTTATTTTATGAACCGTGGGGTTTTTTTTTTCATCACCCAACAATTCCTTGCAGCAAATTGCTGAAATATTATTTCTGCTGAACATCCTTGACCAAACTATGATGGTTTGATATTTTGGTATTCACAAAGTTACCAAAAGACAAAAGATGTTCAATGGAAGATCTTTTTTATTTAGCTACATTTCCAATCCACTGGTAAAGGATCGCAGATAAATCTAGACTGCACCATTTAAGTTCAAATAAATGTAATGAATGTAAAAGTATATCCCTATAAATGTTGCTAGCAAAGCATTCATTTTTATGCTTGGTTTCAAGCTTTCAGTGGTACACACAACTGAATGTAATAATATGAAAATGAATGACTGCATCAACAGTTATATTTAAATACCTTTTAAAAAATCTTCAGAATAGCTATATTTCATCTACAAGCATTAGTATTCAAATATTTTTAAAGGAATTGGTTTGAACCCACCTCATAATACTATAGCAGATGAACGAAGATTGCAGGGGAAGTGGGGGTAAAGAGCACTGCATTGTAGTAAGATCATACCAGCTATAAAAAAAGTTTACTGCCTTTAGTATTTAACATTTTTCTCCGTTGATTCTATTTTCAGGGAAACAAAGGCAGAGCTGCTTTCTGAAAATTACTCCTAGCGATCACTATTTTGTTTTTCCAGTATACTTCAGGTACAGAATTCTTTGGGACACTCCAAAGACATTGAGCTGTCCCACAAAGGCATGCTCTTCAAAAGGGTCCGTCATTTTCCCCATGATTCTGGGCTGCCTGGTGATTTTAGAAAAATAAAGTAGGATTTGAGGAAAAATATGGGAAAAGTATAAAAAAAATAAAGTTCCCCCAAATGAGTGATAAATTAGTGGAACAAACATGATACCAAAACTGGGATCCATTCATATTTATTCACCGCATATGGCAGAAATGAAAATTGAAATGTCTTTCCTTCCTTCTTTCTTCCTTTCTTTCCTTTGTATTTATTTGATTTATATAGCCATCCGTCTTACAAAATGTTGCTTCCCAAAATGCACTTCCGGATTCACATACACTGTACTATCTTCTGTCATTGGATGTGCATTGTTACAATGAGTATTAATGCTGTATTCATAATTTTTTGCTATTAGTTTAAATGACCAAAGCATTTCTTTTAGACTTGTTTCTATTTGCTCATGAAAGGAGAGCATATCAGCAACCAAGTGCTTCACACATTGCACATAATCTTCTCGCCTCCTTTCCCCAGGTTGAACACATGAACACTTAAGTAGGTCCTCTTACAGTTTGTTCTGTTTTCTGCAGACTGTCTTCCCCCAGCATCTCTTCCTCCACTACTGTGGTACTGCCTTGCGGGCACTTCACTGTCTGGGTCTTTCCTTTCTCCTATGTTGCAGTCTACTTTTTCTATACCTACATATGAAATGAAAGATATCTCAGTAGAAGTAGGCCTTGTGTGATTGTTGTAGGCTACACTTTACCAATAGTAGTATAAAAATACTTTTTCACTACCTTTAGTTTCCTTCAATCATGGGAGACTGGAATGCTAAGGTGGGCAGTCAAATGACACCTGGAATTACAGGTAAGCATGGCCTGGGAGAACAAAACGAAGCAGGACATAGGCTGATAGAATTTTGCCAAGACAACTTGCTCTGCATAACAAACACTCTCTTCCAACAACCTAAGAAACAGCTTTGTACATGGACTTCACCAGATGGACAACACCGAAATCAGATTGACTACATCCTTTGCAGCCAAAGGTGGTGGACATCTAAGCAGTCGGTAAAAACAAGTCACCAGAGGTGACTGTAGTTCAGATCATGAACTTCTTGCACAATTTAGGATCAGACTAAAGAGATTAGGGAAGACCCACAGATCAGCTAGATATGAGCTCACTAATATTCCTAAGGAATACGCAGTGGAGGTGAAGAATAGATTTAAGGGACTGGACTTAGTAGATAGGGTCCCGGAAGAACTATGGACAGAAGTTCGCAACATTTTTTCAGGAGGCGGCAACAAAATACATCCCAAAGAAAGAGAAAACCAGGAAGGCAAAATGGCTGTCTACTGAGACACTAGAAGTAGCCCAAGAAAGAAGGAAAGCAAAAGGCAACAGTGATAGGGGGAGATATGCCCAATTAAATGCAAAATTCCAGAGGTTAGCCAGAAGAGATAAGGAATTATTTTTAAACAAGCAATGTGTGGAAGTGGAAGAAGACAATAGAACAGGAAGGACAAGAGACCTCTTCCAGAAAATTAGAAACATCAGAGGTAAATTCCAGGCAAAAATGGGTATGATCAAAAACAAAGATGGCAAGGACCTAACAGAAGAAGAAGAGATCAAGAAAAGGTGGCAAGAATATACAGAAGACCTGTATAGGAAGGATAACAATATCAGGGATAGCTTTGACGGTGTGGTCAGTGAGCTAGAGCCAGACATCCTGAAGAGTGAGGTTGAATGGGCTTTAAGAAGCATTGCTAATAACAAGGCAGCAGGAGACGACGGCATACCAGCTGAACTGTTCAAAATCTTACAAGATGATGCTGTCAAGGTAATGCATGCTATATGCCAGCAAATTTGGAAAACACTAGAATGGCCATCAGACTGGAAAAAATCAACTTATATCCCCATACCAAAAAAGGGAAACACTAAAGAATGTTCAAACTATCAAACAGTGGCACTCATTTCACATGCCAGTAAGGTAATGCTCAAGATCCTGCAAGGTAGACTTCAGCAATTCATGGAGCGAGAATTGCCAGACATACAAGCTGGGTTTAGAAAAGCAGGGGAACTAGGGACCAAATTGCCAATATCCTCTGGATAATGGAAAAAGCCAGGGAGTTTCAGAAAAACATCTATTTCTGTTTTATTGACTATTCTAAAGCCTTTGACTGTGTGGACCATAACAAATTGTGGCAAATTCTTAGCGGTATGGGGATACCAAGTCATCTTGTATGCCTCCTGAAGAATCTGTATAACGACCAAGTAGCAACAGTAAGAACAGACCACGCAACAACGGACTGGTTTAAGATTGGGAAAGGAGTACAGCAGGGCTGTATACTCTCACCCTACCTATTCAACTTGTACACAGAACACATCATGTGACATGCTGGGCTTGAGGAATCCAAGGCTGGAGTTAAAATCGCTGGAAGAAACTTTAACAATCTCAGATATGCAGATGATACCACTTTGATGGCTGAAAGCAAAGAGGAACTGAGGAGCCTTATGATGAAGGTGAAAGAAGAAAGTGCAAAAGCTGGCTTGCAGCTAAACCTCAAAAAAACCAAGATTATGGCAACCAGCTTGATTGACAACTGGCAAATAGAGGGAGAAAATGTAGAAGCGGTGAATGACTTTGTATTTCTAGGTGCGAAGATTACTGCAGATGCTGACTGCAGTCAGGAAATCAGAAGATGCTTAATCCTTGGGAGAAGAGCAATGACCAATCTCGATAAAATAGTTAAGAGCAGAGACATCACACTGACAACAAAGGTCTGCATAGTTAAAGCAATGGTGTTCCCTGTAGTAACATATGGCTGCGAGAGCTGGACCATAAGGAAGGCTGAGCGAAGGAAGATAGATGCTTTGGAACTGTGGTGTTGGAGGAAAATTTCGAGAGTGCCTTGGACTGCCAGAAGATCAAGCCAGTCCATCCTCCAGGAAATAAAGCCAGACTGCTCACTTGAGGGAATGATATTAAAAGCAAAACTGAAATACTTTGGCCACATAATGAGAAGACAGGACACCCTGGAGAAGATGCTGATGCTAGGGAGAGCAGAGGGCAAAAGGAAGAGGGGCCGACCAAGGGCAAGGTGGATGGATGATATTCTAGAGGTGACGGACTCGTCCCTGGGGGAGCTGGGGGTGTTGATGACTGACAGGAAGCTCTGGCGTGGGCTGGTCCATGAAGTCACGAAGAGTCAGAAGCGACTAAATGAATAAACAACAACAAAGTTTCCTTCAAAGGAGTTTTGGTGGCAAATGACATCATGGAGATTCACGAATTGGACACAAGGTTTCTTCTCTACTGCTAATGTTAGTTCAAACATGCATCTCAGGCCTACTAATACAAGATATTACTATTCTGCATATAAAAAATGGCTACATTTTTCTCTGTATTTGGTGGGAGATGCATGCTTTGAGGTGTGGACATCTTTTGATAAGTATGTTCTGCATGCATGACACATCTAAGCATCACTAAGTATTTGTAATTTGAATTAGGTTTTCAAAATGTACGTTTAGTATGACAATAAAATGGTGAGGAGAAAAATGAAGACCTGCAAAGCTTGAGGGCAAGAGAGATTCCGCATGAGCAAATTATAGTTATTGGAGATGTTCTGATTAAATTATAGGAAAGTAGTCCAGGGAAGTGGGGAATTAATCTTTATATAACAACAGGAGACTCAAGAGGGTGCCTTTGGAAAATTTGAAAGTTGATACATAGCAGGTTCATTCTTCTTAAGCAGAAGCAGAAGCAGCTCAGGATCAATCTTCATATTCTAAGTAGTGGGTTGCAGATCTGAGATTGTATAGTACTGCTGGTTTCTGCTGTTGCTCTGCGCTCCAAAATCAGCAAGAGCCCAGTTGATCCTTCCTGGATTGTGGCAAATTACACCAGAAACAATTCCTGTTTTAGCAGCTGTGGGTGTGGGGCTGCCTCTGTTATCCAGTGCCATCCACCATCCTTTGCAATGTGCATTACTCTGACTTCATTGTTGGGCGCAATTGCTGTGGTTCTAAGACGACCAGTTATGTCTGCTACATTTGTAAGACGACATTTACAAACTATGACATTTTGCCATGGGAAGAATGGGCTGCAGACTGATATTGCTAGCCTTTGGGTGTTTGTCCAGCTGCTGCATCATGCGGACTCTAGAAGGTTTAGAAATCATTTTCTACTTCTAATAGAAGTAGGTGCCAGCACTAAGGAAATGTGTCATATCCACTATCGGGGAACCTCAATTTTGTTTTGTTTTTTTAAATAGGGCCCAAAGCTAGTGGACTGGAAATTGCCCAAGGATACCAGAGACTGAAACCAGTTCTAGGGGGAGGCAGAGGGAAAGGAACAGTGATTGCACATTGCTCTCTGGTTTCTCCTAGTGTAGACAAAGAAGACCCCTCCCAATAACTTTTCTAAATGAATGCACATCTTCAGTGTAAGATATTTGCTATGTATCAAAAAGCATACTCACGTCAGAGAACGAGGAGGAAAAAACTACATGTTTAGGCTTCTTCTAAACATGAATGTTTGTGACGATGAACATGTAATTGTGTTAAATATTTTTAGAAAGGGGAAAAAAATTGATTTCATACACAGTCACAATGATTCAAACAAAACACAGAGAATTCCCTAGATGTTAAAGAGTGAAAGCTCAATTATCTTGAATAGCCAAGTCAATTCTAAACACAAAATACTGAGATCCCTAGAGCCTTTGTCTTCCACTCCAAAGAAAGATCCCAATCAATTACAATATCAGCATATTTTTCCTCAAATTATTTTGAGCTTTTGCTGATGATCATTTTTCTGGGGGGCATTACCCATGGGTTTTTTCACTCAACAGAAACTATTCTTAAACTCCTTTTCCTGTAGATTCTGTTTCAGGAGTATCTGGAATCTTTATCACCTCTGCATGAGCTCCCTCAAGCAAGCATATTAGAACCAGAAAACATGGATAGTCGCTTGTTAGCACAAATTCTGTTTTCTGGCTGAGATGACGGCAGTGTGGTAGCTTTAAAGTATTCTAGAAAGCATGGATGTCCATGCAGGGGACAGGAAGGAGGGGAGAGAAAGGGGAGCAAATGATGAAATGCCTGCCCTTACGTCATGAAGCAAATGCTCTGACTTTCATCCAAATATTTGTGTAACTGCATGTGTATTATGTCATCATTATGGTGTCATCACAGTTTGCTGCAAATGATGCTACCCAAGAGGGCAGAGCTTCAGAGCACAAGAACAAGATAGGAATATACCAAGAACATTTTCCAGGCTACAATTTATAAAGGGGTATAATGGATAATCCACAGTGTAACCCACAACTACTTCGAAAATGTAATCTTCTCATTTGCTGGCCAATCACAAAGTACAGTTCCTCAGTTAAAGTGAGGGCTAGAATGGAGAAGGCCAGAAGGAACTGGCTTGTTAAAATAACAATGCAGAGATGTTGCTTGCTTCTCTCACCAAGAAACAAAACTTCTCAGTCTGTAACAATGCACAGCTGGGAAAAAGGAGTTGATTTGAATATTCAATCTGCTATAAATATGTGGGCTGAATATTACAGTTTGCAGTAGCTGTTTCCTTCACTACTACTGGCTTTTGTATCTGCAATAAAGTCATGTTTTATCAAGAGCAGCATCTTTGAATCTCTCCCTGTGCACCTTCAAGTTTAAATCTTCATCCGGGTGAAGCCCAATAATTCAGGTATCAAAATAAACTAGACGATTTATTCCATTTATTCCCCAAACCACCGGTTACTACCTGACTAAAATCTGCAGGTTTCTCAGAGAAAACCTAGTGTTGAAATACATAAGGAAGAACTCTATTTCCAAAACCTCTGCTTATCAATGTGTGCTCACATTTCACCAGCCCAATGAAATACTGATCAGTTTCTTTAATGCAACTGAAAAAACAAATGAATCGTCTTATCTTGTCCACCATGTTAGAGTTTATTCTTGTATGATACTGAATTTTGGTTCTCATCAATTGTTAGCTGCTTAAAGTCTATTTCAGTAAAAGTGGGTGGCAAATACCAAAACTACAGTATTTTGTACCTTGAAAAAAGATGTCAGACTTTTCATGTTTTCCTTCCACAGATGGGATATAAAACTAGAGACACAAATGTTATATTCAATATGTTTGGCCTACCCAAACAACTGTAAATCAGCAAAACTACTGACTGATAATACAATCTTACACAAGACTGTTTAGCAGAATGGCTCATTAATTAAATGTGGTTTATTTTCCAGATTAATGTGCACAGGATTGCCCTTTAGAAAGCTTTGACCTATTATGGCCTCAGGTGGATGCATCCTTAGAGTTGTGCATAATTATTTTGCAGAGATTTTTACTTGCAACTCTATCCACTGATTAACTAATTAAACTGATTAAGAAAAGGAATTTTAATATTAAAGAAACCTAATTTTTTTAGCTGAATATAATTTTATGTACATATATTCACCGATATCTTAGATCATTCTGTTTCCAAGCTATAACAGGTATATAGTTATTCTAATCTTAACACTGGTAAGCAACTCTATCAAACTCATAAAATATCACTACCAATTTAAACTTATCAATTAAATACAGTGCTTTTCATGGAAGGACACTTGCAAGACAGTTTGTGATGACCATAATATCTTTTGAGAAGCAAGAAATTAATCTGCTCAAACATTAAAACACTGAATATAATACAGGTAGTCCTCGAGTTAGGACTATTCGTTCAGTGACTGTTCGAAGTTACGACAGCACTGAATGAATGATACTTACATCCGGTCCATGAAGTTATGGCTGTTGCAGTGCCACCACACTCACATGATCAAAATTCAGGCGTTGGGCAGTCCATCTACAAATATGACTGCAGGGGTGATTCAATTCCCCCCACCCACCTATCCCCACCACCACCTGTGCCCTTTTGGCTGCTCTGCACAGTGGCACTCCTTGGCAGTGGCACTGGGGCTGAATTAGAGGTTCAGAGCCTTCAGCAGTTTCAGCAGGCCTCCACTGCCCCCAGGCCACTACTTCAGCCCCAGCACTGCTGCCACCACTGAGGATTGCCGTCTCAAGCCCCACGCCACAGCCAACCACCCCAAGTGCCACTGTGCAAAGTGCCTACCACCTGCATTCTGCAGGCCCTGCCGCACCCAGCGGACCTTAGCTATCTTCCTCCCACTGCTGAAGTGTGCCAAGCGTGACCCTATGCAAGGAAGCTGCTGGCCAAGCCAGGCCTTCTTTCCAAGGCTGCTCGTACTGTTCCCCAAATACCGTGCCCCTTTCTCATGATGCTTTGGAAGCCCTCAGAAGCTTTCTGAAAGCTTTCTGAAGCATCATGAGAACAGGGCACACTATTTGGAGAATGGCGGGTGCTGGGTGCGACACAGCCTGAGGAGAGCAGAGTGGTGGCTGAGGCTTTGCGCTGTGGTGCTGGGGTGGCTGGCCATGGCACAGGACTTGAGGGGGCACTCTTCGGCAGTAGTGGCACTGCTGGGGCTGAAGTTGAGGCCTGGAGGTGGTGGTGACCTACTTCAGACCCAGTGCCACTGTGCAGGGCAGCCAAAAGGGCTCAGATGGGGGAGATAGGTGGGTGGGAGGAATGGTGAGGGGTGGACACAGAGAACTCCAGAGCCAAGATGGTGTGATCTGTCCATGGCAAGGACTGACATGAACATCTCCCAGGCCCAGATCACAATGCCACTGCCCCAAGACAAAGAACAGATCTAATATGTGACTTCCACTGGTTACACATTATGTAATATCTTCCTCTCACCCTCATTTTTGCAGCATCCTCTTCATACATTTTTTCTCATCCACAGTCAGTTTCACATCATCACTCCACCAAGCATTTCCATTAGGAAACATCACACACATTTGTGCCACTATAACAAAATTCCTTTCACTCTGTTCTAACCAGCGTTCACGTCCTCTTTCCTTATGTACACTTTCCATTCATTATGTTGCAAAATTAGATTACTTTTTCAGATAGGACTTGCACCTTCCCTTCCTGCAATTGCTCTACTTTCATTCTGTTTACTTTCATTTCTTTCCTTTTCTTCCCTGTCCATTACTCCCCCAAGAACCACCCCTGACCTTAATTGTCTGTCTCTCAGAACCTATCACTCTTTTACCCGTTGTAAGTCTACATGAAAGAATAAGATGTTCACCCATATAAGATACTGATCATGAAGGGCTGAATTTTTAGTCATCTTACTTACAGCTGCCAAATTTCAGTGGGCATGAATGAGCATCCATAGGGAAGTCTTCTAAGTGCATTGGACATTCAGCCTGGACTGTAAGCCTAGAAGGGAAAATACCAATATTTTCTGCTAGATCATGAAAGTCGATTCCTCAAAAATTAATTGAGTCAATCCCAAAGATCAATTATATTAAAATAAATATAAATTTAGTACAGTTTGCTGATTTATGTTATAGGCTCCTTCAAAAGACACTGTCTTATAATGTCAAAACTTTAGAAATGTTTTATTCAAAATTATCAGGAAAGACCAACTGAATTACTGTATAAATTACAGAACTATGGATTGTCTAATAACAATTAGATGTCTATGCTACATGAATACAGAATTCCTAGTACAGGCAAATATTTTATACTCAGGGAAAACTAATATCTAATTTAATTTCTGCCATTTCAACCAAAGCAAGCAAATAACTACATGATAAAAATGGAGATAAATATATCACAGGGTCAGGACATGCACTGTAATTACTTCAGGATAGCCTCCTCATTGTTATGTCATTATCTGAAGCATTTGATATAGTACAAATGGTTAGGTTGCCCCATTCAAATATAACCCAATCTTTGAACTACTGTAAGAAGCTTGTAAATACGTGACATTCAGTTGCAATGTGTGCTAGCAAATACTAACATTATTAAGGATGGCATATATATGTCAGCAGGAGGATTGCAATATTAAAATTTTGGGTAGGTGGATGAGAAGGCAAATGCCATTCTTCTCTATTCCTGGACCTCTGAAGCACAGCTCAATTATTTTGTCATTGGGAACATTCTTACCTACGACAAGTATTCACTACAGAATGTGGTGTACACAAATCACTTAAAACTGAAATCACAGCAATGTTTAGGATAATACAGGAAATACAAACAGAAAATGAAAAGAAAAGGAAGCACATACCTCATAGTATATAAAAGAGTACCATCATCCTGGATTCGTAGTAGCTTGTTCGGCATGGTCATATTATGAGCTACTGACTTCTTTCCATTGTGAAAGAATGTATCTGGAGTCCAGATTTTGCTGGCCATTAAATTATTCAGTCGGAGAATGTTCATGGGACCCTTGAATTTTAGCCTTTCGTCTTTCCATTTTTGGCGGAAGAAAACATCTATTGTGTACTCCTGTAGTGGAAAAATGTTTTAACGTAATAGTCAGTTAAAAACAGCAAAGGGGACAGGGGGATCCTTGATAAGTGATTTTGTTTAAAAAAAGAAAATCCACCAATAAATAATTCATGGGTTCCTTGATCCTACCTGAAATTTACATGGGGATTGAATTTATAGTCCTTTGAAAAGATTCGGGTCTACAAGCTGATGAGGCTGCACTGGAAAGCAGCTTATTAGGGATGAAGCTAGCATAAAAGCTTTTTTCCATGTCTTTGGTAAGTAACCTGCTGGTACCGTTAAGATGGTGTTTGAGATAGATTTCCAAGATCATAATATGACTCTATTACAACCCCCTATCCCTTTTATTTTGAGCCAGGGTTTTCCCTATCCCTTTCTACCAGTACTACTGCCGAGATCTGTCTGCTTAGAACTCTGCCTTTGAGTAGATCCTTCTTTCCATACTAGGTGATAATACTTTTTTCTGGCAGTGGGAGAAATAGGTATGAACTTATAAATCAAAATCCTATAACAAAGATTTGCAAACAGATTTATTTTGCAAAGAGGTATTTAACAGGGTCACAAAGACTTCCAGAGTTGCATTTATACATCAGAATCTAGATGTATTTATTTATTAAACAAATGTATGTATTTATTTATGGGATAGTTTCTCCAACACCCAAGTTTTTATACAACATTTATATGATTATACCTCTTTTTCCAGAGTTATTCAAGTTTTCCTTCCAATTTTTTTCCTTCCACTTAACACTACAAGTGATAAATTATTTTTCCTGCTGTGGTTTTCTGAAGACACGTCAAACACTTTTTTCTTCAAACTCTACTCTTCAGAAAACTTGTATATTTCTCCTTTAAAACATTTTCTTTCTACCCAAGAGACCCCTCACTTCTCCACTTCTTTATCAATTAGCACCAAAGTATTTCTCTCGAATGTTTTCCTCTAGTTGCTTGTCAAATGGAGTAAACATTGACTACAAATACTTGTGACAATCAACTACTCTCCTATTATTATGATTCTTGACAGATTCATTAGTATATCTGTATAGGTTGTCTTAATACTCCCCTCACCCCTTGATATATTGTGATAAAATTGGAGAGTTACATCAATTGAGCCAGGCAAGCAGTAGCAATAGGACCACTTAAATGGTGGCTCACCAACTTTGAAATCACCTGGAAAATACAGTATGCAGGACCTATTTTCAGGCCTTTATGGATATTTTATTGCTTTTGATTAATGTTGATCATTAGTCATCCACTACTATTTGTTGTATATTTTTATTTATTTATTTAAATTGCTTATATACTGAACTTTTTTTAAGGATTTCATTATATACTTTTCATTATAAAGTAAATTGAAATCCTGTTGCACAGGGTCTTAAAAGCAAATTATAAATCTATGCAATACTACTACTACTAATAGTAATTGGCCATCTTGAAACAAAAGTATTTGGTTGGGGTAGGTCTGGAATAAACTGGTACAAGGACCTTGGGGTTTAATGCGTGGTAGATTTCCCAGTTACAACATCTTTATAACTCTTAATTATTATTCCACAGGAAATGTTACAATGAGGAAACAAACAGCAAGATTTTCTAAATTCAGTTTTTGTTGCTCTTCTTTTAAGAAAATGGTGTACATCTTTCCAAGTAAACGGCAACAATTATAATTAGCTACCTAGATTTAATATTACATGTTTCCATCTACAAATGTGGTGATTACCCATTAGGAGGTACAGATTTTGTTGTTTTGCTTTTGTGTTTAGGGGAAATAGTTGTCTTTTATTATTATTGTTTTTAAATGAACAGTTTTTCCTCTTAGGCTAATGTCACAATTAGTTTATGTTACTGATGCTCTGTAGTTCTTTAGGGCATCATATCACAAGAATAATGTTTCCGATTTCATAAATCAGCAAATGTGCAATCTACTTTATCCTTGCTCTTTACCTTCTTTCGTTTAATGTCCATTATTCTATATCGCTAAATTCAAAGTCACATCTCCTACTTTCACCTAAGGAATGTTTGTTTTATGTGAGCTAGTAAAGCAATAATTAAAAAATAAATTTCTCACTGGAAGCAAAAGGAAGCAATGGTTGGTTTCAAAAGACTGGGTGGCAAACTGCATGCCATGAATGGCAATGGGCATGAACAAAAGTCCTGGAAATCATTCTGTTTTGAAAAGCCAATGGGAAGGTGGTTTTCTGAAGTGGAAAGGAATGGGGAGGAAATAATGCTTTTTTCCTCCTGCTGTTTAACTTTCTCTGAAAATTCACCACTGCTAATGATAGTTACTTCCGTATCTTTCTAGACTGCTGTTTGCAAGAGAAATATGAGTTTAGAATTAAAGGTGGGGATGAAAACAGTTACAGAACATGGAGGTCCGAGGCAGTGTAACATGTAGATGTCTACTTAGGAATCTAAATAAATAGAATAATTTTCACTGTAAGCATACAATCAATATCTCAGATTTCACAACTGTGGGAGAACTCACTGAGCTCTTTGGTGGCCCCATTTAATGTATACTCTCAAAAAACTTACACCCATAGACCAGTTTGCACATGTTGAAGATGCATTAGTGTGTAGTACAAAGCTTTAAGAAGAAAAGTCATTGCCTGCAGAGCTATTGCCTAAATCCCTTACTACAGCAAAAGTCATATACTGCAGTGCTACACTCTATGCAATCCTTACTGCAAGAAAAGTCATATATAGTAGAGGTGCATTCCATATGCCCTTTATGGCAGCAAGACTGCAAGCACCATTTGGGCATTTAAAAATTGCTGTGGTGCCACCCAGAGTCTCTTTGGTGAGACGGGCAACCATGAAATAGAAATAAATTAAAAAATAAACTCGAGGTCAACAGAAATACAATGGGTAGAGAGAAGATTCCTTAGATGAGGGAGGGAGGGAGGGAGGGAGGGAATACAGCTATACAACAAATAAGATATTCCATTGTTGGAGCAGATCAATTACACATTTATCTGGTGCCCTTGATTCAAGCGTGTGGCAGTAATAGTATTGGTTCAGATGATCTCAATTCTAAAACTAATACTGTCGTTATGAGTCCAACTGGCCTCCTAAATGGCATGTGCCATTGCTCCATTTTGTTTCTGGTTCATAAAAATTAAACAAATGCCTATTTTTGATTGACCCTGCTGATAATTGCTTCTCCGTTTTGAAAGAAGACATGTTCTCATTGGCTTGTGAGTAGCAACAGTGTTGGTATTTTTCTAGTGGTGATATTACAAAGCCCGCATAATCATCCAGATTAAAAATTGCGTATCTATATCTTCTCTATTTTAGCAGAAGTATACTTCTCATTTAGTTCAGCAAAAAAAAATCTTGTTAGGGTCTGTTGGACACCTCAGAAAATGTTTTTTTAAAGATTAGCTTTCATCCTTTCTATGCTGGAGATGTTACAAATTTGAAAAAAAAATTGGTACGTGTGTTACGGGAATGTCCACTAATAATTCCTTATTGGTTGGATATTATCATCATGGTGAACAGGTTCTTGGAGGTGATTAAAGAGGGTTAAAGATTAAAGAAGAGTAATTCTTTATTAAACAATATCCCCCAAATCTGGAATTTTTCAACCTTTGAAGAACTCAGGATACATTGAGCTTGGACTATTGCAAAAAAAAAAAAAAAAGGTGATTATATACTCATGGAAGAATGCTTGTGTCCCAGACTCCAAACGTTAGTTTGACAAAATCTGTCAGTCCTCGCCCTTTGAATTTGCTTTATACCAAGTCGGAATCAAAACTGGACAATATGATTCCATATGGTATATATTTAATTTACTGTTTAAAAACTGAATCATAATGTTGGCATTGAAAAACGATATTTTAAAATAGTGATAGATAGTTAAATTACTTAAATTGAGCTTTTTATGTGCCTATTTAGAATTAGATATATATTTAGGCCAGGGGTCCGAAACTCCAGCTGATCGACCCCTTCATGATGCTTCACATTGTTCATTGACTCCCAAATATGAAAATAATTTAATAAATATTACTTTAATAATTCTAGGAATAAGAACAACATCAATCTCTTAGATAGTCCCACTGACCCTTGGGGATCAATATTGACCGTTTTGGGGAACCTTGTTTTAGGTGGAAGAATTGAATTTTTAGTTTTGCTTCTTTTTTTTTTAAAAGACAGTTTTTGATTCTTTGTCTTCTAGCTAGGGTTGGCTTTTAAAGTCTTTATGTTTTCTCTATAGTTACAGGTTGTTGTTGTTGTTGTTTTGTCCTTTTAAAATTTCCTTCTTCTTCACTACATATTTCTTTTTTAAATATAGTAGGTTAAGTTTCTTTCTCACGGTATATAGTCTTTTCTTTCATAGTAATATAGTTCATATAGTTATATTGCTGTTTAGCTGATTTATATTTTGAATTATTAAATAAGGTTTCTAAAGAAATTTTAATTGCAATGTTTTTAAAGGAAGTATTTGATATTTTCTACACATTTCTTGCCCTTTCTTCTCCATCTGCTCACCCTTCAAGCTATTCTGTGAAACCTTTTCCTGACTACGCTTTGTCAGAAATGAAGTCTTTGAGACTCCACGGCTGACAATTTAGCAGAGTAGCTTTATTTTTAAACAAATAAATAAATAACCAAGCTTTTTGAGTTCATCAGTGTTATTAAAAATTATATCGAGTTGCTCAACAAGGGAAAGTACAGTCTGTGCTTGTAAAAGGTGCTCCTTAGCCAAAAAACTGGATAAGGGCTTGGCAATAAGATTACATTATTCGCTTATCCTCTGAAGGTATCATTTAATTTTTCATCACTTGCAGGTAGTTTCCTGGGAGCTGTCCTGGTTGTACTAAAATTGCAAATTGAGTAGATATTGATAAACTTACTGGTTCTGTAGATGGTGGCTCCTTGATCAGTAGGTGACTATTCTTAGTTGCTTTGCTATCTGGAAACTAAATGCTCTTCTGAACTCATTCAACGTCATTAGTTTGGTTCTGCCACGTATCTTGTCTTGTTGGTGACCTACTCCTACAGGCAGATAGTGTCTTTCTCAAGGAATCACCCCTTGGCCAAATATCATAAACTTTTGTTTTTCCCACTCCCCGCTGGAAAACACATGAAAGCTCAACACAGTGAAAGGTGAAATGAAATGATTTACAAGCTGACATTTTAGGAAACAGCAAATTGAGAATGGCCTGGGATGGGATGCTTTCAGTCAGAATATCACACTATTTATTATTCAGGACATAAAAAACAAAGAAGGAATAGCATTGCTTTTATAGTTAGGAAGGGTATAACAAGAATAGTACTTGGCTACAATACAATCAAGATCAAATAATATCAATTAGACCTCGTGGACAACGGTTTAATATGGCAATTATCCAAATTTATGCTCCAACCACTGATGCAGAAGAAGAGGAGGTTGATGAGTTTTGCTCAAGTTCAATTTGAAATCAACAGAACATGCAAGCAAAATGTGCTGCTTGTGATTGGAGACTGGAATGCCAAAGTTGGAGATATTAAGGAGAAAATGTAGTTGGATTGTATGGCTTAAGAAACTGAAATGAAGGAGAATAACATATTAATTTCTGCTGCTCCAATGTTTTCTTCATAGCTAACAGTGTCTTCAAACAACCAAATACATGGACATCACCAAATGGAGTATACAGAAATCAAATTGACTATTGCTAAAAGGAGGTGGAGGAGTTCAATTATAGAATGAAAGACATGGCCAGGTGCTGGAATAGATCACGAACTGCTCACGTGCAAGTGAGCAGCTCATGTTAAAGTAAAGAAGAAAGCCAACCAGTTTCCACAATATGAGTTTGAACATCTACCTACCATTTTCAAGGAGAACATCAGGAATTGCTTTGAAGTTCTGAAATGCATTGATACAGAACCAGAGGAACTGTGGAATAAACTTAAAGAAGTCATTAAGGATAAATGTGAAAACTGACTGACAAAGATGAAGAAACAGAAACAAATCAATGTCGGAACTAACTGTAAATTCCCAAGAAGCGAAGAGACGCCAAAGCCAAGAAAAATAAAAAATTCAGAAAGGAATGTGATAAAGAATTTAAGGGTGTTATTAGAAGAGACAAGAAGCAGTATTACAACAACATCTGTAAAGACTTTGAAGTTGGAAACAAATATTGAAAAACAAGGAGTCTTCCAAAAGACCTGTGAACTCAGAAGGAGTTCTGACCTCAAACTGGTATGCTAAAGAATGCCAATGGACAGACAGTAAGAAAAAGATCAAAGAAAGATGGAAGGAGTATTCTGAATTCTGAACAGTAAAGATGTGAATGTCCAAGACACCTAGAAGATATTCCCCACTTACACAGACCTCTAGTACTAGAAGATGAAGGGAGATCAGCACTCCAGTCCTTACCAAGTAGGAAGGCTACAGGGAACTGAGGGAATACCCACAGAAATATTGCAAGCAGCAAAAGAAGGATCAGTCAAGGTTCTACTGAATCTATGCCAACAAATCTGGAGAATGACCCAGTGGCCAACAGATTGGAAGAGGTCAATCTACATTCTTATACCAAAAAAAAAAGTAGATTTAATAGAGAGTGGAAACTATTGTATATTATCCTTAATTCCCCCTGCTCACAAAACAATCATCCCCTGCAGATTGGAGACCTTCGTGGAAAAGGAGATGCCAGGTGTTCAAGCTGGTCTTAGAAAAGGCTGAGGAGCACGACACATTATTGCTGATGTACCCTGGATAATTAAGAAAGTCAAATAATGCCAAAAAGAAGTCACTATGTGCTTCCTTGATTATAGAAAGATCTTTGATTGTTGATCATGTTAAGCTGTGGAATGTGCTTACAAATATGGGAATCCCAGAACATCTCATTTTCCTCATGTGAAACCTATATACAGGTCAGGAAGTCATAGTACAAACAAAACTGTATATTCTCTCCTAACTGATTCAACCTATACACTGAATATATATTAAGAGAAGGTGGATTGGAAGAAGATGAGTGTGATTTTAAAATTGGAGGAAGAAACATCAATTGCCTGTGCTATGTTGATGACACTACCCTGATAGCCAAAAATGCAAAGGATCTGCAAGCTCTAGTAATACAAGTCAAGGAGCACAATGAAAAAATGAGACTAAAATTAAATATAAATAAGACCAAACTAATGGCAACAGATACAGCAACCAGCCTTAGAACTGACAGTGAAGATACTGAAATGGTAGGTAGCTTCTGCCTGTTAGGATCAACCATCAACAGTAAAGGAACAAGCAGTCAAGAAATATACCGCAGACTAGCACTTGGTAGAGCAGCCATGAAGTCCTTGGAAAAGATACTGAGATGCCATGATGCATCTGTACCTACAGAATAGTGCAAACAATGGTATTCCCTGTGACATTCTATGGAAGCAAAAGTTGGATTTTGAAGACTCACGGTAAGAAGAGTATTGACACTTTTCAACTTTGGGGTTGGAGAAGACTTCTAAGGTAGACAGCCAAGAAAAAAAAAGGATCATCAAACAAATCAACCCAGAGTTCTCATTCAAGGCACAAATGACCAGGGTCAAATTACCCTATTTCGGACACATTATGTGAAGGCCTAGCTCTCTGGAGAAGGCTGTAATGCTGGGAAAGATGGAAGGAGAGAGAAGAAGAGGACAACCAGCAGCAGGGTGCATGGAAATACTGTAGAGCATTTGACTGCCCTGGTACCTTTATGTTAGCTTGTTCTGCTTCCCCATGGTGTAAGTTTCTAAAATATTAAGATCCAACTTAATTTTTGTTGGGCATATTTAAATGTTCTGTCTTTGAAAGTCTGGGAAGAGCACATCAAGGATATTGCTAAAGAAAGTAGAGCTTGCTTTTGCACTTCTCTATCTGTTAGGTATACTATTTATTTTATCTTTAAATGTTGCATAATATAATCTTAGAGTAAGTTGCTACGTTTTCTAACTGAAGTTTCTTTTTTATTTCCTTTTGTCTGATTATTATCATTATGTAAAATTTAGAACAACTAAATTCTTAGATCAGCACAAGGGCAAAGGGGAAATAATATGAAGAGGCCCTCTCCTCTTATTTAGTGTGTCACTGTACAGGTTTTATTATGATAAATGTTTGGCATATAATACTGTATTCTAGTATTTCATTCGATAGATGAATCTTCATGGACCTACAAATGTCATTGTGGACAATTTGCAAAGGATACATGGTCTTGTTTTGGCTGAAAGAGAAGTGGATATAGATATTGTTTTCATTTTATTGCAACAGCACTTACAGCTTCAAATTTTCCACATCTTTCCTGTCTGTGCAATAAGTGGATAGGTTTATCGTAATAACTTTGAATGCCATTTTTAACCTTGTTAAAGTTGGCTGGTGTGCTGGTACATGTTTCACTTGTTTAGCAACCACAACTGGGACTGGCAACTTGGTCATTAAGTGAAGCAGTTGCTAAGTGAAACCACAACTCTGCTTACGATCTTAGTTCAGCTTTCCTTTGCTTTACAGACCTGCAAAGGACGTAAATGCAAGGATTGGTTGTAAAGTTATTTTTTCATCACTATTGTAACCACAAATGGTGGGTAAATAAGGCAGTTGCTAAATGAGGACTACCTGTAATACACCTAGCTACAGTCCCTGGTAGAATTGCATGAAGAGGCATGTTTAACAAAGTACCTCATTGAATAAGTGATACCTCTAGGTTTCAGACATAGAATTGAATGCAAATGGATTCATGAAATGTTCTACTCTATTTGTGGACAGAAATGTTTTAGAGAATTCTTCTGTAGTCATTTTCCTAGTAATGTTCCTTAGTAGTTTTTTTCCTTTGGTCTTTTTTCCTTTTGTCTGCATTGCCTCTGTTTATACTGCAAATGATAGCAATTACAGTGGCAACCTACACATTGTATAGAACACAGAAAGTATTAGAAGGCAAATGAGAAAACACACAGCTGAGCAAATTCCTCATCCCGTTATGTTTTCTTTCTCCATATGATGTTTTATATATAAACTAGCGTATGCATTTATGTGTATAAAAACTAAAGATTTATACAATCTGAAAAAGAAACCAGAGTACTGTTGACCCCATATGCATTGTTCTTTTATGCTGATTGGTCAATGGCTGTAATAAAGAATGGGCTGGTTTCTCAATTATGTTTTTGAAATGCTAAAGGCAAAGTAAGAATCTTGATCAATAAATCTTGATCAAAATATGGCATGTATTAATAATAGAATATGCAATTCATTATAAGACCCTCCCCTCCATTGCTTTCACCTGGTATAATAACAGGACCTTTCTTTGTTGCAAAGTATTAACAATTATAGAAGTAAATCAAATATGGGAAATAATACAGCCTTGTTTCCAGAAACATCAACAGTATCTTAATAGTGTTTTCTTTTGTTAATATGTTGTTTTATCCTGCCTTCCTAAAAATGGCATAACAATATACTATATGGTAGGCCAAGCTGACATGTAATGCTTTGCCTAGGATCACCATGGAACCTTTGGGAGTGGGGATTTTGCATTTCCCACCACTAAAGGCAGAAGTTAAAAAAAAACCCTGATGCTGCCAAACAATTATCTTGTTTTACAAAAAATAACAACAACAATAACTTTATGTTAAAAATTTAAAGGAGCTAAAAAAAAAATCAAACAGTACTTTGTCATTCCCCTTTACATTTATTTTCCTAGATAGATGGGAAATGAACACATCACTTACAGTAGATCCCATTTTTAATTTGCCTGTGATATGAAACCCCACCTCTGAATTCCTCTTTTGTTCCTAAATTATGGGTTCTTCTAATTTCATGTATCTGTGTATGCCTATTCGTAATTATTCGCTTAAACAATGATGCTGATATGCAATAAAAAGTCGTTGAAGTCACTGTCAATCCTTGGCATTAGTGACCATTTCCACCACTTCTACACAGCCAACTCCTTACCTACAAACACGCTCACAACTACTTTTGAGACACAGATTTTCATTTCTGTAAGGACTCCCAAGAGGGCTATCATTTTGGCCAGTGCTAAATAGAATTCCGTTATCCATTACTTTGTGACTTACATTCTCATTTACACCTAAGCGAAGTATGTCTGCAGTGCTGCCAAGTGAATTCCCTTCTCGCCAATTTAGACTTTAAAAAAATATGTTTCATACTAACATGTATTGCAACAGCAAATCAAGACTCCAGTACTCAGTCAATAACATAATGGATCTATTAAGTAAATTATAATGCTGAGAAAAAACAGATTTGCTTGAATTGTTTGCCCCCTTTTATTTTTCTGCACATGGTAAACTTTACATATGCGCTATAGGTGGCTGCCTAATTAAAATGCCTTATTAAATTCAGCATATGCTATTTTAGGGGCAACTGGGGAATTGAAACCAGGAATTTCCCATAAAGAGAATTACCTGGACCAATTTGAATGCTCTATTATTTAACACTAGTCAAATGAAATAAATATGCTGTTCAGAAGAAAAGATGATCATAAAGATGCTAAATCTGTACAAATGTTACTCAAGAAGCCATTGACTATATCCATACTAATATCCATCCTCAGCAACTGGTTATAACATTGAATTGTATTGCACATGAAGTGTGTTAAATTTGGCTGTCTCCATTTCTTTTGCAATCAGGAAAAAGCTGTGGCGTAAAAAGTGATGTGTCTTGATCTCACTGCCTTTTCTCCATTTTTCATATGAGAGAACTGTCTAAAAACCCTGCTCATTCTTACTTATTTCTTCATTTTCCAATAAAGTAATTTATACTTAATATAACACACACACACACACACACATTGAGCAAAAAACCCCCAAAAAGGTATAAGTTGACAGGATATCACCCCCACTTTCACCAACACAGGAACATTGCCCAAGCTTGTCTCCTTCTGCTAGAAAGAGAAATGAATTGTCTTTTTTAAGACAAAGAGCAGAAGTTACTTGTTGAGAGGCTGAAAAGATCTCCCTTTGGCTCCAGATTAAAGCTAGAAATTTCCAGAAAAACAAAAAGCAAGACCAGGTAAAATTAAATCAGAAAGGAACTTCTGACTCAAGGAAATGTCTTGCTAGCGTTGCACTCCTTATTTTCTGTGTGTGTAGTTGAGATCTTTTATTGTCCCTGATATTTAGCTATTGTATGTTGAATGTCTCTTGGGACCTCTGAGCAGCAGATCCATCCCACCTTGTGATCTTCTCCTTTTACAGGACATTCCTTTCAGGCACTGTTTGTAATTTTAGCAGCACTGTATTTTTTACCTCCTCAACCACTGATTCTTTTTACATGTGGCTACCTAAAGTTAAAAAAGAATTCTTATAATTTCCTTTTCCTCTTTCTTGCTTAAGTCTGCTTTTAACTATACCTTGGGAAAATGATCTAACTCTCAAAGTACGGGAGCTAATTTCCCTAGCCATGTGCATCCATGTGCATCTCTCTGGTGGGACTAGGATATTTATTTCATTTTATTTATTTTTTTCTATTGGCCAGTAGGCCCCTAGGCAGCGGGACCCCTACCTGCTTCACTTGACAGGTTTAAGGGACAGGATACCAGGAAAGGAATTCCCCTGGAAGATAGATGGTAGCAGCAATAACTACCAAAGACTTATAAGAAGCCAGAAAGGCAAGGCCAGCATGTATAATCAACCCAGAGGCCTCCAGAAGATGAAGATGGAGAACTCCCGCCATCTGTGATGGAATATGTTCCTGAAGGAGACGGTGAAGTGGTGGATTCCAGTGCTGCCACTGGTTCTCAGGGAGAGAACGTATTCCAGACTGGTAAGAGGCTTCGCAGCCCAGACTCTGTTGTTGGGAAGGTTAAGAGGTTCAAGGTTGCTCTGCCCTTGAGCCCTTCTAGGTTATTTCCCCTTAGGTTAGTTGAGTGGCCTTACTCTGGCAAGATTCTGTCTGTATGGTGAGAACAATAAAAGACTAGAGTTGCAGATATAGGCTTAGCATGGTTCTTGGCCTGCTACCTGACCCCATCCCTCCTAAGTGCTCACCCATACTGCTACAAAATTTAAAATAAAGCGAGAAAAGGGGAAAAAAGGGAAAAAAACAAAAAACCCTCAGAGGGAAGATATATAACAAAGGAAAAAAAGAATATTAAAAAACGTATTTTATGGAAGCAGGTCTTTTTTACACAATGCTTGAAAGAACCTTCATAAACTCCGTAAAGGAAATGCTAAAAACTGCAGTTAGGATAAAGACCAATCTTCAGATGAAGATCAATCAGCCCATTGATAACATACTTTGCAAATGGTACACATCAAATAACAGTCAAGCAGGAGATCAAGCCATGACTGAAGAGATTTTATTCATTAGGTTATGGAGCTTCCTTCTAAACTGACAACAAATTTTTGAGATGGTGCCTGGGCAGCAATTACTTTTCCCATAGAACCAATCTATCCATTTGTTCTGTACCATGCTTTCTTGGTAAATCTCCCATTTTAGCCCAACCACTAATTAATCAAATTAGTCTGACCTTACCTCAAAGATGTTCGCTAAAACACATTATTACTCTAGATTTTGTTAGGAACAGCTTATTCAACTGTTCGTCTGCTGTCCATTTCTCTATTTATTTGCATCTCAATTAATTATTTGAGCCAACTTGAGTTTGCATGTGACTCCCATGAGGGGAATGTTTTTCTTGTGGACTCTGGGATGCCAACCATCTCAAGCTGCCAGCCTGCAGATTATTTAAAAGGTAAACCCCCAACTGCCCGCCGCGTTTTCAGCTGTGCCTGACAGACCATGCTACAGTAATTGGATCTGGTGAATTTGATAGTGGGTCAGACTTGAAGTTTGCTCACAGAGCTTGAAACAGTCATTACGGCTGGAAGTAAATTAGTAAGTGCTACTTTAGTATCCTGGACTCATATTCAGCCCTAAACTGATCTGGCTTTTGATGCAGTAAAAACAAAAAAACAAAAACACTGCAGTGACAGTCCACTGGTATTTTCCTTGTAAGTGCACTGCGATCTTCTGAAGACAATGATGTACCCCTTGTGAGGAACTGCATTGGGGTTTTCTTTGTTCTTTTTGTTACAGACCTTGAACTGATAAATTTATCCATCTAAGGTCAAATGTTCCATTTGCAAATGTTGCAGAACCTTTTTTAAGCTAAGTTATGTCACCATTTATTACAATGTTATTAGCATTCCCAAAACAGTTGGATGGTTGTGCCCTTACAGTCTCCTGGAGAGACTGAGCTTGAGATTTTTATTAGTCTTATAGAGCCTAGCTATGTTTCTATTTTGAGGCAGTAGCCTCAAAATCTAGACATTAGTCAAATCCAGACTTTAATCAACATCTAGATATCAAAATAAATATTTTTTAATGGTCAAACATCTTATCATGCATTTCTGCAGCACAGAATTTTCCTTCACCAGTTCATCCAAGTTATTTTTTTACAACTGGTCTCCAATTTATATGGAAAGCTGCTTTGCTTACATTAGATTTACATTTTCATCCAAAGAAATATGCAATCAGCAACTGACTGACAAATACCAATAAACCAAAGTTGTTATTACCTCAAGTATATTCTCAAATCCAGAGCCCACATTCCTAATGCACATTGTATACTTTGACAATCTTTTTTTATTTCCCATCCTAAAAGCGTTTCTGCCTCTGTCCTTATCTCTTTCCAATTTCTCTTTTCCTCAACATTATTACTGTCTCACTAAATCGTAGCTTGAAATTGGGCAGGTTGGAAGGGCAGGAAAAATGAGAGCTACCAGATCTGAGCTGCAAATATGTGATTGACAACTAGATTGTAGTAAAGCGATATATAACTGTCTAGCTCTTTGCTGCCATCTACTGGTCATCTAGAAGTAGGCAGCCAGATATGGTAACCTTAGGGGAGACCCACAGTAAGGCACTCCACATACTTGCCTTACCAACCATCTTTCTGCTCCATTTCCAGGGCCATTTCCTTTCTGTTGTTGCCATGTTGTTCTGTTGTTGCTCATTAATTTTAACCTTCAGTGCCCAAAGCAGAAATCAGATGACCAAACAGGACAATGAAACATTGGTTTTACCATAGCAATGCAATCTCACTAGATTTTATTTTACCTGGTTTTACAGTCCAGGTCATCTCTCTAATAGCCTTATGCCACAACTGTTTCCTGACTGCTTGTGGCACCAAGAGACAGACTGTGACCCCGTTTGCATGCTGTTACTCTTTGTTTCTCTCTACCTTATTTACTTGTGCTAATTATGCTACAAGAACAATACTCTATAGGATATTCATTTCTTAGAAAGTTATCTAAAATGAGTACAATAAGATAGGTATTTCAACCGTTTATCATGAAAAAGAGTTATGTTAATCTTAATTGGAATCATATTCTAAAACTGAGAATATAGCTGGAAGTTTGACAAATATTTGGGCTTCTAAATTAGAGTAAACATTGAGAGAAATACAGAATTCTCACTGCAAATAAAGAAGACAGATTATAGAGGAGGTCCCAATTTTTTGAGTTGATGGGCACTTTCAGCATCTTATGGGCATTCTCACAAAATGGCTGTCATGGTGGCCATGGCAAATCTCAACACATACATTTACCAGAGAGTAAACTGCTGAAGATGTTCTTTATCACCCTAAGTTTTAGGATGTTTTCTATGATCTCAATTTACCTTTGTCTTCTGAGGAAGGGAGCAGTGGGTGGATTTATAAACAAAGCACTGGACTTCAACCACCCATCATTATTAGAAATAAGGAAACATCAGAAATAAGATGGATTGAGTTTTTGGCATTCTACTGTTCATTTTCTGAAATCCTTAAAAGTTAAACTATTTACTTTGCTTCATAAAATTTGGCACACTCACATGAATTCGAATGTACAGTACTTACCATCACTAGGTGCATATTACCTGATGTATGGCTGAGACATACCAGGTTAAAAAGCTGTAAAATTTTCAAATGCATACTTTTGTTTTGGTGAAACAAATTCTGGGCACCGCCATGTTAGACAGGGAGTATGTGCGGACATTTTGCTAGGCGTAGTCAGCACATACTCATTATCTCATAAAGCATTACTCAGAAGTAATTTCATCAATAAAAAGAATCAGTGAAAATCCATATTCTATGATACTTTGAATATATACTTTTATATATACTTTTTTTCCTTGAAGAATATTTTTTTTAAAAAAATCAAGGTAGTCCTGTGGTAATAATTGTAAAAATTCCTCAACAATGTAATGGCAAGTAGAAAAGACCCATTTTAATGGCAGTGACTTACTTGCATGACATGGTTGGCTTAGCTTCGTATTCATTTATAAAAGTAATTTGACCTCAGGAGAAATCGCAGCTGTAGTTTTCTTACATGCAGTTCCAACTGAATATTTTGTTAAAACTACATGTCTTGTGATACAGTTTATGCATTACCAGTGCTATTGGACAGCGGAAGGGGGAGAAGAGGAGGAGGAAAATGGTTTACATTGTTTTCCCACATTATAGTGTGTGAAAAAGGGAGAGAGGAAGTTGGTTGGGATATAGATTAAAATTTATATACAGTACTCTGTACTGAATTTAGTCTGATTGACTGTGGTGAGTTTTTCAGTTTATACCAAGTGTATAGTATATTTGTGTTAAGGGTAGCACAGTCTCAGAGCAACATGTTTAGAAGATATGATGTGTGTAAATCCTATTTCCAGATTTCTCATCTGCTCCATAGAAAGTCCTTTTGAGGTCAGTGAAACTTATGTCTAGGTAAGAGTGCATCTTACTGCAGCTGCCTGAAGAAATAAATAATGTCAAATCCTCTCATGCAAATTTTAAGTTCCCCTGAGTAGTTGGCTGAGTGGAATACAAATGGAAGAGTCAGACAACAAAGTAGTAAATATAGAGTGTGCTTATGAAGGGATGTAATAGGAGAGCTCTGATGGAATTAGAGACCAAATGCAGGCCACTAATGTGTGTGGAGAAGGCAGTTGGTTGAATACCAGTTGGTCTTTTCCTCTGCTCAGCAGGGGAGTTGGTGGAAATATATACAACAAGAGTAAATTACAGAAAAAAAGTATTTTCTGAGACACTGAGAGTGTATCCTTCCCCACAAGCAGATTAATCTTGGAGTTGCCCCAATGAAATTTGATGACAACCATTATAAACAGATGTAATTTCCATTCATGGAACACCTAATGTGACTTGGCTAGGATGAAGATGACAAATTAAGATAATGGGCAAATCAATGCCAATCTGTAATGCAAGATGCAGAAGAGATTCAGATTTTGTGCCATCTTGTTTGCTATGTACTGCTACGTAAGCTACGATGGCATTTTATGATGTTCCTTGGATAGTCCAGCCATGGAGACCATCTTTGAAGGCTCAGAAGACCCTCCAACTGCATGCTGTCTCAATGCTTCACAGCTGGATCAAGCCCTTTAGATGCAGAGGGCTTGTAGAAGCCATCTAGACATAGACACTTTGGTTGTAAGGACACATGTCAGAGAGAAAGGTACATAGAAATGCTTTCAATAAAACTGTATGAAATGCTGAGAGATTTCTTGATACAGGGCAAGATGATGTCCTTACCCAGAGAAGTAAAATTCAGTGTCATAACTGTAGAGTGTGACCTGAAAACAGGGGAAGAAAACAACTCAGGTTATAGACCATATGGTCCAGTAGTTTCAAGACGATGCAGCGTGGCTTTTATAAGAGAAGAAAGCTTACATACAATTGCTTGAAGCTTTCAGAGTCATGAACATTATAGGAAAACAGCTCTCCAATAGTATCTATTGTTGCCATAATGAACCAAATAAACTATGTGGAAGATATGCTGGGAAATATATTTCCTAGGCGAAGAATGCTAAATATGTCAATTACCAACTGCCATCTAGCATTAGGTATGAGAAATGCAAAACAAGCTTTCTGTTAAGCCATGGGAAAGGTAAGAGAAAGAAGGGCTGAGTTTAAACTAAGGTAACATAAGAAGAGGCTATGATTTCACTCTGTTAAGGGAAGCATCTGTTGTAACATCTTAGTGCACAATAAAGAGACTTTACAAGACCTGTCATGTTGAATGTCTGAGAGGTTTCAAGGCAGCTAAGGGTGAGAACCTGATACCAAATCTTCTCATAATTCACCCAGAGACAAGCCACTGAAAGTCCAGAAGGACTTAACTTATGTGGTAAAATATCTTGGTACAGAAATAGACAACTAGAAGCCAGTTGTCTAGATAGACAAAATGATACTTTAGTGTGGAGAAACATGATGGTAAGTAACTTACTTTCTTTTTTCGGTGCCTTCAAGTCAGTGTTGGCTCTTGGTGACTGCCTGGACAAGTCCCTGCAGTTTTCGTGGCAAGATTTCAGAAGTGGTTTGCCATTGCCTCCTACCTAGGGCTGAGAGAGAGTGACTGGTCCAAGGTCATGCCTAAGGCGGGACTAGAACTCACAGTCTCCTGGTTTTTAGCCTGGTGCCTTAACCACCACACCAAACTGGCTCTCTTACCATACATTTAAGGGAAAAAAACTCTTAGTATCATGGAGAGGCCAAACAGTAACATACTGTATGTCCTACAAATCTACAAATACCAGCCACATTCCATTCTGCAAGGAGGAAAAGATGGAAGCAATCAGTATCATCCTGAAACAGGAGTTTCTTAAAAACAAGTTGAGATGGCAAAGGTCCATCACAGATCCTTCTTAGGAACAATAAAGTGGTTACAAAAGAAAACAGGAGTATAGTCCTCTGTCAATAGTTCTTTTCTGTAGGAGAGAAGCTACCTGATGTAACTCTGAAGAAGTCTCAGAAGCAACAGGATGGTTTGGTGTGGCATTTATCCAGAATTCAATATGGTAACACATTTGTAAGTTATGGAAGCTCACATACCTTGGAAGCTCAATATATCTTGAGTGCAGGTCCACTGATGAGGACCATGAAAAACTTGATTCCAAGGGGACCAATGATCCACCCTAGCATAACAAGACAGCATGGATCTCATTGAAATGGTGGAGAAATACATTTTAGAAACAGAATGAGCAAGAGGTGACCAATTATGACCTTGGAAATCTTGAGATAGGATAAGGTTTTCATTTTAACTACTTTGCTGGACAAAAGGGTGGTCCAGAGGAGTACAAATTACGTGGGATCTGTCTCAAATCTCCCCTTCTGACATTGACTCCTATGCTTGAAGAGGAACCATTAAGGACTGGGCAATATGAACTGGAGAGTCTATCAACAGTGGAAATGGCAGTAGAAGAGTTGGGAAAGGTTATAGTAGAGAAAGCTGATGCTGCTGGAATGGGAATCAGGGAGGAACCAAACCTTTTATCCCTCTTTTCCTTTTTGCCTTGTTTGGAAATGGGAGGATAGACCTCTTAGAAGTCTTTGAACCCTTAGTGGATGATTTCCTCAGTACCAAAAATAGCATAGCAGAGACTTGAGGATCTTCTGTGGGAGATGGAAAATTCGACTGATCTCTCGAAGAGATGAGGGAATTGCCATGGTAGGGGATTTCGGTGAAGGCAAGAATACTACAATAATTTCAGAATCTGTTGCCTTAAACATTTCTGCCAGAGGATAGCTTGTAAATTAGAATGACTGCAACACTATTGGTCTTCCAGAGTGTGGGGGCAGCTGCTGAGAAGGAGTATTGTCAGTTTCCCCCCTTCACTTCACATGCGGGTTAGAATCCTTGCCATTCCCTCCCAAAAAGAATGCATGGGATGGCCAAATCTTGCTGGGAGAGACTGTAAGAACTTGCGATGAATACACTAACACTGCAGTGATCAAACAGATAAGGGGCTCACTGTGTAGCCATGCTGGTTGGGTGGGGGTCAGGGATCCTTCCAAATAATCCTGTAGGCTTTAGTAGGTTTTGAATTTGTCTCTGCATGTGAACCTGACCCACGTATTAAATCACAGAAACCATGAAAACAACTGACCAAAAAAGAAGTGTCTGAAAGAAATATCTACACTGTATTCTAAATCATATACATCAGAGGTTATTTCAGTTGCCAAACTCACCATGTCCGTATCTGAAACTGGTCCAAAACTGGTCACGTAGATGTTTGTAAAAACTTCAGTTGTACTGTCTGGAATAAAAAAGAAAAGAAGATAAAACTGAGGATATGCATTTTCTCCTTGGGAGGCTACTGACTTACATCATGCAGAGAGAAATCGTACAATGTATTTTCTTTAACAAACAGCACCACATTTCCTTTAATGAATAGGTTTTTCTCTGCTTCTCCTTTTCAGTTCTGCTTTGAGTCCCTTGTTCACCACTGAGGACCACACTATATAACAAACCATTCTCAGGGGGAACCAGTTAAATTTCTGTAAAACTTGCAAAGAGTATAATTTTTGTTTGGGTGAAATGAATGGTGAATAGCAAGAGAGATTCATACCCATCGAACATCTTACTCTATACATCTTACTCCAAGTGTGAAACTATACAAAAAGCCTCAAGAGAACATACAAAAATAGCTTATAAATGCCAAGATTTCATACAATAGTTTTGGATACCTAACTTCTGAGCTTTCAAAGTATCAGTATAAAATTGTTTTCTGCAACAATGGAAATTAAGCACTTACTTTTAAAGTCAAATACAAAAGACTGAAAATGAAGCAAAAGGTCATAGGAAAATAAAATGGAAACATGGAGCCCAGGAAACAAACTAGGCACTTCAGAAACCAAATTCTTATCATTTCTTTCTTTACGTGTTCCTGTTTATCAAAGTATCTTTCTCATAGGTACATCACCCAATGGCCCACTGTATGTTTCCCATATCACCGACACCAAAAGAAATGGTCAAGCCTGCAGAAAACACTACAATTAACAAAGCACCTTGTTGCAGCAAAACTTTTCCTTTTTTTGTTATAAATTGGTTCAGGGGTTTTATAAACAAATGACTAGTTGGAATAATTAGTACTTATCCCAAATCTGGTCTTCTACATACTACATTTGGTTTCCTGACATTTTTTAAAGATGGGAAACAGAATAAAAATATTTTAAATAATTTAAATAAATAACCTACCCAACCCTCAACGAATACCATTAAATTCAGTGAAGGTTACTCCCCAGTAGCCTCCCTGGACTTAATAGGACTGAACTTCAGCAAAACATTTCCTGGAGAAAAATCTATCTATGCAGTGGCACATACAGTAATTAATCAAAACAAGCAATGCAATATAATTCTTTGGTTTGAGAAAGCTTTTTGGGCAGAAGGGAAATAACAAGGTACAATTTATATGTTTTCCTTCTTATATTTCTTTGTATAATGAACTATTCTACATAAATTGGTATTAACAGCCATGCCATAACAGGTTTTTCTTCTTATCTATTGCCATGTTCTTGACATGTGCACCATTGCTGTTTAAAGGATAAGCTGAGAACACAAATGCAATAACAAACTTTCTGGGTCAAGGCAAAGCTCCAACTTATTCAGTTCTCCAACATCAAGCAGATGAAGCCCCTAGAAGTTCATGAGCAGGACATGATTATATCATCACTGTCTACATTTATTCCAGTGTCTCTCAACCTCAGCAAGTTTAAGATGTGTAGACTTCAGCTTCCAGAATTCCCCAGCCAGCATGGGTCTGTGTGTGTCTCTGTGTGTGTGTCCAAAATAGCAGTTATGGCCTGGAAGCAGATGATCAGTTACTGGCTAAAGATCCAATTCCTCCCCACTGGTCTACTACTCCTTGTATTGGAAGAGGAACTTTCTGGGTTCATCTAGATACCACTGCTTAATCAATGGAACAGAAATGCACATAGTCATGTTCATCAGAAAGTGAATCATAACTCAGGGTTTTACAGCTAGGGGTTTAAAAGACCACCTTCATCCAAGCTGAGAACCTGTTGATGGACATTAATGGTTAATCTTATGTCTACTGATAGACAAACCCATGGGAATACATCTAATTCTTTCAATATTCTACACAAATAGAAGTTGTCTCCACATCATGCAGTGATTCTCACAACTATGAATGTTAAGTGAACAAATCATTTCTTCTGCTTATCCTAAAACTATAATAAGCAATTCAGTGAGAGGGCCTTGAGTTTTAAAATGTTGAGAGATAAAAACTCTTTTTCAGTCAGGACAACAACCTGCTTCAATTATTTTAATCATTGTCTTCTAAATTCTTTTGCCAGGGGGCAGGTAGATGGCCCGGTCAGAATGAAAATAAAAAGGAGACAGTTTAATCATGGGCAAAGACTGAATGTATGAATGAATCCAAGAAAGAAGAGGCAGGCATGCCAACGTTTCATGTTAAAGCAGAAATATACAGCCTCACATTCAGGGCTTTATGTAGCTCCCCAGAATTATTAAGGATTCTCCCAAGTTATCAAACTGCGATGTTTAATGTGACTGAGGGAAGACACTATTAAATATACAACTGGAGAGTAATCACATTATCTACACTGAATTTTAATTGAATTTGCTTTAATTAAAATTGCTTTGAGGTGGAGAAACAATGTGCCCTGTTCTGTGGCACAGCTAAAGTCCCTGCCTTGAAGCACAGCCCAATCACTACACAGATATGACGTTTATACAAGAACCTTACGGTATCGGTGGTGACATTTTTAAGCACCCTTGACAGATAAGAAATGAATAATCCTGCTAGAACTGAGGGGAAATTGGATTCAGAGGATATCATATATATATCCCACTATTGCTGTTTATCTCTTGTTCTCCTTCACCTGCTTCTCTATCTGTATCTCTACCTGTTTGTGTATTTCTGTGTTTCTGTACATGCCATGTAATGTGGCTGTATTTGTTTCAATTGCATAGAAGAGCAATCAGAAATCACAGTCCACATGATATTGGCCATCTCTTGCGTTCACTGCTTTACAATTCATTTACGAGTCCAAATCAAAGTATAGTACATGGCTTGGAAACTGGGCATATGCTACCTCCTTCCACACGTATCTTCTCATGCATGAACCCCTTCTGAAAGCTTTGCCTAGTTCTGAGACTCAGAGATAACAATAAAAGTCAGGGGGTTTAGTGGTGGCTCCTCAAACAGGAAATACTGGTGCCCCCACTGCTATTTTTTTGCATGGGACAAAGGCTTTTATCACAGGCTTTGTACATCTCAAGGAAGTTAAGAGATGTTTGCCTAAGATGGACCAGTCATAGAAGATGGGTGTTCTGCCAAGTGTCCAGGCAGTGATCAGGTGCCCAGACAACCTGGATAGATGATGACGATATAATTAGAGATGAACAAGCAGGTTGGGGTACTGAGGGCAATAAAATAGAATAGGTCTATACTTTTAAACACTTGGGAATAGTATTTCATTCTAAAGCACACTATGAACATGTCAGTTAGATGGTATTAAAATCCTCAATGGCCACCAGGAGGTCCTTTTTCACCAAGGGAAGAGAATTAAAAGTAGCAGCTTTAAAAGTTTTTGAAGCCAAACCATTGCCCCAAATTTTATATGGCACCCATGTGGGAATTTACACAAAGAACACCACAACAGAGAGAGTGTAAATGAAATTCCTGAGCTCTGTTCTCACTGCCCCTAACACATCACTCAAATTCGAGACTGGGATGCCTAAAATCAAAGAGAAGGCTTAGAAGCAAATGATCAGCTTTTCCCCAAAGGTTTATTATCCTTAACCCTGGCAGGTGACCGTTCATTGAGTTGGAAAAGATAAACATCATGGGGGTTTTCAGTGTGAGGAGGCTAACTAGGTTTTTCTTCAAAGGCTAAATGATATGGAGAGCCAGAATGGAGCCAGAATACAGTTAATGTCCCCAAACTGAGGAAAGAAGGAGGTACAATGTTCTTCCTTCTGCACTTTTATGAGCACTCTAATAATCCATTAGCTGAGTGGACTTCCCATGTGAATCTGGAGAAACTGAAAGAATACAGCATTTTCTATTATAAGGATCCCTATAAAAGTAGTATTTTAGCATGACAAAATGGCTTAGTTTTATATTATGCTGCATCTTTCAGACACAAAACATGCCACTACCCACATGGCAGCCAAATACTGTGTAGCCACAGTGAAAATGAGGCAAGAGATGATGCAAACCTGAAGGCACACTGTTCAACTCGTGTGTTTTTGCAATTTTGCTGATCACTAACTATGAATAAAGATCCACACATACATTATAGAAATAAACCTAATTCAGATGTATAGATCATATTTATTCAGACAATTTACAGAGTAATTATAAGGAAAAATTCTCCAAGCAAGATAAAACTTACCTGCCTAGGCAAATAAAAACACAGAACTACAGTAAAACTGCAAAGGATGTATAAAGTAAAAAGAAGCACTGAAACAATGAACAACGGAAAACATAGTATTAAAAAGCCTGTTTAAAAAGAACCAATAGAATACTTGCTTTAAGGTCTCCCAGGTTTGTCATACAGAAGCTAAGTCCAAAGATTTAGGGGCCCGCTATCAAAATGGCTCCATGATAGGGTTCTATTATGTACCTCTACCCTGGGCTAAATGGAAGAATGTGGTAGAAGTCCTGATCTGGTGCCTGGAAGCTGTCAGACCTGGATTGGGAGGAATAGACTCAGATTCATACCTGAGCTCCAGGATACTACCAATTTTGACTCCTGATGGAGTTCAGGTTCTCCAGAGAGACCAGGCTGGTAACTTAGAGGTCCTTCTACATTTACAGCTCTTTAAATGTAGAGGTGGGACCTGGACCAAGGAGGGCTTTTATTCAGTTTCAACTGGTGTGCCAGTTGAGACATTGCTTAGATCAGGAGGTTGGTCATGTATTTGTCCTCTCAAAAAAGGATTACTGTAATTTGCTCTACATGGACAACCACCTGGAAACTCCAGCTGGCCCCAAATGTAGCTGCTTACTGGTCAGTCATAATATTACACCACTAGTGAGGGAACTGTGCTGATTACTGGTGTGCTTCCAAGTGCAATTCCAGGTGTTGGACACTATCTATAAGCATCGTATTGCTGGAGGCCTAGTATCTGAGTGACTGTCTTTCCCAAGCAAATTCTGCCTACCCAATCTGGGTCAATAGGAAGCACCTGCTGAAGGTCCCCTCCTCTTGTAAGGTGTGACCGGAAGGGACACAACAACTTTTCTGGCAAAGCAAAGGTGATTCCCATCTCACGACCTCCTGGAAGTTTGTAAAAACTAGGATTTTCTAGAACAGGGTTCCTCAACCTTAGCAACTTTAAGATGTGTGGACTTCAACTCCCAGAATTCCCCAGCCAGCAACTGGCTGGGGAATTCTGGGAGTTGAAGTCCACACATCTTAAAGTTGCTAAGGTTGAGGAACCCTGTTCTAGAAGGCACAGACTGGTCCATGTGGAGTCATCAGTACCAGTATCATTATCATTGTGCATTATATTATATATTTCACTGCATTATTCCTTGGATATTGTACCATGCCTAGAATCCTTGCAAGCTAAAGTGGTAAATAATTCCCAGAAATAAAGTTAAATGCATTCTCCTTTTTCCTATTTTAAGTAAATTTAAACATTAGGGAGTTAATTGTATAACATCCCATGAATATACATAAGCAGAGTTCTGATTACTACATTACAATTATACTTTATTTGTCTTTCCCACCTCGTTTATTTACAACGTCTCTGAAGCTTTGCAAAGAAACAAATGAACAACAATAAAGGTACAAGCAAATGCTTAATTCACAAACTTAGTTTTAATTAAATTGTTATGATGGAGAGAAGATCGACCAAAGAGAAAATGAGAAGACTATCCGATTTGCTTTTTCTATATCATTATATCAAATTAATGTTCAGTAGTCATTCCTTCTTTATTTAACTCTTGAGTCAAACATGTTTTTTTTGAAATTTTCAAGATAATGGAACACCAGACAATATATCAATAGAATGACAAACAAAAAGTATATATTGTTTGGTGCTTGGAATACTAAAAAGTATGCTTAAAAAGTATGTGGATAGATAGGAGCACCTGTTAACTGTTTCTCTCAAAAAATAAAAACCAGTATAAAAATAAAGCATATTTTAATAATACCATTATTTTCCTCTACATTTAATACATTTGAATACTATATAATTATATAATAAGGTAATAACTTTAAATTTCATGATAAACATGACCAAACCATTTACAAATCTAAATGAAATAGATGATCTTGAAGATGATGGCATATCCCAATTCAAGCTCCTAGTTTTATTATGTAATACCCTCATGGGTTGGGACTGCTGGATATGATGGAACACCTCTGCCTATATGCTTCCATTTGCAAGCTAAGATGAGGTGTGGTGACTGGGTAGCCCTTGATTTTGTAATACCTTCCCAGGTAAGGTACACCTGGCATTGTCTTTATTACCTTTTTGGTCCCTGTCAAAGACATATTTATTCTCCCAGGCCTTCCAACAGTACATTAATTCTGTTCTGATTAGTAGCTTTTTATTGCTGCTGTAACTTCCTGTTATTATTTTATTGCTTATTTTATTCATTTTCTTATATATTTGGTAGATGATAGATGATAAATCTTAATATATATCCTATCCTATCCTATCCTATCCTGTCCTGTCCTGTCCTGTATATTATATCAAAGAGCCAGTATGGTGTAGTGGTTAAAGAATTAAGCTAGAAACTGGGAGACCGTGAGTTCTAGTCCCACCTTAGGCACAAAGCCAACTGGGTGACCTTGGGCCAGTCACTCCCTCTCAGCCCTAGGAAGCTGGAAATGACAAACCACTTCTGAAATAATGCCAAGAAAAACACAGAGACTAGTCCAGGCAGTCACCAAGAGTCAGAAATTGACAAAGACTCAAATACACTGTAATTTCATGCAATGTTTTAATTTATGTTTTTATCAATTGTTTGACCAACTTTTAATTGTTTGCACTTTATGTTAGACCATTTCCTTTTTTTCTCCCCAATGAGAAGCAAGCAGTATATAAATACTACAAACAAACAAATAAATACTGCATCTGTGACTGGAATGAGATCAGTTAAAGAAAGAGTTGCTGAAGGATTCAGTTCATTTTGAAAGGCATTTGTGTATCTTGAATGGAGGGCAGCCTGAGGTCTCTGGATTCCTGCTGCACCACTACTTCCAGTTATCAGTGAAATGGCACACCAGCAGCAGGAGTAACAGTAACAGCTATAGGGGGCTATCAGACAGAGAACCAAATAGACTTTATGGTGCATCTGGCCTAGACAAAACTCTATCCTGAGCAGAGCACTTAGTCTTCAGATGTCAAATTGCTATCCTGTTTCTGCCCTGAAGATTAGCCATGCAAAGTGCAGGTGGTATCTAGGCTGAAGGATGTCATGTCAGGATGTGCTCTGGGGGTGGAAGATACTAGCATGCTATACTGGTAGACTCTGGATTGAAAGTGGTGGCAACAATCACAAGCTTTGCCATAGGACTAACTGTACTGGCCACTGGTAGTGTGTGTATGTACGTACGTACGTACGTACGTATGCATGTATGTATGTATGTATGTATGTATGTATGTATTTATTTATTTATTTATTTATCAAATTTCTCTGCCGCCCATCTTGTACACAACGACAGTATATTCTGCTGGCTGTGGCAACAACCTCCACATGAACATTCTATCCTTCAATCTAATGCAGCTGCAGCTCTTTCATAATAGGGCTGCACAAATCTTTGTGACTCAACAGCCTCAACTTACACTTTGCAGCCCCTTCAGCAAAAAAATCTGCACAGGTGCAGATGATGCTCCTATTGCAGCAATGCAGCTGGATGCACTGCACTGAGGAACTGTGCTGCTGCTGTGCCTTGCAGAGTCGAGGTAGGAATCATAACAACCCATGCGAAACATTACAGAAATGGCCACGGTGATGCATTAAGTCATCACTGAAGAAGGCTTACAACTCTATATGTGCAATAGTGTTAAGCAGCAGCAGCACAGGATCAGCTCAGCAGAACTGTTCCAGAGGTTTACAATATTTGGATTCAAAATGGTCAAGTGTAATTCAGACCTGACATTGGCACCCTCTCTCGACTTGTCAGCTGCTCCTTAAAGAAACCACTCCTTCTCTTAGGCTTGCAGGGTAACCATAAAAACTTAGGAACATAGCTACGGCATTTAAGGACTCATTAAGGAAGTAGTGACAGGGTTCCCATTTTTCTGAGCCTGCACAGCTACCAAGAGGGTAGCCAAACCATAAATTCAAAAGTTGCCCAACAGTAAATTAGTTGTTGGTAGACCACTAATATGCTGGACAATATGCTTCAAGAAATACAGGGGTATAAAGCAGGGCAGCTTTTTGTACAACTGCAGATCACTCCGTTGCTGCCCAGTTTCTCACTGTTGCAAGCAAACATTGTCACACAGCGCATGAGAAGCAGAAGCAGAGGAGGAGGAAGAGGAGGAGGCTGTAGTAGTTCTTTTGTTTCACCTCCAATCTTGAGAAGATCAGCTGGAAGGAAGGAATATATATGGAGAGACTAGAGAATTTTCTCTTCCTAATTGCCTAATGGTATAAAATGATGTGGCAAGGGGCCCAGCTAGGAACAGAAGAGGCTAGTGGGGAGGAAATTAATACTGCAGTACAAGGAAAGGGAGAAGCAGCACATACAGAAGAGTTTGAAGAAGGCTGTTTATCATGCCAGGATGCTACTTGAAGGAGCTGAGTGATACTAAAATCATTGTGTAGATCAATGGAGACAGAGAGGCAGCTTTACCACACTGGAGTTCAAAAGCCATGGGAGCATTCTATCACTCACTTTCACCTCCAATCCAGCCATGTAAGAAAGTGTTATGAGCCAAAGAAAGTGATATGGTAGGAAGCCTGCTGTTTAGTAGGGCTAATTTTAAAGCACAGGATGGTCTACAGTGCGCTGTGTGACAATGTACATAGTTAAATATTTTTAAAAAATTAAATTAAATTAAATTAAATTAAATTAAATTAAATTAAATTAAATTAAATTAAATTAAATTAAATTAAATTAAATTACAGCACCTCTGATATATTTAAGAGTTATATGATACAACCAGGACAGAGCCAATAAATTGGAACCATTAGGGTATTATATATACATTATGCTTAAAATAATAAATAATTTCCCGAAATCACCCTGCTAGCATGCACTTGCATTTCCGTCACTAGGTGACTTCAAACAGTGGTATGCATGCAATAATAAGTTCACAAATCACAATAGCACCCAGGGGGAAGGATTTTACATGGATATGTGCAGAAGCTGACCAACACTATTAACAGAAATGCACACTCAACTGTCATAGCTAAGTAAATCCAAGTATGCGCCTTCTGAATATAAACTCTGACCAATGCAAATTAAGGCCTGACACCCTTGAAATGGCTCACTTTCATTTCACTGTTGATGAGCATCAGATAGTGACAAGGAATTAAAGTTGAGAATAAGCTAACATGACAGAAATAATGCATATATAGGAGATAAGAGAAAGAAGATCAAGATAAGCTATTAAACAGCAAAGGGAAAAGTACCGACTGCAGATGGAGGTAACATGGATACTACTTTCTTCTCTACCCCATAACAAGTTTCATTTATTGCTCTTTGCTACTCCATGACCATCTAACCAAATAACATTATAGCATATACAGGAAAAGAATAATTTATTCATGGAGGTCTATGAGATTTCCCCTGATGGAATCTGCAGATGGTCTCCCATTGAAGACTTGAGAATGGAGGGCAGACTGTAAGGGAAGAGATGGTTTAGTTGGTAACCTGAGCTGAGGCCATTTAAGCTCCATACACTAAAGGTTGACACAAAGCTGTCTTGCCATGAAGGGTATCTGTCTGTCCAGCATCAGTGTGTCTCAATGTAGCAACCTGTAGCAGCATCTGCCTTCTAGAACAAGGTTCCCCCAAGATCTGGATGGCCCCCACTCTGCTGTTGTTTAGAAGAGCGGTGAAGACCCCTCACATCATTGTGCTTGTCATCCTTTATCTTTATTTTTTATTGATTTTATTGTAATTTCTTTGTTGATTGTTGTGAGCCACCCAGAGTTGTTGAGAGTCAGGCAGATGATGATGATGATGATGATGATGATGATGATGATGATGATGAAGATGAGCAAAACTATCCCTTAAAAGAAAATGCAGTCCTATTCAGGCAGACATATCACCTAAATCCTGAAATCTGGCACCAGGAATCAACAACAACTCCATTTTATGCAAATTTACCATATATACAAACCTCTCATAATGAGAATCAAATGCAATTAAATATGAATGACCTTCTTTCATACAAATCACAATGTAAGCCCCTCTGAAGTCCAATTTGGTAAAAACATGTGTTCTCTGCAACCATTCTAACTGTTCAGAAATAAGGAAAAGAAGATACTGTCCCTAATGGTTCGTGGAACACATGTAAAGAGTCATTCTTTCTAACAAAAATGGTGGGCAGGGGAAGAGAGCATAGGTAAAGCCCCTCCGCAAATTTTCATTGATAAATTCCTTTAGGAAGGCTTATTCTGTTTTTTTGCCATTGATTAGGAACATTTTTGGATCCAGGAAAAGATAAATTTGTCCAGTCACAAGGCCACAATTCAAAACTTGACTGGACTTGGCCAAAGACCCTCTGACATGATTCAGCTAGACAGAAATTTTATTGCAGACAAGAATGAAGCTTCTAACACAACTGACTGCCACAGGCACAGCAAGGAATTCAGACTTCTATTTTTAAAAATTAATGTATTCTCTAAATAATTTATATGGCCACCCATCTCAAAACAGTGACACTGAACAGCTTACAAAGATCAAAACCCAGTGATTAAAAGAATAACCCATGGAGCCTCAGGTAAACAACACCTTCCAATCATAAAAACACATCAACAACAGGGCTAGCCTAACCTGCTGGCCCGAACACCTGGGGACACAGCCAGGTCTTCAGAGCCTTATGAGAGGCCAGTAGGATTGGGGCCACCCAGATCTCCAGGATGGGGAAGGGATATTGTTCCACAAGGAGGGCACTGCACAGAGAAGGCAGGACTCCTGGGTATAACAAGAGGACGTTGTTTAATAGAGGGGACCTGGAGCATGCCCTCTCTGCTAGATACAGTGGATCGAACTTAAACAAGCATAAACAAGGGGAGAAAGGTGGTCCCACAAACAGCTAGTCCTACTCCATGCATGGCTTTATAGGTAATGACCAGCACCTTGAATTGCATCAGAAGCCTACTGGAGTCAGTGTAGCTGGTGGAGCAGCAAGAGATGCCAAAAACTGCCCAAAAATTCTGGACCAGCTGCAGCTTCCAAATGTTCAAGTGCATTACAATAATACAAATTGGAGATGACTAAGGCATGAGTCACTGTGAGCAAGACCTACACGGCACACTTAAATTCTATATACTGTATATTGACAAAGATAATAGTTTTCAATTAATGCAATAATAATAGTGGCAAAACCTGCTATTGTTTGACCTGACTGTTCAAATTTCCTTAGTAAGTAGAAAAGGTGGAGGTAAGAACCATTATGACCAAATGGATCATGGATCTCCTTGCAACAGTCCTGGTGAATCCAAGATGGCAGCCACTGCGAGAAAGACGCTGACCCCCGGTTTTCTAGTCTCTGCGAGCCTCTGCAAGTCCTGCCTCTGGCTTGGCTCTCAGGTCAGCTGAGGTGGCTGTGGGGTGGATTGGTCGGTCCCCTGGCTTAATTGGGGTGGACCTGGAGACAATTGGATTCCTCCCCCTGAATGAAGTGGCGAACGGTGGGCAGCAGAGGTTTTTGGCGGTGGCGGCGGTGGCAGCAGCAGAATACCTGGGAGGGTGCGAACAGCCCTCCCGTGGACCCTGGAGGACCCCGGCAGAATCCTGGTAGCCCACTGTGCTCCCCCAGTGGCCTGGAGATGAGTGGAGTCCCCCCCCCCCATGAATGAAGTGGCGTGCAGTGGGCAGCAGAGATTTCTGGCAGCGGCGGCAGCATACCTGGGTGTGGACCCTGGAGGACCCCGGCGGAATCCCGATAGCCTCCTGTGCTCCCTCAGTGGCCCCTGGACACATCTCAATGGTCCAGACAGCACCCCACAATGGCAGCTTCGCAACAGACTGAACCTGTTGGGGCGACAGACTTGCGAGGGAAATGGGCAGGATTGGGGGGTGAAGTGGCTTTGGGAGAAATCCCTGGCTTTTAAAATCTTAGGGGATTTCGGAGGGGGGAGGGGAAGGGAGACTGGCCATTCCCATTATATTAGGTGGCAGAGGGCTGGGGTCCGTTGGTGTGAGTGTGAGTGTGCCACTCCTCCCGTGGGTGAGAGGCTCGGGAGGAGGTTAGGATTGGTTTGATGTGGAAATCTACCTGCCCTTGAGTGAGAGTCAGGGGTGGTTAGGAGTGGCTGGTGTGTCCCACCTCTTCTAGTGAGAGAGGTTGAGGTGGGGCACTGTAAGGGTGTGGATGGCAGCGGTGACCCACCAGTGCCAAAAGCAGAAGCTGGTGCGCTGGGGTGGATTGCCACTGCCTAAGGTGGATAGTGTGGGAGAAGATGGATGTGTGGGAAGAGGGACCCCTGGTTAAGCCCAGGAGTTCTGGAGGTCCGGGAGTGGAGGCTACTGGATTAGGAAACTCTGGGGGCTGTGGGGCGGGCTATTCCATCGAGGTGGTGACGGGCCGGGGACGCAATGATGGGACCCGGAGGGCAGGCCATCTTCAGGGAAGATGCCCCCGGTGTTTATTACCAGTGGCATGTTCCGGCCCTCCAGGATCATACCCGGGCCCTGGACGACAGACCCTCGCGGTCCCTGGTCTTCGGCTGCTGCTCCTTAATGCCAGGTCAGTGAACAACAAGACCCCCCTCATATGTGATTTAATCACAGAGGAGGGGGCAGACCTGGCGTGTATCACCGAGACCTGGCTGGGCTCAGAAGGGGGTTTAGCCCTCTCTGAGATGCGCCCAGCTGGGTTTCAAGTGTGGCACCAGCCGAGACACCAGGGCATGGCAGGCGGCGTGGCAGTTGTCATCAGAGAATCTCTAGTGGCCTTCAGGGGCCCTGCCCCACAAGTGGCCGGTTGTGAGACACTGTTTTTCAAGCTGGGATCCCAAGAACAGTTGGGGGTGTTGCTGCTGTACCAGCCTCCCTGCTGCATAGCAACCTCCCTACCCGAGCTGCTGGAGGCCGTCTCAGGGTTGGCAGTGGAGTTCCCCAGGCTTATGGTTCTGGGGGATTTCAATCTTCCATCCCTGGGACGTGCCTTGGAGATGGCCCGGGAGTTCATGGCTACCATGGCAGCCATGGGCCTGTCCCAGATTATCCAGGACCTGACTCGAGACAGTGGTCACACCCCGGACTTAGTTTTCTTGTCGGAGCAGTGGCAATGTGATCTGAGGGGAGAGTTATATCTGTCCCCATTGTCATGGTCAGACCACACCCTGGTGACCCTGAGATTTTATTGTGCCACCCCGCTCTGCAGGGAGGCTGGACCCATTCGATTGGTCTGCCCCTGGCGACTGATGGACCCGGTAGGGTTTCAGAGGGAGCTGGGGGCTATTCCCAAGGGCCTGCTGCACGGTCCAGCAGAGGTCCTGGCCACGGCCTGGAATAGGGCCGCGGCCGGGGCCTTGGACAAGATTGCACCTGTGCGTCCTCTCTTGCCTCGCTCGAGCCGTCACTCCCCATGGTTTACAGAGTAGTTGAGGGTTTTGAAGAGGGTTAAGAGATGTCTGGAGCGTCGCTGGAGGAAGACAAAGACTGAATCTGATCGAACACAAGCTAGAGCCACTATTAAGGCCTACCCTGTGGCGGTAAGAGCGGTGAAACGTGAATATTTCTCCGCTCTTATTGCATCCGCAGAATGCTGTCCAATGGCCTTGTTTAAGATCGCTTGATGTCTTCTGGGTCAGGTAGATCCAGGGACCCACCTACAAGGCTGTTTGGAAGAGTTTTCACAGCATCTGCAGGATAAAATCACTCAGATTCATTCTAAGTTGGACTCTAAGTGTGAAGCGGAGACTGGGGAGATGCCAGGGGAATGTACTTACCCTGTTATCTGGGAATGGTTTGATCCTGTTGGGCCTGAGGAAGTGGACAGGATTCTCTGGACTGTGAATGCAACCACATGTCAGCTTGACCCATGCCCTTCCTGGCTGATAAAATCAGCCCGGGAAGTGACTTGTGGTTGGGTCCAGGCGATGGTTAATGCATCCTTGAGGGAGGGGATGTTTCCGGCTGCCTTTAAGGAGGCGCTGGTATACCCCCTCCTCAAGAAGCCATCCTTGGGCCCTACTATACTGGGCAATTTTCGCGCTGTTTCCCACCTTCCCTTTTTGGGAAAGGTGGTTGAGAAAGTGGTTGCGTTGCAGCTCCAGAGAATTTTGGAGGAAACGGATTATCTGGACCCCTTTCAGTCAGGTTTCAGGCCAGGATATGGGGTGGAGACTGCATTGGTCGCACTTATGGATGATCTCTGGCGGGAGCGGGATGGAGGGAGTGCATCCATCCTGGCTCTCTTGGACCTTTCAGCGGCTTTCGATACCGTCGACCATGGTATCCTTCTGGGGCGGCTCAGGGGGTTGGGGGTGGGCGGGGTAGTTTTGCGCTGGTTCACCTCCTTCCTCCAGGGCCGTTCCCAATCGGTGGTGATAGGAGAGGAGAGTTCCGGCCCTTGACCCCTCCTTTGTGGGGTGCCGCAGGTTTGGTACTCTCTCCTCTCCTATTTAACATCTACATGAAACCGCTGGGTGAGATCATCTGTCACCATGGGATGAGATATCATCAATATGCTGATGATACCCAGTTATACATCCCGGGTGAAGTAAGTGATGCGGTCTCCACCCTTTCCAGGTGCCTGGGTGCTGTGGGAGCCTGGATGGGGAACAACAGGCTTCAACTGAACCCTGGTAAGACAGAATGGCTGTGGATTGATGGCTCCTCGGGTTCCAGGAAGTTGTCATCTTTGGATCTGGGTGGGGTGGCACTGCCCCATTCAGAACCTGGGGGTCCTCCTGGACTCGCGACTCCTGCTCAAAGAGCAGGTGGCAGTCATGTCCAGGAGGGCCTTTGCACATCTTTGGGTGGGATGCCAGCTATGCCCATTCCTGGACTGAGATGCCCTCCAGTCACTCATGCCCTTGTCATCTCCCATATAGACTACTGCAATGCGCTCTACATGGGGCTACCCTTGAAAAGTATTCGGAAGCTTCAGCTGATCCAGAATGCGGCTGCGTGGACAGTTATTGGGGCTGTAAAATCAGCCCATGTGACACCACTGTTACGCGAGCTGCATTGGGTACCAGTTTGCTTCCGGGTCCAATTCAAGGTGTTAGTTATCACCTTTAAAGCCCTACATGGCATGGGACCAGGGTACCTGAGGGACCGTCTCGTCCCCATAACATCGACCCGTCCCACCCAGTCAGGCAGGGAGGGCATGCTACGGACCCCATCAGCAAAGGAATTTCATCTAGCAGGGTCCAGGAGGCGAGCCTTCTCTGCAGTGGTGCCCGCCCTTTGGAACATCTTGCCCCCGGAGTTGAGACAGATTTCCTCACTCTCAGACTTCCGGAAGAAACTTAAGACCTGGTTCTGCCACCTTGCTTGGGAGGGGGAGAGAGATAGCTCCACCTGGGGATGGCTGGCGCCATAGTACCCCTTAGTGATCCATCTCCACTTGGATTTCATGTTTGCTTTTATGTATATTTTAATGTAATTTTTATCTGGCTATGTTTTAATGCTATTTATTGTAAACCGCCCAGAGTCCCCCATTGGGGGAGATGGGCAGTGATATAAATTTAATTAATTAATTAATATGTCTTTTTTGGAACTTCAAGGTTTCGATAAAACTTGTATTTTATGTGACTGAGATTTCTCTTTCCTATAATACAAATATTATGTCATTTATTCAGTTCTCATTACTGTATTAAATATCCATCTTAATGGCAAACTTCTTCTCTAAATAATATCCAGTACTCAAGAGCTAAAACAACTGCATTTACAAGTCAACCAAAGCTGAAATTCTACCTCACACACAAACCAGAATTACTGAAGTTGCCAAAACTTCAACCATAGAGAAGGATATACCTATAGCCCTAGGGTTTTGTAGAGGTCTCCCATACAAATACTAACCATGACTGGCCCTGCTTAGATTTTGTTTTATCAATTAAATTGACTAGTTGCTGCCATTTATCATAATGGCTAAATACTATTAAAAATCACTCTTCATATATACGTATACATATACATATACAGTATGTGTATGTGTATATATGTATGTATATACTGTGTGTATGTGTGTGTATATATCTGTGTGTGTGTGTGTATACACACTGTATGTTAATTTAAACCTGCAGAACATACAACACAGACATACTGAATTTTAAAAACTACCCCTGCCTAGGCTCAATCGTGCTTTAATGGACATGTATAATTTATAAATAATTTATATTTATTTTAAAATTATAGTTTTTTAAAATAACTTAAAAGCTGCGTAGGAAATTTAAGAGGTATTTCTGAATGGAATTATACATGTTTTAAAATATGTATAAATGTTATCCCTCCTAAATCCAATATACTATACTATTCATCAGTATCGCTTCATTGCCTTAACAATGGTTTGCAATTTGGTCAGAATTATATTAACCTCTTTGAAAACCTCTTTCCATACTAGTGAAGTTCTGGCACAATTTCGCTTCCCAGCATTTCATCTGTCTCTACAAAAAGATGCCTTTGAAGAGTAAAATATCCCAGAGTACTTAATAGAACCACAAAGTTGCTATGGATACTTTGAAACCCAAGTGATATACATACTTCAGATGATTCATTCTTCACAATTGCATCAGGGGTAATTAATATGACTGAAATATATTTATGATCTGATTGATATGTTTGCTGTTGAATTACTATATTTGCTACTATTCTAACACAGGGGCACTGAACAAGATGTACTTGAATCTTAAGAGGCAGCATACAAACCTATACTTAATCAAACGCACTAATAAATGCTTAGCAGTGAATGATCACAATAAACCTACTGAATGTGAACAATGGTGAAAGGTAAGTATTGCCTTCACCCCTACAAACCTAGCTGATTGCTACAACAACTTGACATACCCCTGGTGTGTATGCCAAGAACCCCAGAGTGCCATCAATCACTTTGGTGCTGGTCCTTCATCCTTGTAAAGGAGTACAGAGATAGCCTTGAAGAAGGCATGCAACAGCTCTAACAAAAACATCAGCTTAGCACTGGGAAAGAAGAAGGGGTGAGAATGAAACTCAAGGAAGAATCAAGAGAAACTCATCTTGATTCTCTTTCACAAAGAAAAGGTGAGAAGGAAACTGTCAGGCTTTCAAGGTTTTGTCATTATATTCTATAACAACAGAGTTCTAGTAATGCTTGTGGTATCTGTTTCTTGACCTGGCCTACCTCAAACTGCTGACAATCCTAGAGTGTGCTCCTCTCAACTGAAATTCATGAAATGTGCCCATTTAAGACCTGCTTCTTCAGACAGACCTTCCTGTGTGAGATGGTTTACATTTCATTTTCCATTTACCCTTCCTATTATACTGAGTAGGCTATTTGTAGAACAGTTTTAATTTTCCATTTGTATTTTTTATTTTAATTGATTGTAAACCACTTTGAAATATGAAATCATGAGAAGCGGTATACAAATATATAAAAACATCATCATCAACCACAACTCAAAACACAATCCATTCCTCCTGCAACATAGGGGGATTTCCACCTGAAAATCTGACTGAGAGAATGCTAGCTGGACTGAAAATGACCAAGGCTACTGTTCTTCCTGAGAGGCTGGATTGCTGAATAAGGAATTTTTGATATGGAAGAATATTTAATGACACAATTTCATTCATCACTGCTGAATTATTTTTCAAGAAAAAACTTTCAGTGTAGACAACTGCAAGCAAGAAGTAAAATTAGAACTGTTTAGTCCTCCCCCTCTGTGCTACTTTTCTTCTCCAAATTGCTCCCTCAGCTGCTCTTCCTTATTATGTTAGAAACACATGTTCAATAAATCACTCCTGTAACTTGGAGGAATATCTTGATACAATTTTGAGTCAATGCTTGAGTTTTTAAGCATATGAAAACTGATGTTGCTGTCACATATATATTTAACAGAAGTTACTTTGTGTAGTATATACCATGCAAGCAAAAAGCTTGTAAAAATCAAACAGGAATTCGAAGTAAAAATTGGGACAAATATTGTGAAACCTGCAAATGAATGTCTATTTTTTACCCATAGTTTAAGTTAAAGGCAGCAACATAATTAATCCATTTGTTTGACTTTCCCCCCAACACGACGACAATGGATTTCTGATTTATATATAGTATTCTTATGTCTTTTTGAGATTAGAGAGTATTCCATACATTTGAGAAGTTGTACTGGCAGCAGCATTGAGACAAATTCAGGATTTGCTCAGGTAAAGAACACACTGAAGACAAGGTACAGTTGATATACTGTAATGGATTGTTCATAGCGCTGATTATATCAAGCAGCAGAACTCAGGTGCTACAAAAAGATGATTAAAAGTGGAAAGAGCAAGAAACGAAGTGAAATGGTAACCTGATGATCCTTCAGTTGCTAAGATCCCCCTACCCCTCAAAAATTGATAGACTTGAGCCATCCCTTTTCCAAGATGAATATCAGCCAAAGTTGGCCTATGATGAAATTCAAAGAAAAATCCTCTTATGCCTGCTTTTTAAGACACTCAAACTTCCTCAGGCCCCTGAATACTGAACTCACAGTTTTTATAAATTTATGATAGCAGTTATTAATTTATTATTTTCAAGAATGAATGGTTTTGTTTTAATTGATAAAATCAAATACTTGTATTAATTTGTACTCACTGAACATTTCCTGAAATCTTATTAAGTAATTGATTTGATTTATAATGTATTTATAATACAAAATGTCTTACTGACAAATATCAAAACCATGTTTCACATTTGATATATCTAAAGCAATGAATCTCCAAGTGTGGTCTGCAGAGGTCCACCAATATATCACCAGTCAGCTGGCCACGTCCTAGCCACGGCTACTCCAACTAACATCTCAGCCAACTGGCATCTCAGCCTCTATCTAACAGCATTTGTTACCAATCAGCTTTTTTGATATCATAAAGCTCCAGATTTATGTCTCAAATTATACACTGCTGAAATTGGTATAATTAATTTTGAATTAATTGGGCAAGGGTTTATAATACTTAGTTTGAAATAATATTTTAAAATGGAGGGGTGGGAAAGCTTAGCAACTACGATCTTTTATCTTTTTCACCAAAAAAACATGAATTCCCATGGTCTTAAATGAAAACACAGTGAAGGAGTTTGTTTAATTGATTATTCCATTTTTAGAATGAACATTCTTCATTCATTTTAGTCCATGATACACAAAATTTGAAAAACATTGGTCTAAACCTAAAGTGTACTTTTGTTTCCTGTATAGGTGGTTTGATCCTGGTTCTTTTTATAATTACGCATAAATGAAGAAATATTTCTTTCCTAATAAGGAAACAGGCAATGGAAATTGGAGTGTTTGAAATAAAAACAATATTTTTATCTGCTGCTAATCTGGCAATATATCATTAAAGATGTTGCCTTGACCCTTTGCTCCTAAAACATTTCTAATTACCGTTTTTAAAAAATGGTGCCAATCTTTTGTAAGAATCACTCCTACATATCTAAAACCATCTGGACTGATAGAAGCCTAGTCAATTTTTGAGCTGCTTTTGTATGTCTTTATGAATGTTAATTAACATAGCAGATGACTTATCAAAGTAAATTTAAAAACCTTCCTTAGTATAAGATGTATTTAATTTCAGCTACAGCTACAAAATGCCTTGAATCTGGATTCTTTATAGAACTGTTGGCAGTTCTATAACTTCTAAATATAGCTTGCAAAAGGAATGAATACAGATAACAACCTGGTTTCAGATGAATAAAGTTGAAACATTGCTTTGTAAACACACACACACACACACACAAAATACTTTATTAACAACCATTGAAAAATAGTGTCTGCTTCATTTAATGATGAAGAAGTCCCATCAACACTATGTAAACACTATATAGATATGGATATGAATATGGATATGGATAGATGATATAGATATATAGATATATAGATATATAGATATAGATATAGATATAGATATAGATATATGGCATAACAAGTTTTTAACAAAGATTCTTTCCAGAGGATTATCTGAATTCTAATGAATTTCACTGGAATTCTTTGTGGCACATAATTCCTATTATACCTATTTGAAAAAGCCATCAAGAATTGTCCATGAAAATAATCCAGAGACAACATTATACCCTAGCAAAATTATGCTATATACTGTAAATCTCAGCCTTTGCAGAATGTGTTGGTGCAAACAAATTAATACATGTTACTATCTTATGTCCCAATACCCAATCCATCATTGCATTTGGTTAAAAGTTTGTAAAGAAATTGAGAAAATCACCTAATAACCCTGAAATTGGTTTACTGGTCCTTAATACTTACAAACTATTGCTGTAAGAGATAGATTTGTATGATGGTTTCTTTAGGGGAATGGTAGAGACTACAGACAAAAGAGTTTTGATATACTTTGTTGCAGGGGAATATTTATTACACAAAACTATTTCCTTCCAAACAAAATTGAAGATACCTACTTTCAGTAATGTTATTTTTTCCTCTGTTACAATGCTCTGTTAGTAAGCTGAGGTTTGATTTTGTTTTTCTAATATATTTTTCTTTAGTTCTTTGAAAGCTATATATCTGACTAGGTGTATTGTTTCCAGGCATTTACCCTTTAAAATATTCACTGTATTAACCACTTAGAACATAAGGAAGGTTACTGAAAAGTTTTCTTTCTTCCATGCTTTCTAGTTTACTCTTGTTTTCAATGTTTACACAGTACAACACATGGATATGATGGATTTCTTAATACATGCACTCTGCTTAATGATCTAAGTCACCTGAAGACTGTGCAGACTTAGTGCAGGCTTAGAAAATAAATGTACTAGACCATGGAAATGGATGTGATGAAATGCAATTGAAATTCCTTTTTAGTATGGGTAATTCACTCAGCAAGAAGTAGTTACAGCTGAGTCTAATAAGTACAAACGTGTAAATCATCTACCTGGAATTATTTGGCAATTAGCAAGAAGTTTGTCTCTATAGCAATAAAGATTTTTGCCTTTCCTTATTTAATGCATTTGGATATTTTGAATGTGTTTAAATATTCTGAAAGACAAGTGGTAATAAAACTCCTTTGTTAATCTGACCAATTAGTGAAAGACTGCCTTGCAATGTATTTCTTTACAGAGATGCATATATGAAGGAGAGGCCTATGTTCACCCCAGCTGGAATTAGCATCTGTTTCCCTAAACAGATGTGATCCATGCACAAAAAGAGAGAATGGAGCATAATACTACATTCAGTTAAGGATTCATTTATCACCTGTTATGAGTATGCAATCTATCTGGATCAAAACCTTCTGATTCATTTGTGAATGCAGAGGTCCAGTCCAATATATTTTCCAAATTTCTAGCAATATTAGAACTGACCACATGAACCATGAACATGATAATTCTCATGGACAGTACCATACAAACAATCAGCTACTACACAACAGGATTTCTAAATCATAAGAATGTAGCACATGTTTATTCTGGAGCTCACCAATAATCTAAGATTTGGTCTCCATCCCTGACCATGAGAATGCCATAAGAGAGGAAGAATGTACTAGAATGGCATAGAAAGTCTACCCTTTAAGACCTCAGAAAGAAATATATATACAGATGTTACATTATGTTATGCCACATGTACAAGGTTTTACATGACTTCTACCACCTCTCTTAGAAGGGGGCAATTTGTCTATTTTTATACAGTGCATATCCCATGTGGTATTTTTAGTTATACAGATAGTCCTCAACCTACAACCACTCATTCAGCGACCATTCAAAATTACAACAGCATCAAATGAGGGGGACTTACGACCAATCCATGAAGTTGTGGCCATTGCAGCATCTCCACGGTCATAATCACGGTGCTTGGGCGTCTGGCTCACAATTACGAAGTTGTAGCAAGCTGCGGTCATGTGATTGCCATTTGTGACCTTCCCTGCCAGCTTCCCACAAGCAGTCAAGTTGCTCCCATAAGTCACTCCCACCACTTTTTCTCCTGAGGAGCCCCACTATGGAGTATGAGATCCCAGGGATCTCATATTCTGTGGCACTCCTCCCGTCTGCCCACCCTCTGTAGGGTGTGCTGCCCATGGCCCCTTCTGGTCCGCCCCCACTCCCCAGCACCCACCTGCAGCACCCCCACCTTCTAGCAGCACCCACACACACCCAGCACTCCTTGCCTGGGACTCCCACCTCTTCACTTAATGACCCTGCAATGCTGGGGTTACAATGGCAACCGGACTGCCATCACTAAGCAATGCAGTCACATTGCTTTATGACCACGTTGCTTAACAACAACAATCCCAGTCCCAACTGCTGTCATAATCTGAGGACTACCTATATAGACCACCAGGAGGCAGTACATGACTAGTTTAATCCTATATTGGGACTCATCAGACATACATAGCAGGAATGCAAGGTGGATACTGCTATGTCCTTGTGTTTGTCTTAAGTGGTATTGACAAACAGACTGTCTTTAAATATGGAGGTTGCAAACTGGGCAGGTTAATTAGACAGCGATATACTTATCCTGAGTGAGCTAGTTTGGTGTAACGGTTAAGGCACCATGCTAGAAACCAGGAGATGGTGAGTTCTAGTCCTGCCTTAGGCATGAAGCCAGGTGGATCACTTTGGGCCAGTTACACTTTCTCAGATCCAGGAGGAAAGAAGGCCATGGCAAGATACATCCAAATATCTTGCAAAGAAAACTGCAGGGACCAGTCCAGGCTGTCGCCAGCAGTCAGTAATGACTCAAAGGCACCAAAACAAAATAAAACAAAAACTACTTACCCTATGAATGTGGCAATTCCTCTACTGACTCAATCACTGGTACTAATTTTCAAATAGGTCTTAGGGTCGGCTTCACAAATCTGTATTTGAAAAATCTCTATTGATTTTGAAAAACCTTTCAAGCAGCTTTTTCTAAAACTTCAGATATTAAAAATAGATACGTACAAGTTAGGTTAGCACTTTTCTTATTCCTATCATTGCAAATAAGTAATTGACTTAATTTAATTCCAAATGATTCACATTATTTACAGAATAGTGAATAGCCAGAAAAAGCAGTTGTTAAGGTACTATATTTTATACAACTGCTTCGAGGTTTTAGAAAAAATAGTTTTTCTGCCAAACATTTCCACAAATTCACATCTAGTACTTAAGATACAAAGTGTTCCATTCTGACGTTTTTAGCTGCTTGTTTCAAAATGTGATCACTTACCATCTGCCAAAAAACAAATCTGTGGATGGAGCCAATTAAGCCAAAGAATAAAATACTGTATATTGATATATATATATATGGAAATAAATATATTTGGAGAAGACATTGAATTTGAGAAAAAAATAAACTAGAAAACATACTAATGCCATCTTTAAAAAAAAATACTCAGATGCAGTTAAAAACATTTTCCTTTTTTCCACAGTTATCAGTTCAGCTAAACCATGGCCCATCAATTACAAAAAGGGGTATTTTCAGCTTGCAATTCTATCACATTGGAGAAAAGTCTAATTAACTGAATAGGACTCATTGTTTTATCACCGTGCACTTGGGCTGCTGCAGTTTACTCTACATCAGGGTTTCTCAACCAGGGTTCCGTGGCACCCTGGGGTTCCACGAGTGGTCACTAGGGGTTCCCTGGGAGATTCCACAAGAGAAGCTGTGTAAGAACATTATTCAGACGAGCACTTACACACTGCAACAACCCAGAACACCAGAAAAAAGAAAAAGATCATCTGTATAGCATCTTCCAACAAAATGGATACCCACTCAACTTTATCAAAAAGTGCCTCACCACCCAACCCACTACAACCCAACCAATGGAAACTATGAAAAGGATAAGACTGCCATACATCAGAAACATCTCAGAAACCACCAACAGACTGTTACAACCACATGGCATCACCGTAGCTCATAAAGCAACTAAAACTCTTCAAAACATATTAAGCAACCCAAAAGACCCAATAATAGCCCAAGAAGAAAAAACAGGAGTTATCTACAACATACAGTGCAAAGACTGTAACAGCCACTATGTAGGACAGACAGGCAGAAGACTAGCAGAGTGCATCCACAAACACCAACTAGCAGTCAGAAGACGCGATGAGAACTCCTTAATCTCACAGCACATGGACAGACTCAACCATAGTTTCAACTGGGAAACTGTGAGCATCCTAAACCAAGCCAAATCCAAAAATGCCAAAGAATTTCTGGAAGCCTGGCACTCAGACAAAGCAGCCATCAACAGACACATAGAGGTAAACAACATTTACATACCATTCAAAAGAGACAATAAAAAAGCCAAAAGAACAGTACACTCCCTTGCCAGCAATCAACACCCAGATATGCAAAAATCAACACTAGGATGAACACCAGATGAACCATCAAACAGCACAATACACCCTAATCAAGGAACTATTAACTCAAGCAATCAACCAAACAGAACAGCCCAATCAAAGAACTCCCAAGGAGAGAACAACACCCCCACCAACACAAGCAGGGCAAGCCACAGAAGAAACTGAAGACCTAGTTCTGCTGCCTTGCTTGGGAGGGGGAAAGCGACAGCTCCACCTGGGGATGGCCGGCGCCATAGCACCCCTTAGTGATTGTGTTCCATCTCCACTTGGATTTTATATTCATTTTCTATTTATATTTTAATGGTAAATTAGGTGGATATGTTTTTAGTGTCATTTTATTGTAAACCGCCCAGAGTCCCCCATTGGGGGAGATGGGCAGTGACATAAATTCAATAAATAAATAAATAAATAAATATAAACTGAGAGCAAGGCCCACTCCCTCTTTGCACTGAAGATGTTGCCTAGTCTGGCAATGAAATGTCTGCAAGAAAACAACAAGGCTCAGAGAGCACCAAGGGCTCCACAGTTCAACCCTGAGCTACAAATATTTGCTTCGATTGAGATCACGATTCATTTAAAAAATTATTTCAGATTTGGGCAACTTCACATGAAAGAGGTAAGTTTCGTTCTTTATTTTTAGTTTAAGAACACTGTTAATGCATATAGACAGGCCTACACAAACGAATATAATAATTTTGTAATTCCTGGCCTTTATTTGAATCTGAATGTGCAGGGGTTCCCCGAGGCCTGAAAAATATTTCAAGGGTTCCTCCAGGGTCAAAAGGTTGAGAAAGGCTGGTCTACATGGAGCTGCTCAGAAGCTACAAGTGATACAGAATACAACAATCCACCCCCATCAGTGGAAGCAGGTAACATCAATTTTGCAGGAGCAAATGGACTACTGGTAGGCTTCTGTGTTCAATTCAAGTTGCTGGTTATCACCTTTAAAACCGTTTATGGATCAGGCCATCAGTGTCTGCAGGACCACTACTCCTGGTAGAATCTGCATGCCAGAAAGGGATGTGCAGATCCCTCCTCTTCCTTTCCTTGTGCAAGATATTAAAAGAGTTGGAGTCTATATGCAGATTTTCTCAATCACTCAGTTGCAGCCCAATGTTAGAAGGGTCCCTTCCTGGCTTTTGTTCCAAAAAAACCCTGTAGAAACAGTGCTTTTCCAGACAGTTTTTGGAGAGGAAGGTGATAGAACTGGTGGTAATCAGTGAATTAATGGGTAAATGATCAGGGATAGTACAGTATTATATGGATTGTGATGAGATGCTCTGTTTTTATGATGTGTATTCACTTTATGGGAAGCTACCTAGAGTTATTTGATGAGGCAGCATACAAAAATGTTAAGGAAAGGAAAGGATTGGGCTATAAGATATCTGTGTACAACCACAACATAGAAAGCAGAATAATGAACCTTCCAGAATGGTAGACTATATAGCCAGAAGCTTAAACAGTCACCATGTCATGCTCCCCGATCAAACATTCCCAGAATAATCTGATTGGACTCGCATACATGAAGTCAACACGTGTCAGACCTTGCGAGTCAGTAGAAGGGAGGGGGAACAGTGAGGAGTGAGAAGACATCATGTTTGGACTATCTCTCATGTCCAAGGTCAACTGGCTGAGCCATTGCAGACAGCTGCAAGAGACTGGCATGAACTGAGGGAAGGGGGGGGGGCTGCATACCAGAGAGAGGGAGGGGAATCTTGAACTCATTGGGCTGTTTAAGTTAGGCAAAGCACAGGAATATCCATTCGCAACTTTTTTGTTATTCTGTACGCTTCTTCCATTAAAAGATTTCTAGTGTATTTATGTATGAATTGGATTTAATGGTAATAGAGTGCTGCAGTCATCACACACCAAAATCTTTCCAAGTAAAATTATTTCATGCAAATTTGTCCTATAATGATACATCAGTTTTATCTGGTTTCTCTCTGCATTTTTATGTGCATTTGTACCAAAGGCATTTTCCATACTTGTCCAAATAAGCTGTCAGCTGAACATGAGCATTAGAATTCTTTTTCAATGATTATTCCAAATCTTTATAAGTGGTATTTTTCCTGTATTTGCACTTCCTAGAGTCTCACCCCAAAAGAAGATAGTTTCTAGGTAGTATCTGTGAGCAATACCCTTGCCTTCTCATCACTACATTTATACTATCAAAATGATCCTTTTTAGGTATTGTCTGCATTACAATGCTGTATTTGTAGCACTGATGAGCTTTTTTAAACAGATGTTTCCCATGAAAATTTTCATACTTCTTTTACAATAGACCTAGCTAAAAGTATTACTTTGAACTGCTAAAAGAATAGTTCACTAATTGTGTTTACATAATAGACTGCATATGCCTATGTTTTAGAAAAAGGAGAAGAGTCACATTGTGAGTCGGGCAGTCCTATAAATGTTCTAAATAAATAAATGATTTTCTTCTCCTTCCTGAAAGATGAATAATGGTGGTTTATGTAGTGATTAGTACAGTCCACACAGTTCGAAAAACGTTAACTGGAAAGAAATGTGGAGCAAGTATTTTTAGAGTATGGCTTCTGGGATGTATATACCCATACTTACATACACACGCACACACAATTGTTGGAGAGGTACCTTCAGGATGAGTTTCATCTGGAGCTGGCAACCCTAGGCTGACAAGTTGGGGACCTGGGCACTGCATAGGATTTTTGTCTGTGTTCATAATTTTCTGCTATCTATTCTTACTTGGGGGCAGGGAGAGTCTTAAATTCAATGTTATCATCCTTTATTTATTAACAAGCTAAACAACCTGGTCTCTAACAGACTGTGGAATCTATCAATACTTCTCTGACTTATCTTGTCGTTTATGCTTTCCACATATGTACATTCTCTACCAGGCACTAGGAAGAAGAAAAAAATCTAATAGAAGATCTTCTTCCCAGGGGATTTCAATGGAGGTTCTTGCTACTCACCTCAATCACCACTTTTGTCATCTAAAATGAAATTATGAGTTTCCAACCACACCTCATTATAGAGAAGCCAAATTAGAAAGGCTCAATTTTCTTCCACTTCAGCAGAGTATCAACCATCATCCTGTTCAATCGAACACTAAACAGGATTGACATAAAAGAAGGAGGTTCTATTTGAATCAACAGTAAAGAATTTGCAATTGTTAGCGCTGTTGTTGAACTATAATTTTCTTGCAGACTCAGCCAACATGACCAAGGGTGAAGAATCTTAGGAGTTGTAGCTCAGTACCATTGAGAGGACAACAGATTCTCAACTTCCAGCTTGAATTAATCATACTTTCCAAATTATTATATCTCAGAAAATAGATTGTACATGGGAACACATACAATTATTTTGATATTCCATGACTGACTATTTCCTATAAACCTTTGGGCCAGCTTTACTGCAACTATTTTTCTTGCAAGCAAGTGTATGACAAGCACATACAGTATACACATAAATCCCTCTTTACAAAAATTGGTATTTTTAGGACTGGAGATAAGCAGAAATTTAGCAACGAAAACAGTTTTGTTTATCAGCAGCATTTCTAAAGTCCATCATGATCCACAATATCTCTGTGTCGCAGTGATGGGGAAGAATCATGATGAAATTCAAAGCATGCTAATTAGTGAAGACATCCCATTGTACTGTATTCATATTTATGATTTTGCAGTTTATTAAGGCAGATTTCCGCAGGATGCTGCACCATTAAGCAAGGCCAAGGTGGTTAGATCATCTGACACTGAACACTTATTCAGATGAATCACTTTTTCAAACTCAGTCTGCTTCCACCTGCACTTCTCCATTACACAGCTGATTTCTAATGAACAGAAATACATATTGGAAGCAAATACGCTAATTTAATTTGTTTAAATCGAAACTTCCTCCACTTTAGCTGATTTGAGAATTAAATCCATTATTACTGCTATAGCTAAAGGCAGATTCTATTAAGTTCATTTGGCTAATGTTTGTAACAACTTGCAATTTACAGTTTCTAAATCCAACTAGTTTCTGGGGGTTTTTTCTGTGGCAATCTCTGAACCATCACAAACTATGGAGGATTGGTAAATTGTGGAATAAATAAAATCTGTAATTCATTGTTGTAAACAAAGCAACCTGTGTATGGTTTGTTAAATTATACAATAAATCAATTCATAAAAATACTTAAGGGTGCCTACATTCTGAAGAGCTTTACTGACCTCTAAAGTTTCTGAATGACACACCTTGCACCTTTTGCTGCTTGAGCTAAAAGTCAAGGTGATGTCCCTGACTAGAACAATACTTTGGTGATCAGATACCAACCCCGAGGGAAGCATGCTAGCAGAAGGGGCATAAGGCAGGCCAGGTCTTTGTCACCTGAGACAGCTTTGTCACTCTACCTAATGGTAGAGTGTGAATGTCCATCAAAACAGATTCATTTATCCTGCCTATTCATTGCTATTAATAGAAAGTTCTTCTTACCTCTTGATATATATAGCCTTGATCCCTCATACCTCATTCAAGGATACCTGTGTAGTGTTATTAAAGTCTGCAACCCTGAGGTTTTTTTGCCCATTTCAACTATACAGAGTCAGGAACAATGATCTGGATATCAACCAATGAACTGAAGCTGGATCTTGACAAGCAGGAAGAGACTTGAGCAGGTAATGCTTAGACTTGGGAATTAGAGAGGCAACCCCTTACAAATAGGTTGGCTCCTCTCAAAAAGCTATGCTATCTGAGGAATCCTCTTCAACAAACAAATTGTGATTAGGCCCAGCTTTCACAGGTTTGTCAATTATGGTTCAATATATTTTGTTGGTATATGAGATTTGGTAATATTTAATCGAAAAAAAGCAGGCTGGAAAGAGAACACAACCTTTATATATATATATTTTCATTCTGTTCTAAATCATTTTCCAGAATTTTTGGACTTTACAGCATTGTCCCTCAATATGCAGAAATGGTGCATCTGATTATTGGATCTACATCGATTTTTAGACAAGGGATTATCTATTTTAGCAATCATTACATCAGCTTCTCTATATGTGATATTCGCTGTAAATTTAATATTTTTCTTCTACCAATAGTTCCACTTTTGCAAGTCAGTTGTTCTTTTTGAATTTTTCATCCATTTAATCATACAGTCTTTGACTTGTTCCGTTACTGAATTGTATTCAACTGGGCCTTGTACATAAACCTCAGCAAATGTTTTTAATATTGCATTATAAAATTTTCAAATTCAATTATATCTCTATGTGTCCACCTTGCTTTTGTAATTTACTTAGATCTATATTCTTCATCTGGAGATACTGAAACTAGTGAGGCAATTCTGCCCATCCTGAAAAAAAGAATCTCAAAAGATTTCATCTTATTAATAATTAGATCTTGCATTCTGTACAAATTAATATCTTTCCAAATTTCTTTGTAAATTCACCTTCATGGAAAAAATATTTAATATCAAAGAAAGAGATGATAGGCCTGAACTAAGCCTAATTTCTTTTAAAGTGGCTATGCAGTAGTATGGCATAGTCTGGATCTGGCCCACCATTTTTATATGTCCTGCTAAAAACAGTTGAGCTCAAAATATGATTTATATTTGTAGCCATAAATAATCTGTGGTATAATGTGGTATGCATTTCTAATGTCACAGCTTGGCTGAAATGAAAAAAGAAAAGGTAAAAAGAAGAATGAAATGCATAACCCTGTAACAAAATAATCTGGGATGATGATTGATAGGAGGGAAACTTTGCCACTTGATAAAATCACAGAGAGAAGGGAAAAAAGCTAGGAATTAGTTAGATTCTATCTACGATTAGATAGAATATTATCAGGATAAATTAGAGCAGGTTTCTTTAGTTTACTGAATATCTGTTCTATATCTTGCTCTGTTTTAATCTTCAACCTGTCTTTTTCCCTAAAATAAATATGCCCCATTTTGTATAATAATGAATTTTCTTTCCAAATTTTTATCTTACAAATCTTTCCAAACTGACTTTGTAAAACAAAAGGTCCAGGAACTGTTGTATCACAAACATAATAATTTCATACAAATTATATTGTGTCTTATCTGCTGTCTATTTGCAACTGTCACGTCTACAAGTCTAGACAGAGACCTGTTATGATTTCATGCCCATGGATAAAATAACGCTTGTTCAAAAAAGTTATTTGCTAAAATAATTCAACAGAAATGCTGTAGACCTTGTGCAAGTGTAAGCACAGCCCTTTTCCACTATTCATTAATTCAATTCAACTCAACTTTGTCAGCCTGTAGAATGATAATGCTGGGTTAAGAGTCATTAGTGGACAGCTACGACCACTGAACGGTAAAAATTACCAGATTGTAAGGCAAGAGTTCACTGGCCATCTTGCCGAGCAAAAGATTTAAAAATCACTTCAAAAAGAAAAAAAAATCTTCACTTTATGCTTAAGCCTATTTCCTTGTACAAGATAACCTCTTCAGCATTCACACTGAATATTCTCTCAAAACTACAATGCTCATGCAAAAACAAAACAAGCCCAAAAATAAAATTTCTTTCTGTAAAAATCTGGGCCCATAACCCGATGAGAGGAATGTGAGAGTGGCAACAAACAGCTTCCTTCAACATAGAGAGTTTGCATCCTAGAGTGAACCATCCATATGCTAGTGAGGCATGCTGATTTGCTCAGAACTCCAACAATATTAACCTGAATGGGTCAATGCCTAAAGCATCTTTTGTCATCTTTTTATCAGATTCAGGCAAAACCCTGAAATTTGAGGATAGTATAGGAGTTCAACCTATAAAACCCACCCTTGCATAGTCCTTTAAAACTATGCTAGTATCACAGATTGGTGATACATATGAAATGTGTATGCAGTTAATGTTAGACTTTTTTTCCCCTAGGTTGCCCACTAAGATGGCAGCACATAGTCAACCTTGGCAGATCTTGAAAACTAGGCATGGATGGGGGATCATCAAGAAATATCAGAGCTGCAGAAAGTGAAAGAACAACTGGGAAGTTAAAAAAGAAATATTTGGGGAAAAGGCATCAGCAAACCACTTCCAAATTGTTGCTGAGAAAATGACAGGCTGGGTCCATCAAATCACCAGAAAATGAGCTTGAGTTGAAGAAGACTTTTCCTTTAACTTCCTGCTAGCTTAAGGTGGAAGCTTCAGCTATTAATCCTCTCTGAATGAGAAGAGTTATCTAATTTCCCCTCTTTCTTCTGCTTGTTTTTTATCAACATCTATCCCTGCAATGTTATTTTAGCAAAGTGTGAGTGACATCAAGTATCATATTATAGGAGACATTTTCATTCTGTCAGCCCTTTATTCATTTGGCTATGCCTGGGGCCTAAAGCATATCTGATTCTGTGGAACTTGGTTCTACTTCATTCACTCAAGTAAATCACCATACAGAAATAGAAAATATTCTGGAATGAGAACAGAGAAATTAGAAAATGAGTTCCAGCATATATGATAGAAGGTGTTTTTCTATCATGTGGTTTTGCATAAAAGTTGTAAAACGTTTGGTGGGGGTGAAATATAAAGCAGAAAAGAACATTCATGATTTTCAATGTAGAATCTCCTAACTCCAAATCAGAAAGTATTGATTTGGCTGAGGTCAATACAACAAATAACCAGCTGAACAGGTAGTAAGGTTTTCAACCATGTATCTCCTTCGCTGACTATACAGGTAGTCCTTGGTTAATGACGGTAACTGGGGCCAGAATGTTTGCCTCTAAGTGATGCAGTCGTAAAGTGCTATGTCACGTGACCACATCAGTTAGTGACCCAATCCCAGCAATCCCCATTGCCATTGTTAAGGGAGGACCATGCAGGTTGTTAAGTGAGGACCTCACATGACCATGACATGGGAAGAGGCGGGAATCCAGAAGCACTTGCTTATGCCACTGAAACTGCATCCCAGGCCAGCAGGCAAGAGCTACGGGGGGTGGGTTGGTGCTACAGGGTACAGGCAGGCAGGTACCATGGGGGGATGCTATGGAGTATGGGTGGGTAGGCAGGTGCTGCAGACAGGCACTACGGAGTACGGGCAGGTAGGCAGGTGCCACTGGCAGGTGTTACAGAGTACGGGCAGGCAGGCACTATAGAATATGGGTGGGCGCAAATGGTGATCATGTGACTGCAGGACGCTGCAACCATCATAATTGCGAGCCAGTTGCCAGGCACCCAAATTGCGATCACATGACCGTGGGGACGCTGCAATGGCCACAACTACAAGCACTCTCCTTTATCATAGATGTTTTGAAGACCTAAAACACTAATGTTTTTCAGCTCCTATAGTGATTGCCATTTTACCTACTCTACTACCTTTGACTGATTATGTGCCATCAAGTTATTTCCGACTCCTAGCATAGATATTCTCCATGACAATCTATCCCTAATGTGTTCTCCCAATTTCATCACCCCTGTAACTGAAAACTTCTTTAATAACTGCTTTGGAACAGAAATATTTTAAATAAATACATACATTTCAAGACCACTAAGATAGCAGTCATAACCAGAGTAATTAAGAAGACCAGAACAGGGTACTAACAGAGTCAGAGACCCCTAAAACCATTGCCAGTAGCCTGGAACTCAATTTCCCTTGATCATGCTTCCTGTGGTTGCCAGGTCTAGATAGAAGCATATGTAGGCAATCAATCACAATTTTAAGAAACAGTACAAAATGCCGCCTATGCTGAAGCAAACCATTGGCTACAAATTAACTATGGTGCCAGGTTCAAGGTTTATCACTACAGCATTATTGGGAACAAAGGTAACCAGAAGATCACCTTCCCGATAAGTTATAAACTTGTATGTTCACTAACATCTGGTGAAATTGTGGATGGCCATCTTGCGGCCACTCTCCGGAAGTCTTCTTGGTGTGGCCACCTATTCAAGGGACCCTACTGTTACATCATTTATTCAAGGGACCCTAGTGTTACATTGTGTGTCTTCATTGCCTCCTGAAGACACATCTTTTCACCCAGGCCTAATTGAAGAAACAGTCTTATTTTTCTTTTTGTTCTCCCATCAATTTTTAATACAAGTTTGATATTAAATGTATTAAACTTACAGGGTTTTTGTTTGTTTGTTTTGCTGTTCTTAAATTTGTTTACATCCCAAACTGAAACATTTTATATGAAGTAATACATAACTGATTTTAATAAGTAAGTACCAGAAATAATAAAATAATACCAAGCAACAGCTACACAGTTTTAGGGAAAAAAAGAAGTCTTTAAATGCAAGGTTTAAAAGCAAACAACACCTTTTTTTATCTTTCCTTCTAGGCCAAATGCAAAGTATTTCTAAAAACTAGAAACTAGTTTTCTTCCTTGGGCTTTTTTTTCTTGCATATTATTATTATTTTTTCTTGCATATTATCATCTCTGATGTGAAACTACATTAGAGGATGGATGGATGGACAGATAGAGATAGGTAGGTAGGTAGGTAGGTAGGTAGGTAGATAGATAGATAGATAGATAGATAGATAGATAGATAGATAGATAGATAGATAGATAGAAACTCATATTTCTGAAAGAATAAAATAAAGTATCTTTTCCTGTTTAGATTTCACCGCATGATTTTCACTAAGAAATATTTTAAAACAAATGAAAGTTTTATATATTCTAACCAAATAGGCAGATAGTTGCAAAAAAGCAAGTTTAGCATTATCTGGCTAGGAATCACCTGGATGCAGCAATTAGTCTAATATTTATAACACAAAGATTATTATCCTTCTTGCCTATTTGCACATTTATAGCATCATTATCTTGACTTCCTCATACTTTGCCAATATGAACATCTTCGTAAAAGCTTCTTTCCCTCCACTGTACAACTGAGAAACCAAATGTTTTGTGAAGCATGCAAGCTTCCCTTACATATATATATATATATTTATTTAGTGCTGGAGCAAGCATGGTTCTTCTCTTGGATGAAGATATATTCAGAATGAACTTGTGAAACAACAGCCAAACATTCCCTAACAGCATGAAATTAAACTCTGCACAGAGCCCATTCATATGATGGGGCGGACCATAATCACTTCCCTCAATCTGCTCCAAAGGTTTAAAAGCAAACATAAAGGTGAATGGGAGAACAAGGAGGAGAAGGAGAAGGAGAAGGAGAAGGAGAAGGAGAAGGAGAAGGAGAAGGAGAAGGAGAAGGAGGACTGCTGGTTCTGCTGATGGAAGCAATCTCAGCATAACCATACTCTTAAAGTATTTATTATGAAGATCTGTTATAAACCTCCAAATATGGAGAGGAGAGAATGGATGCTTATCAAATTTGCACATGACACTTGGGAGGGACTGCTAACACCTAAGGAGGCAGACTCAAGGTCATAAGAATCTTGATAGACTTGAAAATTGGGTCCAAAATGCAGTTCAGTGGTGAGAAATGTAAGGTTCTGTAGGAAAAATCAGATGCACAGGTACTAGAAAGGCTTGACAATGACAGACCACAGATTAAGCATTAGCTAGCATTTTGCTGCCGCTGCCAAAAATGCTAATGTAATCATAGGCTGCATCAACAGAGGTATGATGTTGAGATCACTGAAAGTAATAGTTCCACTCAATGCTGCATTGGTGCATACTGTGTCCATTTTTGGTCACCACAATACAAGAAAGATGCTGAGGAACTGGAAAGAGTGCAGAGAAGAGCAACAAAGATGGCAAGGGGCTGGAAAGCTAAATCCCACAAAGAATGGTTAAAGAAGCTGAGTATGTTTAGCCTCAAGAAGGGAAGGCTAAGGGGAGAGACGATAGTGGTCTTTAAATAGCTGAAGGGTGGTTACAGAGAAAATGGTGTGGGTTTATTCTCCACAGTTCCCAAGGGTAAGATAACAACCAACAGGTAGAAGCTTTACAGGAGGCCCAGACTCAAAATAAGAAGGAATTTCCTGACTGTGACAGCTATAAAGCAGTGGAAAGACTTGCTTCCCAAAGTAGTGGGTGCTCTTTCACTAGAGATTGTCAAGCAAAAGTGCCATTTGTCTGGGATGGTCTAAGGATTCCTGCCCTATACAGGAGACTGTACTAGATAGAAGACCTTAAAGGTTATTCCCAACCCTTTGATTCTATGATTCACATATTTTCACTTCTTTTTAACCCAAAGAGTTTGTGACTTTGCTCTGTGTATCTAATATGCAGCACCCATTCTTTAGAGCCGTGCTTCTCAACCTTGACAACTTTAAGATATGTGGAAGTCCACGTATCTTAAAGTTGCCAAGGTTGAGAAACACTGCTTTAGAGGAATAGTGATTCATTATACTGTCCAGAGACCTTGAAATACAGATTCTTCTGATATATAACCAAATAATCAAATCGTCCAAGGCCCAAAATAAATGACTATATTATCCTGTACATCCTGAACAGAGCTTATTCAACTTCCCCGATCCCTTTTTTTCTGCTTCATCATTCATTCACTTCCCTGCAGAATCTTTATACTGGAAAGCTATTCTAGATCCATCACAACTGATTGTTTTTCCTTCTCTTGGAACATGGGCAGCAGGAACAGGAGCTGGAGTAGAATATACTTCGCTTCTTTAAAAATAGAGGCATTGAATTATGCCAACTTTTTTATTAAAGTGTATTCTAGGATCTTAAACATATTGGTGGGCAATGAGACTTCACAGAGATACAAATTGCTAAAGCAATTGAATTTAAATACTGTATATTGTATATTAGTACTGTATATTGTTATTACAATCAGCAACACAATGGAACACCTGAGGTAAAAAAAATGGAATATCTCAGGTAAAAAAAGTTAAAAATGAGTGTTTGGGTTACAGTGTGATTTGTACCTTATGGTAAATGGAAAATATACCTTATTTCTAAATGTACTTTCAAAAATCTGATGCTGAGTTCTGGAGGTTCATTTGTGGAAAACTGCAATAACCAGTTAGAAAAGGACTATATTTTTCAGATATATTAAGCATATAACATGCATTCCTCAGATCAATAAACAGGATCAAATAATGAGGTTTTGTTATTTGAGGAGCTGCAATATAAATAACATATGCTAGAAAGTACAAGAACACCTAGATCTAGATATGAGTCAACGTGCTTCAGAGCCTGCTCTAGCATCTCATAATTAAAATGCTCTTTATGCAACAATGAAAAAAGGGAACTAGACTCTGATGCGCAAACTTCTGTGCAAGGCCATTTTGGCAAGTCATATGTTTTTAATTTTTAATTTAAGTTTAATTCAAGGAACAGTTACTGCTTTGGATCCACTGGACACATCCACTGTCAGAGATGTGTTCAAATAGCAACATTAGGATAATGTTGTTCTTGGAGACTCATATTCTTGCAGAGCTTTTGTTCTTCTGAATTATATATCCATGATCTGGAAACTAACAGGAGAATAAAAGTAATAGCATTGTATATTCTTACAGCTGAGATGGATGGATGGATGGATGGATGGATGGATGGATGAATGGAAGGAAGGACATGCTGTCTTCCACCAAATATGCATTAGCCTGAAGAACTTGCCTTTTTTAATATATGTGAACAAGTATTTTACTATCAAAAGATGTATTTGGAGGACTAATTTGGGCATGTATACTGATTTATATACTTAATTTCCAGTATAAATCAAGCACATAATAACTATTGTGGAGTGAACAGATTTGAATTTAAATAATTTAATTCTACATGTAAGGCTATTTTTGTATAACATATGCATGTTTTTTTCTTTCTTTTTATGTGTTTGCAGATAATATTTTTAACAAATATTTAAATATTCACCAACCATTGGTGAAGAACTAGTGTTTGTTTGTTTTTTCCAAAATGACTTGGTGCTTTCTCACAAAACAACAGTAGTATATCTCCTTCCATATAACCACAAATTCATCTAAATTTAAAACACTTTTTACCCTGATACTAATATACACTTTATAATACATATATTTTACATGTATTTTTATTCCAGAGTTATTTTGTCCTGTGCTGAAGCTCTTTTTTGTCCACGCAACAGAACAAGGGAATGAAAAAAGATTCCAGCCAAACATGATAAGCACTGATCATGACTGAATAGGAGCACACAATAGGGTTACAAGTAGTCCTCATTTAGCAACTCGGCCGTTAAGCGAAGCAGTCGCTAGGTGAAACGGCAAATGTGCTTACAATCTTACTTCGGTTTTCTTTTGCTTTACAGACCTGCAAGGGTCGTAAATGTGCAGATTGGTCATAAAGTTACTTTTTCATCACCATTGTAACAGCAAGCAGTTGCTAAATGAGGCAGTTGCTAAACAAGGACTACCTGTAGATACATGCCTCAGAAAACTTGGAATGATATCAGACCTTTAACAGCATCTCTAAATACCTAAAAACGAATTATTGACCCAAATCAGAGGTGAAATTATTGTACCACCTGCTTGTTTCTTCATACTCGTCTTTCATGGGTTTATCATTTCACACACACTTTGCATTAAGAGGATCTTGCATGGTGCAGGGCGCATGCAGGGAGGTCCCCTGAACTAGCTCCTGGTCAATAATCCTAGCCAGGTATTCTCCCTTTCCTTTTTGTGTGTATGTCGGTCAATGTTTGTTCCCTTATACAGAATGCCGAAGTTGTTGCTGTAGCAGAGCTTCCATTTATCTCACAGCAAAGGGGATATTTTTTCTCTTCCCACTTTGTGGAAGATTTTTTTCAGACTGATTGTCTGCTGAGTGACCCTCAGTATGGTACAGAGGATTCCGGGTCGTGAAAACGTTCCTTCTCTGTGTAAATAAAGTGCTAGACATAACTGTTCATCTTCAAGAGACCTAAGATCCTGCCTGTAACAAACAACTATCTGAACCTGCAAACTAACAGCAGTGGTGGCTAAGATAGTCTTTTAAGCTTCACTCATCCTCTCAGTAAGGAACTCCTGATTTGTTCTGAGAACACAGTCTGAACGCTATTGAATGGCGGAGGAGAAACAAGAGATAACGTATGCCTGGGATAACGTACGCACAAGATGTCAATGTTCAGCACTCATATCATATTTCAGGACAGGGCACTCAGAGGAAGAACCCATAGAATGGAGCTGACAGAGTCCCAGGCAATTATTCCTAGTGAACAGAACAATCTGAGCTCCTAGATCTGTTTGCTGACGAACGTTAGGACAGAGCAGGCAAATCCTTTTCTCGGAGCAAAAGAGTTCTAATGTGGAGGCCATCTCTATGCTTCATATAACCCTATACCTACAGATCACCCCTATTCTGACCAGGGGTGGGCCCCAAAATAGGACATTTTGCAAGGAGAACAGGGAAGCTTTGAATGTTTTAGATCTAATCAGGGTCCTTCTGTTCCCGCAAAGAGCAACAATCCATGCGACTGAGCCCTTCCACTGCAGTCTGGAGCGGATACACCTAATCCCTCTTGTGCTGTTCTCACCCACATACAGTCACATACTCTTCAAATTACAAACCCAGTAGGAAGCAAGTAGCATCTAAGCACTCAGTTAATTCACAGAAAAGTATAACCATCAAAGAACGAAACAACTGTATAAAATATATGATATCACTCATCTAAACATTCCTATAGCGGAAATAATAACGGCGGGACAATAAATAAATAAATAAATAAATAAATAAAAATAAGAAATAAATAGAATACATTTGCCCACATGGTCAGGAAAAGCTAACAAATACACAGCCACAACTCGAAACAAAATGAGTTATCCCGCTCCTGTGTAGGAGCTTCACACGAGAGACATTCAGAGACAACAGAAGGTAAGACCAAGAAAGCAGAGTTTAAACCAGCAAAGAATAGCCAAGGAGGCCTCTAGAAGAGGAAACGAGGCTCCATGCCTCTCCAGTCAAGGAGCACTTGTTAAGAAAAGTCTACCTACACCACTGGATACACATTTCCTGGCAAACAATAGAACCACGTGTTATTTTTTATTAATTAATATAGGAAGGTTTGTGAATCATCATTTATTCCTACATTGATGCCAGAAATAACCAAAAGAGGGAGAAATGTGTCAGCCTACTGTTTCATCTTTAGATCAGTACAGAGTTATCTGTACAGCAAGGCCAATGTTTAGATGTTTCCCGGGACTCAAATGCAAAATTCTGATGCAACATACAGAATTCCTTCTCCAACCTACTTTAGCACTGCAAAATTGCAGTTTTTCCTTTCCTCTCCTAATTTAGCGTTTTTTCTTGTTCTAGTGATAGCTATCAAGAGTAGAAATTGCATATTGCATTGAAATCATGTTTTGCTGCTGCTGCTAATGATGATGATGATGGACGTGGCGGCATAAAGATTTTTTTAAAAAGTACTGTATAGTGCCTGTACATTTCCACCATCTGAGAAACCTTCTCAATGGGTGAACATGTGTGTGTTTCAAATCACCATGTTTCTTTAGCATTTAGGCTAGATCACGGTTTTTACAAACTGTGTTCCATGGAATTCTTCAGGTCCATGAAAACGTCATGAGGTTCTGTAAGAGACTACATGGGGCAGGGGGGAGTTCATTCAAACACAGCCAATTTTCTATCACTAAGCTTTGCCTCTTGATCAGGGTGCTGGGAATTGTTTTCTTTTTTGTTAACTAACAGATTCCACAGCCTGAAAAAGTTTGAAAACCCCTAGGCTAGAGTGTTCTGTAAGCATTAAAACAGCAACTTGGGACAACCCAACAATTTTCTGCTATGGTCTAACCCAGTGTTTCTCAACCTTGGCAACTTTAAGATGTGTGGACTTCAAATCCCAGAATTCCCCAGCCAGCCATCTTAAAGCTGCCATGGTTGAGAAACACTGGTCTAAACACAAGAGGACATTCTTGGGGCTGGTTGGTTCCCTAGTCCTACTGGGACTGGCCTTATCCCCTTATGGGTGGAATTAGATCTGCCATTACTTGGATTTTATTGCATTTTATATTTATTGATTACTGGCATTATTTATGATTTCATTGAATTTTAAATTGTTTTATTGTGAGCCGCCCAGGATCCCCTGTGCAGGGGAGATGGGCGGTCATAAAAATATGATAGATAGACAGACAGACAGACAGACAGACTAAGAAGATGTATATGTTGTATTCAGCAACTTGCTGTGCAGTCCTCTCTCAAATCTTCGTTAAATTTTGTAGCACTAAAAAGAGAATATTTCCTTGCCCAGCTCAGCAACAAAGTGACAGGCAGATCAGAAATAAGTAAGTTTAGTTCACTCCAAAAGCAACTACAAAAAGAAAGGGTTTGAGACCTGGAAGTTCTGGATGAAAGACAGGCATTTCAATAGACTGCACGAGTCATCCCTGACTTTCTTTAATAGTCCTAGCAGAAGTAATCCATGATAACTGTACTACATACTCCTTCTAACACAAGTTATACAGGAACAGATGCTATTAATTTTCATTAATATTTCCAATATTTTCAGCAAAAGTTTAATAGTCAAAGTCCTTTCCTTGATAGGATTAAAGTATCATATCAGGCCCTTGGGACAATTTATATAGGATTACTCAACTCAACTAGCCTCACATATAGCATTAAGCCAGTTGCAAATTAATCAATCAAAATATAAAACAGAAAGCACTATCCATTCAAAAACTTCAAACTATCAGTACTGAAAAGTGATTTTAAACACCAAAGGCTTGGAAACCACTATCTTGAACCTAGGATCAAAATTTTACCCACAACTTAAAATTCCTACTTGGATTAATAGGACAAAATTAGTAAACAGAATTATTAAACACTGGAATTTTAGCAATGTTATAGGATCTGTTCTTTGTTTCAGAATCAAATTATTCATTACCTCCCAATCCAGGTCTTAGACGATTATCATAACCATCCAGAAGTCTGTCTAAAATTCTTGTGAAGATGGTGATGTTATTTTTTGCTTCATCTTCATTGGGGTCAGCCAGTGATGATCTAACAGACATTGGGGGAAAAAATAGGCTAAATATGCTCCATATACATTTAATATGATTTGAATATTTAGTGTTCCATAGCTTTTCAGATATGGGACCTTCTATTTAATGTCACCTTTAATATATATCCAATGCTAACATACAGCAGTCACTTTCCTGTTTCCAATTTCCTGCTGCTTTATGCTACAGCAAAGTCTACCCAACATTAGATACTCAAATTATACATATTTTTCCACTCTGTCTCTGGTCACAGTGATCTTGGAAAAGCTAAGCTGGATTGGATATGGTTAATACTTGAATGGATGACCTCCAGGAACTCTTCAAATTGTAGACAAGATTGGAATTTTTAAAAAAAACTATCCCAGAAGGCAGTGACAAACTTCCATGTTTTTTGTTTTTTCAGAAAACTGCACAGCATGTCCATATGGTCACCAGGAATCAAATTCGACTTGAGGGAGACTTTCTTTTACTTTACACATCTGAATATAATCCAGGAATGCATTTCTTTTCTGTGTTTATAACCCAGAACCAGTGAAACACAGCATCCTTCACTCATATGAAAGTGACAGCAAAACCAGTGGTGCAGCTCCATTCCACTGTGCTCAGGTTTCCCTGAGAGACAACATCTAGAAAACACTGATGTGAACTTTAAGTCTGGAAGTGGGTAAGGCTTTCAATATTAAAGACTCACCACTCCCCACCAAATCCCATCAGGCATAGGGCCTGGTTATCTGCAGGACCACCTGTCTCCAATTATTTCTGCCCTCCCAGAACATTCAGGCCAAATGGGTAGCTCCCCTCAATTAAATGCAGCCATCTTGTAGGACCAAGGAAGCATGCCTTCTCTGTCACTGCCCCTGCTCTCTGGACCACATCCCCCCAGAGATATGTATGCTGCCCACTCTCCTGGAGTTCTGGAAGGCATTTAAGACCTGGCCTTGGTCCCAGGCATGGGGTTGGAGTGTCTGTGGAGTCCCTGTTGTGTTTTTATTGGTTTTAATGATATGGTTCCTTTTTAGTCCAGGCTGTTACGTTTCATTACAGTTTTAATTGTATATTTTGATGTGCAAGTCACCCAGAGTCTTTTGGAGTGGGTGGCCATAATAAATCAAATAAATAATAATAAATAATTCTAATTAGCTCAAGTATAGCTATTAAGAGAATCACTGTAAGACTCAGCAAACTCTTCCCCTCTTTTTAAAAATTTACTGGAATGAAAGAGAGGCTAACCAGACTCTTCTTTAAAAACTCTGTATATGCACTGAGCAGATGACAATGCCTTCTTTAAAAAAATGTTGCAAGGAAGCTTTGAAAAAAAGTTAATTACATGGTGAGCCTGGAAAAGCTCATCCATCACTTGAAATAGCCTGGCACATTCAAACCATCCAAAAATTGAGAAGAAAACTGACTGTTTTAAATGTTTATAGTTATTAGGGCTGCCTGTGATTCAGAAACAATTCAAAAGAACTGCTTCACACCCTGGGTAGGCAGAGCACCTCTCTTCCTTAGAGCAGCCCATCTTTTTTAGGCTTCTTTGAGCTGGCAGTAGAATCTTTTTATATATATAGACTTGCAAAGAAGCCTTAAAGAAGCTCTGCTGCTTTAAAGAATAAATATCAGAGAAGAGCTGTGCTCGAGTGAGATACGAAGCCCTTCCTCCAAATAATGTTTCAAGCGTGCACTGCTCCAATATTTATGTAAAGTAAAAGTAAAGACTCTTCAAAGTCAAGGTTGATTCTTCTGACTACATGGGCACGTCTACAGTATGTGGTTTCCTTGGCAACAACACAAAAATGGCTTGCCATTGCCTTCTTCTGGGATTTGTTCAAAACTCAGTCTTTCCTACAGACCTAGGGTTTCTGGTGGTCTCCTAGCCAAGTATTAACCAGGCCAAATCCTGCTTAGCTCTTTCAAGATGTGCCAAAGTTAGCTAGATGTTGCCACCAGCTTTACTGCTACCAGTTGTTGGCAGTAAACAAATAACCCCTAAAAGAAGAGGTTGAAATGATTTTGCTGCCCTTTGCAGAATTGGAAACAGAAGCATTTTCCCCATAAATAGTGCTGTGCATGAAGCATTCCAAGATACTGTACAATTCTGATATTTCTAGTTAGCTATGAAAACAGAGCTGAACAGAAGTCTACAACTGTTGCTGTACAGATGAACTTCTTCAGGGGCAATCAGTACAAAGATGTAAAATATCAAATACTTTTACTTTGGACCATCTTCATAATCTTCTGCAAAGACAATCTGACTGTGTTTACTCACAGACTATATGGTTCATAAGGCAGGGATGAACTCCCCATGTTGAATTGGCCTCCATGTTTGTAATTTAATGGGCACATACAGGATGACAAAGCAGCAAATGACAAGAGTTTTGCCCAGCCTTAAAAAAACTGAGGTCGGCAGAACTCCTGTTAAAATTATTGCGACAACAACCCCAATAATTGAAAACAACAATCAAGTTTCAGTGAAAGACATATATTGATTTCCTAAAATAGGAAACGTTATATACACAGTGAATTTAAAGATGCCATGGAAAAGAAAATAATAAGAGCACCAACAGCAATAAATCTCTTAGCTCCCTCCTTTCCTTTTACTAAAAGCAACAATAAATCCAATATGCTTCGGTTGTTGGCTAAGGCTACTGCTAAAAAGCTAATGCACCCGATTTGGAAAATTCACAATAATTTTTTGTAATTCCTGTTGTATCGGGATAGTTAATTGTCTTGCACAAAGCTTCCCTTACATTTTGAAAATCATATTTTTCCAAGATATCACCCTAACAACCTCTCATACAAATTTCAACAAACAGAATCACATTAAAATAATAGTAATATTGCTTTACTCTCTCCATGCGATCATATAAAACTATTTGCCACAAGTTACCTGAGCCATATTTTAAATACTATTTTAATGCATGCATAAGATTGCAGTAGCGCCCGCCCTCTGGAACATCTTGCCCCCGGAGATGAGATTAGCCCCATCGCTCCTAGCCTTCCGGAGGAAGTTGAAGACCTGGCTCTGCCACCAGGCTTGGGGCAGGGAGGACAATCGACATCCTTGGGGTTGGCTGGTGCCTTGAAGTGCCCCTCCTGCATAATGACTGAAGGAGATCACAGCCATCTGGATTTTATGAACTGGGGTAGTTAAGAAATTGTTTTAGTGGGATTTTATTAGAATTTTATTGCATATTTATTAGAATTGTATTGTATGTTTATTGTTCTGTATTGTAAACCTCCCAGAGTCCCTCCGGTCGGAGGAGATGGGCGGTGACAAATTTGATAAATAAATAAATAAATAAGATTGCAATATTGTGGAAGTATTCGGTGAAGGACCCTGCCATAGACAAATTAGTACACAAAAATGTAATAACTGTATCAGAGTCTAATTCCGAAAAATGTGCCGACAGGAATTATTTTCTGTTCTTCATGTTGATTCCTTGATAGCGACATGTCTTACTCATTAGAGTAAAGGTGGGAAGACCAGGCCCACTATGGCCACATTCATGTACTGCAGTATCTTTGCTAGTTGGGTAAAACTGAAAACACATTTTAAGGATAAAACACTTTTTCACTCTGGCCAGAGAAATATGTAGCCAATTATTTGGCCCCAAATCCCATTTTTACAATAATTTTTACAGTTCAGAAGATTTGAGGAAAACAAATACCCAAAGACATTAGCCAGGATGCTGCTGCAGTCCAGATTGTGAATCTACAAGCAAAATGAAGTGACAAATCACTATGAACTGGATGCATAAAGAGGTCAGATGACACCTAACAAGCATTTTAAGTTGTGCTCTATGATGCCGTTATTTCAGAACTGCCGTTTTTTCAGCAGTCAGAAAAGTTGACTAATAAATCACATTATTGTTTTATTTTATGGGATTATGGAATTGTATACTATCTCCACCTAGAGGTTTACGGTTTAAACAACTCTTGTGTTCTGTTATCTTGACCAAAAATACCCTACAACCCAACACTGGTATGTATGCAAAATGCCCCAGTACCTTTCCTATTTTGTCTTGTCTCTGGACTGTAGAAAAATCTTAATTCTGTGTGGGCAGGCTTGGGACAATTAAATAGTAGCACAAGGACTCCAGAAATCATTGCAAAACGTCAAATGATACAGAAACAGAAAAAAAACAAACCCTGAACTCATTTGTTTTATTTCATCTGACATTTAGAAGGACTAGTCTACTACAAGTTTAGCAGCCTTGTTTAGTAGCATTTCGTGATCCCCACAACTTCTTCCTTTACACGACTTGTTCTGCGTACAATCAGAAACGACATATATTAGGAATACGGTTTCTGATCACACGTCTCTGTATATGTGCCATTCACAGAAGCCACCCACCAGCAAACAAGATATCCCTTAACGTTGTTGATAAAGAACCCAAATTTCCTCTCACCTTGCAGATAAGTATATCAAGAAAACGAGAACCAACTGCATCATGTAGGGTATCAGCTTCTTCAGAGCAGCTGGTTTGCAAAACCTGAAGACTGAACAGGAGAGGATACTTAACTTAGATCTACCTACGGATGCCTTTGGTTCAACTCAACTACCACCACCGCCGCCCCCGCCAAAATCACTCCAAGGGGGACTTTAAATCCTGGGGTCTCAGAAGCACGTTTACTTCCAACTTACTACATCACCATCCTCCTCCAAGATCATGCATTGCTCCAACATGCAGTGCATAACTAAAAGTGACATATGGACAGATGCAACTACTGTTGTTTTCTCTCCATAGCATAAAAAGATTCAAGACTTTTCCCTGTCGAATAAACTAACCCATCACTTAGCCCACCACCGGTTTTATACATTGCCCCCGATTGTATACATTTTCCAAAACATCAGAGAGAGAGAGAGAGAGAGAGAGGAAGGGAGAGGAAGAGGAGGTAGGTCTCCACTGACAGCGCTGTAATCCAAAGCAGTTCTGTGTCTTCCAAATGTTGACCGTGTTTGACAGCTGTTGGGAGACAATACCTGCCATGTTCATGAAGACGGAAATATGCACTTCACAAATAACAACAGTCCCAGCGCAGCGCAAAGTTGCAGAATCTTTAAAAAGAAAAAGGCTCTACTCAAAGCAGGAGGCTTAGAGCAGCTGGGGGGTGAGGAAGGGTTCAGAGCAATCCTCTTTACGCGCATCCACACCGAGACAGAAACAGAGGCAAACAACATCTTTTTTCCCCCCGTTTCCGTGCAGATCAACCCCTCAAAGCCACTCATTCTTGACTTTTTTCATGGATGGAAAGAAGGGGGGGGAGGATGAGGAGCCTACCTTGGGAGCACCAGGAGGCGCTCAAAGCAGCTTCCAAAAAGCGAGAGAGGATGAGGATGAGGATGATGACAATAATAATAATGAAGAGGAGGAGGAGGAGGAGGACTTGGCGAGGCTGAGAAAACCTTCCCTTGCAAGGCTCTGGAGAGGGAAGGAAGCTCGCGACCGGGGAAACTTGGGGAGGGTGCGGGGCGGGGGGTGCCGAAAGACGACTGCAGCACCAGCACCAGCCGCCCCACACAGCAACCCTGCCCGAAGCAGCGGATCCAGAGCGGGCTCGGCGTGCCCGGGCGCGCGCGAGAGGAGGGGAAACCCGAGCGCGAGGCGGGCGCAGGCGAGCAGCAGTCCGTCCGCGTGCGGGGCTGGTCGCGGGGGAGGAGGACGGGGAGGAGCGCGCAGCATCCGCGCGCCCGGGCGGGCAGCGGCTGCAGCAGGCACGCGCTCCTTCCCCCCACTAGGGTTCCGGGAAGCGGGAGGGGGCGGCGCCGCAGAAGACGGGGGGAACGAACGAGACCAGCCTGCCGCGGCTGGTGCCCGCTGCCACCCCGGCGACGGCGCGCGCTGCTGCAGCCGGAGCTCCGCAGGGCAGAAAGGGCCCTGAGGCGCCGTCTGGCATTGCTGGGTCCTAGCGCGGGGCATCCCGGCGCGCTCCGTTCCTCCCTTCTCCCTTGACCTAGCAACGGGCAGCGATGCTGCCGCCGCCGCCGCTGCTTCGCGGGGGCGTGGGGGGGCCGTGCTTCGGCTCCTCGTCCCCCCACCCCATTTCCCGGGCTGTGGGAACAAGGGCCTCCTTGCGTGGCTGTGTCCCCTCTCTCTAGGTTCGCCAGGTCTGTCTGCGCGTAAAAGCGCAGCAGCGGTCTCGGTTCGGGGAAGCCGCGGCTTCTCCGGGAAGAGGGGAGGGGGTCACCCGCCCGCCCTTCTTCCCCCTCCCCCTCCCCCTCCCCCTCCCCCCGGTTTGACCAGAGCCGGGGCCGCTGCTGCAGCAGCTTCCCCTGGAACCCAAGCTGGGCGTGGGGGCGGCTGGTGGGCTTTGCGCTTCCGCCTGGGTGCGTGCTCCGTGGCCTCCTTGGGTGGGTGGCCGCCGGATGATCAATCCGGACAGGTTGCTGCACTGCCAGACGGCCCTTGGCAAAAACGTGCTCCAGAAGTTTGCAAGGGAAGGGCCCGATTTGGGGAAGAAGGCGCTGCTGGAGCGTTACTTTCCGTGCCCGCCTCGCCAGCAGCAGCAGCTGGAAAGGCTGCAAAGCCGCGGGCCGGAGGAGGACCGAAGCTGGGCTTCTGGCTTACTTTAGCCTTCCACTTGTCAGAGCCGTGTGCAGGCAGAGGCTGCTTCAACCAGTCTGCTACCCGATTCTCCTCCCTTGGTTTTCTTGTCTCCTCCTTTGCCTTCTCACTGGATCCAAACCAGAAACCTAAGTCCTGCTCAGAGCAGTGTTGTAGATTAGGCACCGATGCAAAATGCAGATGTGCATTCATAACTAACTCATGCTGAACCCCAGAATCGTTCACATCTGAAGCAGCCTGTGAGCTCAGTAAAATGTATAAAATAACATTGGAGGAGGGAGGGAGGACAAAACAGGGAAAGCTCTTTGGCCCTGCCCTTGTTACCTCTTCCTTGCCCAAAGCACCCTATGCTTTCCCAGGGTGGGCAGAATCTCAGCTCTCCCTCTGGAAAAGAATGATAAATTTTCCCAAATCGTCATAGACCCCAGAGAAATGACACAAACTGCTTGTCAATAAAACATGGCCAAGAACCATATATTTGCATAACCTTTTTTGTTACTGGTTTCTGATTGAAGCTGTGAGAGCATTAAAGATGCTTAACTCAGGAGTGAGCAAATTTGGATTCCGCAGAAATTAATCCCAGTTAAAATGTTGACTTGTTGCTAGATTACCACCTGAAGAGAAGCCTCTGAGCTGAGATGGGGGGAGGGGAATGAAAGTGTTTGGAATTGAAAAAAGGGCATGGATGTTGTGAGCATATAGGAAATGAGGTGGACAAGATATGAAATCAATAGAAAGAACGACAAGGAATATAATGGAGGTAATATTATTCTACATTCTGAAGCAGTGTTTCTCAACCTTTGCAACTTTAAGCTGTGTGGACTTCAACTCCCAGAATTCCCCAGTCAGCTGGCTGGGGAATTCTGGGAGTTGAAGTCCACACATCTTAAAGTTGCCAAGGTTGAGAAACACTGTTCTAAAAGATCTTATTAGCTAGCAAAAAAATAGGCAAAAAATGTCTTCACAAAACCACAGATGAAAGGACCAGGTTTAAAACGGAGGATGCTATTGTGGCATGCGGAGCAGAAAAATAATATGTTTGGCAGGGTTTAGGGGAAAAGAAGGGATGTCAATGGGTAAGGTGTATGGACAGGATCAAAGAGATAGGAATGTCTCTGGAAGAGCAATTGTTTTTACAGAGTCAGGTTGATGGTAAACATTTGTCCACTTTGTTTTGAGTATTAACCAAATCTGATCTGATGGCACTTAATCTTGCAGCATGTTGTTGCTTCCCAACCACATCTCTTACAGCATTCTTGAACTGGAGAAAGAATCTGTAACTTCCATCACTTTTTACTAAAGAAAGTTCAAGTCATGACCAAAAGGGGGGGGGAAAAGGTCTTTCTAGATATAATGAAATGTCTGTACTTTAGGTCTGATGTCCAGGACCACGTAGACAATATCCAGTTGCTTGGGACTTTTGACATAATGAGTTCAACATGCATGTTAGTGGGGAAGTTCCCCAGAAATCCTGCCCCCACGTTTCATTTCAAAAGATTAAAAAAACAAAATTCAAAACAAAAGCAATGTTTTAAATAAGGGTTATGGTGAAAAAGATAATCCAAAATAATCTGGATTACCTTGTATTTTGAATGGTTGGAGTCTACTTAAAAACACAAAGTTTTGAAAAGGTTAAGGATTTTCACAGCTGTTATCAGCTCTCCAAGGTTTGCCTGTTTCTCGGGGACATTTCTCTTGTTAAGTTTAACTTCATCTTGTATCAGGATGCTGCCTTATATATCACAGCAAGTTGCCACATCTAGCCAATTTTGGCTTATCTCAGACAAACTAGGCAGGGTTGGACTTGGATAATACTTGTGTGGAATATATCAGGAAATCAAGATCTGTAGGCTGGACTGGGGAGTTGAAAAAAACTTTCTGAAATAAGGCAGTTTCATACTGTTGTCAAAAAAAAAACAGGACTCAGGCTCAATTCAAGGAGACTTTGCTTTATTTTATACAATTGAGCTGAGTACGATCAAGGAAAGCAATCCTTTTCTGTGTGTTCAACACAGCATCAGCTTTCATACCAATGAAAATTATAGCGAAAGCAGTGGTGCAGATTTGTACCACTATGCTCAGGCGGACTGTGATACAACAGCTGGAAAACAACGCAAGCAGCGGTTCAATCCAGCTGCATCTAATGGCCCACCAGAATTTTGGAAGTAGACGAAAGCTTGCAATGGTAAAGATTTCACTTCTGCCCACCAACTTCCTCCATTCCACTGAAGCTCAAGCATAGCTTGAGATGCTTTGTGGACCTCTTTTTTAAGAACTCTATAGATGTGCACTGGGCAGATGGCACTGAAAAAAAAACTTCAAAAATTATGCAAGAAAGCTTTGAACAACTTAATTACATGGCAAGTCTGGAAAAGCTCCTTACTAGAAATAACCTGGCATTCAAATCACCCAAATATTGAAAAACAGATTGCTGTTTAAATGTGTCTATGTATGGTAGATGTAAAGATTCCCTTAAGTTAACAGGGTCAGGAAAATGCTTTTCCTTCAACACTTATTCTAGGTAGCTACTAAGGTTGCCAGTAACTTGCTATTTCTATTATCTAATACTGGAAAAAAAATTAGAACTACATACAGTATTCACTGCTAACAGATTAACCAGTCTCATAGTTGCTTTTTAGGTGCACTTTGAGTGAAAAAGGCAGAGGAAATAAATGGATTAATGACTCTGCCATTCATTAAAACAATTTAAACAATTTAAATTTCTAAGGGCTTTGAATTTGTTTACTGTCTAAACCAAGAGGAATAATAGTGGTGTGACAATTAATAGACCAGAGAAGAGGCCACTGAAATAACTTAAGTATTACAGCCCAACTGTATTAAGACCATCAGCCATGCACAAAGGAGAAAGCTAAGAATGAGAACAAGCCAGTACTACATTATTATAATATATATTTTAAGTATAAATTGTAATCTTTTCATTCTAATGGTTGCATTATGTCGAGGCACTCAAGGATGCCCTGATTCCTTTACATTAACCCTAACCTTTATGTGTTTCTGGGCAAAATGTGTCAGCATGGTAGAATTTAACAACCAACGCTCTATCAATAGCTCATACCTGAGGAAAAGTTCTGGAAGTTTTATTTTCTTTTGTCTGTTTATGAATCCTATTCTATCTTACCAAAGACATATTACGCATCCTGAACTTCCAATACAGTTGAAAGTGTGACTTGTCAAGAAATCAATGGATTTCTTTTTAAAAATGTTCAAGATACCAACAAAATGTTTAGCACACACACACCTGCCACATGCCCAAATTGCAGTTATCCAAAAGGGGGAAAACATTTTCTGAGATGCACTATTGAATACTGTAATGCTAAAGCAGAATTATTTAGCCCTGTTCATCCCCAGATACAACCTAATATAAAAAATTGACCAGATTAAAAATGGCTGAAAAAAATGAAGTTCTCTCCTTTACTGGTCCCTCAAAACACCTCCCCCTCCTCCTCCTCCTCCTCCTCCTCCTCCTCCTCCTCCTCCTCCTCCTCTTTTTCTTCTTGATTTTAGGAATAGATGTGTGCTTGCAATCAGTTTTGTTGGGGTATATTGCCAAAGAGTTTATATTCTTGTCATTCAGAACACAGATTCGTAACAGGTTATTTCATAGCAATGACACTAGCAAAGCTCAGATCTCTTCCAGACATCTCTGTCTCAAGACAAGGGAGAATCTTAATCACCGATTAGCAGTAAATGTGGTTATGTGATGCTTCACTGCACTAGTTTCCCAGAACTGACAAAGTAAAATAATGAACATTTTGTGCAACAGAGCACAGAAAAATGTCCATAAACTCCATCATGAAGGCTACTGAAAAATATAGTAGGCTAAACCAGTCATTTTCCCCCTTCCTATGTCCTTCCTGTTAAGCAAAGGGGAGAGGAACTTTTATCCAAATATTACTGTTTATTTTATACTTGCATACAAAAGGTAGTTCAGGAAACACAATGTTGGTGTAAAATTACAGCATTAAATAATAACGCCCAACTCCAAATAATAAAAAATTACAAGACCTTTAGGCATGTTTTTAGAAATAATGAAAAGGCAAATAAAATATGTTGCTTGGTTTCCTAATGGACTGCTATGAGATTTCTTGCCTGTTTTTTTTTAAATTATTTAAACAAATCTTAGTCAAGGTCTGTAACTTTCTACAGACAAGCAGATCTTGCTGACACAAGATGTTTGGTTTTGAGGGTTGAATAATGTTCTTGCTCAGCATAAATTCCCAAGTGCATTTATGTTACATTACATGGATGGATGGATGGATGGATGGATGGATGATTGAGTTTTTATTTCAGAATTTTCTACAAAATGTTCTGCATATGTGAGTTCACCAAAGCTTTTGGTTCCTTCCATCCCACCATATTTTCCCCATAACATGGCACTCATTTTTCTCATGGCACATGCATACTCCAGGAGCCATTGTGGAATAAAACAGATGGCTGTGAGCAAGCCACTTGAAATTAATACAGAAGATTGAGTGATGGCCAGAATGAGACACTTGACACTTGGTGATAAATAGTTGGGAACAGCACTGGAGCAGAAGACAAAGATAACCTGAGGAAAATGGCAGTATAGAACAGGTTAACATGACCCATGTCATGAGAAGCCCACTAAAACAATTTTAATATTTCTTTTCTGGAAAATTCTGAGCATGTCAAGAATGCATAAAGGTTGGCCACAGCTCCACAATGACATCCTTTATCCCACTGTTGATCATTATTTGAACGGGTTCATCTTTTATTATAGAATACAATTTGGTCAAATTTGCCCTATTCTCAGGACTTAGAAAAATTGAGCAAAATTTAATACATACTGGAATCAGATGTATGGAAGGAATGGAGAGCTGCATGCTTGGGCCCATGCCTTTAAAACTCACCTTTGCCTTGTTTTCAGACATCTTCTCTAAATTATGCTGCTGCATGTTATTATGCCATTTACTTTTTTCTGTTAGTTTTGCAATACTGCATGTCAGTTTGCATATTTGGCCAACTGAGTGTGATGTAAAACAATGGAATCAACCTTTGAAGATCCTGAGGCAAGGACCAGGGACATCGGTGAAGGGGGAGTAAGAAAAATCAAAATGGTCACTCCGATCATACAGTCACATCCACCATCTTGCCACTTTTGACTCCAGAAGTGATTGGACAGGTGCAGCCATGAAAGCTACCCTTCTGTTTGAGTATGACACAACACATAGTCATGTACTTTGAGCAAGACCCAGCTGTTTATGTACCTACTTATCTATGTACTTACTTACCTATCCACCCAGCTATTGGTATAAACATGTGGCTCTAAATCAATACATTGTGACATGCGTCCTCTGGCATGTACTACATCCCTTAATATACAAACCTCTTCTTTTTCAAACTGACTCTGAGCCAGTCTGAAAGCAGCTCAGGGCTTTTATGATCTCATGATTTTGGCTATATTTGAGAGCTGAGCTGATTTATTTCTGTTTCAGCTGCACGGTGTTTGAAAAGAATTGCTTGAGGAGGGTGGGGGGATACCGAGCTCTGCAGGTGGCCCATTTTCATCTCTCCCACATAGGAACTTCTGGAATGGTTTTGCCTCCAACCATACAAATGCATGCAATTAGAAGTGAGGGGGCAGCTGGGATGGGTAAGTGCAAGCATTTTATTTTGTCTTGATTTATTTTCCCTGGACTGGGAGTGAGAAGATTGGTGTTACTTCAGGATCTGTGACAGCTCAGGGTAGACTGTGACTTTTGCTCCTTGTTCTCAGCTTTTCAAGATTGACAGATGGGAAGATAGTTGTGGATCACCTTCAACCTGAGTCGAACCACCAAGAAAGAACCAGCATTACATACAGAATCGACTGCCTGGGTTGTGGCTAGCCGTACATAGGACAGACAGAACGCCAACTACATCAAAGAATCAGAGAACACAAACCTGCAACAAAGAACTGAGACAGAAGAACCTAGTAGCCACCCACACACCTTGAGAATAAAGCACACATTCAACTGGTATACTACAAAAATAAGTGACCAGAAATAGCACAATAGCCAAAGAATTTGTGGAAGCTTAGCACTCAAACGAAGGTGCCATTAACAGATGAATAGAACAAAATATGCAGTGAAGTGCCTGATTCATACAATGCATGGACCAATGAGGTGGATCAATCAGAATAGAGCTGACTCCATTCCCAACCACCAGTCAACGGATGCTTTCCAGGAAGCATCCAGTCACCCGCTGTTGTTGTTTATTCGTTTAGTCGCTTCCGACTCTTCGTGACTTCATGGACCAGCCCACGCCAGAGCTTCCTGTCGGTCGTCAACACCCCCAGCTCCCCCAGGGACGAGTCCGTCACCTCTAGAATATCATCCATCCATCTTGCCTTTGGTCGGCCCCTCTTCCTTTTGCCCTCCACTCTCCCTAGCATCAGCATCTTCTCCAGGCTGTCCTGTCTTCTCATTATGTGGCCAAAGTATTTCAGTTTTGCCTTTAATATCATTCCCTCAAGTGAGCAGTCTGGCTTTATTTCCTGGAGGATGGACTGGTTGGATCTTCTTGCAGTCCAAGGCACTCTCAGAATTTTCCTCCAACACCACAGTTCAAAAGCATCGATCTTCCTTCGCTCAGCCTTCCTTATGGTCCAGCTCTCGCAGCCATATGTTACTAAGTCACCCGCTAACCCCACCTAATTCAAATTCCACACAGACTATAAATGCTGCAAGGCAATCCCCACTCCTGAACAGTGGCACTGCAGAAATCTTGCTGGAATGCAAGGCAAGATGTTTGCAAAAATCGTCGTCATTGTTTTGCTGATGCCCGTAAGCCCAGAGAACCCCACTAAAAATATGTGCAGTACATCTTCAATCTGCTTTTGAGAGATTGGGAAATAGACAGTCCGCTGAGTTAAGACCACACTGAATTGAAATGTCACATTTTATGCAGAACACAAGTTAGCAAGGAATCCAATCAGATTCATGAGTTCTTATCAGAATGTAACAATTCCCACCTAGCAGCTAGTGGAGATAAGCAACATCTAGCAAGATCAATAAATGAGCACATGGAAGGATATTGGAGAGAACCCTACTATGATACAGAGATTCTTTTAGTGCCTGCCCTCTGCAAATATCCAGACTGCATTAACAGTGGGTCAGTTTTTCTTGTACTCCAAGACCTGCATCTCTGAAATGCTAATAAGCCATAATCATTTATTGAAAACAAGCACGAGGCCAGGAATCCAAGTTGCAGAGCTTAGTATTTGCTTCTATTCCATGGGGTGCATATTATGGTAGACAGAAAATGTGTGAAACTTCCCATTTTAAGAATGCATCAAAAATAAGCTGTGTTTAAACTTCTTATCCATTGAACATTGGATAGATTTGGCCTCCAAGGTTTGCATCATTTCACTGTTTCAATAGGTACAATAATTCCACTTTTATTAAGGAATAAATTACACATTGATTTCCTGTGGTCATCATACAATCACTTGGGTCTTAACATTCTGAAGTGTTTGGGTTGTAAGCAAGGACTCCACAGGGTGTCTCTGTGGTTATGGGTTTTCTTTTGGGGGAGGCAATGAAGTGTGATCCTATATTGATGGAAAATTTCATCTTTTTCATTATTAACTATATTCCCCTTGGTGCCTAACTTGAAATCTAGCGGCTGGATGCAGTAAGCATTCGTGTTCAACATTAGATTATCCTGTCATCCAGGATGTCCTGCTTTGAAACTCTGATAAAAGTTAAGGGTCACTGGATAATAAAGATCCCATTTAAAACACTACCTCTACTTTTGAGAAGAAGCACCATACTCTTAGCTTGAATGTGCAGTTATGACTCCTCCCTGATGAAACAGGACAATTGCTTGGTTGTATATTTAATTTCAGATCTGGTTGTCTTCTTTCTGCACCTATTGGGACTGTTCATACAGAATCCAATAGCCTTTAGCTTGTGTTCTTTTATGTGCTAAAATAGCAGGGACTGTTATAGCTATGGTTAATGTTTAAGGGTCATCTCCTCTCTGATAGAGCTCTACAACCAAGGGTAATGATATAAACAGAATGATGGCTCAAATACAAGTGGAGGAAGAATTGTGCTGAAATGAATCAACCGAAGTGAGATCTCATAATGTCTCATTGGTCATTCAGTCCCCATTGCACTTTCACAATATTGTACAGCAAGAGTGTGCTGCATTGTAAAGGGCTTATTATGTTCTGACTCTGGAAAGGAATTGATCATACCCTTGACCTCTTGCTGGGACAAATTTGCATGGCATTTTGAAAGTAAAATTGCCTACAGCAATAGCATGACTTGAACTCCATGGTTACTGCAGCCCCATGAATAGGGCTAGGTTGAGCAGTCTGGCTCAGACAGATCGTTGGATGAATTATTGTCTGTGTAGGGCCACAACACTCTGGATGACAGCTAGATGGCATCAGAGAAGTATGGAAAACTCACACGTTGCTGCCATGTAGTGGTTATCCAGAGTGTTGCAGCCCAGATGTAACAGCTCTACATTTGTGAGGCCTTTTGAATTGAAACAGACCTCAGATGTAATGTAGCCTAATGCTCGCTTGGTACAGGATCTGCTAACACATTTAGACAAATGGCCATGCAGCCTCTCTTTGAAGATCCGCAGTAAGGGCATGTACCATCTCATGGGGCAATGTATTCCATCAGTTGAAAGTTCTAACCATCAGAACATTCTTCCTAAAATCTTATCTGAATCTGTTTCCCCTGTAGTCTTGATATGTTCTGGTCCTGCCCTCCAGTGCAACAGAGAATAAGTGCACTTGCTCCTTTCTATCATACCTTCCACAGAAGAGTATGCAAAAAATTATTAATATCTCATGAAAGAAGAAGGGTAAAGCTTCCTGAAAAGAAACGATAATAAAAAACCAAATCTGGCAGAAATCTAGTCTAGTGCCAGATGTCCTAAGCAAGTATTGGCCAAGTGCTAATTTCACTTTGAGTGAGTGGATTCTAATCAGTTCCAGGCATTCTTGTGTGTAACAGAATTTATAACTCCAATTTAAGAATTCAACTAGAAGAGCAACTGCTTGGATATCTTTGTAGGATATCCTTTGCCTAGGGTGGTGTTTCTCAATCTTGGGAACTTTAAGATGGGTAGACTTCAACTCCCAGAATTCCACCCATGGAATGATGGGAGCCCACACATCTTAAAGTTCCCAAGGTTGAGAAACACTGCCCTAGGGAAAGGGATATCCATAACTCTCTGAAAACAAAAGGAAGATTGAGTTTGAACATGGGCCATATCCAAAAATCCAGAATAAGTTTCCCAGTGATCCCTATGGGAAAGGCAATTGGGCAGCTACTCAGAATGCTGCTGGCTGCTTCATTCTTAAGCCACCTCCCACTTCTGCTCACATGGTCCAGGCGAGAGCTGCTATGAAGGGGCTGGAAAAAGTTCCAGAAGCCAGTGGTTGCGTGCTTCCCCTGCTTGGTTATATTTTGTTTTTCATCTTTCCCATGGCAATAATTGCTGTATTGGTTATCATCTGTCTGTAATCTAGCCCTATAACTTTTGCTACTGGATAGATTAAAAAATAACTTTTGGGTATTCATGTCCAAAATATTATAAAATCATAACAATTCAAAGGAATGATAGTGGGAATGGTAATTTAAGCCCCTGGTCTGGATTTTTCACTTGTATTCTCCTCTGCAGTCACTAGTTCAGTTCCTCTGTTTGATTAGAACAGAATATTATGTCTTTTGATGCATAGGGAAAGCCAAAGGCATGAAAGGGTACCCCAGATGTAACTGCTTAATAAACCTTCATTCTCAAATCTAGTTCACCACAGTACTTAAGACCCTGAATCACGTGGATTATAATTTCCAGTTAGGATTTTCTACAAGCCATTTTAAGATATAACACCATTGTCTCTCTTCAGTCATTTTCAACATTGCCTCCAAGTCCCCTGTTAATAAACTAGATTAAATAAAGTTCCAGCGTGCAGAATTTTTGGACAAGTACTACTCAGTGTTAATGGTTTGTACCAGATACTCTTTGAAATCAATCACAAAGGTAGCACAGATCGTAATGCTCATAATGCTGGAAAGTTCCCTCTCTTAATCTATTATGTCCTTGAGGTCACCTGCACCTTCTGCATTGAAAGAGGAACTGCTGTCTAAATCAGTATAGGTCGTAAATCCAGTTGCATCACTAAAACTTTAAAATACATTTCAGGCGGGCAGGTTGGTGGAAGGAACAGGGGCGAGAAGTCAATGGAAGATTCCTTCAAGGAGTAGAAAAGTCGTCAACGTGGCATGATCCACCATAGCATGAGCTGCAATAATAGACAACACTCTAGTGTCCATTATTTTCAAACCAACATATACAGTAACTGGGGAAAGGAAATATGTACTGCATACAGACAAAACATATCTGTAGTAGTTGCAGTACAAATAATGTCTATTGATTTGACACTTATTTTGACTCATTCTCAGAGCAATACTGTTTCTCCCTGACATTAAGAACTTAACATCTACTCTTTCAAATCCATTTTTAAAATTTATTTTATCTGTGGGAAGGAATTTTTGCTTCTTTTTTGCCTCCTCAATTCTCCTTTTTAAGTGTGAGAATAAATGTACTCAATAAGCATGATGGGAAATAGAGGATTTTACTGAATTAGAACTTCAGTCCTCTTCTGAAAATTCTTCTGAGATGAGCATGAAAAGGAAACTCTATTCCAGCTGTTTGCAAATGAGTCAAGTTCTACCCTGTCCTCATAATTTATCTACATATTATCAACTGAAACTTTTTTCAGCTGGGCTTTGAAGAATGGTGTATGTCTATTCTGTTTTAAAGCAAGAAAATCTCATATAAAGCATGACAGTCTTGAAAGTCTTAAAATTCTGGAAGGAGATTGGGGAAATTAAATCTATAAATCTCACTGGAATCCTTTGTGGCACAAAATTATTTTTAAATCTATTTCAGCAATCATTAAGAATTGATCATGAAGGTAATCCATAAGTGGCATTACACTCTGCAGATCTACAGTAGGTCAGTTGTGGTATTTCTTGATTATGTTGGCAGGGTGGTAAGCAAACTGGAACATATTGCCTTATTGGGAATGTCCAATTAGTCAGTGCTTTTCTTTTGAAAAAATGGGGAAAAAATCACCCTACTGTCTTTCACAATATTGCAATTGGTTTATTGTCCAATTTCCTAAGGCATATAAATTGGTGCAAGATAAGACATTGATTCAGTTCTTTTTCTTAGCTGCCAGATTCGGTTTTGCAAAACACTGGAAAACTAAAATACATCTTTAATTGGATCAGTGTGGGAAATAGTAATAGCTTAAAAAAAACCACAGCAGTGCATAGCTTTGCAAAAATCCTATAACAAAAGATAGAACAAAAGGGTGCCCCGTGCGGGGGAGATGGGCGGTCATAAAAATATGATAAATAAATAAAATATGCAAACCTGGCTGTCATTGATTAGCTATATTAGTGTTTTTTTCCTAACAAACCACCTTCCTCTGAGCAAATGTCAATCTGGATAAAAGTGTTGAACAAGGGTGTTTAAACTCAGTTTCTCCTTTTTTGTGTTTTTGTTCTTAGATTTTTTTTAAACTCTGTAATTGTTTTATCTTGTTTTGTTTCCTCGGTAACGAAGAAAAAAATTGCATCCCCCAGCCCCAGATTCCAATGCTTCCAGTCTCCAAACAACATGATCAAGCATTTTTAATCGTTGCTTCTGGCAGCTTGCTTTGGCAAAGCTTACTTGAAACTCAGATCTAACTGAATCAAGGCCAAGGCCAAACATGCCCTGATTACAGAAGGTTTTGAAAACAAAGAATACTCTGAGACAGACCAATTAGCTACAGGTGTAGGTATGGGTGTGAATGTAGTTATAGATATGGTGATCATACATCCTTTATTATAAAGGACAGTCTTTAATTTCAGAGGGCTGTCTTTTAGATTTATTTTTCAAAAACTCATTTTTGTCCTTTATTTTGGTCATTTAACTTTTACTGTAAAAATGGTAGCACTTAACACACAGTCCTTCACATTCATGTGAGAAATATGGAAACTGAATTGTCTTTTTAAAATAAATTTACACATACTGTTTGATTTTAGATATTTTTATTAGAATATGCATTTTTGTCAAGTTTCTCTTGGTTTTGCTCTTGAATTTTCCTTTGTAAAGCAAAGTTATAAACATAAACAATTTTTTTTAATCCTTATGAACCTCTTTCAGATATGCCCCTTTTTCAGGTTTGTCTTTTACTTTTTCCAAGAAAATGTGGTCACTGTAGATATAGATGTGGATACCTGTATAGCTAAAGTGAGCAAGGGGAACAGGTGCCACTTCTAGAATATTCAAGATTTATCTGAATATATATCCAATATGAGAGCCAGTTTGGTGTAATGGTGAAGGCACCAGGCTAGAAACCAGGAGACTGGGAGTTCTAGTCCCACCTTAGGCATGAAGCCAGCTGGGTGACCTTGGGCCAGTTACTTTCTCTCAGCCCTAGGAAGCAGGCAATGGCGAACCACTTCTGAAAATGTCAAGAAAACTGCAGGGACTTGCCCAGGCAGTGTTAGAGAATCGGACATGATTGAACAGATTAAAAAATATATATTCAATATACGTATATAGTGACAAAATTGAAGAACAGAAAAAATTATTTTAGCTGTTTGCATATTGGGTTTTTTTTAATCACTTTGGAATCTGTTTCGAGAGATGGTTAAAACAAAAATGCAGCTGAGAGATTTATAAAGCACACTTGGGGCATTGCCTCAAATTCTGGCAAGGACTTTGTATGTCTCTGAATGTATTTCTCTGTAGCCCATCAGGGAATGATGCCCTTCACTGGCTTTTTTCTTTAAATTACCTTCTCTTGTTCATTTATGGATTTGTTATTAATGCCATTTCCTATTTTAGATAAATTCATCCCAGTTCTCTGCCTACATATTTCATGGAGAATAAACAGTTGTTTGCACAGCTATAATTACTTTAAATGTCAGTGAATATCATTTAATAAATTGTACAAAAATACAATTGTCTTATATTGCAGTTTATTAAACATTACTGAGTTATTCTAGTCTCAGTGCTTTGCTTTTTTCTATAAGGTAAATAAAGAGACTATGAATCCCTTTGTACATGATTTTAATACTGAAATACTGAAACTCTCCCCATTAATACAATCCACCTCTAAGCATCTGGATTATAAGGAATGCCTTGAACTTGATCACCACTATAATCATATCACTATAATCAGAGATTATTCACCACAGTTATCTTAAATGCAAGTTGAATCATGAGAATATCTGGATTAGGTATCTTGTAATGCCTCCTTTGAAAAGCAATGTAAAACAAACCCAAACGCTGGGTATTAATCATGAATGTGCTGTTCCTTTTTGACAAAAAGTCATTTAAACAATTCAGCCTTTTGAATCTGAGAGGATTGTTCTACTTTTCCGTTTTGAGAGATCATTAGCTTTTCAGCTTTGAGAAGAACTGCTACAATTCCAATCTATGGGCATCTCTGCCAGTAGGATATAGTAATATAGTCTATAAAATGTTTCTCTGTTGAGCTATTTAGAAATACTATCGACCTTCAGCTCAACAGGAGGAATCATTTCATATCAGCTGTGCTTTTGTAATATGAAAAGTGCCCACAACTGAATGAGTGGGGGGACACATTTAGGTCATAATTAAGTAGTTTCAACACTGAGCAGCTTGATTCTCCATGCTGCTGGAGGGAGCAGTATTTGGATCATGCTTTTATTATATGATAATGCAGACTGGAATGAAGTTTGCCATCTCCTTAGATCCAATCCTTTGTTACATCAGATAGAGCTTTATCTTTGTGTTACACTGATTGTACCTAATCTAATTACTTTATTGAAAGTTAGGTCCTCATCTTCTTCATAATTACTTGTCCCTCATTTTCTTTTCCACAAAAGACAAAGCTCAAAGCTGCTAATAGCATAACACAAAAGCAAAAAAGACAAAAGAACTGTGCCAAAAAATATTGTGCCACCCACATTGGGTGTCCCAGCTGTCAAAGCTGCTTCTCCATGACCCTCAAAGGATGTTTTAAAAAGGCAGCTTTCCATCATAAAAAAAATCCATTCCTAGAGATTTGTGAAAAGAATGTATGTATGTATATATGAATAACCTTGGCTATATTTTTATTATTCATAATAATTCAGTCCTCAAGTATTTTCTGCATCTCTGGGTGGTAGTTGTGACATTTGTCATTAAAGGTGTTTTATTAAGTTTACAATCCCCCAAACTAGGTACAACCCATTTATCCATGCAATGTGATCTATGAGGTGCTTGGGAACACCCCTCTCTCTGTGTGTTTGCAATCCTTTGCCAGGAACAGGAAGAGTTTTGTGCAGACCCTGAAAGACACCATCCATAGTTGCTATTCTATATTCCACAAAGTGGATCAACATTGTACAAATCACTGTTAAAGATTATTGCATTCCAGAGATGTGAATATTGCAGTAACTAGGAGCTTGCCAAGACCTCTGCTTCCAAAAATGATCTTTAAATTGCTCAACAGGGGTGTCTGCAGTGAGTGATACATGTAAAGAAGGGTAGGGCTTTGACTGCAAAGTTGTGGTTGCCATCTTGACCTTTTTGACCCCCTCCTGGCAGGACATCCCTGGGCACACACTTAAATGTCCACCACTTAAATGCACGTTCTTAAACGAATGCTATTCAGTGGGTGATAATCTAGTGGTTTGGCTATGTTTACCTCCCGAAAGTGCAGAATGAGTTACTGTCCTCACTGATTATAGAAAGTATACTATGTTGTTCTTGTTGTTGCACTTACTATGAATATTAGATGTCTTCAGTCTTTTCTTTCATTCTCTTACTATACTTTCCCTTGAAGGACAGCCATCAAAAAACATTGCCTTCTATTTTTTCCTCAGTTAAATAGAAATCAGCTCTTTTTTCCCTCTCTTTTTGTATCCATCCTAGCCCACCTTGATCTTTCAGTGCCCTTCAGTACCCTCAAGCATAGTATTATTCTGGATTGGTTTAGGATGTTGGGAGTGGAGGCCACAGTTTATGGTGGTTTTCTTCCTTCCTCTCAGGCTGGTTCCAGTCAATGTTAATGGCGGGAGATGTTTAGCTCTATTGCTCTGCTTTGCCAGGTGCCTCAGGCTCAACTTTCCCCAACTCCTATTTAACATTTACATAAAGCTGTTGGGTGAGATCATTTGTCATCATGGAGTTATCATCAGTTGGCTTATGATACTCAGTTATGCATCTCCATCCTGGGCTGTTCAAGTGATGCTGTTGCGATTCTTTTCCAGTGCCTAGAGATTGTGAGGATTAGGGAAAAGCAGGTTTCAATTCATCCCTATCAATGCTGAATGGCTGTGAGTTTCAGGATCCCCTGGATCTGGAGAGCTTCTTTCATTAACTCTGGATGGAATAGCACTCCTTTAGACTAGACAGACCAGACAGTTGGTGCACTGTTTGGGAATCCTCTTGGACAAATCATTCCTGCTCAAGGACCAAGTGGTAGCCATGGCCTGGAGGGTCTTTGCCAAAATCTATCTTGTGTGTCATTTGCACCCTTTCCTAAACTGGGAGGCCCTGCTCATGGTAACTCATGCCTTAGTCACTTACTGGTTGGACTATTATAATGTGCTTTACTCAGAGCTGCCCTTGAAAAGCATTTGGAAGTGCATGCAGTTTGGGCACATGAGGTACACACATGTAACACCACTGCTACATGAGCTGCACTGGTTCCCAGTAGGCTTCTGGGTGCAATTCAAGGTGCTGGTTATCACTTTTAAAACCCTACATGGCTTGCAGGACCACCTGTTTCTAATGGTTTCAGTCCATTCCACAAGCTCTAGCGGGATGGGCATGCTCCGTGTGTCTTCTGTGAAACAATGTCACTTAATGGGACCCTGGAACCATGCATTTTTGCCACAGTGCTTGTTCTATAGAACAGCCTTCCCTCTGAGAATCAGATGGCCCTGACTCTGCTGGTCTTCTGGAAGGCTTTGAAGACCTGGCTTTTCCCTCAGGTGTTGGGTCCAAGATGTTAGTGGAGTTTAGGATGTGTGTTTATTTTATGCTTTCAGACAGTGTGTAAGGAGCCTCAATTATTACTTTTTAATCTGGTTATTGCCTGTGGCACACTCACACATGCACACTGTGGTTTTATGTATGCTTTGCTAGTTGTCCAGAGTTATTTGGTTATGATGCACAGCCATATAAATTCGCTAAATAAATAAATTCAGAACTATTATATTTTCCCCGTAAATGGACCTTATAGAGTATGCTTTGACCACATCTTAATTCAGACTTTGGCCTGTAGACCAACAGCTTATCACTTAACTATGAAACAATATACACATTGCCATTTTCATTCTGTCACGAAGATGAATGACTTCTGTGGGAAAAAGTAGTATATTTAGTCCACATGATTTCTCAGATAATAGCTAACTTTTCCTCAGTCTTCTGTCTCTAGTAATGGTTAGCTTGTCCTCTAAGACCAAGAAATTACTTTATGTTAAAGAAATTACTGCATTTCTCTGTATTCTTGACCTGCACAAACTCTGAATTCCAAAATAATAGTGCAGTGGAGGAAGGTTCAGAAAAAGAACATAGTGTTTCTATGGCACTTTTTATAACACAACTTTTCAACAAAGTTTTTCAATAATTTAAGAAGTGTTGCAGGGAAAAATATATATAAGATGGTAAAAAAAATCTACAGGCCACTGGCCATTAGAGAGGAGTAGCATTAATTATAGTTTATTTCTATAGGGCTCAGGAAAAACAATAGATATTTTATAAATAAATAATAGATGGGTTTCTAGGTAGTTATTTCCCAAACTCATTACATTTACTTGGAAAGCCAAGCAAAGAAGAGATCAATATAACTGTCAAGCAGAGAGATTAAGTTGATATTGTTGCTTAGAGCAATCTAACACGTTCACATGTTATGCTCAAAGCTGAAAGGTTTTATACAAGTTGATAAACTCCTGGAAGGCTAAGACTGTAAAGCAAAGTGGAGGAGGAGGAGGAGGAAGAAGAAGAGGAGGAAGAGGACAACTACATTTAGGCTCTTGTTGCTAGAAAGGGCTAGAAAGTGTAACATAACATAAATAAAGGGAAATCTTTCTTAGATGTCAGATAATCCAAAACTGCTTGTGGCCTGTTTTCCTTTTCCTACAGGAGACATTGGCAATAGTAACTCACACCCCCATCACTATGCCTTTGGACTACTGCCCAAAGAGGGGTTGCCTTGAAGATGACTCAGAAACTACAACTGGTACAGAATACAGTGGCCAGACTGCTGGCAGGTAGACCCTGCTCTCATAAGGATAACATCTACTCTTTGGTTGTTGCACTAATTCCAGTTGGTTCCTAGGGCAATACAAAGTGCTGGTCATTAATGATAAAGCCCAGAAATACTTAGATACATGCAGCTATTTTTCTTCTTCCAGAGAAGGTAAAAGTGGAGGGATAACTATGACTAATACAAGAAAGAGGAGAAATAAAAATGATCATCATCAACATCAAAGAGAAGTGAGTGCTTGACTTTGACAGACATAAAAAATAATATTCAGGGGCAGATCATAGAGAAAAGGAACCCACCGGGCTAGATCATGCTCAACAAATAGCTGTCAAGCTGTTGCTTGAACACCAGGAGCAAGGATAAGTTATTTTACTGTCAGCTCTGTAGACAAACTGTGCTTGTAGTTCTGTCCTAAAGTTCAGCTGAAATCTCTCTGTAACTTAAGCTTATTAGATCTAGTCTTGCCTTCTGGGGATCTCATGAATAGAAAGGGAATGACACCAAGATTATGATTTCACTGAATGGATGCCATCTTCATGTATCACGTCAACAGAAAGTTATTAAAATTCTATCTAAGGAGTACGGCAGGGCTGTATCCTCTCACCCTACCTATTCAACTTGTATGCAGAACACATCATGCGACATGCTGGGCTTGAGGAATCCAAGGCTGGAGTTAAACTCGCTGGAAGAAACATTAACAATCTCAGATATGCAGATGATACCACTTTGATGGCTGAAAGTGAAGAGGAACTAAGGAGCCTTATGATGAAGGTGAAAGAAGAAAGTGCAAAAGCTGGCTTGCAGCTAAACTTCAAAAAAACCAAGATTATGGCAACCAGCTTGATTGATAACTGGCAAATAGAGGGAGAAAATGTAGAAGCAGTGAAAGACTTTGTATTTCTAGGTGCGAAGATTACTGCAGATGCTGACTGCAGTCAGGAAATCAGAAGACGCTTAATCCTTGGGAGAAGAGCAATGACCAATCTCGATAAAATAGTTAAGAGCAGAGACATCACACTGACAACAAAGGCCCGCATAGTTAAAGCAATGGTGTTCCCCGTAGTAACATATGGCTGCGAGAGCTGGACCATAAGGAAGGCTGAGAGAAGGAAGATCGATGCTTTTGAACTGTGGTGTTGGAGGAGAATTCTGAAAGTGCCTTGGACTGCAAGAAGATCAAACCAGTCCATCCTCTAGGAAATAAAGCCGGACTGCTCACTTGAGGGAATGATATTAAAGGCAAAACTGAAATACTTTGGCCACATAATGAGAAGACAGGACACCCTGGAGAAGATGCTGATGCTAGGAAGAGTGGAGGGCAAAAGGAAGAGGGGCCGACCAAGGGCAAGGTGGATGGATGATATTCTAGAGGTGACGGACCCGTCCCTGGGGGAGCTGGGGGTGTTGACCACCGACAGGAAGCTCTGGCATGGGTTGGTCCATGAAGTCACGAAGAGTCGGAAGCGACTAAACGAATAAACAACAACAATCTAACTTTAACTAAACTGCAAAGGGCAATATGAAATGTATATACTTTCCTTGTAGCTATGAATTCCATTCAGATGGAGTTAGGATCTCTTAAGTTCACTGATCTGAACTGCTAACCGTGTCCATTTTCCATCTGTATTACCAGCACGAGAACAATTTAGATGGAGACTAAGGACCTTCTCTATTTCTATCTTTCTAAATATTCAACATCAGTATCCATCCACTTAGCTATTTTCTATTATTGCCTTTGTAATTATAGTATGCACTTTGATTTTACTAGCCACATTTAAAATATGAACTTTAAGAATAGAAAATATGGCCAATTCATTCAATGATATTCTCTCTGAATGGAGGACGAAGTATGGAGATGGACATGTTAGATATAGGACATAAACTCCAAACTCTCCACTCTTTCTTTTACGGTAAGTGTAGCTCCAAGATATTGTGCATTTATTTATGAAATTAAAAAATGACTTTCCTGTGAGTAAGGTAGGGAAAAGAGAAAGAAGATACTGGCAGATCTCTTCCTCTGCCCTCTCATCTACTACTAGGTGTCAAGCTTCCCAACTCAGACTCAGCAGAAGCAAGCCATGACTAAGTGAGAATCTTTACAATAGGATGAAGCTCCCCTTAGTAGTTAATTGCCACTGATAGCATAAAGTGGCAGTTTAATTACCCACCTTTCCTATGATTTAACAGGTATTTTGCAACTGGAGGGAACTGTTCTGTTGTCACAACCAACATTTCTACCCTGGCAAATTCTAGCTCCCCATTGTAACTTACTTCTTTGGCAACCAATCGATGAATATACTTGTGTTTGTGTATATGTATGTAAATTGACCCTGATTCACACAATCTTGAAGGGAAAAAAATACAATGAAATAGAAAATAGAATCATCAACTTATATCAGGGATTCCTAAAACTTTTGCCATCATACCTCCCTTTAGTGTGATCTTAATGTACACACCTCCCCTAAAAATCCAAACACCAAAATGAACACAAACAAACAATGAAAATAATTCAATGAAACTTTGGGAAAGATGGATTTACTGTAACAATGTACAGTGAAAAGGTTCTTCACACTTCTGCTGGGGAATGCTGGGAGGTGAAATCCACACATTTTAAGGTTGTTGTGGTTGAGAAACACTGGCTTAAGACATCACACCAGGAAAAAACTGTGCCAGCTGTGTCCCAGAGTATTTTATCTTTGTACAATTGGCCTAAATAACTTGTAGTTTATTCATCCAAATTAAACCCACCAATCATTGCCTATATACCAGTTATGTAGGCTGATTAGAAAAATGCAGATAAGGCACAGCCATTAGCTTAGCAGGCTGCCATTTATACAGGCCTGTTCATCAGAACTGCCATCTTGATGTTAATTCCATTAGAAATGGAAAATGATCTACAAGGGCAAAGGAACAGTTTATGATTAATAATTCTGAATTTTCCTCAATTATTCATAATGGTTTGCAGCCACTTCCTCTTGCTATTCTGCAGCTTTATTTTTTAAAAAGATCTTCATTCACCTTTACTGCATGATCTCAGTTAGGGAAAGATCATGAAGTCAGCCTGATGTCACAACCCTGCATAAACCAATGGTCAGGCAAGAATGCAGCTGGGGGAAAAGAAAAGCATTTTTTTTTTTCAGAAATGACTTAGGCAAACTGACTTTCAGTTAATGTTAGGTATGGGAGACATTGATTTCAGTGGGAAGCTTAATTAAATTTTAAAACAGCTAGATCTCAGCTGGATTTTGGCCTATGTCTGTTTTGTTGCTACATATACTATAGCTTTTTGCACTCCTATTTAAGAGTCTTAAGCTACATCATCAAACAGAGAAGTATTTAGCATTTAGCCCTTAATACTAGGTGTGGGATGCTCAGAGTGAAATTAGAGGAAAATAGCAAGAACAGGATGGAAAAAAAACAGTTTTCCCCAGCCAGGAGTTTTCCAGGTTTGCTGAGACTACAAATTCCAACATTTGCCAACCAATGTGGCCTTTGGTCACCATCTGGGAGAATACTCAAACTTGTAGCCCTCTCCATTCATCCATCCATCCATCTCCAAAGCCAGCCAGGCACTGCCACCTGCTGAGACTAAATAGTCCATTGACAAAATTTGTGCTTTTCCTCATTGTTTTATCAAGGAAGCTGAATATGCCTTCCATGTCAAGAAGCCAATAAGCCTAGAATTTTCATCAGATCAGGCCATGGTGATGATTTTTTTCAATCCCTAACTATGGTAGCTTGTCTAACTAGTTATTTGTCATAAAATTCTACAGATATAAGCTCAGCCCACTTTGACTACTTTTTCTGCTATGCGTTCTACGAATAGCAAACTGGTTGAACAATGGAAAACTTGCTTTTCTTTTCTTTTTCTTAATAGTTTTTTAGTTAATTAACTAAATACAAAATACAAAGGAAAAGAAAAATAATATACAAAGCTATAAAAGAACGGGGGAGGGGAGAAAGCAGGAAAAAATAAACAAAAACACACAACTCAAATATTTACAGACATACCTATCTCAATATTTTTTTTCATTTAACTAAAAGCTCGGCTGCTGTTAGTAGTGGCTTGCTTGACGTTTTCAAATTTATCCAGAAAAAGTTCAACTTCTTTCTTAAAAATACAGTTTTTCCTGAATTTGGTTAAATTCTCAGGTTACTCCCTAGGTCTTCCTGTCCCAATTCATGTGGCAGGAAAGATTTGGCAGAGAAAAGACAGCTAAGAGGCCATCTGGCTGAAATCTGCAGGAGAAAAACATCTGCAGGTGAATACGTGGTCTCCTCTGGTTTCTTTCCAGAAAGAAGACTAAGTGGTTGGTAGGTCTTTGGAAAAATTGGAATCATCCACTCACAGGAGATTAGTTTTGTACATGGTAATGGCAGCAAGATTACTGTATGCAGAAAGATGGAAGAGAATTGAAATTCCATCGCAAAAATGTCAGAACTAACAGAAATGGCAAAACTGACTGGTCAGGGAGAAAACAACAAGTGTGTTTTTAAAAGATTAGAAACCTTTTATGGACTTTTTGTTAAAAGAAGAAAAAAGTGAAATGATGATTTATGGATTTAATGATTGAAACAGGTGGGAATTAAATAAGGGGTTGAAGGGATTTCTGGAAGAGCTCAGTGGGAGGGGAGACAATAGGTTTGTTAATATCTGTTGAAGAGAAAGTTGGAAGTCATTATATTTTATAATTTTTCTTCCTTCCTTCCTTCCTTCCTTCCTTCCTCCCTCTCTCTTCTCTCCTCTCCTCTCCTCTCCTTTCACTGCTTTTTTCTTTCTTATCTATCTTTTCCTTTAGGTTTGTCTTTTACTTTATGTAAAATCCTCAATAAATATAAAGAGAAATTGAAATAATCTCTTTTTGATTTGCTTTCCTAACTTCTGCTGCTTATTCTGAGGAGAGATTGAATAAGACTTCTTTAAAGTAACGTACAATAATTGTATGGACTGCAAGTTCCATTCCAATGGATATGGAATAAAGGGAGAATGAAAATTGTGGGAAGTGCCATCTGTTCTGTATTACCATTTCTGTGGAAGCATCTGCAAAAATTAACAATTTGTAAAAACAGGCAAGGAAGTTACACATAGCTTGCCAGCGTGTTTCCTGCATGAAAAACAGGAATCTTATTTCTACAAACTCTAGCATGAAAATAGGGATCCACAGATTATTCCTCATCTCTTACTCATTCCTACATTGTTTTATCCTTTGGTATCCACAAGAATTAAAATATAATTTGATTTGTCTCATAACATTCACATTGTTGTTGAATCAAGAGGCATCATCATCCCAACCAAATTCACATTCAATTAACAATGGAAGCCGTCATTTATAATAAGGGTCACATTTAGTATCCTCCCAAGGCAATGTTGTTTCTACTTGGAAACCTCAGGTGTGAAATGAATCTTGTATTAATTAATCGTTTCTATTTAATTACTTTTTCAAAGAACCGTACCTTGAACAAACATACCAAAATATTATGCAAATATTTCTGAATAGTTAATTCATTAAGAAATCATTACTCTTTTCTTTAGCAATTTTATATTTTAAAAGAGGCCGATAATTTCCAGCAAACAAATACATTTACTCAGAAAAAAGCTTGACTGTTGTTTAATGAAAAATGGTATTATCATCTAATATATACAGATTGTTTTGGTTGACTGGAAACCCCTTATAGACTTTTTGCATGAAACAGAAAAAGAAATGCACTTATGAATTGTGGTTTTGATGATTAGAAAAAAAAATGGATAATAGAAAAAGTGAGTTTTTTTGTAATCACAGAATAAGAGATAACTTTGTAATTTACTTATTTTAGCTGCAAAAGAAATCAGAAGCTTCTTTCTGTTTCATTTTATCTTTTCTTTCTGCACTGTCTTTTTTCTTTTCTTCCTCCTTTTTTTCTTTATTCTGTATTAGTTTGTGTTAGTTTTTATGTTGTGTTTAAAACTTCTAATAAAATTTATATATAAATAATAATAATATATGCAGATTTTTTTAAAGAAGAGGCAGGCCCAGAGAAGAATGTACCTAATAATGTCTGCTCATGCATTATCTATCTATCATCTGTCTATCTATCTATCCATCATATTTATAAATTGCTGTTTTGACCATTATGGAGATTGGTGATGTACAAATATAGAGGAGTACAGGGTTGCAACAAAATAAAGGTAAAACTATGACATTATATTATGACAAAACAATTTTACAATCCTTTGGAAACCATCAAAGGCTCAAGGGGATTATTTATTTATTTATTTTTCAAATTTCTATCACTGCCATCTCCCCCAAGGGGGACTCTGGGCAGTTTACAATAAAATTGGAAGTTAAAACTGTAAAAGACATAAATTATCATACAAATAATCAATATAAATAGAAAGTAAATGAATATAAACTCCAGCAGCGACAAGATCTTGCTCAGGAGGGAGGGCACTATGGGACCAGCCAACCCCAGGAAGAACTATTGCCCTTCCCATCCCAGGCAAGGCAGCAGAACCAGGTCTTCAAACTCTTCCAGAAGGCCAAAAGTGAAGGGGCCTGTCTCACCTCCGGGGGCAAAATGTTCCAGAGGGTGGGTGCCACTGCAGAGAAGACCCACCTCCTGGACCCCATCAAGTGGAATTCCCTTACCGATGGGGTCCGTAGCATGCCCTCTCTGCATGACCAGGTGGGACAGGTCGATGTTATGGGGATGAGACGGTCCCTCAGGTAACCTGGCCCCATACCATGTAGGGCTTTAAAGGTCATAACCAACACCTTGAATTGGACCTGGAAGCAAACTGGCACCCAGTGCAGCTCGTGCAGCAGTGTGTCACATGTGCTAATCTTGGGGCACCAATAACTGCCCACGCAGGCGCATTCTGGACCAGCTGAAGCTTCCAGATACTCTTCAAGGGTAGCCCCATGTACAACTCATTGCAGTGGTCTATGCAGGAGATGACCAGGCATGAGTGACTGTTCAGAGGGCATCTCGATCCAGGAAATGGTGTAACTGGCACACAACACGAAATTGCATGACTGCCACCTGCTCTTTGAGCAGGAGTCGTGAGTCCAGAAGGACCCCAGGTTCCACACTGGGCCTGAATGGGGCAGTGCAACCGCACCCAGAACTAAAGATGACAAGTTCCCAGATATCGAGAAGCCATCAACCCACAGCCACTCCGTCTTACCAGGGTTCAGCTGAAACCTGTTGTTCCCCATCTGGACCCCCACAGCCCCCAGGCACTGAGAAAGGGCAGTCACCACATCACTTACCTCACCTGGGATGGAGATATATAATTGAGTATCATCAGCATATTGATGATACCTGTCAGAATCCACAATCAAATGATTGACGAATCATTTGACCATGTTCATCTGCATGTTGAGTCAACACATGTCAAGAACCAGTGGGGAAGGGGAAACATGAAGGAGTGTGAAAGTATGTTGTTTGGGCTAATTGGGAAAGTCAAGGTCATACCATCAGAAGACATCTGTGCCTGGCATGCCTGGCCATTGGAATTAGGTGGGAACAGTAGAAAGTGTGGGAGAGGGGTAATAGCTTGCTTTTTATCAGGTACTTTAGGTGGGAATCTTCAGTCGCAGCTTTTTCTCTTGATCTGTACACATTCTCAATAAATCTGAAATCTGCATATTTTACCTGTGCATGAGTCGGATTATTATTGGAATTAAAAGTGTCAGAATTTTACAATACCTCATCCCATGGTGACGGATGATCTCACCCAGTGGTTTCATGTAGATGTTGAATAGACGGGGGGAGAGAACTGAACCCTGCGGCACCCCACACAAGATGGTATGGGGTGGTAATAATAATAATAATAATAATAATAATAATAATAATAATAATAATTTTATAATTTATTAAGAATTACTGCACATCTAAAACTCCACTGGGATGGAGCCAACTTTATAAATTATTATAGAGAATTTTAATTGAAAGCACTCAACATATATAAATAGGTCTACCAGATTTAGGATGCAAATCTCCTGGCAAGCAGTGGATGGCAGTAGAGAATGTTTTCTAAATATCTTTGCTGGCATCTAGTGGTCATTAAGATATTTGCAGCCCAGATTTGTAGCCTTAATATAAATCAACTCTCAGCAGTTATCAGGGGCCTGACTGACCTTCACTGGGCTCAGAAGCTAAGCAGAATCAGGATTGGCTGGTACTTGGATGGGAGACCTCCAGAGAATTCTAGGGATGTAGGCTAGACTCAGAAGTTCAAAGAATCTCAGAAGGTAATGTCAAACCACTTCTACATTGTTGCCAAGAAAATTTCATGGACCATATTCATGAAGTCACCAGGAATAGTGCTCAGTTTGAAGCCTTTACATAACATAAATAAATCAAATTAGATAAAACTGGCAACAGACACTTAAGAATGTGCAGGCTGTATTAAAGAATTAGCATGTATTTGAGAAAAGATGTATGTTTAAGTTGTAAGATGACATGGATGTGTCCAGTTTTGGGAGAGGCATTGAGTAATTCACTATCTTTAATTTAAATAAAGATTTTCAAATAACAAGAACCACTAGGAATCAAATGTAAGAATAATTGATCAACAATTATTCAGATTTGCACTGCATGGACATTTAAGTGCTCAAATCCTGAGAAAATTAATGTAAGTGTTGTGCTAAATATTTCCCACACTAGATTTCTGCCAGCTTCCTGGTATTCCATTAATAGATCATCTTCAGCTCCTGACTAAAAATTGCTGAGAAAATGTGACTGGTGACACATATATGCTGGCACATTGGTCTGTGGGTTGAGATAATCCTTTCTGTAAGAGAAATGGCAATGAATATATACATTCAAGTTACATTCATTGATAGGATTTGCACCAATGTATTTTTCAGCAGATATAAAAATGAACATCTTACATTTGAAGACTAACAGAGAAATTACTAAGATTTTGCCTCAAAAACTTGGGCTCGTCATGAAGGTTCAACCATGCTGCATCTTAAGTCAAGGCTGATGCTGGGGGTTGATGTCCTTGGATATCTGCAGGGCCCATTCTTCAACAACAGTTTATTGCAGACCACTCCAGTGCCTTGGCTGTGGTGTTTCTCCTCTTACAATTCTCCCACCCATGGATGGCAGCCTGCTAGTATCACAGATATATATTAGATTATTTCCTTTACTTAGAGGAACAATAATTTACTTAGTGATGTATCAGAACTTCTTGAACCCATCCCCAGTGTCTCAGGTAAAAAAGTTATCAGGTAACTAGGCTGAGAAAGTTTGAAAGCTATGATCCAAGTAAATGAATCAATGGCTCAACTCAGAATAAGTCAAAAGAGAAGACAGAAGCAATCAGCCCAAGAAAAAGAGGAAATCGTAAGAGTATTCCCAGCCAGAGAAAAGCAGAGTAGAAGCAATGTGAGTAACGAAAAAGGAACCCCTTACTCCTCATTTTTGTTCCTAATGCCCCAGGGTAGGAGAGCATCAATACTTCTGGAACTGCAGCCCCAACTTTCCTGTATGAGTAGGCTGATCATATTTCCTTGAGACAAAAACAGGACATCAGGATGGCAAAACAGGGCAGGGCTGGGCAACGGGCTGGATCAGCAGGCAGGAACTTCTCCAGTTTTCTCGGGCTGGGAATCTTCAGATTCCTTTGTTTGCGAGAAGCAAGGCTGGGCTGGAGAGTCTAGTGAACGGTTGTCCCCAACAAGGCATTCCTCCTCTGGCTGTGCTTTTATGTTCTTTTCTTCCCACCGTTTCAAGGCAGGAGCCAATTGGCTTGCCCTTTGATCACCGCCTATCAGCTGATCCAGCCCTGTTTTTTTCTTTTTAGGTTTCCCACCAGGTTGAGCTCTGCAGCTTTTTTCCCGCCGTTTCTGCTGAGCTCCCCCCTCCTCCTTCCATTCCAAGTCAGACTGCATTCTGACAGGTTCGCAGGAACTTTCAAATTTTTAAGTAAGGTTTTTAAGAAAACAGGACAAAATGGACATTTATATTAAAACAACAGGATGGTCTGGAAATGTTAAAAAAACGGGACTGTCCCGTTCAAAACGGGACGTATGGTCAGCCTATGTATGAATGAAAATGGAATCATGTCATGCAGCCCCTGAACTAGGTGGGATGAAATGGGAGTCCCTGTCAATACATCAGCACATGCACTGCAGCTACAGAGGAAATGCTGCAAGAGTTCCTTTGAAGCAGAAGCAGAAGCTGAGCTGATAATTAATTGGTTCATTTTCCAAAGCCCCATGGCACTGTAGGGACACAGGGCAGCAGTGCTGATTTCAGACAGGTGTAGCCCTTACATGTATAGCTGTCAGCCCAAGATAAACCAGACTAAGAAACCAATGCCATATAGGTCAGGAGTATTTTTATTGTAACAATTATGCAAGTCTGGATGTGCTTCCCCCTCCCCCACTTTATAGATGTGTGAACTAGGGAGGAGGCTTGCCTGATACATTTTCTCACATTTTTCTCTTGGCCCAGGCTCAGACCCTCTTATCTGGCCATTGCCTTGTTCATAACCATTCCCTCTTTCCTCAACAGCACCTCAGTCCAATCCTTCAAGTTGGGCAGCTAAACCTATAGAGGTTGTCTCATGACTATCCCATACATTGAAGCAAGTACAGCTCAAAGCCCATCATGTTTCCATATAGTAAATGTCTATCCAGAAGCACACTGTCTGCTGAGTGACTTACCCTTGGAAGACCCTAGTCCTTAGTAATGATTTCAAGTGGGCACTGAGAAGAGATGCATTGTTGGACCTCAGCCTGACACTGTGTGTGTGTAAACCTTGTTTGGAGAAATGCAGCAGGCATAAATGTTAAGTCACTTTGTTATGCCTGCTCTACTTCTCTACACACACACACACACACACACACACACACACAGGCACATCTATACTGTGCCACCACTAATTATAATTGATTTGATAATATTTTTCACATGTTTAAAAGGTAATTGGAATAATTCACTTTAAAACCATAATCACTGCATTAGAACTGAGTAAGCTGTTCCAATGAAAGTATTTATTAATTACTCTCTAAGAGACAACCATCAATTTGGTGTCCAGTTTTTGTGGTGTAAATCACTACTAAAAACAGCCACTTTGCAGTTCCATCTACTAGTTAATGTACCATTGTTTCAATTTTTAAACTGTTAATGAAACAGTTTGTTAAAAATGCTATCAATGGAGGAAATGTCTGCAAGGATTATTCTATAAAAAGAGTTACCTTATTTCTGAATACTGAAGCAGGTGTGAAACTTGCTAACCCACAGATATTCTAGGCTATAAGTCAAAGGTCTCCAAACAAGCACCCCATTGCCTCCCAATATTTTGTGTCATTAAGAACAACTTTTTAGAGAAAAATAAAACTTTGGACTTTATTTGCAGACTACACAAACACAAGGAGTACCATCTACTGCAGAAGTTATGACCCAGTCCTTATGAAAAGCCTAAATCGATGCACATCTAATTTCATTGAATTCATTAGAGCTAATTCCCAAACAAGGGGGAATAAGATTCAGTCTTAATCTCTAATAATGTTAAATATTTGTCATCTCACATCTGAAGTCTGTTTCCCCCATTTGTGAAAAGGGAGCTTCTTGTGTTAATATCTGTATCCTGCCACTAGCCACATTCAAATCAGGCTGCAATAAAGAGAATAGAATGAGAAAACAGTCCTGTTTTACATTCATGAGCCCCATCTCCTTGCCCAGATACTGGCATACTGTAGTAAATCTTTGCCTTCTCATTCTGGATGAGTGACAACAACTTAGAATGAAGTTCTAAGCATGTACATGCCTCCTGGGAGTACAAAAACATTAGGGTTAAATAAGAGCTTCATTCTCTGACAATTAAGATCCATTCAGGAGCTGCCATGTTGTTTTAGTTGGGCACTGTGTGGTTAAAATCACTCACATTCACTCTTGAGTTGGAAACTAGCTGGGCAAAATCCAAGCAGTTGATGTGTCTTGCTCATTGCCTGGGAGTTTTTGAGCCTGTGGATCCCAGGGAAATAGGCTCTGCTTCCAATAGGCTTTATCCTTGTATAAGTTGCCCAGAACAGGACAAGAAGCTGGGTCAGGATGGTGGTGTATATAAATAGGGCTAGTTCTCATATTCAAGCAGTTGCTGAAATTCATTGGAATGGCTTCAAACCTTCTTCAATAAATATTACTTAATCTGCATTTGTGCCTGTGGCATGAAGGCTGACAGCAAATAGGGAGTACCTGTAGGAAATCCAAAATCCATTCAAATTTATGGTCTGTGGAGCAAAAATCTATGGTCTCTCTGAGCAAAAATGACTCTTTCCTTCACATATAAGTTTGTAAATATCTGGTCATTTTGAAAAGCTGTGGCCCTTATTGTGATGAGGCACCATGGATGTTGTACCAATGTTGCATTGATATTATATATTGTTGTTTTATTTTCCTGCTGTTATTGATGGTATCACTCATTGTATCCTGCTTTGAGCTGACTAATATGGAAATAAATTGGAGGTATATTCTGCCAGCCTAGATTTCACATCAAACAGAACAATCCCTATAGCAGAATAACTGAGTTCCTCTGTACCATCTATCAATCACATCACTATCGTGAGCTCTTCCATGGGTTTCTAATATTTTCTAATGCTGTAGTGAAACCCAGGAGAGATTTGGTGGCCATGAGGCATCTTAAAGGTCGGGGTAGGATTATAATGGCCACCAGATGTTTTGGATGTCAACCGACCTAGCTAGAATAGGTCAGGAAAGGGATTGTAAAGTTTCTAATCCAAGACAACTGGTGGACACCATGTTGACTATCCCTGATGGAGAAGTTTGGGAGGCACTTTGAAGAATACAGGAAACAGGGGAAAGAACATTACACAGCATATACTGTATCTTTCAGATAGTCTTTATTTTATAATGTATTGACTATGTTGTAAATGCACTTTCCACTTGATACTAATGATGTTGGGAGGCATATTTCTCAGCAGCACATGGAAATTTCACTCCGTACACTGTGGTCTTCCAAAAACACATTAAAGCCAATGGAGATACATAATGGATTTTGGATCAATCAGCAGTAATGGGTTTATGCATAATTCAGCTTCTCTGAAATACCTGAGTCTTGGTATGCTGTTTAGTAAAGGTGACATTCTAATGATTTTGGCCAGTAATCTCAATCAGGAAATTCTGGATGAAAATATACTTTTTTCAGGAACTCAGTAGTAGAACTATGCTGACAATGTAAACTATGTAAGACAATGTGTATTTCAAATGTTTTAACCACATTTTTCCCAGTGACCTATTTGAATATTATAACCAAAATTCTTGGTCCATTTTACCATACATTCTTTAAGTTGCTCTTCTTCCATTTCAAATCTCAACAAAAGTTTAAACATTTTAGCAATCACATGTTCATCATTTGTACATAATTCATTTTCAAACTGCAAATTGAAATATGGAGGAAAAAAAACGACAAGAAATTGATTTCCTAAATGGAAGCAAATGCTTTTTGTAGTTTCCTTCCACTCTACCTTTGGTCTGATATTGAAAGAAGGAGAGAAAGCATGTTATTCCTTTCTGCCTATGCTTTTACTTTTTAAAATAATCTCTACTTCTCTCACTTTCCTGCTTCCATATTTAAAGCTTTTAAAAGTTTACATGTAGCTACAGGTTTCTCTTTCTCTTCTGTAACTCCTTGATGGTTAGAAGATTTTGAAGTTGTTTGCTAATCCTCTCTTTAAAAAGACAGAGAGCACATTCTACTTTTGCTTTTGAATTTCAAAATCAATGCACCAACTCAGGGGGAAGAGCTAACTGAATTTTCTCCTCCTGTCCACTGTGGCCATAAAAATTATTTATGGGGATGGGGAGATCAACATCCAAAATAGGTTATTTTATCATTCTTAGCTGAACCTCTAGGTTAGAAATGAAATCTTCCAGGTTTGTTGGACTACAACTCTTAGAATCCACTACTGATGTCGGTTCTTCGAGGTAGTCCAGACTGGAAACCAAAACCATGAATACTAATGTATCTTTATTGTATGGTTACAGTAACAGAATCCTGCCCATCTGAAAGCACCTCACCCCTCCCTTGCCTTTACTTTCCAGAGAACTAGAGAGTCTCCCTTCTGAGATACTTTCTTCACACGCACACACACAAACACGCACACACACCCCATTCCTTCTGTGGGTTGAGGTATCTCTTGCCTCACCATTGCCCTGGCTGCAGCTCTTCCCCTGTCTTCCAATGTTCTCAGCCCATTACATCTGGAATGCGGACATTCTAGAAGTTATACTCAACCACATTTGGAGGACACCAGATTGGGAAAGGTTGGCTTAGACTGTCTTTATCAAGGTTATCAAGGTCTTTCTCTGATTCAGCAATTAAATTGGCATCCTATAAAAGACCCTCTCAAGCTGCATTTCCTGCTGCTTGGTCAAATTACTAGCTTTTAGTTCCAAAGGTTTGTCAGCATCAACAGAGATGGGCAGATCAAGCAGAATCTGGCCAACCACAAGAAAGTGCTTGTGAGTAGAGAGTGAAGGCAAAACATAACCATCTGAGTCAGGAACTAACACAGTCTTCCTCCAACCTGTTGGTGTCCATCAGATGTGATAGACTTCAACTTGCTGCTTGGGAATCAAGGCAGTTGAAACTAAGTTCAACAGAAAGATAGGTGTTCATGGAAAGCCTGAAAATATAAATGACTGTGCACCTCATTTGCCTGGAATTCTGTGTCATAGCATGCCTTCTCCACCTTCCATTGTTGAATCCTGCAGATGTTTCCAAAAATGTCTTACATTATCAGTTTTTCTCTATCTCTGCCTGAGCTTAAAATGTTTCTCTGCAGCAAAAGACTTGAAGGGAATGACACATTTCTGGTGCCAATCTTGTAAATTGTTGTCCTGGAGCAGGATAGGCAACTCTGTGGCCCCATATCCAGAGTTTTGAGCTTCCTAGAGCCCTTCAGGATTGACCAGCAGTGTGAATAATAGTTTAATGAAAACATTCCCTCCGCCACCATTTGAACAGAACATTCCCTAGCCATAGCAGAAAAAAATGAAGATGCAATTATAAGCTCCAGTTTTCTATGTGGTATAATAACAGTACAAATAAAAGAATCTTACTTTCATCCCAGAACCCTGACTGAAAGCCCATTTTTCATTTGCTGATCATTTCTGTTTAGTTTAATAGGAAACCATTGGAATTGGCTATTTGCTTTGATTCTTTTCATCCTTAGAACAGAATGAATGGTCTTTAGATCTCTTACATTTGAGTCTGACATAATGGCTGTCTCTTGTTTCAACAATGGCAAGAACATCCTAAACACATTCAACAGAAAATGTTGCTTTGGTAAGAACCCAAGTTTACATTTCACAGCAAGATTAACCATACTGAAGCTCAGTGCATGGTGGAATGGGTTGGGGAAAACATTCAAGAGTTTCTGAGAAGAAATCTCAGCTATAAGGAATGGGCCACCATGCGGCCTTCAGGTATTGTTGAACATCAGCTTCCATGTTGATAGACTGCAACTCCCAGCATAAACAAGGGTGAAGAATGCTGGGAGTTGCAGTTTAGCAATATTTAAAAGGCAGACATTGCCCAGTCTCACTTTACAGTTAATAATATGCACTTATTCCACAACCTTAATTTGATGCTGGCAGTTTTCTCATAGGATAACAAGACCAGCCTCTGCTTTGTCATTGGGTATTTCCTCACTAGTAGTTTAAGGAATCTTAGCGTACCATCCAATCACTTCTGTGCTTATCCATCATAGTGGATTCATAGTTGAGTACACAAGATACTGTAAAATACTAATCAGCAAGTCCTTATTTTCTAGGGGGGGGGTCAACAGCTATTTCCTAGTGTTTCACATATTGTTCTACAAAGCTGTAGGTAGCTGCTCCATTTTTGACCCTCCTGGCTAGCAGTTCTGGGAGCTGTTGAGAATGTCTGTTGCAGAAGACTAGACATTGTTCATCTATGGCAAAGACGAGACGTTGTTCATCTATGGCAAAGATCTCATGCCTTGAAGACAGACATCACTCTGGTGTGTCCATGGCACTTTTTTTTAAGCAAGTAATATGCAGAAGTGGTTTCTTGTCAGACTCACAGGATGTTGCTGCCATGGCAATTCATGGATTATCCAACTCAGTTGCTCCCACTGCATGTGAGTAAAGGAAAATATTTAGTGTCTGCAAAATGTTAGTGAGCCGATGCTCCAAGTAAACGCTAGGTAGCTTTGCTTTCTCCTTATTATTGTTTAACTAGGAGCATCATGTCAGTGGCAAGGTTGTTAACCTGGGTCATTTCAAATGACAACTTATTCCTTTATTCTCGCCCAGTAATGCAGAATGAAAAATTATACACCTTATACATTGCCATGACAACCCAAACAGCAACATCTATTCTGAACGAGGCATTATGTCTTTTGGAATTTGATACAGATCCTGGGTGCTCTTTAAGCCAGAAATCTAAAAAGGGTTTTGAGTCAAATGTTTATGTCTATTTAAAAAAAAAAAACAACACAATTTCACAAAATGACCTCCTTATGACATTCAATACTGGGTTTCTCTTCAGATTTTTTTTTTTTTTTTTTTGGCTTTTCACTTACAATATTTTGTAATAGGAATATAGTTTAGAGTCATGAACCTCCCTATTAAAAAAAGTGTATTTTAATCTCTCTCTGCTCATTCAAGAGTCACAGCTCACACATGAATATATAAATATGCCATGGGTGACAATCAGGCCTAAAAATGATATGATCTGTATGCTAAGCAAAGTTTCACATCCTGGTTTTCATTTGGGGAGACTTGAAAGAACAGGTTAGGGGTGGATTGTTACGGAGAAGATCTATCTGTGTGGTTGCTAGAAGTCAAAGATGACTTGATGGTACATAATCAATCAAATCCAAGGTAGCATTCAGGCAGGAGTGAGTATATGTGCTTCGAGTGAAATGACCTTGGAGTCTGGAACAACCACCAATGATAAGAAGAAAGAACTAGCAGGTAGCCCTGGAACAGAACAGTTATATATGAACAGGTAGAAGCCATACCTAGGGAAAACTTAGAGAGAAGCACTAAGTTCGTGGACATGCAATGACTTCCAGAATTTATGGATTGATGCCTAGAACCTCTAAAAAGGTTGATTTCAAGGTAAGCAGGAAAACTGATCAGAAATCAGAAAGTCGGTGTGAATACAGCACGACCGTTACATCAACAACAACAACAACAAAAATGCTTCTTTAGAAAGATCCTAGCAAGGAACTACAGTACTTGGAAGAAGACAGATTTCATCAGCAATATCCACCCAGCCAGAATGCAGTGCATCCACTTTTATGGTCCAGACCATTTCAGGATGTTTCAACTTCTTACCTATAGACTGACTGGAAATGATAAGCAATTGTTGATGTAAAAAGTCAAAGGATTTAATCCTTTGTTTTGCATCTTTTTTCTTTTGTTATTCATTGAGCATCAAGAAAAGAGGGATTTAAAGGCAGCCCCAGGGTATAAGAATCTCCCTCCTAAAAAGAAAGCTTTATAGGCTATGATATCAAAACCTATAAGGAAGAGCACCGCTTAATACAATTTATGCATAATCAAGCTTTAATTGTGTTTGTACACTGTCATGTACATTGCAGTATTGCTGTTGTAACTCAGGAAAGGTCCTTGCCCCATAGACCTCAAAGTCAAATTCTGTTCTAATTAAATTGTATCAGATGATTAACCCTGAGAATTTAAGAGTTGCTGAATGAAATCAGCAAACTGTAGCTCACATTGGCTCCGTCCTAGACAACTCGAGGAACAATTCATTCCCTCTTGTTTGTCCCCATCAGATGCTTGCTGCTTCAGGATGCAGCAGTTCTAATTAGCTGCTATGACTCAACCTTGATTGTTTCAGTGCTCAGTGAATCTATCTTAGCCTTCTCCAAACCTGGATCACTACGTAGGTTGGAATCACATTTTCAAATTTCCTACAATGACCAAAGGACATGCAGGCTGGGAATGCTAGAGTTTTAAACTCAGGGCATCAGAGAGTATCAGGTTGGAATAGACTGGCAAATGGTAACAAGAAGTTTATTGGTTAAACTAATGGCTAAGTTATTATAGAATCAGATTTAACTTTTCCTTGTGAAAGCTTTTTTCCATGCCAACTGGATGTCCAGACAAACACAGGAGTTTGTTGATATTGGAGGATATGAGTTTCAAGATAAAGCACACAATAGTTCATTATCTCTGGGTACTGGAGCTTCTTCTCATCTATACTACCATCCTATTAAGTCACACCCTCTTCTTAATGCTTGAGATACAGAAAGAAATAGGGTTTAATACCTGACAGGAGCATTAGTGATGTAAGGACAACAGTTTCAGTTGAAAGGTACAAGTGCAATTTTAAGAGCACTTGAAATGAAAAAGTCGGGCCCGGAACATTAGGCAGGCTTCAAAGCAAAATACAAACTATTTGGAAGTTCTCAAGAACCTATTGCTCTCAAACTTTATTTAGAAGTAGTAAGTAGCCAATTGGTAGTAAGTAGCCAACTGGTGTTCTGGTGCCTTCTACTGGGTGGCCCATGATGGGCTTTATGTAATGCCATTTCCTGAACTATAAAAAATCATAGGTTAGATGTGACAACAGTTTTCTCTGTAGCCTTTTTCATGCATTCAGCATCTGTAGATATGAAGCACACAAAGGTTAGTTGAATAGTGAATTCAACAAAAAGCTACATTGCAAAGCTTTGTTCTTGGCATGTACATTTAGTGAATTTTAATGTCAACCACTGACTCACACCTCTTGCTTCCCACCTTTCTTCTTTCTATTATCACAGCTTCAGGTTTCAGCATTTTATATGTCATTTCAAGAAAAACTATTCCTAATGAACTATAGCTCAAATTCAGCTAAAACTATGCCTGAATGGAACATTTATGGTCCACTGAAAGAAAGGGTTTTTTTAAAATATCACCCTGTCTCAAGAGATAGCATGTCAAAAATATGTTTCTCTTATGTTTATTTTCTCTCTCTCAAATATTTAGTTGAATGCAGAATAATAGGGTTCAACCCTTTGAAAACAAAAGCCCTAGCTTTATAAATAATTCACTGAACCTTCTGAGATAGAAAATACTTCCACATCTGCAGAGCCCTTTTGTTCCAACTCTTCTATTCATTCAACTTGAGCAAAGTGATCACTTTGAAAATCAATAGTGAGTTTGGAAAAAAACCACACAGATAAATTCATTCTAAAGACATCACCTTACAGAACTCTGCAAATGCTTATAAGTTGTATAATACACTTCTTGGAATATGTAGTCTCCTTCCGGTTATAATTGATCCTTTTAAGATGTGTTTAATTATATATGAATATTATTGCAGAAAGACAGAAGAAATCTGTACAATATGGAGCCCAAGAAGTATTGTAGCATTAAAATAAAAAAATGAACAAGGCAGTTTCCAATATTAAGCTATAAACCAAGATTCCAGGATTGAGTTACAGGCTGTATCTGTAAAGGAAACCATAAACAAACTGCCTGCAGCTAGGACAAAAATCTGAATAAAAGGATGCAGTTCAAATCCAGTGATGTGCAAAAAGAGAATTTTTGCTGAAAATTATAGTAGATTCACTAACCTACTAACCTGGAAAAAAATGAAAACAAAAAATACTGAAAACATCCTGTGGTAAACAAACCTCTTTCCAAACATTTTGCTGCCGTTGTACAGCAATACATTTTCTACAGATCTTCTTATTTCAAATACGGTTCATCCAGTTGCTGCATCTGTTTCCATCACCTCAAACTCCATACTTGGTGGGAAGTCCTCCAGGTAGCTTTTGAAGCACTTAGTAGTTTCATCAGCGGATGAACTTGTTTGCTTGTTCATTTGAGTTAGCAAAGAAGCAAAAACTGCTGCCCCCTAGAGGCGTAGCATGGACCATGCAGGATGCTCCAAATCGGAAAAGTCTCTCTAGACAAGCTTCACTTGGTTAGAGTTGTTGGAACAAGTTGCACACGTGCGGTAGGCTGCGGGTGCTGATGCAATAATTCAAACTGATTGCAATTATTGCCAAATAACTGCACAGAGAATCACAACTCTTAGACATGCCAAGGTTTTGCTGGGGTTAACGCCTCCTATGCCTTGCCTAATGTGCTGTTTTATCTTCTATTTTTTCAAGTTTGGGATTGGTCCTCGGCATCAGTGTAGTCCACTCTTGGAGAATTGATTCCCCCACATCTTTTATTTTCCTGTTTGCAATATAATATAATATAATATAATATAATATAATATAATATAATATAATATAATATAATATATAATATCGAACCTCGTGTGGCTCAAACTGGTAGGCAGCAGTACTGCAACCGAAAACTCTCCCCACGACCCGAGTTTGATCCCAGCGGAAGCTGGATTCTCTCTCGGGTAGCCGGCTTACCCTTCCATCCTTCCGAGGTCAGTAACATGAGCACCCAGCTTGCTGGGGAAGGTGACGACTGGGGAAGGCAATGGCAAACCACCCTGCTACAGTCTGCCAAGAAAACGTCGCAAAGGCGGCATCCCCCCAAAGGGTCAGACATGACTCGGTGCTTGCCCAGGGGACCTTTCACCTTTCATATGAACATGCAAGAGAGGGGGTGGCAGAAAATAGGTGGTTAACAGAGAAAGAACAAGAGCGACATCTGTATTTGGTTCTTGTCTGTCCATTACAAGTTCAAAATCCATCCACTCCGCCCACTGATTGATGGCTCTTCTGCGTTAGGGGTTCTTTGTCCTATCCTCTTGCCTGGCCATCTGTTCAGTGTTCTCTAAACCTCTTGTGAGCTATTCCAAGACTAATTTCATGTCTTTTAATTTCCTTTCTTAAATTCCTAGTCTGGCTACCTAGTTGATGCGGCACAATATATGGTAGAAGCCACTAACTGGAGTCCTTGGTGCTCTCTGAGCTTGGCTGTTTGCTTGCAGACGTTTCATTCCCCGACTAGGTAACATCATCAGTGCAAGTGAGGGTGGGGTTTGCTCCCTGTTTGTATACAGCAGCTTGCCCTGCCAGTGTACTACCAAGGAGAAAACTACACCCCCACCAACACTAGCAGGGCAAGCTACTGTATATAAACAGGGAGCAAACCCCACACTCACTGCACTGATGAGGTTACCTAGTCGGGGGATGAAACGTCTGCAAGCAAACAGCCAAGCTCAGAGAGCACCAAGGACTCCACAGTTCAACCCTGAGCTACATAATTCTCTTCTATTAGAAGCCACTAAGACATCATGAACATCAATTACACAGTAATGTCATGCCATGCATGGGGTCACTTGCCTGTTGCCTCTCCTGTGGATGTTCAATCTCAACCTTTGAAGCAGCCCTTTATTGGCAAAATGGAAAGACTGATCAATATGATCCTATGGGAGCAAGGTTCATGTGTTGTTTAATCCAACTGAGGTGCTTTTAGATATTAATCCTGTTTTGAGTTTATTGTTGTTGTTGTTGTTTGCAGGTGTCAATCCATGCTGGGCTAGCAAGTTCAGGAGAAAGAACTACTTGGATTTCTGTGAAGTAGGGTATTGTAATGTAATCTCAAAAGCCTGTCAAAACAATTCTCCAGCTCAGCTTATACCTAAAGCAATTAAGGCAAAGTTACTGAGTATTCCTCATGTTTTCCCTCTTCCTTGGGCTGAGCTGTCCTTCTCCAAAGTCCTGTTCCTACTCTACTTTCCCAAGGTCTGTTAGACATTCCAACACACTAGCTTTTTTATTTTTTTAAATCCTTTTTAGGGTGTTTTTTTTCTTTTGTCTTTCTCTTTGTTTAATATATTTTATGTTTTGTATTTTGTTACAACGATAACAATTTAGAAATACAATATAACAGCAAAGTGGTTAAACCCTGGGTATATAGTTCATAGTCTATATAGTACATAGTATATAGAGTATACAGTGCCAGGTTGGTGTAGTGGTTAAAGCACTAGGCTAGAAACCGTGAGACCCTGAGTTCTAGTCCTGCCTTAGGCACAAAGCCAGCTGGGTGACCTTGGGCCAGTCACTCTCTTTCAGCCCTAGGAAGGAGGCAATGGCAAACCACTTCTGAAATCTTGCCAAGAAAACTGCAGAGACTTGTCCAGGCAGTCGCCAGGAGTCAACACTGACTTGAAGGCACCACACTGAAATAAATCTAAAAATTATGGCAGAGAGGGAGAAGAGGTTTTGATATGGCATTTTAAAATTATTCTGTTAAATGCTCCTTTTTTCCTTTTTTCTTTTCTTAAATCTCCTTTTGATTTGTCTTCAAGAAAGACAGAGCAGACAAAGCAGTTTCCTCTTTTTCATCATGACTTTGTTCACTTCTTATTAATTTCCTAATTTTCTCAGTGTGCACTAAGTTCAGGACTACCCAAGGCAAAGATTGGATTAGGTCGAATGATGGATGATGCTGAAAAGCTGGGGCAAGTCACAAATATGTAGGAAGGAAGAACAGCAAGAGAAAGTGTCAGCAAACAAGGGTTTGTTAAACAAGGGTCTGTTGCTGTCCATATTGAACTGACCTGGATTACAGTGTAATGTGATCAAAACTTTGAAGCTATTTATAAAGTGGTTCTCCAGTATATTATTCATCATTCATGTTATCCAAAGCTCTTCACTGGATCAAATACAGGAATTCATCATTTGGGAGCATTTGGGGCTGAACTCAGTGATATATAGGTGGATAAAATCCCCCCAAATTTTGGAGGGGGCTGGCTTAGCCAATGGACTTCACAGATACTTATGGTACCAAGATACAAAGGAGGATAAGAACTTAAAAGACATATTATCAGAAAAAGTTTGATAAAAGTATGAAATGTTACAAAGGGAATAATAAGTCCAAGAATTTCACCCCTAGCTTGTCCTTTAAACGATTTTCATGTTGGAAGTAATTACAGCAAGAAAAATATCATTAATACGTAGATATGGTTTACTCAGAGTCTACAAACAAATTAAAAACACACCAGAACTACTTAGTGAAAGCTGGAATATACCATGGTTGTTGTATTTACAAATAGCCAAAAGGATAAAATCAGATCTCAAGAAGGAAGGAGGGAGAGATATTAAGAAAAAAAGAATTTGGAACACTTGTACAAAATCAACACCACCTATACAAACTCTTACTTCGATATGATACAGAGACAGAACAAACTGTATGACAAAATGGATGCAAAGCCTTGAAGAAACTGTTACAACACAACAATGGGAAGAGTTATGGACTAAATTTTTAAAAAATTAAACCAAGTTATAACTTAATGGAAAATTGGTAGAAAATGTTTTATAGACCGTATGCAACTCCATCAACAATATCTACGATAAACAAATTATATAGTAATAACTGTTGGAAATGCCATGAAACAGAAGGAACATTTTATCACATGTGGTGGATATGTAAAAGAACTCAGAAGTACTGGGAAAGACATACCTAGTATAATGCAGAAAATCTTGAAATTGAAATGAAGCCACAACTTTTCCTACTAGGTATAATCTCAGAAAAATCAACAAGAAATATCATAATTTAATGAGATATATGCTCACAGCAGTGAGAATAAATTTTGCTCAATGCTGGAAGAATAATATAATCCCAACAAAGTCTGACTGGGAATTTAAACTTGGAGAATACGCAGCAGTGGGAAAGCTAACAGTATACTTACACAATAGAAATTTAACTAAATTTAAACAAGACTAGTTCCCACAGACACCACATGTCATGCAGCTTGGTAAATATAACCACTTTGTAATGGTTGCCTATTCTAAAACACTCTCAGACTCATGAGCAGGAATTCAAAGATATCTGATTTATTAAAGAATAGTATGCAGGATCACAAAGAAAGCTGAGAATGATGAAAGCGCACCAAATTCAAACTAAAAACCCTCGGTGTAAATGAGATCCCTCCCCCCATAGAATCTTCCCAAGCTCACAATCCCAGGTGCTCCTAACGGCTTCTGATGGTCTGTGGGAAAAGTCCTTGAACAGATAACATAACCCAAACACATTCCATTGTAATGAATTCAGATACAGAGCTTGGTACAAGGTTTCACAGCAGCTCCCTCCCAAACAGAAATGCGCGTCAGCGCCATGGCATGTGAAATGTTACGATGTATACTGTACATTGAAACAGTGAACATGACACACTTACAGTCTGGTTTTTAAGGGGGCCTGAATGTCCACAAATATCGCAAATGAGCAAATGTATAAGTAGGGGGGAGTCAGAAACCAAAGTCCTTTTTATTGTTATCTTCCTTCCTTCCTTCCTTCCTTCCTTCCTTCCTTCCTTCCTTCCTTCCTTCCTTCCTTCCTTCCTTCCTTCCTTCCTTCCTTTTTCTTTCCTCTTTAGATATTTTTTGTTAACTTTTCCTTTTTATATCTCTCTCTCTCCATTGTACTGTTATAAATCAACAATACAGTGAAGATTTTAATATTAAATAATAAGCTTAAGATTGAAACCATTATCATATACCAATAAATAGATCTGAGCTTCAGTGCTTCTTTTTTTTAATGTTTGGATAAAAAAGCCAAATAATGTTATGCTTGTAATATTGACATCCTAAATTGTAATTAATATTGATAGCATTTTTTCTTTCTCTATTTTGAATATTTTAAGCTATCTAAGTAATAGAATGTTAACAACCTCTAATCATATTGTATAAACATTGTACAATATAATGTATCAAGATTTATAACAATATAATAGAAGATGGGGGAGCGAGAAACACTGATTTAGGGCATAGAAGATCAGGGACATCCAGGGACATTTGTGAACAAGAATTGTACCAATAATAGCTGCTTCCAACCAAAGTCAACATTGGCAGAGAATTGGAAATATGGAATACAGGGAATAGGCAATACAGTACCAATTACTGTATCATCCTGTCATCTGGTACCTTACCAGTTTAGATTGTACTTCTTAAAGCAACTTGTCATCTTAAATTGTTTATTGCAGGCTTAAACAACTCTCTAAAGAATGAAGGGGTTTGACTTTTTTTGTTGTTTATTCGTTTAGTCGCTTCCGACTCTTTGTGACTTCATGGACCAGCCCACGCCAGAGCTTCCTGTCAGTCGTCAACACCCCCAGCTCCCCCAGGGACGAGTCCGTCACCTCTAGAATATCATCCATCCACCTTGCCCATGGTCGGCCCCTCTTCCTTTTGCCTTCCACTCTCCCTAGCATCCGCATCTTCTCCAGGGTGTCCTGTCTTCTCATTATGTGGCCAAAGTATTTCAGTTTTGCCTTTAATATCATTCCCTCAAGTGAGCAGTCTGGCTTTATTTCCTAGAGGATGGACTGGTTTGATCTTCTTGCAGTCCAAGGCACTCTCAGAATTTTCCTCCAACACCACAGTTCAAAAGCATCTATCTTCCTTCTCTCAGCCTTCCTTATGGTCCAGCTCTCGCAGCCATATGTTACTATGGGGAACACCATTGCTTTAACTACGCGGGCCTTTGTTGTCAGTGTGATGTCTCTGCTCCTAACTATTTTATCGAGATTTGTCATTGCTCTTCTCCCAAGGATTAAGCATCTTCTGATTTCCTGACTGCAGTCAGCATCTGCAGTAATCTTTGCACCTAGGAATACAAAGTCTTTCACTGCTTCTACATTTTCTCCCTCTATTTGCCAGTTATCAATCAAGCTGGTTGCCATAATCTTGGTTTTTTTGAGGTTTAGCTGCAAACCAGCTTTTGCACTTTCTTCTTTCACCTTCATCATAAGGCTCCTCAGTTCCTCTTCACTTTCAGCCATCAAAGTGGTATCATCTGCATATCTGAGATTGTTAATGTTTCTTCCAGAGATTTTAACTCCAGCCTTGGATTCCTCAAGGCCAGCTTGTCACATGATGTGTTCTGCATACAAGTTGAATAGGTAGGGTGAGAGTATACAGCCCTGCCGTACTCCTTTCCCAATCTTAAACCAGTCCGTTGTTCCGTGGTCTGTTCTTACTGTTGCTACTTGGTCGTTGTACAGATTCTTCAGGAGGCATACAAGATGACTTGGTATCCTCATACCACTAAGAACTTGCCACAATTTGTTATGGTCCACACAATCAAAGGCTTTAGAATAGTCAATAAAACAGAAATATATGTTTTTCTGAAACTCCCTGACTTTTTCCATTATCCAGCGGATATTGGCAATTTGGTCCCGAGTTCCTCTGCCTTTTCTAAACCCAGCTTGTACATCTGGCAATTCTCGCTCCATGAACTGCTGAAGTCTACCTTGCAGGATCTTGAGCATTACCTTACTGGCATGTGAAATGAGTGCCACTGTTCGATAGTTTGAACAGTCTTTAGTGTTTCCCTTTTTTGGTATGGGGATATAAGTTGATTTTTTCCAATCTGATGGCCATTCTTGTGTTTTCCAAATTTGCTGGCATATAGCAAGCATTACCTTGACAGCATCATCTTGCAAGATTTTGAACAGTTCAGCTGGGATGCCGTCGTCTCCTGCTGCCTTGTTATTAGCAATGCTTCTTAAGGCCCACTCAACCTCACTCTTCAGGATGTCTGGCTCTAGCTCACTGACCACACCATCAAAGCTATCCCCGATATTGTTATCCTTCCTATACAGGTCTTCTGTATATTCTTGCCACCTTTTCTTGATCTCTTCTGCTTCTGTTAGGTCCTTGCCATCTTTGTTTTTGATCATACCCATTTTGGCCTGGAATTTACCTCCAATGTTTCTAATTTTCTGGAAGAGATCTCTTGTCCTTCCTATTCTATTGTCTTCTTCCACTTCCGTGCATTGCTTGTTTAAAAATAATTCCTTATCTCTTCTGGCTAACCTCTGGAATGTTGCATTTAATTGGGCATATCTCCCCCTATCACTGTTGCCTTTTGCTTTCCTTCTTTCTTGGGCTACTTCTAGTGTCTCAGCAGACAGCCATTTTGCCTTCTTGGTTTTCTCTTTCTTTGGGATGTATTTTGTTGCCGCCTCCTGAACAATGCTGCCAACTTCTGTCCAGAGTTCTTCCGGGACCCTATCTACTAAGTCCAGTCCCTTAAATCTATTCTTCACCTCCACTGCATATTCCTTAGGAATATTAGTGAGCTCATATCTAGCTGATCTGTGGGTCTTCCCTAATCTCTTTAGTCTGATCCTAAATTGTGCAAGAAGTAGTTCGTGATCTGAACTACAGTCAGCTCCAGGCCTTGTTTTTACCGACTGTACAGATGTCCGCCACCTTTGGCTGCAAAGGATGTAATCAATCTGATTTCGGTGTTGTCCATCTGGGGAAGTCCATGTATAAAGCCGTCTCTTAGGTTGTTGGAAGAGAGTGTTTGTTATGCAGAGTGAATTGTCTTGGCAAAATTCTATCAGCCTATGTCCTGCTTCATTTTGTTCTCCCAGGCCATACTTACCTGTAATTCGAGGTGTCATTTGACTGCCCACCTTAGCATTCCAGTCTCCTGTGATGAAAATAACATCTCTTTTAGGCGTGTTGTCCAGTAGGTGCTGCAGATCCTCATAGAACTGCTCTACTTCAGCTTCTTCAGCATTTGTGGTTGGGGCGTATATTTGGATCACTGTGATGTTAGATGGCTTGCCCTGAATTCAAATTGAGATCATTCTGTCGTTTCTTGGGTTGTATCCAAGCACTGCTTTAGCCACTTTACTATTAATTATGAAGGCTACTCCATTTGTTCTGTGGTCCTCTTGTCCACAGTAGTAGATCTGGTGGTCATTTGATGTGAAGTGGCCCATTCCAGTCCATTTCAGTTCACTGACGCCCAAAATGTCTATCTTTAATCTTGACATCTCACCAATAACCACATCCAATTTGCCCTGGCTCATAGATCTTACATTCCAGGTTCCAATGGTGTGTTGATCCTTAGAACATTGGATTCGCCATTCACCACCAGCACCGTCAGCCGCTAGCCGTCCTTTCGGCTTTGAGCTAGCTGCGTCATCACATCTGGAGCTAGTTGAGCTCATCCTCTGTTCCTCCCCAGTAGCATTTTGACCATCTTCCGACCTTGGGGTCTCATCTTCTGATGGTATACCGACATATCTCTGGTTGTACTGATCCATTTAGTTTTCACGGCAAGAATACTGGGGTGGGTTGCCATTACCTTCCCCAGGGATCACATTTAGTCTGACCTCTCTGTCATGACCACCCCGTCTTGGGTGGCCCTTCACAGTTTAGCTCATGACATCATTGAGGTGCTCAAGCTCCAGCACCATGACAAGGTAACGATCCTTTGCTGAAGGGTTTGACTTTACTCATATGCAAAACCCAACAAATTCAGAGCCAATTCAAAAACAGTAGAGAAAGCTGGCATAAATTGGACTACCACTGATTCTAGAGTTCATAGGAGGAGGAAGACTTTATTTACATGATGTTATCTACAGAATAGGAAAAAAAAGAGGGGCTTAAAGATTTCTGGGCTCTTCTTTCATGCAAAGATAATTGTTGACCTTTGAAAGATATGAGCGAGGTCCAGATCTGAAACTGTGTTTAGTTTATCATATATTTGTAGACAAAACTAAAGACTGCATTGTGTTGTACTGCTGGCTGAATGATTTCAGAAGCATCAACTTTTGTGATATTACAGGAATCAATCAAAGGTACCTGCAAGGGGGCAGATGATTTGAATCCAGTGATCAGATGCTACAACAAAAGGCTGGATGAGTTTTGGTTTGTAACAGGATATGTTCAAGCCATCTGCCCCACATCAGAAATACGAAAGAACTGCTCACCTCTATCATTCACATGAATTATGTTACCCCAAAGGATACTTTTGGACAGATTCTCTCTTTCCTTTGAGTTGCTATGATGCATAGAATTCATTTTAATCTGATTATTTTATGACATGCACAATTCAGAAAGCATTAAAGTAAAAAAAGGGCAAAAGGTGACCATTACACCCGAAAAGAATTCTTAAAAAGATGCTTCTCCAGTTATTAAATCAATTTAATGTTGCAAATAACAGTAATTCAATAGGCACACTTAATAGATGAAAAAGAGTGGATATAAATAAAATGAAAAATGCATCTATAAAAAAATAGTCTGCTGCTCTTAGATCGGAAAGAGAGGATGGCTTGATTGGTCTATTCATTTTTATTGCACCTTTCACAAAAATAATGGGCATGGTTTTGCTTCCACATAGTAATGAAAAGAGAAGTTGTCTTCTGCTGTAATGGACATAATTATGGGATTACATATATGCATAAATACTCTGCCAGAAACAAAGTATTATTAATTGAAAGTTGGAAAATATGGACTAGAATTACACATACTGAAAATAATCTCACTTTATGATGAAAATGTCAGTATTTCTGATCTAGTGGATTTCCAGTAATGCAGAATGTGGGCAATGATGATAAATTCCTTCTGGAAGATGCACAAAAATCTTCAGTTTCATTATCTCACAATAATTCCATCTCTGCAGCCCCGATGAACAGCAGAGAGTTCTTCGTCATTGTCCAGATTGTCCTAATCCCTCATCTTCCTAGTTAGATTTGGAGACGAGTTCAGTGGATTTATCGTGTCTTATATTTACATTCCATCCTTCCTTTGTGGATCTTTGGGAACTCCACATAGCTTTCCACACCCCACATTTTATTCTTCTGAGAAAACTGTGATAGGCTGAGGAGGAAGACTGAGCCAAAATCATCCAGTTAATTTAATAGCAAAGGACTCACAGTTGCTAAGGTCCAAAGGACTTTTATTTAATACTATGCAAGCTATTGCGATTAACATTTTGGCCTATCACAATTTAAAGTTTGCAGGCTGTGGCTATATAATACAAAACAAAATTAACAGGAGGATCCATTAATTGAGTGACCACATTTTTATATCACTCTAAATTACTCTAGGCAGGGTACACCTCACCATCATTTTATTTATTTATTTATTTATAAGATTTATATAGCCACCCATCTTGTGGCACACAACTCTGGGCAGCTCACAACAATGATAAAAACACAAGCAATAAAAACAATACAGACAAGAAAGAGAAAGAAAGAAAGAAAGAAAGAAAGAAAGAAAGAAAGAAAGAAAGAAAGAAAGAAAGAAAGAAAGAAAGAAAGAAAGACCAAGTGCCCAATACATAACTACACCCACTCATCTTTTCAATCCCCAGGCTCCAACCTTATTATTTCAGTGCGTGGAGAAAAAGCCAGCTCTTCACAGCTTTACGGATGGCTAAGAGGGCGGGGCCCTGCCAGAAGGGTGTTCCACAGGACAGGAATGCTGCTACAGAAAGGCACTCTTCCTAAATCCCCCTAGATGGCAACATTTAAGGGAAGAGACGTGGAGTGTGCCCTCTTTATCTGATCTAGTTGAATTGACATTATAACAATCCCAGGAAACACATCTCTTACCATACCAATAAATAAACCCTCTGATTTCACACAGACACAGACACAGACTCTACACAGACACATACCATATATGAATGAAATAGGTGGATTTATTCAGCTAGTCATCAAGATATCAAAAGCCAGTTTAAAATGACAGGTTTGGAGTGTTCATCTGAAGACCAGGAGTGAGAGGGCTAAGCATATCTTTAGAGAAAGCCTGTTCCACAGTGCTGGAGCAACCATAAAAAATGCCTGCCTTCTGGCCACGCACCTCTTACTTTTCACAGGAATGGAACCTTGAGCAGGCCCTCCTGAGCTGGGCAGAATCACTCTGGACAAGGCAGAAAGATTGTCAAGTTATCATCAGCAGGAACACCACATAAATGCAGATCCCTATCTAACATTTTGTTCAGCACTCAAGTTAAACAAGCCTGTAGACCTGCTTAGTCTGCAACATGGATGAGAAGGAACATTCATTAGTAAAACACCAAAATCTCTAGGAGGATAGACAAGCTAAACCATGACCAAGTTAACTTTGCGGTCTTCGTTGTCTTTCTATCTTGCTGCTGTGTGATGCTGCCTTTCATTTTATGTTCAAATGTGCTGAGAATTTGAATCTTCAGTATTAGAGTTTTACATTGGATATCAGCAGTTCATTGAGTTATAAAAATGATAGACAAGGTAGAGAAAGGATTCAAGAACATGGCATCTAGAACTCCTTTGCCAGCAGTGGCCATAGGAGGTATCTAATGTCTTCCAAGTAACAAAGAAATGTATTGTGCAGGTCTGTGTATTTCTGCATTCCCCCAGCACTGCATCCATCTGTGTTTGTATGTATAAGTGCAATGGGAAGCACACACAGCCCACTTCTGTTCCACCCTGGGACATACAGGGAGGAAGAGGAAAAAGTGGGTCTTTGAACTGAGCTGTCACCAACATGCCAAGCTGCATCACCAATGAGGAGGCACAGGAAGAATCTGGGGAAAATTTTCTTTCTCTGCAGCCCCTAGCTGGATCTGATCCATTTTTGGAGTCTTTCGTTTGCTGACAATATTCTTTTTTACAGATAATATTGAATTGTGACAGGCAGGTCCAGAAAGTTAGCAATGATATTGGAAATTAAACCACCTTGTCTGTAAATTAATCTGCTTATAACTTCTCTCAAGGTCATGGCATCTGCTCCAGGAACAGAAAGAAATTAAACCAAAGGGAGTGTTATTCATCAATACTACATTAGCTAAAAGCATGTAAGTCTATTATAATCATTATATATGAAGTACTTTGCCATCAAGATATGAAGGATAACGTTATCCTTTTCATATATGGAGATTCTTCATTAGGACATTTCAGCTGATGAACTATGTGCTTGGAAGCAGTTCTAAGAGAGAAAAAATCAGATTGTTTTAAAAGAACATTTGTGAGGTTCAAAAATTTAAGTCATACAAAAATGGTGTTCTGTTAGCTAAAATAACACGAAAAGCAAATTGCGTATTCTAGCACCTCTGTTAAGACCTGAAAACCTTTGCTGGAAAGAATGACCGAGAATGTTGCTGAATTAGAATCTATCAAAATATAAATTTGAACCTCAAACTCATTTAAAGATTCCACAATTTATCACATGACAAAACACAGACACTATAATATTAGGTTTTGAACAATGTTCTTGCTAAACTTATTGTGTAATGATGAGTTATTGTCTTCAAATGGACAATTGGGAAAGTCCCAAGTAGTTTGGCCATTTCTCTATACGTACCCCCCTTTCCCTGGCAAAAATACACAATATAATTTGTCTTTTTCTTAAATCAGCAACAGCACCAACGAATGGAATAATCTGAATTAAAGTTACTATATATTTGTCAGATTATTTGAAATGTCCCAGACTCTATGGATTTTTCCTCACATCCTCCTAACTGTAGCATCAGCATGTCCCAGTAACCATTTTTCTATGCCACAGACTTCATACCATTGCTTTTGTTTCATCCCCAGCCCACATGTGAAGCAGTTTAAAGTTGCCTTTAGCTGTTCTCATTTTGAAAAAGTGTTTCCCTTTTTCTCCCCAAAGAGATTTTGAATGGAGACAGTGCAGCTTCCTGCATCAAGGATGTGACTGATGAAACAGTTAGAAGCTGGGATCTGCTCAGCCCCTACTGACCACTTGAAGCTACTGTAAGCATATTCCCTTGCCTCTGGTCAATAGGCACTGTCCCCTCTGGCCTTCTAGCTTGGGACATTGGCTTCTGCTGTCAGCCCTTTGAGGTAGTCCAGACAGGAAACCAAAACCATGAGGACTAATACTACCTTTATTGTAAGGTTACAGTAACAGAATCTCGCAAGTCTGAAAGTACCTCTCCCTCCCCTGCCTTCACATTCCAGAGAACTAGGCAAGGTCGACTCTGAGATGCTTCCTCCACCCCCATTTCTGCTTTGGGCTAAGATTTCTCTTATCAGACTATTGTCTAGGCTGCTGTTCTTCCTCCTGTCTCTCAAGGCTATTCTCACAGCCCATTACATTTGCAGAGACATCTGCCCACATAACAGCTGGTCATCACCCTGACCAACCCTTTCTGAAGTTCTTGTGAGGAGCCTTTGCAGACACTGTTTGAAAGAATGCTAGACCTGTGCTTAAAAATGGAACTAGCACGCTCTTGAATGCACAGAAAGTTGAGAACCAGGTTCTGCCTGCTGTGCATTGCTGGTTCTGTCACAAGGAATGCATCACAGGTTTTTTGTTGCCTCTGCCAACAAGGGGGATTACATAGCTGCACTTTCTCCTGTTCTTCTTACTTTGGAGGAGTGATACCATTTTGTCTATTTTATGGGCTACTTCTGGATGCTGCTAGCAATGGTCACTTGCTGTTACCTCCACCATTCCCTTGCAATGCTAGTTGCAAATGGAGGTGGCTCATTATCAGTCGCTCCCTCGTGCACCCCTATTTCATGCCTGTTAGCCCAAAGGATGGGTCCCCAGGACAGAAGAAAGGGATTTGCTGCAGAGAAAGAAATGCTCCTTGCAACCCATCCTCCATGCACACAGCTTGTCAGTCAGATCATTTCTGAACATGGGTCTAGTGATCTTTTGAAAAAGTGCTAAACCCATACCCAAAATAACCCAACAGATAGGTCACATGCACAGTGGAGGAGCATAGCATGAAGTGGGAGGGAGCACACATCAGAAGATGCCTCTGCACTGGTGACCTGTTAGTCATCCAGCTTGACCGTAGTGAAGTCCACTGTGCAAAGAAGCCACCTACTATAGAGGAAAGAGGGAATGGCCTTGAAGGACAGGAGGAAGAGCCAAGGCAATAGTCAGATAAAAGGGGCCTGAGGCTGGGTCAAGAAAGTGACTTGAGAAAACATCTCAGATAAGCCGATTCCTAGTTCACATGAAGATAAAGGGAGGGAAGGGGAAGCACATCCAGACTTGCAAGATTCTGTTCCTATAGCTGTTACAATAAAAGTAGTCCTGACCTACATAGCACTGGTCACTTAGTCTGTCTACCTTGTATTGCTGACACCTACATTCCCCAATCCCATTCCATCACACATTAAACAGTGGGATTGGTCATGTTTCTCATTGGCAGGGGAAGTTTAGTAGGAAGGAAATGAAGCCCGGGAATCCACAGACTGCTTTCGTTTACTTGTTCCACATTAAGACAGTACCAACAGCTCCACTTGCTACCTCATTACTGAGGCAGAAGAGGGACTGGCCATCTGCTGAGTCTAATTCAGTGTTTCTCAACCTCGGGAACTTTAAGATGTGTGGACTTCAACTCCCAGAATTCCCCAGCCAGAATTCTGGGAGTTGAAGTCCACACATCTTAAAGTTCCCAGGGTTGAGAAACACTGGTCTAATCTATGCCAGCATAGTTTTATTGGCTTGAGGACTGATGGGTTGCATTTTAATACAGCAGTCTGTCTGTGTAATTACCATATATCACCTACAACATTTATACCATTATTATTCAGACGTACCTGTCTGACATAATTATTTCCCTACTATTTTGAAAATGGGTGCTTCCCCCAGGAAGAGCAGAAAAGTGATGCTTTAGCAATTACCCACTATGTTTAAGCATAAGAGGCCAGAGCTTTTATTCAAAGGCTGCCAAATTATGCACATCTGTTAGACAAAATCTTTAATTATCTTTACAGCAAACCACTTGTCACATATTTAATTAAATCTCTGTCACTCTGGTGATATACACTCCTAATCACCCAGCACTCATCTTTACTCTATAATAAAGGTAGCTGTCTTGATAACGTGTGACTGCATGATTGCAGACCAGAAAAAAAGGGGAAATTCTCCAATTCCAGGTACAATAGGAATGGCTTTCGGGGCAAAGATGCCAAAATATTCTAATTTTGTGAGTTGCATGCATGAGACTGAATGTCAGACTCCTTGGTCCAGAATGAAACTTAAGGTGTGTTTTAATAAAGGGGAGAGCAACAGAATGTCAGGGAATCTGAGGCTTAAAGTTGGGTTGCAGCAGATTTCTCCCACTGGGATTGAAATAGAACTTTTAGCACAGCCAACCGGCAAGTTTATGGCCATCTGCATGGCACCAGATTAGGGGAAATTACTCAAGATTTACAATGGATTGTGCATAATGAGGCCTCAGAGAAAGGTCCAGGAGCAGAAAGAAGGTAAGCAGGCAATGCCAGCTCTCCATTCCAGCTGGATCTGCTCTTCTGTCTCTGCCTGGTCACCACAGTACTGTACTGCAGTTCCCAACAGATCTTGCTCACGCTTCAGAATCAGGAAGGCCACAGCAGATGTTTGCAGGGCAGCCCACGGCCCTGGCTTCACCCTGACTGTGGCAAACATCCAGAATCTGAAGGGAGTTCAGTAATTCCATGAACTTTCCTTGCAGAAATGCAATCCAATTGATCTGCCTCATGTTTTAATTACAGAGAACATCAACCTCCAAGCATTCGGTTTCATCAGAGTTGTATTTTCAGAGGAAGGTTTCTCCACCACATCAAGATCGTGGAGCGCCTGTCTTCTGTACCACTAAAAGGCTAATATTCAGAAATATCCGAGAAAAATGAATATAATTATTTAATTAACCTTTGGTAACAACTGGATTTTTAAAAGCGGTTTGCCAGGCCGATAAGTATTTCCAGCAAGCTGACTTGAAGTATGACTTTGAGGTGTTTTGAAGCATCCATTTCTCATGTTTTGACTGCATTTTTAATCTAGTTAGTCGTTTCAACTTAATTTGAGCATCTAAAAGCTACATGAAATTAATTAGATGCATTTCTGAAGGCTCATCAGTGGCATCGAGAGCAAAATAAAGAGAACTGAGTGATGCATTTTATTATACTGCCTTGGTTAAGGAACAAAAACTGTCTTTCCTAAGGAAAAAAAAATCAGAACTATAGTTTAGAAATAAATGAATATTTGAATTAACAGCTGCTGAAATTGGGTTAGTTTGGGAGGGCTGCCAGATATAAAGGAATATCCCTACAATTCTTATTTCTTTCTAGCACTGCTGCAAATTTAATACTCAGGAAGAGGTGTCCAACTTGGGACTGATAGAGAAGGATATTGAGGCGATTTATAGATTAGATCGAGGGACGCGGTGGCGCTGCGGGTTAAACCGCTGAGCTGTCGATCGGAAGGTCGGTGGTTCGAAACCGCGCAGCGGGGTGAGCTCCCATTGTTAATCCCAGCTCCTGCCAACCTAGCAGTTCGAAAACATGCAAATGTGAGTAGATCAATAGGTACCACTTCGGCGGGAAGGTAACGGCGTTCCGAGTCGTCATGCTGGCCACATGACCTGGAAGTGTCTATGACAACGCCGGCTCCAAGGCTTAGAAACGGAGATGAGCACCGCCCCCTAGAGTCGGATTCGACTGGACTTTACGTCAAGGGAAACCTTTACCTTTTTATAGATTAGATCAATACCCAAATATATTATAACACTGTTGTATTGTTACAGATATATCTGTGTGCATGTGCGTAGCATAATTGAGTCAGATGGTATGAAGCATGAACAGAGTTTAATCTTAATTGTCAACCCCTAGTCACTAATTTATTCATACTAATATCACCATTACCCTGCCCTGGAGAAGATGCTGATGCTAGGGAGAGTGGAGGGCATAAGGAAGAGGGGCCGACCAAGGGCAAGATGGATGGATGATATTCTAGAGGTGACGGACTCGTCCCTGGGGGAGCTGGGGGTGTTGACGACCGACAGGAAGCTCTGGCGTGGGCTGGTCCATGAAGTCACGAAGAGTCGGAAGCGACTAAACGAATAAACAACAACAAAATATCACCATACTTTGAATAGTTAGTCCAAAGTGAAGGTGATGCACAATAGAGAAAATGGGTTTGTTCTCAAATTGTCCCATAGTTGTTTCTCCTTTTTTGGGTTGGTTATCTCCAAAACTGAAGTTCTCAGTTGTCCCTTTTTATACTTTCAGGCATTAGAAGATGTCATGATATTCCAGCTTGTTAACCAAAATATCATGTTATATCCACAGTTGCTGTTATTTCTGATTAGTTTCCCTTGCTGGTCCATTAGTTGGTCATCTGATTTTCATAAACTTGGTTTTGATTTAGATGGACTTTTTTTTTAGGGCTCTCCTCATAAAATACATCTGGGATGTTTCTTTGTTGTGTGACCTGATCTATTTTTTGTCAGAATGCAGTCTTCCCCATCTCACAAGCGCCACTTCCTCACAAGTCTAGGACAATAATTATCTGGACTCTTTTCAATAAGGATTCAGACCTGATTATAGCACTGAGAAGGCATTGATCACACTTGTGGATGACCTCTGGCAGGAACTAGATGGGGTAATACAGCCATCTTGGCCCTCCTTGACCTCACAGTGCCTTTTAATACCATCAGTCATAGTATCCTTCTGGTCCAGTTCATTTTGAGTAAGAGGAATGAAGTTGTAGTTGTTCTCTTCCTTTCTCTGAGTTGGTTCCAGTCAATGTTGACAGGGAAGGAGAGACTGAGATCAAGGGATCTACTTTGTGAGATTCCTTAGGACTCTACCCTCTCCCCACTCCTGCTTAAAGTGAAGCCTCTGGGTCACCCATCAATACAGGACAAAGTGTCATCACTATGCTGATGATACTCAATTATAAATCTCAGCTCCAGGCCAGTCAAGTGATGTTGTTGAGGTTCTTTCCTAATGTCTAAAGACTGTGAAGGCCTAGATGAGGGAGAACAGGGTTCAGCTCAACCCTGGCAAAATGAGCAGTTGTAGGTTTTGACACCCCTAGGTCCAGATACTTTCCACATTTAGCTCTAAATGAGTTCCTCCAAACAGAGCTGGTACACAACTTGGAGGTCCTCCTATACTCAAAGCTTCTGCTCAAAGAGCAGGTGGCAGCCATGACTTTGTGCTGGTCTTTGCACAGGTTTGTCTTGTGTGCCAATTGTGCCTGTTGCTGGATGGGGGGAGGGGGGTATTTACAGTAACTCAAGCCTTAGCCTCCTCCAGGTTGATTTATTGTAATGCCCTACATGGGGCTGTGCTTGAAGAGCATTCAAATGCTGCAACCATTCCAGAATGCATTAGCCTGGGCAGTTTGGGGCATTTCATAATACACCATGTAACACCTCTGCTTCAAGAGTTGCACTGATTTCCAGTGGGATTCCATGTGTAATTCCAGATGCTGGTTATAGCCTATGAAGCCCTACATGGCACAAGACCAGGTCATTTGTGGCACTGCCTATCTCTGATGTTCCCTGCTTATCCCACCAGAACTGGCAGAATTGGCATGCTCCAGGTCCCTCCTATTAGGCAGTGTCAGCATGCGGACCTTGAGATCCTACCTTATCTTTCACAGTACCTGCTTTATGGAACAGCATTCCCTGGGAGATCCAGATGGGTGTGACTCTGGTGTCCTTTCATAAGACATTGAAGACCTGGAGATTCCCCCTGGCAATTGGGCCAGGAGCAGGGCCACAACTAGGGTCTTGTCACCCGGGGCAAACATGGATTCCACACCCATTTTGGTGCCCCCCCAGCACTCATTTTGGTGCCCCCCCCAGCACTCATTTTGGTGCCCCCCCCAGCATGACACCTGGGGCACATGCCCCGCTTGCCCCCCACCCCTCAGTTGCAGCCCTGGCCAGGAGGTTAAGTAAACCCTCTTGCTTGATCTGGTTAGTACTTGTCCCTATTAAGTGGTAGTGGGATGATTTTTAGACTTCAGGCAAATGATATATTATTGTTTTGGGGGAGTGTTGTTGCTTTTGGTTTTAACTCTCTATTGCTGAGAGTCACTGCTGTGGAATGGGCAGCTATTGAATGACTGAATGACTGAATGACTGAATGAAGTGGTTCTTGACAATCAACTTGACTCCTTTCCTATCAACATGGATATCTCTAATGCACTGCGTTGACATTTATCTGTGTCTTGTATAAGTTTGATTTATTTTAATTATTCACAACTGTCACTTAGGGGTCTTCCTGAGAAGTTGTTTCTGACTTTGCTTCAGCCCTTTCAGAAAATTTCCACTTATTCCTTCACTCACATCCTAAAAATAACTGCCTCTTGCTTAATATTATAGTTGGCTAGAACAGCATTTCTCAACCTCAGCAGCTTTAAGATGTGGGGACTTCAACTTCCAGAATTCCCCAGTCAGCATGCTGGCTGGGGAATTCTGGGAGCTGAAGTCCCCACATCTTAAAGCTGCTGAGGCTGAGAAACATTGAGCTAGAGGATGCAGAAAATGCCTATTAGCCTAGGCTGTCTAAATAAACAACACAAGCAGCATCACAGAGTGTGCACACACATTTTTAACAAGCTTGGATGTGTTATTTGACAGATCTGATCACTGAAATGCCCATGAGTCTGCACGAAGCAATGAACTTATGAGTAGTGTAACATAGTGTTACAGATTCCTACACATGAACCTGCTCTTTAGAAATGGGTGGTCTTTAATTATTATCTTGTAGGATAGGAGCATTCCCTGCACTTAACGTAGCATTTAGCAGGATTAGCCACTGGAGTTTTTATTCATTTGATGTTGATGTTCCCTGGAACAGAAATTCCTGAAACTAGAAATTAGGAAAGCTAGCAGATCAAAGCCTAATGTATTCCAGTATCCTGTTTTTCTCATGGTCACCTAGATGCCTTATATGGAATAAATGCAAGCAAAATGCTATATTCTTGCTTTAGTTCCTAAACAACTGATATTAAGAACCCCATAGCTACCAAGATATCATCATAATCACTAGTCAACCTGGCGCTCAGCTCTCACCTGTGGCTCCAAGTAGCTGTAACACGCATGGCGGCCACATCCCAGTAAACCATTTTGGCAGACGAGCCAAATCTCAGTCCTTCCAAGTAAACCAGACAGGAAGCACAATTAGAGGGACTAATTCTACTTCATTGTAAGGCTCCCTTAACAGAATCTTGCAAGTCTGAAAGTACAAATCTCCCGCCCTTCCTATTTATCACTTGAGTGGTCAGGATGGGTCTTTCCTAAGTTTCTTCTTTAGACAGTTACCCTCTCATGGATTCCCTTTCCTTTATCTGATCATTCCCTAGGCAGCATCTCTTCCCTCTGTTCTCCAAGGTCATCCTCACATTCCATCACATCAAACCAGGTGAGGGTAGCTGATGGGTCTTTGACTCTTGGTGAGATAGGGGATTTGTCTATCCCTGCGCGTGAAACCTGGCTCTGGCAGATTGAGTGGAGAAGACTGATCAATGGACCAACAGCCAAGAAAGCACGCCCAGCAGGCAACGTGGAGTGCTAAGAGCACAATGAGACACTTAGACGTCCTGGTCATCCACTGCAGCAGGAGAGGTCTCCAGCTGCAACAGTTCTCCATGCCGCTGGATTAAGGTCTCTTATGCCAAGAGAGTGGAACTGCCCCGTGCAATGGCAAATTTGTATCACTCACGGCATCACCACAGTTCCTATGGACTCCTACTGTATTCCAAGCTCTGTGACTGCTGTTAAAAGAAGAAGCTTCATTAGAGACCAATCTTTGTCGCTTTCCAAATGTATTTTGTTGCAACCTGATAATTTTTTATGAGGCACTCTGTACTTTTGAAGAGTTCTGTGATTACCTCAGGACCATCACTGGTGTTTGTCCTGTGGTCTGCTCCAAACAGAAACAAGCACCCAGCTAGAAGACCTGGGCTGGGTGGGTACAGAAGGATAGCAGTCACTCAGTGCTTCAATCTACCATATAAATCTAGGTGGGTGGATCAGCCTATTTTGCTATTAGTTTGTCCAGATGTTCATAAATCTGTAATTTAAAAAAATCAGCATGAGCATGTATATTTAAATACATACTTAAGTACATATTTAGTACCTGTGCAGATTTATTTCTCTCTTATTTTTCTTGCTGTATATATCTTTTTTATACATTTATCATTGTTGTGACTCTTTTGGTACATTTCTTGCCTGGAGGACTATACCTCAAATTTCAAAGAAGCAGGAAATCCAATTGTTTAGTTAGTGATGATCCACACATTATGGATTAGTTCATGAGGTGGACATCAACATTCACAGCAAGTTAGTCCTCCAACATTCCAGCCACAAAGTCTTTCCAATACCACGTTTCTGCTGCTCCTATTACTACAATAGACATATATTTAATTCAGAATTGTGCCATCTCACTTTAACTAATTGGGAGCCCAAAAGATTTTTCAAGGGAGGAGGGAGGGAAGGACAGAGAGAGTGAGAGGCTAAAAACAGATTTCCTGGGCAGGACAGAAACATATTAGATGAGCTATTTCTTGTTAGTATGCTACTGTCTTTTCACGGTGTAGTAATTATTACTGTTATTTCTTTGTATTGACTTGTAACTAGTAGCTGAACAATGCCCCAGGTGGAAAACACCCAACAGCCCAAACTGCTCCAAGCTTATTAATGTTGATGTCTTTTCTCCAAATCAAGTGAGGACAAAAGAGCAAAGCTGAAATGTTATTTTAAAAGTCACCAGCAGAAAAATATACCTTCCCTGTTGAGTTTGATTTTCAGCTAATCCGCACAAGGCACCACAAGAGGATCTGACTTTGGGAGATAAAGCAAAGGATGCTCATTAGTTAACCTACATTATCAGCACTGCACTGCCCTTCTCTTACTGTGCTCCTTTTTCTTCTTTCTTCTCGGAAAACGCACAGCCCAACAATAATTCACTTTTTACGTGGCGGATCCATTTCTCAGAGGAAAGAACAGACAATATAAACAGCAGAGTTAAAGGCTTTCAGTTAGAAAGCAGACACAAAAGGGATGCCAGTTCTGCCTTTAAGAGGGAGGCTTGGAAGAGGATGAGATCAGATGAAGGATTCAAATGCCTGTTTTAAGAGCTTCTGTTGCAGTTCCTTTTTAAGGCATCGTATCATAATTACAAAAAGGAAAGGATATTTGCACTTGACAGACAATGCCTACACTGCACACAGCTTTTTTCATGGTGTGCATTTTTATTTAAGACTAGGGGAAAAAAGTCACTGACTTGGCTACAGATTATCCTCCAGAGCAGTGTTTCTCAACCCTGGCAACCTTAAGACGTGTGGACTTCAACTCCCAGAATTCCCCAGCCAGCTGCTCTGGAGGAACTGCATGCAACCTAGCGCAGCATGGAAGCTGTGTCTTCTTTTCCTCTTCTTAAACGGTGTCTTGCTAATCCGCACATTCCCAGTGGAAAGTGGCTCACTTATATTAATCATGCAGTATATATGCAGCCCTGTTTGGCAGCCTCAGTTTAACAGCATCTCCAAGAAAAACGCCAACGCAGGAAAGGAGAGGCATTGGCTCTTTCCTTGCGTGCAGATCAGCTCAGCCATCAGCAAAATCCCAAATGAAGCTGAACTGAGATTCTCCTGTGTTCGTTTCTGAGACTGGTTGTTGATCTGTTTGTTTTCCAATCACAGCATGTTGAAACAGCCAACAGCCATCATGAATATGTAAAGAGTAAGTGAATGAAATATCTGGAAGTTGCTGAAGCCTATCCTATATTGTTGTCGTTTTGGGAGCTCTGACCTTTTGGGTCATAATGTGTACAGTTTGAGAAACCTGATAAAAATAGTAACTGAATTAGGATTATAAATTAGCCTGGTAGCGTCCATTTCCTTTCTGTGTAGTTACTCCCATTAACTCCATTAGGTATCTCTGTGATGAGAAGAACGTATGAATGAAATATACAGCACTATTCTCCGCTATATGAGTGCCACCTAGGCTGCATTGACCTAGGAAAAACTTGTCAATCAAATGACTATTTTCATAGGATCCCCTACTAAACGTGCTATTGGAGCACAACAGAAGACGTAACGTTGCCACAAGGTAAAGCATTTTTGAAAGCATTCTCTGTATCTTCAGCAATTGATATTTGATACAATTTAAATCTAAACATATTTCTTTAATGAAAACCAGCCTAAGTCAGTTGCTTTGGGTGGGTTGGTGGTTAACAGTAATTTAAAAACGTAAAGGCAGCATCACTCCCGAAAGCTTTTCCTTATCATTCAGCCATGAGTGGGAAGTTGCAGGAGAAACTGCAGATTTTTTAAGAATTAGAATAGTTTTCAGAGGATATGGAGCTGCTGCAACACTATTGACACCACCACTAATGACAAAGCATTGTCAGTGCTCCTCTGTTGAGAACAGCTTATTTTATCACTTAGCTGCACAGTCTGGAGACTCTCTCTGATCCTGATTGCTAAGCATCTGATTCTTGCTAAGACTAAGCAATAGCAAGCAAGCTTGTCTTGACTTCTCTTGGCTTCATGTGACCTGATTCTGACCCAATGTACTTTTTGCATCAACATCATTCAAGCTGAGCAGATTGAGGGAAGTAAATCAGATCGAATCAATCTGTCTGAAATCATCTGCCTCTGGCCTTGAAGACCCAGTTCCTAAGCATCAATGTTTGGGGAGAGTCACAGAAAACAGCCTCCCTTTTTCAACCTCTATTCTATTCATTTCTTGACATTATAGCGTGATATCTTTTCCATGTGGCACCTGAGAATATAGTTGGACCTAGGGATGGAAAAAACATAGGAATAGCACATTGTGTATGGGTTAATATAAGTTATAGCGGGGACGTGACATCGGCTTCAATTTTTGGCAGCTGCCCTGTGTGTTTTATTACATGTAATTCTGTCTGACCTCTTGAATAGCCCAGGCCATTCGTTCTGCTTGGTTTTGGATAGTCCACCATTAAAACAAAGACAATCGTAATCACGTAGTTCAGCAAATGGATAAGATGACCGTGCAACATTTGGCACACTAAAAGTATTGTATCCATCATCAATACATAATATACCTGCTGAACAGACATGTTTCCCCTATTGAAGTGGGTACTGAAAACCATGAGCATCATCATCACACCATTTACGGGACATTACTGAGGTCCCTTGTTGATGGAATAGAATGCTCCCTCTGCTCCCTCTTTCAGCCTGTATTGACCTTTTATATTTTACAAATCTGCAACTTCATTTTTTCCGCCATCTGGAAACCATAGAAACCAAATGTACAGGCAAGAAGTTCGTCATTTGCCTATCTCTTGCAGATCTCCATGGAAACATTTTGGATTTTTTTTTTTTTGAGAAACTGAAACACTTTCAAACCAACTGCATGAACAGAGTTTAATTGGTATCTGACATCATCAGAAAAACTCCAAGCCCAAATAAATAATGCAAGGTATTCCTGGAGTGCGTGTCCTTTCACAGCTAAGTTCTATTCCTATCTGTTTGCTTTGGTATCTATAATTACTCTTTACTTTGTGATCCTAAATTATTAAATGAAGGTTGGGGAAAAGATTTCTATGTTCTCTTCACTAGTCAACTAAAAGGTAATCATGAAAGCAAAACAGAGAGATAACGTTAGCATGTTTTGATTATCTCTTCTTAAGTAATGGAAATGCAAGGTACTGTACACTCAAGGTCTTTCCCTTCTTCCCATAAAATTTAGGCACATTTACCACCATGACCATAGAATTCTTTCATGCATTTTCTTAACATTGTTCCCATATTGTCCACCATTAATGAGAGAATGAAGACCACAATGACATCATGACCTGAACAAGGAAGTAAATAAAGATCTGGGGTGTTTTTTTTAGTATCAGTCCTCTTTCAACCATAATGTACAGCAAACCCGCCTTCAAGTCAGACTCAGTTCCTAGTGACTTCATGGATATATCTAGGTTGTTTTCTTGGCAGCTCTACCGCAGTGATCTGCCACTGACTTCTTCCAAGATATATTTTTTTTCAATTTCCTTGCCTAGCCGATAGCCCTGGTATTCTCTGGAGCCTCCCATCCAAATACTGCTCAGTCTCAACTGTTAGCGACTGTCAGCCCTTTGAGCTAGGCCAGGTCAGGCACCAGGTTCCACAAGGACTACTGCAACTCTACTGTTGCAGGGTATAATAACAGAAACTTGAAAACCAGGCAAGAGATTCTCTCTCTCCACCTCTTATACTCAAGACAATCAACGTGGGGTAATCTTGAGTTTCTTCCTCATTCTGTCCTCCTTTCAGAGTTAAGCTGATGCTTACTGAAGGCTGTTGAATACCTTCTTCAAGGCCATCTCTGTACTCCTCTAGAGTTACCAAACCTAGACAAGGTCAACCTGGTGCTGCAACCTACTGAAACAAAACCATTGCTATGGCCATGTCTTTTATGAGACTGCTGAGCTACACACACTTATTTGCCCTTTCTTCATCTTCAAAGCAGTGCATCCAAAGGGGTGAAATACCCTAGTTTCATCCCATTAGTCTCGGTAATGTTCTACTGCCTGCACCACCTGGAGCTGTCTTGCCAAACACTTGATATAGCTCACTTTTTTCAACTGAACTGTAAAACAAGCTGTCATGCATAGAAATAGCTCTACCTTCATCCATTTGATATGAGCATATAAAAAGGGAAGCTGAAAGACATAGACCTCATGCACGTAAGCTTTCAACAACTATAGAATTAGATTCCAAAACACAGAAAGTCAACATCTAATGCATGCATTGTTTTGTCAGAACTGGAGGCTGGATCCTGAAGCACAGCTTCACTCCTGGCCTCTACACATGACCTTCCTTAATATGACTCACACATTAAGTCCATGCAAAGCTGTGTTTATTCCGTTTTCATGCATTCCTACTGCTGCTGTCTATGTGGACGAATTATTTTTGTCACATGAAATATATGGACTGGCAGCCCATTAATTCTGCAGTTTAAGAGAAGGGTTTCAATATTATGCATTCTAATCAAGAAACACTTCACTAGGCATTGCCATAGCAACAGAGAACCTCAGAACTCTTTTTTACATGTACTTTCCTTGAGAATCACATTTAAAAAAAACTCATAGCAATATTAGCTAAAAACACATATCATCAAAGGAAGAGATATCCAAAATAAACTCAAACTAGATAATATTTAAAAATAATTCATTTATGGGGATGGAACCAATTGGTATTTCTTCCAGTGCAGGACCTTTGCCTAAGATAGTTATAGAATTTATTTTGATTTCATTTTCTTTATCTTATCTGGTTATTACACAATTTCTTTCACTTTAAAATTGCCTGCCATCCATCCATCCATCTCTTCATTGCATCAGATTCATGTCAATTTAGTGATGCGATGCATTTTTATTCTACATTTCTTATGCATATGGCTGCATCATGCCTTTTGCTTCACCACATCTTTCCGGCTCTCTCTATATACCAGGTTCACTCTCAGAATAAAGAATTCCACCTTACCAGGCTTGTGATGTCAGCAAAACAAATAAACAAACAAAAAAACCCAAGTATAATGAATAAATAGATCACTATTCTGAGAGACTGTGGCAAGTCTGGGAGGGAATGGAAGGGAGAGTAGATGTAAACCATTCAGAGATTGAAGGCAAGTCAATTGGCACTTATCTTATAAACAACCACTCAGTGCAAGTGGTAAGAAACCTGGGAGGAAGCATTTCAAATAATTCAAAGAAATTCTGCCTTATTGAACTTATTATAAATGGAGGTTAGAAATTCCTCTTATAGTTTCCAAGGTTCTGTATTTACCAGGGACTAGCATTAAAGATACTTTACTGCAGTCTACGTAATTCTTGCTTCCTTGATCTTGGGGGGCTTGACAAATATGTTCAAGTGTTTGTGTGTGTGTGTGTGTGTGTGTGTGTGTACATGAGAGAGATTCCTCTTCAGTGAATCAATTAGTTTGATGGTGGTAGTTTGACCTATGTTTGTGACATGGGAAATATTTTCTATATCTTTGATTAACCATTAATAACCATTATTAATTTTATTAATTTTTTAATTACCAATAAAGATTAATAACCATTGGGTTACAACATCATAGCCTTGGGTAAAACATTGTTTTCTCATTCCATTTACTGACTGTTATATTTGGGAAGATTCACAATCTCATCATTTTAAATGTTATGCTAGGCTGATCTTGGGCCCAAATAAAAGAAATTTGAGTGTTTTTTGGTTTTCTAAGCCACCAAGGGGAAACAGTCTACACTATTAGCAAACAAGTCTTTGCCTTTAAATGTATAAGCTCTGAAAGAATTCCATTGTGAAACCTCAGCTGAATGATTAAAAATATTTTTTAATGTAGGGACCACTTCTCATTTTTAAGAAACCACCAACATTCATGATTATAAGCGGGTGATGCATCAACTTCTCTATAGGCCTTTATCCTCAACTCCTACTTTTCTCTTAATTGTTTGCCAGAGTGCCTGATGGTTCATTAATAAGATACTTCAGTCCATTTGATCAAACCCCCTGGTTTCTGTTTGGTATTAGTCATCCATTTAGCAAATGCTTCTTTTCCCTTTCAAGCCACAGTGAATGCAACTTCAAAGTCTATTTTGAAAGGATAGATGAATGTCTCCTGTTTTCCCCCAAAGCTTTTCATGCCATAGATTTCTAGGTGAGAAATTCTTTCCCAGCCCTTAACTTTTATACAAAACAGGGAAAGTGGGCAGAGCATTTTCTTTGACTGCTTGTAAGTCATTCAGATTCATGACAATTGAAACAACTTCAAAGCCTTTGTAGAATCTAAATAAGTAAAATCTTTCCAATTCCTTTTCCAGAAGTGGCTGGAGGAGGCCTCTGTAACTTCTGCAAAACAAAATAGCCTGTTGTGTTTGTGAGTGCTTTCTGCTTTCCCCTCATTTGCATCTGCGTGTATGTGTGCATTAGGAAGCACACTCTGGGTCTCATGAGCAAGAAGGAAAGACTTAGAAATGGAGCAATTGCTAGCATTCTGAGGCTGTGGCCTGTCTGTCTCTCTCCTAGGGTCTCGCAAAGGAATGGGGCGGGGGGGTCTTCTCTCTCTTTACACTCTGCAGCCTGATCCAATCCATGTTCAAATTTGAACTTATTTGTGTTCCCTCTAGAGCCCTACCTAGCTGGCCAGCCCAAGAAGCAAGAACCACATGGATTTCAGAAAGACATATTTAATGCATGTTGGAAGTCAAATCCTAATCTTGAAAACTGGATGAATAAATTCCTGGACAGACTTTTTTTTTTTTGGTGCCTTCAAGTCAGAGCTGACTCCTGGTGACTGCCTGGACAAGTCCCTGCAGTTTTTCTGGCAAGATTTCAGAAGTGGTTTGCCATTGCCTGTTTCCTAGGGCTGAGAGAGAGTGACTGGCCCAAGGTCACCCAGCTGGCCTCGTGCCCAAGGTGGGAATAGAACTCATGGTCTTCTGGTTTGTAGCCTGATGCCTTAACCACCACACCAAACTGGCTCTGGACAGACTTATAGTAAATCCATTATGGTGGAGTCTCTTTGAAAGACCTGGGAGGAAAGGCTTTTCTGCTGTGGCCCCCACCCTGTCAAACATCATTCCCCCTGAGGTGAGTCTGGCCCCAACCCTGTTGGCCTTCCAGAAGGCCCTCAAAACATGGTTCTGTCAACTGGCCTGGGGATCCCATAATAGAGTGGAGCCTGCTAGATAGTTATATGATACTTTATTGGAATGCACTCTCTTATATACTTTTTCACTAATTTGTTTTTATCTTTTTATTTTAATTTGGTTGCATTTTAATGGTTTTTATGTATTTTGGACTGTTTTATTAGGTATACCACCCAGAGTCACTATGTGAGATGGGCAGCTATACAACTGTGACAAATAAATAAAACAGTAAACAAACAAATGCTCCATTGTTTTCTCATTCTAGAATTTTTGAAGCCATGTTCTCCATGCTTTTCTACTTGGTTCCATTACAGCAGGGTTCAACGTCTTTTTTAAAAAAAAATTGCTTAGGTTTAGCTGCATTTGGACTTTGAGGAAGCAGGATAGGAAGAGTACTGATGCTTTTGAACTTTGGTGTTGGAGAGGACCCCTGAGAATGCCATGGATAGCCAAAAAAACAAACCGATGGATCATCAGGCAAATCAACAACCAGGCTTAAATTATCCTACTTTGGACACATTATGCAAAGACCCAGGTCTCTGGAGAAGGCTCTAATGCTGGAAAAGGTGGAAGGAAAGAGAAGAAGACAACCAGCAGCCATGTTGATGGACTCAGTTACAGTGGTGAGGGGGGTGCTGTTGGAAGAGCTGAAGGACCAGGTTAGGGGCAGATTATCATGGAGAAAATTGATCTGTGCAGTCACCAGGAGTCAAGAATGACTTGATGGCACATAATCAATCAATCAGCTTCATTGGCAAAACCTTACAGACTATCTAAGTGCAGTATTCAGAGTGAAGTACTAGGACCAGAAATACCTAATTTCAATTCTTATTCAGCTAGGAAGCTTATGGGAGACTGTGGGACCACTCACTATCTCACAGGTTAGCCTACCTTGCAGGATTGTTATGAGGATGAAATGGCCGGAGTTAATGTGGGAAATAAACACAACAAATAAATCAGTAAAACACACACATCTCTGGGTGTTACATCAAGGTTCTTTCAATAAGAGTTAGTATTTAGGCAACAGCATTGCCAAGGGGGAAAATTGTTGAATTATTTGCAAGAGTTTACTCCCAGCCTCTGTGATAATCCTCTTTTTTTCTGCATACTAGCCACTAATTTTCCCTTTGAAAATTCCAATATAATATTTCAGTTAAGGAAAAGAGACCTTAACAAGGTTATGAGCAAACAAAACAAACTTTTTTTTACCATTCTCCTCCTCCCCCAAACCACCAAACTTTTCCACATTATTTTTTCTGCTCTCCATCTTAATTTAATCCATTCGGTTTAGGTTTTTCAAACTATCTTCTATTCTCAGTTGAATGGAAAGACTACAGTAATGGCATACAAAGGAAAGCTTTCTAAATTGTCTTTTTATGGGTTTAAGAAATCAGTGTACTTTTCTATACATATTTTTGCCATATTCTTAACATATACTTCTTTGGCCAAATGCTTTAACCAGGGAGACAGAAAAGATTAGCAGACTTTGAGTGATAGAAAGTGTTGTAGAGCTGTAAGAAGCAAAAGCAATAAAATATTTATCAAACCCAATACACTATAGCTAAGATTAGTACTTTTTCATCTTAATGTGCAGTCTTCCTTTTTATGTTTGTACCTATCCTGCCTGTTTTATTGCATAAGGATATATGCATCACTCTAAAAGGATCTGCAGATTCTAATTTGAGAGGCTTATAAATTCTGATTGGTTTTGGCCTTGTCCATAAACCAATGAGGACTGACATCATACTGGTAGACGCATCAGAAACCTACAGCAGATCCCCCTGGAATGGAGCAGATGAGTCTATTTATTTATTTATTTATTTTTCTATTTATCCTATAATATTACTCTGATTTCCTCAGAAACATTGTGGCATTACCAAAAAAATAAAAAATGTTTGTTATTTACCCAATTGTGACGTTATCCATATTTCAGCTGCAGTACGCTAAGAGTTGGTCAACATATCTGGAAGGCAGACAGATTTAGGAAGGTAGATTTAACAAAATTTCTTATTAAGTTGTTATTAAGTAACTTATTTTTCCCTGGGGAAAGGGAGGAGGGAAGGGGAGGGGGAAAGACTTTTGGATTTCAATGATACACTCTCAAATCAGAGTGATCCTAAGGATAAAAGCAGTCTATCCTTCAGATCTTGGATAAATCCTAAGTTTTAGAGACCCTATGCCCTTTCATCGTTTGTGTGTCACTTTTTATTCTTAAAGACTCTATTAGTTTCTACAAAAATCTTGAGGTTTAATACAGACACAAGAGCAAGCAAAGAACACACATGAAAGTAAAACTCAACAAATATCTTTTTCCAAAGGATGTATCTGTAATAGGTGGATTGTTGATTTAGTTGACCCCTGGTTCTTGTGCCTTATTGATGCTAAAAATGTAAAGAATTCTGTGTTGGTTTTGCTTATTTGTTGAGCTTTGGGGGAGGGGTTGAGATTAGCTCACACAGAGACAGAAATGCTAACACTAGCATTCATTACTTCATGCTAATTAACTGATTTTCTAGCTGTTTCCGATTGGATTTTAACAAATATTTTCAAAACATGTTAATGAAATCATTAATTTGTCCATTTTTACTGAAAAGTATGTGACTAGTAGCAGTAAACACAGATTGCCACCCTGCCTTGGGATGAAAAACTGAGAAGGGGCTTGTTTCAAGTTCCTTGTTTTCCTAAGGTTAGAATACTCAAAACATTCTGAGACTTGTTTCATCAGTACATGGAACACTTAATCAATTTTGAGTTATTTTATTCGATTGTTTTGAGTGGAGATGTTTTGGTCTCAGCTCAAAACATAAGACGTTTTCCATCTCATTGGACCAGATCAAAGCCATGGATTGACTTGATCAATCTGAACTTGAAGGGACTGATCCTGCATAATACTTTTATCTACATCTACAAGCAGACCCAGAGGTTTGAGTGACACCCATTCCATAGTCCTTAAGCCCTAGCCACCACAGCTTAGCTGTGATTGACAAGAAGCTTCAGAACCCAGAGCTCATAGGCAGAAACTCAATGTTTTCAACCCTGATTTAAATCATAGATGATGAATGGTTGAGTGAAAGAGTATAGAGAATAATATGAGGAAAAAAATCAGCAAGCATTTGCCATAGTGAATATTGGAGAGACAAGCTATCACTGAGTTAGAAATAAAACTTCATGACAATTTGTTAAAATATAGGTGATTCTCAAAAAGATTTTCAAAAATGATGGTGTTATACAAATCGCTGGGGCAAGCGAGTGTGGGAGGTCATTCCGTCACGTGGCGCTTGGGTCCTGAACCCCTCACTTGCCCCAGGTCTTGCCAACCTAGCAATTCGAAAGCGTGCAAATGCGAGTAGATAAATAGGTACCACTTCAGCAAGAAGGTAACAGCATTCCATAACTGTCATGCTGGCCACATGACCACGGAAGTGTCTTCAGACAACGCTGGCTCTTCGGCCATGAAATGGAGATGAGCACCGCCCCCTAGTGTTGGAGACAACTAAATGGGAACCTTTACCCTTTTTATATAAACCAGCAGACACTTGTTTTATAAGATACCACTCTGTTGGCTGACTTTTACATGTCTTCCTCCTCTTTCCTCTGCCAGGCCCCTATACGAAGGTGCTACTTTAAAATATTCTATGAACAAAAGTGGGAAGGAAATGTTGAGCAACTCAAAAGTAAGTCAGCTGAGTACAATAAGATTTACTTGCTTGGTAAGTAAGTATAGGATACACAGAGACACACATGAAATAGAAACTATAGAATTGCTTATGTAATTCATACAAAATTAAATTACGATCGAAAAGTCCTTGAGATTTTGCAGTTACTATTATGATTCTCAGAAGAGCTAAAATACAAAGACATGTTCTGAAGAGTCTATTCTAACAATAGACATTCTCCAGAAGCAAACTGTTGAAGGATTGCCTTCACATATATGAAAAGTAGATATTAATTATTTTTTCCATCTGGTAAATTGTGGAAAGCTCAGAGCTGTTTTCAAAGGAGGCTGATAGGATCTTTATAATAAGCTACAGATTTGCAAACAATGGGTTGAACAGATGCATGCAAACAAGCACAACACCATCAGAATGAGATTCCAGAGGCAGGGAAGAGCAAGACATGGTTGGCTTCAAACTTTACTGAAACCTATGAACCTGTTTTTTATTAAGCAAGAGCACTGAACTTTCTAATTCACAACTGTTTACACTGGACATACTGTAAGTGTGTGCTTTCATGCAGTAGGCTGCCTATCCATATCAATCAATCAATCAATCAAACTGGGTGAGTCCAGACCTGAAAAATCAGATTCTAGAGTGGCAGACAAACATCAGGGTGACTGCATTCAGTCTCTGAAAGTTGTCCATCTTGTTCTGCTGACTCCAGCATATAATCTTCAAGATGATGTAGCTCCACCACTGCAGCTTGGACACGAGGGGATGTCAGTTTAGGAAAATTACCCTCTCTTCATATGAATTTTTTTAAATAATTCCCTAGAGCATTCTCTCCTTAGTCTGATGCAGACCAGCCTCATGCGAGGTTTCGATTCTAGACAATTCATCTAGCCATAAATATTTAGTATTTTATGACAAATATGAGCAATTTAGGGGTAAAAATAGATTCCCTACTGTTTTTATTAATCCATTCATTTTACTTTCAGGACTACAAAAACTGAGGGAAATGTTATTTGTTTAAATTGGTGGAAACAGACCTTTCTCAAGAAGATGAAAGTTGGGTTTCTTCCCTAATAGCTCTTCTGTCTGTGCACAAGATATGCTACTGCTTCTTATAATCTCTGATTAATTTCTTTTTCAAGACAATTGATGTCTTGAAACTAATGCAGTTAGAAAAGGATGTTTTCAGGTGGGAAGTTCTTGTTGCCATTGCTGGGAAGGCTATTAATTATGCTTTTGGCTTTAAAAATGGAAAGTGAAGTTATGTGTTGTAACACACACACACATCAGCTTTTTTCAGATGCTTAATCTCTTCTTGTGGAAAAATACAAGACCATCCTATTGCCTCTGGGGTATTACTTGGATTTGAGCATCTGAACTGGTCCAGAAAAATCTGAATTGAAATTTTCTTCATGTCTAACTCTTACTATAGGCTCCACTACCACTGCTTCTCTACTCTGCCACTGGATAGAAAAAGGCAGGATAGGAAAAAAAAATGTAAAAAAATGTAGCACTGAGTAATGAGGCAATGGAAATTATACCAGGAGGAGAATATTATATTTAAAGGCTTCACTCTACCTTAAAGCAGTGTTTCAATTCTGGGAGTTGAAGTCCACACACCTTAAAGTTGCTGAGGTTGAGAAACACTGCCTTAAAAAATGTGTTAATGAAAAGAAAAAAAGGCCAAATTATAGTGGAGGCAGACAAGGCCTTCTCACTGCTGCTCTTCTTTATTTGCAAGATTTTTGTTTCAATATCTGAGGAATTTCCAAAAAGTTATAGTTCACCTGTAGTCTGAAGTGGTCCATTTTGGTCTGATATGTTAGGATTCTTTCACCTTCATTTTACTGCTTGCATAGATCCAAGTTATGAAACAGAATTATGGGAATTGTATTCTCAATGCTCTCTTGTTCTTACACATGCAAATTCCACTGCAGCTGTCATCTGCTATTACACGATTCTGTGTAACAGGGCTAAAATTATACAGGAATTCAGCTGTTTTGGAAATAAAAATCAGGTTTTGTTAAAATGTGATATTTCCTAGATATGTATCCCAGGGTGCAAAAGCATTTTGGAGCTGAGAACCATCACTGCCCTTTGAGTAGGATCCCAATAGTGCCACCCTTCCTGCAAAACATGGGCTGGGTCAGAATAAAAACCCAATTTACTTCAAAATTAATGTAAATTCAATTAAAATTACATTCATAAAATACAGTTAATGTGATGGTCTTCCATGCAGATAATAATTCTCCCTTTTGTCAGGTTTTCCTCATTCAGCAATAGTAAAAAAGAGAATTTGGTAGGAACTATTAATTGGTGTCGTCCGTTCAATGAGTTTCACTTTTGGATTTGCATTGCAAAAGCTGTAAGTTTGAAGGCAAAGAATTGGTTAATTGCTCTTGTAGGGAAAGAAAGTTAATTTAGGCCCTCCTCTGATCTGCAATAATTATATTGTATAATATAATAATTATGTTGTCATCTGGAAAGTAATTACTGGTGCACACATGTGGGAGCCAATTCTACTGAACTGAATGGACGTTACTTCTGAATAGACGTGGATAAGATTTTCTGTAAGAAGCTTAGCATCGCTAACCCAGAAGTGTCTATTTAAGCCTTTATTATTTGGTCATAACTTATTCATTGGCTTTTATCTGCTCAGTACTGAACTTTAGAACTGACAAAAAGAAAAGAAAAAAAACAACTTCCTAAAGTGAAATTAATGAATAAAACACTGATGAAAAGAAAGAGAGATGCTTGATTATTTCTTTGCATTGGCCTTCACTGTGCAAAGGGGTTATACAGGAACCCATGCCTGATCCTATTTTTTTCTTTATTATAGGATAGTGTGGGAAGAAATCACTCAAAGAGGTGTAATAAAATATATTTTAACATAAAATATTTTATGTGAAAATTTCTAGGAGGAAAAAAATGGCAAGATGATCCGTAGCTTAACTATTTGCTCAACTCATTGTTTCTAATTACCATCCTCAGAAGTTGCAGAAAAAGCATTGTAATTGTCTTATCTACCTTACAAGCTTAAGGACAGTATCATCTTTTATTGAAAAAAATAAATGAGCTAGCCTCATCAACTTTTTCACTGATCGATTACATGCCATCAAGTTGGCATTGACTCTTAGTGACCCCCAAATCTGGGTGAGCAGAAGATAGGTAGGGATCCACTGCAAATGTCTAAGATCTCTTTTGGAGAGATCTGGATGGATGGATGGATGAATGGATGGATGGATGGATGGATGGAGATTCATTCATTCATTCATTCATTCATTCATTCATTCATTCAGTGCCATCGTCAACTCTTAGCTGCCACGTGCTGATCTGTCCCTTCACCATCTTGCTGCTGGTCATCCTCTTCTTCTCTTTCCTTCCATCTTTCTCAGCAGTAGAGCCTTCAACTTGTTACCACCTTCTAAACTTAACAGTCAGATCCAAGCCATAATAAAAGGGGACATTCCCCTTTGCACAGCTGCTACAGCTAGTTTTCACTAGGATTTCATTTTTTTTTCTGCTATTGACTGATGCCAGTGAAAACAGCATGGGACGATAGCTGGAAAGGCATTCTCATCTGCTGTCAACTCAGAATGCAATGCAAGAATCTATGGTAAGGTCCAATCTGTGCCTTTTGGAAACAAGTATAGGTTGTTTGCCTGCAATTCAGTGGGACTCCAAACTTAAACTTTAGGGCTTTTTGCCTATCAGACTTTGCCTCTGCAAGCTGGATAAACACTGAGAATTATAATTCTCAACATAAAGCCATGTGGGTTTTTTCCTATTCTTCTTGAAAAGATATGCATGAGTTACACACATCGCAGGAAATGCTATGTTCCTGTATCTTTTCTTGCTAATTTTATTATTTTTGTATTACTCTTGTTTTAAAAAGAAAAGCCTCTTTTCATTTCCCTTGTTTTATTCATAGCCATCTTTCCCCTATGAGTGAAGATATAGGTAGTCCTCTTTTAGCAACCACAATTGGGACTGGCAACTTGGTCATTAAGCAAACAGTCGCTAAGTGAAAACTCACATGACTGTGACTGTGGTTATGATTTACTTCAGCTTTCCTTTGCTTTACAGCGTCAGAAGGAACGACCTCAAACAGCTGAGTGAGTCCAAATAGCGGGGAAGGTTTCTGGAACTCAGCTCATGAGGAAAGCCAGGTAAAAGGGCAAATCTTACAGCTTTTTTCCCCTACTCCCCTGCCCTTTGGAATGCTCACCCCAATTAGCAAGAAGAGAATTGATGTTTGTATTTACATTCACTGGAGAGGAAGGGATTACAGGAGATTAAGCAGGCATACTATGGGGAATACACATCAAAGGGAATGTGCTAGTGCTAGCTGTTGGCCTAGTGTGCTCATGGCTGCAAGATGCTTAGGAGGCAAACAAAACACTTTAGTGTGAAACTGATTCAGGTCTTGTCAATTTCAGGCAGTAGCTGCCAGATGGTTGGAGGGTTCTAATCAACCAATTAAGGTAACAGAGCTGAGCTTGTTAACTTGCAGTTAGCACTTTTTAGGGACCTGCTGTGATCCAGAGAAAAGCAGCTCAGGAAGGCATAGCTTGTTTAAGCAATTTCTCCGCTCTGCGAGGTGGGGAGAAAAGAAAAAAATGGGTCAGGCACAATGCACACTAACTGACTGTAATGGCCAACACATGACAGACAGATGCTATAAAGATCGTAAATGTGGGCATTGGTCATAAAGTTACTTTTTTATCACTATCATAATTGTAAACAGTTGTGTCTGAGGCAATTGTTAAATGAGGCCTACCAGTACTAAGTCTCTAAGGCTTAGACTATTACTTAATTGTAAATATATGTTGTTTAGAACTCATCCTGTTTACACTCAGGACTTCTGTTAAGTGCCTATATCTCAATAGGTTTTGTGAACCATTGTATCTAGCACTCTTTTTAATGACTGTCAAAAGTTCAACCTTTTGACTGCTAAATTTTATTTATTTATTTATATGTCAAATTTATATGGCCACCCATCGCACAAGAAGTGACTCTGGGCAGCGTGCAACAAAGTTATAAACAATAAACATACTGTATAAAAAACAGTCATTATTTTTTAAAAAGGCGTAAGAGAGGATAGATGTTAACAGCAATAATGGAGCCACCTCAAGATCTCACAGGTCCCCTGGGACCCCGGGCCTGATGACATAACCGGTCTTGAGGGAATTCCATAAAATCAGCAGGGATGGAGCTAACCTCACTTTGGGGAGGAGAATATTTCATGAGGTGGGCACTACAGCACAGCAGGCCTGGCTCCTGGGACCTGCCAAGTGTAATTCCCTAACAGACAGGATCCACAGCATGCCTCTTCTGCCGGATCTGATGGGTCAGGCAGGTATAATCGGGGAGAGGCAGTCACTCAGATAACCTGGCCTCATGCCATCAAGGCTTTAAAGGTCAAAACCAGCACCTTGAGTTGGACCCAGAAGCAGACTGGTACCCAATGCAGCTCACGTAGCAGCAGTGTTACATGTGCCCTTCTGGGGGCACCAAAAACAGCTTGTGCGGCTGCATTCTGGACCAGCTGAAGCTTCCGGATACTCTTCAAGGGCAGCCTCATGTAGAGCGCATTACAGTAAACCAATTGAGAGGTGACAAGGGCATGAATGACTATGAGCAGAGCCCCCTGATCTAGGAACAGGCACAACTGGTGCACAACACAAAGCTGTGCAAAAGCCTCCTAGCCATGACTTCCACCTGCTCTTCAAGCAGGAGTTGTGAGTCCAGGAGGACACCCATATTGTTCACCGGGCCCACCTGGGGCAGTGCAACCCCATCTATCACCAAAATGGCATAGTCCTAGAGCTGGCAGGCCCCCAAATCCAAAGCCACTCAATCTTGCCAGGGTTCAGCTAAAGCTTGTTATTCCCATCCAGACTCTCATAGTCTCCAGGCACTGGGATAAGACATTCATGGCATTACTTAAGTCACCAGGGGCAGATATATATAATTGGGTATCATCAGTGTATTAATGATACCTCACCCCGTGGCGATGGATGGCCTCACCCAGTGGCCTCATATAGATGTTGAATAGGAGTGGAGAGCATTGAACCCTGCGGCACCCTATATCGTAGGGGCTGAGGGTGGGATCTGTCTTCCCCAATCACCTTTGACTGGTGTCGACCCTAAAGAAAGGAGGTGAACCAGCACAACACAGTGCTGCCCACCCCCAATTCTCTGAGCTGATCCAGAAGAATACCATGGTCGATGTATAATGTTCTGTCTGTCATTTTTCCTATGAATTCTTCTATGTTATGTATATTGTCCTATAAAGTTCACCCATGTACAAGGTATAAAAATTTGTATCAGTATGTTGTAGATATGAAGGTGTAGTAAGGTAAAGGGAGAGGTGACTATGCTATGCTGCTCCCAATTCTGGAATTTAAAATAAAATATTATTGCCTTTTGCCCAGTCTGTGATTTTTTTTTAAATAACATTGTTTTTGAACATACTGGAAATAGGACTTTTTTTTTTTTTAATGACAAGATGCCTACACTTTTAACAGATGAATGTAAAACAGAAAGTCTGTAGATCAGGGTTTGGCAAGCTTCACTGTTGCATTAAGACTCTTGTAGGCCCTAAGCAGATTTATCTTCAAAGGGCCTTGTTCTGGTAATAATCTGGATTCTTAGGATTCAAAAGGTGTTCCCTGAACCTATGTTGTTCAAAAGGTCACAAGGGATTTTCTTTTGTTCAAGAGCACACGTTGATATTTTCAGTTCGACCATCCACTTAAATTTATTTGTAAATGCAAGGTGGAAGTTTACTTCCCTAACTTCTCACTGTGTACTGGTATTGAATCTATTCTGGCTGATGTGTTCTTGCATGCAAGACTTGAAATCAAAATAATTATCTAAATTATTTTTATTCACAGTGCAGAAAGTCAGATTCAAGTCCAAAATCAAACTCAGTTCTGCCACTTATGAATTAAGAGTAATAATATCTAAACATATTTAATGTTAAGATATATATTTTTGATTTTACTGCTATTTTTCATATTTTTCAATTAAAAAAACCCTTAAGACTTAAAAAACTTTCTAAGGCCTAAGCACTCTGCCTACTATGTTTATTGGATAATACAGGTATGAAATTTTGAGAGGTTTTGAAGAGTGCTCATACCAGTTGGCTGCTCTGGAAGCAATTCCTATTGAAAAATAGCTTCAGGGTGGGGGGCATGGCCAGTACAAAACACCCATCTACTAGAAAGCTAGTTCTCTCCCAGAGGGGGACAGAGGAATTTTGACATACAGGGTTGCATGTCATGCAGACATGCAGAGTTTTACTGAGTAAGGAAGATGACCTTGATGGAGATATATGCCAGCTCCATCACCAAGATGCAAAGGGGTAAAACATATCTTAAGTCCACAAGGGCTAGATAACATTCAGAAGTGACTCAGACAGACACCTCCCTAATTCACTGAACTATAAGGAGGAGGGGGAGGTACAACATAATCAGATTGCAAGATTTTGTTAGTACAGGTAGTCCTCATTTAGCGACTACCTCATACAGTGGTTGTTCGCAATTACAACAGTGATGAAAAAGTAAATTTGTGACCAATCCTTGCATTTACAACCTTCACAGGTCTGTAAACAAAGGAAAGCTAAAGTACGATCATAAGCACAGTCACAGTTTCACTTAGCAACCACTTCACTTAATGGCCAAGTTGCCAGTCCAACTGTGATTGCTAAATGGGGACAACCTGTATAACCAATCAGAATAAAAGTAGTTTTAGTCTTCCTATAGAATTGACTTTTTGGTCTGGTCTACCTAGAGGGGCTGACAATTACTGTTCTAACAATGCTCAGCTGCTTACTTTTTAAAATATACAATATTTTACTAGAAGTGCACAATGTGCGAATAAATAGAAAAACTGGCCTATAAAATACAGAGCACTAAACTTGGGGGGGGGGGGTGTCCCAAGTTTTAGTGACAATTGACATATCTACAGGAGATCTATATGGAATTTGAACAGGCTGGATCTAAATATTTGCATCTTTCTTGCTTTCTGCACACATTATCATCTTATTTTTTAGTAGGGAAACTGGGGAGGGACTAGCTCACCACATTTCTGCAGGAAAGATTAGAAATGGAGCAGCCTTTATTGTTTTTTTCCTAAACCCTTTTTGTCCTGCAAGCATACTGGTACCCTGGTTATCATTTTACATCCTCCATAATGCCCTGGACTAGCATAATTTCAAATTGTCTATAAGGTAGGAACACATACAAAAAAAGGGGGGGGGAATCCCTTCTTGCTAGAGCAGAGGTCCACAATCTTTTTGGGCTGGTGGAGACATTTGGAATTTTGAAGCACATTATGGTGACTCTCACAAAATGGCGGGCACAGATGGGAATCACAGAAACATTCAGATGGGTCAGATTGACCTCAACAGCCCCTAGCTTCCTAGGTCAGCCTCCACCACCTCAGCTTATAGTTGTCTTCTGTCTGAAAAGATAGAAACATCTCCCCAAAAAGCAGTGGGCTACAGCCATCAACCATTTTATGTTCGACAAATGCCTCTGTTCTTTGTGTGGGCTTGTTCTGGTTTCACAGATGACAGCTTGTTATCAGGGTGATGGCTGCACTAAATCCATCAAGCTAATCTCAAAGTTGCAAATTCTGTTTAAAAGCAAGCTCATGAAGAAACAGTGTCTGAAACAGCAAACAAACAGGGAAGTTCAGAGACAGGATGAAGGCAGATACCAGGGGTTCTGTGAGATAGGGCCATGTTCAAAGCTATCGCTGGAAATAAAGATGATGCTTTGCTTTGCTTTGCTTTCAGCATACCAGCTTTCCTTAAAAAAAAAATAGAATTTAAACAAATAAAATCAGGTGGGGCGGGGAGTGTTATGAGCACCACAGGAGGTGTTGCCAGCCATATGGAGGGCCATGGATGCCATGCTGGACTCCTACATTTCAGGAGATGGCAAACCAAAAAGTTCTCATAATTTATCCAGTATGTTAACTCTAAACAGGTCTCCAAAATGTGTCCTTCTTGGACACTTTTCCACATATGCTGTTTTCTTCTCAGTCCAATGCCAATGGATTTTCCTCACCATATTTCCTTTCCCAGACATATCTTCCTTCCTCTTCAGGAGCAATATTTTCCTGAGATTCAGGGAACATGTTTTATATGTAATAGGCAGAAAGATTACCAATGCTACTCTCAGCACAGGTCAATAACTAAGTGCAACATCTCATTTTGCAAGCTCAGTTTGAGGTGAGCTACGCCTTATCTTGCCATGCATTTGTGAGAAAATGAGAGGATAAAGCCATAATGTCTTGTGGCCACAGTAATATTCCAAGTTTAGTGCTGTGTATCTCTCACACAAAAAAAGAAATGAAATAAACTTCAAGCAGCCTTTTGATTTTTCAGAAAAGGCTCCCTTTCTAACCACTCATTATTAGATATTCTAGAACTTTAAAGAACTTTAAACTCTTGATTAACATTCCTCTGCTGGCATTTTGTGCTTCCCTGAACTATAAGAAATTCTTGCATTCTCTGAAACTTGATACCTATAACCTGATGACAAGGATTATCTAGCTTTGGGGCTATATATCCATTTTGTTTGTTTGTTACAACCCATCTTTTCTCCAGGAAATCAAGGTAGTTTTTAGGAGCAATTCCCCTTTGTTTTATTCCCACAGCAACTATTGTGGGAAGTTAAGAGAAACTGCCCCAAATTTATACAATAAATGTCTATAGCTGTCCTGTTCAGACTATGCAACCAGGCAGAGTAATATCAAAAATACTCTTTATTAAATAACTATTTACAATAAATAAGTCCTTGTTATACAAAAACTTGGTTCAGTGAAACCAACTGGAACACAGCAAGGCAGCAGACAGGACTTCTGACTGGAACTGGAGGCTGAATGAGACTGGAACTCAAGGTACTGAAGACAACAGTTCTCGAACTGGAACAATACTGGAACTGCTCTGGCACTGGAGCGCTGGGTAGCTGAAGACTTGCGCTGGACTGGAAGCAGCAACTGGAACCTTGAAGCAGGACTAGGAACTGGGAACAAGGCAGGACTTGACTAGAGACTCTGAACTGAAGACTTGAAGCAAGACTGGAACTCGAAACAAGGCTAGACTTGATTGAGAGCCCCGGACTAGGCTGGATTCTCTGGACTGGAGACTTGGAATGCAACTGGGAACTCGGATCACGACTGGACTCGGCTGGAAGCCCCAGGCTAGGCTGGATACCAGATCCTGAACAAGATAGGTGTGAAACACCTGGACACGACTGAGCACACAAAGCACGGTTGGCTGAAACCATAGGCACGTGGTGGCACTGGAGTTTCAAGGAACAAAGAAGCTGTTTGGAAGATCACTGGGTTTCAAGACTGGAAGCAAAACCGAGATTGCTGGGCTCAGTGAGCAAAGGATCCTTGATGGCAGCAGCAGGATTCAAGTCCTCTTCAGAGTGGAGCAAAGGCACTGATTCCTCTTCGGCCTCGGACGCTGTCTCTGACACAGGTAAGGACTCTTCCAGGAATGCTGGAGGCTTGGAGGATCCGTTGTCTCCGGCAGGTCGCTCTTCACATGGCCGCCTTTTATTTCAATCCTTGGCACACTTGGACCCTCCTGCAGCCAATCGGGCTGCCTTTTCCTTCATGTGCTTTTCAGCCCATCGTTGGCACGCACTGACTGGAGGATTCGAATCCTCCCCCGAATCTTGGCCAATCAGCACCTTGGACTCTTCCTGCACTGCTGACTCATCCCGGAGTTTCATTTTCCTGGTTTCAGCCCGGTAAGTTTCCAATTCCTCCTCTGGCTCTGAAAGAGTTTCACTTTCCGAATCAGAGGCAGGCTTGACTCTGACAATAGCCAAGGATAGACTTGAAAGAAAACTGGGTCTTCACCCTTGCTTCACGTTTTTTGTGCCAATGAAGGGCCTTTTCAAATGATCTACGCAGATCTATCATACATTCTGTTACAATTTATCTCCCCTCTCCAATTTCTTCTAGAAATTGTTTCAAGTCCAGTTTCTCAATATTTTTCTCAGCCAACTTCTCATTCCCAACTTTGTCAAATTCTGTCTCAGGTTTGCCTAGTTTCATGTGATTTTCTGTTATTCGGCTTCTGCTTCTTCCTTCCCGAGCTATCACTTATATTTTTATACATTTATACTCTTATACACGGCCATTTTCACTTTTTTCAAGATGCATGGATTGCTCACAACAGACCACATGTGACCCATTATATTTCTACCATTTCTAAACCTCTTAAAATGTCTTAATCTGTCTTCCCCTCTTCAGTAAACATTCTACCAAGGTACATAAATTCATCTACTTTAGGTTCTCACCATTTATGAATAATTTGCAATAATTTATTCCATTTTCCTCATCAGAGAGATACTTCTTCTTGTATCATGCAATCCACCTAACACTTGCTTAAATCATCTAGTTCTCAGTCCACAGCAGAGCATCATCTGCATATTGTCTTCTTAAAATAAATACATACTTAACAAGACTTACTATCTCATCCCTTATCCCAAATGAAAACATTGAAGGAGACAACAGCTATTGCTCTATCCCTAGCTAAAAGAAAACAAAATATTAACACTAGCAATTAAAGGCAAATTCACATGTTGCTTCTGTTCTTGCTGAACAACAACGATATGCATTGTGGATCAGCTCATTTACTCCGTCATTAGACTTAATCATATATCTGTCCCAGCCACTGAAATAACAATGACAACAGTCTCCCAAGCCATTTCCAGCGAAGATGGAATAGCTGAATATTTTACATAGAAGATGAAGAAGTTAACATTCTTCATCCAAAGCCCTAGTAGGACACTTTCCCCACCATTCACTCCAGCCACCGTACCTCCAGTGTGACTCAAGCCATCTTGAAAGGAAGCAAAGCAGGGTGGTTATTTGTGTTCAGAGGAGAGAAAGGTTAATATCCAGAATTAATGGAATTGATCGCCTTGCCCTCTTTATTCTAAAAAACAATAAATGTTTATGCCACTTTTTGTGGTGTTAGCTCAGCACCCAATTATGCAAAATGTAAAAGTAGGATTTGGCCCAACTGTATACACTGGACTGGCTGCCTTCCAGCCCATATTCAGAGTGCCAGGAATGAACTCAACTCCCAGTTTCACTGGCAGGATCAGCAGAGAAGTCTAACACTCCATTAACACAAGAGAAAGCAAAGTTAAATCCTGAAGCCAACCACACTGAAGCAGTGGAGAGATGAGGAGGTGAACAAAGCCCAAAGGTGCATTATCCTTGCTACCCCAAAAGGCCTCTGAGTGATAGAGAGTCTGATGAAGTGGTAAAACTAAGGGGTCACCTATTCTTGTTAGAGTCCCTCCCACCCTCAAGTCCCTTTCCACAGCATTTTTCATTCACTGCAACACTATATATTGTCAGCAACAATCCAAAAATCAGCAGAAAAATCCCTGAATGGAACCTGCAAAATGCCTCAAAAGACGATAGTCACCCAATTCAATCTGCTGTTCCAAAGTCCCGGCTCTCGTTCACAGCCCTACTTTGAGGGGGTGATTCCATCAAAGCTCTGACACACCAAAACACTCCTTTGATGATTTTGACAGCCCTACTCTGTATTTAAAATAAACTAGAGAGGTCCTTGATGAAATTGTTAAATTGTTAAAGAGGGCTAGGTGAGTCTTGCCAGTCCATGTTTTCACCAAAGCAATTGTAACATCATCTCCCTGGAAATCAGATTGGTCCTGATACTACTGGCCTTTCGCAAGGTCGTAAAGACATGGCTTTGCCGTGGGGCTATCTCAATGTGCAGAAGAGGCTCTACAATGGTTGCATTGAGTGTTGACTGTTTCTTATACCTTGGCTGTGGATAATGTTATACACTTTTTATATGGTTTTTATATGTTTTCAGATTGTATTTTGTTCTTTCTGTAGTGCTTTTAATTGTTGTAAGCCACCCAGAGCCATGCATTTGAGATGGGTGGCTATATAAATCGAAATAATAAATAAAAATAAAGCTTTGCTCATCAGTCTTGGAAGTTCATGCTGTGTAGAGATTCACAAATATTGAATTTCTACTTGGAATACGTTCCTGCTTACATTGCATTTAAATGGTTACTTGTGCTATGATTACAAGATCTTTCTGTTGTAAGGCTTGCCAGAATGACTGCTGTGTCCCTGTGGGTTACCCTGCCATCTAGAGTTGTTAGGATTCATTTTTCATCTTTGCCCAAGCAAAATTGGCAGAGGAAGAGCTTTAGTCATATGGAGAAGAGCTCTGCAATCATCTCACCTAATCCAGTCAGAAATACAAAGTACTGAAGTGTACCCTCAAAGCAGCTCTATTCTCTATCACCAGCCCTATTAAATCTTTGTAGCTAAAGGAATTCAGAAGGTTGGGCATTGCTGAACGGGATCTTCCAAACAGATGGGCACTGCAATCTGGAAAGTCAAAAGGGGAGGTAGGAAAGTGGCAAAATCTTGTGAAGGAGGTGGTGGTATTAGCAGCTGGCCAAGAGGGCCTTAACTGTTCCTTTTGTGACATCAGTTTCCACAAATCTGTTCAGGAGGAAAAGCATCGTGATGAGCCTTCTACCTGTCTCGGTGTTCTGTCTCCTGAATCAGTTGCTCACAGTTTCAGTAGAAACTGTAAACCCTTTTAAGGGCAGAGAGCTTAAGTATAGACAGCCTGAGAGATTGCCAAAAGCAAAGAGTTAGTGCAAAAGATTTAGTGTTTCTGAGAGAAGACGGAACATGCTCACAAGATGTTCCTGGCACAGGAGCAGATGCAATTAAGTTACTGTAGCTAGCAAAGGTCACATCTGTCAATTTTGGTTTCTCATGTTCCAGTCTTCCATTTCCATATTAATGTGAGATTTTTTTTAAAAAATGTGTGAAAATTCACATATCGCCATTAGTGTTTTGCAGAGCAGGTAGCAGCTGTGACCAAAAGGACCTTTGCCATTTGTTTGGTGTGCTAATAAGGCTCCTTCCTGGACCAGAAGTTCTTTCTAATGCCTTAATCACCTTGTATGTGGACTACTGCAAGATGTTCTATGTGGGCTGGCCTTGAAGACCACTCAGAAGCTACAGTTAGTCTAAAATGCAGTGGTCCAGGCAGTTATGGGTGTGCCTCAGTATGTCTATAATACCTCTGCTGTGTCAGCTGCACTGACTACTGGTAAGTTTCAGGTGCTATTTAAAGTCCTGGATGTTATCTATAAAGCCTTTTATTGCATTGGATCTGGCTGAGAGATCACCTCTCTTGCATTGTCTCTGCCCATCTTGTAAGATCCAACAGAATGAGCATGCTCCAGGTCCCATCCTTAAATAATGCCATCTGATGGGACCCAAGAGGCATGTCTTCTCTGTTGCAGCACCTGCCCTCTAGAATAGCATCTCCCTGGTGGTTCCAGTAGTCTCCATCCTGCTGTCCTTCAAACAAGACTTGAAGGTTTAGTTTTTCCCCTAGGCTCTGAGTTACATGGGATATGAATCCATCTGAATGCAACTGTGTTAATGTGTTAGAGTATGATGGTTTCCTGGTTACCACCACCTTTTATCTGCCTTATTATATTGTATAGGTTTTGTTTCTAACCTCTACACCACCCAGAGTTGTTGTGAGTTGGCCAGCCTTATAAATTTGATTTATAAATTTAAAAATGTATGTTGGTGCCCAAATATATGTACCATCAAATCAGTGTCAACTCATAGCAACCACATCATTTTTTTCCAGAAGGATTGATTCCCTACCTGGTCCTTCAGGTCTTCTATTCTCTGATTTAATGCACTTCATATATTATGCTAAAATACGTCTTTTTGTTCCACTTTTTCCTAACGTTTTTTTTTTAAAAAAAATTAGACACTTTTGTGATGCCACAAGATACAGCATCAACATCTTCTCTGTCTTAAACAAAATTACCTTGACTGAAGCACCATCGGGTAAGCAAAACAAGATTCATTCTAACCTCTTCATATTCAGGAAAAAGAGTTTTTGTTCCACACAAAAAACTGCAGTCAGTTCTCTGGCAGGAGAATAGCATGAATCAATGTGCCAGGGCTAGGAAAAGTTGCTACGGTTAATATTGTTCCTAGGCCTTTGATTAAAGATTGCAATGCCACAAGAATCTGGGCGATCTGGTTTGGGATGCCATCTTTATTTCTTCTTTAAAATTTGTACTGTTTTTATCTTGTTAACTTCCGATCTTCTTTACAGAAGTTGTAATTGTAAGTTTACCTCTTACTCTATGGTTACAGCATGACTCTCTTCTTTCTATAATCTCTCCTATCTAATCATCACAACCATAAATCATAAGTTCATTTTTTTTCTGTTTCATGCAAAAAGTCTATAAGGGGTTTCCAGTCAGCAATAAATGTAGATATTGTCTTTTCTCTGATCAAGGAAGTCAATTTAGCCAACTCTGCAAGCTCCATCATCTTCACCAACCACTCCTCCATGTGGGTAATAGTGAATCTTTCCAATTTTGTGTATACAATAAGCTCTCTGCAGTTGTCATGTAAAAAAACAAAGTTCCATGACTTTTTTCCAATTGTTTGTCCATCAATCCCAAAAGAAAAACCTCGGGTCTCAATTGTATATTAATCTTTAAAATCTTCTGAATCAGAGTGTGCATTTGAATCCAAAATTTTCTAGCTTTTTTACACGCCCACCAAACATGATAAAATGTCCCTTCTTGTTGTTCACATTTCCAGCATAAATTTGAAGTGCCTTTATACATTCTAGGCAGTTTCTCTGATGACATACAGTATACCAAGGGGTGTCCATTCCCTTTCTCCATCTGATCACCCCAACAGAAGTGAAAAGAGTTCAAATATTCTTCTAATCTCACTGGTCCACAAGATGAGGCACCTACTAGGGACATTACTATCTAACTGCCATTTTGGATGACTGAAATAATATCTCAGATCTAAGTCAGGTAATCCTTTTGAATGAAATCAAATGGGTTTTCTCTGTTACAGTAGATTCTTATTCTGGATAAACATTCACACACCAGAACATTAGTTCTTAGAAGTATGTATTAATTTAATAGCCAATCTGGAAGAACAAACTTCTAGAATGGTTTTTCCAGCTTCTTGACTATTTAGGTAGTTGCTATAGTTGTTTTGCACACCAAACAAAAGCATTTTATCACATCACTGTAACATCTGTGTCCTATCTTGGTATTATTTGTCTTCATGATTCTGTTTTACTCCTCAGATTCCTTTTACAGCTGCCATTTTACAAGACATGGACACAGCTTCCATGTACTACTAAGTAAAGTGTGGGCCAATGTTGCAGTATTACAGCTCTTATGGATGGAGATGGCTTCAAGGTCTGACTATAGAGGGAGGTGGTGAGCATATCAAAAGAATACTTTCACCAAGAAGGACCAGAGTTTAAAAGCCAATTTTGGAAAAAAAAAAAAAAGTTGATGGGAAACCAAGCACATGATTCTGAAGTCTCCTCAGGGTAATACAAGAAAGATTTCGGCAGGATACTGATGAAGTTCCTTCCCCTCTGTTTCCCATTCCATGCAAACAAGGGTACAAATTTGTGAGCAAAGATAATTTTCCACAAACATGGAGACACATTCTCTTAGTGGATCAGAAAAAGAGGCAGCAATAGAAGCCTGCTTGTTGTTAAATATGCCTATTTTTGCCACCATCATGAGGACTCACAGGTGAAAGGGGCATCAGCAAGCACCCACCCATGTGTTTACTCAATAAAATCCAATATCTGTTTCCATCCCTCAACAGCAGAATTCGCCTGCTCTTATTTTCCAAACACAATCAGAAAGGAAGCTCTAAGGGGATTGCTTTCATACACCTGCTTTGCTCAGAAGTGAGCAGATGAAAAGCCCAGGAGAAACCTGTTCACTTCATGTTTACACAACTCCAAAATCCATCAGTCCAAACACCATTTGAGCCTAGAAATTTGTTCTGTAGTACTGGAACTAAGCTCATCATTCTTTCACATGAAGTCCATTCATAGCTACTCCCAAGATTTTTTTTTTTTTTTTTTAGTTTCAGTAATCCAGCTATTTAGAATTGACAGTTAAGACAATTCTAAGTGCTGGATAATGTCTACTTTTGAGGATTGGCTATCAACAGTAAGGGAACCAGAAGTCAAGAAATACACTGCAGACTAGCACTTGGTAGAGCAGCAATGAAGGCCTTGGAAAAGATATCCATATAGAGCAGCTAAGAGTCAATACTGACTTGATGGTACTGAATGAATGAATGAATGAATCCATCAATTGAATTCTCTCCGAAAGAAATCTTAGACATTTGCAGTGGATCCCTACCCATCCTCTGTTCACCTAGATTTGGGCAGGAGGGGGCTGTACTCCTAAAACAAGTATCTGGATGCCTAATGCATAAGGAAGTAGATCACAGGAATTTAGAAGCTGTTATCTGAATCTCTGAATTTGACATTATTGCCTTTGACTTTCTAATATAAAATATTTATTGTGGTCCCCTTAGACACAGACTAAAATTTCTCCGTCAGACAATATCAACTGCTTCCTCAGCCATGATTTCAACTGTAATGGTTAAATTTTCTTTTTCAAAGAAGGATTTCATGGACATGGCAGTTTGGAGCTAGCATTGTTCTGAAAAGCCCTATTCATTAATTACAAACAAATGGACAGTTCCCCGACACCCTATGGAACTTCTTCATTCAGGATGCTTAAAAGACAAGAGAGCAGGGTCAGCAAAGGGAAGTGGATGTCTAGATGAGGCAACTGAGAATGACAAGATTGCCACTGAGTGTGAATACTGGGTTAGATGAAAAAAAAATCATATCTCAGTCAAAAAGTGATTCAACTGAAGTCTCTACCTTCTTTTAATGTGCCTTCAGAGTTTTTTTTTTTCATTTTATATACAAATATTAGTTGGAAGCAGTGCAAATAAGAGAGTATGAAATGATTTTTTTATTTTTAATTTCTGCTCCCTGTTTTAATTTTTAAATGTTTAAATATTTCCTGAACGTTGAGGAATATCTGCTTTTTTATAACGTGGTGTTACCATTGTCTAATTTATCTGTTACTGCATCAGTACTATTCTTTTCCTGCTAAACTGCTTGCTTTTCTTCCTAGATCAATGACATGAGTAATGTTGGCTAATCAGGGATCACGTACTAAGCAGGATAACATCACAGTGCTATATAGCCAGATCTGATGGTCCAATATTGCCACTGGGAACAAAGATAAGGGAATTCTTTGAAAACAAGCACATAAAAACCACTGATGGGGGGTATTATTGACATATCTGAAAATGTTCAGCACAGGCTTACTAAAATTTAAAAGTCTCTTTTTGAGTTAGTTGATAGCTAGAATTAGGTAAGTAATGAGCATTTTCCACTGCATATTAAACATAAGCATAGTGACCTGCAGGAAAAAGGTGGAATTTCAGCAAAGGTCAAATTCATGGAAGGAAGCTGAAGGGCTTTGACTCTTAAGTCTATTGAACATCTCTTATTTAAAAAACAAACAAACCAGAAGTTTTCTTATTTTAGAAGTAGACCCTCTATTTTATATGGAAATTGTTATGTCACAAATGAAAAAATAACCAATCTGTTCTTCAAAAAAAAAAAAAGATGAATAAGCCCTCGGATGGAAAAGTATAACCAGATTTGACTCTACAAATGTCTATTGGGAGGATAAGAAGACATAAGCAGGCAATACAAAAGGATGGAAGAAAATCAACCACAAGAGAAAAGAGATGCAAGGAAATAAATTTATTACCCAAAGCCTTTGACAAAAATGTAGTTTTCTCCTAATCAGCATGTTCCTGGAGTCCCTTAGAACTAACAAGTGAAAAAAACAGTGGCTTCATATTAGATCTTCTCTACTAGTTATTATTTGGAAGGGATAGGATGCAATATTAGTAAATGTTTTAGGACTTTAGAGCCTGTTATTTCATTTGTCTATCGCTCCCTAAAACTTTCAGCTGCAAGGGCATTATTATTTACCAACCTAATGCCCAAAGTAAAGATAAGCACTCTTCAACTCTCAGTCCTGATGTCTTCAAGCCTCAGTGGATTACGGATCTACTGCTACACAAGCATCTCATTCCTTTTCATGGTCAACAAGCAGGTTTTCTGATTGATTACAGAGGGACTTGGAATGCATGAATTGTTGCCTGAAGCTAATTGGCTGTCCTAAATGTTCACAATGTAGCATAACTCCTAGTGAAGATTTTCTTTTCCTTTCTCCTTATTTCAGCCCTATGCAAGGGCAGGTAGAAATCAAAGACACCGACTCCCTCTATACTCACATTTTTGCGGGTGCATTGTCCTTTCTGGATCGCATCTATGAAAATATTCTCTCTCTTCTTTCTCTAGAAGCAAGATACTAGAAAAGCATCTGTTTGACCTACTGGTAATAATCAAGACTGTTAGCACAAATGAAATTCAAAAATATCCTTCAATGAGATTGGCACTAGAGGGAGTAATAACTACAATTTTAATAGCTTTTCACTTTTCAATATTCTCCCTTGTTTAGCTATGCGTGCACACAAGCACACACACACACCTCATATTGTGCCCATCAAACTAGCTAAAGAAGATTCTAGGTAAGTAGTAACTAACGCTTTAATGTTAATTGCATGCCTAACTCAACAATGTCCAGCACTTTGAAGCACAACCTACAGCTAAGGCTGGAAACAGCTATTTCTAATCCATAAAGATTCCTCAGTTTTGGACAGCAATCAGTTAATGAGCTATATGTTATTGGAGCTGCATTGTAGATAATTACTGTTATGTTGGAGATGCATTGTTTGTTAGAAAGAGATGTTTTGTCCTTTAAAAATATACATTATTTGAAAAGCCAAGGAAAGGAAAACCTCAGAGATGCAGGGTTCCATCCAGAGATGATGCAAAACTCTGGATAAGAGATGCTTCAAAATCAACTTCCTTAATCAGCTCAAAATCACAAGAGACAGCAACTGACCTACAGTACCCTTGTGACTGTGTGTGTGTGCCTTTGAGTCAGTTTTTGGACTAGTCCCTGCAGTTTTCTTGGCAAGATTTCAGAAGTGGTTTGCCATTGCCTGCTTACTTGAGCTGAGAGAGAGTGACTGGACCAAGGTCACCCAACATGCTTTGTGCCTAAGGTGGGATTAGAACTCACGGTCTCCCAGTTTCTAGCCTGGTGCCTTAACCACTACACCAAACTGGCTCTCTTGTGATGCTCTCACATAATATCCGGTAACATTACCACAACATAATACCTTAGAAGACCACCACAACAGTTTCCTACATTCCCTTCCTCCCTCCCTAATGAACAGAATTAAGCCAACAGGTATAAGCTGGTGAAAGGGCCCAGATTTTTATGCCTTTAGGTCCACTGCTTCCTGTTATGGAAACCTAAACAGTATAGGCACACTCCATTTAACTGCGAGACAGACTTCCAACCTGATTTTTTCTGTTTGCCAGGAAACAAAAACCTCTTAGTTCAGATTGGGGTTTTATGGGAGTTATATTAACTTTTAAGATTTACAAGGACCCCCAGGTTTTTTCGTTTGTTTGTTTGTTTGATGTTCATTATGTTTTCACTCTTAAAAGTTTTGCAATTCTTAAGGCTTATTACCCAAAATTTCCTGGAATGAGCATATGACTGTGCAATGCTGGGTGATCACATGGCCATTCCAGGAAGCAGCTGTTCTATGCCCACTGGCATTTTAACAGTTAAGAACAGATAAAAGAGATCGTTTAACCTTTATGCAAATTTTAAAAGTAAATGCAATCTCTTCTGTCCCACTACAAATTTGTTTCTGGGGAAGAAAGAACATTAGCTGGACTTTATTCTGGTTAGTATCCATCCCTCCATGGATCCATTGTAGAAGATATCCTCAAATTGCTTGCAGAGCGATCGATGGTAGAATTCTTTTAAAACCCCACTTCAAGAGACGAGGCAGCCCACAGATACCTGGCAATGACAGATGTTGTTACCAGCCATGGGTCCACATTCTTCCCACATGTGCTTTTCTCACCACAGCAAGGATCTTGGATGCGTGCAAGATTTACAACAAATGCAAGAGCTTCATGTTTCAATATCATTACTCGAACTCAACCACTGGATCTTCTTCCTCCCCTTACCTCATACCGGTCTTTTCTTATTTCCACTCCAAGCTGTCCTATTTTGTTATGAAATGTTGCTGAAAATTCTCTTTTCTCCCCATGACAGAAAGTAATTGACATGTCAAGGAAGACAGATTCCACAGCCAAGTGCAGGGACAGAAAAAATCCCACTGCTACTCCTAAGAGCAGACAGACCCTGCTGAAAATCTAGCACCTTTGGGTCAACAAATTATATTAGATAGAGGCCAGTTCTTGCATTACCTCACTGGGCTTTCTACTCATGTCTGTCTGGAAGTCACATTTGCTTTGAAAATCTCTCTTCTACTTCCTATCCCTTAATTCTAATGTTCCTAATTCAAACACTTTCATGTGAATGGTGGATCTTGTCAGCGGCACTAGTCCCATTTTCAGTGTTTTACTGTTCTCCATATTGAGTCTATTATTCCCAGCACTTGGCCAACAGCTGAACTGGTAGTCATGGTCCTTTTAGTTTTTGAACATTTTTGGAAATTTTTATCCTGGTTTTTTAATCTATCCAAGAATCGCCAGATCCATCCTTTATGACATTGTTAGTAAAGGTAAAGGTTCCCCTTGACATTAAGTCCAGTCGTGTCCGACTCTAGGGGGCGGTGCTCATCTCCGTTTCAAAGCTGAAGAGCCGGCGTTTGTCCGTAGACACTTCCGTGGTCATGTGGCTGGCATGACTAAATGGAACGCCATTACCTGCCCGCCGAAGCGGTACCTATTAATCAACTCACATTTGCATGTTTTTGAACTGCTAGGTTGGCAGGAGCTGGGACTAGCAACGGGAGCTCACCCCGACACGTGAATTCGAACTGCCGACGTTCTGATCTGCAAGCTCAGCAGCTCAGCAGTTTAACCCACAGTGCCACCGCGTCCCTTTATGACATTGTTACCTAACCTCAAAATTGGGGCCCACATTTTATACTTTATGAGCAGGGTCTCACTCTTTTTTAAAATATGTGTGTGTGTGCGCGCACACGCACGCGTATTTTCAACTTCCACAACATTACGATTAACCTTTCTTTCAAGAAAACTTATTTGCAATAGTATATATAAATTTAATAGCAATATAATTACATAACTATATTACTATTCTATGAAAGAACTATATGGTTTAAAAAAGAAAACTAACTTATACACACGTACACATTGAAAAATAAAGGCTACATGGTGAAAAGAAATAAAACAAAACCCTATGTTAAATTATCTAGAAACAAAACAAAACAAAAAATTACCCAAAGAAATAAACATTAAAAAATGCACTAAACTGAATTAGGAAGTCAAAGCAACAACATGAAAGACCTAAAATACTTAAATTATATTAAGTATTATATTGACTTTTCTATTATATTTATTACATATTGTATTGTATTGTATTGCATTACTCTTCCTCACAGCCCCATTCAAGATAGATATCAAGACTACTGAATTATATAACTTCCTTCAATTTTTCAATGTCTCATACTTTCAAGATTTCCCTTCTTTGTCTGTCTCTGATTTTTCTGTACTCTCAGCTTTCTTCCTTTTACTTCATTACCTATCAATCAATCAATCTTTCATATGGTCACAGACCAGAATTACATTTTTAAAAAAAAATACATTGAAATACATTAAAATACATTAAAAATACATTGAATGAAATGAACAAAACATGATAATATATTTACAGATTAATAGAGTCATCAATGGGCAGTCGAGGTCTGCCTAATTTGCAGACAGTATAGCAAAATTTAGCTACGTTCTGGGAAACTAAGTCATTCTTATCAGATAGCAACAACTGAACATAAAAGAGATAAGAATTTCCTGGATATTTTATCAAACGAGGGGTTATTAAATGGGTTCGTGAATCCTTACAGAGAATACAGTATAGCAGGACATGTTCTATAGTTTCAATAGCCCCTTGTCCACAGGGGCACAGTCTCAACTCATATGGGACTTTTTTGTAGCGGCCCTCCAAAACTGCTGTGGTTGGATTAAGATGGGAAAATGCATTTGCACTTTGGTTAAAAGTTAGTATCAACAGGAACAGAAAGAAGGCCAATATCATTGATACAGAATGTGTCAAAATATGGTCCCTGTAATTGTTCTAGATTTCATATTCTATACCAGCTGAAGTTGCCGATTGGTCTGTAAGGGCAAGTTTACACAGAATGAAATAAAGTAACTTTTTTTTAAAAAAGTATAATAATTAACATTACAGTAGTTACTGTAGTATTTGTATTGAGGATATCAGCTTTTTAGATGCATCATCAATCACCATCACAGCGTTTTGTTTTATAGGTGCTTCTTTCTATCTCATTGGCTATCAAGAAATTACTTATATTCTGAGACATATTGGACTTCAATTCCCAGAATTCCTAGCCAGCATGGCCATTAGTTGTGCTTGTTAGAGATTCTGCAGTTGAAGTCCAGCACATCTGGAGGGCATCAGGCTAAGAAAGATTGAATTACTACATTGTGGATCAACCAAGTCACCAATACCCTCTTTACCATTCATGGGGCAGGGGAAGGGAATCAAAACTGACACAATGGCAGAGACAGCGCAGTGACACAAGCCCCACCCCTTTTGACTTTGCATGTACAAAAGGCACGGGCCTGCAGCATGACATCTCATCCACTAACTTGCCTGTTTTAACCCCTCTTGCAGATGCTGCTGCTCTTTATCCTGTGTGTGTGTGTGTTTTAAAAAAAGGGATAACTTCATATTTCCAAAAGGAACCATCCATAAAATATGATGTTACTTGAAGGGCTGAGGAGAGCAGCTGCAAAGTTGTGACAAAGGTTTTTATACTAGTTGCAATGTAGTGACGGGCTTTCTAATTAAGTGGCATAATTCATGACAGATATATCTGGACTCCCTTCAATTACTTAAAACATTGCAGCAGCCCCAGTATATCAACTGCATGGCTGTCCTCCTGGTGAATTTAATCCAACTGCTTGCTGCAGACAACTAATTAAGCTGAGGCTCCTCAGAAAAAAAAAACAAAAGATGAATTGGAAGGAAAACCAAAACAGCACTCAGAAAGAAGAAAATCAGAGCGTCGCTTGGTTTCAAGGAGATAAATTCAAACAGAGTCACTATCAATCATCTTTGGCATAGAACGTTATATTTAAGTCAGGTAAATTAAATTAAGTTTGGTGTAGTGGTTAAGGCACCAGGCTAGAAACCAGGAGGCTGTGAGTTCTAGTTCCACCTCAGGCACAAAGTCAGCTGGTGACTTGGGCCAGTCACTCTCTCTCAGCCCTAGGAAGGAGGCAACGGCAAACCACTTCTAAAAATCTTGCCAAGAAAACTGCAGGGACTTGTCCTCAGGTAGTTGCCAGGAGTCAAGACTGACTCGAAAGCACCAAGATGATGATGATGATGATAAATTTAAAAATGAAATGGTGCAAAAATTATACCTCCTTAACCAGGGTATTAATAAGCATACATTGAAGAATATCCCTGCCTTTGCTGAAGGGATTAAAAAAATTAAGGAGGAGATTGATTGATTGATTGATTGATTCAACAAATTTATAAGGCTGCCCAACTCACACATGGTGACTCCGGGCAGCTTACAGATGCAGTTGATGACACTGGTACACTTTTGATTATGCTTTATATTGATGATCTTCTTGTAAGCCTTTTAAAGAAACCTGAAATGCAATTTGTATTATCATTCCACTGTTACTCAGAGTGACCTGATACTACCCCAACTGTTTTGCCTGCTACAACTTTTTGTTGTCAGTGATAAATATCATGATTTGGCAGAAAGGCAATTCCTACATCAAAATATCTGGGATGGTCCTATAAATAATTTACATTAGAGCCAAGCATGCTTTGGAAATGATTCAGAAGCAGCTATGGGTGACCATAAGGGGGGAGAAGAAAGGGAGCAGATCACAACATGTAAATCTTATAAATAAAAAAAATAAAAAATGTGTCATGATGGAAATGATGCAACTTGTGGAGTTGCACCAGGTATGATGTGAGTACTAAGTTACGCCCTTTGCATGAGTATGTCATGTACACATGCTGTCATTTTGATGTCACTGTGGTTTGATCTGCTTCTGAAGTTATGGGAGCACAGCACCTCTGCTACTAATTTACATTGTTGTTCAAATTATGATAATGATTTGCATCTTTATATATGAATTAGAGCCTATACACTGTTGGTGAAACAGACTTCGTCCTTTTCTTGGTGATGTCAAGCGGCCCATTATCTTCCTTGCAGCTTGTTGATTTGAGGTGCCCAGAAGTTCTATTTGGGTATAATAGCAAAACAAAACTTGCAGTGCATACATTGTTCCATTTACCAAAGTGATATTAAATAGGCTTGTTGAAAGCCAAACAATAATTTCTGAGGTTTTGATTTAAGGACATATGACTGGGTTTTTTTAATTCTTTTCCTAAACAGCTACATTGCAGTAGGCTTTGAAAAACCTGGGCAAAGAATTGTGTAGCTAATGAGTCAGGGTTTCTCAACCTTGGCAACTTTAATTCTGGGACTTTAACTCCCAGAATTCCACAGCCAGCATATTTTCAGACTCTGTACAAGTGTCTTTACACAACATGGCAGCACTTTCATGACTCTTTTCAAGTGCCTCCAAATTAGAGTTGCCCAGAATTTTGGGTTTGATCTCCAAAAGATTTTCCAGAGCTTGCAGGAGCACAAACGGTCGCATCAGTCTGTAGTACTTTAATGCTGCTGTGTCTTTTCCCCAGGACTGTGCAACAGCCGCCTTCCACAGGTGCTGCACAATCCTGGGGAAGGATGCGGCTACTTTGAGATGTTGCTGACTAATGCTCCATTTGTGTTCCCATGTGCTACAAGCCATCTTTTGGCAATTGCATCCAAAGCACTATACAGCTCTATTCCAACTGGGCTTACATGCCATTCAGTTGTAAACTCCGGGTGGCCTACATGACTATTCTATAACATGAAGTTTAAAAATATAAAAATCAAACAAGTGACAACTCCCAATTCTATGCTAGGGACAATATGCCAACTTAATTCAAGCCAGAACACCACATTCCAAGAATGGACACTTCCTAACACCCCTGTCCCCAAGATCTGCTGGAAAAGCCAGGTTGTAATTGCCTTTCTAAAGCCCAGTTAGGCTGGGGTCATATGGATCTCAAGGGGAATGCTGTTCCAAAGGATAAAGGCCACAATTCTTGTTAGCCTTTGTCCTCCAGTTAGCTAGGTAGTAGAAACAAAGATGCATGTCAGATGTAGGAGAAACAGAGAAAGAATATGAGATATGAAACAGTTTGAGTGGAGTTACTTGCAAATGCTTATGATCTGTCGTGCAAACAGGAAAGATAATCAAGACTTTTTAAAAATGGAGGTGGAACAGGAGACCATCATCACATCACCAGCCATCTGAATACTTGATGGAAGCAGCCCTCATTCCCTATTCAGTCTGGAATAGAAGCTCATTGTTCCTTGTTCAGCAAGGCATCTGGTTGACCACTGTTGGAACCAGGTTGCTTTATTAGTTGGCCTTTGGTCTGATCCATCAACTCTCCATCAGTTTCAATGGCTGTAATCTTTCTTTGCATCATTTCTGTTACAGGCAAACATGTAACAGGGGATGGTTACCCTCATTATTTATTGCTCCATGGAATCCATGGAGGATATAAATGTTTCCATGGAGAATTTATATCCTCCATGGAAACAAAAGTTGCACTTTTCTCTTCTTAAAGAACTGCCAGGAAGAAAACAGGTGTCCTAACCCTGGTTTCTATCAAGCCTCCTTCACTCCTTGGATTGCTGGCATTGTAGTAGCCCTGCCCTTTAACAGCTGTTTTATATGCAGAACTGGAGCAAGTGAAATATTCTCACCAGGTGTAAGGACTGAAGCTGGCAAGGCAGAAACTAGTGCTGCTCAACCCAGATGCAGCTGTTGTGTAAACATGAAGCAGGTGGATTCCAGTTTCAAGGCTGAGAAAAGAATAGCCAGAAGTTGACTGACTCCAAAGGGCAACATTCATCATCACCACAAATCACAACATTGCTGTAAAGAAATTCATGATGGAGTTCTTTTTCATTTCTGCTTCCTCCTCACCATCTACATGGCTCATGTTTAGTGCTATGTTGCATGGTTTTTGCTTGCTCTTATCTGCTGGGTTGGTTGTTCATCCTGCATCTCTCCTCGTGTTTCTCCTGCCTCATTCCAGTTTTAATATATTCTTAACTTAGCTTCAGAATTTTGAGACTTTTTTCCAGAAAGGCAGAATCTGTGCTAATCTTTAATTCCAAAGACAGATTCTTCACTGTATCTCCTGCTGATTTCATTTTCATTTGTTGGAACACATCAAGCTCTGTTGAGAACATAATTGTTTTCAACAATGAACATAACAGACAACAGAAAGAACATAAATGTTCTCTGTTGAGAACATAATTATGATTCTTTCTTTCCATCTTTCCTTATTATCAATTACATGCTCTATATTGGTTTTTTACTGTGAACTTACTGTCATTCCAGCATTTCAATAGAGGCTGGAATGCAAGAAACATGCAGAAATTCAACTTCCTAAGAATCTCAGGCAGGTAGATTCTCTAGGGATATATTAGCTGAGAATACATGATTTTAATTCATTATAATATTTTAATAAGCAGAAGGTTGAACAAATGCTTGGAAGCCAACTCTGTTTTTAGCACAGCTGAATTTAGTTGCAGTTTATTGTTGATAGGATGTCATTACAAAAATGCCCCTAAGAGACACTTTTTAGTTGTTGATATAAAATAAGCAAGTTTTAAACTGTCCATGAAAATGTAAGAAGTCTTTGGTAGGATTTACTGTTAAGTAGGATATCAGGCAAAGTTCTTAAGAAACTTCTTCCAGGCATTGTGCTATAAGAACAATGGGGGAAATGGTGCCACTATTTCTACAGCTATCAGTCTGTGCTGTAGAATTCTGAACAACCACTAGATGGTAAAAAAGAGGTAAAGAAAATTCTAACCTTTTGCTGCCATCCAGAGTTCATCTAGATTTTGCAACCCAGATCTGCTCTGTAGTTCTTTTGACATCAAAATTGATGCAGTTTATCACTGCCTTTTTTCTTTCTTAAAAATTATTTTTATTGAGCATTCTTTAAAAAAAATGAATTTAAGGAAAAATACAGAACATATACAAAGGTAGAAAGTCAAGGTACAGGTAATAAAGTACAGAAGGATAAATGGTGAATCTAAAGTATCATAAAAGTCTATTAAGTTCCAATGTATCCAGTGTTTCTTAACCTTGGCAGCTTTAAGATACGTGGACTTCAACACCCAGAGTTGAAGTCCATGCAAGATGCCAAGGTTGAGAATCACCACACTAGACATTTATATTGTAAAATGTATCATATCTACTTTGTAAACAAAACCCAGGAAACCCTGTTGAGCTTTAAGCTGAAAATGCCTGGTAACACAGTATAAATTACTAACCACAGTTTTAGATTGACTATTGATGCTGAAAGTCTGATTATACATCAGATTGAGATATAGACTCTATATGTAAGAAAATTCCAATTTTGGATGAGGCACAAATCCATATATACAGAACATAAGGACATAAGCTGTGCCCTGCTAGATAGATAATACCCCTGGCCCATCCATTCCTGCAGCCCATTCTCACAATGGCCAACCGACTGTACAAGGAAGCCCATCAGTCTCCCAGCAGATGACCTGCAGAGGCAGTCACACTGCCATCAAGGCTAATAACATTGATCCCCCATATATAATCTAAGACTGGTTTCCAGTTAGAAATAAATTCTAAACATTGAAGCATATTCCCACAGTTAAGTTTGCCATTCTTCCAAAGAGAGAATCAGACATGAATTTCAATAGAATGTATGTGTATGTGTGTGTGTGTGTATAAACATACATACATACATATGCGCGCGCACACACACTGTATATATAATGCTAACTCAGTATATTTTGAATCTTAGTGAATTAAAAAAAAATCTCAGATTGCAGTGGAAAGCTTTTCCTCCCAAATTCCCCATCTAGCCTTGCCTTAACCTTTCTTCATCCAAGTAATAACCAGATCTGACCTTATTAAGCTTTCTGAGATAGGCTAAAGTCTCCCTATCTGGAAAGATCTCTGTATTTTATACGATGAATCAGCTGTTGCATTTGCCTTCGCCCCAAGATGTTTAGAAACTATTTTTACTGAATAAATTCAAGAGGAACAATTAGTGTTCACAACTGTGTAACTTATAGGCTCTGCATAGATTTCTTGAAGCTTCAATTGATTCACCTCATCTAACCAGGTCTGTAAATTGAAGCAGGTGCTGGATCCATAGCACAGAATTGAGTCGGGTGCCTTAATGGCACTTTGCAGATTTAATGATTTTTCTGCTGCTTTGGGGATTGTTACAATCTGTCCGTCTCTTTATTTTCATCTTGGAGATGCCAAGGGCAGTTGCAAGTATGAAGGGCTCTCAGATACTGACATGAACAGCCATCTAATAAATTAAACCCTCCACCTATTACAGCCTTTTTGAGGTGAGAAAGCTTCCTTTCCTTGGGCTGCAGCACTTTCTCAGGCTCTGTAACATGGCCAGCCACAAGCTTCCATGTTAATTTTGCTTCCTTTGATTGTTACATTTCAGTGCTGGCTCTGCTAGCAGGCCTGAGAGTTCAAGTTAAGCCTCAGCACTCTGAATACAGGCTTACGGTTCACCAGTCCTGCACATTCTCAGGTGAAATCTTACTGGTACATTCTGCATGACTGGGGAAGACTGAAGTCTCTCCAAAATGTCTGTGTGGATGCCAGCACTTACAAATACTGGCCAAAATGCTTATTTATTTGTTTTTAGACGAGGGGATGGCAGTGGTACAAATCCTTCTTTATGCTAGCCTCTTCCTCTTGGCCTGCTGATCTCCGTAATATTGTACCTGCAGTTAGTAATTAAGGAGTACAGAGTATTGTCAGGAAGCATCAATCCTGATCCAATGGGGTGCTGATGAAGGGCTCTCTCCAAGGAAAGGCCATCCTTGCTAATCTTCTTGGCATCCCAGTATCACCCATGGTCACAGTCAGCAAGGCACCCACCCCCACAGAGACAAGTAGTTATTCTTCAGTGGACTCTGGAACAACAAGCAGGAAATAATTTTCTAAAAGTCTGTATTTTTAAGATGAGGGTAGGATATTTCACATTGGTTCACACTCACCAGCCCATCTCTTCCAGCCAGCTGGCTGCCAAACCCTGCTCCAACTTGGCCCACTCTAATACATTAGTAGTTTTACTCTCTAGGCCAAGCGACCCAGTTCATCAAGGCCTGCCAGCCTGTCAGAAAATCTGGCATCAATTTGCAATACTAGGAGGAGAGTTCTTCTCAGAACATTGCTCAGAATGGCAGCAAGCAAGAGTTGAGACTGGAATGAGTCTTGTCACTGGATATTCTTCTGCATCATTCCCTTCAAGAGCTTGGCTTCCCAAGGCCCACCTCGTCTGGCATCCAGGGAAAGAGATGGAAGAGTAGAGTCACTGAAATCTTGGCTTGGGGAAATCCTAGTAATTAGGGATCATCTGCCAGGTTATCTGTAAAGGAGGGAACCATGGGCATCCAGAGGAGTGGGGAGGCAGGAAGAAGGGCAAGGGATGAAACCTGCACCACAATGTTGCAATACAATTTCTATCATTTAAGTACCTGTGTGGAGCAGAGCAGCACAAGTATGAAACAATGGAGCTTGTGGTGTGATGTCACAATCCCTGTTTTGTCATTTTGAGATCGTTATGGCTTGGTATGGACATCTATGGAGGGAAATGCTATTAGTAAGCAGCATTGGTAAATAGTTTTCTTGACTGGCAGACCAGGCTTTGTCCCTTGTGAGGGTTCTTTGTTTTCCAGGGACTGCACGCACCACAGCATTGCAAATCTGTACGCAATGCTTTATTGCAGCACACACCTTCCCCAACAGGGACATACAAGTTGCTGTTGCCACATAAATATGTCTTTAATACTCAGTCCTTTATACTCAATCTTTTAATACTTAGTTCAAGCAAAAGTCTCAAAGTCTGCAAAGTGGAATACAACCTTTGCCTCTTCCAAAATTTCTTACACTAGTTGGGTTGAAGTGCTGCCTCAGTGTGGTTGTCCCTTTTCTAGTTGCTGCTGAGCTCCCAGCAAAGTGCCAAGCTCCAGGCAAGACTCCCACCAGGATATGCTGCTCACGACAACCTGGCAGTCCTGGCAGTTGAATGACAGTCTTCTTGCCTGCTTGTAATAGCTGCCAATGTCAGACACTGCCTCTGTTTCCCTGCCTGTATGCCACTTGCGTATTGGCTTGCCTCCTACACACACCCTTTCCCACTGTCTTAGCATTTGTTTTTGTAATCTAAGAGCCTGGGATAAGGCTGCCTTTGGACATTGGCACATCCTTGAAATTGCTAAGGTGTGGGTTAATTATCACAGGCAGCTGGAACATTGGTTTGGATGCTTGTTAGTAACATTGTGGGTTAAGGAATGAATGTATGAGGGAAATGGATTGAGAAGTGTTTCTGCTGCATTTCCCAACTTCACTCTCTCACATCCCTCCCTCAAATATAGATTGCTAAGCAAGGCTGCACATGTGGTTGGAACATGGCTACCATTGCAGGGGATTCGTTGACTTTCTCAACTCTCACTTTTGCTAATATGGCCAGAAACTGAGTCCTACCACTGTGAGGAGGTCCTTCTCACAGGGGTCTGAACTTGCCAATCAGTTTCTCCAATTCTTCTAGCATCTCAGAAAAGCCAATGATCAGAGGCAGTAAAACGTGCCACCTCACCTAAGTCTGCCAACTGTCTACCCAGGAAACCAGTGATAAGAGGCATCAAAGCACACCGTCCAACATGAGCAAGTCACTGGTCATCCTTTAGTGTCATGCCAAACCTGGCACTCCAGAGGAATAAGTGGAAATAGTTTTTCAAACAGCTCTTAAAATATAGTTTTTATTAGAGTTGTTATTCAAACATCTAGTGAGATAAAACTTTTGAAGGAATCCCACTGAAATTTGGCAGGATTAATATCCTTTAAACTATCCAACATCCTTTACATTTTCATTCCACTCTGCCAAATAATAATTATAATAATAATAATAATAATAATAATACAGCTTCAGGCATTTTGAAATTTCCCGACAGCCTATGAACATTTAAAAAAAAAGATTGAAGCAGCTCAAACTGAATCAGTTTTGTCCTGAGTCACAAACCACATACCTGAGCCATGACGTCTTTGAATCTCCAAGCACCAGCCTGAAATGAATCAGGGCTGATGAATAGAGGCCTACAGCTTATGTTTCTTTTAGTATCCTTGAAATATGGTGCCTGTGAAGAAGCACTCCAACAAACAAAACTAGTTACAAATTGTTGAGGCCCCTTGAAGTCAATCTTCCTGATTTGTGCATGCTCTATGTGCATACCACCCACCCAACATTTTGGTGCAGCAGGTTAAGGGAAGACAGCAACACACTCTTGTAGACTCCGTAGAACACCCTGTCTAAACCATTCTATTTGGGGGTAAAGACTGAGATTGTCTGTTTTATCCTGGAAATTCTAGGATTTGCAGAAGTAGCACAGATGTGGAGTGGGAACATTCCCAGACACTTCTGAAATCAGTTTCCTGCCCCATCAACTTTGGGGCAGGGGAAAGAGGTCAGTTTACCAGCTTGAAGCAAGCATTAGTTTTGAGAGTCCCACTTCTCAGATACTCACAAGTAGCAGGCAAGGAGCCCCCAACCTTTTGGGGGACCTTGGCATATCTGGGATTTTGAAAATGTCTTGAACATCAACACAAATGAAGTGCTTTGAGGGCCATGTCCTACTGCAAAATGACAATCATCTAGATTAGTTCCTAGATGATTTACTCCACTCCTCCTCTCCCTTCAAACCCACTTTCCCAACTCCTTGCTATCCTCTCAGGTCCTCCAAACCCATCTTTCAGTACTGGCTGGCTTACAAACAACCAAGCTGTACCCTGCATCTAACCTGACCTCAACTCTTCTTCTCACTGGCTTTAGACAGAGCCCATTCTAGACAAGTGAAAGGAGGCCAGAAAGCTCTAGGCCAACACTCTACTGCTTACAGACCACCCAATTTAAACCATCATTAATTCAAACAAACAAACAAACAAACCACACAATTTGGGCAGACCTTAAGCCTGAGTTCAGTTACACTACCTTGGTGATCCAGCCAGTTACAAAGATATACTGCTTATCTGAAATAATTAACTCTGAAATGTAGAAAGGAAGTCAAAGGTGGGAACAGATGCTATTGAAAAGGAGAAGCTGTTTCTGCCTCGCTTCAAGTGAGGATTTTGTGAAATCCATCAATAGAATATCTTCTCCACCCCTGGTCTCGACAAGCATTGTTGAGAAAGTTCTTACTTTTAATAAGGCAGAAGCAATAACCGGTGGCTTCTCCATCTCTTCTTTCACACTACAGACACTCTTCCTCTACAAGTGGAAGGCAAACAGTCCTCTTTTCCCCTTCTTCCCCCGTTGAGTTACGCCTTCCACTTAGCTCAACTCCAACTATTTTTGTTCCCTCTTTCTCTCTTTACCCAGAGCTCTTCTTCCTTTCACCCCTTTTCCACTCCTCCTCTCTTGCTATCCCTGCTGGAAGGAGGGAAGGGGATGTTTGTAAGTGTGCACATGGATGAGAATGGTTCTTGTGTATATATGGAGATGGAAGATATATTAATTTGGGGGCTAAAATCCAAAATCTCTAGAGGGTACTACATTGCCGATCCCTACGCACTAGCTGGATTGGACAGTGCCTGGTAATATTCTTTCATTATTTTCCAATTTCTACATCTGTTTTTCTTAGCCATCTCTATTCAGTTCAGCTCCCTGAATAAATGTTCTAGCAAAGCTTTTTCAGAATCTTTTGTTGTTTTACCTCCACACTACACCTGCATCTCATTGTTCTCTGGCACAATCCCTAAAATAAGCCATAGCATTAGTTGGTTGACATCTGTCATTACTGGGCCTCACTTCTTTTTCATACTTAAGTAATTGCTTTGGAATATGTTTGCTCCCAGAATAGCCTTGCTATTCATATTTGTTCCTGAATGTTGTATGCCAATTTAGAAAAAACTATTTTCAGCTCAGATTATTCTGTCACCATGTGTCAACAATGTCAGGATCCCCCTCATATTATAAAGTTCCAGAATGATTCAGTCCAAAATAATGGCGAGGAGGAGGAGGACTGAGACATGAAATGTGTGTGTGTTGTGTGTAAGAGAGTGAGTGGTGAGTGAGTGTCAGCAAGGTAGACCAGACTAAGAAACCAATGCCATACAGGCCAGGACTACTTTTACTGTAACAACTATAGTAACAGAATCTTGGAGGTCTGAATGTGCGTCCCCCTCCATCACTTTATCTTCATGTGAACTAGGGAGGGGCTTGTCTGAGATGTTTTCTGAAGTTATTTTCTTGGCCTGCACCCAAGCCCCCCTTATCTGACCATTGCCTTGGTCTTAGCTCTTCCTCCTGTCCTTCAAGGCCATTCCCTATTCCCTCTATAGTGAGTGAGTAAGAGTTGTTTTCGGTTTCCTGAGCTGACAGTCCTTAGAGCCAAGGTCTCACCCGAGGAAGGTTCCTCAGAGATGAGAACCAGTCCCCCCACAACTCCTAGACTTTTAACCCAGAACTCTGATCTAGACTCACCAGCATAGCTACCCAGCCCATGTGAATAGTGCTGCCAATAGGTCCAATATCAGAAAGTAGAAAGGCAGCAGATTGGCTTGCAAGAAAAGGCCCTTTAAGAGTCAAGATCTGCTGGAGAGTAGATTAGCATGCCTGGATGAATGTGCAGCCAGATCAAACTTAATGAGCACCAGATGAGTAAGATGAGAATGAGGCAGGGTACCTGCTTTCTGGGTGAGTGTTGCTCAGTGATAGATGATGTGTTTATTCTTGGCTACCTTTCAGTCTTGAATGATCATCACTTCACACACAGCCTTCATTATGTCATCTTTCCCCACTGGGATCTTGATTAGGACTCAGTTTCAAGACTCCATTCCTGGCTGGAAGATCCCAGCCGAACATGTGGGGTTTAATTATATCTTTAATTATATCCATTCATTCATTCATTAATTCATTCACTCAATTTATTTGACTAAGGTCTTAAGGCGATTAACACAGAGAGTTAAAAACATAAATTAGGAAAGCAGTGATAAAGAAGCAAATCAAAGCTTTTGCAAGGGAAAGATACAAAGCCTACAATACAGAGGGTTCACAGATCACGCCATCCCAGTGCCTGCTGAAGAGCAGGGTCTTTACCGAAGGACAGCAGAGTCAGAGCCATACAGACTTGGAGGGAAGACATGGGATGCTATTCCCAAGTGCAGTCACGGCAAACCATCTCAACCGCAGTACAGGAATGCAGAGAAAGTAAATTTACAATCCTTGAACCACCTCCAGCAGATGATGCAAGGGCGGTTGAGAAAAGGAAGGACAATGTTGTAAAAGAGGCATGGGTATAAGTTCTATTCTTTTTTTATTATTATTTTTACCCACTTATACACCAGAAGAGCAGAACAGGTTGAAGGAACCCTATTTCTCAAAGACTTGGGATGTGGGAGGACATCAGGTCAGATGCCCCCTGAAAGTTAGGCAGTGGCAGTAGTAACTACCAAGCAGATACACCAGCACAGGAGGGGGGACTAACGTGTGTGCATCCAGTGGGTTTTGGAGAGAGAAGGTTTGAAACCTTCAGCCATTGACCCTACAGGCTCAGCTCTGCTGTTATAGGCTTATAGTACAGAACAGGGTTTCCCAACCCAGGTTCCATGGCACCCTGGGGTTCCGTGAGAGGCCACTAGGGGTTCCCTGGGCGATTGCAATTGAATTTTAAAAATATTTCAAATTCGGGCAATTTCACACAAGACTGTAATGTGGAAAATGTGCATATCCTAAAAATAACATATTTAGAAGAATGTGAGCAAATGCTGGTTATTTAGGGTCAATTCAAGCTTTATACCAAAGCCTAAGACTTGTCCAAATATTGCACATCTCTCTCTCTCTCTCTCTCTGTGCATATGCTGTGATTATTGTTCTTTATTTTTAGTTTAAGAACACTGTTAATGCATATATACAGGCAGACACAGGAAACGAATATACTAATTTTGCAACTTCTGGCCTATATTTGAGCCTGAAGGTACAGGGGTTCCCCGAGGCCTGAAAAATATTTCAAGGATTCCTCCAGGGTCAAAAAGTTGAGAAAGGCTGGTATAGAATTTAAAAACAACTGCTACACAATATTGTGCAAGAGACTGGCAAAATGACCAAGCAGAAATTATTTCAGAGCAAATCTTGAACTGTGCTGCTCTTGGCTCCCAACAAATGTTATATAGCTGCCCTCCAGCAGCTGATCTCACCCTGTTTTCCTGATTGAAGAATGAAGGTCCTCCTGCCCACAGCATTTTGTGACATGTTCTGTCGCTGTGTAAATCATAGAAGGTAAAAGAGTGTAACTGATGAATCCTGAGCCATAACTTTTTCTGTCTCTTTGGCCCCTTTAGTCACAGAAAGTTGCACTAAAACAGCACAAGATGTTGTAATAAGAGAATACATGGCTTCAGGCGATGGAGTGTAATATGTTTCTTGAGAAAAGGCCACGTAGGAGCTTCCATTTTTATTAATCAAGCTTGGAGAAGAGGAGCAGACTTAACTTTAAGGTTGCAACAAAGTGCTTTGTTCTATACTGCAAAATACCAAATTTTTCTTGGACAAAATGTCATTTTGATGGGGGATTCGGATTATTTTCACAAGAAGAATTACAGAATGGTAGAAGATTGTGCTGAATTTGGATAGCTCCTGAGCGTAATATGAGAAATTTGGATACATCTGGAATTCATTTTGAAATTCAGATATGAATTGTTCTGAATTCAGATATGAAATTCTTCCAAACTGCCCTGAAACAAATCAGGCGTATTTGGAGACAAATATACAAGCAGCATTTTTTCTCCCCAAGTTTTCGACTCTGGAAATTATAAGCATGGGGAGGGAACAGGAGAGTAGAACAGTGATTTGCAAAGGCTGGGCTACAGATCCTGGAGGGTGGGGACAGGGAAACTGGAATTATGGCCAGCAAAAAATAAAACAAGCAAATAGAAACCCAGCTCTTTTGCTGGCACAAATGCAGAGTGAAAGATACTTCATTGCCAGGTGTTTTCAGCAGGTTCTTCCTTTCTTCTTCCAAGCCCAGTGTTTCTCAACTTCAGCATTTTAAGAAGTGTGGACTTTAACTCCCAGAATACCCCAGCCAGCAAGAGTTGAAGTCTGCATATCTTAAAATGGCTAAGGTTGAGAAACACTGTCCTAACCTAACCGGTATTTCTCTCCCTCTCAGCAGACACAATGCGTACATGGCTCTTTCTGTGATCCTCATAAGCTATTACCCCACTGCTGCCACTGCTCTATTGGCAACCCTCTCCTGCTTCCCCTGCCCCTTAGAATTATCCAGCTATCTCAGCAAGACAATGCACATGTACCACCTGCCATGGCCCTCTTCCATTTTCCTTCCCCATAAACCCAGCACCATGCCCACAGCTTCCTGCAGCTCCTTTCCTTGCTAACTGGGGCTATAAGAGGTGGCACTATGTACAGAAGTTCAGGAAGCACCACAGGTCCACTCACACAGTCCCTTTTCCCCATGCTGCCAACCATAGGCACAGACTAGCATTTACCCAAATGGCTGGTAGAGAGAAGGGCCCCAAGCATGGTCTGCCAGCCTCTGGCAGCAAAACTGTAATGGTATATGGGAGTGACCTTGGGAGACAGGGGGAAGAGCCTCAGCCAGGGCAGTGGTTGGATAAGAGGCAGCTTAGCCGGCAGAAGGAACATGGGCATGGCAAACGACTCAGAAGAGACCCTCCCTAGTTTTTTGGGCTGTAAAGGTGACTGGGGAGAAATGTACTTTCAGACTTGCAAGATTCTGTTAATGTCACCTTACAATAAAGTTAGAGCTAGTACTTCTGCGTGTGCTTCTTGTCTGGACTACCACACAAGGCTGACAAAACTAGCAGCCACACAAGGGCTTCTTCATCCAAACAAGAAAAAAGGAAGATAAATGTATGTTGAGGGTTAGGGAGAGTTGGTCATACAGTACAACACCTTTCTGGGTTGTCTTTAGATTCATTTGTTTATTCTTTTCCAAACAAGTGTGGAAGGGAAGGGAAGGGAAGGGAAGGGAAGGGACAGGTGTTGTCACCTTCATCTTAGTAGGTTGCCAGGGGCTTCCTTTCCTAAACATGAAAATGATGATAATCTTTTGTAGATGGAACAAATAATTACACATATATGTAATTCTATTTTTTCACTTGTATGCTGTTATGATGATTAAAATGCAAATTCATCTAAATGCATTACGATTCCTGAATTCAGAGTAGGATTTTATTGTGGTTTGTTTTAGTCAACAGATACTAAATGAACAGCTACTGTCATGTGATGGGCCTGTAGTGCTGTTGTGGGAGGTGTTTGTCATGATGAGGAACAGTAATAGCATGCACCAATTATTCCTCTGTGCCTTTATGCATAAAACCACTTTTTAGGGCTTAGACTTTTCTAAAGCAACTGCACAGCCTCCATTTTCTCATTAGCTGGCGATCCAGTTATTTTCCATTCCTCAGCACAAATTCAGACCAGACATACTCTAAGTCAGATTCCAAAGCCAAACACCAAGAGAAAGGAGGGATGAATGGCACTGCCTAGAGAAACATCCTTGAACACTGATAAGTAAACGTAAGCACTAGAAATGTCTAATCAGAATCCTGGAAAGATATGCTATACAAATTTGGGAATGCTCCCAGAGGCAGAAGCTCAGTAAGCATGGTGCTACACTCCATCTGGCCTTACGGGGTTCATCTGCTGTCATTCTCTGAGCAGGAGAAGAAGACATTTCTGACCATAGAAGACTCAAAGGATTCCATCTTATGCTCTATATCAGTGTTTCTCAAACTCAGCGACTTTAAGATGTGTGGACTTCAACTCCCAGAATTCCCCCAGCCAGCATATTTTGCTTCTGGCTCTAGTTCTAGTTCCGGCTCCAGCTCTAGTTCTGGTTCTACTTATAGTTCTACTAGTTCTGGCTCTGGCTCCAGCTCTGGTTATGGCTCTGGCTCTAGTTCTGATTCCAGCTCCAGCTCCAGCTCCAGCTCTGGTCCTGGTCCTGGTCCTGGTCCTGGTTCCGGTTCCGGTTCCGGCTCCGGCTCCAGTTCCAGCTCCGGCTCCAGTTCCAGCTCTGGTCCTGGTCCTGGTCCTGGTCCTGGTCCTGGTCCTGGTCCTGGTCCTGGTCCTGGTCCTGGTCCTGGTTCCAGTTCCAGTTCCAGTTCCAGTTCCTGCTCTGGCTCTGGCTCTGGCTCTGGCTCTGGTTCCGGCTCTAGCACCCTCTCTATTTCCTGCTCCGGCTCTAGTTCGAGCTCCAACTCCGGCTCTAGTCCCAGTTCTAGTTCCTGCTCTGGCTCTGGCTCTGGCTCTGGCTCTAGTTCCGGTTCCAGTTCCAGTTCCAGTTCCAGTTCCAGTTCCAGCTCCGGTTCCGGTTCCGGTGCTGGTGCTGGTGCTGGTGCTGGTGCTGGTGCTGGTGCTGGTGCTGGTTCTACTTCTAGCTTCAGCTCTGGCTCTGGCTCCAGCTCATCTGGCCATGGTCTCTAGATAACATGCAGGATTCTAAAATTTGTAGCCATAGTTTCAAGTAGGGAAAAATATTGTGCCAGGAACAGGGGTACACCCCTGATTCTTCTGCCTGTGATCTAATCAAGCTCTTGACGATTCTCAATTTATAGCATTATTGATATCTTAAAAACTATTCAGAAGCTGAAATTATTTATTTATTTGATTTATATAAATTTTGAACCAAAAGCAACTTATATAGCTCCATTGTTCTCTATTCATTTTCTTACCCTGTAGCTTGAACATTTATGAACCAAATGGAAGTAGTTTTCTCTGCACCCCTAAGTAAGAGGATTTTGTGCCCAGAAGAAATAATTTAATTTTCAGCATAAGCTGAACACTTATTAATAGTTTAATGGACTCTGGGAGTGGGGGGAATGTAACCCTGGACCAGATTCTGGAGTAGCTGCAGTGCTCAATTACTTAAAATAAAGTGTTGCATTCTTAGTCATCAACTGTGCAAAGCGTTCAAGGAGTGCTTTGATTCAAAGATGCTTTTGTTGAATCACGCTTTCAACATGCATGGAAGTATAGACCTGTTTTGAACAGCAAATTTACTTTGGTAGTCTTCCAGAGCACACCTGATGGTTTTTCTCCTACTTTCGGGTTGGTTACAAACAATACACAATGTCCCAACTTCATCTGCACATCTGGAGAGGGGTTGGTGGTGAGTAATGTGATGAGGCTTCTGGCACTGACATGAGAAGCCAGCCAATAAATGTTACCAGATGTAATGGTATGTGGAAATGACCTTGGGAGACAGGTGGAAGAGCCACAGAGTAGACAATAGTCAGGTAAGTGGCAGCTGAGCCCGTAGATGGAATGGGAGTGTGGCAAACACCTCAGAAGGGACTGTAAGAATGAGAGGGAGGAGATGTACTTTCAGACTTGCAAGATTCTGTTACTGTAACCTTACAATAACGTTAGAACTAGTACTTCTGGGTGTGCTTCTTGTCTGGACTACCTTGCAAGGCTGACATCACCTCATTAATTTCTCTGCTTAAAATTGGGCTTAATTCACTTTCTCACCTGTCAATTTCCTTAATGTGGCCAGCCACAAACTTCGCTTTCTCTCCCTGCCAATGGAACTGGGAGTTCATCACAGTTCTCAGCACTGTATTATGTACTATGGGCTCAAGACTAACCAGTCCAATATGCACTCTTGGGTCAAACCTTACTTTTATTTTCTACACAATGGGGCAGTTTGAAGTCTCCCAACAGTGAGGGAATGGGTACCAAGCTAACACTAAAACGTCCTGATCATTACTGCTTCTTAAAATAGGGGTGAGTTTTTAAGGCTACAAATGCCAGTTATGCTGTGCCAGTCTCTTTCTTTCTGAACTTTCAATCTCTGTGGCATTGTATCTCTCTGTGCCAGCCTGTTTCTGCTTTTTCTGTTTAATATCTAATTAGCATACAGTATTACCAGCAAGCCATCACTGAGATATAACAGAGTCCTGGCAGGATTGAGAGGGTTCTGTCCAAGGGAGTCAAGCTTTGTCAATCAGCTGTAACACCCATTGGGGGCAATTCAGTGCTCATTTTTCCAAGTTTTTCCTAGAAGAAGCCATGTTTTGCCAATGTGCATTGCCCCACTGAAGCCAGTGATGGCAGGATCCTCCCAAGAGGAGCCAATTGTACCAGCCAGCTATGCCAACCATCCTGACATCCCAGAAAAGCATGTAGAAGGGTAAGAACTTAATTTTACAACAATCTTTTATAGATTCAAGTTGGACCCCTCTGTGTTGGGTCACCCTACTTCTCTAAAGGCTCTTGGTAGACAATTTAAAGTCTGCTTCCCTCTCCTCTCCTCAACCTGGTTTCTGTACCCTAAAAGAGGTGTGAGGATATTTAGAGTGTTGTGGTAAAATCCTTTATGAAGCCCAGATGAAATTTGGCAGTCTCTAAGAGTGTCTGTCATTCCTGCGCTGGCATCCACAGGGGGGCTGGGGGAGCAAATGACAAAAGTGGCATTGCGCCATTATGATGCAAGCTCCACCCCTTGTGTTGTGATGTCACAGAACTATTTTCATCCCATTCTGTCAGAAAACAAAGCAACTTCAATTATAGCCTATGAACATTTTCTTTTCAATCAAAAGTCAGAGTAGCTTGAATTAGATCAATTTACCCTCAATCATGTACTCTTTGAATTATGCATCTCCAATTTGAATTAAATCAGACCTGATTCACACTGGCTTAGTAACAAGTTCCTTGTAGCTCTTCTTCAGTTTTCTATCAGTTGACTGGGAATGGCTCAATTTCACTTATCAAGAAGTAACAATTGATACCTTGAGTGTTTATAGGATCATTACTGTCCTTCTCGTTTTACTAATGGGGGAATATTTTTTTCATGGATTATCTTTACAAGAACCCTACAAGCATAGTTGTAATGAAAACACCAACTTTCTATTTGCAAGAATAACCTAGAATTGTACTCAGTCAATAGTTCTGGCTGGTTCTGTTGCTAGTTGAGAAAAATTCTGTATTTCCCTGATCTGATCTCCAATAGATTAGTTGGTCATCAATTTCCAGAATTCCAGCAAATCTGGGATTAGCTTAAACAACTCAGAAAAAGAGATGAATGCATGATAAAGGCTTATCTGGTAGCCAGAAGATCTATCTATTTACCAGTCAACTATTGTTGAGTAGGTGCCTCTGCCTTTCATAGCCACATGATAGGAATAAAACCAATAGGTACAGGTTTTATCTACACAATAACTCAGGGATGACTAAATATTTTCCAAATGGCCCCCACTGCTGCTGTTTAGAAGAGCCATGAAGACCTGGCTCTTTACCCAGGCCTTTGGTGAGGGACAGTGAGACCTTTCACTCCATCACGCTTCCCATCTTTATTTCTCATTTTTTATTGATTTTACTGTAGTTTCTTTGTTTGACGCCTCTGTGGCTCTCAGCACAAGAAGCATTTTGTAGACAAGAAAATATAAGTAAACCCAAATGTCTAACTTATTGTGAGATACTAGAATTTTGTCAAGGGAAATGGAAGATAAAATTAAAAGATCTGGTGGCAGAGGGGTATGCTTGTCAGTGGTTTTCTTATGTACAATTACTAGAAAGTAGATAAAAGAATTTGTGGTTTTGAACATGAACTCATAAGACTGAGTTTGAAATAGAATTGTGTACAAATGATGAACCCGTTATTGCTAAAATGTGTAAACTTTTATTGAAATTTGAAACAGAAGAAGAAGTGAAAGAATGTATGATAAAGTGTGCTAAAAGTTTTGGTTATAATGTAACACTGACGGAGCAATGGGAAAATATGTGGTTGAAAGGACTGAAATTTACATTATATTATAACATTAAGGATATTTTTTATAAAATGGTGTATTGTTGGTATATGTCATCAGAGAAATTATCTTGAATGTATAAAGGTATCTCAAATTTATGTTGGAAATGTGAACAACAACAAGGGACATTTTACCGTGCTTGGTGGATATATAAAAAAAGCCAGAAAGTTTTGGATTCAAGTACATACATTAATACAGATAATTTTAAATGTTAATATCCAATTGAAATCAGAGGTTTTTTTTCTTTTGGAACTGATAGACAAGCACGTGGAGAAAAGTCATGGAACTTTGTTTTTATATATGACAACTACAGTGAGATTATTATATGCACAGCGATGGAAAGATTTGGTACCACCTACAATGGAGGAATGGTTGGTAAAGATGATGGAATTGGAGGAAATGGCCAAACTGACTTCTTTATCAGAGAAAAGATAATATCTACATTTATTGCTCACCGGAAACCCCTTATCAACTTTTTGTGTGAAACAGAAAAAAGTGAATTTATGATTAATGGTTTTGATAGTTAGACAGGATAGACTATAGAAAAAAATTGAGTTATGTTGTAACCATGGAGCAAGAGGTAAATTTATAACTGTACTTATAACTGCTGTAAAGAAAATTGGAAGCTACTTTTTTGTATTTTCTTTCTTTCTTTGCTTTTGCACCTTCAGATTTTCTTTGATCTTTTTCTTTTTCTTACTCTATAATAGTTTCTATTTTTATCTTTTTAAAAAGTTTTAATAGAATTATATTTTAAAAAGTAATTTGTTTGATGTTTGTGAGCCACCCAGAGTCATTGACAATCAGGCAGCATGCAAATAATTATATTATTATTATTATTATTATTATTTCCCTCAGAACTAGTATTTCCAAATAATTTACACAAATCAGGCATCTCAAAAGTCTCAAGAGCAAAAATGACTATATAGTGTCTATCCAGACCTATTACTAAAAGAAAAAAAAGTTGTAGGTTTTTCTGGGTAAATCAGATTTTTTATTGGGTAAATCAGATTTTTGATTGGGATTTTAGAAATATAAAGCAGGGAAGAGGATCCATGATCCTCCAAATATTTCTAAAGGACTGTTGGCTGGGGATGCTGGGAACTGTACTTCATCAATACTTGGGAGGGCCCACGGATTCTTCACCCCTCATTCCAGGCAGAGCTCAAGCTCACTTCCATTACAACCAATTGCACTTTTATTCTATTTTTTTTTCCTGCCGTTCAATCGTGTCCGATTCTTGGTGACTGCCTGGACAATTCCCTGCAGTTTTTTTGGCAAGATTTCAGAAGTGGTTTGCCATTGCCTCCTTCCTAGGGCTGAGAGAGAGAGACTGGCCCAAGGTCACCCAGTCGGCTTTCATGCCTAAGGCAGGACTAGAAGTCACGGTCTCCTGGTTTCTAGCCTATTGCCTTAACCGCGAGAGCAAACTGGCTCTTTATTCTACAATAAATCCTGCTTATTTCAGTGGAGTTACAGCACAGTAATCATGAAAAAGATGGCTGCCTAGGCACCTTTTTGCTCTCAGAAGCCGTTATTTATTTATTCAATAGTCCCACACAATATATAAACTGCCAGCATCTCTGTTGCTGCGGGTATTGTATTTTCAGCCTGATTCAGCCAAGTTTCTCCACTTCTACAGAAGAAGGCCTTGAATTGCACCTTTAGTAATCCTTTGAGAAAATCGGAACCTAGCCTCCTCATTAGTGAATGCCATTCAGAATTTGAAAGGTATTCAAAGGGGGAGAAACGAAGAAAGGTGCTGGCTTATGAGGAAAAATGACTCCCATTATTTCATCATCACTCTTGCAGAAAACAAATAACTACTATAGAAATAAGGCTGACAGGAAAGAAGAAATTAAGAGAAATGAGGTGCTTGCTGAGACCATTTTAGGGAGAATTGACTCCATTGGATAAAGTAAAGGGATAAAACCTGTTATCATGACTTGAGTTTATTTACAATAAACTGGTCTGCTATCTCTTTTGCCAGTTTTCTGTCATTCTCCTTTATCTTGTATATACATCTTTGCTCTCACTGGGTATAAAAATTGCCTTATGGGTAATACGCTGTTTGCTCTACAGAAAAAGGAAAGTGAGTATCAACATGCGCTTACGACTGTGCTAGGACGTCTTCAGAATGGGCATTGTCCCCTATGAACAATTCATGTAACAGCAACTCTTTCTCCACTTTCTATTCCTGACCCTCTTTGCTGGAGTTATATGGAAACCAGCAAATGTTCACTTGGGAACAGATTTTCCTCCAAGATCCTCCTAGGAACTATATTAAAACTGTACTTAAAAAGGAAGGAAGGAAGGAAGGAAGGAAGGAAGGAAGGAAGGAAGGAAGGAAGGAAGGAAGGAAGGAAGGAAGGAAGGAAGGAAGGAAGGAAGGAAGGAAGGAAGGAAGGAAGGATCAGAGACAGTTGATTTGGTGCCAATAATCAGTAATGGTGGAAATTGCTGACCATTATTTGGAGGGTACAAGATTGCCTACCCAGTGTAGAATATTACTACTTTTCCCTACTAACTCTAAATCAGTGTTTTTCTGCTGGCTGGAGAATTCTGGGAGTTGAAGTCCACACATCTTAAAATTGCCAAGCTTGAAAAACACTGCTCCAAATAGTTAGAGCAACCATTTTGTATAGTCTACTTAAGCTTCTCTGTTCCCATGCTTAGAAGCATGCAAACATCATTCTAAAAAAAAAAAAAAAAAGCATCACAATCAGCACATCTTTGAACACAGGGGCTGCTCTTGGTACACCCAGAAGCTACACCTGAACCAGAATACAGCAGCTGAAGTAGTTACAGGTATTTCTTCCATTACTCATTTAACATCAGTACTTCAAGAGTATCCCAGGGTATCTTCAGGACTGCCTGCTCCAAAGAGTATCTTCTTATCCATTGAGATACAGCAGAGTGCTACCATCATGGGCCTTGATGATGAGCCTCGCCAGGTGAACCCTTCTACTATGAAATAGCATCATCACTGCATTGTTTTAAGCCTTCTTATGGAGGAAGCATATCACTGCTTGGAGTTGCTTGTGACTGATGCAGGTTCTAAGCCTGAGTAATTAATTAAACATATGAATAAAACTGCTATTTACACCAGTATTTTTTTAATGTAATTATTTAAAATTGGGACATATAACAGAAAAATCCAGGAGATATTTAGCAGAAGCCTCACAAGGAAAAGGTTAAATCTTGCCTCCTTGTGGACCACAGATCAAAGAGTTGTAATCCCCTGATTTAGAAGTATACTACTACGACTCTAAAGAACAAGGCAGAATGGATAAATTCCCTTATGTTAGAAACAAGAAATGCCAAAGTATTGTACAGAAAATTAACAAGATTGTGTTTGCACATGTACCACTTGGACAAAATTGTTAATTCAAAGTATCTAAAAATAAGTGAATGATGAATACCTGGAATGAAACGCTTTAATAACCACAGTCACTCAGCTGGCAACTTTCACAATTGATGGGCTGAACTCTTCTGCAAATTACCTGAAATGAATAAATCTGAGCTTCCAGGTGGAATTACAGAGACTTTTAGCTTCTCAGAATAATAGTAGTGATTATAATATTGTACTAATAGTATAAGACTATAGAGTTTTAAGACTTCAGTGCTTGCTATATCCTCCATTTCCAGACACAAACATCTTTCTTTCTGGGAGGTAACAAGGACAGGACTTGGTCATTACTCTTAATATTGTCACACAACTAGATCTGAAAGGTCTCAAGATGCCAATACAGATTTGTTTCAAGACAACTGGAGGCTCAAATTCCGGTCAATATCAGGGGAAATAATTACTTTTTTTCCATTTCATCAGCATCTGTCCTGTTCCATAGAAACTACTGACACAAAATGGATAAAATAGGACCACTAATTTTATTTATTTATTTATTTATTTATTTTCTATCCCATCTTTATTACTTTTATAAATAACTTTATTATTTTTATAAATAGGCAGTGAACATACCTAATACTCCTTCCTCCTCCTATTTTCTCCACAACAACAACCCGGCGAGGTGGGTTGGGCTGAGAGAGTGACTGGCCCAAGGTCACCCAGCCGACTTTCATACCTAAGGCAGGACTAGAACTCACAGCCTACAGGTTTCTAACCCAGCACCTTAACCACTAGACCAAACTGGCTAGTCTGATGTTTTTATTTTTTATTTTATTTTATTTTATTCTTTATTATTTTTTATTCTTTATTTTATTGTATTATTATTTATTGTATTTATTTTATTGTATGTATTTATTTTGATGTATTTATGTATTTGATGTATTTTTTGTGCATTTTGATGGCTAGTATGATTGTATTTAAACAAATACAATCATAATTCATTATGGATACAATGCTTTTACAGAACAGGATTTAAAAATGATAAGACCATCATCTCCCACTTAGATTGTTTATAACGGGTGTCTATTTTGGGATAAAACTGCAATAAACTTTCATTGTTCAGTAACAGATCGCTTGAATAGCTTTATGTTTCTCCTGCCACTAGAGGACATAATGAACATGATAATCGTGGGATAATTTGACACAGTGTCTCCTCTGAAGGGAATAATTCAGCTACCCAACCACAATTCTGTTATAAGGCATGATTGCTACTAATCAGACACACACCACAAACATTATACCAAACTGCATGAAAAATAGCAACCAAACTATGACATTAAAAAGCAGAGTTGCCAAAGCCAGTATTATGCAACAGACAACCAGATGCATGTCATGGATACTTACTGAAACCGCCTGTCCATGTCCAAGCCTGGGATGGAGATTTCTGATTCTGCTTCCACTCAGCAGATCACCATCTTCAGCGCATGTCAGGAAAAAAAATAACATTGTCAGACCTGGGTGTTTCTGCTGATCTTCCATCCAAGCACAGTCACTATTATTCCTCTGAAATCAGTGAAGCTGATGTCTGGATCATGCCTGCTTTAGGGAATGGGCAATCAAAGCTCTGACATACAATATCAGAAATAGAATGGACCTGTGATGACCAGCAGAACACTTTGAGTACAGTCAACTCATGGATTCCACCACTTGTTATCAAAGAGATGGAGTTTGTAAAATCCAATGCACAAGTGTCTTGGGCTTTAGCTTTCAACATGACCTGAAATAACTGCAGTTTTAACAGGTCGAGAAAGCTTAGTTTTTCCAAATCTATTTTGTACCCGTTTGAGACTTCTCAGTTAAACAGGTCAAGTTTTTTTCTGATTTTTAGTACAGAGAAGATGAAAAGTCACAAATGCATGCCTACTTACAATAGGACTGGCAGCAGGCAGTGGAAAAAAAGTGTCAGGGTAGGAGTGGAAGAAGTACAGAAGGCAGGGCTGTCTACAGCAAGAGTAAAAAAAAAAAGTAAAGATGGTGGCCATTATGGTGTGATTGAAGCTCTAATGGGTGGATCTCTGATAGCAGCATCATCACTGCTGTCTTGACTTTTTTTTGCCACACCCTGCAGACAGCTTTGATGGAAGGAATGAGGATGCTGAGTAAGAACTGAGGAAACAGCAGCCAACATTACATGAGGGTAATAAAGAAAAGGAGGGATTCAGAAATGCTGATGGCATAGAAATAGACCGTGCATTTGTACCCCATACTCCAAAGAGTGTAGGGTCTGCCATATAAGTTGTGGTGACCATTGAGCAGATGTTCTGCAATAATTTCTGCATCTGTCCAGCCATTCCCTGGCACCTGCTTTTATACAGGTGCTGTAGAGAGTAAGGAAGATGACCTTGATGGAGATATGTAAGCTACATTGCCAAGACGGCAAGGGGTAAAACATATCTTAAGTCCACAACAGCTAGATAACTTGCAGAAGTGGCTCAAACTTGGCAACTTTAGGATGTGTGGACCAACCAACTCATGCTGGCAGGGGAAATCTGAGAGTCGAAATCCTCACATCTTAAAGTTGTCAAGGTGGAGAAACACTGTATTAGATAAACACTGCAAAAATAAGACCACAGTCTTATATGTGGAGCAATATAATAAAGTGGGGAACAAACCCTATTGAACTTAGTGGGAATTACTCATGAATAGGCATGATGTCCTGCAAGCCACTGAATTCTGCTTGGAAGCTGAAAGGCAAATTAAAACTCTCAAAGAATTTCCACAGAAGCCAAAAGACTTTGGATTAACTTAAATTTGGGGTGAAGAAGTCAGGGTCGGTGTGTGTGTGTGTGTGTGTGTGTGTGTGTGTAATGGCTGTATATCTCTACATTTTACGATGTGTGTTATATTGCAGATATCTCCCCCTTATCTGAGGTAGAAGTATCAATGCCCCTTCTAAACTAATACCAAAATCACTTGCATTACAGAGGTGGTATGTAAGGCATGTAAAAAAGGGATGGGGCTTTAATCATGCAGCTGTGGCCACCATCTTGACCTTTTTGACTTCCCAGATGCCCCTCACCCAAACTGAAACACAAATATCTCCCTCTTCCCTGACTTCTCTGGTGAACACTTTGGCTCCCACAATATGCCAACAGGTGTATAAAAATTAATAATTTCAATGTGTGTGTATGTGAGCAGGAAGGGAATACATGTAGAAATGCCTGTAGAAGGATGAAAATATTTTTAGAAATGCATAGTTTGTGAGAAAGAGCATTTGAAAACACATGTTTAAATATGTATTATATGATTTGTGGGCAATTTTTTGTGATCACTCCTTCATGTGGAAATGGGACAAATGGTCTTATATATAAAAAAATAACCTGTTTTGACTTTCTTCCAGACTTACAAGTGAAGGAAGAGCATCTATGAATTGGATTGTTTCCTTGTCTCTTCAAAACCTTAAATTTAGGAAAAGAAACCTCACTTCTTGAAGCCAGGTTTTTCCCATGGTTTTGCCACAAAAGCCTTTTTTCCCCTTTCGCATAAATCCTCGCACACGTCTCTGTGTTTAGCAACTGAGAGCTGCTATTTCAATTACATAAAGAGTTATTTTTATCCTAAATTGGCAGCTTTCAGGGCACTCTAAAATTAGAGATATTTGTTAGGTGTTTTGCTTGCCATTACAGCAAACAGAACCCAGAAGGATGAAATGCAAAGGAAGACATTGTGAAGGTGTTTAAGGGCAGCTTAGGACTCCCTGAAGTAAATCAGGACTCCTCAAGGAAAGATCCTCCATCACTGAAGAGACTTGGTCTGTGCAGAGGAGTGTGTGTGTGTTTTCCCTGGGTGTGGGGTTCTCAGAAACCACCTCTTCTTGTCTTAGATGGGATATTGGTCTTCTGGCCTTCTAAGAAGAAACTTTCCCTCAGATGCAAGCAGGTAACCTACTGAGGATGTGATGAGCACAGCTGCAAGCAAACAACTGCAACTTTTTCAGCAGTTTAATCAAGGGCAGCCATAGGATATGGTCAAAAAATGTCAAGATGGCAGCTACAACAGTGTGATCAAAGCCTCCCCTGTGAGCACACCCTACAGACACCTCTGCACCTAACTCTTGAGTTTGCACACCTGGAGCCTCAAGGCCAGGAAATGATGGCACTCATTCCTTAAATTAACATATCTCACAGTTACCATGTTTTTAATGTATTTTTCCCTTTAATTCAACAAAGCAAAACAAGATATTGCAAAGAAACAGAAATTTTTATTCGGACATATGGACAATGAATTAAACTCATGGCAGATTGATTTTATATATGGTAACTTCAACAAGATTATTGTGTGCACAACAGTGCAGGAATAATGAAATCCACACAGTGGGGGAATAGACTGTGAAAATGTCAGAATTGACAGAAATGGCAAAACTGACCTGTTTGGTCAGAGAAAAAACAACAAAAACTTTTCTGAAAGACTGGAAGCCTTATATGGACTTTTTGCTGAAAGAACAAGGAAATGACATGATGATTTATGGATTTGAAGATTAAGAAAGATTAAATAAGGGGCTGAAGGGACTTGCACAATATCCAAGAGGGAGGGAGGACAATAAAATTGTAATTATCTGTTGAAAAGAAGGTCGGAACTCACTTAAATATTCTTTTAGTTTCTTTTTCATTTTTCATTTCTTGTATTTTTTTTTTTGTTTTTCTTTTCTTTTCTTTCTCTTTTATGGAAAAATTTTTCAATAAATATAAATAAAAAACAAAACAAAACAAATAAAACAAAAAGAGGAAAAAGGGCAAAATAAGGATATTTTATGTATATTATACACACACACATGTATACACAGAGGCTTCTCATATATGAATCCATCTATACATAGTCTTATTAAAGCAACTCTTTTATAAGTTCCAAAGGACAGTAATGCCCCACAAATACCATCATACCACCTCACAAGATACAAAGGGATGAGAAGCCTTTATTTATGCAATTTTTGTACTGCTTCTTCTGTCTTCTTTCACTATTTTTTGTTGTTGTGTTCTGGTTTATTAATTAAAAAAAGGCGAAAAAAGGTGTTCTGCATGGCTTCAATCATTATTCTTTTTAAAATATAAATAAATAAAATGGGCAAAATCTCAAGCACTTTCAGAATAAACCATTCTTACAAGAGTTGGCTGTCTCATGAGGTTTCCTTGACTCTTCTCTCTCTCTACCTCTTTCTCTCTCTTTTTTTTTAAACAAATGTGATAATTTTTCAAGTTTAGGCCTTCGGACACCACATAGCACTACCTGGTATGACAATGCCCACAAATGATCATTTTTGTTTTAAAAACTATTACCTATTTAAAAAAAAAATCAGCCCAGATCCCTCCATCAATTCAAAGTATAGGATTAATTTCATTTCATCTGCCAATCAGTCCATGAGCAGAGGGGAGAAATTGCTGAGACCCACTGGACTGACTCCATCACACCTACTTGTGTTAGAGATATAACTTTAGGAAGAATCCAAGGCTGCCGCTATTCCTCTCCATCCGTTTGCCTTGCCCCTTATTTGCTACAATTTGCAAGTATAAAAAGCAGGGATTAATTTATCACCAACATCTGGGAGTGTTTTTGCAAAAAGAAAAGAAGCCGGAAATCATTTACGCACACGCACATTGCCTCTGGCAGCTTATAAAACAAAATGCAACCTTAAAATGGGAAATAAATAATAAAATGTAGCATTAAAAATAACTCCAGTGGTGGTATTAACAATTCAATTAACACCATAAGGTTCAACATTAAGATTCTTTACTAAACATTCCAGGAAAAATTTAGCACTATAATTGTTTGGATATCTGTATATCAACAGGTGGCATTTTGTACATTTTTGATCAACCAACAAGAGAGAAACGCGAAGAGGCATTTGTTACACTTACCCATTTATAATCACAGTTACTCTGCTTCCCACACTGATTAACCCGATAAGCCTTCCCTGCATAATATTTTAACAGAAAAACAACAGTTTTCAGTTTTGAATAAACAGTCTTTTTTGCCAGGAGAAATTGTGAGAGTGAAACCCATAAATACACTCTTAACAAAACCTCAATCGCAAATAAAATGTACCCTGTTTTTCATGTCAATTGAAAGAAAAAAACCCAACGAGTCCTTGGTGGATAGATGTTGGTGTGCAAGGTCATCTTTTCGCGTATGAATGAAATATGAAGGGGATAACAGGATGAAGAAGACAGAGGACATCATGACTGGATGATCCTCAGAAGCAGAGATATGAGAAGTTTAATGACAAAAAATCCTCATTTTCTGTGCTTTGTGCAATGTTGCTTTTACCCAAAACTTTTATGTATATTATATGCATCTATGTATGCATGCATGCAATATAAGTGCTATACAATCATATCTAGTAAACATATGACAATTTATGAATTTTATATTGCCTGCTATATAAATGGTTGATAGCAGTTAGCTATTGGCTACACCAAGTTACTGAATTTGCAGGTCACATCCATCAATCAGAATGAGATTTGAAATCCATCTTTTCAGTGATTATGCACAAATCTGTGTTCTGGGTTGGCACGATAGACTGAACCAGAAAGCAAGGCTGGGTTTACAGAGTGCGCTAAGGCACAAAAAATATAGGTAAAAATAATTAAATTTAGCATGTTGTATGAATGGAGCCACTAGAATGGTACTTGACCTGGTTAAGTGGGTTAAGTAATCATGGCCTGTCTTAGAGAAGAAGAACACAATTTCAGTTTTGGGATTTAAAGGAACACAGTGAGACGTGGAAAGAAAATGTTGGTAAGAATGTCTAGGAAATGTTTTTGTTCTGATGGAAATGGGCACTATGTGAAGGGGCTCTCTGCTTTTTGCTCAGTGTCTATGCTTAAAACTGCTTGTTAATGGGATTAGTAGCATTCAAATTCTACCATCTCTTTACAAGGAATCTGACTCTAAAGCTGTTTTAAAATGTCTGTCTTGTTGGGGAGAATACAATAACATGAATCAAGTAAATAAATGCCCTATTTAATGCTCATGATTGGCATGTTAATTTAGAAAAGGGATAGCAAGTCAGGCTTATATTAAGAAACAATGATTTGTAAATAGATCTGTATATGAACATTGACCAAACCCATTCAGATCTTAATAAACTTTAATGGGGTTCAGTTGCATGGACCATTGTTCTACTGGACTGTTTTTCATTTCTAGAAATGCCAATCTCTAATCCATTAGGCATCCAAATGCATCATATTTGTGACTCAGCTGTCCCATTTGTTCCTTCACTGCAATGGAATGTACTCATGTAAAATCCAAAATATACAGTAAATATGGCTTTGGGACTAAATTGCAACAGTTTTAATCTGGGGGCATCTGTTGATTAAAAGCTCATCCCTTTTCAACATGTTTCTAATAAAAATGATTAGAGCAATAGGACTTTGAATTTCTATGAATCTCTGTTGAAGCGGTCAATCTAGTCACTCAACAGACCAGAGGATTGTCCTTGGAATTTGATCCGTATTTGACAATATGGATTTTGATTCATATTCAAGACACACAATTAAGACACAACAAGGCTGCCTTTTATCTTCCATAAATCTTCTACTTGAAAGTTTCCTTTGGGAATCATTTTCTGCCTTCCACCTCCATCTTTCATCACCATTCTGTTCTGGTTGGCTGACACTCACAGTAAAATGGCTGCACGTCTGAAAAAATATTGCAAAAAACCCCACACGAATCCCTCAATGATTTTAAACAAGATGAAAAGAGGTCTAGAGTTAAGGGATTCCTTTTCAAGGACAGACTTTTTCATTCTTTTAATCCACATTCTTTATGTTCTTAGTTTCTTACTTCTAAAAGTGCCCCAGCAGATGGTAGCACCTGGCTAACTTTGGGGTTAGAAGCTAAGCAGAGTTAGGTCTGGTTAGGACATGGATGGGAGACTACTGGAGAATATCTGACTGAAATCAAAAATGGGATGCTAAAACATATCCAAGAAGAAGGTGATCATACTGTTTTCAAGCCAAGGGTATTATACTGTTGTTTCATTGCTTCTGTTTTATTTGCTTGCTATTTATGTCTTTTATATTGTAACGCATTGACTGCAATTGTATTTAATAAACAAATAAGATAAACTGCATGGGTGTATCTGTGAAGTCACAACAGACAGAGAGAAAGAAATAAAAAAAGGAGATTTACCTTTTTTTCCTTAGTTCCTGAAACTGATGAACATGGATCAGAATCACAAAAAATTGCATTTTTTAAGATGACCCTTGAAAAAAAAGACCCTGAATTTAAATTGAATCTAGGACATTTTAAAGTTAAGCTGATTCCCCAACAGTTTTCTTTATCATCTCCCTCATCTGTTTTAAAAAAATTTCCAATCCTCAAAAACAGATGCCATTCTTTTTACTCTGTTGCTTGTATACCCTGCTCCATCTACATATATACACTCCCTTTTCCAAGTAGCTGAGAATGGAAACGGAGAAACCATGGTGGGAACATCAAGCCATTTCCACATGCAGGCTGGACAGTGGGACACAATATGATCAGCAAATATTGTGTGACATATACTAGATATCTAACCATAGCTACATTTGCATGACACAGTTACTCCTGGTCAATTTAACTGTAATTGGTTGAATTAACCTAATTTTCTGAGTTCACACCACATGATGAACCATAAACATGGACTAGGTTTGCATAACATAAGCCCAAATTTGGTTGGCTAACATGTGGTTATAGTTGCAGAGGCGATGAGTGTACTGCTGGGAGACTTGAAAGACCAGGTTAAGGATAGATCATCATGGAGAAAATCGATCTATTTTCACTATGAGTTGAAAACGACTTGATGGCACATCATCAATCAATTAATCAATATGTGATGAGGGTCAGGGTTTCAATCAGGATTAAATAGGCATGATCTAATAACTTTAGAATAAGAATGCCAAACCTAGAGAAGCATCCCCTTGCGAATATTTTCTGCACTATAATAGCAGAAAAGAAATAAGAAATGCCATATTGAGTTGCAGGTGAGAAAACTGGAAATCCACAAATGTACCCAACTCTTACTAATTTTAGACATCAATAGAGTTAAACTGGGTGGGAAGCCAATTGGGAAACTACGTTGGAGATAGGAAATGCCAATTATGGGATATAATGGTAGCTGGGATTTTATCTGACATCATCTGATGGTACAATTGATTCAGATACAGCAATGCTGGACAACTAATCAGGATAATTTTGGGTGCAAAAGTGTATTTTTCATACAGTACACTTTCCTTCAAATTCATTAAAGCAGGCACTGATTTTATATAGTTTCTTTTTACTATTTTGCACTTAATTTTTAACAGCACATTGTCTTTGGCTTCACAAGCATTATGTATGCTGAGAGATACAAATGATATTTGGAAACGGATTCTTGCAGACTAAACTAATTTGCTCTTTTGTCTTATGCTATTGTACAATTGAATTGTTCACACTGAAACCGATTTATAAAACTATAAGGAACAAATGAGAAATAAAACATATCAACAATTTATGAAGTCCATATTTCTAAAGTCTTCCAGTTGAGACTCAAAGGGATAAAATGTTCTTCTATCGTATAGAAAGAGAGATAAGATCTTCAGACTGCTGCATAGTTGATGGAGACTGGTAGTATATATGTATGTATGTATGTATGTATTTATCAAATTTGTATAGCCATCCATCTCACAGAAAAGTGACTCTGGGTGGCGTACAACGCTTAATTAAAAAATCAATAAATATATAAAAACATTAATTATTAAAAACTATTTTAAAAGCACAGAAAGAGGAGAGGATGATGTAAGGGAGCCATTGCAAGATCTTCCTGGTCTCCTGGGACCCCCAGTCCTGAAGGCAAAACCAGGTTTTGAGGAACCTTCAGAATGTTAAGAGGGATGGCGCTAACTTCATCACTTCCAGGGGGAGGAGCTTCCATAAGGCAGGCGCCATGGCAGAGAAGGCCCGCCTCCTGGGACCCACCAAGTATAGTTGCCTGACAGACAGGAACCGTAACATGCCTCCTCTGCCAGATCTGGTGGGACAAGCAGATATAAACAGGGACAGACAGTCCCTCAAATAACCATCACTGTACTCTTGTTAGCTTCAGCACTATTGGTATATAACTGAGCATATACAACATGAGCACAAACAACATCCCAAACAAAACTTAAATGTGAAATAATTTCTGCCCAGATGAAAGCCATTATAATACAGCTCTGCAGTTTGGGGCAAACAATACTTAAAACTCTGCAAACAACATGAATTCATCATCTAATCCTATGAATTGATCTAAGGCACAATACATTTTACCAAGGTCCTAGGGAAAAGGATTCTCTTGCTATTTTAAGTTTGGATTCCCTTATACTGCTAATAGAACGATCAGCTCAGAGCTAGTGTGTTACTGAATTTCATTCTTGTGGTAGCTAAGGAGCAAGGAATTCCATACTTGTCAAAGTAATTGAACTCTAACTCTGACCATGATATGCTAAGATGGCCCTAGAAGCAACTTTCTAGAAGGCAAAACTGGCCACTAATTAAACAAGAAGATAGGCCTTATCTGGAAAATTAAAACTTAATCTTCTGAAGGTTTTAATATGGGGTGTTAAGTTGAGGTTTCTTAACTGAAAACAAGGGGAGAATTTCTCAAAACAAAACAAAACAAAACCTTTCAAAACCAGGGCATTACATTTCTGAAATGATATTTTAGGAATATATACAGGAAAGCCATGTACTGAATAGATTGCCCATGACAAAACCTTCATTTTTAAAGTATCAGCTTTTCCTCCAAATATTCAGTTTGAGTTAGATCCATCTACCCAAATCTGTTATTTCTGATAGAAGCTTATTAAAACTGAGTTGCATCAAGTCTATGCATTCATAACCAAAGAGAAGTTATTGCGTCTGGACATGCTGGAACTATCCAGAAAAAAAATCGGCCTGGCCAACTTGGTAGATCTTGGAAGAATCTGTTCAGATTTAGACCAATTAATACTACAAAAGACAGTGCCAAGGTGGTGACCTAGAAACCAGGAGACTGAGTTCTAGACCTCCCTTAGGCATGACAGCCGGCTGGGTGACTTTGGGCCAGTCACTCTCTCTCAGCCCAACTCTCCTCACAGGGTTGCTGTTGTGGGGAAAATAAGAGGAGGAAGGAGTATTGGGTATGTTCGCTGCCTTGAATTGACCAAGATAGATAGATAGATAGATAGATAGATAGATAGATGGATGGATGGATGGTAGGTAGGTAGGTAGGTAGATGATAGAATAAAAATCTAATACTAATAAAAGAAAGAACTCCAAAACCATCAATTAATATGAAAAAAATCCCATTTATTCTTAATAATATACTGCCTACAAACATGACTACTTTTTACTGTACTCCTTTCCTGCGTGTATAAAACAAGAAATCTCACCAGCTAAATTGAACTTGCTTCACTCTAAACTTCAATCAGTGAAGAACAAAGAGAATAATCCTGTTACATAGCCTTCTCCAATAAAAAGAGCTTGGATAAAATCCCACTAATCTCTACTAGTGTTCAAAGGCATCTGATACTAGCAGAAGCATCCAGATGAAAGCAAGGAGAGGATGCAATAAATAACATGCTATCCTGATGCAAGCGCCACCCCTTTTTATGTGTGTCATGACATCACATGCATATATAAGGGAGGAGCATATGTCACCATGTTCATTTCATCATTTTGGATTCTGCTGGCACCTGTGGACTTTGGGCTGTCTCTATTATTTGCAATATTTAGTTCTGCCTTTCTGAGAGTACATGTTTTCCACTAATAGGATTTATTGCTTTAATATCGATTTGTTCCCCCGGATCCCTCTGAACAAGTTATTCCAAAGGAACGCAGAACAATTCTAATACTGGACACTCCAAGGAGCTTTATTTTTCATTTCAAAAGTTGAGCATTTTATGAATAATGTGTAATGAAATTTATACAAGTTGAGAGGTTGTGGAAGTGGAGCACAGAAGAGCAGAAGTGCTCCCCTTGTGAATTCCCTGAAAGTATTAAAAGAACAACTGCTTTTTCACTGAGGGTTCTGTCTATACGTCTTCCTGGTTTTCTAGCATTAGTCATAATTGGAAGGAATCACGGGTCCCAAACAGAGGACATCTAAATGTGATCATGAATAATTAAGATGAACATTACAGATTATCAAAAACATGGTTTCATACTTAGCTTTGTTTAAACTATTTTTGTCTTGCCTTTCATAAACGATTAGATGCCAGACTCAGGAATAGCCAGCTGGCCGATTAAAAATGAGGGTCAGTCATTTCCTTCAGGATCCATACTTTCTCATCCTGATGCCATTTAGGATTCACTATGGATGCCATCCTTGTCCGCTTAATGGATTTGTGGCTTTATTTTGTCTTATCACAACTTGCATTCTCTTGTGTATGTGTTTAGTGGGACTGCCCTCACTGGGCACATAAGTTATTTATATTTCAATTCATGCTCTCCTTTTTATTTCTCTGCCATGGTTTGTGTGTGTGTGTGTGTGTGTGTGTATGTATGTATGCATGTATGCATGTATGTATATGTATATGTATGTGTGTGTGTGTGCATGTCTATGTATGGGTGTGTGTGTGTGTATATAGATATAGATATAGATATATAAAGTTAAGTGGGGGCTGAGCAACAAGGAGCTTATGAAAACCTGCCAGGGCTCCCTGTATCAACTGGTTTTATTTCCTTAAATTGCCTTCATTTAAAAAAAAGTAGTTAGAAGTAGGCAGGTGATGTGACATTTCAAAGCAGCCATCTCTGACATCATCCAGCAGTGCATCTGGGTATCAAATAAGCTTTCAAAAACATGACAAAGCTAATCTGGGATGGAAGAACTTATTCTGGGGATGGGCAGCAATGTCAACAGAAGAGGCAAGTTGGTAAGCCAGGGGTGCCTGCAAGGTATGATCTAAAAAGTTAACACGATAGCCATGATGGACCTTCGATCACACCTTCACTGCCACCATCTTGATTTTGTGACCATACACAACAGCACAACTGAAGCCTTGTCCACATTGTACATGTGTGCAAGGTCAACACACAAAGAAAAGCAGCAGGGCCAGGATCGTGCTGCTATATCTATTGCCTTCCTTCTTTTGATACCCTCCTCCTGCAGACACTGCTGGGATAGGGGGAAATAAGGGTGGGGATAAAAAGCTTCACGTATTTTGGCTTTTGGCACAAATGAGTGTTTTGTGACTGACCCACCTCCAGGGTTCCAGGACTCAGAGACCAGACAACCTGCTCTTAAAGTTCCAGATGTGATCATCAGCCCCAGAAATTGCCTGCCTCCGATTCCTGTCCTATCCCAGTGCAGATCCACCATGCATTTCATCATGCAAAGAGTACTATGGAGTGAAGGCACAAATGACAATTGGAACATGCTCTGAATGGGCCTATAGGATAATATTCAGCAGCCCAACCAGCAGAATCTTAGACATAAGATGAATATGTTGTGCTCATACTTCTACTGATTTTTTTTTGGCACAAAGCAACATAAAGTGAGGCAGCTGGAATAAGAATGACAGAAAACACATTTTTTAATACTGTGTAGAAAATGCACATCTGCCTCCTGCACTTGCAGATGGAGAATTACTTTAATGTGTTTAGCTTTTAGCTGATTAATGTACTGAGATGCATCTTGACAATGGTATCAACATACTGGGTGTGCAGGTTTGTGTTCCACTTCAGTAAATTATACAGCAGTTTACTATTCATCATTGCACTGATGAAGCTCATCCTCTGATCTTTCCCTACACAATACTCCTTGGTTGGCTTTAGTGCGTTCCAGAATTTAATATTATACTATTACTATTGCGAAAAGGTGTGACAGATCACACAATCACCAAAGTACAAGCAAAATAAGCATGCGGAAAGGACACATATAGTGCACCCCTAGAAGGGTCCTCCTGTGGAGACGAGGACACAGGTTAGAAGTTGTAGGAGAGCTGTGTTAGTCTACGGTAGCAAAAAGTCAGAAGGAACATCTTTTCCCACTAACACATTTTATTGGTTATAAATAAGTTCCCAAAAGTATATACCTTGGAATAAAACTAGTGTTAGTTGGAAAAGGCACTATCAGACTCTTTCTGATTTTTTGCTAGCATTTAGGGGCAAGTTGGGGGTATGGCATTCTTACAGTAGCTGTTGTAATGCAAAACATAAAAGGAGGCACAACAAGGCAAAATCCTATATGGAAATCCAACATGATCCAATCGAGCTACAGTCCCTGACAATAGCCAAGGCTCCTCAAGACAACTAGGAGTCCACAGTATGTGGCCGGTGGTCTGTATTTTGATTAGGTAGGTCTTGAGAAAGGAGACTGGGATAACAGTTGAGACTCCAAAGGTCAATGGGGTGCCCTTTTCACAATAAATGATATATGATTTCATTCCTGCCATGGGTAATAGCTTATAAAGAATCCAGGAGATGGCCTTGAGGGAAATAGGCAAGAATCACAAGGCCTGAAATATTCTGTTAGTCCTAGGAGACAAGCTAGCATTTGGAAGAGACTCAGAAAGACTCTCCCTGATTCACCAGGGTATAAGAGAGAGGGGAGGTAAAGCACAATCAGGATGGCAAATTTCTGTTACTACAGCTTGTGGCGATAAAGTATAGTTCTAGTCTTCCGGTGGAGGCTGTTTCCTGGTCTGGTCTGCCCCAAAGGGCTGGCATAGCTATTTCCTTCTCTACCCCAACCTCTCAGAAGTAAAGGAATCCAGATGAGACCTGCCTATTTCCCAATGTGGCCAGAAATGGCATTGGGAGAAATGTTTTCTGTCAGGGTATCATGGGGACTGTAGTATACCCACAGCCCATGGTTCCCTGACGGTAAAGAATCCATTTTTATCATGCCTTCCACTTTCCGTCTCCATGACTTTTTCATCAAAGGAGGGATCTGTGGAGTTGGACAAGAGAATAGTGTGATATAAGATTGCTTTCAAGATCATGGAATACTGAGCAATTTATTATGAAGCACACCTAAGACATTTCATTTAAAAACAAAAGTAGTCATGAAACAAAATGTTCTAATCATAATTATTTTCCCTTACATTTAGTACATCAATTACAAATCTCAGTGGGATGCATGAGCTTGGATAAAACAGTGCATTTCATCAGTCACTGGAGTAAGATCTGGCATAAATATGCCACCTAATTTGATTTTTGATTTCAGTTGCAATGAATGTTGAAAATCCACTTGCATGAAAAATATGTTGATGGAAAAGGTAATAGCATTTTCCAATCACTGCTTTTCCAATTAAGACTTGTATTCTGCATGAACTTTTATCCAGAAGTTTCCAAGTAATGACTTTTTTTTGTTTGCAACACCTTGTTCTATGCAGCAGAAATAACCCTTACAGCTTTCTGAGTGTTTTGCTTCAGTTTCATACACATCAGGCAAGGCAGCTTTGGATTCAAACGCAAAAAGATGCTTTAGAGCATGTGGGGGCATTAATCTACCACCTGTCTGCAACTCCTTAAAGCAGTCATGGTTTTTCCCAGTTGATGGGATGTAAGCAAGGATATCTTGCCTTGCAAGGTAGTTTCCAGTTTAAATATCCTAGTTTGCACAGAATAGCATGAGTATGCAAAGGGAAAAACAGGGCCAAAATGCACCATATCTTAAAAGTATTATCTTTACTGTTAGCAAATAATGCTGCATATACATGTACGAGTACAGATAGTAACCTAGCCTACAACTTTTCTATCTTACCAAAATGTGAAAACCTTGATTGACCAAAGCCATAATGGGCAATGGAGGTCAATATCTATGACCCCATCTAGCAATAACCAAGCATGCAAAAGTCTGCTACTTGGCAGGTAAGAGGAAAAAATGGTCAATAGCATGAATTAAGGAATGGAAATGAAGTAAAATAGAAGTATTGCCTGTGAAACTAAGAGAAAGATGTAGGACATAATAGGTCTTGTTGAAAGTGGTCTTAGCTTGTGGAGTGTTTGATAAACTGAGGCAAGAAAGTGAAGGTGTAGCTTTAATTATGAATAAAAGGGATAAAATATATGTCAGAAAGTATCATCTAGGTTATTACAGATGAAAATGAAAGTAGGAATCCATAAGTTGGTGATAGTTGCGTGTGAATGGTTAATGGTGTTAATGGAAAAACTAGAGGCGAGCTCTGGAAAGAATTAAACAAAGTTCTGAATTAATGTGATCCAAGGGAAAATTATTCTGCTAGTTGACATGAACAGATGGGTATGCACCAAACAAGAGGATATGGAGAAGATTATTGACCTGTCTGGAGGTTCAGAAATGAAAGTGAATGGTGTTTGACAGGAATAATGGAGTGAACATTTTGCAAATTATATGTAAGTGGCTAAAAACTACAGCAAGGAAATGAATTTGTACGCCTGGGTGGAATGTTCACTAACAGGAGAAAATGGAAAGAGAATGTTTAAGATGTGGAAGGGCTGGTAGAAAGGAACTAGTAATATAGTGTCTGTTGTGAGGAATGAACGTTCGTTGAAAGAAGTGAAAATGGCTGTGTACAAAAACATGCTTTTATCTACCTTCTTATCTGGGACAGAGTCTAGATCTCAGTACTCCCATTGAGTTGGCTACATTATAAAGCTAACCATACTCTTGCTGGTAAAAGGAAATCAAGCCAGACGACAAATATTTAAGAACTCTCACAATATATTGTTTTATTGACATTAGCAGCATACATTTGGAATATAATAGTAACATTTTTGCGCAACCTTCCCCTTTGGAGATGAATTTCTTTTTTTCAAAAGACACAGATGTTCATAATACAGTTAAGGTAACAATTAAACTGCACAATACTGAAACAAATTTACAGGTACTTTCACCACTCTAGATTTTGTGGTTCAGGTCAGGTGATCAGCACTGAATGTACACATTCAGTTATCATCATCATCATCTTTTAACGTGGCTAATAGATACGAATCATTATAATAACCCATTTTGTTGATTCCATCTAAAAAGACCCCCAAATGTTTCAAGAATTGATCCTGCTTGCAAATGAGCCAGACCAAAATGGAAAGTGGACCTCTCCCAACCTTACAATTAACTGGGACATCAAGGGGCTTAATGTGTGGGAAGAACATCAGAAAGGGATCAATTGACTCACTCAACTAACCATCAGGAGGTGAACCCAAAACATAGTCCTGCGCAAGGTGAAACCATCAAGCCTGTTGTATTGTGGGAACACCCAAACCCAGCCAGGTGGCTTACCCAGAGATCCAACAGAAACAGCAGGCGAAGAAGAACAGCTGAAAAAGCAAGCTTCTGCATTACAGACTCATTGCCCAAATTTGGGAGCACAAAAGGCACCTCTTAAATGCTGGTCGGTTGCAATGGCAACTGCTGCCTGGCAGGCCAAAGAGAAAAGGACTAAGGATGCAATGAAGCCTTGCCAGTAGTAAGGGTTCATGGGATACTGGAGACTTACTTAAGAAACTTGACAAGGGTTGTGTCCCTCAACAATGCTTGGGTGATGACAAAACTCCTGACAAGGAGATTTGACTAGATTAGTGTCTGATTGGGTTAAATGCGTGAACAGAGCCAATGTGAAGGTTTCTCAGTCTATCCTTTCTTTATTTCAGCCTTTCTCAACCTTTTGACCTGGAGGAACTCTTGAAATATTTTTCAGGCCTTGGGGAACCCCTACACATTCAGGCCCAAATATAGGCCAGAAGTTACAAAATTATTATATTTGTTTCATGTGTAGGCTTGTATCTATGCTTTAACAGTGTTCTTAAACTAAAAATAAAGAATGAAGCTTACCTCTTTAATGTGAAGTTGCCTGAATTTAAAGTATTTTTAAATAAATCATGATCTCCCAGGGAACCCTTAGTGACCTCTCGTGGAACCCTAGGGTGCCACAGAACCCTGGTTGAGAAATCCTGCTCTATTTAGAAATATCTTCAATTGCCTTTAATCAGTTTTACTCCCAAGTAAAAGAGCTGCCTTAATTTTCTTCGTATAAGCCTGTCTTGGAAGGGGTTTATACAAAGGGATGTGGTTGTGTTACGTGATTATCTCTCTGTCACTTTCTAGTAGTCATCTCCAACTGAGATGATAGTCTGCATTTTAGATTGTCTTGTTTGAGCCCCAAGTTCACTTTGCCTTTTCATAAACTACACGTCTTTTATTTGTGGGCTATATAAAAATAATATTCAGTTAAGAGCTGCAGTCCATCTTTTTGCCCAGTGAGGAACAGTTCTAAAAAATGGCAAATGCAACTTTCAAATTCAGATTTCCTGCCATGCAGTAATTTTCTGCTTCCTACTGATTTCCTAGTCTTTCTATTTTTGATGGAAAAATACAGTCTTGAGATGTAAATGTTATTAAAATATTGCACACAATAAGTCTCATGGAATACAATCTCATTAGAACAGTGTAACTAAGATTATCAATTACTGAAGTCAGCTTTTTCAGCTTTTAGAATTTAAAAGCTGTTTTAAGTATTGGTGTACAAGATATTGAGGTCCTGCTGATCAAGAGGCAGACCTAAACAATATCTGAATAGAAATAATTTGTAGGCCTATTATAGCAGCCTGTTTACCCACAATAATGTATTTTATCAAAGACACAATTAGGGACCACAGTAAATTTCAGTTAATTACTGTACAATAATATGCAAATATTTTAAGTACTTCTATTTAACAATTGGGTGTAAGGCTGTCAACGGTTCATATTCCATCTCTAAAAGGTGCTTCGGCCTATGCCCAAACAGAGCACTCATCTTGAACATAATAAAACAGCAGTGTCTTTTCTTGAGGTTCGATAGCAGCTTCTGCAGCAACTGTGCAACTCTGGGATAGGGTGTGGCCTCCTTAAGAACTTAGAGACAAGTGCTACCTTCACATTCCCCCATGCTGCGAAACCTCTTTTGGAGATGAATGCCAAAGTGCGCATAGCTCTACTAGTTAAATGTCCACAGAAGGGCACTAATGATATGCAAAAAGATCCCTATGATCTCCTAGTGTGTTGCTGCCCCAAAGGATAGCTTCAGATCTAGATGTCTGAGTCATTCTTGGAAAACCAAAGTATCTCTTCTTCTTGGAGATACAAGAAAAGCTAATTGGCTTTTGGACTGACTAGGGGAATGAACTAAGAAAATGAAACAAAAGGAAGTATGTGAAGCATATTAATAACATTACACATTTCATACAATTTAAGGTTTTAATGTGCCATTATGTCTTTAAATGAAAAATATTAAGTATTATCTTTGCCTGATTATTCAGTATCTTAAGCCTAGAACCCAGACACTGAATATTTGTTACGATGAAAACAGGGACAGTAGAAATGTAAGAGGTGGAGGGACTTGTCCAGGCAATCACCAGGAGGACTAAGTTATATTTACACAATATTATATGAGGTAGATTGATGTACCAGATCTTCCACATTTGATGAAAATGGTGGGACTTAAAGATAACCGAGTGGCTCAGTTTCTGAACAAAACTTTGGAAAACATGCTGCGCACCTGTCATATCCAAGAACCCAACCAGCCATACATCGGTGTGCATGTGTATAAAGTAAATAGAAGTACTTGAGAACAAAGGATTTACACTTGCCACAAGTTGATTCGAATATGTGGCCAATGAAAATGCTATAAACTTGTACACATTATAAATCTGAGCTGTCATCTTCCATATTTGGTAACTTTTCCTACACTAACTCTTTAAAGTTCATTCCTCATCTCTCTTTCCATCCCAGTGTTTCAACATCTCTGTGTTTCTCAGACTTCTAACTACATAAGGTTAATATAAGATAACAGAATCTTGAGATGCTAGATAGATTGCACCACCACAGGTGAGAGATGCCATTCTGAATGTGTCCCACATGGAGAGGAACTAGAGCATGCAGGAGAAAATCCTTCCCCAAACAACATCTGTCTGCAAGAAAATTAGTTTTCACAAAAATGTGACCCTTGCACTACCATCTGCAGTCTGAAAGTTGAGCAGTTTGTCTTACCACCTCACAGTTTCTAACAACCAAGCGTCATATAGCATGCTTGGGACTGACCTCTGTCTGAGACATGGGGAGTGCTGCCAGTCAGCATAATTGAGTAATATCATGAGTGGCTGGTTTGAGTCAGATGGAAACAGATGAAATGTTTGCCACTGACTTCTTCCAGGCTATTTTCAATTTCCCAATCCAGCTTAGAATTCTGGTATTTCCTATACAGTATACCATCCAAGTACTAACAAGGCACAGTTCTTAACTTTATTTAAAAGGCTCATCAACAAATCAACATTGATTTTGTTGTGCAAAGGAAGCTCTGAGCACAAGATGACTCCTTTTCTGTCAGGGACATAATCTTTTAGTCAGTTCTCCTATACAGGAGAGTAAAATGAAATACCAAGTAAAATGAATAACCTTCACAAGATAAATGGATCTAATATTAGACACATGCGACAATAACATTTCTATGTGGGCTGTGCCTATGGAGTCATAGTGACATCTCTATAGCCAGGAAATCTATAAGCTTATGAATCTATTTGGGAACCCACCAATAACTTAAATCCAGAGCTGAAAGGTGCTTTTTCCAACTTCTGCATAACTATCATTTAACAGTGCAGGATATATTCAAAATAATACTCACACACAGTGATGTGTTTTACCTCCAGCTGACAAAAGCTGTAGTAAAAATTGGCTAAAACATCAATCCTATCCTGGAAGCTCAATTCCCCCACCCCATCATATGCCTTTTCTGCCCTGACAGTAAAAACCCGACAGACCTTGGTTTCTCCCTTTTTCCTTCATAGACCTACTTCCTCCATGCTTTTAGGAAGCTGCCTAGTCAGTTCATTATTATTCAGTCTTGTTAAACCTAGAAGCTTGAACACTTTTATTAGACAGTAGGTCACTTTGTATTTGATGGGATTTATGCCCACAAATGAGAGCGCCAGTTTGGTGTAGTGGTTAAGGAATCAGGCTAGAAACCAGGAGACCATGAGTTCTAGTCCCATCTTAGGCACAAAGCCAGCTGGGTGACCTTGGGCCAGTCACTCTCTTAGCCCTAGGAAGCAGGCAAGGGCAAACCACTTCTGAAAAACCTTGCCAAGAAAACTGCTGGGACTTGTCCAGGCAGTCACCAGGAGTCAAAAACTGACTCAAAGACACACACACAAAAAATGCTCATAAACACAATTGTACAACATGGAAAAATTAATAAAGAGAATCCAGAATCTACCATAGTTTTTAAGTTCAGCGTATAATTTCTCTGTTCTTTCTATCTCCCTCATTCTCTCTTTTTATGTACATTGAGAATCTATCATGCATATCATTTCTTATCTACTTAAAGAAAGGGGGGAAAAGGCAACTCCACTATTATAAAACCTATCCTGATTTCCTATCCAATTAGGATGATCAAAGGGAGGTGGTAACTTGCTGAAAATCAAAAATAAGTAAAAATAATATTTCTTTTTAACAAAACTTAGACTGAAGAGGTGTCTGAACTCCTTTTATGAAGATGGAGGGGAATTATGCAGTTCCCAAGGAAGCATGTTCTACAATTTTGGAACAGTTCAACCGGAGGCCCTTTTCTATATGACTGTCAAATAGGCTTCTGAAATGGGTACATTTACAAAAGGGCTTTTCCTGCAGACCTTTGTTCTAAATGGATTTATAAGGAGACAGGTAGTTCCTCAGATAACCAGGTTCTTAAGCCATTTCAGACCTTTAGAGGTTAAAACTAAGAAAATAATGATTCTGTATTACACAACAGACATATTCAGATAGACACCATTGTCACTTCCCGAAGCACTCCTCAAATTCTGAAAACTATTATCACAATGGCCAATTGTCCTCACCAGTCATGAAGCACTCTGGATGAACTGACTAGTAGTTCATCCATCTCACCAGTAGGGGGGTGCAAAAATCTAGCTGGTACCTTGTCCTGCACCTTCTCTTGCCAGGTTTGTTTTCATGGTTAAAAAAAAAAACCACCTCACAAAATAATAAGCCAATCATTAACTGCAATTATGTCCCTCTGCTTTACTGGCACAAGAATCGGATGATGCTATGGTGTTTTTGCAGCACTACAGAAGAGAAGATGGACAAGAATTCCTGCCAATGAGAAAATGTCTCAGCCCCAAGCTCCAACGTTGCCTCATAGAAAACAGATGTCTTACAATTTGCGTTGAGTCCACTGTTGTGGAGAGTATGGAAGACGGCCTTGATGGAAATATGCAAGAACTGTTATCTAAGCAAAAGGGGCCAAAACATTTTTTTTTTAAGTCCGGAGCAACGAGATAACATTTAGAAGCGCTTAGGGAGACACCTGTCTAATTCACTGGAGTATAAGGGAGAGGCGTCTTATGCTCAATCAGACTTGCAAGATCCTGCTATTCTAGCCAATCTCAATAACAGTAATTTAGCCTTCCTGTGGAGTTGATTTCCTGGTCTGGTCTACTTAGTGGGGCTGACAACCTCAGCCAGAAGTAAGTTGGCTTGACCATCTTATTTGTTGGTCTAATTTGTTACTTTCCACAGATGATTCTTGGCAGTTTATAATAACAGCCAATGAGTTAAAATACCCATGGCATAATATTAATTAAATAAAGGTAAAACTTGAATGTGTGTGTGTGTGTGTATGTATATAAATACATTTTAAAAGCCCTATAAAAACAGCCAAACAAATGAGCCAATGAAAAAGTAAATTGCAATAAGCACAATTCAAACACTTTTCTAAGTAACTGTTTTGAGTAATTTACAAAATATTCATGAAGTGGGGCTGATTGTATCTCAGGGAGAAGGTATACAGCAAAGCAGATACAGCCACAGAGAAGCAGCATCTGTGAGTTTCCATTCCTTTTGTCTTGCAAAAATGGGAGACCACTAAATGGCTCTCTGTGGACATCTGCATTGGTGGGTGGAGATACGTTGGAGAAGATGGTGCAGGAGATGCCTCAGAGCCAAACCATGTAGAGATTTAAAGGTCAAAACCAGTATTTTGAAGTGTACTTGGAAGCCAATAGGAAGCCAGTGGAGGGCCAGGAGCACAAATCTAATCTTCTCATGTTGGTGTACAGCCAGCCAGGCAGCCAGACCACTGCATTCTGCACTAGTTGAAGTTTCTGGATGGTTTTCAAAGCCAGTTTCATGTAAAGGGCACTGCAGTAATCAAGTGAATGGTGCTGAGGGCATAAGTCACTGTTGTGAGGTCCTTAGACTGCAACTGGCACACTAACTAAAGCTGGGCAAGGCCCATATGCCATCACAGGAACTCAATGCAATCCAGCATCATCAAAGCCTTACATGAAATTGTCCAACATCCATAAAGCCATTCTACCTTTCCCAAACAATTATATTCCTTAAATCTTAAAGTATTAGGGTAAATAAATATAAATTTACCACTACTTGAAGGAAAGAACATTACAAACTTGCAGGCAATCACGAAAGCAAAATCTGAAGGTTCATGAAAAATGGATAAGCTTTAAATCCAAAATTGTACATACAGAAAATGTTCATTCTGAGAACTAGGGATAACGTCTGGGTCAAAGTTTATGCAGCTTTAAGACTGACTTTTGAATCTGTCAATTCTTGTCAATTCTCCTTACAGCTGGACATCTGTCAATCTAGCGCTTAGGAAGCTGTCAATTCCTAGCCGCTAGATTCTGTAATGTCCAGCTGTAAGTAGAAATTTGACAAAGAGCTGGTGGATGTTCAGCCCTGAAAAATGTCACTATTGTGAGTCAGAACATAAAAGAGCTAAAAGTTGTTGACCTGCCGCATCAGACCATAAATGTTTAGCAAGCACTTTTTAAGAAGTGCTTAAAGCTGGTGCTTTTTTTTTTCAGAAAAAAAACAACTGCATGGGGCAGAAGCTCTAATCCAGTTCAGGACCAGTGTCCAGCACAGAGATCTAATCCTTCCTTCTCTGACCCATTTTCATGCTCAAAAGCTGCTCACTCATTCCTTACCCTCTCCCAAAGGTACTATTTGCAGTAAACAGCAGCTTTGGGGAAAATAACAAGCAAGCTGATTTTTTTTTTTTTACATGACAAGTTGCAGCACTCAGTTCTTTTCAGCTGCCTCCCTAGGAAAGCATATGTCTTTAAAACATATGCCTCCCGTACTGTGTTTAATTCTCATTGCCTAGGGCAGTGTTTCTCAACCTTGGCAGCTTGAAGTTGTGTGGACTACAACTCCCAGAATTCCCCAGCCAGCCTGGCTGGCTTGGGAATTCTGGGAGTTGAAGTCCACACATCCTCAAGTTGCCAAGGCTGAGAAACACCGGTATAGGGTGATCTTGGTTTTCAAAGACAGCCAGTAATTTAGGCATATATTTTGGTTTATTCTTGGGATGCTCAAAGAGCAGAAATCTCTTTTCCTGTGAAACTTCTGCAGATACTCAAATCTTGCAAAAGTGGAATAATCTACTGTTCAACCAATGCAAAAAAATAGAACCTTATTCTAACCCTCTCCTTTCTTCTTGCAAAGACAGTTGGGAGGCCCAGCAGAGTAGGAAATCCTTCCCCCACAGTGCATCTCTGGAGTTGTAATCTTATATGTTGTTGCCTCAGTGTTCTTGACACACAGTCAGATCATTGAAGACTGTTGACTCATGCAGTTGAAGGACCTATACAAGCAGCACCTCTCTCATACTGCAGCTCCACTATATGAATTCCTTGCAGGTGAACAGATCTCATTCATATTTCTACATCTCCCCTGGCTGAAGATTTGCAGAGATGCCAAAAGGTCTTTTGCTGATCTCCTTCCAAGAAATGAATAAGAGAAGTGCATCTTCAGGAAATGCATTCATATCTTTGGCTACCCAAGCAAAGGTTATGTGAATCAGGCTATAGCTATTGCAAAACCCTGAAAGTGTTAAAAGCATCCTTGTCTGTTCTCTATTGTCACCCACAATGGCTTCTGGCTAAACAACTTCTCGGGGATTTGTCACATTTGCAAAGCTAGGGAGAATAACAGAACAAAGGAAATTAATATCTGCAACATTAATTTATCTATCACCATCCATTTAACCCTAGATTTAAACCAAAAGAGAGAAGTCAACGGTCAGCACCCAGTATGACCTAAATAATAAAAGCAGCACACACAGTCACATTATTTTATTTTCTGAAAATGCAGAAAGTGTTTTCAGAGGACAGAATGTGGCACATTCTAATACTAACTGGGGCAGTGATGAGGTTCAGCTCTTCAGCTTCAGGAAATGGAAGTAAAGCCAAATCTTCCTATTTCCCAAGCTCCTTTTCTTAAATTCTCACATAATAACACTTCAAGGAGTCATTGTTGCAGTCACAGTAAACTAGATTATGATATTTTAACAAAAGAAATGAAAGAAGCCAGTTTAGGAGCCCCTCTGAGCAATTATCACAAATTTCTGTTTATGATACTCACTCCCGAAAGCAAGGTAAACACAGACCATTGTTAAAATGCACAACTAAGATGTTGAAAGCAGAACTCAATGAAGCCATCAAAGTTCCCAGGCCCCACAAGTTTAAAACAAACAAAAAAGCTGGATCAATGAATTTCAGCCTTAAGATATTTGCTATTACAAGAAGAAATTAAGTAACAAAAAAGAATTCAACTCAAGTAGGCTTAGATTGCTCACATGTACAGCTTCTGATCTCATGGAGATTTTACAAGCTTCCATCTCCAGAGAAAGTGAACTGCACTTAAGCCCACTGAAGCTGTCGGAAGGAAAACATCACAGCCATGATGGGTCTTCAGGGGCCCCAGAAGGGAACAGAACAGAACAGTTTTATTTCATTAGCCTTTTACATTCTAAACCTGGTTTGGGCAACTCTCCCAACCACACCCAACTTCTTCACAAGACCTGCAATCATTCAGAGGAGAAGGGGGAAGTGGCATAGGAAACTTTAATCAGGTACAGTTCTAAAAATTAGTTTGTGTTAGGGTTGGATATATGTATGTAGGAGGGAATGCATATACATCACAGCATCTAGCCAGCTTTGCCTATCTCCAAAAGTTAAGGGCTTGGTTAGTACTTGGGTGGGAGACCACTAGGACATCCCAGGTGGTTTGCACCAACCAATAGACATACAAACAAGCAAATCCTGTTTTGTTTCCCATGTTTTCAGATATTACCTTCCGAGGACTGTTTCTGGATTCCCCATATATCTGCTAATTTATAAATGTATTTTAAAAAGAAGGGATATGACTCTTTCCAAGGGTCTAAGGACAGAGTCTGGCTTTCAGAGCAAAACAGACCTTAGCAAGTCTCATTTTCTGACAGGGAGGTTGCTGTGAAAGAATATAAAAAGCTTGCACCAAAGCAAGTGAAATTACGTATCACAAAGTAACACAACAGAAAATAATTTTTCAAGCAAGTATGTTGCCCTTGTAGATTTTCTTGTGGAAACCAAACACGTTCAGCTGGCAAAGGATATAGATTTTCTTAAAAAGGTATTTCACATCTTAAGAGATCTATGTTTGGACTATTCGAAAAGCCCTATATAACAATCAAAACCAGTTTCTGTTCCAAGTCAAACAACAGCAACAATCTGCCAACTGCTTTTGTAAGTAAGCACACAGCTGCTAGGAGACCTTTATGCAATTCAAATTTATTTATGGTAAGATGGCAGTCTTTTTTCGTTTTAAAGAAAGCAAACCAAGCCTATGCAGGCTAAAACTGTTTGAAAAGAACCTCAGAAACTCCTCCAACTCACCTCCAACAGAACAGAAAAGAAAAATAAGAATTAGAAAAAATCTTATTTTTATAAGATCCTAAAGGAGCATTCTAATATGTGTTCCTACTCACATTCCGAAGTAATACAGACCCACAAGGACAAATTTGCTCTTCAATCATCATTGTATTAGGTACACAGCTTTGGAAAGGGACACATTTATTTACTCACTCACTCACTCACTGATTTACTATACTTGTCTACCACCCATTCCTAGAGGCTTGATTAACAACAATGACTGCCCCCAGTGGACATCCACAAGCAGGACCAAAAGCATTTAACTTGTACAGGCCTGGTTATCTGGTGGGAAATGGTGCAAGACAGAGATAAAATGCAAAGGCCTTTTAAGGAGGAATGAAAGACCTGGTAAATCAAAAGGGGTTGGGGACCACTTCATATGGACAAACGTAACTTTTGCCACCTACAGCCTGGCATCCAACTTGGTGCCCAGGTGCTAATATGCCTGGTACTCCCCTTGGCACACACCAGGTTGTCTGCCCCACTTGATGCCAATCCATCCATCCAAAGCTAGCATGCTGCAAAGCACCAGTTTCAAGCATAATCATTTTTTCAATAATTCCTATGTATGTTATTGTATTTCCAGGAAGATCCCACATAGACTCTAACAGCGAGTGATTGCAGAAATACGTCCACGCGTTAGAAAAAAACCTAAGTGTTAGAGAACATTCTGAAAGATTAGAAAATCACAGAGAGCAACCTTAACAATTTGCTTCTTGTGAAAGCTCATTTTCTAATTGGTTGGCTCCACCATTTTGAGAAAGTGCCCACAACATGCTTACAACATTCCAAAGATGCTTTCCAGCCCAGAACAGTTGGGAACCTCTGCCATACAGTAAACAACTTGTGTGTTCCACTAATGTTATGCAATTTGGCTGGACATCCGTTATGCAGGCCCAGTCATGCACCGTCCAAGATATTATAGAAAAAGTGAGCAGTATGTTTTTAGAGAAGTGAACTCTCCTGTTGCCCATAGAGAAGCTTTAGGTAACACTGCAATAGGATTTTACAAAGCAACATCATGAAAAATAGTTCTACTGGTGCTATACATAATCCACTGGCAGCTTGTTATCCATTGCTTCATAAAGGTTCTCGAAATAAAATGGAGGCAATAGTCCAACTGGACATTTTCAAGAATGGAGTTCCTCAAACACAGGGTGGAGGCAGACATCCAGCTCTGACGCATATCTGCGCCTGATGCACTATTAAACCCTCCATATAGCAGAATGATTCAAGCAGCCAAAAAGTCCTCGAGTGAAAGCAACCCTCAGAATAAATGGGCCATCTCAAGTTACCTACAGCCATAGATATTCTTTCATATGATTCCTGCATATCCTAAACTATATCACAGATAATTAGAGTTTCCTGAGTGTGAGAATGACAGCCTTACCAGGAGTGAGTCATATATGGATAAGCAGGAGGGGCTTCTTTTAAAGATGGTGATTTCAACAAAGTTCTGTCGGAAGCCTCTCTCTAGAGTCTAGACAGTAAGCAGTTAATCCAAGGAACAAGGATCTAAGCGCTCTGATTAACACAGTAATTCCAGCCAGGACTTTACTTTCACATGAGATAACTGTAAACATGCAATCTGTGGTGGCAAAATTCTGGTCTTTTCCTTGATACAAAGGGGAGATATGAAGGTTAGGCAAGATGCATCTGTGCACTGTTTTGGTAACTTCTATTCCTTTCATCAGTACAAGAAATAATGGTCACAGCTGCCAAGCTTGGAAGTCCATCTGGACCACAACTAAATGAAGGTCACTTGGGAGCTACTCTTTTAAAAAAAAAAAAGGGAAAAGGGAAGGAAAAGGGCTTATTAAAATTTTCCAGCTCTTCTGATTTTTTGGGAGATCAGCCAATTCTACAAAAGTGGTAATTGACACCATGGTTTCAATTATAAATAAAAAATATGTCAATCCAAATGTTTATCTGCTCTGGACATCTTCATATCCATAATTTCAAGGAGGTATTTTCTGTATCTATGTTTCATATATTTTGAAAATTATCTAGGGCAAGCACTTACACTTACCATGATAATTGTTTTCTTCTCTGCCTAAATTAACTGGTTCTGGAAGAAGTTGTAATTGTTTCCTTAAACTGCACTGTCTTTTATTTATTTTACTGTTTGAAAGAAAGATTTAATTTAATTAATAATATTTATTATAAATAATTATAATTATTTATTAATAAATAAAACAATTAATATAATATTAATTATAATTAATATTAACATCCAATGGACCACATCTCTTCGAATTATGGTCAAAATCCTTCTGTTTGTTTCTAGAATCTCTTGAATCCTACTAAGGGGAAGACAGAAATAGCATAAATATGTCTTCTTTGTCATATGTAAACATGTGTATGAGAGTATGTGTGTGTATAAAACTAGTGAACTCTTTGTGTGCATCTACCGTGTTGACCTATTCATAATGCTTAATGCATCATGTGGCTGTCTGCCTTTTGATGCCAGTTTTGTTAACATGATAAACACTAGTCATATGCACATTACAATTTTGTGTTTGCTTGGAAGAATACCTACCAATCTCTTCCTATTCATGTTTTATTGGGATTAAATTATGATTAGGTCCATATTTTATTGCAGAGTATGAAGAACTGTGGAGTCCTTGGTGCTCTCTGAGCTCAGAGTTACATATATTCTCTTCTATTAGAATATGAAGAAAGCAGGAGAGAGACAATGTTCAATGGCAGTTGGTTGATGAAACATTAAGCCCAGGGCAGGAATGTCCACAGTGTATGGCCATAAAACTGCAGCTGGCATCTGTGATGGTGCAATGGGATGTGATCATGTGATCAAAGTTCCTCGTGGTTTTATGTGTGTCACACATGGAACACATATAAAAACCTGGTGGAGCTGCCATCGCACCATCGCAGATGCCATTGACTTCACCATATTCTGCGGACACTCCTAGTACAGGGTGTGAGAAGCATTAAGGACAGAAGAGATGCAGCAACAGGAGACAGGAGAATAAACATTTTCCCTGGAAACCAAACATGGCAGAGCTGCTTTTCCTATCTTTTCCTTTTTAAGGTAAAGATCAAGGAAAAGTGCTGACTGTCCATGGGAGTCCAGTAGGACTAGTCCAAAGTAATCCTTAGAATTACTAACATTTGAGTCTAAAATGTTTGCACCAGTGAGTATGTTATCATAATATATTTGCAGACACCCTGACTTCACTTTTGTAGCTTTCCTCTGACATTACTGAATAATAAGGCCTATTCTCCTGATGGGGGTGGGCAATTGTTGGTGGCTGGAGGCCACCCTGAATTTTGGGTGTGTGTGTGTGAGAGAGAGAGAGAGAGAGAAAGAGAGAGAGAGAGAATGCTGGATGGAGACATGGTAGTGATGCAAAGAGGGCAGCTGACTGGGATGGATTCATGATCTTCTATTTTGTGGGGGAGTAGGAAAATATTTCTGGAATTTTTTTTTTATTTTGATGTTTTTATTTCCCATTTGGTAGTGACCAACAGTGATACAGTGACAAATTGTGCAGATGTGTTTATTATGGTTTAGTCCCAGGTCTAGATTACTGCCAGACCATATTTGCATAGAAAATGCTATAAATATTTGCAATGTGAACTACAAGAAGCAGGACCAACACTACAATGGTTAATGTATCAACTAATTTTACATTAAAATGCCCCTAAGGCTACTTAGCTTGCAACAAGGATCTCAACATGTTTCACCATTTTTATATTCAGGCTAAACCACATTAGAAATGAAGAAAGATATGCATGGCAAGCAAGAGAAGCATCTATCATTTTGGCACTTGCAGACTAAAAACAAAGGGAAATTAGTGATCTCTAATATAAGAATGTTACTTTCATCCAGTCCTCCCCAGTCTGCTGCCCTCCAGATGTTTTCAACTCCTGTATGACCTCCTGTGTACAAACTGGGAATGATGAGAATGTCATAAAATACAACAGAAGGCTGCAGTAGATGTTCCCAAAGTATCTTTCAACTCATATTCTCTGATTCTATGATCTGAGAAGCACTGGGTTGGGGAAGGGTGATCTAAATATTTCAAGGCATATATGAAGGATTTGAATCATAGGGTTGGAATATATGTTACAGACCATCTACTCCAAACCACTGTTCAGTACTGGATTCACTACAGCATTTCTGGCACATAACCATCCAGCCTCTGTTTTAAGACTTTGGGGAAAGACAACTCATCCCATCATATGGTGTTTTGTTCCACTGTCTGGCTGCTTATACACTCAGAAAGTTCTTAACGTAGTAATGTGTGTCCTATCTACCCAGTAAAGTCCCTAGGAGGTTCCCTTCAATGAGACAAGATCTAGTTCCAGCCTAAGTTAAGCATTTTTACATCTCATGTATATTTATCAGATGTTCTCCAAATGCCTAACCTTGACTAGATCCTATTCCTCACCTGTTAGCAAAAGACGGTTTGCATAGTTTACCACCTCTTCAAAAACCACCTATTCATGGGCATAATAACCCATATATTAGTAAATAAAATATATCTATCACATCCTTTGTATCATTCTTTTCATCCCTAAAGATTCACATATATAAAATTATTTAATTTATAATTACCTTTACAGTATACCCTTTCTGCTTATATAATCACTTAAGATTCTTTTGCTTCTCCTCTGACACAATTTATGGAGAAAATCTATCTATGTGGTTGCTCGGAGTCAAAAACTACTTGATGGCACATAATCAATCATCAGTCTGACACAATACCTGATGAAAACTGTAATATTCTGCTTACTTACTGGAAAATAAGCCCAATGACCCTAAGGGCATTTCCTTTTGAACATATAGGCATGAGATTGTGCTATCGATATATTTGTTAAAGGAAGGCCTGTACCAACAAAGATCTGGATAAACATCCAAGTAACAGGTGCCACAACCCACATTGGAGCATAAAGTGGTAAAGCCAGGTAAAGAAAATATAGATTACTACTTATCAGTGTACACATTTAGAAAAACCAGACCATTTTCTTGCACATCTGTATGCATCTGCAGTTGTTTTACATCCCATCTCTGTTCTTCCCAATGGCCCAATGGAGTTTGTTCATACAAAATGCCCTTAGGAGAGGGCCTGGAAGACACTATTTATAGCCTCCCTCCCTCCCCAACTTTTGCTGAATTAAAATAATCTAAGAATACCTGCCCTTCACCATGGGAAAATGAGCACATAGCTTTTTGTTTAAAAAATCAGCATTAAAAGACTCCTTTTTAAAAAATACTTTTAAAAGAAGAAACTCTGCATCCATACATGTTTAGAATACACTGCAGGGAAAAAAGAAGCTACTACATAGCAGCAGGACTACATTAGATTTTTCGATTTTTCCATGGTGTCCTTGGATAGATAAACCACCCAGTAGACCATGTTAAATGCTCCGAAAGTGACAGGAAACAAAATGCGTGCATATTTGTCTATCTTACTGGTGCCAGAGTTGCAGGCTGATGGAGCAGGAGGAGAACTCAGGCATGGGGATTTTGCGGGTGCTCCCAAAGCATTTGTGGCAGTCTGAATCTGCTCCAGTCTAGATCCAAGTAAATGATGGATGGATGGGGATCCCGTGATGCCCTGCTGGGCAATATAACCCGTTAAAACTGGGGTGGATGGAGGAGCTGAAGGAGTTGCTCTCGCTGAAGCCAACGTTTCTGATATACTAATCCGGCTGAACGGGTTTGGACTTGAAGCTGCAGGTGATCGGGGCATAACGTCCAAAGGCCCCTGGGTTACTGTAGAAGAAGGCATTGAATTGTTTCCTGGGTCAACCCTTTTGGCAGTCTCCAAGTCTGGTTGTACTGTGGTATTTGTTCTTTTCCTCACATTTGAATTTGAGTCTGTACACTGCAGTATTAAAAGAACAAGGTCAGTGGTTTTGGAAATCAATATTCACACAGAAGCCAACAATAACATTCTAGTACCATTTGACTTGATACTATTCTCTTTAACAGCAAACGAGTCAGCATAATTTTGATAACTGAGGAATGGCGCTTGGCTATTAGATGTAAATCTATTGGCTACCATCAAATCTCTTCTTTTTAATATATATGCTGTTCTTTTTTTTTCCAGGCCTATTTTATTTTGCTAATTCATTTATTTCTACGATGTATATAAGTCACCTTATCACAAACAGAGACAAAATAAAAAGTACAAAATCTATGTAAATCAAGCCACAGTTAAACAATGGATGTTGGAACAGGGATTTGCAGGAATCTCAGCTAGGTCACTGATCACTAAAGCCATGTTAACCCCATCCAAATAGGATCTTAGTTCATATATAAACTTAGGTTGGGCAAAGGCAAGTTTCTAACAAAGGGCATTAAATTGTGTCTCTAATAAGACAGATAAATTTCAAAGACACTCAGTTTTGATTCTTGATGCAGAACCTTCAAGAACACACTGTATACCATCCATCCAAAGAGATTAACTATCCTCTAAGAATAACAGTTTTATCTTGATTGGCTCTAGTTTATTGATCCTCGTCTAGCCCATTACTATACAGTCAGGCTTCGATTAAGTGCTTTCACTACCTTATCTGAATCTGATAAAAAGGGGGCATAAATGTATCTATCATCAGCATATTAATAGATCGTATTTTAAATCTTTGGCTGACCTCATTCATGAGTTACATGTAGCTATTAAACAACCTAGAGAAAAAGATGGAATTATACAGGATCTTAAAGTACAAGTGTCATGAAATTAAATCTCCCCATACAATCTTCTAGAGACATGATCCATATGTCGTAAAACCATTGCAAAGTGAAATCTTCATGTACTGCTCACACAATCTATCCAAGAGAATATCATGGGTGAAAATTTCAAACCCATTGAGAAGACCAGGAACAGAATTGCACCAATTCTAGAACAAAAGCTACAGATCAACCCAGATCCAACCTAATTTAAGCACCAAAATCTATTCCTAAGCTACTACTGAATTGGATCTAGAAAATCTATTTTATCTGACAATATTGCTGCCTCCCACAATCAGAGGTATGTTGTGTGTTTGTGCGAATAAGAGAAATGAATAGGATAGTCTAAATGAAGGCAGTCTGATCCTGTAAAGTGATGAACGTGACAGTTTAGGTTTAATGATGAACAAAAGATGTAAAATCTTTGTCAGAGTATGAATTAGTGTCTGTTGTAGATATATATGAAAACAAAAATTCATAAGTTAGTGATAATTGTCTTCATGCTTCAATGTACTATGATAATAAAACAATCAGGAATGTGCCACGGGATTATGTGCCACTGATATCAGCTCTTAGCAAACACATAGATAGATCTTCTCCAGGAGGATCTGTTCCCAACTGTCTTCTAGCAGTGCACGGATTGTCACTATAACTGGGTCCATCCACCTTGCTTCTGGTTGACCTCTTCTCTTTCCTTCCAATTTTCTCAGCATTATAGATTTCTCCAGAGAGCTAGGTCTTCACATAATATGCCCAAAATATGATAAATTGAACCTGGTCATTTGTGTCTTGAGTGAGAATTCTGGGTTGATTTGTTCAATGATCCATTTGTTTGTTGTCTTGGCTCTCCATGGTATTCTCAGGATCTTCTGCAACACCAAAGTTCAAAAGCATCAATACACTTCCTATCCTGCTTCTTCAAAGTCCAACTCTCACTTCTATAGAGTTTCATAGATAATATCATGGCTTGCACTTTTCTGATCTTTGTAGATATAGATACATCACAACATCTGAATGTTTTTTTCAAGGCCTTCATGGTTACTTTACCAAATGCTAGTCTGCAGCATATTTCTTGACTGCTGTTTCTTTACTGTTGAAAGTTTTATCCTGAAAAGCAGAACTATCCACTACTTCAATATCTTCATTGTCAATTCTTTGCCATTTCACTGAAGTGATCATCTGCCCCCAACATCTTCCAATATCAGTCCTGCCCAATAGAGATAGCTGCTTGCTTTAGCTGGGATGCCCTTCACGCCTGGGTGAACCTGTTGGGAATGTCAGCCACACTAGGTAGAAGAGGCCAGGAAATCAACTCCACCTGAAGGCTAAAACGACTTTTATTGAGATTAAAATAACAGAATCTTGCAAGTCTGATTGTATTGTACTTCTCTCCCTTCTAATACTCCAGTGAATTATAGAGGTGTCTGTCTGAGTCACTTCTGAATATTATCTGTCTGTTGCAGACTTAAAATAATTTTAGCCCTTTTTGCCTATGTAAGGGTTCCTGCATATTTTTGTTAAAGTCATCTTCCTTTCTCTCTACAAGGAAGTATATACTCTTGGCATAGACTCGTGGTATTCTTTGTTCATTCCACCCAGGAACACCCCTCCACCACAATAAGGCAGCATAGCAGGACTTGGGGCAAGGGGTGTGGAGAGAGCTGTGGGAGATAGACAGACAGACAGACAATGAATGTTTGGTAAATATCTCCTTAGAAAAAGGTCTGTGTGTTTTGAATATTGTTTTAAGCATATAGTAAACTTACTCCTGCCTACACATGGTAAAGGAATGAATCTAAAAACTGTCAGGCTCCCTTTTCTTGGTTTGCCTGCCATTAGAGGTTTCTACACACTTTAGTTGGCTTCACGCATCCACCACATTCCCAGAGAGAGAACCAACCCGTGTTAGCTTCACATTCCTTTGCTCCAGCCGTTTCTGCCAAGGACGCTCTGCTGCTGATAAGACACCTGGATTGATAATCACTCTGACGAACTGCTGAGGTGGGAGGGGGAAATTTAGGAGTGAGAAACAGCTTGTTTGCAAGACAGGGAGGAGGGATGAGATCAAAGGAGGGAAAGAATCACTTTGAATGTCTTGGCACCAAATCCTCACCTGGAACTTTGGCTACTATCCTGTGTTAATCAGATCCTTAATAAAGAATTATTTAAGCTTTCTGATGGACTGTCTGGAGAATTTCTAAGTTAAGATCTTGGTACTGGGACTGTCACAAAAACATAGTTGATTTGATTGTTTCTGGTAAAAGGCAAAATGGAAAGGTTTTGTCTTCTTTGCCCATCTAAAAGACTCAAATGATATCTTGTTCTATCAACACAGTCACAGAAATCTTGTCACAGTTGTTTGGCATAAAGGTAGGATATAAATGTATAAGTATTGTAATTAACAGCAAGGCCATATCTCTGTAAATGAAAGCATGTTTAATTGACCAAGCGTAATGCAATGGAATATGCTGTTGGCATAATTGGCTGCAAATTGGGCTAAAGTATTGTTCAATATTAGAGCTGTTCAGTTGAATAAAGGCTGTGCAACTCACCTTTTGAAACAAAACCTTGATTCCAGGAAATTAAAAGAGTTCATAATTTCTCTCTTACAAAAAAACTCAATGTTCCATCTGTGTTTCCAACCGCACCTTGCAACTCACTAAGTTGTGATTGCCACTGTGATAAAATGCTGCTCGAGCCCTTTAATTGTAAACAGGCTTTGCCTATTACAAACAGCTGTTCATCAGCAGTGCAAATTTTTGAAAAAGGAAAAAAAAAGGTCCTTTGAGTCTATAATCCTCCACTTGAGCCAGAAAAGAAAGTATTTGATTGCTTTGCATGTATTACTAGTTTATGATTAGCAGACCAATTTTACACTCCACTGAGTCAAATTGCAAATATAATAGGGGCTGAAAATGTGAATCCTAACAAGTGAGATTTACATGGTGGATAAACTGACATATTAATCAGAATTACTAAGACGATAAACATGAGACATATAATTTACCCACTAACAGAAAAAAGAAAACAAGCCTAAAAACACCATTTACACTACCCATATAGATGGTGGTAGTTAGTTTATACTCTTAATGATAGCTTACAGTTAGGTGGGCTGTTTTTATAAAAGGGAGCATTGAAACATGTGGTCCCTACTACTGATTTGATATGGCATAATCCAGTACCAAATATGAGCATAATATCTATTTGCTGAATATGAGACAGCCCCTTATTATATTTTCTACAGCAGCCAGACATGGGTGTCCATAAATATAATATTTTTCCAAATATCTAGTACTCACAAATATCTGTCCTCATGAAAAGAAAAGGATAATGACTTTATAACATCTGCCTGTTCATCCTGTCTGTCTTTCTGTCTATCTGTCACTGAACTGCAAAGGAGAGTGTGAAATTACAAGCAACTTTTAAGGACAGGAAATTAGTTGCGGGTGTTAAGGAGAGATGTTAAGGCATTCATCAAATAATGGTAGCCTTGCCTTCAGAACTAATACAGATATATGCTAAACAGCCATGGAATGTTCAAATAACGTTCTCTGCAAAGTTTCTTCTTTCTTTGTTAATGTTCAGGAAATAACAGTCAACAGCCCTGGAGCCTCAAGAAAGGGGAAGGATGCAAGATAGAATTGATAGAAGAGTGTGTGGGAGGGATGCGGCAAGATATAGCTTTCTCAGAAGAAACCATCTGTGCACAATCAATGTCTGGAATCTTGATCCCAAAGTCCATATATGATATAATCAACCACATCATCCTTACAAAGAAGGAGGCTACAAGTAAAAACTATTATGGAGTGAAGAGAATCATTATAGAAAAAATCAGAGGGCAAAGGAAATAATCCCATAATTTCTCAACTCATACTTCCACATCAACTCAAATTAAGAGGCTGTAACTATAATATTTTTCAAGAAATATAAATTGAAAGAATGTCTTAAAGAATGAATTTGGGCTGCTAATAATGCCCATTCACAAAAGTCAAGATAATTATAGAAAAGGTATCTGCAACTCAAGTGCTTGTTTCAGAACTGGATTTAGTCTCTTGAGACATTTCATATCCTTTTAAATACAAATATGACAGTTTCCTATAAAGCCAGCATCTGAATTTAATTTAATAAAAGTCAAGGGCAATCACTAAATAATGCTAGTTATATTCACAAGAACAAGTAGGGTCAGATCATCTGGAAATGCTGACAAACGTATTTTCCAGATAGCCACATAAGGAACATTTTCAGGGCCAAATCCAGGGGCAATGTGAAATGACTATCTAAATAGCTGCAGGTGACAGAGTATTTCTTTTCTAATAGAGTTGTCAAACAATTTGTTTTGCTCTGATATAGGAGGATTATAGAATGAGGAGGATGGAGAGAAAATAAAGCTTAGTTGTTGCTTCATAAGCAGCAAGTTCTGCCTCCCAAATAACCTAGAGCACTGTTTCTCAACCTTGGCGACTTTAAGACATGTGGACTTCAACTCCCAGAATTCCCTAGCCAGCCATGTTGCCACAGTTGAGAAACACTGGCCTAGAGTGTCTACACAGTAAAAAAAAAAATTGAGATCCCGGATTCTAGCAAACCAAGTTTTGGATGTAGACATTTAATAGCTGTGAAGTCTACTATATGTATCTTTTTAGATCTGTAATAATCAACAGACTTCTATATTCCTCCTAAAATCTCACCTGAATTAGATTGCAGTGAATCCAAATAAAATATTGGCTTGGATCAAGGAAAGGGTCTATCACAATAATTAAAATGACAGGCTTCTATTAGCTTCACATTACACATCATTACATAATGAGGGTGTCCCCATCTCTGTACAAAACAGACAAGAAACCGACACTATGTGAGGAAATACTGAAAGCATAATGTCAAAGGGGGAAGAAGATGCAGAATAGGAGAAGTCAGAGGGACTTAATGTATCCCTAATTCTCTTCTTCGTATTTCTGGACTTGTTTCCTCTAATTTGTATTCCAATTATTACCTCTTTTTCGGTATACATTTTCTTAAGAAAATTCTTCTGAGAGTTTCATTGTGAATCAGGATCAGAGCAAAACACTTCCTTTTCTAATATGCTCCTGATTTTTATTAGCATGATATTTAACTCTGATCATGTGCCCTTCAGAAAGCACATTTGAGAAACCAAGTCCGTTTCCAGAAAACTATGTTTTGCTACTCAAACTGTGGACTCCAAATTAAAGGAGTTGGTTTTTTTTCCAAACCAAAAGTTAGGGGAAATTCAAAACAGCCTGGGATCCAGCCCTGGATTAACCATTAAGCAAAATAAGCACATGCTTAGGACACCAAGGGAAGAGGGTCACCCCAGAGTTTTTTCCCCTAGCTATCATGCCCTTAACTTATTTTATCTTATAAACTTTGGGAGAGTTATTAAAAATCATTTTCAATAAATTCTTGAAGTTGCATTTTCCTCTAATAACAATTTTATTAAAAAGTGTTGAAAATCTGCATTGTTTCTGCTGCCTTAATTATAAGTAAATAATTTGCTTATATTGCTTACTGCTATTTAATGTTAAATATTTTTTAAAGTTTATATTTATTATAGTTGTGGGGCTGGCCTGGAAGAAAACTGAAATTTTAATCTCTTATTTCACCATCAGCACTTACGGAGTCTGGATGTCTTGTCAATTAAGCAATGGAAGGGCTGAGGGGCAACATTGTTGGGCTGTGCATAGGGCCTCAATCCAGCCATGTTGGTATCCAATTATCCTACATGTTATTGAAGCTAAATACCAGGTTTTGACTTGCAAAATCCAGTGCAAAGGGAAATCTTTGTTGCAAAGTGCTAAAATTTTGACTCAAAGACACACACACAAACTGTATCTTTAAAATGGAAAGTTTGTCTTAGATTTGTTGAGAATACTAGTGGGGGAAGACTTTTTATTTTTTGGCTATCTACAATCTTCTTGGGAGAGCTGTCTTACAATTATGATCTTCTTTCTTTCAAATAAATATAGCATGCTTCTGCTTTCTTATTCTGAAATTCATCCTGAGAGAATGGTTTTGAAAGCTGGCGAAGAAACAGATTAAATTATAAACACTGTGCCTGCCAAAGAAGCCACTGAACTTCGAGACTTGGGCAAACATTAGATAAGCATATTTCTGCTCCCTCACATGAGCCATATGTAGGGAAGTAAATTGGAAGTGACAGTATTTGCAGTTTTAGGAAGCAAGACATGGAGAGTGAGGGATAAACAAGAGCAGCTGGGAGGCTGAAGGCAGCTGCCCCGCCATCACCTTGGACGCTCTGACTTCTGAGGCACCATCTGCCTTGATTTGATAGAGGCTTGCCAAACGGTGTGCAACTGGTCAACAAGCAGCAGGCAAAACTAAAGCAAACAAGAGGAACAACTCGGCAGTAGCTTCTGTCCTGGTACCAAAAGGATAGATTTCGTTTTCTCTGTCAGGAAGGCATCACCTTTGCATTAATCTCTGGGGATTACCAGCCAGTGGAGGTGGGGCCTTAAACTGAAGCAAGCAGTGGCTGGGGTGAGAACTAAAAGTAGGTTGAATCTCCTTTTTTCTCTTTTTCTGACACTCCTTTCTCTCTCTTGTTCTTTTTCTCTTCCTGAAATGCTCTTCTCTTCTTTTCCAAATAGCCAGGAATGGAACCCAGAGCTGTTACCAGAAGTCTGAGTTAACCACCTTGCAGGCCCATTGCTGTTGCAGACTGCTGTAGATTGCAGTGACATCATTGGGGGGGAGGGGGGGAAGCAAGCATCTACCACTACAAAATAGCAACCGGTAAAACCAAAAGAGTAATAGAAAGCAGCCAAACTACCATTGGCCCAAGCAAAGTCCTGCATGAAGAATGGAATCTCGATCATTTGGCAAGATTACACCGCTGAAAACGCCAGATGCGTTCTGTTGTGCGTTCCTAGGCTGCATTCATAATGCTGCAGCCTCCCTGCTGGTCTTAATGCTAGATACCATCTGAGTTCAAAGACACAGCTTCTCTCAGAAGTCAGCCTTAGCATATATACTAATGAAACTCCTTCAATCTACCCTCTGCCAGAGACAGAAAAACATCTTGCAGACAGAACTTAGCTGCTGTACCTGAAAAGGGAAATACCATCTCCCCAACAACTCTGAAAAATGGCTGGAATTCCCCCAAGATTTGAGGGTAGGTCCAGAGAAAAGAAGCAAAGGACTTTTGCTTTGAAAGGATACTATTTAGGAAAAAATAGGTACCAAGCTTAGCCAGGATACTGTGTTAGAATTTTGATCTTTATTTGTCAGTGGGTGTTAGTTAAGCATTGCTGTCTTTCATATCGCTCTGCATAAGTAGGCCATTCTGCATAATTCCAGACTGTTTTCCAGAATATTTATTTTTTGGGAAATGAAAATTAGTTTGTAAGTAGAAATATTGTTCTATCTCACTAATTATAGCAGATCAGCACTGTCTTTTCTGCTGAGAACACAGCATGTATTTTTGCAAATCACATTTCATACAGTACAACATATGTTTCAGGTTCTCTTTTTTTAAATATAGTTTTATTTTCTTTCATTCTTATGAGATTAATTTTTCTCCAAAAGTGTGGAAGGAAGAGCCAAAATTTCTAGCCACACAACTCTGTGCTTAGGGCAGAAGGTTGCTATAGAAATTCATTGGGTGGGAGCATTGTACAGTATCTTTCTTGTATATTGGCTTAGGTAGAAGACATCAGGGTAGCACCCACTCAGCAAAGGAGATTTGAGATTTTAGTTCTGAATGAAGTTGCCCTTCCCAAGATAGAACCAGTACATAATTTGAAAGACTACCTGGATATGATGCTCCTGCTCAAAAAGCTGGTGGCATCTGTGGACATAAAGGCCATTGCACAGATTTATCTTGTGGACCAATTACACTGAGAGGCCTTTCTTATGGTCACGAATGCCTTGGTCACCTCGCAGGTGGACTAATGCAATGCGCTTTATATGTGGTTGCCCTTGAAGACTACTTCAGCTTTAGCTGGTCCAGAATGCAGCAGCATGAGCAGTTATGGGGCTGCCAGAATACCCTTTCTGTTACCCAAGCTGCACTGGTTACTAGTAGGCTTCTGTGTGCAATTCAAGATGCTGGTTATCACCTACAAAGCTCTATATGGCAAATGCTCTAATTATTTGAGGAACTGTCTCTTTCATGCTGTTATTGCACATCCTGTAAGATCAGGCAAAGATTTAGATCCCATCCATTAAACATTGTCATTCAACAACAGGAGGCATATCTTCTCTGTCCTCCTCATCCCCAAGACTCAAGTGGTCCTAGCCCTGGTCCCTTGTATGTGAGCTTTGAAGACCTCACTCTTTCTCCAAGGTTCAGGCTGGACTGGGCCATGGACTCCCCCTACAAGGGGTTTTACAGGTTTTTAAGTGATCTTTTTTTTCCAGTGGGATCACTGTCATTCTTCTTTGTTCTGTTTGATGTTTTGTATCTTTGATTTTAATTCTGAATGCCATCAAGAAGTTGGCCATCCTTAGAAATGCAAATAATAAATCAGGACGAGAGGGAGGGTAAAGGTGGAGTCAGCAGCCTATGGGCCCAAGGGTTCAAGTCCACTTTTGGATCACTCAGATCCCTGTCACCATGACTGCTGGACACTGACATCACCACTTTCTCCCATTTTTAACCAGGAAACAGATTAAAATTGTCTTGAAGGCCTCAGATAGGCATATAAGGCTTTAAAAAGCAAGGACACTTCCCCAATCCATCCAAACCAAGCCCTGTCTACATAAATGATGTGAGGTCCTACCACTCTGCAACTCTCAGACCCTCAAAAAGTGTTCCATGTGGCCCGTGATGTTCCAAACATTGTCCACCTAAGTAAAGACACACCACATGGTAAACCGAGACCGGCACTTGGCCATCCAATTGAGCTCTGGCCCATCTCTCCAACCATCTTTCAGCATGCTGTTAGCGGTCGTTTGGCTAGTAATGTGTATTACCGTGGATGTCTCCTCTGCACAACTTTCCTTCTGTACAGGTGCCGCCGAACATTCAGGGATGGATTTTACTCCCTTCCTTTTGGCTTTTTCTATCTGAATGTTTGTGAAATAGTTGACAGCTGCAAATTCAATCAGTGCAGAGAATACAAAGGCAAAGCACACAGCAATGAACCAATCCATGGCAGTGGCATAGGAGACTTTAGGCAAGGAATGCCTGGCGCTGATGCTCAGAGTTGTCATGGTCAACACAGTGGTTATTCCTTGGAAAGAAAAGAAATATAATAAATGTGGTTGTTGCCTTTATGGAATGAAAAAAACCCTAAAGCATAACTTACCTCCAAATGTGAAAAAAACTGAATATGAAGTGTGTCAGTTTATATTCTCCTCCACGAAGGGAGTCAAATGCTTTGAGGCATTTCAACAGAGCAAGTGGCAATACAAACTTGACTTTGGCTGATCTTGAAAAAGCTAAGCAGGTTCAGAGCTACTTGGATGGGAGACCACCAGGATTTCCCAGGGCTGTAGGATATATGGAGAAGTTAAAGAACATTCTTAAAGAGAGCAATGCCAACCACTTCTGCACTGTTGGCAAGAAAACACAGGGACGTGTTCATGTAGCCACCAGGAAGTGAGCTCAACTTGAAGGAGACTTCATTTACTTTTTATTGGAGAGGCAAATCTCCATTTGAAGATTTTATTTTAAAAGCACCAAGGCCAATTAATTCCCCATTTAATGGGGGAAGATGATGAAACAATGGTGTCTCGGGTTATAATGCTTTACACAATTACCAGGGGAAAATACCAGTGAATTCAATAGAATTTATTTCTGAACAAATGCGTATCAGTCAGATTGCAGCACGAAGGTCACAGAGATATTCCTGAAGGTGCTAACATCTGCAGTTTAACAGCACAATAGTTATTTTATATTGTTAAGGAAGCTACAATAATGTGTTGATCTAGAGAATACAGTCACAGTCTGTGTAACCCCTAGATCCATTCTGGCTGCCAGTGACCCTCCTATGACTCTCATAATATTTCATGCTTTTCCTGAAAACAACAAAATAATGGGTGGCACCTACTAAGCCTAAATTAGGTTTAAAGCATTTACCTTGCGTTAATCCTCCCCAACCCCAACTCCCCTCAAATTCCTGACATCACTGTATCCTTACTATTTTCCCTGTGGCTCCCTGAGACCCAGCCATAAGATTGTCTGCTCCTGAATTTAACCATTTATTATTTTGATCTGCCTCTAGGAAATGACAAAGGTCTACAAGACCCCATGGGAACTAGTGCTGAAGGATCAGAACCCACTCTGGATATAATCTCTACACAGCTGTTCTCATTCACTATGAACACTAATGTGGTTGTTTTTTCTTTGGTGTGTTGTGGTTTTTTTTCTGGACGCGCGTGATTTATGATTTGCTTTTTAAAGTGTAAGCTGCCCAGATTTAACCAAATGTTAAAAATAAATAAATAAAATTATGTTGATATTAAGTTGCAGTCATTGCATTGATTCAAGGATACTTGATCATGTGTAGAACGCATCTCTCACTCCAGTTGCAGTCAAGGAGCTACTGAAGGTAAAACTCACTTAAGAGGGTTTTTAAAAAGGATTTTATAATAATCTAAAACATTCTGTTGTAGATAAATGACAAGTGGCTCCACTGCAGAAACTATTTACACATCCCATTTTTTTCACCAAGCTATAAGAAGGACAAACTCAATATTGCTTTAAACTAATGTAAGAGACTATATATTTTAATAAAGCAGCTGAGGAGACAACAATATGTGACTGAACACAGCAATACAACATTTTTCCTGGCAGTTCAGTAATGTAGTTCTAATACAGTAATACAGACCACCCAGTCAAAGAACCTGGCCTGAAATTGCAATGTGAATTAGTATTAAAATCACCTTAGGGAGGCTATCTGCAATTCTGCACCCATGTGCACATGCCCATCCAGAAAGGTCCCTTGGACTACGTAGCCACAGTTTTATCTGTGGCCATAAAGCATCCAATATGGTGCTTTTTTTCCCTCAAAAAAAATGGATTTTAGATGTATAACAACACACAGGGGAAGGGGGAAAATATGAGAGCAGAGAAGAAAAAGGAAGTAATTGCAACAGGAGCTAGATGGATAATGACATGTTTGTCTCAGCTCCTTTTTCTTCTACGTGTAGATTATCTTTTCTATTTCTTGGATTTCTGGCTAGGGGATTCTGGGAATTGGAGTCTACACATCTTAAAGTTGCCAAGTTTGAAAAATTTGGTCTATACTTTGTTCTTCTCTAAACAGTGACAACTGGACTTGAATATTTTAGTGTAGGTGGATGAGGAAACAGATCAGACTGATTTATGAATGAATCTAGTATTCATTTTCTTCTGCAACAGGCACAATTTTAACTGACAAATCTATTAATGTAAGACCTCAGGGTCAGATATTGTTCTCAAACAAAACTCAGAAATAAAGGCCAATGAGGGTGGACAAAAAATACTTCTCCCATATAGAAACAATTCTTCAATTATATCAAGCCATATAGTTTTACAGGTAACCCTCACTTAGCAACAACAATTGGGATCAACAAATCCATTGCTAAGCAATGCAATTGTTAAGGAAGACATCATGTGACAGCAACTTGTGATTTCACTGCTGGCTTCTCCATTGATTCTGCTTGTCAGAAGCCAGCAGTGAAGCTTCCAAATGGCGATCATGTGACTATGGGGATGCTGTGACAGTCGCAGGTCCAAGGACCAGTTGTAAAGTTATCTTTTCAGTGCTGTCATAACTTCGAACAAACATTAAACAGGGGAGTCATTAAGCAAGTACTATCTGTATTCTTTTCCAAAGCTACTTAATACACCACACAGTTGTCATAAGCATGAACAAAGCACAATTGGCTGAGTCCAGTTTCTCCTGTAATTTATTGATGTGTGGGAACTCAACCGAAGCATCATTAAGCTTTGGCCCAACACAGTCATTCCAAAATGACATCTCTATGCCCGTATAACAGGTGGCAGTTTTACTTTTTAATTTTTGTTTAATCCTTTCCTAGTGAATAATGATTAAAAGAAAGAAAGAAAATCTGTCACACAGAAATATGAATTTTGCTTTTTCAAAAAATTCCCCATACAATCCTGCATACAAGCCACGCATACCGAAATGGGTTTTGTGCCTAGTTTGCAAACATTTAAGCAGCAATTAATACATCAGTCCAAAACCTGGGCCCTGTTACTACCTCCTCTTGAAATCCTAACTGTCCTAACAGTCAGGAACCACGCTGAGACAAGGAATAGGTCTCTAGTGTTTTATTACTGCTACATTAGACAGAAAATCCTAACAAACTGAAGAAGCGTGGGAAAAACCCAGACAGATAAACCCCAAAAGTCAAGGCGGGTCTGATCTGTGTCTCTTTGAATGGCTGCTTAACTCCTCAGTACTACGCATGCGTTTTCCCCCCTGGATAGGGGCCCTCTCCTGCTCACCATCAGTACCCATGATACTAACCTCTATACCAGTCTTCCCCAGTCTGACCCTCTTCTGATATCTTCTCCACAAACTCATCATCCTCTGCCAATTGATTGGAGGTAATGAACATTTTCATTCAATGCACTAAGAGAAGACCTGGTTTGCAAAGGTTACTCTGAGTTAATGTCTGGACAGAGATCTGGATTCTGTTAAAAGCCCAATTATGTGTTGCCATAGGAACAGAATAGGTAGAAAGTTGCTTCTTGATGCAAGAAGATATAGAAATACTCTGAGCAGGAAAACCAATCAGAAAAAGGGGTGGTCTTCCCCACTCCCTGGGCTTCCCAGAAAAAGACTAGGTAATTATGTCTTTATGGCTAAAGGGCACAGTGCCATTTGAAGAAGCAAACAAGGAGGTTAAGCATCTGAAGTTAGTGGCTGTCCCAGGTCTCAGCAGACTCAGCATGGAGCAGTGGATTTTGGTGACCCGTTGGAGTGCTTTATCTGTTCCCCTCCTAGGATCAACTTGCATATTTGCAAATATGCACAAACCCACAGCATGTGCACGTGAGACCTCCTTTCCAAGAAAAACCAAGCTGGCGTGATGCTTTCTTTTAGAAGACTCTCAACAGAGATTCCAGAGGGAAATAGTATCTTAAAACTCTTTTATTGCACAACAGTTTTAGTCTGCACACTCCCACAGCTGGTATTTTGTCTCTAAGTACAATTAAGCACAAGATCGTGACCTCACATGAGTATATCAGAATCACCCATCCACCAAACTGGCCTCTAAAAAAAAATCTCAGAGTTCTCTAGTTTGAAGAAGGGGGTGAAATACTTCTTTAACCACAATGGCCATCCCTGTCCTTTTAATTGTTTTACATGTTTGTTTTCTGGAGAAAACCTGTCAAGGGCTGGATGGGTGGAACTCTTAAAAGGAAAAAAAAGCCTCTTTAAAGGCAAATGGATTCAAAACAGCCATTCTTTTTTTGTTATAACAACTTTATTCAATTTCAAAATATATAGTTAAAGTACAAAATAGAAAATACAGGAAGGCAAGAAGATAGAGCTAAAGAGAAAAGAAAAAAACTACAAAAGTGAAGAAACAAAAGATGCTTTCCGACTTCAAACAGCCATTCTTCAGGGTCAAATGTAGTTGGACATCCACAGGCCTCCCTTCTGTGGGAGAAATGCAAAGCAGCAATGAATGCTGAGGAACAGTCCCGGGGGAGATGGAATTTTCCAAACTCAGCTCAAGCTTCTTGCTAGAAAATTTCCATAGAAACTGGAGTATTTTTGTAGTGTTTACACCTCTGAGCACAAAGGCTTGTTAACGTGTTTTAAAAGGCTTACTGTTGTCAGTGTTTTGCTACAGTTGGGTAAACGACCTGCTAATAGGGCATCCGTGGTGCTAACACAGAACAGTAAGACATTTGCAATGTATCTGAAATTATCTTTGACTGCTTTGGGTTTTACTTCTGAGTAACACTGCTGCTGCTGCCTTACTAAGCCACCACAGGAAGCAGAAGCATCTGCAGGGGATGGCTGGAAGTCAAGAGCATGTGCAACTCACATAAAATAAGGGGCAGGCCTTCAATCACAGCCGCCATCTTGAATTCTTTTTTTTTTATCTTCCCCCATGGACGACCCTGATGGGAAGGCTAGGCCCAACTTGCCTAGCCTTGGTAATTCTCCTTCATCTCTCTTACAATAAGCATTAAATCGGATGTGTGTGGGGGACATGCCTAAATTTTATCCCACTATCTTACCTACTTAAGCTTCTCTCTCTCTCTCGTATTTAAAAAAAAAATCAAAAGAAAATTCTGCACCAACTGTTTGACACAGGATGAGGAGAGCGGGCCCATACCTTCTAGAAGTAAGTTTCCCCGAATTCAATGGGGCTTACTTCAGAGGAGGCATGCCTACCCTTGTTATGGACATTTGCACAGCATAAGCAACTTTGGCTGTGCTGAAGCAAAACCAAATACAGTTTTGTTTCCCCACCACCCCCATCTTATCTGTTTCCAACTGAACCAACAAGAAGAGAGACCGATATCCAGGCTTGTAGTATTTAATGCATGTTTATTTCCTTTTAATTTAAAGATTTATATCCTATCTTTCATTGATGAGTTCAAAGCAACATACACAATGCTCCTAATTTTTCCTGTGAGGTAGTTTGAGCTGAGAAAGACTGACTGGCCCAAGAGAGCCAGTGACCTTCAATGGTGGAGCGTGGACTTAAGCCTAGGTTTCTGCAACCCTTGTCCAACCCCTTTGCTTCTACACCAGAAGCTCTCACTTCTGCAAAATGAAATGGTTGTATGGAATTGTTCAATTAACCTATTCATATTCATATTTCTCTTTCCATTAGAAACCATTTTTCCTTCAATTTCTACTTAAGCCTAATCTTTGCCTCCTTTATTAGATTCTTCAAAAGGAGCCATTTATTTCATTCTTGATTAATCCTTCACCAGCCTATGATAAAGCTTTGCTTTAGAAAGCCAATTTCTAGGCAGGCCCTGCTGCTTTGTCAGAAATCCAAATTTTCCCCACAGTTACTTGTGCCTGGCCCTCATGCAGTTTATCTTCTGGGCTTTGCAGTGTCCACTGTAACATCCTCTTTTAAATTGCATTTGAATGCATTTCACTCTAATATCCTGTCATTGATTTTCCTAATTGCTTTTCCAATTTACTATTTGCAAGGCAGAAGGAAAAAGAATAGGGTATCTTGTGAAGTTTCTGGTAGTAGATTCAGGGCCTGCAAGCACACTCCTTATCTTGGTCCTTGGGAGTTGGACTTCTCTTGAGAAAGGCCAAGGCTGACTTTCTGATCAGGGTGACTGCTTCAGTGCAGAAAGGCAATCTTCTCTTTTCAGTGCAATTCAAAGCAGTTCTCTATTCATAGGTAGTTCTGACTGAATTCAACGGGAATTTAAAGGAGAAGGGCACATAAGTTTTGTATCGGCCTCAAACTCCTCAGTGGCCCTCAACTATTTGTGCTGGTTGCCATTCCTGAGTTACAGTAAGGATCTGGTCCTCATCCATGTTTGTTCAAGTCTCTGGGAAGCTACAGGCTAGTTTGGGCCTGCCACAGAAATGAACTCAACATTGCATCACCCCCAAAGCTAAGCAAGGTTAGGCTCACAGGGAAGGCAGTCTTGGGGGAGGGGGGATAAAAGGCCCACACCACTTTATTGTGCCCTCTTTGGCATCTGCCTGAAGCACAGGTATCTCTTTTCCAGGCACCATTCTCAAAAAGACCCTCCGGCAAGATTTCATGAGCAATGATGGATGGAGTTAGAAGAACTCCAGCCACTGCACTATTTTCCATCTAAAACTAATGTATCTCCAGGTACAATGGCAGGGACTTTCTTTTATCTTCTTCCTACTGTGAACTGGTGTGGAAGAATTTAAGCAACCTGATTATCAATGTTTTAGCATAGAGCTCCTGAGCAGAGCCATTAATTAGCAAGCTTTTAGCATAGCTTTACCTCTGCATTAGTGGTTAGATTTCAAGAGTATTGTAGCCAAAAACTGGCTCCCTTAAATAAACCAAATCACTCTGAAGATACAACGTAAATGTATTAAGCATGCAGACAACTACAGCATACACCAAGGTCCCAGCAAAGTGTTGACAGCTCGTTGAGCAGCCTTGAGCAAAAGCAGATCCACACCTTATACAGTGTACCTTCGGCCCACTACATTACAAAGACAAGACAAAGAAAAGGCAGACACAGTGTAAATTACACCATGAAGTTGGGATAATTGATAAAACCATCTAAGTTACCTTCTTATTATTTATTACTTCCTACTAACTCGGTATACTATCTTGAGATATGGCCTTTCCCTGCTGCCACTCAAGGTCAGTTCAACTTGCTGTGAATGTTTTGTACATGTATATTTGGGATGGGGGGGTATCTTATAGTATTGGTAGTGGATGCAGCTCACATGGGGGGGGAGTACCTTATACCACCAAGAAGAAGAAGTTGGTCAGACAATTAGAACTAGTGGAAATATGTGGTTTGACTTTTAACAGATGTGATGCAGCACAGAGAATCTATTTTAAACCTTTTTATTTTTTATAATCAATCTGCAACCAGTCATGTTTATACCCCTGTAATTCCTTGTTGCCCAATTATAGACACCTTATTTTCTCTGTTTCAGCGTCTTGCCCTGAACTGTTACTGAACATGTCCACATGTGCTTGATCTGGCTTTGCAAACCCTTAATTAAATTTTAGAGACTGAAATACTCTTGTGTCATCCTGACTGAGTAGGAAAAATAAACCTCAGCTGGTCCCTGCAGGGCCACATAAGAAGGGAAAGGAAACTTATACCTCAAAAATGGGTTAAATAAATTGAGGAATTTCCCCTCATCATTTTTTCTCCCACTCTGGCGAAGGGGCAGGTCCCTCACTGCTAAAACAGGAGCTCACAGCTGGTTAGTGGTATAACCATCAGCCTGAGAACAAGCCATGGAATTTGCCACCTGCTATTTTTGGCAAGTCAACTTTCTATTGTTTTATGTTCGCTTTAGTAGTTATGCTGTGGTCAGCAATTTATTGTTTCTTGTTAGCATTGGGTTATGGGTTAATCTTATTGTTTGGTTTTAATTCCTCATATGCTGCCCAGAGTCACCCAGGGATGGGTAGCCATATAAATTGTATAAATAAGTAAATAAAGGATCTCTATTGTTTTTGCACTGATGTCTTACCATGGACATTTTATTGCAGCGTACGGTATGTTTTTTCTTGTTTGTCTGGAAAGATTCAGTGGCACACAAATTTTAATAGATGGAAATATAAAGAGAGGGGCCCAGGTTAAGTGTGTGGGCAGCACTGGGATTTTTTGCCTTTGGGAAGGGCATGAGTTGTCGCTTTTCAAACGTACTAAGCCCATTAAATAGCTCATGGTACACTTTTTGTTCATTCTCCCTCTCAAAACAGCAGGAAAGCAGCCACCGATTTTTGGCAATCATGCTGACAAAACGTGGCAGAGAGATCTCTGCAGGCAGCAAAAGGGGAGATAAAGACTTCGTTCTGCCCCAGGGCTACATCTTGACATGAATGGTAAAGGTAATACATGTATTATAACTGCATTTTTAATACCTGGCAGTAGGAGAGGCACTAAAATTCTGGCTTGGATGCCAAAGAGGTGAGAGAGTCCTCTCATTTTTAAATCCAGAGACTTCCCCAGTACCAACAAGCTCCCCAAATATTTCAGACTCTCTTCCTCTATTTGATCCCCCTACCATATTTTTATACACATAAAACTAGCCACACTCCACTGATTATGCCGTACTTGCCAGACTCTAGTCTTTGCATTACTTTGCACTTGGGTGGAAAATATTTATTCAGTTTCTTAGATTTATAGCCTGCCTTTCCTCCAGCATCTCAAGACAGCATACGTAGCACACTCTCTTCCAATATGTCTCAGCAACAACCATGTTGTCAGGAGGGAATGTTGCTTTCTCCCAGGAATATGAAGGAAAAAAAAGGTGTGTGCACGTATGTCTATCCATGATGAATGGGTGCTTATGTGTTGATTTCTCCACTCTCCCCCACCCCACTCGGTCCACGTCCACATGTCCCAGCATCACCCAGTCGACCTCTACCAGTTTTGACTGGGATTGATCTCAACAAGAAGGTCTTCATAGTTAGCACTGGTTTGGGGTTTTTTGGGTCACATTCTAATGCCATATTCTGCTACGGGTAAGGAGCTGGGTTTTCCAGATGGAAAACAGGGAACAGTCATGTTTGTTCTGCACCTCAATGCTTCTGATGCACTTCAGAATATGAAGTGTATCTTCATGTACAGAAACATGAGGAAGAGGACATAGGAACAAAACCTACTATTGAACTGGGGCACAATATGTCTTCCAGAGGATTCTTCTATTTTCAGATCCTCTTCCTCATCACACATCCAGTATAGGTGCTAAAAATTATTTTTTCTATTTTTGTAAGCATCACTTTTCCAGCAAAGGATTACGCTGAGGTATACGATGGCACATCATATATAATCTCCACCAGAACCCAACTTTCTTTCTCACAACAGACCTTGCAAAGTTTCTTAATATTTCTTCCACACGAATGTCGATTTGAAAAAGAGATGGCACAACTGTTTACAGCACATATAAAGTCAATGGTGGAGCTTACCAAAAACAGTTCTGGCAGGAACAGATTCTTTATTAATCCAAAATGACACCTGGGAGAGGATCACAGTCATGATGCATGGAATATACGTCTGTATCATAAAATAGCCCATTTTCCTTCGGAGATGGAAGTGTACTGTCATGACCACATATTCACCTTAAAAAAAAAAAGCAGAAAATCAATACTTTTTGTCCCATATGCCTTATGGGGTGAAAAAAAAAAAATCAAAACCCTGAGTCTAATATGTAACAAGAAAAAAATATATCAGAAAAGAAAATCTCCAGTGATTTCACCTGGAGACATCCTAAAATTACAAGATGCTAAAGTGAAATAGGTCACATCTTGTGTTAAAGCCTTTCTGGAATCCTTAGCTAACTCACTTTTATCTCTGCGAAGGAAATGAGGGATATGAAGTAATCCAGGCATGACAAGCTAAGCCCAAGGAATGGTAACAAATCTTAAAACTAAGAACAAATATGAATCAATCAGTACAGTTTGATATCCCTCAGGTCAGCCTTCCACAAGGTGGTGCCCTCCAAATGCTTTGAAATAAAACTCTCAGGCAGGTCCATCTAATGACAATGGACAATAGGGAAGAAGAAGGTCTGCACCTAAGCTATTTAAAGCTGCAGAAAGGCTGTTTAGGGCTTTAAAAGGCTGCTTGGGGCTTTGTAACTCTTCAGAAAGCCTCTTTGAGGCTTTTTAGATCTTCAAAGAGGCTTAGGGCTTATGGACTGACTTAAGGTAGATCACAGCAGCACTGCCACCATACCAACGTGTAGTCAAGCAAGCCCTTAAAAGCATCTTTGGGCTAAACGTTGGTTCCCCATATGAGACATGGCAAGGGCTTCAATTGAATTTAAGGGATAAAAGTCAGCACACCAAATTGCTAATAATCAGTGCAAGCTGGGAAGATTGTACATTATCCAATTCCCAACAAAACCTTGGCCATCACATTTTGAAACAGCTAAAACATATGCCTTCAGTGACAGTCTCACAGAGCACAGGCTGTCATTACCCCAACAGGACTTCTCATACCATTAGGCCCACCCACATCATTAGATATTTAAATAGTAAAATAACTACTGTATTAACCAATAAATTCCAGGAAAAAAAAATAAAACTTGTTAAAAATCCCCAAATTTGTGGGAAATGAAATGGCACAGTCCAACTTATATAGTCTAATTTTTGAATGGATTACGTTGCAAATATTTCCATTCTCATCCACCATAAACACTCAAAGCAAAACACAGATTGTAAATTAAGCAGTGGTTCCTTTGGTTCCTTTTCCAAATATAGCTGTTCTATCTAAAACAGGAGCGAAACTATTCAGAAGCACATTTTAATAAAATCTTCATCCAGTTTAAGAACATGGGAAGTACCATGAACCAAGTCAAAGCACATAGCTCGATATTGTCTGTACAGATCTTAGTTCAGTATTGTCTAGATAGGTCTAAGCTTAGTATTATCTAGATAAAACTTAGCTCAGAATTGTCTCTATTGACAAGCAATGGCAGTGACATTTCCAACCTTTCCCAGCCAAAAATTGAATCATCTAAAATGTTCTGCATGCAGGACACACACTCTACCATCAATCCTTATCTTCCCTACAAGCATACCAGACAGACATTTTTATAAACCAAAGCAGTATTTTTCATCTGTCTTTATAAATAATGCTAGCAGGCAGCAACACAGATGGATTCAGCATGAAATGTAAATGAAGTTCTATAGTTATGATTTCTGGTGTCCTAAATGGCAAGTATAATGGCAAATGTGTCCAGATACATCAAAATGATCATTGTTGTCATTATTATCACCATCATAAGTCAATGATTATTATTATCATTATAGTAATGATAATAATGATCATGAGTCAGCATGAGAAGAAGGAATAGACAGTGTTTATATGAAATTTAATAGTAGAATGAGCTTTTACAAAGATCATTTGACCTTCACAAGACTTAGCTCTGCCAATAAGTGTCACTGATCCTGTAACATATGAGTCAGCACCCTCTGGGTCATGGCCTATGAGCATCATCACCATCATTACCTGCAGCCATTTTGCACATCTCAGAACTATCTCCAGTGTCATGTCCCCACTCAATGATGCCTTCTCCCATAAGAAAACAGTAAAATGCATTTGCTGGCTATCAAAATGTTGTCTGATCCAAATTCTTCTGTACATGTTTTTATTTTGACTTGTTCACCAACACAGCTAATTAGATTGTGTGTCCCTGATGTATAATTTGGATCCAACCTTTTTTTTCCTGCCTGATCGACCAAGCTGTGAGAGTATTGAGCCCCACGCAACTGAGCAAGTTCAGGGAATCAAGAACTACACAGATTTCAATAAAGTATCTTTAATGCTAATCTGGAAGAAATATAGAACCTTGGAAAGTGTAAGTAAGATCTCCCAACCTCATTTATAGTGAGTTAATCAAGGTGGAGTCTTTTGAATACTTTGCAATGCTTCTGCCCAGATTTCTTCCCACCTGGGCTGAGCTGCTGTTTAAGCTGTCAGCTGCCTCACCAACATCTCTTCATATTCTATGCCTCTTCCATTCCTTTCTTGGTCTCCCATAATATCTCACAGATAGCTGGATGTATCTAGCTACTCTTTTCAGTTTCTACATTGTTTCTCAGGTGCAGTATAGACAAATTACTGCTATGTGCCCTTGTTACAAAGGAAGCTTTGACAAGGCTGTTGACAGAGTAAGGGGACCTATTGAGAAACTGCACAGATCCTGCTCAAACCCAGAGCAAATTCTGTTGAAGCTGGTTTGCACTAGCACAGAATTCATACAAGGAACTGCATGGAGGTCCTCAAAGTGCAGGAGGTTAGCAGACCTCCCGGTGTTGTGTTACATCCACCCCATGCACTTAACAAGAAATGCTACCTGGTAGAAAAAAGTTGCAAAATGATGAAAGGGCACTATCAAGGGCCTGGGGGATGCCAAAACATAAGTTAGGGAAGTTTTCCTAGCAGCAAGTACTCCCTACTAGGCAACATGTATTTCAGGCTCAGTGTCCCAAATGAGAAATGAGATTATTTCACAAAAGAGAATAAATGAGTCAGTCTAGGTAAGGTGCATTTAAAAAAGTGGGATGGCCTCTCTTAGAACTTCCCTGTAGGCTGTCCTAAGGAGTGATTAAATACACCGTAGAAAAATAAAAAGAGTTTTCAAAATATAAATAATTAAGTTTTCTTAGGTGTAACTCATGTTTACATGAATTTCTAGGCTCTTCCAAAGATAACATGGCCTACAAAAGCAAAATAATACTGTAAGTTGCTGGGCAATTGACAATCTCTTTTCATATCCATTCCTACCATCTTTGGCAGGAATGAAAAACAAGTTTATTGAATGTTCAGAGAGCCACTGATGATCAGAATTTGATAAGATAGGAAGCAAGTAGTTCAGCCCTTATCAAGACGCACCTATGAACAATCTAATTTACTTTTTTATTTAATTCTACACATTTAAAATTTCCCTCCCTGCCCCTAAATTCTCAGAGAGCTATTCAGCTCTCTGTGATACTTCCACCCATCTAAAGAAAAGTTGTAAAGAACTTAAGTCTTCTAGTGAACCATCATTCAATATTGGCTGCTATTCAACTTAATTTTAAATCATGAGGATGCAGTTTTAAAGGCACTGGGGTGAGAAGGCTGTTCTTCAAGACAGCCTCAAATACTGAACAGGAAATATGCTAAGATCTGACCAAGATGTTACCCCTTGATAGCTTCTTTGTAGAAAGTCTTTATGAATGATTCCATAAGGGATCAACGACATCTCACCGACTGATAATTTCCAATACATTATGAAAATATTACTTCCTCTTGCTATCAATAATGCCATTCAAAAATATGTCAGATACATCTGCTCCCCCTGCTGCCCAGTTCTGTCATGAGTTACAGGATTTCAGCTGTACCAATAATAGCAAATTTGGTAAGTTTTCATATAACATACCCAACAACCATTAACTAAAAAAAAAAACACCCACAGACCATCAGTGTTGTCACTTCTTTTGCTGTTCTACCTGTTGCTATTTTCTAACATTATTTTAAAAACCATCAGGAACAGTAATAGCTGTTGTGCTTAATACAATTGCTCTAGCAGCATTTTAATATGGATTTATTTGGACCATCTGCATCTTTTTGCCTTATGGTAAGTCACAATGAATTATCAGCACTGACAAGCATGTCGTTGCGAAACCATGTCACTTGCGGCAAACTCCCAGGTTTTTAATTGCATTTTCAACCATTTTCACTTCGCTTCCTGAAGAATTGCACGGCAATAGAACAACTATGTTTATCTAAGCCTTACATCAAGATAAACCTTCTAAAATTTGTTATCTGCTTCTGCATCTCACATTTCTTGCCAAACAAAGCAGCACCACTGTAATGGTGTCCTCAAATTGAAGAATCCTACCTGTGATAGATTTAATTGTGTCTGTAGATGCTGTATGTCCAAGCAGGTCATACTGAACTAAACTGGAAGACTCTTCGGGGACTTCCACTGAATTCTTTGGCCCTTTCGTCCAGGTGTAGATCATTTCACTCTTTGGATACGCATCTGAACAAGATATATTTAGAAGAAATGAATGGACAGGACCTTTGTCTTCAGAACTTATCTTAAAGCCCAGTGAAAGCATTCCTATTGCTTTCAGCTGGCCTCAGCTTTCTTCTTTGACAAAGACATGGGCCTCTGGCTATTCTCTGACCTGTTTCTTACATTAAGAACAAGAAATGGAGCTTTAATACCATAAGTAAAATGCCATAATGCGGACTTACAGCTTCCAAATTTCAGTGGACAGGCATGGCCATCCATTGGGAAATCCACCAACCTCATGGGACACTCAGCACTTATGGTAAGCCTATGGGAGGCACATAAAATTAGTCCTGACATGGTATAGTACATCAGCCATTAACAATTCATGTAAAAGGACAGAACAATAGATAAGGCAGCTACCTCATTGTATAAAGAATGGTGCCATTTCTCATAATTCTAAATAGTTTATTTGGGGCTGTCATGTTATGAGACACAGATTTTTTCCCATTCCGGAAGAAAGTATCTGGGGTCCACACTTTGTTAACCATCAAGTTGTTTAATCTCAGAATTTCAATAGGACCATCATATTTTAATCTCTTGTCCACCCATGTCTGACGAAAGAAAACATCCATCGTGTATTCCTACAGTAATTGGGAAGCAAAACAAATGATGTTATGCATGCATTTCCCCAAGGATAAATCAGTGATAGGAAACTATATATTCCCTAAACACATTCCTGTCAATTCCACAGAACTATGTACTCCTTAATACTTTAATTTTCCACATTAGCTACATAAATAAATTACTAAACATACTAAACCAATCAAAAATAATTACTGTAGTCTAATAGAATGGCAAGAAGCATGCAGTTAAACTTGTTCAGGACTGGAAACAAAACGATAAATTCGCTAACATGTGTTAATGATTTTATGTCTATGCTTTTTTTTCTTTGGACAAATGATTAAAATTTGCACTGGGAATACATGCATATAGCAAACAAAGTTTATTTATTTATTTATTAAATTTATCCCTACCCATCTCTTCCCATTGGAGGAATTCTGGGCGGTTTACAATAAAATAGTCAATTAAAGATGAGCATAAAATATAAATACAATATATAAATATAGAATTACTCTTAATAAATAAATAAATATAAAAATAAGAGTAAAAAAAGTAAAAAAAGTCCAAGTGGCAGAAAAATCTGATACAGCCCGTGTGTGGGAGGAGTGGTCTAAGATAGCCATCCCCATGTAGCTCTATTCCCCTCTCTGCCCCAGGCGAGGTGGCAGAGTCAGGTCTTCAGGTTCCTCCGGAAGGACAGGAGCGAAGGGTCCTGCCTCACCTCCTGGGGCAGTGTGTTCCACAGGGCGGGAGCTACTGCAGATAAGGCCCACTTCCTTGACCCACCAAACGGAGATCTCTTACAGACGGGGTCCACAACATGCCCTCTCTGCATGATTGATGGGACGGGTCGATACCATGGGTAACCTGGTCCCACGCCATGTAGGGCTTTAAAGATGATAACCAATGCCTTGAATTGGACCCAGAAGCAAACTGGTACCCAGTGCAGCTCGCACAGCAGCGGTGTTACATGTGCCCTTCTAGGGGCACCAAAAACAGCCTGTGCAGCTGCATTCTGGACCAGCTGAAGCTTCCAGATACTCTTCAAGGGTAGCCCCATGTAGAGCGCATTGCAATAGTCTGAGAGATAACAAGGGCACGAGTGACTGTCCAAAGGGCCTCCCAATCCAGGAAAGGGTGTAACTGGTGCACAGCACGAAGCTGCTCAAAGATCCTCCTGGCCACGGCTGCTACCTGCTCTTTGAGCAGGAGCCGTGAGTCCAGGAGGACCCCCAGATTATGCACCGGGTCTGTCTGGGGGGGCAGCGCAACCCCATCCAGAACCAAAGATGACAATGTCCCGGATACAGAAGAGCCATTAATCCACAGCCACTCTATCTTCCCAGGGTTCAACCGATTGTTCCCCATCCAGACCCCCACAGCCCCCAGGCACCGAGAGAGGGCAGTCACGGCATCACTTACTTCACCTGGGATGGAGATGTATAATTCGGTATCATCAGCATACTGATGATACCTCATCCCGTGGTGACGGATGATCTCACCCAGTGGTTTCGTGTAGATGTTGGAAAGGAGAGGAGAGAGAACTGAACCCTGCGGCACCCCACAAAGAAGGGGTCAAGGGTTGGATCTCTCACTCCCTATCAACACTGATTGGGAGCAGCCCTAGAGGAAGGAGGTGAACCAGTGCAAAACCACGCCGCCCACCCCCATCTCCCTGAGCCACCCCAAAAGGATACCATGGTCGATGGTATTGAAAGCCGCTGAGAGGTCAAGAAGAGTCACGATGGATGCACTGCCCCCATCCCGCTCCTGCCAGAGATCATCCATAAGTGCAACCAATGCCGTTTCTGTCCCATATCCAGGCCTGAAACCTGACTGAAAGGGGTCTAGATAATCTGTTTCCTCCAGAACCCTCTGGAGTTGCAAAGCCATGCCATGAAAGAAATGTTACTGAATTTCAACCAGTAAAGACATTACTGGGATAAACAAAAAGCAAAAGAACAGATTTTCCACAAAATGACCAGTCTTCTGACTTCGCCATCATTTACGTACAAGATACATATGGGAGTTTGTAAATCTTGCAGAATCATTTTAACTGGGCCCCAAGCATCTGGCATACTGCTTGATAGAGAGGACTATTTCCTTTGTGGCATTTGCAAGGGGGCTCAAAAAAGTCAAGATGATGGCCACAATCACATGATCAAAGCCTTCTCCTTTTTTAATGAATGTCATAAGGGGCTTCAATCATGTGGTTCTGGCCCCCATTTCTACCTCTACCTGGGGATGCCTCTTCACTCTATATAAGTATGTTCATTTAATCATCTCTTTCATTGAGGAAAGCCCTTCAAAGTTGGTTAATTGAAAAAAGTTCAACTAAGTCTTAATCCCTAGCAAATATACATAGCACTGAAACCTTAGTGAAGTAAACCTAGGTCACTGAGCAAAAACACTTTTCCCCAACTAATTGATTCAAATTGTTTTGTGAACCACAGTCATGGTTATGCAATTACTGCAACTTCCCACAAGTGCCAAAACCAAATAAAAATGAAAATGCACAGGGTAGAATTCAATTTCAATAGACGAGAGCATCTGTAGCTCAGGGTTGAACTGTCCTTGGTACTCTCTGAGCTTGGTTGGTTGTTTGCAGATGTTTCATTACCAGACTAGTTGACAGCGCTGATGATGTTACCTAGTCGGGTAATGAAATGTCTGCAAACAAGCAGCCAAGCTCAGAGAGCACCAAGGACTCCACAGAATTCAATTTCTAAAAAATTCAGCTCATCCTTTATTATTCTTTTAAAACTGCTATTGCAAGATAATGCTCACACGTACGTATATAAATAATGCTTGGTGCGATCAGAAAAGCCAGAGGCATTTCTGAACTAAAAATCAAGGAACTGGGACACAGGATCAGTGTCTAGACAGTTTCTTGCCATTCCCAAAGGGACATCATAAATTATGCAAATAAATAAATCAGGCAAGTGGGCTCATTTCACTTCATTATACAGATTATAGCATTCATCATATCCTGACTGAGCTCTTCAGTCAAGCACCCAAGCCCTACCATGGCAAATGTTGAGGTTTTTCCTTTTTTATGGAAAATATGGAAAGACCAGAAGCTGTCACAGCCACATGTAATAAAGCCTGAAAATAAGCTGCTGCTAATCTCTTCTTTTTTGTATGAATAATAGGAGAGTCTCAAAGGGCCTTCACTTAGTCACCCGCTCATTACTGGGTTTCAATTTTTTCCTCCTCAAACCTACCAAAATAATAATAATAATAATAATAATAATAATAATAATAATAATATACCCACACTGTACATACATACCATTTCGACATCAGAAACAGGTCCAAAACTGGTGACATAGATATCTGTTTTGACTTCAGTAACAGGACCTAATGTATAAAAAGAAAGTGAGCAAGGAGAATTGAATTGTTTCACATCAAAAACCAGGAAAAATTATACAGACAAGTAATGCCAAGTCTTACATGAATGATTTGTTAGCCTCATTTTAGGAAAATGAAACGGTAAAATGTGCCAGCTGTATTTACAGATTCCCATATAAAGTGGATTTTCATATACTAACCCTTCATATAATTTCCTTTGTTTATGCAAGTATAATTCATATACAGTTTTGTAATGCACCATTTCCCACTGACATTGGTAAGAGAATATATATGCATGGAAATCTAACTCCACACTACTTCAAACAAGGGATGGTAAAATTTACCACTCTGTTTTTAAAAGATCTCCTTGGGCATATTATTTATTTAACTAAGTTGTACTATCACTGGTTCTGTGTTTAAAAACTGAATTCCATTAGCGTATCAATTAGCAGAAACATTTGAAGTTTTTTAAGTGTACCATGAAACTTCTGTGGGGCATCAATCTCAGAAATCTTTGTTTCTCTGAGACCGAGTTCATCTGCCTTCCCTTTTACTGAAACACAAACACATTACAGGTTAAAACAGGCAAAAAAATTAGTGCCTTAAGACTGCAAAGACAGGTTAGCAGAGTTCAGCATTCACTTAATTAAATCACTAATATTTTTCTGCATCAAGATTTACAAAAATAACTCTTCGCGGATAAGGGGCATCCAAAGGACAGGGTGGGGGTGGGGAGTAAAAAATGTCAAGATGGTAGTTGTGACCACATGATCAAAACACCACATGGGCATCATGTACTCTGGGGATCCCAAGCAAAACCATCTATCAAACAGCAATGGCTCAACTTTTACAGCCTACTCTGAAGCCAATATGAAATGAGTCAAGATAATTTGCTTCCTCCACAATTGCTGGCAGCTGCGAGGTCACCATGTTTTAGAAGGTGAAAGTTGTTGTTATAAAAACAACAAAATGTATATCCTGCTTGTCATCTACCAAACTCAAAATAACTTTCATGCAGTGGCTTCAGCTAAATACTTTTACAGGGCCAGACTTGCTTAGCTTTAGCACTTTGCTTCTAATTTGGTATTTCTTGGGTTTAAAGGAAGTGAGGTATAGGTTATTACAATTAAAAATAGCTATAAAACTGGAGAATGGGTTAAGGTAGCAGAGCATTCTCTGAGCCTCATTGCCTAAATGTCCAGAATTGACTTGTTACTATATTAGTGAATCCACTTTTTTCCCCAAAACCTGTTCCGGTTGTTGGCTTTACTGGACTTCCAATCCTTGCAACAGCATTCAAGATGCTGGTATAAAAGATTACTCTTATTTGAACATTCCTGCATACTTTTCATAAAGGCCAATGTTATTCTCTTAAAGTGTAAAAAGAAAGCAACAAGCAATGGGCAAAATGAAATATGCTGGCTTCTGGCTGTTAACAGAACACAAAACAGAAGTTGGTAAAATTATCCCTTTCTAGGCTGTACATTATGGATAAAAGGACAACTAGGAAGAAAATGAATACACATATACATGTGTACCCACAATACTTTCCCCTTTGGAGGTAAGCAAAGATATACAGATCACAGAAAAGTATGAAATACCAAACCAAAGAAATTACTGGCATGAGATAAAGAATTTAATCTAGTTTATACTAATACCATTGACAATATCCCTCTATAGGTAGTCCTCGTTTAGCGATTGCATCGTTTAGCGACTGTCTGCAGTTACAACCGTGATGAAAAAGTAACTTTGTGACCAGTCCTTGCACATACAACCTTTGCAGGTCTGTAAAGCAAAGGAAAGCTGAAGTAAGATCGTAAAATTGTGATGTTTCACTTAGCAACTGCTTTGCTTAACGACCAAGTTGCTGGTCCCAATTGTGGTCACTAAACGAGGACTACCTCCATTTATTTCTGTCCATGCAAACCATCCTTGCTTCTACCACTTTGCTATACCATTTCATACACTGCCTTTTTTTTTCTATACATTTCTCACCTTTCTCTTTTTCATTAACTCCATTCTGTTATGACTTTTGTCTTTTACTTCCCTTGTAGAGGAACACAGGGATAAAGTTGAGGAATGAATGCAAAAGCCATTAGCAGAACTATTCAGAGATAATAAAAGAGAATGTAAATAACAATATAGCCAGGGAAAGGGGAGAGCATGAGAAAGAGATTCAAAATAACACACACACACCCCTTTGTAATGTATAAGAGGGGCTAGAGGGAAACTCTAGCAGGCCTTCAAGATCCTGTTATTATACCCTACAAGAGTGGAGTTCTCGATTCCTGAGCTGGCCTACCCTGAAGAGCTGACATTCATCTATGGTCAAGTGTTGTAATTCATTCTGGAGGGAAACCATTTACATACATAGGTTTTATTTTAAAATATAGCTGAATGTAAACACTCTTCTACTAATTGGGAAAAAGATTCCATTGAGGTCAATCAAGCTTACCTCTGAGTTGTTACTGGAGAGGATTACATCACCTCAGCAGGTAGCAACACAGAGCTGACCTTGGCCAATGTGGACAAGCTAAGCAGGTTCAAACACAGTAGTTAGTAGTTTGATGTGAGGCCAGCAGGAAATATCAGAGCTGGCGGCTAGACAGGGAAACTGAAATAAAGCACAGGGAAGCCACTCTCATACTGTGGCCAAGAAGGCTTGCACAGACATGTCCACAAAATTATCCAGAATTCAAGAGCACTTAAAAAAAATTACATATTTGGGCAATAAGTGTGTCAAGAGCCTCTGAATACTGGATGTGATAATGTCTGTTCTCTGGTGGACCTTCTGAAGCTCCCTGATTGTACACCATGCTCTAGCACAGTGTTTTTCAACCTTAGCAACTCTAAGATATGTGGACTTCCACTTGCCATGCAAAGGAAATGTTTCAAAGACTTGTTCTTGCTAGGTTCTATCCAGTCATAGCCAACTCCTGATGTCTCTATAGATCAGTGTTTCTCAACCTTGGCAACTTTAAGATGGGTGGACTTTTAACTCCCAGAATTAAAACTCCCATGGCTGGCTGGGGAATTCTGGGAGTTGAAGTCCACCCATCTTAAAGTTGCCAAGGTTGAGAAACACGGCCTAATTATAGAATCAGTGATGAGCACTGTAATGATGGCTAAATGGTAGGGGAGCATTACACACTGCAGCAGGTACTGTCACCAATGAATCACATTATTTCAATGTGAAGAACAATCCAGGGCAAAAATCCAATTATTCTCTCAGTCAGAGAGGAACTCAGCATCATAAGTAAGAGCTCACTAAGGGTAACTACACCTGTCTCTTTCAATTGGATATGTAGCCTAGTTAGAGAAGACTCCCAAGTCTTCTCTGAGGATGACAGTAGCAATATTATGAATAATACTTGAAATTCAGGATGCTGATCAAAATCAGTACACTTTACTGATAATCTTTTCTAGTATGTTTCTTCTTATTTTTAAAAGACTTCTTGACAGCTAGAAGGAGCTGGGTAACCTTGATTGGACTGGGAAGCTATGAAGGTTCAGGCTTGGTTAGTACTTGGATGGGAAACCTACAGGAATTCCATGGCTTAGATTGTATTAGATTATTAAATTAGATTGGGAATTTGAAAAGGCATCCTAGTAAAAGGCAATAGGAAATTATTTCTTTGTTGTTGCTAAGAAAGAATGAATGGATCCATGTAGTCCCCAGGAATTAAGTTTAATTTTAAGGAGACTTTACTTCTCTATATGTTTTAAGAACTGGTGCTGCCTACTGATATAGAAAACCTTCATTATGAATCATGCCCCTGCTATGAACCCCCATAGCAGCCTTAGGAAAGCTACTTTGCATTAGCCTCAGGATCCCCACTTGCAACATGCAGATTATAATATTAGCTTTATTTACAGAATTTTAAAATATTGCATTGGAATTCAGCCTTGTAGTTTCCAAAATTATAGCTGGTCAGAAAATTGAGTTTGGCAAGAGGGAGGTAGTGCGGGTTTAGTTTCACTTCTTTTAATTAGGCAGGAATGTGTATCCTGTCCCTTCACTCATTTCTAAGACAGCTTACATAATAACAGTTTAAAATCAGAAAAATGTGCTCTCAAATCTACATCCATATACAGCAGAGCCACCTTTAACTCCAGACTTAGAAAGGCCCCAAGCAAAACGCAGTCAGGGATCAGATGCTCTCTTCAAGAGCAGTGCTTCTTAACATCACCAATGTTCAGAAGAGTAGATTTCAACTCCTACAATTCCCCTGCCAACAGGTTTAAAATGAAAATTGTTGAGGTTTAGAAATGCTGTTCTAGAGAAAGAGAATTCAATGAAATGGATTGCAGCTCAGAGATGGATTTTTCTTGTACATCTTTGAGAATGGCAGGACCTGAAATAGGATGTGATGGATAATCAAGATCAGGAAGTAAGAGAATCTGTGTGGCTTCCTATATTAGGTAGAATTCCATTATCCTTGATACCTTCATTTAGGTTTAATCTTCATGGTTTCTTTTTAATGTTTAACTCTAGTCATCACTTTGATTATGTGCCATTAAGTTGGTGTTAACTCTTACTGACCACACAGATAGAATGTATCACTTAGTATAGCTTATTCTTAACAGGATTCAGTAGATGGAACTACTTGGTAGCCCTTGTCTGTGTTTTGAAGCTAGGCAAAGTTAGGCCTGATTAGTTTTGCACTGAGAAATTACTAAAAAAATCACAGAAATGTAAGCCAGACTGGAAAGTCAAAAAATATAAGGCAATAGGCAATCACTCTTCTGCTGCTGCCAATGAAATTGCATGATTAAATCCATGTAGTAACCAGGAGTCAAACTCAGCTTATAGGAGGCATTATTTTTACAATATTCAATAATGGAATTAACCTATTCATTACGCACACGCATGCACACACACACACACATGCCCATTATAACAACAAAGGGTTCAGAAGTCCATATAGGCATATATTTGCAGCTTGCTATGAATATTTGATTCTGATTCTGCCAGCTACAAGCAAAACAAAGGTTCACATAGGACAGGTGCTGATGCTGTGCTTCTTGGTGCCTGGAAGTCAAGCTTCTCTGGCATAAGTTCATTTTGGGATGGTACAAACACAAGCAGGAAAGGGAACAGGAATATGTTTTTACCCACACAGGGATGAATGGGTCTTTATTGCTGTTACGCAATTTCTGCAAAATGGATGACTGCTTCTTTAAATGCTTCTGGCTTCCCTTACTAGTTTTCACTTTCATGCCCCTTTTTCTCACAATCTCTTTGGCTACTTATGTTTGGCTGTCCATCTACTTCTCTCCTGGCAAATTCCTTCTGGCACCAGATCTGCTTGATAGCAAGTTCCAACTCTGCCAGGCTGTTGCCTCTCTGTTCTTTGCTTTACAGTTCCAACCTAGAGCCAGTCTGGTCTAGTGGTTAAGGCTCCAGGCTAGAAACCAGGAGACGGGGAGTTCTAGTCCCGCCTTAGGCGTGAAAGCCAGCTAGGTGACTTTGGGCCAGTCATTCTCTCTCAGCCCAACTCACCTCACAGGGTTGTTGTTGTGGAGAAAATAGGAGGAGGAAAGAGTATTAGGTATGTTCCCCGCCTTGAGTTATTTATAAAAATAATAAAGACGGGATAAAAAAATCTAAAACAACACCTTGTTTTCCCTGTAACTTGACTGCTCATAGTGCCTCATATTTTCCTTTGGGCTTCCTGTTGCTCCAATTACTCCTCACTGTTTCATGACTTTTCCCTGGACCCATCTGCAGAAAACTGTATCCTTTCCACACGTACACATATACCAGCAGCAGCTCCTGCAGCTTTACCCAACATGTTAGAACTTTAATATCATAGAAGACAGATAACCCGCTTCTGACAAGCCTTTTCAGTACACAGCAGTCTGTTTCAGAACTATGGTTTGCAAACTGTGATTCCCTAGGGAAACCAAGTTTTCTCAGAAAAGTTCCAGGATTGCTTTGCATAAATATATCTTAGGTGGGTCATGTCCTCTGAAAATTTGTCCATTGTTAGCAATTCTTTCCTCCTGCAGGGAAACATATTGCATCAACAGATGCTAGCCAAGTCTCTCTCTGAGGGAGAGTTGGCACATAGTGACACCGTGCTTTGGCTTAGCATGGGATAGGAATCCAACTGCTGCAACTTTTAAACTGTGGTGGTACAAGTCTTAGTGAGACCTCTAAACCCACTATGACATTTTCAAGAAACTATAGGTAAACATCTAGCACCTTGTGATGAGACTTCCTTGAAAAACCAATACAAGAAAGTTTGAAAGTAACTAGAACATAGACATCTTTCTCACTCCTGACCTAGAAAGGTCATCTGTAGAAATCAGAGGGCAATCTATTTTTTCATTCTTCTTCAACACTTCAGACCTGAAGATAGCAAGAAAGATGGTAACGGGCCAGATTCATGATTGGGACACCTGTCCATGGAGCACAGTGCTAAGAATAGCTTCTGATTTTGGCAAGGTCACTGACCAAGAGACAGATGGTAATAATTCCTGTCACCAACAACCTGCAGAAGGAATCAACTTGCAAATAAATACTTCCATATGGTTTTTGCAGTTCCGACTCATGCACTTTGGTGGGCTGGACAGCTGCCTGAAAGAGCGATCAACCTCATTTCATATCTCACATGCTACTCAGACTTTTATTTTCTGTGCAAGTCTAGAAGAGTGCAAAAATGTATCTATAGGTGGATTTTTGCCATGCATTAGGTAAATGTTATCCTTGATCTGTGAAACCACAGAACCTCAAATCCCTTGCATATTGATTGGCTTATTTTTTTTAAAAAAAGCAGGATGATGGAATAGACCATGTTTTTCAAACTTGGCAACTTTAAGATGTATGGACTTCAACTGCTGGCTGGGGAATTCTGGGAGTTGATGTCCACAAGTCTTAAAGTTGCCAGGTTTGAAAAACACTGGAATAGACCATATTTTAGTCTATTGCAGAAGCTTCTCCTTACAATATGTTCCTACAATGGTTCATATCAAAGCCGGTGTCAGTATTTCACACTATTTATGCTAAGAGAATCCAGAGTTACATCTCTAAATATTTCTGGAAGTAACACCTACTTCACTGTTTATATATCCAAATGAGCTGCAAAATCCTTAGATCCAAAATACAGAAGCAGAACATAGTAATGAGAATGAGTTCAGGAGAGGCCTTCTAATATCTTTGCCAAGTTTGGAACAGAGTTGCTCAGCTTTTTTACTTACAATATCAACATGCTCAAACCAGGCCCTTTAAAATATGCAAAACATTTTAAATATACAGTAAATGGGTTGTTTATTTATGTAACATTTCTGTTGTTCTGCCAAGCATACTGGATTCTATAATCGCAATGCGTAAAATTTAAAGGTATGGATGGATATTAATGTAAAAAAATATTTAAAACCATTTAGTATCATAAACTTGTTTCAGCCACACAATTTGTTCATCTGCCTTCATGCCGGCCCCTCTCTCATGGCCACAATATTTCTGTTTAGGCCTCTGGCCAATTATAATTGCGATCGTGTGTTTTGGAAGTTACAATAATTACCATGTAACTTGATGCTGGTCTGCTGAGACATAAACCTGGTTCTTTTAAATGGGACTTACTTCCAGCTCAGTGAATATAGCATGGCAGCCTAAGGCTATAATACTATGCATATACAGTATGTCCAGGTAAAAGCTCTATTCACTATAATGAGGTTAACATTGTCATTTTAAATATATGTATATCCAAACACATACATTTATAGTTAAATGTACAAAGTATTTTACCGTATATTATTTATCTAGATTGTTCTTTTTCCTTTATTAAGAGGAATCAGCATGTAGATCAGCCTAAACCATGTACAATATGTACCAATTACTCAAAGATCACTGTATATTATTCATTTAGATTGCTTTTTTGCTTTATCAGCATGTAGGTCAGCCTAAACCATGTATAGGACCCACTGGCAATGAAACAGACTGAGTCCACATACTTTTGTCTTAAACTTACCTCCAAAACCAGTATCTGAGAATACAGATTCACCTTTTTGGGTCAAGATGATTTTAATGAACCACCTTCCAATTTTACCCCAACCCTTCACTTGGAGATGACAAAAAACTTTGCAGTCTTTCCATTCCCCCCACCCCCACCCCCTTTTAGGCACCAGAAGTTCAACTATGTGGCAGCACTTAGCTGATGCTGGCTGACTTCAGAAACCTAAGGAGAAATGACCTGGTTGGTACTTGAATTGGAAACTGCTAGGACATTATCATGGATGTAGATTAAATTGGGGACTTGAAAAACATCCTGGAAGTTCACTTCTATTGCTAAGAAAACTACCCAAGCACCTTAGCTCTACTATACAATGAGAGAACAGCAAACTCCAGTGTGAAGTGGACATTAATAAAAGATACTATTGTCTTAAGTTAGGAATGACTTTAAAACTTTCAAATCCCCTTGAAGAGAAGATAAACTTGAAAGCCCTATCAACACTGCATCTTCCAATCAGTAGATGTGAGGAACAGCCACCAAACCCAGCCTGAGAATTCTTCTGTCCATTTATTTTATTATTATTTATTTCTTTATTATTAGATTTGGAGACTCCTTGACTCTCAAACGCCTCTGGGCAACTCACAATACATGAAGAGATAAAACAAACATTAAAAACCCATGTGTGCAGAAGAGCAAAACAACCAAACCTTCCTGAAACAAACAAACAACAAAGGCTCACATTCATCCTAACCCCAAGCCTGGGAGCAGAGTCACATTTTTAACTATTGTGGGGTGGGGGTCATGTGAATGTCCAAGGGAATGCTTTCCAGGGGGCAGGTGACACAACAGAGAAGGCATACTTTCTCAGTCCTGGTAGATGACATTGTTTGAAGGGACCAGGAGCTCTTCCACTCTGCTCCATCTGACTGGATGGGCAGACACTATTGGAGATAGATGGTCTCTGAGATAACCAGGCCCTATGCCATGTAGGGCTTTATAGGGGAAAACCAACAGCACGGATTGCACTCAGAAGCCAGCTGGTAACCAGTGCAGCTCATGAAGCAGGGATGACACATGAACATAGCACGACCCACCCACCACTGCCCATGCTGCTGCATCCTGGACCAGCTGTAGTTTCTGAGTCGTCTTCAAAGGCATCCCCATGTTGGATGCATTGCAGTGATTGAGTCAATAGGTAAAAAATTACTCATAAGTCATGGGTTATAAGTTGAGCAGTAAGTCACAAAGAACAAATGATAGTTGTAGAACAACCATTTGTAGTCATCCGTAACACTAACATCAAATTTCAAATGCTCAAAGTGCTTCATACTTCAGCATTACTTTCACAGACCTGCAAAAGAAACCTCAGTTTAAAGTTTTCATATAGCTGAAAAACGATTGAAATGAGTGAAGTGAAATTTAAATCCCAAAATTTATAACTTCTTTGAAAAGTAAGTTATAAACAGGACTGAGTCTTTCTATTACATTACATGCTTAAATGGGTAGCATTTTCAAAGTTAACAGAAAAGCTATATAAAAATTGTTGTATAAAGAGATATCATAACGCTCACCAACTCTGAATATGAAAAATAGTTGTGTAATTACATTTGTCCCCCTGGAAAAACTTTTATACCTCTTTAAGCACCCAGATGAAAATCAGCAGCTAATAATAATTTCATACATGTTTCTTAGAATGATACTTCTGGATTTTTTAAATTCTTTCTTTACTGTTAAGGGGATTGCTTTTTAATGGAGCATGCTCAGCTTGGTTGGTATTTGCACAACAGCCTTTTTACATGCATGATGTCATTCTGGCATCACTGTGGTTTGCTGCAGATGCTGCTGCTAATACATAACAGAGCTTTGTGTGTTTCTTTTCAATCCCAACCATGTCTAGTCTCCTTTTATGTAGTTTATTTTGCAAAGATAGGAAACCCAAAGCAAAATGAACATTTGCCTGCATAACTCCATTGTCTTCTACAGTTGGTTTCTACATAAGTCAGTGAAGGCACTAAATCACAGTGTGGTTTAGTTGTTCTGCCTCAGTATGTTGCATAAATCTAATAGTAAAGGTAAAGGTTTCCCTTGACATTAAGTCCAGTCGTGTCCCACTCTAGGGGGCGGTGCTCATCTCCGTTTCAAAGCCAAAGAGCCGGCGTTTGTCCGTAGACACTTCTGTGGTCACGTGGCCGGCATGACTACACGGAACGCCATTACCTGCCCGCCGAAGCGGTACCTATTAACCTACTCACATTTGCATGTTTTCAACCTGCTAGGTTGGCAGGAGCTGGGACTGGCAATGGGAGCTCACCCGTCACGCGGGTTCAAACCGCCGACCTTCTGATCGGCAAGCTCAGCAGCTCAGCGGTTTAACCCGCAGCACCACCGCATCTCTATAAAATCTAATAGTTGTTAGTTAAACCAACTCTGAATTAACAAATTAAAGAAGATACTACCATTCTGTAACTGAGCTAAAGAAAACCAGATTTTAGCCAGGCTAATCATATGATCATAGAAGTCAACTGGACGTACAAACACGTGACCACATTCTTGGCTTGAATAAATGAGTGACGCTTCATAATAATGTCAGATTGTAAAGTGGAAGGTAAAAGCACTTCTACTATACACAGATAACCATTTGACGATTTACTGCTGAGACAAAAAACTTTCGGGCTCTATAAGTAACACTATCTGTCCCGGAATCAGGATTTCACCATTGTCTCAACATTCTTGGTTGTCAGTCAATATTTCGTTGCTTTTCATGTCAGTGCTGTGAAAATGACAGGTGAATCTTGCTTTGTATAGGGGAAAAAACCTGTTTGGGCTGCAATTAGAGGCCTTCACTATCTATAAAATTAAACACTGGTTCCAGTTTTTTCTTCAAAGCAGATGGATTAGTCACCTTCTGGGAAACAGTTGCTGTTAGAGAACAACCCCACCCATTATCCTTTAATCACGCTCATATATCAGTTCTTTCTTGACAAACTTTCACTCACTTAAATAATGATCTTAAGGAATGGCTACATCCTAAAAGAGACCCTTGGCTATTTGGCTATGCATAATATTAAAGAATAGCAAGATTCACAGCAAACTTCCATAATTGTTGGTTAATTATGCAGCAAAATAATGGGGCCAGTCCTGAACTAAAGACCATTCTAAGGCCAACTGACCAAGAAGGCTCATGAAGAATTCTAACCTTTGAAGCCGAACCCAACAGTCTATTTGATGGCTGATTATGTTTGCAGGAGCTTAACCAATTATGGTTCATTCAAGAAATTATGGTTAAGAAAATGGTGAGTAAGCATAATGCATCAAACAGGCCAAAGAGTAGACATGTGGGTAAGAAATTAGCATCTGAAAAAAAAAAATGGGGTGGTCATATTTCCAAGACAGTCCTCAAATTGGTGACCTCTAGATGTCTTGGAACTACAACTCCCAGAATCCCAAACTAGCCTGATCCATAGTTACTCATTTCCTCCTGCTACCCTAATCAAACTATGGGCAAGGAGTGTTTATAAATCATTTTTTAAGATTCTATACCCTCTTTCTGGGCAGTCACTGAGGAATCCATTTCACCCCATTTCTCCAATGGAATGAGAAGTTCTCCAGTAATTTCTCTACAGCATTAATTTCTCTTGTCACATTATTCCTTTCCTGTTCCCAAAGTTTTTTTTTTCCTCTATGTCATGGCCACAGAAAACTCATGGTAATTGAGTTTCATCCTTAATTAGCCCTTGGATTTAGCGCTATTCCAAAGCATTTGAGAGAGTGAATCATGGCTGCTACCAAAAAAACAACCACCCAGAAAACAAAAATGGTAGAAAAGGTTGATAACATTCTGTCAGTGTCTAAGGCAGCCTTTCTCAACCTTTTGACTCTGGAGGAACCCTTGTAGTGGCAACGCAGAAGACCACTGTTATTTCAAGGCATTTAAGTGACATATTTTGATTTTCTCCCTCACACAAAGAAGCTTAGAGTTTATTTTGAGTTATACTAATGTTTAGCTGGCTTGTTTTTATCTCTGTTTGGAATGGGGGGGGGGAGCATAAGAGAAACCCCAAGATGGTTTTTGTTAAGCACTAGCTTATCTGTACAGCTTCCCTGGCTCTTCAAAACAGGTGCTTCAGACCCTGGGAACTATCCCATCAAGGCCAGATCCTGCAACCATGGAAACAGGGTTACAAGGCTTTAGGGCCGGACTTTGATAAAAACCTTAGGATTTTTTGTTTGTTTGTTTGTTTGACTTTGGGAGCTTCTGTGCAGACCTGAGCACTGGGTGCTGTGGATATTAAGCCACCCTGGGGTATCTCTGCTGTCCTTATTAGCTCCTAGCAGCCTATGGAGATAGGGTTTCAGCTTGCTTGGTATGTTATGATTCCTTTTTATTTATGCTATGCTTTTTACGCTTCTGTTTAATCTGCCTAAACTGTGTTTCTGGTTAAACTGTGTTTCTGGTTAAATTTGTTTGCTTAAGTTTATAATAAAGCTTAAAAACTCTTTATCCACTGGTGTGCTTAATGTCTCTGGATCTAAAAGAACCAATTGTCTGAGTACCTGATCACTGCTTGGACACGTAATCAATTGATTTTTTAATGTTCTGGTTTAATTCTTAACTGATTTTAAAAAGAACGTATTCCTTTACGCTCAAGTTTCTCCAGTAAAGAGCTATCAGTATTGAATCAGTTCGGAAAACTCAACATTAAAAGAATCTGTCCTAGAATTTGTGTCAGAACTCTTTCCAAAATGAAACAGAACTAAGAAATTAATCACAGGAATCTGCTGACAGGAGACATGTGCAGTAAATCTCATATAATATCTTAAGTCAGAACTCACATATTCCTCTAAAAGAGAGGCTTGTGGGGAAAAAACACCCTACTGATTTAGCAGTTTAACATTTTCTAATTACTTTCTATGGAGGTGTCCAAGGGAAGCTACAATGTTGTCACATTTGTCATGACACCATTGCACAAATGACTATGAATTATGGAATTTGAGTCAGTCGCGCCATACTGTTATAAACCAAATGACAAATAGTATATAATTTGCTCAATTATATTATGTCACATGGAACATCCCTTGGCTCCTGCTTTTATCAAATACTGAGTCTAAATCGATATTGAGATCAAATCAATCTCTATTAAAGGGGGTTTCTCTTTTTAAAATGTATGCTACATTACTCTTGAAATTAGCCAAAAAAACCATTCTTAACTATCTGAATATGGCCCAACTTTAGGACATTTTCAGACAATATGTAACACCTCCCTGATAACCTGGAAAAGTTGATAAATTATGAAAAGTTTGCATCATTCAGGATGTTCTCTCTTCCCAACCTGGGAACAATCCAGATTTCATCACGAAGTTCACTCTGATCTAACCTAGAAAACAAAATGTTACATGACTATTTCTTGCAATAAAGCAGTCAGCCTTAATTTATAACTCACAAGTGGCACAACCAAGCAAAGTGAATATCTTTAAGCTCTGTTAATCTTGACAGGAAAGTTAAGCATATGCTTGACTGTCTCAGTCTGAATCTTTGGCAGGATGATTCCAAGTGTTATCAGTGCAAGTTGAAACACGTTATCTGAGATGGCAATCACATGTTAGCTCCTAGTGCAGTTTTAAAGAGGAAGGAGAAGGACTTGGATCGTACTGGGTTCAAGCCCAGGAAAAGAGACAGGTGGTTTACAGTGTTCTCAACAGGTGCTGCAGGTGCTCTGATTAAACCAGTCTTTCCCAACCTTGGCAGCTTGAAGATGTGTGGACTTCAACTCCCGCAATTCTCCAGCCAGCCATGCTGGATGGGGTATTCTGGGAGTTGAAGTCCACACATCTAGGAAATGTGCCTTTTCTGTTGCAGTGCCTAGCCTTTGGAACCGCATCCCCCCAGACATCTGTATGAATCCCATCCTGATGGCATTCAGAAAGTCTCTGAAACTTGATTTTCTCCTAGGCCTTGGGACAAGGTGATGGTTAAGCCCCTATAGGAGATTTTGTTTGCTATATTTTGCCTTTTGGATGCCTATGAGATGATGATGATGATGATGATGATGATGATGATGATGATGATTGCTTTTTAAAAATTTAAGCTGCCTGGGATCATTTGGAGTTGGGCAGTTTCTACATTGCAATTACACTTAAAAATAAATAAATTTAAACATTTACATCTGCACCCACATGTTTGCCCTGTAAATCTGGATCACAGCACAGCCCTATGTGTGTTGCCTCCCTGCACTGGTATGTGAATATAAGTAGCAACTATCACAGTTCTTTCAGAAAAAGAAGCCAAAAAAAAAAGATCTGTTCAATGAAGCGTTCATGTTTACAGAAGCAAGATCAAATGATATTTAAGGTTCTGTGTTTTCCTCCCAAATGAGTTTACAGTTTTATTTTTATGATGAGCGTAAGCTACAAATCTACTGGTTACTAGCACAGTTTGTTCTTGTTGTTTTAAAATCAATGCTTAAAAATGTTAACAATGTCAACTTCGGGAACAGGGGAAGGAAATTATTCCAATACCAGTATCTCTTCTTTCTACTTATGTCTTGATTTCCTCTGGCTGAGAACCTGCTTTGAAAATGTCTGCTTTTATGTCTCCTAGATACTTCTGAATGGTAGCACTTTCCTGCATTTGACTAGCTCACTCCTGATATTTAATACAGTAGCAGAGATTGTATCAGGAGGTACTGGAAATTTGAGGCGCTATTCTCTATTTATCAGGGAGCAAGCCCTATTGATTAAACATGTATAGAATTGCACCAATGTGGGAGTGAACATGGGAGACAGGAGGAAGAGCCTCAGCCTAGACAACAGTCTGATAAATGAAATCTGAGTCTGAAGGAGGGGTGGGGGTGGAGAGAGCATTTCAGAAGGGACCCTCCCTAGTTTTCGGGAGAGTAAAAGAAAGGGAGGGGACGTGGTGGCGCTGCGGGTTAAACCTCTGAGCTGCCGAGCTTGCCGATCGGAAGGTCGGCGGTTCGAATCTGCGTGACGGGGTGAGCTCCCATTGCTAGTCCCAGCTCCTGCCAACCTAGCAGTTCGAAAACATGCAAATGTGAGTCGATTAATAGGTACCGCTTCAGCAGGCAGGTAACGGCGTTCCATTTAGTCATGCCTGCCACATGACCATGGAAGTGTCTACAGACAAACGCCGGCTCTTCGGCTTTGAAACGGAGATGAGCACCGCCCCCTAGAGTCGGACACGACTGGACTTAATGTCAAGGGAAACCTTTACCTTTACCTTAAAAGAAAGGGAGGGGAGAGGTACTTTCAGACATGCAAGTTTCCATTATTGTAGCCTTACAATAAAGGTAGTATTAGTACTCATGGTTGGTGCTTCTTGTCTGGACTACCTCAAAGGGCTGACAACCATTAAGCTAACCTTTATCATGTTATAGATCTTTGAGTGCTTCCTTATTACACCATATCCCCCACTTTCTCAATTGTGCCTTTATGTTACTATTATATTCTTAAAAGTTATGCGCACCTTGGGAGCCTTACAGCTGAGAAATACGAGAGATAAATATCAGAAATATAAAGAATGAAGTAAAAACCGAGATTGCCAAGTGAATCTGACAGAAAATTCTCTGCTGAAAGATATAACAGCACTAGCTTATCTGCATAGTCCCTGAAATGATTTTGCTTTTTTCCTTGCTGTCCCACCTGCCTGGGGCTAATTTCTTGAATTCCTCTACAGGACTGGCTTACTTCTTTTATATATCTCCTCCTAATCCACCTTTTCTAGCAAAACTTTTGAAACGGTCCCTGATCTCAGTTGTCAAATGCCATGTGAGACATAGGTCATCTGAGGCCCTCCAAAAGTTTTGGACCTCAACTCCCACAAACCCCACTGATGACAAGCGGGGATTATGGTATTTGAAGTACATCAAGAAGTAACCAGCTTGACTACTCCTGGCCTGTTGTAAGGAAGACACAAGATAAACACTTGGGAATATTTGTACCTGAGATGATGACATTGTCTTCTCTTGCTTAATCTGCTTCCATTTTTACTCAGCTGTTACCGCCTGTTCTTTCTCTTAAATCTGTTTTTAGATTGCAGAATCTGAAATCTGTCCTTTGGAAAGTATTTGGTACGGTGCTACATAAATAAACACTAATTTGATTTTGCCACCAGATATATACTATACATTCAGCCACTGACACCTCTCAGATTAATTTAACTGTACGAAACAAGCACATGACGATATACACCTATAATTATGAAGAGAAGCATGCGGAATCATACCGGAATCATCACCATCCAGAATCCAGTTTTTAGAACCAGATCCTCTCATTGTCAATCCTGCATAGCAATATCCCATTTTTTCTGAATCTTTGATGGCCCATGTGGATAATTTCCTACTCATCTGATCTTTGGATAGATGAAGACTTTTTGCCACCCTACACAGTTTAATCTGATCAAAGCCCAGTTATCTGGACTTGAACTCTCCGTAACAAGTACACCAAGCAACATGTGCAAGACAATTCAGAATGTGAATAACACAACCATGTGGTGGGGGCTGACCTTGTTTATCACAGGCACATCAAACAGGATGAGGCCAACCTGCTCAATGTGAATCCAGCAAGAGAAGGTTCCAGTACATTCAGATGACAGAGATTTAAACTTTCTATTTCTTGAACATTTCCCTTGAGTATCCTGCAGTGAAGCACAGGGAGGCAAGCTATAGCATCAGGCAGCATCAAATTAATGCCCAAACTAGGCAGGAATCTAAGTAGTCATGAAACATCGTAAGGGTACCCAAGTGGAGAAAATAGTTTTAAAATGTGTAAATCTTTAAGTAAAAAAGCACAATTAGAAGGAGACAAATAATATTTAAATAGTTGGGTCAGTAGCACTTCCTATTACTCCAAGACCCTGGGCTGTGATTATTAAAGAAAATGTGTATGCCTGAAGTTATTTTAAAAAAGAAGAACTTCTGCTTAGACCACCCTCAACCCAATATAAATTTTAAAGCTTGAGTTGTCTCCGTATCTGATTTTGTTCCCTGTGTAGATGGGACTTCTCTTTCCGACCTCCATATGGGTTAGAATACAACTCACATTCCCAGACTGGCCATTTCCTCGCTAGTGATTTATAGCAATTTATAACACAATATAGCCCTCACTGTGGGGATATAAAGCCTGCCTCATTAATATTACATAGCCATTGACTGAGTTGTAATTTATAGATCTGACAGGCACCAGTTTGTGAATCAGAAACTTTTTCACCCAAATGTAATTTCCACTGAAGTCAGCAGGAATCCTTCTCCAGTCTGGAGAATGGTGCTGTTCCTATGACCCAGTAGCAATTTTTGCTTGCTGTCTCCTTGTTTCCCCCAGACAAGTCCATTTTGAAGCGTCTTCGATGTTGCATCACAAAATGCTTTTAAAATTCTACTCACATTTTCCAAACAAATTTATCCTAAGACACAAAGAATTGCTGGTCCCAAACTATAAATGTAAGCCCCCTTTCCTTTTAGACTCATGAAACAAACATTGACATCTTTCAATTCTGGCTGCATTCCATTCTTCCTGCTAAAGAGGTTTCCCTAACCTAAAAAAGTGCATTCCCTTCTCCAATGAAAAGGCCTCTAGACTACAGTTCCCATAACTCTGAGTTGACCTGAGGATTAGTAGACTTAATCCATCTGGAAGTTATTAGGCTGGAAAAGGCAGTCCTGTCTTAATAGAAGCTGGCAAAGTCAAAGGCATCATTTAGTGATTCACCATCTAAACATCTAGGATAAGCAAATATGTTGATAAGCATAGAACATGCACATTCAAGACAAAAATACATCGAAGACACTAGAAAAGCCAAACTGCATTTGTGGAACCGATTCTCTCTGATGTTTTGATAAGGTTAGCTTTATCTACTCTTCATGTTCTTCACTGGATGGAACAGAAAGCCCAGCCCTCTCAAATCATCTTGAAATAAGCAGATGGTACACAGTTTCTTCCCATTAAGTTTATGCCTGTGGTAGATAACAGGATATATGGAAATTGGCAGCATTGTTGCCTCTGTAGATGAGTCACATGTCTAAACTGAACACTCAAAGAAAGAAACACATTTTTTCAAGGAACAAGCTTAGTTGAAGTCTTCTCACAATGTCAGCTACATAGTTACCCAGGAAGATCTTTTTCATGGCCTCCTCCTACATTTTAACATATACCCAGCTCTAGTGGCAAGGAAATGCTCCAACCAATCCCTCAGCACTTAATCATGAAAGCAGAAGGGCAGTGGGGTGATACTACACAGCTCTTAGCCCTTCTTGGGTCATAACCCTATGTCGTATCTCTTCTATCCATAAACCTGGCCTGGGTGGACGCTGAGTTAGTCACCAAATCAAAACTGTGAATTACAGATGCTGGGGAGTGAGAGTGGCAGAGGAGGAACATCTGCTAGGAAATTGGGAGGAAACCAGGAACTGAGATAGACGACAGATAGAGATTTGTTCAAGATCTCCATATCCATAGAGAGCAGAGATGTTACTAAAAAGGGCAAGGGGTGGGGGGGGGCTATACACTTTCTGCTGCTATAAACTGCGAAATATGAGGTTTCTGAAAGCGAACATGGCTGCCAAAAGCAGATCAGATGCAGGTGCAAGATCTCAAGCCTTGGTTTGTTTATATATTTTCTCCCTGCTGTTGCTACTGGAACCCCAGAATGTGCGGGTGTGTTTTTCACCGCAAAGCAACAGCTGCACTTGCTCTACTTTGACAGAATGTCAAGCAATCGCTGCCCCCAAAGTGGCACCATCCAGACAACCCACTCCCAACTTCTCCCAGCAGCCAGTGGACAAGACCCGCAGAATGGGTTAGTGGGGGGGAGGCTGATGGGGCAGAAGCCGAGAGGAGGAGGGGTATGCCAACCATAGCCGGGAGTCGCTTGCTGTGGTTGGCCCGCCAAGGGGGTGTGAGTTGGAAGAGGAAAAAGTTCCTCCCTGGTGTTAAATGGATGGAATTCAGTTTGATGGAGGAAAGCAACCACCCAGGCATCCAGCCTCAGCAGATGTGCTCTCAATGGTAGGTAGGTGTCTCTGGCATTTCCAGGCACTGAGCAGCAAGTACCGTGACTGTGGGGTGTTCTGGAGGAAGGAACTTGCAGGATCTCTAAGTCTCTTTCCTTCTTTCCCCCTCTTCCTCCCCGCCTTGCTTCCCCTACGCCCCTGTCAAAGCCATCAGATGAGGGGGAGCGGGACAGGAAGAGAAAGGTTCAACCCCGTGCCTGCCCCATCTCGACAAGGGGTGGGGGAGAAATTATGCAAAGGTCATAATTACTTTGGGTTCTGTTTCCAAAGGCGCTGGAGCATCCCTAACGGTAAATTTCCCCCACAGACAAGACACAGAGGCAGGCGCATCACAGACAGCGGGGACCGCACGCAGGAACCATACCCCCAAATCCAGGACGCAGCCTGTTGTCATAGCCATCCAGGAGACGGTCCAGGATGCGCGTAAAATTCTCCGGCCATAATTTCTCTTCCTTTCTGAGCTGTCCCGGGAGCGCGGTGAGACTGGAAGGCGAAGGAGGGAAAGCATGAAGCCAGGGGCGACACAGGCGAAACGGGGAGAGAGAGCGAGGGGAGACCGCCACCATCGGCGGAAGGGGAAGGGTCCTTGCCTCGCTGGTTCGCGCCCACCCCCAGCTCTCTGCCCCCTCCCCACAATCCTGGGCATCAGGCACAGGTGCAAGGAAACCAGGGGAGGCGGAGAAGCGAAGCGGGGACCAGAGCGCTTACCAGGTCGCCCAGCACAGGAAGTGTACGAAGGTGATCGACAGCCCCGAAAACATAGCGACCGCTGGTTCCTTGGCAGAAACCATCTTCGCTTGCCATACTTTAAGCCTGGTTGCGCGTTCCCCCGTCACTAAACGCCTTGTCCAGAGAGGAGAGCACCCAGCCGCTAAAGGAGGAGAGGCGGGGAGGGGGGAGACGAAGGAGCGAGCGGGGCGGGGGGAAGGCGAGGAGGGGCGGCCGATCCCGCCACCGGCACGCACGTTCTTCCAGCCAGGCGCCCGCCTGGACAACGAGTCGGGCGCACGCCGACAGGCAAAGCAGGGAGAAGGAGAGGAGGAGGAGGAGGAGGAGGAAGTAGGGCCCGCTCCGCGAGCCAAGCCCCCGCACAGCCCAAACCTACATCTTGTCGTTCTCCCGGAGCCGAAGGCGAGGCACGTTAGCCCCCGAGCGCGCACGCAAGTTCCTCGTTTGCAAGTCCTTTCCCTTCACTCTTTGGCGGAACCCGCGCTCCCAAACCCCACCTCCTCTGCCTCGGGCCCCCTCCTTCTCCTCCCCGCTCCCGCGACTCCGATTCCTCTCCCCGCCGCCTCATTTTTGCCTCGGTTTAAATTTCTTTGTCCGCTTTAGCGTGGTTGGGAGTTAAAAATCCCCTCCTGGAGTTCGCTGGGCTGATCGGCAAAATCAATCGCGACCTAACAGCCCCCCATTGATGCATCTCCGAGCATATGCAGAGCGCCTTGACCAGTCTCAATCTATTCCCCTCCCACGTTGATAAGGGTGGCCGAGGGAGAAGGTCCCGCTCCTCAGCCACCTCTTCCCCCGCAGCCAAAGGAACAATATAAAGCTAATTATACCTGTCATATATGACATAATAAGGGGAAAGTATGTATTAAATGTGCCTTTAAAAAGCATCTTATTTCCCCCTCATAACCTAATAAACCACCAGCATCAACATCTTGATCTGGGGTTAGGAGGCTTCTTTAAAATTACCAACTCCCAATGATCTTTTCCTTAACCAGGATCAAACACTACTTTAACCAGGATTAGCCTCAGCTAGTTAGGCGTAAATTTTGTTTTCAACATAAAAAGAGAAGAATCATTAACAAAGCTCTCTCCACAGTCTGGTTTCACATCGGCCCACCAAATTTGTCTCCCATCTTCCAGTGCTCCGGATACTACAGACTTCCTTGAATGGAACCCTGGGTGACCACATCTGGCCTGCAGAAGTCCAGTTGACCACAGATGGCAGCAAAAAGAGAGGGAAACATCTAAATGTTTGCTGCCACCTACCCGCCATGCAGATTTCCATAGTCCAGAGAGAGGAGCCATAGTGACATCCTCCCTTTCATTTCTTCAAAGCCTCTACATCCATAATATGCTGAGTTGCTGTCACCTCTCCTGAATGACTGGTTTGCAGAGTCTCTGTTTCTCCTGTTCCTTCCTAGGTGTCCTGTCTGAGATTATGGAGATGAACTCTTCATTGGTCCTGATGATGGGGCGGGGAGGGGGGAAAGAATGTCTAGAACAGTGTTGCTCAACTGTGGCCCATGCTGGCTGGGGAATTCTGGGAGTTGAAGTCCACACATCTTCAAGTGGCCAAGGTTGAGAAACACTGGCCTAGAAGATAGTAAAACCAGAGAGAAAAATAAATGACAGACTGGAGTACAAGGTATTTTTTTTTCCTAGAGGTCATGAAAAGCTGCAGAAAGAAGGGTGTGTATGTGTGTACAAATTAACTGCTCTGTTAAAAACTCTCATCCCACCACTGCATGCAACTGGGTTAATTGTCACTGAGCGCTAAACACAGAGATGTCAAAGGCACAGAAAAGGAAACAACCAGTTATATGTGTGCTGTCAGAATGTTGCTCACCATTATCAAACCAGATTTTGGTGACCCAAATAATTTGTATCACAGTTCCTCCAAGGTATTCAACAACCACTTTTCAAGAGTTCAGAAATATTTATGTTCAATCAGAGCTTGCTGGATTTCTTCAGGCAGAATTCCATTTGACCCAGCTGGTGGAATCAGAAGGCTGCTCTGTATTTTATCTGGGGCACTAAAATGACTACATAGAGATTGAATTTTCACAGTACAATCCCACGCAGGCCCATCCAGAAGTGATAACCCCTGAGTAAAATAGGTCTTACTTTCAAGTAATATGAATAACAGCTTTCTACATCCTGGGGCCTTCTAAACATATTGCTTTACACCAGTTCAGACATCTTAAAGTTGCCAAGTTTGAAAAAAACTGGTTTACACAATAATCAACACTAACCCTTTTTGTTCCAAGATATCTGGAAACTGTACTTTGAGATACTGAACCTACAAGACTGGATTCTAAACTGCCAGTGTATTTCTCTATTACTAACCAGCATACATTAGAAGCTTCGTCTACAACTTTTAGGTTATTAAATTTCTTTCCACCACGAGATATATTCGATTGTCATCAATTCCACTGTGTACTTGAATGTTTCCAAATTTTCTCTGAGGTCTTCCTCTATATGCCTGTTGAAAATCCCTGGGACAGCAAACATTTAGATAATGATGCTGTTTCTGAAATTTAGTTCAACCAGTTCTGTTCAGATTTGGATGGCTTCCATACAGGATTCTTTGTGGATTCCCTGACTGTGCCATGAAAATAAGCAGAATCGTATTATTTATTCATGATTGCAAACTAAGACTGCCAGCCTCCTGGGCCACAGAACCGGATATTCAGTTGTTTGGGATCAGCTTCTGGATGAACTAGGGCCAAATCTGGCAATCTGCAGTCTGGCTTGCTGCAGACTATAAGCACAGAGGTCTCCTGAGAGTGTTCATTCTGGCAAGATGTTGGCAGTTCACTCTGAGGAGGGCTGAGGTGAGCAGTTAGCTCACCATCTGCCACCTTCTCCTCCAAGTAGTTGATACCTATGACTTGCTACAGAGCAAGAGCTCCAAGTGGCAGGAGAGGAATCCTGGTTAGCAGCATTCCTCATTCTCGTCACATGAAACAAAGCAAACGTTTTGCTCGGCCGAATTCCAGAGGGCTCGCTTCAGTTCTTTTTCCTGTTGCTTACTCCAACATACTGTTTCTCTCCCATCTCAGAGACAAAAAAAAAGAACAGCAATTTTCTGGCTTGCTGTCTGTATGCAGGGCTGGCTCCCAGCAGTGTGGCGGTAAATCTGGAAGGGCAGGAATGCACGATGACAAGACCTGCAGACTTGCTGTGCAAAGTGTGCGTGGGTGGGTGGGTGTGGCTGTACATGCAAATTGAACGTAGATCAACAAAATTACTTGGCCAGAAGTTCCAGTGAAAATAGTGGGGTTTTCTTTTGACCACGTAGGTTCGTGGTGAACTTCCACAAAATATCTTGAGGTGCTAAAGTGGATCCTTTCTGTTGTAGTTAGAAATTCAAGTAATACTGCAGGGAAGTCAAAACATTTAAAACATTTCTTTAAAGTAGGAACCCAGTTAAAGAAATGGAGTTAAGTGCCCAACATTGCGTTTTCCTCCTTGATAGGAAAGCGCAATGTTGGGCACTTAACTCCATTTCTTGGAGTGTCTGGATAGAAAAGATACTCAAGCCTCTAGCCCTCTGCTGCCATCTACTGGTTGGCAAGATCTTTGCTGCTTAGATTTGGTAGGCCTACTCTATGGTGATTTGTCAATTCCCATAAAACTTGGAAACCTTATTATCACCTACAGGTAGTCCTCACTTAACAACCATTCATTTAGTGACAGTTTGGACTTACAACAGTGCTGAAAAAAATGACTAACAACCAGTATTCACACTTATGACCATCACAGCATCCCCATGGCCACATGATCACAATTTGGACACTTGGCAACCAGGTCACATTTATGACCGTTGCAGCGTCCCGTGGTCACATGATCGCCATTTTTGACCTTCCCGGACAGCTTCTGGCAAGCAAAATCAATAGGGAACTGTGTGATTCACTTAATGACCACATGGTTTGCTTAATCCCCACAGTGATTCACTTAACGACCGCTGCAAAAAAGGTTCTAAAATTGGGTCAGATTCACTCAATGACCATTTTGCTTAACAACCAAAATTCCAGTCCCAATTGTGGTCTTTAAGCGAGGACTACCTGTAATTGCTAAGGACAATCTGTCAGTTGTTTCTGTTCTGAGAATGTCTAGGATTTGCAGTTGCTTGCTCCTGAAATGAATGCAGACTTCTCCTGCTCATGAATTAGAGCATCGTTTTTGAACTTCCTTTTCTATTACCTCTGTTACGGTTTCTGAATAGCAGGTCAGTCACCATCTCATGTGTTTTGCAATAATTGGAGCACCCCAACCAACGATGGGGCATTCAGATTGAGATGATACAGTGGGTGTCAGCCCTTCAAGATAGACAGGACTAAGATGCCAGGTTATGAATGCTAGTACTACCTTATTCCCCCCTCCCTCCCTTTATCTTCATGAGATCTAGGGAGGGTCACATCTGAGGGGCTTACTCAAACTACATTTCTGGCCCAGACTCAGATTTCACTTATCTGGCCATTGTCTTGGTTGTGGCTCTTCTTCCTCTTCCTCAAGGTTATTCCTACTTCCCATTACATCAGGAGACTCAGATAGGATGTAAGAACCCACAGCCAAAACCAGGTATTTGGCTGTTTTCACAATCACACAAAGCCGTACATTGCTTTACCCATAGTTTGTAAAACAAACAAAAAGTTAGCCAGATTGTCTTGTAGCAAATTATTATCCCTTGTTTATCTGCTTTCTGCTTTTTTTTTTTAATCTCCTTTTTCAGCCTCACTTATCTTGAATGTCTATGCATTGGCTAAAGGCTTGGGTGTAATGAAAAGCAAATGAAGAATAACTTACAGACTATACGTCCTTAATCACACAATAATGCTCCAGCCCTTATTTTTTTATTACAACCAGCAAAACACAGGAAATGCCCCCAAACCCTAGCATTAAATTCTAAATCAGGCTTTAAAGGAAAAAGGAAAGAATTCCCAATCACTCTCCCCTCACAAGAATGGAAGAATTGTAAACCTCTCCACCTGTGTGGTGCTGCCCTTTATTTCACAATATTACTCCATCTCGTACTCTTCAGTGATAAAAACAGCTGCTGGCTACCCATTCTTACCATAAGGCAACAACAAACTGATTTGAAACTGTGGTTGGCTATGCTAAAATAATCCATTGCTTTAATCACAAACCCCATTCACACACACTAAGATAAAACCAAACTGTATTAGGGCTTAGTGTAATGACTGGGACCAGTCATTCTGTTCTCATGGAGCGCAAAGGAAGGTGTACAACTGCATTCGGATCATCACATGCTTTGTCAGTTCAAAGGTGTCTGCATTGCACATAAAAAACAGTCAATCTCACCCTCCTGGGCGCCATTTTTACTTTTCTGACCATAGCATCTGGACACGCCTGTTAGTTGTCCTAGCATCCCCTGGAGTTCAGGACTAAGAATGAGAATTTGAAAACCCTGCTGGATCAGACTTCAAACCCATCTATCTGGTATAAGAGATGATAAAGACCATTGTAATCCATAGACATTATCCCCATTATCCCCAAATGTCTTCTCAAGCACCAAAAATAGATTTGGCAAATCACTTTTCCTTGGGTTGGATTCAGATGACATTGGTATACGAGAAGCAGCAACTTGCTTCTCCTGGTCCCTGGAGTCCTGACGGCGACTGTATCTTGGGCCAGACTGGTCATCCTGTCCAGCACTTTGCTGCAGCGGGTTTGCATGATTGAGATCCTGAGATAGTTTGCTCCCCTTCTCCACAGCTCAAGATCCTGCCACTGAAAGAAATCTACATCCAACTTTCTCCACCACATTTGTAAGAAATCAGACATAGAAAGTTGTGGTGTCGTGAAGTAATGCAACTGAGCATTTTCTATTATTTTTTTCTCTTTATTAGATTTTTTTCAGTACAATAAAAGTATACAAAATTAAAAGAAAATTAAGGGAAAAAAGTATATAGGAAACAAAAAAGAAATAAAATAAAATAAAATAAAATAAAATAAAATAAAATAAAATAAAATAAAATAAAATAAAATAAAATAGAATTGTGACTTCTGACCTTCTTTCTGTTGAGTAATTGCCACCTTATGCTTTCCCTTTCTTCTTTGACCCTTTTTAATCCCCAGTAACTGAAGATGTAAAAGAAGATGAATCATTTAAAAGATGATGAAATTCTTTGAGAAGTCTTCCAGAGCTTTAAAAAGTATGTATTTTAAAAAATTCTCTGTTGAGACAGGTTGCCTCAGTTAATATTGAATGAAGCTACATTCTTCATTTGCAGTGGTGGTTGAAATAAGCAGAGGGCTAAGAATGGATGATTGTAAAGGGCAGGGACCAACGCTGTTGCATCTTTCAACAGTAATCAATTTAAATACAAAACCATGTGGACTTTGGAGCCATAACTGTGCATGAAATTCTCCAAACTGGAGAGGGATGTGGGACAGTTCACTAACATTTGGGGGAGGCTGACATTACCAACAGTTTGAAAGATGACTTCCCTTCCTCCATATACCATTCTTAATTCTCATTTTCTGAGAAATGGATGTTTGTTTATATATTTATCTATTATCAAAAGTGTATGCAGCCCAACTCCCAATGACTCTGTTTAGCAGTGTTTCTCAACCTTGGCAGCTCAGCTTGAAGTTCCACACACCTTCAAGTTGCCAAGGTTGAAAAACACTGCTCTAGATATTAAGTTGGCTTTCCAAGTTAGCTATGGCATTGTTTCATCTGGGCTTTTCTGAAAACTGCAGTTGATACAGAATGCAGCAGTCCATTTGTTGGTGGGGACGACCCACCATAATCAGGTAACACCACAATTACGGGCCTTGATTGGTTTTCAATGGGCTTCTGGGTTCAATTCAAAGTGCTGGTTCTAATCTATAAAGTCCCACATGGCTTGGCTCTTAGATACCTTTGTGACCCCCTTCTCCAACAAGAATTGATCTTCCCAGTATATACATCCTGGAAGAAGCTGTTTGTGGTTCCTTACTTCCCTGAGATGAAGAAGACAGAGCACAGAAATCATGCTTTGGGGTGATGGCTCCTATCCTGAGAGAACAAGGAGAACAACTTTGCTCTGAAAACTAGATTATGTTCTTTTTTTTTAACTATCCAAAATTTAGTTAAAGCAGAGCTTTTCCGGAGGGCATTTGGGGAATAATTGGGGTGAATCTCTAGTGTTTTTGCTCTGTTACTTTTATTGTTATAATACTGATGTACTTTTACTGTGGGTGTTTTAACAGCTGCTTTGACCAATAGATGTCTCTGTTTCTGTTGTTAACTGCTGGGAGTGCTTCAGGAACCCAGTGGTATAAAAAAAAAACTTAATAAATCAACAATCCCTCTCACCAGGATTTTCGTATTCACTAAAATGTGCTAATGAAGCTGAGAGCCCCGACTGGCAATCATACTTTTTTAGTCGAGGCCATCTTTTTTTTTTTTAAGGACGGTGCTAGAAATGGCTTTGGCCTGTTGCAGGCAAGAGTTTGTGGAAATTGAGGGACAATTGCCAAGTGTTCTGCATGGGGCTGCCCTTGAAAACCACTCAGAAGCTGTAGCAGCATGGGCAATAATGGGCATATCTCATCAGGCCCATGTAACACTTCTGCTCCATAAGCTGCACTGGTGCAATTCAAGGTATTGGTTACTACCTGTGAATCCCTTCATGGTTTAGGGCCTGGTTATTTAAAGGAACGTCTGTCTTCTGTGGCTTCTGCCCAGCTTGTACTATCACGCAGAGTCAGCATGCTCCAGGTCCCATGCTGGGACCTAGGAAGCATGCTTCTCTTTCACTGCACCTCTCCCTGGAACATCATTCCCTCAAGATACATCTGGCCTCCATCCTGGCCACGTTCAAAAAAATACTAAAAACCTGTGTCTTTCCCCAGGCCTTGGGTTAGAGGAGATGGTGGGTCCTGCATGTTTGTCTTTTTATAGTTGCTTTTCTTATGTCATTTGGAGTGGGGGGTTGTTTTAATTGCATTATTGTTTTTACTGTATGCTGCCCAGAACTGTTGTAGAGTTGGGCGGCCTTATAAATTTCTAAACAAAAGTAGAAATAAACTTGAAATAAACTCTGGAGGCCCAAGAGAGTGACACAGTTTCTTATGGGCTCCGATGCTCCCCTGCCATTTGCTTTGTGGTATTACCCGCCTGTGAAGCTTTTATTAGTGACATGGTTCGGTCATTTTACTCTCTGCATTTAGTCCCTTGAGAGGATCCTTTATATTACTTCACTGATTTTAAACCACAGTGAGCCAAATCTTGCTGCATTGGGGATGGTCTTTCTGATTCTCTTTACTGGGGCATGGGCATTTTTCAGCCTTGGGGGTTGTGCTCTTACACAGATCCGTTTGTGGTCCAAATTCAAGTCTTTGAAGATAACTTGACCTTCACCTTCATCTTGGATTTCCTTTAGGATCTTCCAAGGGCCACATACTGTATGAGAAATTTGGAGTTTGAGGCTGTTTGCTCTGGATTCTGTTCATGCAAAGGCTCTGGGAAAGAAGCCCTATATGAAAAATGGGAGGATGCAGATGAATGGAAGGATGCCTCCAGCCTACATCTCCCTCATTCCTTGCTTGCTCCCAGCAAGTCAGGCAATGCTTCTTTCAGCTCCTGTAGCCTGCAGCAACAGAGGCCTGAGCCAGGCTGCCTGGAGAAGTCTTGGGGAGAACTGTTCAGCACAAAATGTTCCCCTTTGGAGGTCTCTAAATTATGATGCAAAGCTGATCATAAATTCCCGTTGCCCTGAGCAACTGTAACAGTCCCTTTGCAGTTCTCACACATTGCTCCAGGGCTGGGGAAAAGTGGTTGGCAGGCATCTCTGAAGGAGGGAAGGGAAAAGATCTGTGAGAGAAGGACCCCAGAGGAATGCCACAGGGCCTGTGTCTGCTCCAGCACTAACCAGCAGAGGTAGCTCCAGCTTTTCCACCCTTCACCTGGCTTTTTTCCCCAACATAAAGGACAGCTTGAAATACCATGTTAAGAACTCATTCATAAATGCGAGCCACCTCCCCAGGAACAAAAGAGGATAACATTTTGAGCTAAAACCATTACTTCTACTACTTGCACAAGCAGCTTTGCCCAGCGTTCACAAAAGGTCACAAGGAGACAATGCCACCCCCCGTTTCACTGCTGAGCCATTAAATCCCAACTGCAGATCCAATGGGAAACCGGCCATCGGACTTCACCAGCCAGCGAAAGTGGGGTGGGATCTGCCTAACACTGAGAAATTGCCCTGCATGGAGAAACCTAGATTTGAAATAATAGCCCTAGCTGAGTTTTCTCCCTCAGAGCTACTTTTTCATACAGTTCTTCTCTTGCTTTCTTTCATAGAGCAGCTCTTGATTATGCAATCTCTACCCCCACCCCAGTATGAACTGGTACATTGCAGAAACCCTTTTATGAACCATTCTTGTGAACTGTGTTGGAAGGGTGTTCATATACTCATGTAGTAGTGAATCAGAGTAAAATGATTCATGGCCACTTCCTTGAAAGTATATCCCCTGGAGACAGGCAAAAAGACCTGTGCTGTAGAAATTTCAACTCATTATTTACCATCTGTGATGATTTCAGTGTCTTAGAACATATCTCCTTATCTCTGGATACCAGAGAAAACTACAGTTTAGGCAGGGATTTATTTAAGCACCATAAGATAGCAAGGCATCTCCAACTTCCTACGGAAGCTTTGCCTCGCTTTCGATTTAGTTTGCTTCAGATAAAACGAATTGCCAGGGAAATCAGAAGAGGGAGCAACTTGAGGAGGACCAACAATGGCTTAGGTAAGTACGTAGATAAAACACATAACACACTGTGGTATAGTGGCAAAGGGGTTTTTGGGTGGAAAAACGGGAGGAGGGAAGGTTGCATATGCCACCCTTGGCTCTTGAAGGCAAGGTGGGACAGAAATCTAATAAAAGAAACAAATAAGCTACTCTTGGGCCATTAGATGAGGTTTACCTTCTCAAGATTCATGTCCTGGACTTTCCTTTCTGACCTCATAGAAAATTTTGAGTGACCCATTTCAGAAGACTATCTTGTCAAGCAACCACAGATACCTGTTTAAAAGAATCTGAATCTAGAAAAATCTGAATTTAGAAGAATCCATAGGCCAGTTTCTCAGAAATTTTAATTTGAAACCAACATTTAGATTATTAGACAAATAGACGCACACAGATCATTTGAGATACACGCTGTATTTGTATGCCAAATGCTAAATCCAGTACGTTCCCTTATGGTTTAAATTTAATAATATACAGGTAGTCCTCACTTAGCGACTGCTCATTCAGCATTCATTCAAAGTTACAGCAGTGCTGAAAAAGTAGGTCTATGACCAGTCCTTGAAGTTGCGGCTGTTGCAGTGTCCCCATGATCAAATGATCACAATTTGGGCACTTGGCAACCAGCATGCATTTATGACAGTCACAGCATCCCGTGGTCACATGATCGCCACTTGCGACCTTCGAAGCCGGCTTCCAACAAGCAAAGTCAGTGGGGGAGCCGGCAAGAAGTTGCAAGTTGCAGTCACATGACATTGCACTTACTGACCATGGGTGATTTGTTTAAGGACCGCAGCCAGAACTTATAGCATAAGTTGGCATGGTCCCATTATGTTTCACTTTACAACCATGTCGCTTAGCGACAGAGTTGCTGGTCCCAATTGCGGTCACTTAGTGAGGACCACCTGTATTAAAGGACTGAGTTAGCTGTGTGTTAATGTTGTATGGATCTTCTTCCTTTTTAAAATTTTAGTTCATTTTACCCCTATTGCATGTATTTTTCTCCTTTTTGATCATTAAACTCACTAAATCCATCCATCCATCCATCCAGGATATTTTAATTATATTAGAATAGCCTCATAATCTTATTCAGATTATTCTTGTTGCTTTGGTGACTACTGTTGTTCGATGTAGTACAGACATAATGAAACCCTGAGCGTTTGTAAAAGAATTCATAAACCTTACAACAAATCTGAAGAGGTGGATGGCATGTCTGACTATAAGGGTTGTCAGCCAGTGGAACAGACTGCCACAGGAAGTGGTGAGTTCTCCTTTGCTAGAGATCTTCCAACAGAGGCTGCATCTGCTCTAATGAAGGCTGCACTGAGTGGGGGTTGGACTAGAAGACCTCTAAAGTCCTTTCAAAGTTTACAGTTCTATGTATTTGCTGGGCAGAATCAGTAGGCCTGTGTGTCTTTTTCATTCTTCTGTTCCCCCCTATAAGTGTTCCCTCCTCATTATCTCGGGGATTCTATAGTTGGGGATATTTATTTGTTTTTAGATGTATATACTGCCTTTCCTTCAGGACCTCAAGGTGGCATACATATGTACCACTCCTTCCTCCTATTTTCCCCTACAACAACAACCTTGTGAGGTAGGCTGGGCTGAGGTGGGGGGAGACTGACTTCTGGTTATCCAGAGTCCTCTGAGGCTGATGGTGGATTTGAACCTGGGTCTCTACAGTAGCAGTCTATCATCTCAACCAGCTACACTGACTTCTGAGTTCCCGACCCCAAGTGAAGCAGCTGCGTAATGTTGTCATCACAACATTTTGGCAGTAAGCACGTGGAAAATTAAAAGAAATCATAGCAATATCCTTTGTCTAAAGAAAAGGAATGTCATAGGCCCTTTCTCAGCATTTCTTAAGGTGGGCAAGTTAATTGGGTATTGTATTCTACAGACAATAGATGGCTATCCTAAAGATTTAAGCAAAGCTCAAAGGATGAGTTCAGTTTTCCATGAATAATTCTGGAGACAGGATTAATAAGCCCATAAATCAACTGGTCACAACTTTTCCCACAGTGATAAGACTTCCTGTATTTTCCAGATATCATCTACATAATTTGGCACCTGTAAATTAAATTCAGGCTTCCCTTTTATCCTTTTTGTTCTGATGACAATTTTAAAAAAAAAATCATGCATATGTAGCCATTTTAGAAGTGGGGGAATTTGAGTGCGTTGCTGTTACATCAGAGTTATTCTTAGCTTCAAGTCCTAAAATAAAGACTTGAATTTACATTTGAACTTCAGACTAGTGAAAAGAAATCATACTGCAACATTAAGTTACAATCCAACGCTTTATCTCTACCTTTCCTTTCCCTGTGGGTTCAGAATGAAATTTATGTACATTCCAGTGAAGGAGTATTGACTGAATCCCTTCTAACCCACTGCAATGAATAGCTACTATAAACCAGAACTCCAGTCATTTCTATGACAATAAACAGGGTCAGCCTGTTTAATTAAGCAATACCATGTAAGTGATCATTATTTATTTCTGCCTTTTTAATATATAACTCAAGGCAGTGAGTGTATACCTAATACTCCTTTCTCCTATTTGCCCCTCAACAACCCTGTGAGGTATATTGGACTGAGAGAGAGGGACTGGCCCAAAGTCACCCAGCCAGATTTTATGCCTGAGGCTAGAACTCACAGTCTCCCGGTTTCTAGCCTGGCGGCTTAACCGCTAGACCAAACTGGCTCGAGGTTGCAACTATAAAGCAAAGAATAGAGAGGCAACAGCCTGGCAGAGATAAAGAGCTGCTAGGCAGGGCTGAGCTAAGCTATCTCAGCCCCATTCAGCAGTTCTTTGCAAAGGGGCTGCTTTGGACTTTTTTTTTTTTCTTTTCCACACAGGCTGGGCATGTCATCAGCAGTGGGAGCAGGAAGCCAGCAAAGGTCAGCCGGGGTGGTGGAGCGCAGGGGGCAGGGGTCTTGGAGTGCAGGGTGTCAAGGGCTGGGAATGGACTGGGGTGGCCGCAGCGTCCTGGGGTGTGGCAAGCAGCCTCAGAGCAGCACTGTTCTGGGGCTGCTTGCTGCCCTGCAAGGCGGGGTGCAGGGTGGGCAAAAGGGCAGAGATGGAGGGGAGATAGGCAGGTGGGGGGAGTTGGAGACAGTCCCTTACCTTGCTGAGGCTCAGGGCTGGGAGGGACCAAGCCCAGAATGGCTTGGATTGGGGTGGGTGCTCAACTAACAGCCGGTAAAATTTGCTTAACAACCGCAAAAGGAATTGCCAGGATTGCTGTTGCTAAGTGATGCGGTCAGGTGACATCTCACTTTACGAACTCATCGCTTACCAATGGAAATTCCAGGCCCAATTACCATCGTTGAGGGGGGACTACCTGTACAGTATGAATAAATGATAGATTGATAGATAGATAGATAGATAGATAGATAGATAGATAGATAGATAGATAGATAGATAGATAGATAGATAGATAGATAGATAGATAGATCAGCCAGCCAGCCAGCCAGCCAGCCAGCCAGCCAGCCAGCCAGCCAGCCAGCCAGCCAGCCAGCCAGCAGGAACATGACTGTATTTAGATGTAACTCATCCATACCACAAACAACAGAATTCAAGTTGTGCAAGGTTACTTTATAGAAGTAATCAGTGTCCACCAATGGGACCACATGTTGCTGCCTTTGTTCATACGCTTATGAAACATGTGAAAGGTGAAAGGTCCCCTGTGCAAGCACTGAGTCACGTCCGACCCTTTGGGGGGACGCCGCTTTCGCGACGTTTTTCTTGGCAGACTATAGTGGGGTGCTTTGCCATTGCCTTTCCCAGTCGTCACCTTCCCCAGCAAACTGGGTGCTCATGTTACTGACCTTGGAAGGATGGAAGGGTAAGCCGGCTACCCGAGAGAGAATTCAGCTTCCGCTGGGATCGAACTCGGGTCACAGGGAGAGCTTCGGTTGCAATACTGCTGCCTACCACCCTGCGCCACACGAGGCTGAAACATGTTATGAAACATACCAGTACTTATTATTTGTTGTTGTGGTTCAGTTGTTCAGTCATGTCCGACCCTTCATGACCCCATGGATCAGAGCACGCCAGGCCTTCCTGTCCTCCACTGTCCCCCGGAGTTTGCTCAAATTCATGTTCCTTGCATCGCTGATGCTATCTCACCATCTCACCCTCTGCCGCCCCCTCCTCCTTTTGCCTTCAGTCTTTCCCAGCATCAGGGTCTTTTCCAGTGAGTCCTCTCTTCGCAGTAGGTGGCCAATTGAGCGACTCCTCTTTGTTGGATTAGAACCAGAGAGACCCACATTCTTGTCATCCTCAACTATGGAAACTCCCTGGGTGACTTTGGGCCAGTCCCTCTCTCTCCACCCAACTTATCCTCGCAGGGTTGTTGTTGCAGGGAAAAATGGGAGGAGGACGTCCTATGTATTGGACTCCTGGAGGAAAAGCAGGATAAAAATCTAATAACCATTAAAAAATATCAACCCTATACAATCCTCCCAACAAAAGGACATTTTTGGGTACTCCTAATGTCTTCCCAAAGATCCCCAACGTTTTTGTTTACGATGATCAAACAGATAGTTTTACCAAATATGTAAATGCTGATGGCTTTTAATGCTATAGAAGAAAGTGTAAAGAGAGGCAGAAAGATAGCACATCCTACATTTATTTCTGCATTATATACCCCTGTAAAATGCTTGAAAGAGTTATATGTTGAAAGTATATTCAAGAGTCGGATGTATAAAAACATCTGGATAAAGGAAGATTTGCTTCCTTATTGGAGCATTCTTACAGCAAAGCTATAAAAAGAGAATTGGAGCAGATGAAAAAAATACCATTTACTGAACCAGAAGTGTAGGGAGGGAGTCATTGGGTCTATTGGTATATTTTAGCTTTTTCCCTCTTATATTTCACAATGTAACCTGTTTGAAAGAAAGAGAAGTAATGATATATTACTAAAAAATAATGCCTGAATACATTGACAGAATATCTTTCCCTAAGATCTGTGGTTGTTCCTACAGATCTTTGCTTGTTGTCCAAATCAAGCTTAGTTTGGAACGGCACCATTCCTCATTCTGGAGAGACAGGAAATTCAATTTATAACAGAATGGATGCTTTGACAACGGATATAAATATTTGACATCTTAGGTAGAAAAAAATGTCCATAGCTCCAAATAGGCCATACAGATCAAATGTCTATGCACTTCAGTGAACCAGAAAAAGATCAGCAATTCAACGTTTAGAACTGAGCTTATAAACTGTAACTTCATTTGGCAAACACCAAGTAGTGGTATGCTTGATTCCCAAAAGACAGGCATCCAATCTGCTCTTGATTACCATCTGCTGGTTACTGCAGAGAGCAATGTTTGCAAATACCTCTCTAAAAAGAACTCCATTACAATGTCCCAACTGGAAGCAAAACAGCTATATCTCATTTTAAGCTATGGTAGTCAGCAAACAATACCAGGGTAATCTGGTGGTCCCCTGGGACTAGTTTCCATCTTATGCTCAATCCTCGTTTTTCCTATACCTAATAATTCTAAACCAGGAACACAACCACAATCATATCCAGTCCCACCCACCTGAGCCCCATGTGTGGTTCCCGAAGCCCCTTCAGAATTTACCTCTAGATTGTAATGTTTAACTGTATAGAAATGTAATCTTAATGTACACACTTCCCCTAAAAATCCAAACACCAAAATGAACACAAATAAACAATGAAAACAATACAGTGAAACTTTGGCAAAGGTGGATTTATTGTAACAATGTACAACTAAAAGGTTCTTTACACCTCCTCTGGACTCTGTCTGCACCTCTCCAAAGGAGGTACACCTCACAGTCTGGGAAAGAGCAGATTGGATGCCTGTCTTTTGGGAATCAAACTTACCACTACTTGGTGTTTGCCATGATTAAATATATGTAAATTATCATATTAAAGATATTCAGTTAATTTAATACAAGGATTTGTAGGTTAAATTCAAGTGTGTTTAGAGCATCATAGGCCAAGTATCTCACTCAGGTTCCCTCTCCCCAAAACAATGATGCAGTCATGATCTAAACCAGGGTTTCTCAAACTGTGTGGTGTACCTCCCTTGGAGAGGTGCAAACAGAGTCCAGAGGAGGTGTGAAGAAACTTTTAGTAGTACATTGTTACAATAAATCCACCTTTGCCAAAGTTTCATTGTATTGTTTTCATTGTTTTCATTGTTTATTTTTGTTCATTCTGGTGTTTGGATTTTTAGGGCAAATGTGTACATTAAGATTACATTAAAAGGAGGTGTGATGGCAAAAAAATTAGGAACCCCTGATCTAAACCATTGTAAAAGTAAAAAGTTCATCTTGGGGGTGGCTAGTATTATAGATCTCTCCTCAACGAATAAGATCTTCACCTCTTGGATTTTATATCTATTTTCTATTTATTTATTGGTCTATTTATATTATGATTTATATGTTTTTAATTCTGATTTTATTGTAAACCGCCCAGAGTCCCCTTTTCAGGAGAGATGGAAGGTGATAGAAATTTGAAGAATAAATAAATAAAATAAATAAATAAAACCTGAATGGCATGTTGGGATGAGATATGACATCACTGAGATGGACATCTGCTGGACCTCCAGGGGAGGCACGGCAAACTGAAGATGTCTCCATGAAAGCAGAGCCAATGACTGCAGCAAAGACCAAAGAACTGATAAGTAGACCAGCTTTTTGGAACCTCTCTCAATAAGGAGAGGATGGGGGATTGCCCACATGTGCTCTAGACAGCTGGTCCTCATGAGGAGACTGCAGGACAGTGGTTCTCCATGGGTTTGAGTGCCAGGAGATGAAGGGATTAGCCATCTTCCTCACAACTGTGGCAGAGCCTTTTAAAGGACACTGAGGTCGCAAGCCTCACTTTTTAATCACTTTCAGAAATTGCCTATTAACCATGTTAAAGCTATTAGAGACCTTCAGAACAACAAGTTTGAAAAGTCACTGGGTGAGTTTAGCTTCAACTCTGAACAAAAGAAAAATTAGTTACAAGCTTAAGAACTTAAAGAATTTGAAATAAACAGCAAAAAGCTAAATAAGATTTTGATCTAAGAAAGTTACAAATGCATTAAGGGTCCAGTTAAATTTGGAATATTTACTTTTACTATAAGATTTTGGAATTAATTGTAAAAATAAATAGCTTCTAGTGGGAACCAGAGTTAGTTTGGCTATCTTGGTTCATAACAAAGATAAGCAACTTTATTCTAGAAACTGGACACTAGAGGAGACTAAAAATTCTAAGTAGAAGGGAAAAAAATATAAGCCAGCTTTTGGTGTTGGTTAACTGGGACTTACAAAATGTCACAAAACATAACATTGGAAATATTAAAGAAGATCTTTGAAGAGTGGAGCCAGAAATTAGTGTCTACAATATCAACAGTGCTGGTAATGATGTCTGATTCTATGGATAGACTATGTCCAAAAGATCTTATTGAAGAAATGACAGATGTAGAACAAATTTTATTTGACAAGATAGAGATGGTATCGAAAGTAGATTTACAGCTGACAGGCCAAGAGAATGACTTAGAAAAAGATGTTTCACTGGATCTACAAAATAAATGGTTTTAAAATTCAGAAGGGAAATACAAATGATAAACCAAGAGAGTGACCTGGACATTTTTTTCCTATTGGATTTACAAAAGAGGTTTGTTAAAACCTTGAAGAATTCTATATGACAGGACAAAGAAGAAATGAAGAGAAATCAAATCTACATCAATACTTGAATGAACTAAAGGTTAAGACTGTTAGAAGTAAAAGGAAGGAATATAAAGTTGGTTTATTTTATCAAGGTTAAAATAAGGCATTTATTTGCAAAGTTCTGGTAACTGTTTATGGACTTTTTGCTGACACCAGGACTGAAAAGTTGATATTTTATGGATTTGCTAACAGATAAGGGATGGGATATGGGATGAAGAGATATCTGTTTGTAACCTTATACAGGGTGAAGAGTTACTAAAGTTGTCTATACTTGTAATGAAGGTTGGAAGGCACTTCTTTATGTATTTCTTTTCTTTTTCTTTATCATATTCTCTCCTTTCTCCTTTTCTTCTTTCTTCCACTTTTTCTTCTTTTTTCTTTAAGTTTAGTTTGTATTTGTTTTTATTATTGTATTCAAAATCCTTAATAAAATTATATGCAAAAAGGGAGAGAGAGAGATTGGCCATCTGCTCATTTATAATAGTTTTAAAGAAGATGTACCAGCTTCGTTTTCACTTCCGTAAATCTGCAGAAGTGGGGTGTATGATCAGATTGGGATATTATGTAGCTATTGTTGTCAGGCAGTAGCTGGACATACCTTCCTTGGAACAGGACCAAGGTGAAGAACCCGGTGTCCAAGGAACTATGGAACTAGCAGTGAAGAACTTGTGGCAGGGCTTACTACTCCCAGTCCTGTTACAGAGGACACTGACCTAGAACTGGAGGCAAGATCTCTACAATCCCTGAGAATGCTGGTGGTTACAGGTGGGGAGGCAGAAGTTAGTCAGATAAAGAGTGACCACTAGCAGAAGAAGAGTCCTAATGAGAGCTGAAGCTTTGCAAAAGCAAACTCTAGCAAATCAAGGTTGCTTCATTACAGCTGAGACTCGGTGGAGAGTGCAGAAGATCTGAGGTTAAGGCTGGGTCAAAGTTGCTGAGACAACTTTGACAATAGCCTTACTTTTAAGATGCATATCTTGTACCTCACTACCTTGATCCTCAGACTGGACACCTTTCAGCCTTGAGGCTGGATATAGATGACTTCCTGGAATCTTGACATTTGGCCTGACGAGAACTATTGCCAGCCTCTTGCAACTCTGATGAACAGCTGAGGACCAATTTATGACTTCATGACTGAATATGATAGTAAGTGGACATGATTTTATGACTACCCTATTCACTGCCAGAGCCTCGTTAGGCTGTGAAAATGCTGCAGATAAAGTAAGCTTGTAAAATAAGTTCACCCTTAAAAAAAAACACCTAATAGTGACTTCTGAATACAACTAAAGTTCCATTCAGACCAAAAACAAATACAAATGGGGAAGAGAGACTGGAGCAATACATTAAGGCATATTGCCATTGTAAATGGAAAAAACAAATAACCAGAATTATCAATCATGATGCATAAGCACTCATACTTTTAAATCACAGATAATACTGAAATTCCCACACATGCAAATTCATGAGTTTGCTTTCTTTATCATACTATGGAGTGACCAAGAACAGAAGGCAACATATACTGATGCAAATGGATCAACGAAGCATTTTGATGAGATAATTAGCCTTGACTTAGCCTCACCATAATGCTCCGAATTTGCAAGTCATCCCCAATGTAGAACAAGGGTGGCCTTATATAAATGTGATGAATGAATGAATGAATGAATGAATGAATGAATGAATGAATGCTGCACATTGTTTGGTCACTGAAATTTGCAATCTGTAGACTGGGAGATAAGAAATGTGATGGAAGTCAGCCTTTCCTATTGGAAAATAAAGGTAGGAAGACACAAAGACAAATGCACATTCCTCCCTACCAGACAAGGTGAGGCTCCAAAAATTCTAGGATTTGCTAAGTAACCCATTTCTTTGCATCCTTCTGATGTGCCACTGCTAGAGTGGCACGAGAACAGTAGAAAAAGTCTCCTGGGACACTAGTAGAATTCCCTCTATATAAATTAAGACTTGAAGTATCTGGTTCCAGGTAACAAAACTGATGGAAGAGAAATCATCTGTCCAAGATACTAGGCAAACATACCACTTTTTGTTGTTTATTCATTCAGTCGCTTCCGACTCTTCGTGACTTCATGGACCAGCCCACGCCAGAGCTTCCTGTCAGTCGTTGCCACCCCCAGCTCCCCCGGGAACGAGTCCGTCTCCTCTAGAATATCATCCATCCACCTTGCCCTTGGTTGGCCCCTCTTCCTTTTGCCCTCCACTCTCCCTAGCATCAGCATCTTCTCCAGGGTGTCCTGTCTTCTCATTATGTGGCCAAAGTATTTCAGTTTTGCCTTTAATATCATTCCCTCAAGTGAGCAGTCTGGCTTTATTTCCTGGAGGATGGATTGGTTTGATCTTCTTGCAGTCCAAGGCACTCTCAGAATTTTCCTCCAACACCACAGTTCAAAAGCATCGATCTTCCTTCTCTCAGCCTTCCTTATGGTCCAGCTCTCGCAGCCATATGTTACTACTGGGAATACCATTGCTTTGACTATGCGGGCCTTTATTGTCAGCGTGATGTCTGTGCTCTTAACTATTTTATTGAGATTTGTCATTGCTCTTCTCCCAAGGATTAAACATACCACTTTACATGGGTCTGAACCTTGTAGGGCAACATAGCGCAACATATTGTTAGACCATACTTTAAGCAGCAAATTCTAATACAGTAGCATACATTAAAAATATAACCATAAAATGTTAATAAACCACCAGGACACAATAAAAACCATGAATAATAAAATCAAATAAAACTCATTAATACCCCTAAAACTATAATAATAAACATTGATAAAATTTGTAAGCCCCAGCACTTAAAATATTGTGCCACAGTTTGAAAAACTGATTCGATTATACTTAAATCCCATAACAAGGCAAGTGAAAGCCCATAAAATGGCTGTACTGTCCTTGAATTTCTGTGCTCTCCTGGTGACCATACTGTATGGCTTTGAATTATTTTTAATGTTTGTACAGCTGTGTAATTTTTTTTTTTTTTTTTGGTACAGTTCATATTTTAATTGTAAGCCACCCAGAGTCATGAATATGAGATGGGTGGCTATATAAATTGAATAAATAATAAAGAACTTCCATTCCAGATCTTAAAGTTGGGAACAAATTGGTTTGGGTGAAGGTTGTCCCACCCTTTATTTAACACACATTATTCTCTCTGTCTCTCTTTAAAAGAAAAGGCAATACATGAGCCACTATATTCCCAGAAGGAAATATATATATTCCAATAGAAGAGAATATCTGTAGTTCAGGGTTGAACTGTGGAGTCCATGGTGCTCTCTGAACTTGGTTGTTTTCCTGCAGACGTTTCATTACCCAACTAGGTAACGTCATCAGTGCGAGTGAGTGTGGGGTTTGCTTCCTGTTTATATACAGTAGCTTGCCCTGCCAGTGTTTTGAGACAATAAAAAAGCAAATACCCAGTTAAGGAGCTACCAAGGAGAAAACCAAACACCCACCAACATTGGCAGGGAGCAAACCCCAAACTCACTAGCACTGATGATGTTACCTAGTTGGGTAATGAAATGTCTGCAAGCAAACAACCAAGCTCAGAGAGTACCAAGAACTCCATAATATATATGTTAAATTCTACATCCCAAGAGCTGACTTTCATATTACTTATGATACAGTGTAGAAATTACCTGATCAGGTCATCCGAGGAATTCATCCCAGACATTGATTGGTCATTAGAATTTCCACCCTTGGAAGCTATTCCCATGCATCTAAAAAATCTACATTTGGGTGAATCCACTTTGTCTTCCACAGGTTGACAGAGATTAAAGGACAGATCCATCCAAGGGGTTCCAGCCCTGTGAGTATCCCCAAGCATTAAGATTCCAGATACAGTTTGCATAGATAAGTCTGAAAGATAAGTCTGATTATCATAGTCATTGATTTAGCTAATGTTTTATTTCAATCAACAGCTGATTTCTCTTAATCATTTCTACTGGATTTTTTAAATAAATGTACTGCTAAATTGGTCAAACTAAAATCTAGAAGATGGAAAGATGAATTGTCTTTGTCATTTTCATCCTCGTCATTCTGTAATTTATTAATTAATAATTGATACTACTCTAGAAAACTGTTGAGATTTTAGCTGACAGAAGAAAGACAATAAACTCAAAGAAGGATCCAACTAGATTAATTTCTCCATAGTTTGCTGCATTGGGACACTCCATCTGACCCTGGGCTAGGCAAATCCCTTACTCTATGAAACTTCAAGACATAATAATGTAATCCATGGTAGATGAAATAACTCGACCCCAAAAGGTAAATTCACCTGGGTAATCATTTAACATTGTCAATTTACAGTGTGAACACTAAAAGTCAAAGTCTGATTACAGTAGAATAGTCAGTAAAATTGGGTTTTGATCCTTACATAAATGTGATAGTAGAAAAGTATGACACCATATTCTAAGGAAAAACCCTCCATTAAAGACCTGTCATGTTTTCCTAGGCATGCCTTTAGGTTGCCTAAAACAAGGTGCATGGGGGAAAGCAGGGGGGATAAATTTAGCTCTAAAGACTTCCACTTTTCCTTAAATTGTCACTAAGGATGTAGGCACACATTAACCAGTATTAGAGAAAGAAGGAAAAACTTTAGCAACTAAGCCATTGACTCAGAGGTTTTGCTTAGCATTGTTGTTGTTTATTCGTTTAGTCGCTTCCGACTCTTCGTGACTTCATGGACCAGCCCACGCCAGAGCTTCCTGTCGGTCGTCAACACCCCCAGCTCCCCCAGGGACGAGTCCGTCACCTCTAGAATATCATCCATCCATCTTGCCCTTGGTCGGCCCCTCTTCCTTTTGCCTTCCACTCTCCCCAGCATCAGCATCTTCTCCAGGGTGTCCTGTCTTCTCATTATGTGGCCAAAGTATTTCAGTTTTGCCTTTAATATCATTCCCTCAAGTGAGCAGTCTGGCTTTATTTCCTGGAGGATGGACTGGTTGGATCTTCTTGCAGTCCAAGGCACTCTCAGAATTTTCCTCCAACACCACAGTTCAAAAGCATCGATCTTCCTTTGCTCAGCCTTCCTTATGGTCCAGCTCTCGCAGCCATATGTTACTACAGGGAACACCATTGCTTTAACTATGCGGGCCTTTGTTGTCAGTGTGATGTCTCTGCTCTTAACTATTTTATCGAGATTTGTCATTGCTCTTCTTCCAAGGATTAAGCGTCTTCTGATTTCCTGACTGCAGTCAGCATCTGCAGTAATCTTTGCACCTAGGAATACAAAGTCTTTCACTGCTTCTACATTTTCTCCCTCTATTTGCCAGTTATCAATCAAGCTGGTTGCCATAATCTTGGTTTTTTTTTAGGTTTAGCTGCAAACCAGCTTTTGCACTTTCTTCTTTCACCTTCATCATAAGGCTCCTCAGTTCCTCTTCACTTTCAGCCATCAAAGTGGTATCATCTGCATATCTGAGATTGTTAATGTTTCTTCCAGCGATTTTAACTCCAGCCTTGGATTCCTCAAGGCCAGCTTGTCGCATGATGTGTTCTGCATACAAGTTGAATAGGTAGGGTGAGAGTATACAGCCCTGCCGTACTCCTTTCCCAATCTTAAACCAGTCTGTTGTTCCGTGGTCTGTTCTTACTGTTGCTACTTGGTCGTTATACAGATTCTTCAGGAGGCATACAAGATGACTTGGTATCCCCATACCACTAAGAACTTGCCACAATTTGTTATGGTCCACACAGTCAAAGGCTTTAGAATAGTCAATAAAACAGAAATAGATGTTTTTCTGAAACTCCCTGGCTTTTTCCATTATCCAGCGGATATTGGCAATTTGGTCTCTAGTTCCTCTGCCTTTTCTAAACCCAGCTTGTACATCTGGCAACTCTCGCTCCATGAACTGCTGAAGTCTACCTTGCAGGATCTTGAGCATTACCTTACTGGCATGTGAAATGAGTGCCACTGTTCAATAGTTTGAACATTCTTTAGTGTTTCCCTTTTTTGGTATGGGGATATAAGTTGATTTTCTCCAGTCTGATGGCCATTCTTGTGTTTTCCAAATTTGCTGGCATATAGCATGCATTACCTTGACAGCATCATCTTGCAAGATTTTGAACAGTTCAGCTGGGATGCCGTCGTCTCCTGTTGCCTTGTTATTAGCAATGCTTCTTAAGGCCCACTCAACCTCACTCTTCAGGATGTCTGGCTCTAGCTCACCGACCACACCGTCAAAGCTATCCCCGATATTGTTATCCTTCCTATACAGGTTTTCTGTATATTCTTGCCACCTTTTCTTGATCTCTTCTTCTTCTGTTAGGTCCTTGCCATCTTTGTTTTTGATCATACCCATTTTGGCCTGGAATTTACCTCCAATGTTTCTAATTTTCTGGAAGAGGTCTCTTGTCCTTCCTATTCTATTGTCGTCTTCCACTTCCGCGCATTGCTTGTTTAAAAATAATTCCTTATCTCTTCTGGCTAACCTCTGGAATTTTGCATTTAATTGGGCATATCTCCCCCTATCACTGTTGCCTTTTGCTTTCCTTCTTTCTTGGGCTACTTCTAGTGTCTCAGCAGACAGCCATTTTGCCTTCTTGGTTTTCTCTTTCTTTGGGATGTATTTTGTTGCCGCCTCCTGAACAATGCTGTCAACTTCTGTCCAGAGTTCTTCCGGGACCCTATCTACTAAGTCCAGTCTCTTAAATCTATTCTTCACCTCCACTGCATATTCCTTAGGAATATTAGTGAGCTCATATCTAGCTGATCTGTGGGTCTTCCCTAATCTCTTTAGTCTGATCCTAAATTGTGCAAGAAGAAGTTCGTGATCGGAACTACAGTCAGCTCCAGGCCTTGTTTTTACCGACTGAACAGATGTCCACCACCTTTGGCTGCAAAGGATGTAATCAATCTGATTTCGGTGTTGTCCATCTGGTGAAGTCCATGTATAAAGCCGTCTCTTAGGTTGTTGGAAGAGAGTGTTTGTTATGCAGAGTGAATTGTCTTGGCAAAATTCTATCAGCCTGTGTCCTGCTTCGTTTTGTTCTCCCAGGCCATACTTACCTGTAATTCGAGGTGTCATTTGACTGCCCACCTTAGCATTCCAGTCTCCTGTGATGAAAATAACATCTCTTTTAGGCGTGTTGTCCAGTAGGTGCTGCAGATCCTCATAGAACTGCTCTACTTCAGCTTCTTCAGCATTTGTGGTTGGGGCGTATATTTGGATCACTGTGATGTTAGATGGCTTGCCCTGAATTCGAATTGAGATCATTCTGTCGTTTTTTGGGTTGTATCCAAGCACTGCTTTAGCCACTTTACTATTAATTATGAAGGCTACTCCATTTCTTCTGTGGTCCTCTTGTCCGCAGTAGTAGATCTGGTGGTCATTTGATGTGAAGTGGCCCATTCCAGTCCATTTCAGTTCACTGACGCCCAGAATGTCTATCTTTAATCTTGACATCTCACCAATAACCACATCCAATTTGCCCTGGCTCATAGATCTTACATTCCAGGTTCCGATGGTGTGTTGATCCTTAGAACATCGGATTCGCCGTTCACCACCAGCACCGTCGGCCGCTAGCCGTCCTTTCGGCTTTGAGCTAGCTGCGTCATCACGTCTGGGGCTAGTTGAGCTCATCCTCTGTTCCTCCCCAGTAGCATTTTGACCATCTTCCGACCTGGGGGTCTCATCTTCCGATGGTATACCGACATATCTCTGGTTGTACTGATCCATTTAGTTTTCACGGCAAGAATACTGAGGTGGGTTGCCATTACCTTCCCCAGGGATCGCATTTAGTCTGACCTCTCTGTCATGACCTTCCCGTCTTGGGTGGCCCTTCACGGTTTAGCTCATGGCATCATTGAGGTGCTCAAGCTCCGGCACCACGACAAGGTAACGATCCTTTGCTTAGCATTAGTTACCGGTAATTTAAGTGATATAAATTTGCATTGGCCCCCACAACTTCTTATTCCTCTGGCCCTTCAGATTTTAAAATCAAAAGCTCTTCTGTTAAGGCCCATCCAGAAGCCCTGTTTCCTATAGAATAACTGTATCGACATTGGAAGCATAATCAATAATAGAAAAGTCTTGTATTTTGCATTCCAACCCACAATGTTCAGTTTAAAACTGAAATACTACCTGTTGAGAGTCAGTATGCCATGTTACTGGATTCTGTTTTGAGCTTGTATGGTGCCACATTTCTTTGGCTCAAATGCAGATCTTCTCCAGGAGGTCCTTATTTATGACAGCTGGAGAAATTTCCCCTTGATCATGAATAGTTAGTTATACATACTTGTAAAATTGTGAATTTCCCTTACTAACTATGGATTTCAATCATTTGAAAAAGATTGGAGTTTTAATCAGGGAGTGATGAAACTGTTTACCCCTATTGGCCTTCAGCTACCTGTTGGAACTGTGACATATTCATCGGTGTCATGCCTTACTGAAGATTAACGAAGTTCTGTTCCAGAGGAGGCCACTTAGTATGATTATTTCTCTTAATGATAGTATCTTCTTCCACTGAGTTTTCTTTGTTTACATGAATTTGAGCATGTTCTTCTGTACTTACTGGAACCACACCACTATAATCTTCCATTTGGTTAGTCTGGGGGGCTGACATAATAATTTTGTTTTTCTTATCAAATGTTTTAATCAGTGTTTGGACTAAAATATCCTTCTGTGGGAATTTGCTAATTGGTTTGGCCGAGGGCACCATTGGTTTAAATTAGATTGCTGCAGTACAGATTACTGATAGCAAATATTTCAATTTCTCTAGTTTAGAGATAATTTCTGCTTGAGCTTTTGATAGTCTGGGTTTTATAATAATTTATCAGACTCTCCTCCCACTCCTTCACTGAAACTTTTTTTTAAATAGATATCAAGTTTCTGTTTGCCAGATGAATAGCTTACGGACACAGTAGGAGAGGTTGGTTTCTTTGTATTTTTATAGACATTATCTGTGTTAATTCCTCTGCCAGGAGTGGCACTGTTGTTTACATAAGTGTATCACGGGGCATTTTGCAAAAAAGAGTGGGTTTGATTGTCCGTGAAAACCCAGAATTGCATTGTTTAGAATTTAAGAATAGATCTTCTAATGTTAATTAATATTCAAGGAATTATGTCAAAAGGTTAAAATAATTATCTGACACCCTTAAAATTAGCCAGCTAGGTTACTTCTTCTCAACAGATATGATATATATGACATCTGAGAAGTTGGTTGAGTGAGCAAATTTGACCTCTGTGGTATTGCCTCTCTGGGGGGAATGCTCAAGGTCTGGATCAGTAGACATGGGGGCTAGACTTTGAGGTCCTCACTTGGTGGGACACTATGACTTAACTCCTTCCATAATAGAAAACACCACCTTTGTTTTCTCTTCTCTCTTGCTTCCCCCATTAGCCAACTCCTTGGGGAAAACCTCTGACAGCTTCTCCTGATAGCTTTGCATGAACAGTTCAAACATTTGTTTGTGACAATCATCTATTCATCTAGTGGTTGAGTAAAGTTATGTTACCATCAGGGTCCTTCAACAAGCACTTCTTAGCTATAATATATAGTTTGATACCTGCTCTCAGATCTCCCTTTATGTAATTCCTTTAACAGATTTGGAATTTCTTGTAAATGATTCATGGTTATCTCCCTTCTCCAGCATTGTAGAATCCAGCAAATCAAGTACTGGTATCCTAATTCCCAAAGTTTCATCTTCCTTCTGACTGAGCTTTTCTTAGTGTCAGTATCAAATATTGCAGAATAATTGACATAGTCAGCAGCTGTGTTTTACCTGTGCTGTGCTTGAGTGATAGTGGCTTGTCAGTTTTTAGCTGTTTTGATCAGTTAATAGACGCTTGTTCTGGCCTTGTTCTGGGTGTCTTTTATTTATTTTCATTTTTGCTTCCCAGACTGTCAGACAGGAGAACTATTTAGAGAAAATTAAAACAGCCACCTGTAAAACTGTCCTGTCATCCACCTCCTAGGTGGCCCAAGACATCAGGAAAAACTAGATAGAAAAAAATATATAAAAGAAACAAGATGGCTGGTGAGAGGAGCCCAGAAAAAGCACTTCCCCTGTTGCTATCTTGGTAAAGCTCAGCCTTTTAGGAAGGCCCTGTTTCAGGTTCTAAACTGATATTCCACTGTGCCAGGGATCTGCTGATTAAAAGCATTATCCTGCTAATGGAAAGTACAAGAACTGCAGGCATGGACTGAAAATGAAAAACTAGTCACTGAAGAATAGTTAGGATTCCAAGAACGATCGTAGATCGTTGTATAATCTTCTACCATCTCTTACAGTAATATAGAATATCCCCAGAAGCACCCTTTATGCAGTAGTTATTGATTTCAAACCCACCTTTAATTCAGTTCCAAGGCCTAAATATTGGGAGAAGTTGGGAAACTCGTCTAATGACCACTGTGTGATTCCAGTAATCAAATGCCGTCATCACAATGTCTCGCTTGGAATAAGATCAGTCCATCCCTTTGCCAACATCAAGAAGCATAAAACAAGAGTGTATTTTGGCTCTATTACTGATTAATCTCCATATTAATGACTTAGTTGAACAATATGCTAGCTACATCCACCACCTGCCAGGACAAATAATCTGAGATAAGCACTGCAGGCATTTGACAAATGGAGCATTAATTATCAGCGAAGGACTCTTGGTCTTTCCAAAAACAGCAGCCACCAAAAAAATTGTTGGTCCATTAATGGAGTCAAAATTGTACAGGTCCAAAGTTTCATATACCTCAGGATTATTTTCCACTGTATTGGATCCGAAAACGCAGGCCATATTTGTAGCCCAACGACCATAACACAGTGTTGCTGTAATTCTGATCTCTCTCCCTCTCTCTGCTTTTTGGTCTAGAGCCACTCAGTTTATTCCAGTAGTTTTAAATCTTTAGACAAAAGAGTAGCACACATCTTATGTGGAGCTCAGTTTGGATCACATGCCAATTTATACCTTCTGGAATTAATCCATGCTAAATTCTTAAAGACAATATTCAAGCTCTTAATTGTATTTTCAATGTTATTTTGGCACTCTAGGCTGAGTTTTTAAAAGTAGAGGTGAGGATCTGGATCACAGTTTTAAACTGTTGGCTAAATTAAATTTAATCTCCTTGGGTTTGAGTTCCCTTATATTAATATTGTAGAGTCTCATCAATATTCTTGATGTTTTCTTTTGGAGGTTAGGCTCCAACTGAATGGTTTTTCTCCAGAGGCACTCTTGACCCTAGGGTTAGAGAGTGCCAGACCCATGGTTCAGCTCAGAATAAGGGATATGGATGACCAGCTGGATGTGTCACTGTTTCCGAGTCACTTTAATTTGGATGGACTCAACTGTTCCCTGAAGCCAGCAGATGATCTATTGAATCAATAGAGCATGTCCTGTTAAGCTGTGTATTTAAAAGGTATACTCCGTTTTTGCATCACACTGATTTTATAGTTTTCCCAGTGTTATGTCATGATCCACTTTTTTTGCTTGCCCATTTGGATCGAGCGAGGCATATAAAAGTGTCCAAATGTGGTGTAGCTGCCTTTAGGATTAGGGAAGAATTGGCGTAAGACAGCTTCTTTCTTTTTGAGTGTATATTGGAGGTAAATTTATTTTATTTGGGGGCTATTTTGTGCTAATTTAAGCCAGCATGCATCTACAGTATGTACGCGTGATCGGGTTATTCACCAAAATAAAGGGATTTGTTTTGTATTGCATTAGAAACCGGTGTTGGTTTAGGGAGGGTTGCCTAATCTGGACAATGATCTTTTCATATGGCAGCTACCATCCAGTAGGAGTGCAGCCTATTCTGGTTCTGGTTCTGGTTCTGGTTCTGATTCAGGAGGAGGAGGGGAGGGAAGGAGGAGATGGTTCTCGGAAAGGGAATGTCCTTTTCTATAACTCTTAGGCCTGGATTTTCATGCATTCAAAGTGGGGTTCATTAATAGTGAATCACGTGAGAGTGGTAGCAGTGAATCTACCTCTGAAAAACAGTGAAAAAGGGACAGGCAGCGGGGTTGCAAATGCAGAAACCCTCTGTTGTCCCACACTTTAATTCTGAAAACAAACAGTTAACCAAATGGTTGTGTTGGCTCATCTGTTATTCAGCTGCTATCTTACCTTGTGCATTAAAAAAAAAAGTTAACTGGCTTTAAAAAAAAGTCATAAGGAGCAGGAATCAAGAATTTGAAGGGTCTGTTAAAACACCAATTAACACTTCCATGTAATTTCCAAGCAAAACAGTTTAAAACAAGAAATGTAGCATCATTTTTGAAAGGCCAAGGGAGCTGGGGAAGATCCTCCAAAAAAATGCTGTTCTAGAAAATGGTGGCAATGACAGAGAAGACCTGACTCCATGGTCCCCACAAATGACACTTTGGTAGGGACCCAAAGGAAACCTTCTCCTTCAGAAGTTAAGGGATGGACAGATACCACAGCAGGAAATCCCAAAGATGCATAGGTAGATCTTTAAAGGGTACAACCAGCATATTGAATTGTACCTGACAACGGGCTAGAAACCAAAAGGCTGTGAGTTCTAGTCCCACCTTAGGCATGGAAGCCAGCTGGGTGACCTTGGGCCAGTCACTCTCTCTCAGCCCAAGAGCCAATCAGGTGTGGTATGAGAGTTCTAGTCCCGCCTTAGGCATGAAAGCCAGCTGGGTGACCTTGGGCCAGTCACTCTCTCTCAGCCCAAGAGCCAATCAGGTGTGGTATGAGAGTTCTAGTCCCGCCTTAGGCATGAAAGCCAGCTGGGTGACCTTGGGCCAGTCACTCTCTCTCAGCCCAATCCACCTCACAGCGTTGTTGTTGTGGGGAAAAGAGGAGGAGGAAGGAATAATAGGGATGTTCCCCGCCTTGAGTTATTTATAAAAATAATAAAGGCAGGATAAAAATTAATTAATTAAATAAACAAACAAACAAACTGATGACTAATGCAGCTCTCAAAGCAATGGTATTGCATGGGCAAACGGATTGGTGTCTATACCTGTTTGAGCCACTTCAAACTAAACCAGCTGAACTTTTGGGTAGTCTTCAAGGGCAGCCCCATGTAGAGTACATTGCCATAGTCCAAATGAGATTGAATGAGATTGAGTGACAGTGATCTCCTGAGTGATTAGGAGTGGCCAGTGCCATGAGCTGTGATCTTAGGTGATCCCAAGACCTGGCTGTCCCTTTCTTGCTACTTGTCCAACAATGTCTAATGCAGCCATCTTTTCAGAATAATCTTTGCCTAGAAATGCTGCTTTAGCCCGAAAATTTGAATGAGCTGAATATTTGAATAACTGGACTTGGGCACTAACTGCACATCTTGTTGATAACAAATTCCATTAAGCTCAGTGGAAGATCTTTCAAATAAACAGGTTTAGATAAGGATGGAAGTTATTCTTCATATCTTTTCATATCTTGCTTATTATCACCCTCACCCGTAGGGGAAACATACTTCAATTGCTGGTATTTGACAAGTTTCAATGCACTCTCATTAATCAGCTGTGATTCCCTAAGGACCATCCTCATCTTTAATGTAGTAAGAAAGCCAATAACATGCTGATGCAATTAAGAAGCACCAGACTGTTAATTTAACGTTGCATAAAGTAATGATATAGCACGGTTCTGAGCAGATCTTCCAACGTGCTCACGATTTCCAGCAAAGCTTTGAGTACCAAAATGCTCTGTCATGGAGCTAAAACAGATTAAAGAAGAATTAAGTAGTCTTCAATAATTGGGCTGTGGTTAATAAATTAGACCCCAGGCTGCCATTTCCACATAGAGTTAGAAATGTGGCACATGGAGGGGCTGACTCATTTGGACCAACATGCCTAGAAAAAAGGCAGGCGTTGGATGATGGTGCTAGAAAGACAAAAGCCTTCTTGCCCCCCGCCCCCCCCAGAAAAAGAATCTTGCAGGAGCCGAGAATTAAGGACACATTAAGTATAAAGCTAAGTCCTGGGTCTCCAGTATGACACACTGGCACAGTGTGTCTGTGGATATCTCCTCTGGTGCCCACCAGACTCAGGGCTCCATCACATTTGATGCTTCAAATTACTAACAAAACTGGTAGGCTAGCATGTCACAAAGCAGTTTTTGTTACAAGACCCCTTTTATTATAGGGGTTTCCATGTCCACAGATTAACTCGTCTGCCGAGGGATCTTTGTGCTGTTTTCATGAAACACTGCAGAAGATTCTGGTGATGTTAGCCAGGTATGTTGGATCCCACCGCAACTAAGGACAGCCCAGAACATGTGAACATACGTTTCGAAGAAAGGCTTGGTAGAGCAGATAGAGAACATGAGTGTTTTGATTATCATAGGTCAGATTACGGATTACAAATCCAACTCTCTTGCAGTGGGAGACAGATGCATATAAAACTCATGATTTTTTGTAAAATGGAAAATGCAGCCACCAATTCCCACTGGCCAAATGAGTCCCCATCCCACAATCAACATTATGACAAAATATCCAGGACAAGACATTCAATTTTTGCTGTTATCCACTGCAGCAAAGAGCTACCTGAAAAACCATAGAATATGGCGAAGTGTCAGTGCCAATGCTGTGGAGTGGAGTGGAGTGATCTTCTCAGGGATAAGGCTAGCCCCCTCCTTGTTGCCTTCAGAAGGTTGTTAAAAACTGGACTTTTCCAGACAGGGTTCCAGTGATGCCCATCTAATGCCCCAACCCTGTTGGCCTTCAGGGAAGCGGTGAAGACCTGGCTTTCCCCCCAGGCACTGGGCAAGGGTGTTCATAGAGCTGCCACAGGATGGCTGATGGATGGATGTGAGTTTTCATCAGGGCCTCCACATGGTTTATTGTTGTAAATGTTTGTTTTACTATACTGTGCGGTTATTTTGTTCACTGCCCAGAGTTCCTTTCAGTAGATGGGCAGCCATAAAGTTTTGTTAAATAAATAAATAATACTTCTATACCTATCTTTTAATGTTAGGGTATGTGGTTGTTGATTTTATGAGTTTCTTTCTTAGTTTATTTTTGTTTTAATCTTACCATGGATGTTTTAATCTTTTCCTTTGCATATCTTGTATACTGTTAAGAGCTGTGAGACTGGGACAGGATATAAATTCAATCAGTCAATTGAGCTGTAGGACTGTAGCTGAAGGGGACTGGACAACGGAGTGTCTTGACACATACAGGAAGAGATGCTTTTCATGGTGTCCAGCCACCACTGGACACAATGTAAAGCACTCGATCTTCTAAGGTGCCTAAAACCACTTCCCTCTGAATCTTCTAGTCACTTTAGATTCTGAAATTCTGGGCCAGTTTCAAGTTGGAGGGAGCCTCTAACCCCAAGTCGCTTACAGTGGGCCATTTTGTCCATCCTTATCTGGTTACGGCCAGGGTCATAAGACAGGGAGCTGCATTTAGCTTCCAATTAAATTTCCCACAGTGCAGTGCTCTAAGCCATTGCAGAAAATGTAAATGTTTGATAGATTTTCTTGGAGTACCAGGCTGGAGAAAAGCAACAGAGGAGCTCAGAGTATGTTCAGCTGAGTCTCTTTCTTTTTTATGGTAATTTTATTAAAAATTACATTTGCGACAATGCAAATGCAAACTAAAGAGAGAGAAAAGAATTAAAAGAAAAAAATAGAAGGTGCAGAAAAGAAAATAATAGAAAATAAAGAAAAAATAAGGATATAGTAAAGAAAGAAAAGAAATATATAAAGAAGTGACTTCATCCTTCATCACAAGTATAAATGGTTTTAGTGACTTGCCACCTTCTCTTACAATGCAACAAATTATCTCTTCTTCCCATATCCCATCACTTATTTATAAACAGTTAAAGCCTCGTCATTTCAGTTCTGATGTCAGCAATAACAATACATCTATTTTAACCTTGATCAAATAAACCAAATTTATTTTCCTTCCTTTTACTTTTAACCATCTTGATCTTTAGCCCCTTCAAATAATGTCCTAGAATTTGATTTCTTTTCATTTTTTTTCTTTGTCCCTTCTCACAAAATTCTTCAAAGCTTTAACAAGCCTCTTTTGTAAATCCAATATAGGAAAATTATCCAGGTCATTCTCTTGGTTTTTGTATATCCCTTTTAATTATTAAGACATCAGCCAGTTTCTTTTGTATGTCCAGCATAGCATCTTTTAATGTATCATTCTTGTAGCCTGTCATTTTAAAATTCATTTTCAGATCAGTCTCAATCTTGTCAGGTAAAACTCATTCCTCTTCCATAACATCTTTTAAACACACTCTAGCTAGCTGAAAAGCAGTTAAAAAGCCATTTTCAAAAGTGATTAGAAAAGGAAGTATGCAAACCCAGTGTCCTTTTGAAGGCGCCAATCATGGTTTGATCAAGATGGCTGTTCCTTCATCTCCCAGAGCTCTAAACCTGCCAGAGACTGCTGTCTTGTGGTCTCCTCACAAGGAGGAACCGTCTAGAGCACTTGTAGGTGATCTCAAGTCCTCTCCTTGTCCGGAGAGGAATTATGAAGAGCCTGTCTACTTGCCGGCTGTTCATCTGCCGTGGTTGTCGGCTCCACTTTTAGTAGAGCCATCTTCAGTTTGCCATTTCTTCCCTGGAAGTCCCATATGTTCAGTTGAGTCTCAACAGCTTTCCAAGGATGCCAAAGAAGCTAGAGTAGAAATTTTAAAAATGGTGCTTCCTAATTTAAGGATGTGTGGACTAAAACAATTATTTTAAATTTACACAGTAACTTGAAGCTGTTGAGCATCCTACAAATGCTTGATTTATCATGCAGAACTTGCTCAAATACAGTTCTGTGAAAATATTCTAAGAGGTATTCTGCTGGGAGATATCCTAAGGGGCTGGTATAAACTTTGAATTGTGCATTATGTATTATTAAATAAATCTGTTCCAAGGTAAAGCCTAAAAGCAAAAAAACATCAAGCTTTGTCTTGTTCTTTGCAGCCAACTCTCCTACATGACTCTGTAAATGATTAGCAACTTGTTACTGAGTGCATAAATAAAACACATTTATCTTGGAAGAGCCTTTTGTTTATTTTTTAATTTTTTAAAAGGTATCAGTTTCCCTGTTTCCATAAAAATCTTCAAATGTTTTATACATAATTTTGAACATTTTAAATTAAGGTTTAACTTTTTAAAAATTAGACATCACAACAGAATTCAGTCCTTTCTACTCAGAACCAAGAGGTAGGATAGAGTTCTTGGAGGGTGCCCTATAGTGAGGAGATAAAATGAAACTATATGTGTGAATGAATCATAGAATCAAAAAGCTGAAAGGTACATCAAGGTCACTTAGCCCAACTTCTGTCAATGCAGGAAATTCATTGGGTGAACTAGTATTGCTATTGAGCCACTACACGTAGTCCTAGCTTAGCAACCATTCATTCAGCGACTGTTTGAAGTTATGATGGTGCTGAATGAGGGGACTTAAGACTGGCCCTTGAAGTTGCGGCCATTGCAGCATCCCCATGGTCATGTGATTGTGATTCAGGCGCTTGGCAACTGGCGTGCAATTATGATGGTCTCAGCATCCTGCAGTCACATGATCGCCATTTGCAACCTTCACTGCTACCGACAAGCAAAGTCAATGGGGAAGCCAGCAGGAAGTTGCAAGTTGCAGTCACATGACATCAAGCTTAATGACTGTGCATGATTTGCTTAATGACCGCCACTGGAACTGCTGGAACTGCCATTGTAAGTTGGCGTGGTCATGTGATTCTTCGATTTACCACCACATAGCTTATGACAGAGTTGCCAGTCCCAATAGTGGTCAGTGAGGATTATGTTAGCAGATTGCTAGGAAAGCCTTTGGCCCAGGAGAGATCAGAAAAGTCACACACCAGGCATTTCTATAAAAATAATTTTATTTACAGAAAACAAACATATTTAAAGGCTGTTTGCTGAGAGGAGAGATTTTTCTCAGCTGCATACTCTCTGCAAGCCTACACAGAAGGGAAACTGAAACTAAAACAAGTTCAGGCAAGTTCCTCCCTTAGGCAATGCAACCATTAACACGTGAAAAGGGGACAATTAAATTCAACCTCTTCACCTGGCCAAAATGATTAGTTACCATAGTAACCTTAATCTGTAGTTGTTGTTTATTCATTCAGTCGCTTCCGACTCTTCGTGACTTCATGGACCAGCCCACGCCAGAGCTTCCTGTCGGTCGTCAACACCCCCAGCTCCCCCAGGGATGAGTCCGTCACCTCTAGAATATCATCCATCCACCTTGCCCTTGGTCGGCCCCTCTTCCTTTTGCCCTCCACTCTTCCTAGCATCAGCATCTTCTCCAGGGTGTCCTGTCTTCTCATTATGTGGCCAAAGTATTTCAGTTTTGCCTTTAATATCATTCCCTCAAGTGAGCAGTCTGGCTTTATTTTCTGGAGGATGGATTGGTTTGATCTTCTTGCAGTCCAAGGCACTCTCAGAATTTTCCTCCAACACCACAGTTCAAAAGCATCGATCTTCCTTCTCTCAGCCTTCCTTATGGTCCAGCTCTCGCAGCCATATGTTACTACGGGGAACACCATTGCTTTAACAATGCAGACCTTTGTTGTCAGTGTGATGTCTCTGCTCTTAACTATTTTATCGAGATTTGTCATTGCTCTTCTCCCAAGGATTAAGCGTCTTCTGATTTCCTGACTGCAGTCAGCATCTGCAGTAATCTTCGCACCTAGAAATACAAAGTCTTTCACTGCTTCTACATTTTCTCCCTCTATTTGCCAGTTATCGATCAAGCTGGTTGCCATAATCTTGGTTTTTTTGAGGTTTAGTTGCAAGCCACTTTTTATACTACAGAATAAGATGCAAACCAATTTTCTTTGACAACTCTGTATGTCTTTCCATTCACATTATTTTAACATTATCTCCCCTTTGGCTTAACAGAAAGCTACCATCCTTCTTCCTGTGTATTTCCAAACCTAGGTAATTTGTTACAGTTCCAAGGCTTTTTAATGTGAAATGGCTTTTCATGCAGGCTTCAAAATCAAGCCTTTGTTTTTCTGATGGTGTGAACAGCAGCAAATCATCAACATAAATGCACAGATACATACAGCCTTGTTTGTCTTTCTTCATATATACACATGGATCTGCTTTCCTTTTTCAAAACCAAAATTCTGCAGTTTTTCATCTAATTTTTGGTTCCAGGATCTAGCAGCTTGTTTTAACCCATAGATTGACTTCTGCAGTTCACAGACTAGATTCTCCCCTTTTTCATAGCCAGGGGGTTGCTGCATGTATAATTTGTGGTCTAAATCACCATAGAGAAATGCCTCATCTTTATGTTTTAAGATGTAGATAAATGTGTATCTTGAGAAATCATCAATGATGGTCATTGCATACCTTGCTTGCCCAAGACTTGGAGCAAAAGGACCAATCATGTCAGAGTGTACAATTTCCAAAGGTCTAGTTGTAACTCTGTCACTGTGCTTACTCACAGGAGCTTTTAGTGTTTTGCATTCTTTGCAAACTACACAGTCTAAGTATTTATCACAGGGTTTTATCTTTAGGTCAGCACACAGCTGTGGCATTTGTGCTATATACTTGAAATTAGCATGACCAAATCTCCTGTGCATCAGGTGTACACATTGGTCATGATATGGAGTGTTGCCAACTGCAGCCTTGCAGCCTTGGCTTCCTTGCATTTTTCACAATGTACAAGGTGTCTTTTAATATACCAGTAGCACACAATTTTCCATTTTTACGTATCTCACAACCATTTTTCTTAAATGTTATGATATACCCTGTTGCAGCCAATTGTGCCACAGATAAAAGGTTTGATTGTAAATTTGGCACATACAACACACCTTTTACAGTTTCTCCCAAGCAGGATAAATACAAGTCACCTTGTCTCATAATTTTGGTCACAGACCCATCAGCCAAAGATACACTTTGTCTTTCAGTTTTAGACAGTGACACAAAAGAGCTTTTACAATTACATAAATGACAATTGGCCCCAGAATCTAACACCCATACATCAGAATTACCCTTCTCAGCAACCTGTGCAATTTGGGTTGTCTGAAGAGCCTTCTTCTGTGTTGCCCTTGTGTTCTTCTCTGTCTTTCTACTCTTGGGTCTCATGGCACAGTCTTTCTGCAAATGTCCAGCTGAACCACAAGTGAAGCATCGTTGGCTGGCTAGCGCTGTGGCCTCAGCTTCCTTTCCCTTCTTTTCCCTTGTTTTCTGATACTGCAGCTTTCCAGAAGAGATGGTGGGGGGATCTTTCCTCTCTCTTCTCCCATCCAGTGAGTAAGCGCTGTGTAACATACGATGGGGTGAGGTCTGCTTCAGGCATAGCCTCCAGGGTACAAATCAGCATGTCCCACGTTTCATTCAGTGAGGACAGGAGGATATAGGATTTTGTGAGAGGTGTAAATTCCATTCCTCTCTCCTGCAACTCAACAAACAGCTGCTGAATATGATGCAGGTGCTCAGGAAGGCTTTCTCCTTCTGCAAGGTAGGCTCTATACAGCTTTTTCATCAGGGTAACTTTACTCCCTGCTGTTGCCTTTACATATAAGTCTCTCAAAGCATCCCAAAGTTGCTTTGCAGACTGCATACCTCGCACATGGACTAGCTGATTGTCCTCAACTCCCAGGATAATGGTGGCTCTAGCCCGCTCATCCTGTCTAAGCCATTCAGCACTGGGATTTTGGGGGGTTTGCTCACCAATTGGCAGCCAAAGACTCTCTCTGCGAAGATACATCTCCATCTTCAGGGCTCAATTCAAATAGTTGGTCTCTGATAGGTGCTCCAGAGGCATTGCTGAGGGCTGGGAGGTAGCCATGGCTTCTTCCTTCTTTTGCAAGTCACCTCAGCTGGCTTCTTTGTCCTGTAGATGGGCAGTTACTGGAAAATCTCCAGGTGGCTCCAAAGAAAATCTTCACAGGTCTTTGCTACTTGCCTTTAAATTGTGCATGAGGTGTGGAGCTGATCTCTCTATTCTCTTTAGGGTTTTACTGGGCTTACTGGGTTTACTGGGCTGCTTACTGGGCCCATAACCTGTTAGCAGATTGCTAGGAAAGCCTTTGGCCCAGGAGAGATCAGAAAAGTCACACACCAGGCATCTCTATAAAAATAATTTTATTTACAGAAAGCAAACATATTTACAGGCTCTCAGTGAGAGCTGCTTAACTCTCTACATGCCTACACAGAAGGGAAACTGAAACTAAAACAAGTTCAGGCAAGTTCCTCCCTTAGGCAATGCAACCGTTAACACATGAAAAGGGGATAATTAAATTCAACCTCTTCACCCGGCCAAAATGATTAGTTACCATAGTAACCTTAATCTGTAGTAGAAAAACATATTAACATATTATCTGTATGTGGCACAGAAACTAAACTTTTTTATGACACAGAAGCAGAACAAATTAAAAACTGTATGATAAAATGGATGCAAATTTTAAAGAAATTGCCACAACACAACAATGGGAAGAATTGCCATTCTTCGATTTTTCAAATCCATAAAATTTATTCCAAGCTATCTAAAAAAAGAATTGGTACAAAATGCTTTACAGATGGTACACACTCCATCAATAATTTCCAAGATAGATAAATCATACAGTAATAAATGTTGGAAATTCCATGAAACAGAAGGAACATTTTACCACATGTGGTAGACATGTCAAAAAAAACCCAAAGTACTGGGAAGATATACTTAGTACAATGCAGAACATTTTGGAAATTAAATTTGAAAAGGAATCACAACTTTTTTACTAGATATAATCCCGGAATACATCAACATGCAATATCATAATTTACTGAGATACATGCTTATAGCAGTGAAAATAAATTTTTGCCCAACTTTGGAAGAAAGATGCAATTCTGATGATAACCAATTGGGAACTTAAACTTGGAGAATATGCAGCAATGGCAAAATTAACAGCATATATTCATAACAGAAGTTTAACACATTCCATCAAGAACGGTTCTTATATAAAAAATATATTGTGCAGCATGGCAAATATAAACTCATACAGCATGGCTCCTAAGGGGGCCTAAATGCTCACAAACACCACAAATTCGTAGAGGCACAAAAGGAGGGAAGTTAGCCACCAAATAGTTTCTTTTAACTTTTTTCTTCTGTTGTTTATTTTTTGTTTGTTTGTTTCTTTATTCTTTCAATGTGCACAAACAAGAATAAGTAACAATACAGTGGAGACCTTAGTATTAAGTATTAAGCTTAAGATAGAAACCTTTATTATATAACAATTTTATGTATTTTTGCAGTTGTTTATTAAGGCCTCATTTAGTTTAGGTTAAACTTTAAACTATCCTATGCGTATTAACAGTAGCATTTTGAAATCATAATTATTATTGATATAAACTTTTTTTTCTTTATCTTTAAAGAGATGAGTTATCTAAACATCAGGGTGTTAATAATCTCCAGTCAACACTGTACAGTATAAATAACACTGTACCCAAATAATATACTGTACTACTTGTGTTTTATAGTAATACAATAAAACAACAAAAAAAGAAAAAAAGAAAAAAAGTGTTTAATGTTCAGGGCCTTCGGGGTGGGTGGGGGAGCAAAGGGAAGCATTAAACACAATATTACTGTCCAAAAGGGACATATTAGGATGTTTGCCCTGGAGAGAGAAAACAACTTATTGTTACTCAGATTGAAAACAGGTTTGGGAGGTAAGCTTTAGGAAATTTTAATTTGATCCACCAATCCATCCTGCTTTACACAGTAAGGGGTTTTCTACAAAGCAATACATTTCATAGGTAATTGCATATTACAGAAGCTAGTATTATATAATACATGTGTGTGAAAGGTCCCCTGTGCAAGCACCAAGTCACGTCTGGCCCTCTGGGGGGACGCTGCTTTCGTGGCGTTTTCTTGGCAGACGATAGCGGGGTGGTTTGCCATTGCCTTTCCCAGTCGTCACCTTCCCCAGCAAGCTGCGTGCTCATGTTACCGACCTTGGAAGGATGGGAGGCTGAGTCGACCTGAGCCAGCTACCCGACAGAGAATCCAGCTCCTGCTGGGATCGAACCCAGGTTGTGGGGAGAGTTTCGGTTGCAATACTGCCGCCTACCACCCTGCGCCATATGAGGCTAGTCATGACGATACAGAATATTGCCTTGAAAATATGCTGGTGGTTTGCAGTTTATCAGCCTAAAGTTAGGGAAAAGATTCGTAACAGACACTGTATATTGATAATGTTATAATGCATATAACAAGATCATGTTGCTTTGTATGTTTTATCTTGTGATGTCTATAATTGTAATGGTATGTGGGAATGACCTTGGGAGACAGGGTAACAAGACATAGCTAAGGAAATGGTCAGATAAAAGGCAGCTTAGCTCCCAGCAGGAATGTGAGCAGGGCAAGAGGCTCAGAAGAGACCCTCCCTAGTTTTTGGGGATGTAAAGGGGTCATGGAGGGGAGGGGGAGAAGTACTTTCAGACTTGCAAGACTCTGTTAATGTGACCTCACAATAAAGTAGAATTAGCTCACCTGGTCATGTTTCCTGTCTGGTCTTCCTAGTAAGGCTGACAGTAATAGAGCCAGTTTGGTCTACTGGTTAACACACCAGGCTAGAAATCAGGAGACCGTGAGTTGTAATCCCACCTTAGGCACAAAGCCAGCTGGATGACCTTGGGCCAGTCACTGTCTCTCAGCCCTAGGAAGGAGGCAATGGCAAGCCACTTTTGAAATCTTGCCAAGAAAACTGCAGGGACTAGTCCAGGCAGTCGCCAGGAATCAAAAACTGACTTGGAGGCATACACACATACAAAATGTCTGTAATACACATTGATACTGCTTTCTCTCCCCAATCCCACAAACATCTGCTTGTCCTGAGTACGAGGAACAAAAGCTATTGCCCTGTTCCAAGTTGCTACAGGATCTGCAATAACAAAAATGCCCTTCCCTACTCTATGCCAAAGGATATAAGGATGTTGGAGACCAGGCAGGTGTAGTGGGAGAGTCTAGTTTGAGAAATCTGAATTCCTCTGTTGCTTAAATCACAATGGCCCTGGGGACTGGAAGAGGAGAGGTATGCCTGCATTGGCCTAAAGCAGTCAGTAGGACCTGGGCAGATCTAACCCACTAGAGGTGCCCTGGCTTACACCTCTGTAGCATAGAAAATGGAAACTATCAGAACATATGGCAGATGTTTTGGGACGAGAAGGAAAACATTAACTCTAGAACATCTAAAGATGATTTAAGGCTGCCTCAGTTATGGGCTGGGGATCAGATGGAAACGATGCCATGAACACATTGCAGTATAAGAGGTTGCCATGCAAGTTTCTCCCACAGTTAGATGCAAGGAAGGAAACATTCCTCATCTCTTGATGCAGTTTTACTCCTCATTATCTCCAGGCTGTATTGATGGTGGTTCTTTGGGGAGATGCTGCATCTGTACACTGAGAATGTCATATATTTTAATCTTGTAGGAACTGTTGGGGCAGCTTTATATTAAGAAACTAAGAAGAAACTTTGAGTGTTCCTCTGTTTTGGCATATTTAAGTCTGGGAGAGGAGAGATGGGCATAGAAATAATTAGGACAAGGAAGGTAGGCAAAGACGTTTGGTGAGCAAAGACAAATAGGCAAGGAAGATAGATGGCCTACAAAGCTTTGGTGTTCTGGCTCAATCGGCAGGTGAATTGAGCAAGATTTGATGTTGATTTTTGGTACAGTTTGAGGCACTTCAGCTCTTACTCTTAACAAGAAGTGAGGAAAAAACTGGAAAGAAAGAACATTCTCAGTGGGACTTTGTCTTTTATTATTATTTCTGATATTCCAAACCAAGCACTAGCATTCCAAAAGAAGAGGAAAGAACATTTTGAAACTAAGATTGAAGGAACCACATCTACGTTTTGTCAGGATTGTACCGAACCCACAATTAGATAGAAAGTTTTCCGTTAAATACATATGCTCAGAACGCACAGATACTGTGGAGCAAAGGCTTGAAGTCAAAACATCTGAATCTCCACTCACTTTGAGTTCTGGCCTACCCATCATTGGCACAGGAACAGGTTTCCATGGAGGCATTTTATCATACCTGCCTATGTGAAAATGCAAATAGTATTATTTATTTCTGATTTTTCCTTCTGAGCGTTTGTGTTTTGGATCCAGTATGCATTTCAAAGCTAGTATTCCTCCTCCTTTTAAACCAATAATACATGATTTTTGCCTGTTTCCTATAAACTGTGAAAGCCTTTACAACTTGAGGTAGCCGTATCTTACTACACCTACACCTTGGGGTTAACTGGGTCCAAATCTTTCCTCCCAAAAAATGTAAGATGTTGAAGTTAGGCTATCTAGAGTTCCCAAATGTTTCTTCTATGACCTGTATTAGACATGTTGCTGCTCAGGAACCAAAGGTATGGTGAGCAGTAGAGTGGAGAACTTTTTCCTCTGTGGAATATTAACTGTCTGAAAAAAAGACAACAATGTCTCCTTTAGCCAAGAACATCCTTGTTCTTTCCCTGAAATTACTTGAAGAAAGAAGAATAGATTGTTTTCTTCAAGGAGCTATTCTCCCTCTCCAGATCCTGAGAGGACAATAAGACCTTTCCAAGGACAACAGAAAAAGAGACTACTTTTCTAGGTAGCACTGTTTAAAATTAGATACGATACTTTATACTTTTCATACAAAGCCTATAATACATAAGTAGCCATTCCAGGAAGGAGCTGTGTTAAGCTTTTGCAGCAAAAGCAAAGCATCTTGTAGCTCCTTCAGCACCAAGGCATCTGTTTTTGTGGATCAAGTCGACTTCCTCGGATGGATGGAATATAGTCTAGAGAAAAGAGTATTATATGTACACAGTTGCAGAAAAGAATGGGGAGGGGAGGGGAGAGGGAAAGAAATACTAAGAGGAGAGAAGAGAAACAGTGAAAATTCCCTATAGGGACCTTTAACAAATGTGCTAGGTGCAACACAAAGATTCTGGTATTTACTTGATAATTAACATTTGTCGTGTGATAAGAAACCTTGTTCTATGCTTAATCTGCGAGAAGTGGAAATGTCCTCTGTGTTCTCAGGGCTTCAGTGCATTGTGCATGGCTGAATCCCTTAGAGGAGGAAAGGGTAATGCTTGGCCCTCTTTATGTGTTGGATTATAGCACCCATCATCCATAATGGGGGGAGATGGACGGTGGCAAAATTTGACAAATAAGTAAAATAAAAATAAATTACTGCTTGTGTTGGTTGGGAATGATGGGAGTTGATGTATGACATCGTCAGGAGACCATATATTGTCCACCTTTGCTGCAGTGAGCGGTTAGGATGCGCACGGTCTGAACAGTAACATCAAGGCTATGATTCATCTGTTGAAATTAAGAAAATCTGGACTGGCTCAGAAGCTGTCATCTTAAACTAAACGTAGCTCTTTTCATAGGAAGAGTGAAAGTAAATAATTAAGTAAATTAGATCAGTTATAAACAAAACTATTTTTATAGTCATCTAAGATTTCCGAAGATGCTATTTAATATGAGCATCTTAAACAAGTGAATAACGATGTCAAATTCAAATGTTGTCCAATATCAAACAATCTTCCCTACCGCAGAAATTAAAACACGGTGTTTGCATTCTACTCTGGCTTCTCAGCAGCAAATTCATTCTACCCATTTAAGTAAGTCACATCTTAAAAGATGCAAGTCTTTGTTGCAGAAACTAGTGTAAGGTTTTCACTTAAAACTCCCTCTTCTCAACAGAACGCATTAAATGCATTAGCCCTTCATATTTTTAACCTACAGGAGCAAACAAGGTGCCACAGAGAGAATCAGAAGACGATGGACAATGCCAGTAATTTGTGCCCAGCATCTGGTATTCAACTGTATACTGTCTTCTCTCTGAATTTTGATGGAGGTGTATAAATTCTGTCACCTTGCAGTGCAATCATTATTCTGCCATTTCAACTTCTGCGTTGGGAGAGACAGGGAGGTAAGCAAACACACCAGTGGGGGCAACCTGTGGTCATGGATCATTGGAGCATCTGGTTTCCTGGCAAGATTAGTGCACTTCTTATCAATTCCCTCTTCATTAGCATTCCACCCACATGTGAAAGCAGAATGCATTAACCTTTCCAAGAGATACGCGGCTCCTCCATAATTTGAAAAAACCTACAGCAGAATAAAAAATAAGCAGGAAATCCTACCTTGCTGGCTCTGCACTTGTCCCATACCACCAAAGAGATATGACTTTTAAGCTATACAGGTGGTCCTCGCTTAATGACCACAATTGGGACTGGAATATCGGTTGCTAAGCACAGTGGTCATTAAGCGGATCCAACCCAATTTTATGACCTTTTTTGCGGTGGTCCTTAAGCAAATCACTGTGGGTATTAAGCGAAGCACATGGTCATTAAGCAAATCACGCAGTTCCCCATTGATTTTGCTTGCCAGAAGCTGGCCAGGAAGGTTGAAAATGGTGATTGCTGGGCACTGCAATGGTCATAAATGCAAACCGGCTGCCAAGTACCCAAATTGTTATCACATGACTGCAGGGACACAGTGCAACATTCATAAGTGTGAGCATCTGTCGCTGTTAAATTCCTCAATTTCATCCATGACATCCCCAGCCAGATGACACATTATAGAGCTCATATTTTCCACAATGTCCTGAATGCCTTGCATAAAAACTTGGTATGAATCAGAAAGAATCTGTTTAAAATCTCGGTGGAAGTCAGAGAAAGTCTGTTTAAAATCCTCCATGTCTCATGCAGTGGATTATGACACCTCCTAGGAGCTTAACCAGTGAAAGTCAAAGATAGGAAGGAATTCCAGGATGTGTTTACATAAACTAAAGTGTGATATGCAGACAATTCCCCAGGGAAAGTAGAAGCAGAAAACTAAAAGTTCAAAACAGCTGATTCAACATGTAGGAAAATGCTAATATCTTCAAATTTAGTACAAAAATAACAACAGGGAGACAATTATTTACTCTCAATCCTCCTGAATATTTGGAGGGAAGACAAACCAAAACTTGTAAGAATTTTTTTTAAAAAAAATTAATCCCAAAAATAATGATAAGCATCAGGATAAGCACCTTGCTGTAGAAAGCCTCTCTTAGGGTATACGTACTTAAAAATATATAAATTGGGTGATTTAGAAATGGGGTGGGTGGTCTTAGTGTCCCTTTAAGGCTACAGCATGGCTTGGAAAATGGTGATGTCCCAGCCTCCCGGCTGTTCTTACCAGTCGAGCGTGAATGCTGCTTGTGATCCTCTGGCTGCAAGCAGCTGTCCAGAGGACAGATGGGGTGATTCCAGGTGTTTTCCTTTTTCCAGAAAAACACTCCTGGGCTTCAGGAAAAACCTGCCTGAGCCCAAAAAAACTGCCACATTGTCAGTTCTGCCTGCTGAGCCCGTGGGCACAGGTGTTCAGTCCTCCATGTCCCCACCGGAAGTCTGACATGTTTCATTTTCTATAAATCAGTGTTTTTCAAACTTGACAATTTTAAGATACGTGGACTTCAACTCCCAGAATTTCCCAGGGTGAGGAATTCTGGAAGTTGAAGTCCACATATCTTAAAGTTGCCAAGTTTGAAAAACATGGCTATAAATGAAGCCTGGCTACTCATTCAACAAATGCTTGGAAAGGGAGACTTATTATTGTGGCAGAGATAAGGAGAAGTACACTGTTACTCAAGAGAGGTATCCATCAAGTGAGACCTTCTAATTGTGACCTGTCCTTTCAATGGAGATTAAAAAACACAGGACTCACACTCTCTCACACGTCTTTCAGTGGCATGATTGAAGCGGGTGAACAAGCAAGAAATAGTAACTGCTCCTACTGGTTTGCAGGCTCTGCAGGTTGGATTAGACCCATGGTGCAACCTAGAGGAGAAGAGGGAGCAAATAGCTTCATCTACCATTTGCCTAGTGCAAGGGACAAGGCAGATCATGAAAGGAGCTCTCATTTGCTCCCTTGAATTCTGCCTCCAGAATGTATAATTACATATAATTTATGTATTTAAAAAATCACGATTTATTTAAAAATATATTTCAAATTCAGGCAACTTCACGTTAAAGAGGCCAGTGCAGGGAGCAAGGTTCTGCGCTGCAGCAATGAAGATACAACACATCAACAGAGGCCAACCTTCATTATTGTCTTGTATACAATAGTATTTTTTTTATAATCTTATCTACATATGCAACATAGTCGTAATGTAGTTTTTCATGTTTTGTATCTAATACACTCTTGAAAAATTCTATATTCTCAAATAGTTAAAATGGGCTACATCCTAGACCATGCATATAGAGTTAGATAGGTAATTAGCATATTTTAACGGATTTTAATATATATTTTTATTATATGTTGTTATATATAATGTTAACATACATACATACATACATATATATATAATTTAAAATAATATAATACAATATAAAGATATGTTAATATCTTAAGCGTGACTATGTTTGTCTTACAGAATAACACTACTGTATTGGTCTATGACCATAATAAAGATTTATCATATCATATCATATCATATCATCATATCATATATCATTAAAGAGGCAACTTTCATTCTTTTAGTTTAAGAACACTGTTAATGAGTATATACAGGCCTACCCATGAAACAAATATAATACTTTTTTAACTGCTGGCCTATATTTGAGCCCGAAAGTTTGGGGGTTGCCCAAGGTCTGAAAAATATTTCAAAGGTTCCTCCAGGGTCAAAAGGTTGAGAAAGGCTGGTTTAATGTATAATGGTCAGGAAGATGCCCCAGGAAGTAAACCAGCCGGATAACCTCCCAGGAGTGTTGGGGGGTGGGGAGTTGAAAAAGTCAAGATGTAAAAAAGAGGGATTCATTCATGTAGTCACAGATATAATCATAACCTTTTTGATCCCCTCCTGCAGATCCCCCAGTCCCTGCTGTGTTCTTCTCTTCCTGGCAATACAGATTAGGCCAGCAATGTCAGCTGTCTACCCTTTCCCTTTGTATTTTCTACTCACGTATGACTTCATGTCTTTTGAGAGATGTTGCAAGATGGATTGAGGAGTAGACAAGTGTCCACCCAGGACCTCTGCCTGTGTCCTTCTGCACTGGGTGGTTCAAAGCAGTGGGAGGGAACAAGCCATGAATGAATGGCCGCTTCCCGCATTCTCCTGGGTGGTGGGATGGGTAACTGGCTCAATTCCACCATCCCAATACTCAGAACAGGAGTGCAGGTAAAGGCCATTTCCACAGTAATGCTTTGTAGCATCACCCAGCTTTTGCAGTGACAAAATAACACTATCTTCCTTAGCGACATATGCCCCAGTGATGGCTCGGTGATGCTGGAAGATGCTATAAATCACCAGGGTGCCAAGGACCAAAGTGTTGCTGTTCTGCACCCCGCCCCCGCCCACCACACAATGAGTGTATGGGCAGGGTACCATCTCCTGTTGTAGGTGCAAACGTTCCTGCTGTTGAAACTGAGGGAAGGTAGAAGCAATGGCTGAGAGCACTCAGGGGACTCTGCCGTATCTGGGGGGAGTCAAGTTGCTTAAGTCCCCTCATCCTTTTCTTTAAAGCAGTGTTTCTCAACCTTGGCAGCTTGAAGATGTGTGGACTTCAACTCCCAGAATTCCCCAGCCAGCCATTCTGGGAGTGAAGTCCACACATCTTCAAGCTGCCAAGGGTGAGAAACACTGCTTTAAAGGAACCGTAGGAAGGAAGGTAGATTGCCATTTAGGACAGCTTTGCTTCCCTCCTACTGTATCAGGTGGCAGCCCCCGCCCATCTCGTTTGGTCTCCAAACTTAAGCAGCCTTGGATCTGATTAGTAGTTGGATGGGAGACAGGAGGAGAAAAGTAGCTTGGAAGAAGCTAAGGGTGGGCTTTGGTCCTACCTATGGCGATATAAACTACGAGCGACGAAATGGAGATTGCGTCACCCAGCCGTACCTGTGGCGATATAACGCGGCCCGTTGCACTCTAAGCTCCCCTTTCCCCGACCAGCGGTGGGGACGGGAGAGGCACCCACGGAGGGAGGGACGGAGGGAGGGCGCTCTACCTCGTTGCTGCCCAGCTGCAATGGGCTTCAAGGGGGCGGCCTTCACCTTCTGCCCCGGCCAAGCCAGGCTGGGCCGAAGCGCTTTTGGCTCTGAGCGTCTCGCCCTTCGCAGACCAAGCCGGGCCCTCCAGCGCGGCTCACTTGACCGGCCTGGTGGCCGAGGCTAACCGGGATCTTCAGATTTTGGGCCAGTGCCGCGCATGCGTCGCGCTCTTATCGGCGGCGGCGGCGGCGCCCTGCCTGTGGCTTGAAAGTTGCATTCCTTGAATCTTCGCGGGCGGGGCGGGGAGTGAGAAGGGGGGAGGGGATAAAAAAGAGGCATCCACTGTTCACCCGGAGGAAGGAATGTGGGCAGTTCAGCTCCGAGAGGGCGCGGGGATTTTTGTCTTCCCGGTGATGATAGCCGTGGTCTCCTATGCTAAGAGGTGAGGTTGGGCGCTTGGGCACAAGTAGGCGCGTGTGTGGGGTGGGTGTCTCTCTGTGTGTATCTATGTCTCTCTCTCCGTGTGTCGGCGCGCCCGTGTGTGGTGCAGGATGCATCCCCTTCCTTCCCGAGCCCCCCTGAATGAATTCGGTCCCCTCCCGGGAGGCAGGATAAAAAGATTGTGGCGCGCGGGGGGGGGGGGTGCCTCCGTCCTCGTCCTCGTCCTGAATCCCTTTCTATCTGCCTTGTTCAGCGTGAACGAGCCCAGCAACATGTCCTACGTGAAAGAGACGGTGGACCGATTGCTCAAAGGATACGACATTCGCTTGAGGCCGGATTTTGGAGGTAATTCTCCCCTGATTTGTTTACAACGGGCGACAACGCGGGTGCGCTGCCTTAGCTTCGGGGGCGGCGCACGAGGGGTGGTAAGAATGTTAATCAGCCTCCCTCCGAAGTAGCTCGTCCAGTCCCAGGAGTAGAAGAGAAAGGCTCCCTCGAGTCGAACTCAGATACAGGTCACCGTTTGTCTGGCAACCATTCGGAAGTGGTTTGCCATTACCTTCTTCCGGGATGTTTTTTTTTCTTTTTTTCAATTACTTAATCCAGGTTACAAGCTTGGGATTGCCTTGTGGTCTCCTATCCATCTACTTGTCCAGGCCAGACCCTGCTTAGGTTTGTTAAACCAGCCAGGATTGGCAAGGGGCTGCTGCCTACTATCCCAAAGATATCTTATTTTTTGTTTCCCCCCTTCTCTTTCTTTCACACACACACTTAAGGTGTGCAAGTTCAGAACCCAATGTGTTGGGCGAAGATTGGCTCTGTTGCCAGTTTTTACACCAGTGACTGGATTTGTTAGCTTTTGGCTTTCACAGAAGTCTTAAACAAACCAAACACTAGTCCTTGAGTGCAACATATGGGCACAAGTATGCCCCCCTCTCGAAAAAAGGCTGTAAATGCAGATTCCAATTCATTTGCTAGCTGGCCATTAAAAAAAAATCACAACAAATAATCTATTTCGGTTTCCAGGTTCTCCTGTTGATGTTGGGATGAGAATAGAGATCGCCAGTATAGACATGGTCTCTGAAGTCAACATGGTGAGTACTTCTTTGAAAAAGAGAAGGATGAGCTGTAGGAGCGAGGAAGAGCCTCTTAGCAGAACACTTTCTGCAAAAGTGCAAAAATGTGTTGACTGCAACGCCTGAGGGTCCTATTTGTTTGGGTGCTGAAGAAATCCACACTCTGTGTGTGTGTGTGTGTGTGTTTGGGATGGGGGAGCTTGGATGCTGCCTTCTTTACCATGCCACCTCTAAAGTGCAGAAGGGCGCCATCTGCCGAGCGCCGCGGCTCGGCAGCGGAGTTTCAGCACGTTGGACAGCGACCAGCTCGCGCTGGTGTTTTTACTCGCTCGCTCGTTCGCTCTTGGAATCGGCTGGATATTGAGCTATATCCGGGAATGGCTAGACATTATGGCCGGGTACAATAGAAAGGTGAAAACCAAAGCAAGGCTTAGGAAGAAAGGGGAAAAAATGGGGGGCATGAATCTCATATGGTTAGATATGCATTGAATAGCTCTCTGTATTCCTGCGTCTACAGCCATTGCAGCAATTTAGCTATTAAAATCCAGATGAGATCTGGGGTGAGATGGGGATGTTAAGAATTCACATGTATTTTATTTCAAGTTCTCAGTTTTAAGGCTGGGTCCGTATGTTTTAGAGAATTAATTCCTGGCATTCTTCACTGAGAGGCTAAATCGTGGGGTCTGTGCTTTGTATAATAAATCTACTGGCTTCTCGACTTTCCAAGCAGCTGCATTGCTGCCTCTTACTGAAGCCTGTTGATCCCTCCCATCCCCACCTCCTGCTTGTCCGTGTTTTGACTGCCTCTTATGCAGATGCAGTAATTGAGGACTGCTTAGGCTGAATATCAGTGCTGAGCTGAGGACTTCCCCCCAAGGAATTAAAATAACGTCAGGAATTAAGCATGTCGTCTTGCACATTCTTATTCAAGATACCAGCCTTTGAGATGGGTAACCTCTAGCTGAAAAGGATATGCCCCTTGCTGGTTTGAGAAAGTGAGAGTAATGCTTTATTTATTTACAGAGTAAATTTATATACTACACCTAGTCCTCGTTTAGCAACTGACTCATTTAGAGACCATTTGCAGTTATGACGGTGATGAAAAAGCAACTTTGCGACCAGTCCTTGGACTTACAACCTTGGCAGGTTGTAAAGCAAAGGAAACCTGAAGGAAGATCCTAAGCACAGTCACAGTCACATGATTTTCACCTAGCGACCATTTTGTTTAACAGCCAAGTTCCTGGAGGTCACTAAATGAGGACTACCTGTATTTTACACACACATTCTTAGAACAAAAACATCCCACTGTACTTGATGTTAGATGGGCCTATGATAGGCAGCTCAAATAGGAACCTGGTGTTGTGTACCTTCCATTCATTTCAGTTTTCCTCTTTGAGCGAGTATTTTTATATATGCCACCCTGATTCATAGGACTCAGAATACCTTATATTTCATTCTTACAGTAAAAGGGTTAGGATATAAAAATGATAGGATAAAATATCAAAACTAGAGTAAAGAATAATAGTAGAAAGTTACTAAGAAAAGAACTAAGGCCACTGAGAACAAAAGCTTCCCAGGACAGCCCCAGTGGATTCTAACTTATACTAGCTCTCCTTCCAAGGGTTTCCTTAAAAATCAAGTTTTAATTCCTTCCCTAAAACCCATCAGGGTGGGGGTTAGGCTGATCTCATGCAGTAAAATATTCCAAAGAAGCGGGTCTGATTTATTTATTTGTTTGTTTATTTGCTGTTTTACCTTTATATCCTGCTGCAATCAAATGGGTCTCTTGGCAGTTTACAAGATATATAGGAAACAACTAAAACCCCAACATAAACCTAATTAAACATGTCTAAAATGAATAAATCCACAACACTATCAAACATAATAGACCAAAGCCATACACCCTTGGGTTGAACTGAAAATGTGCCTGTTTAAATTTTGATGGCCAATTCTTGCTAGTATTTTCTGAACACTGAATTCATTCAAGATGATCTTTGGTTTGCATGGTTGCTGATGTAAAGATACACATACTCTTCCCTTGCATTTTCCTTTTATTCATTCAGACTTCCCATCTTTTCTTGTTTCTACATGCAGAAGGATAATGCTGGAACAAGAAGCTTTTGCTACATGCTTCCTACCTTTTCAAAAGTTGTTCCTATAGCACAGCTCTGCTTTAGCCTCTTCTTCATGTCCACAGACATGCAAGTTATGTGTTGTATTCCCTGCACATCCCTAATGCTGCAGCACAGACTTTTTAAATCACAAGCATTTCAAAGTAAGATTATTCTTGGGTTCAGGCCTAGGTGCTGTAATAGGTAGCCTGTTTTATTACCTTTGCTGCAGTAACCTCCAGCATTTTTGTGATGATGAGCTGATTAAGAGAGAAATGGTTACAGTGAGCATATTTATTTTCCTCAATAGAATTATGATTACCCAAGGACCATACTTAAAATGCCTGCTTTCCAAGGGTGAAAATTATGATTTATCTACAAAGGCCAGGATTGCCAAACTGGACAATCTGTTCTTTCCAACAAAACACTATAAATAATGTTTGGTCTAGTCTGACATGATTTTGTATTATCTTCCTTGCCTGAGCATGTGATTGCAAAGTAAATTAATGTAGGCCCTAGCCAAGTTAAAGGCCTTGTTACAAATGGTGCCTATGAATATCTAGACATTTTGAAGAGCTTATTAATCTGACTGGGAGTTGAAGTGTACCCAGAATGTCATTATGTGATTCTTAAGAGCTATGTGGGATTTATTTTCATTGCTTGTCCCAGCAATATTTTGCCTAGATCTCAAGGAGAACATGACTCATAACATGTCTAACCTATACGATGCTTTCACATTTCTTCAGACCTTGGTAAGGTGATATCAACGTTCTTTGTAGTGTCTCATAATGAGCTCACCCTATGGCAGTTAAATTGGTCTAAATGGCCCATAACCCTGCAGCTAGCAGAGTTAGCAGACTGGATTTATTGCAGATATGTAAAGAGTGCCACTTTTGCTAAAGTTGGATTCAGTGTGATGTGAGGCAAAACCAGTTTTTTCCCTTATTTTCAAGCAAAGTTTTTCTCTCCTTTGCTGTTACATATTCCTGGAGCATTCCAATATTACTCTAAATACACCTGCCTTTGTTACTGGATACATCTGAAGTGTGTATACCAGTCTTTAGAATTTCATACACCTGGCCTCAAAGATAGAGCTTAAAGATAGTAGATAGTACTGGTAGATGCGCAGATCTTTTAGAAAGGATTGTGTTGTGTCAGCCTATTGAGGTAGGCTAGCACTAGTAATAGACACTCAAGGATTCCAGGAATGCTACTTCATTGTTGTAGGGTATAATAATAGATTCTTGAAAGCCTGCTAGAGTTTACCTCTTCCCCCTCCTATACCAAAGAGGATCAAGGTGGGGTTATTCTGAGTTTCTTCCTCAAGCTTTCCTCTTTCCTAGGATTGCACACTGTTCTTCCTTTAGTAGCTCATCTGTACCTTCATCAAGATTATCTTCACATTCCTTTACACCGCAAGATCCAAGAGTGCTTTTAACAGTTCTGACACATTCCTAGCATTCCCAACCTGCCCAGTTATCAAGTATGTGTGTATGGGAGTTGCAGTCCAACCCATCTGAAGAGTACCCAGTTGGGACAGGTTGATTTAAATATTGCTGAGAGTGTCCCTTTTTTCTGAAATTGCCCCATCTGTCATGAAATGGCATTGTATCTAGCTTGCATTTCTATAGCATGTTCTGGATCTGTATAACACACAACAAGAAGATACCCGAGTGCAGGAATGAAACAAGAAAGCCACACTGACCTCCCATAGATGAGTCAATAAGATTTTGCGGCAATAAGCAGCCAAACTGCAGTGAAATTGGCAGAAATTGAAACCATCTGGGAGTGGTGGCATGCTAAAATTATGGATGGCAATGTTGAATAGCTGCCATGCTGTAACAGTGCTTCAGTGGAAAAGAAACATTAAGGAATCCCTTCAGGAAAATCCTTCCTAGATTTTGGATCAGAGGAATGGAAAATGTAGGGATCTGATCCAAAAGGCGAGGGTGAAGGAATTTGTGGGATGACAGGCAATAACTTTTCTCTTTGCCACATGCTGAGTGGAGTGAATCTCTCCACTTAGACTATGTCTTATTTAATTGCTTATTATGTAGTTCACAATGTCATAGATGGGCTTTCTAAGAATTGCTGTGACCCATAGGTGGCTAGTCAACCACTCTGCTATAATTTATGATGTATCCTCCTGATAATTGCAGATAATCCAGACTGGCACATTCCTCTTTTCTGCTTCTATGAAGATGTGGTTTCTTTAGAAAGGTATTACTTTAACACATTCAAGTATCATTTGTATAAGGAGGTTGAACTTGCCTGCACCAACTAACTTTCCAGACACCTAATCCATTCTTCAACTATTTTTCTTCACCACGCTCTCCATAAACTCCAGCTCTTCTCTCTCTGAGTTGCTCCTGCTTCTCATTTCATCCTGGTTAAAATCTACCTCAAGTAGCCACACTGGCTGTGCCATTCTTGTCTTTAACTCTGTGGGGTTTTTTGCAGCCCCCTCTTAAATTAGCCCACCTTTTGGTTAGTCTCTGATCAGTCCTATTCTTTTTGGTGTTGTATCTTCTCCCCATCATTATCTTGTCATTGTCCACACCATCTAACTTGATCCCATTAACATGTATGGCGTTTAGAGTAATCCAAGTAACAGTGAATCAATTGCCTCAAGTGCTTAGCCCAAACAGAAAAGAAATGTGGCAGAATGGGAAGGGACAAGAAGAGATGAACATGCTGAAATGTAATTATACAGAGAGATGTGATAGCATGTCATGTTTGCCTGAAATACAAGATGGCCATCACAGCCCTTCAGTCTTTCTCCAGCCTAGATGTGAAGAATTTCACTTCTTTTATCTTCCCTTTGCCTTCATTCCTCCAACTCCCTTTTCTCCACCTCACTTGCCTGGTTTTTTGGTAGTTGTCTAGCTGTGGCAGCAAATTGGAAGGGTAACTAGGTTTTTCTCATCCTGTCTAGAACCCAGCATGCCATTATGCAATATCAGTAGCCTTAGGAAAACAACTTTGCCCAGGCCTACCTGCATCTAGCACAATTGTGCAGCCTTTTACAGTTTCTGGAGAAGGGAAGGAAGATGACAGCTTCCTCTCTCTCTCATTTTCTCCAACTGCCACTAGTTCAGCAGGAATTTGGGATGCGCGTGAAGGGAATTATACCCCCCGGGACAGTTAGAACTCTGTACACAGTTTGGATCACTTTGTTTCAAAAATAATATGGTATAGATGGGGAAGGTCCAGAAAGGGCAACAGAAATTATCTAGAGGCTGAAGCAATTTGGCAAAGTGTGAGGCTCTTTAGCTTAGGAAAAACCTAAGGGGGACAAGATAGAGGTGCAAAAATTGTCATTGCATAGAGGGCAAATGGTCAGGGAGAAGTTTGTGGGACAGTTTTTCTGTCATACCTGGAACTAGGGACATTTGATAAAGCCTGAAATGAGTGGTGGCTCTGAGATGTTAATAGGAAGTATTTCTCTGCACAGCTAAGTTTCATTGCTAGACTATGTAGGGATGGCCATCAATTTGAACTGCTGGAAAAGGAGTTTACACAGACTCATAGAAGATAAGGTTATTAATAGCTACTAGTCATTTGAGCTATATTTTACCTACAGTGCTGGAAAATATAGGTGGGAGAGTACGTACTGCACAAGGTCTGGCTTGTGGGTCCTCATGCCCTACGGTGGATCATCAGAGGTGCAAAATATCAATCAGACGAATCTTTTATTTGGTCATAATGGCTCTTACATTTTTGTGCTCATCATGAGTAGACAGGCAGATGGAGATTTAGGACCTGCCCTAAATAGAAAGGGATATGTGAGGAGTGAGTTCCAGTACTCAAAATGATGGCTCCGAAATGTTACAAACATTTATCCAATTTGGTGGGATGTAGCTTGACTTATTTTGATCCATTCCAGTTTACTTCTTAGTTAGGCTTAGTTTTGAATTTTTGTTATCCATTCCACTGTATATCATCTTCAGCCTCTGTACATCTTGGTTCTCAGCCTTGTTTCTACTTTCAGAGGGCAGATCCATAAAAGTTCTTCTCCATGCATGGAAATTCCCTTTTTACCCTAGACTTTTGGGATGACATAACAGTGGTGGTGATGCCATGATAAAAGCATCAGCATGGCTTAAATAGACAGCATTTCCCCTGCCCTGCCAGTCTTGGTTTTGCTATGTTTTTTCCACTGGTACTCGAAACATTTCCTTGCAAACCCTTTTGAAAATATAAAGAACATTGCCACTGTAAGAACTGTTCTTTTAAAGGGCATAATGTTTCCCACAAGAGCTGTGAAACCTCCAGAAGTTGTATTCAAGTGAGAATGTATTTGCTGACTTGTAACTGAAATTGGCATGGTAGAAGCAGATGCCAAGGAAACTAATGAGAGCAACAGTGGATTGTGTATATCTTCTGAAATACATGTTCCTGTATGCATCTAACGGAGTGGATATAAAGAGATATTGAAACATAGATTAAATTCTTAAGAACACATTTAGAGTTAGAATGGAGACGATGGTCAAAACATTACAACCTTTTTTTCCCCTCTTAAACAGAAGCTAAAATTTAGAAGCCACAAGGAGTTAACTCTCAGTTTGCATTGAGTTTGTGAAACAAGCTGATGCCACGAGATCAGCTATGAACAACAGAAAACGTTTAAGTACCATTGGGGCCCTTGCCTATTTTTTCTTGCCATGGTTGAAAAGCAGATTCCGCTAAGGAACAATTTGTATCCAATATTCAGACAGCGTACTGGGAAGAAGATCAAAAATTCCTTCTGGGTCCATCTGGGCTTTGAGCACTTAGCTCATAATGTGAAAGTGAAAGGTCCCCTGTGCAAGCACTGAGGTGGGTTGCCATTGCCTTCCCCAGTCGTCACCTTCCCCAGCAAGCCGGGTGCTCATTTTACCAACCTCAGAAGGATGGGAGGCTGAGTCGACCTGAGCCAGCTACCCGAGAGAGAATCCAGCTTCCGCTGGGATCGAACCCAGGTTGTGGGGAGGGTTTTCGGTTGCAATACTGCCACCTCCCACTCTGCACCACACGAGGCTCATAAACGTCATAAACATTTGGTTTAAATCTTTTAGGAATCAAGATCCTTATGGTTGTGAATTACGAATGCCCCTTTTTTCTGACAGGCCCATAACCTTTAATAGCTACAGAAGGGGCAGAAATTATATGGTCTCAAGGCCAAGAGTTACTGTACCTGTGGCATGTGGGCATTGCAGACGTGTGAGAATTTGATTTTTGGCAAGTCCTTTCTAAGTGCATGCATTTCTTTTTAATGGAGTAGACTGAATGAGAGATGTTGTGTCTTTGGATATGGAGAAAGTGAAATTGACTGAGCCCATCCCTGTTACATATCCTATCCTGGTGTTTAAACTATGTCTATAGATTAGGGATGCTGTAGTGGTGGATTGCTGCACTGGGCAGGGAGTTAGAGTAGATGACCTCCAACTCCTTCCAACTTTTCCATTTATGATTCTATAAATAGTTAACAATAGACCGCAAATACAGAGCACTTCTGTGCTTTGGAATAGCTGTTGCTGTTTTGTTTTGATTTGATTGGTAGGCTGACTTTCTTCCCGTAGGGTTCTCAAGCACAGCAACACATGAATCTGTAATATCTGAGGGGATGTCAAACCCTGCATACATGCTGTTGACTGTTGTGTAACTGTAGCAAACTTAGAGAGTGATATCCTTAGACAGCTTTGAAGAGGCATTGAGAAGCGAGAGTCCAAACAGTTTTCCTGATCTTTGTACATGGTAGCACACATGTATGGCGTGCAGGTGTATCCATGGCAACTTCTCTTTCTGTATCAAATGTTGAGCTGCTCGTTAACTACTGAATAAACTGGTGGAGTATCTAACTGGAAACTTCCCATGTTTCTGGTTCAACCTTGCAGTAGAAAACCGGAAGAAAATTATGAGGCTATACCCCTTTTGTGGGTATTCTACATGCTTGCCACACAAGCTGGGAGGTAATGTAAGTCCAGTTGTTCAATGATTTATTGAGCCCTCTATTACGGCATATGAAACCTAAAAAATCCTTCTGCATGGACATGCTCTTGTCCCCCAAAGTAGTTTCTAAATTCAAAGTCAGTCCATGAGAAGTGCAGAAGTTATTTCCTGCTGTACCAGTCTGTACCTCCAGCCTAAGCTATCATTATAGATATGAGATTAGGACTCCATTCTTCATGCACCCTGAAACTGATGAGGGATCTTTCGGTTCTCCGAAATCATATTTTGGCACAGCGTAAGTTCATAGCAATGTAACTGAATTTCAGTTTAACAAACCTACTGTGAAACTTAGAGGTGAAGATGACATTTGTTTATCAATAGCAGAGGTTTAACTATAACAACATTTATTAGATTCTGTCAGAATGTGATATCTATCAAAATTATCTGCACATGGTTAATTACTTAACAATATTATGGATTAAAGTTTCCCTAATCTCTCCCCCGTACCACTAATCTGGGGAAAGGGAATCCTCTAGGATGAATGTGACAAGTGTGCTAATGCATACAGCGGAAGTATCTGATGAAGGGAAGGGGGTTACTCGATATACTAATAAAAGAAGGGGCTAAACAGGAGGGAGCTGCTATAGGAAAAGCATATAGATTTGATTCTTTGGAATTGGCTTGTACTAGTTCAGAAACAGCTCCTAAATCAACTGTTATATTTGACAATAAATGTACATTTTATTTTATTTATTTTTAATACAATGCAAATTTATTTCATAAGCAAATTAATTTTTTTAAGAATTATTAATGTATATGGGCACCTATCTCATCATAGTGGCTCTGGGCAGCAAACAGCGCTTAAAACAAAAAATGCAAACAACATTAAAAAGTTCAATACCTATAATAGCAACCGAGGTAAAACTAACCTGCCACAAGTCAACAACTTCATGGGCTTCAGCCAGTAGTCCAAACCCCATGCCTGGGAACACAACCAGGTCTTCTGTGTTTGTACAACAGGAAAGAAAATAAAAAATAACCATGGGGATAACAGTGGGGTCAATCAGCTAATCAGAGTCAGACCTGGTTAATACTTGGATGGGAAACCACTGGGGACATCCTAGAGCTGTGGGCTAGATTTGGAAGTAAAAAGAAAAAAACAATCCCCCATAGCATTCTCTCCTCCCTTCCCACCCACCCACCCCCAACAATCTGGTGAGGTAGGTGGGGCTGAGAGGTAGCAGCTGTCCCAAAGTCATCTAGTGAGCAGTCACTGATGATAAATACCAAAAAAATTTCCCTCCACGAACGATTTTGCCCTTGTCACTACTGTGCCATAGAGGATGTGCAGCATGTCCTGTTGCATCGTAATTTCTACTTCAGCTTGTGTGATGCACTAATTCAGCCCTTCATAAAGAAACTCTCAGGGAGAGACGACCAGTGATATGTTCTAGCAGATCATAAGACCACCATTACCCACAATATAACTAAATTTTGCCTCGCTGCCATGGGAGTGAAGCAGCAAATACTGGCCAATAAAATTGCATTTCTTTGATACCCGCAAAATTTTATCCTCTTGTTCCCTTTCCTCTTTAACTTTTTAAACATCTTTTAATTGTTATTTTTCTATGATGTATGTAGAACCTTACATATGTGTGTGTATATGTATGCACGCTGGTCAGATCTGGTGAACTTCCATGGCTGAGGGTAGACTTGAAGCTGGGTCTCCCTAGTATTAGTTCAACATCTTAATGACTATGCCACTTTGGCATAAGGTATTCCATCCTGCAATTTCTCTTGGCTGTATTCCTGTACTCACTATGCATCATCTTTCCCAACCCATAAACTGCACTGACTGACACCAAAGAGAGAACACTGAACCTTAGAATGATTCAGAGACAACTGGCCATTCAAAATGTTTCAAATTCAAGCTGTTTTGAATTCGAAGGCCAGTTTCAAGCCCAGAACATTTCAGGAGCGATGCGCTCTGTTTTGATTTCGAAATGCTTTCAGAATAATTTGAAAGAATCCCATTTTCTCCTTGGTACCTCTGTCTTGCACTGGAAATGGCACATTTTGCCTCTGATGTAGAGCTGTGTTTCTCAACCTTGCTGGCTGGGGAATTTTAGATGTTTGAAATCCACACACCTGAAAGTGGCCAAGGTTGAGGAACACTGATATAGCGTGTTTCAAATGCAGAACAGATCAAATTGGAACCATTTAGCACACCCCTAGAACTGTGGAGCTCTTGAAAGAGGACACTTCAAGTGATGGCCTCCAGGAGAAGGAGTTTTGTCTACTCTTTCCCTTAGCCTATGATCTCCGCTGAGCTTAATGCACAGCAAGCACAGCAGAGCTAGACTCAAAAGGGAGAAAAGTTCAACTTGTCAAGTTTCCCCATTGTTGTGCCCCAAATACCATATGGCAGGAGTTTGATAACTATGCATTACAACCCCCCTAGGCGTTTGCAAGCAAATTAGAGGATGTTTTTTTTTTTTAAGTTCTGAAGACAAAGTGAGAGCACTATTAAAACTTTTTCCAAAGAAGTTTTTGGATGTCTTCCTGTGGGTGGAGTTCAACATTTTTAATCTGTTATCTTGAATTTCTAAGGTAAAGGTAAAGGTTTCCCTTGACATAAAGTCCAGTCGAATCCGACTCTAGGGGGCGGTGCTCATCTCCGTTTCTAAGCCTTGGAGCCGGCGTTGTCCCTAGGGACACTTCCGGGTCATGTGGCCAGCATGACGACTCGGAACGCCGTTACCTTCCCGCCGAAGCGGTACCAATTCATCTACTCACATTTGCATGTTTTCGAACTGCTTGGTGAGCAGGAGCTGGGACGAGCAACGGGAGCTCACCCCGCTGCGCGGTTTCGAACCGCCGACCTTCCGATCGGCAGCTCAGCGGTTTAACCCGCAGCGCCACCGCGTCCCTCTGAATTTCTAAACTTTCAAACTATTTTGTTGGGTTGTAAAGCAAAAGCTAAAAAAATCAATTTAGTGCTGACACTAAAGAAATGTAACATACATCACATTTCTTTTAGCAACTGGTATCTGTATTTCTTGCCCAACCTTAATGCCAATGAAATAACTAGCTTTATTCATGAGAGGTGTCATACATATCCATTTATCATTATGGGGATTTGGTGTAAGAGCAAATGAAGAAGACACTTTGGTTTAAGATCTGGCTTTGGTCAATGCTTGGGTAAGAGATCATCTGGAAATACTATTTATGCTCCTTTGAGTTTCAGGATGGAAAAAGGTAGGATATAAAGCTACTGATCCAGAAACTAACAAAATCTTTTTAGCTGAGAAGTATACTGTGACAGAAGGAAAGATGGAGCTGATTGTCTTTCTTGCTTCAACCTTTCCAATGTGGTGCACACCAGATATTTTAGACTACAACTTCCT